>NC_141691.1:1659888995-1661105826 GCF_964263255.1 Lissotriton vulgaris | reverse complement strand
TGGCTCCTGCCAATCATGCAGTAGCATTTTGACTGGAGAAACCATGACTTTCAATGATAGAAACATCCAAGCAAAAGAATTGTGGACTTGCAATACACAAAACGTTGTGTACCTGATTACATGTCCTTGTAATTTAGGATATGTAGGTGAGACAGCAAGGGCCATAAAAATGCGGTTAACAGAACATAGATCCGCAATAAAAACAAGAAAGCTGACAGCTCCACTTGTTAATCACTTTTTAGAATACAGACACTCCCCTGAAGAACTCAAGTGGCGAATTTTAGAAAAGATTCATATACCAAACAACAAAGGAGGTGACAGAATAAGGAAAAAAAGAGAAGTATACTGGATCTTCTCTTTGGATACATTTGAACATGGCTTAAACCAGGATCTACCCTGGGAGAATGCCATATTATAAAACTGACCCTTTTGGCAAGATCCTTTGATCCATGCTATAGATAGAATTTCCCCCTTTTTTTAAACTGTTTCTTTTTTTAGAAAAAATTATTTTCAATATCATTAGACAAATATAATGAATCGTTTTGTCTATTGATCAATGATTTTAGAATAGATCCTTGTTTGTAACTCGATTTGAAGAATAATACACTAATAATAAAGTCACTGTTCCCTTAAATGGGGGAGGAGCGTCAAAGCGATGACACCACACGCGTCCGGGTATAAATACCAATAGACAAACGCTTTACAAATCCCTCTAATCTTTCAAAGCATCAGACACGCGGAAGGAACGCGGAAACAGGAGTAGCCCTTCAGGTAAGCGCATAAGGAGAAATGAAACGCTAACCTTCTGCTAACCCTTTTGCTAAACTAAAACTAAATTTATTTTTATTTTCTCTTCCCCTCCTCATATAAAGAGGTGTTGCACTAATATTATAATTTAATATCTTTCTGCAGCTATCGTATTGCTGCATACTTTTTTTACCGTTGCTGTGGCTACGTTTCTTCAACCGCTTACATGCCCATTGACATAGACGAAGAAAGACTCAACAAAAACGCCAAAACCACAATATAAGCGGAGCTTTCTTAGCAAAACTATTGTCTACAACACAGCACTAAAAAGGTACGACAATGCATTATTTCCCTCGTAGAAAGCAGGCTAAATTCAATACCGCTTATTAAAATGAAAAGGTAATGGGTCGTCCCCGTTTTTCTTTGATAGAGAAAGGAGACAGGCTTTATAGAATCGGTTGCATCCGGAACAGCTTCTGCATTCCTTCATTTATTTTAAAACGGCGCCGGTTTTGAACACCGCCTCACACCAAAAAAAGTTTCGAGGCGGTACGTATTTCAGGGTTCTAAAGACATAATATAATCTAAAAACAATATTTTTAGATCACAACCTTATGTTCTATTATATCCTTTTAAACAGGGCCTACTGGATTTATAGGAAAATAAAACTTAAAAAATACGAGAATACGAAGAGTGAGATGTGAGCAGTGAAGACCACAGAATAAGGTAACGCGACAATATGCTAATAATACATCGGGATCATGCAAACTAAGGTTCTGGTGTTAGAGTGGGAAAACCCTATGAACAGAACAGTTATAAGTGATTTCGTTTTTTTTCCCTTAGATTTCACATACCGACTGGTGCCTCACTCTTCGTACACTCTTGTTTGAATATCTGTAATCCTGGAAAAAAGCCACTCAAGGTAAAATGGGAAGCTGAACAAACTAGAAAAACTATAATCAGAGACCTAAAATGTTAAATAAAATGAAGAACAATCGTAATTCATTCAATAGCATAGCCTTTTTATTCTCAATTTCCCTAGGCTTGATTAATCTGATACGGATTGGCTTTGCTTACAAGCTTAGAAGCAACAAGAATTCAGGAGATTGAGGGTTCATCTTTGCTTGGGTAAGTCCCATTTGCCCTCGGTTCCTTCCGCTGATATGAATAATTACCACAAAAAAAGAAAACAGGCTTTCTTAAACATTTTCCGGAATATAGAAAAATATTGAAGGGATATAAAATATTAGGAGATAGATTATATACAATTTGCATATATTAAAAAATGGACATTTTTTGCGAGTTACTCTAGGCAATGAGGGAAAGAAGGATTGTTCTGTTTCTTGAATATTTTTACCTTCGTTTCTCACTACTGTGTTAATCTCTTCTTAACTAGGCAAGGTGAGAAACTCTGAAAATATAACCTTTCAGTCTAAGATGTGACGTACAACAATGATATAATCATGTATGATTTATTGTTAAAATACGTAAGCAATAACTGTCAACAACCGCGATGAAATGCTCAGATAAATAACTAATGGATTCTCTCACAACGCGAAAAAATTGATTATGATATGTGTCCTGAGAATTTGTTAGGATCTTGTATGTTTTATTTGTTTACTTTCTCAACGTTAATAGTGGAGTAGATAATGTAGAACACCTGGCTAAAGTTTATAAGAAATGTTGTTTCTTAAACGATGTAAAATCAAACCAAAAGTTTCTCTTTTTCACGAGTTAATCAAATGCAAATTATGTACTATAACACTCACTTTTTTATAAAAAAATATATACAGACAAATACTAAAAAATCTTCTGTTCTTTTTAGAAATAATTGGCTGAAAAACAAATGGTCCTGAGGAAGACACTATAACGTGTCGAAACGCGTTGACTACAGCCGTACCAACAAGATACAGGACAACAATACTGTCCTTTGGTTTTAAATAACAAATGCTCTAATTTTGTTTATCAGCAAAAAAACTTTTTAACTGTATGAATTGTCGTGTACACAAGATATGTGTTTAAATCTCTTTTTATCAAAATAATTAAAATCTTTTTTATCAGTACTTATGTTTGTGTTATAGTTCTTGTAAAACATAGCCAGTGTGTCTTTTCTGTTGAAGTTGGCCTGGGTTGATACCTTCGCAACAGAACCGGCAGGCCACAGAGTAAAACGAAAGGTAAACTCTGTTTTATTTTTAAGTGTTTCTATGTTATGCCAATGCCGCCGCCGTCATTAGTGTTCGAATATGCAGCTGTAGGCTAGTGCTGCTGTTTATTTTTAAGGGTGCTGGCTGCTAATAATAAATTGTGTTTGTGACGATTTATAAATAACAAGCAGGGGAACCAGGCTTCAGTCTCGGCGTTCGCTCAACCTCCTGTCATCCTGGGCAATCACAATCAAATCTCCACGTGCGTGCCTAACAATAAATGTATGTGTCTTTGTGCAACGTAACTGGTGCTCATGTAAGCACTCCAAACATCTTACACCCTGATATGAAAAGTTACTTTTGTCTTGTGAAGAGCAGGGAATCTTGCCTTGCCATTATCAAAGGGTACTGTAAACTACAGTGTTTTCAAGCTTCTGTGGTTATGTGGCCTGATCAACTCTCTTTTGTCTTTATTGTCGCTTTACAATTACATATGCTCTATAATTGGGTAAGTGCAGGCCCTTATCTTGAGAGAGATGGTAGTGTGCTGATGTGCCAAAAGTCTCTGACTCCCACGGATTTTGACTTTATTTATGGAAAGGCCAAGGGGCAAGGGAGTCTCCTCTTCAGACGCTGCAGATGCAGACTTGACTGCAAGTGGCACTTTTTCGCTAGGCCTATGAATGAGTCAGCGTTGATCTCCCCCAATAACAAAATATATATTCTAAACAGTGCACTCTACTGTTAGAATGAAAATAAATTTGCCTGGCCCCCCCTACATGTGTAACTCCGTTCTGTCAATTAGCCTGAGAACTAATATAACCCCATAATAATATGCACAGTAAATCGCCATGGACTTCCATAAAAATGTTGTGCCCACTCTCAGCTCACCACTCTCAGACTTCACCAACCACCAGTGACACTTAGTAAGTCTTGCTCCTATAACGAGGCACTTCTGCCATCACAGCATCAGATGTAAGATACTTCACTAGCATATTCAGAGGTGTTATCGCAAAATCTGTTATGAAGTTCTGTGGATATACTGGTCAAGCTTCTATCTATGTCATTATCATATGAAATCTTTTGATTGACATCTTAACCAACTTGCTTTCTCAAATTTGCTTGAAATGCACCATTTGGCCACTTTTTTTCAAAATTTTCTCAGGGGGAAATTCCCTGAACCCCCTCCTTTGGCCGTCCGTCTCTCTCGCCGCAGGTAACTCATGCACAACTTTTATGCCCCCACCTTTTTCAAAAGTCACCAGCCGCCACTGCTATGTACACTCCTTTATGCCGCTTGTCTGGTTTAGAATTGTATGTCAAACCAAGGGTTTCGTCCTAGGGCTTTAATGTTGTGACAGATTTTCTGGGTTCGCGCGGGAGAACCGCCTAACTCACATGGGGGGCCACCTGAAGTATCAACAGGTATAAGGGTCATAGCACACTGGGTCAGTGTGCTAGGGTCTGGGACATCCAGGCTCAGGAGGTTGGCTAACTTTAGTGGCTGTCTTTTTAGGCAGTATTTCACCTCTGCTGGTACTTGGTGCGCTTTTGTGGCTTGCGGGCATTTCACCTTTTCCTCTTGTAAAGTTACGGTTTTCTACCTCTTGTATTTTACTTGCTCGCAGTTGTCGCTGTTGTCTCATGTGACTAGGCTTTTGGGATTTGTTCACTTGTGGTTATCTCCCCAGGTGTCATTACTGTTCCTGTTGTGGGGCGCTCTGACGGAGAACGCGCTATGTAGAAACACAGGCATCTTGGTGCTCTCTCCCTGCCGGCCGGTGGGGTGGGCCGGTGGGGGGCACACAAATGTTGCGTTCTTCGGGCGCCTCGCAGGGGGGGTTGCACAGATTACACACCACTAGCGAAATGTAACTGCAACGAAGGAGCTATAGCTCAAGGTTAAGTCTTGTGCCTATGGTGGTGAAGGCTGTCATAAGACAGGGGTTAGAATCCTGCCATTGTCGTCATGGTAGCCTAGTGTGGTAAGTTTTCAAACTGCTTTTAGGCAACTGGGGGCGCCAACATTCTGCTCCTTGCATCTTGCCTGGGGGGCTTGCGCAGGTTCCACCCCATGGGAGTAATACAATTGTAGGCAACTGGTGAGTCTGAGCATAGCAGGTATCTCCTGTGCAATAATTGGATGTTTTTTCTTTTAAAAGGACTGATGAGTCTGGGCAATTTGTTTATTTCCTAGACAACAATTGGTGTGTTCTCTTGGAAAGCATGAGTGTGGGCAAATCATGCACCCCCTGTGCCATAAATAAAAAATGTGTTTTCTTTTAAACAAATGGTGAGTCAGGGCAAATCATGCAGCCCCCGTGCAAGAATGGAATGTGTTCTTTTAGACAGCAACTGGTGCTCAAGTAAGGGACTCAGATCCTGGCGATCGAGTTGGCAATATGCTTACCTGTCAATGCTGGTTATGGGCTGTTTTCATGGATTTGTTCTCTCTTCCAGAAACGCACGGGTTTCGTCTATGATGGTCAAACCACGCCCTGAACATTACTGCCTACCAGAAGGGATGACATAAATTCCACCCTCTGTCTGATGTAACGTTTCCTATACATTGGTTACTCGCATGATTAAATAATAGGTGTGTGTAATGTATAGTGCTCTGACACCCTTCTCTTTTATGAGTGACACTGTAAACTAATTAGATGCACCTGAGTGAGTGGTTATGGTGACATAAGGTGTATTTGGTAGTGCAGAGAATTAGTTGTGCAGGTAGTCATGGATGGGGGATATGGGGGGGGGGGGAGGAATGCCCAAAAAACTTTGCTGCACAGGGCGCCACCAGTGCTTTAGCCGGCACTGCTGTTAGGGTTCACCTTTCGTTCCTGATGATACTGGCAGTTGAGTGCTTTCCTTGTGGCAATGGTAAAGTGCAATGATCCTGTGTCCTTTTATCTTGCATGGGATATGCCTGAGATCTCAGAGTTTTTGCACAGCATGTAGTGGTGATGGGCGACAGGGGCACGCATCCTTTGGTTGGTTTTGTTAAGGCATCCAGAATTTTGCTTGCAGGAAGGTCTTTAGCAAGCCCTGCATGCAAGGAAGCTTCTCTTGCCCTGATGACCAAGAAGCATGGGGCATAGGGGTTTTTTCTCAGGGGCAACCAATTATTAGGGGCTACCTTTTCCGCTCTTCTGGTTACTCACGGAGTACACACTTGTCAATTTTGTATCTTGTTTATCCAACAAGGTGAGAAAGTAAAGTCTGGACTTCCGTAAGTGCGGCATTGGCGCACCACTGCGATCTTCAGCAGCAAGTTCACCTTGAATTTGACTGGGTGGTTTTCTGGAGCAATAGGCACCGTCAGTTAATTTTCACCACCGGCACCTGACAGTCTGCCAATAGGTGGCACTGTCTGGCTTGGAGAGAGGACCATCACAACAGGCACTGAGTAAGTCAAGTCATTGTATAGGTCTCAGTTTGGAATAACTAGCACATGCTGTGCATAATCTGTATGTCACAGTTTTGAATACTAGCACATGCCTTATGCACAGTTACTAATATGTTCGGAATCCTCTACAACATCACATATATTGGACATTCAGGACACAGGTTATACGTTCTACCATCCCTGGTGAGGGGTAACGACGCATCTAAAGCTTGACAGTCTTTACGTCCAAGAGGGGCAAGTAAGGTTTGCAACTAGACACCTGCAGCAGGGAGTGCCGCTAGGCAGCAAAGATTGGCGAGTGAATAGGTCTGGCATGTCCCATAGGGTGCCTGCCACCTGGCCACTGCAGGTTGTTTATGGGGGATCTCTAAGGACTTAGGAGGGGTCATGATAAAGTAAACCTGGGCTGAGTCACATGCGGGGTGAGACGGTGGGTGTACCTACATAATTTCACATGATCACCCCCTGTTGGGTCTATCTAAGGCTATAGTACAGCATTGGCGCTATATAGGACCATCATTAACACCAGCAACTGTCACATTGGTAGCAGTAAAGCTTTCGTTTATTTTGCCCAGGATTGGGGCAGGCAATGTCATCGTACTTTGCGGCCAGAAACAGAATAGGCAAAGACATAGGTTTGGTCTACACGCAAATAGGCACTTTGTCAGCTGGGGCGGGAGTTATCTTTCCCAAGCGGGTGCTGTTTTGCCCTTAAGTGCTGAACGGGAGGGGAACGAGCACTATACGGACAATTACCAAACTACACCGAGGACCTCAATAAAAACTGGCCTAAGAATTCTACACTGGTTGCCTGTTTGGGACAGAGTGAAGTTTAAAGCTCTATGCATTGCCCACCAGACCTTCTGGAAAATGGACCCAGAAATCAACTGCTCCCTGATTTGTCCTTATCTGCCCAACAAGGCACTTCGTTCCTCAACCGCATAACTAGCTAAAATTCCAAGAATCTTTAGAGCCAGAGCAGGAGGACGTTCGTTCTCGTACAATGTGTCTAAATTGTGGAACACCCTTCCTTTGCAGATGCGAGATAGTTCCAACTTAACTAGTTTCCTGAAACAGCTCAAAACCTTTTTGTTTCAGTAATTAGTAACCTCCTGAGGGCATCTTCTGTTTTAGTTTCAGCGCCTGGACGCCTCAGGGCAACTGTAGCGCTTTATAAATCCCATTTTCATTTTATTTCATTTCATTTCATTTCATTTCGAAGTCATAGTTAAGAGGGTGCAGGGCATTACTAATAAGTTTTCTCCATGTCCCCTGAGCATAAGGTTTGCATGCTACCAGTTGTGTCAGTTATGCACATTTTCCTTGCGAGTTGTCAGTTACTATTGGGACTGCATTTATGGTCAGTCGGTCGGCAGGCCTTTTAGATATTGGTTTGTAGCGCAGGCATGTCCAAGTCGGGGAAGAGGTCAGAAGTCGCCCCTGGGTTTCATGTTCACAGGCCTGTTGAGCAGCAAAACTGACAGGACTTGTGTTCGCCCTTTCCTGCCAAAGTATGCGAATTCCTGATGAATAGACAGCTCTCAGAGTTTGTCGAGACCCACCAACTTCGACGAAACGCAGTTTGGTTTTAGGAAAGGGCATGGAACAGAGACCGCCTTGATAAAGGCCTCTGATGAGATCAGGGCGATCATGGATCAGGGAGGGCGGCTGTCCTCATCCTTTTGGATCTGTCAGCGGCCTTTGACACGGTCGACCATGTCACTCTAGTCGACCGTGTCACAGCCCTGGGGATAAACGGTTTGGCCAGGGATCTCATCTCATCTTTCCTGGCAAACCGTACCCAGACAGTGAGGCTGGGAGACTTTTACTCTCCTATCTCTGCACTCCCTTGTGGAGTCCCACAGGGCTCCTCGCCAAGTCCTATGCTATTTAACATCTATGTAGCGGACTTAGCGAGGGTAATAAAGGCCCATGGGGTACGGCTTACATCCTACGCAGATGATACCCAGCTGGTTCTGGGTATCCACAGGGACGGCCTCACAGTGGCAGCCAACTTCCAGAGAGCTATGCTTGAGGTCAGTACCTGGATGGCCTCGAATTGTCTTAGGCTCAACTCGGACAAGACCCAGATTATGACCTTCGGAAAACTCTCCCCTGAATGGTCCCCTAGCTGGTGGCCGGAAAAGCTCGGCCATCCACCTGTCCCAGTGGAAAAAGCCAGAAATCTGGGAGTGATTTTTGACAGCAAGCTGGCTTTTGACCTCCACACTAACAAGGTTGTTTCGTCAGCATTCTTTATTTTGAAAAAAATTAAGAAATTACTACCTTATCTCCCTGCCTCAGCTGGGAAGACTCTGGTCTCCACCTTAGTCTTCTCTAAAATAGACTATGGGAACGCTCTCTTTCTTCATACCCAGAAGCGTGTCATAACTAAGCTGCAATCCATCCAGAATGCGGCTGCCAGGATCCTTCTAAACATTCCTCGCCGCAAATCCACCACTCTTGGCATTTGTCAGCTCCACTGGTTGAGAGTTGAGAGCCGCATTAAATTTAAGGCCCTCTGCATTGCATATAAGGCAGTACATGGCATAGGACCTAGGTTTCTGACCGAAGCTTTTCAGCTGTATACTCCCAGAAGGCAATTAAGATCGGCCAACACCAGTCTCCTCCCTGTGCCACGCACAAGAACGGCTACCTGGGGAGACAGGCGCTTCCTTGTGGCCACTCCAAAACTTTGGAATCTCTTGCCACTGGCCATCAAAATTGCCCCGATCCTGATGAGCTTCCGCAGGCTCTTAAAAACATGGTTGTTTAACCAGTAAGAGGATGGCTGACTCCAGTAGCTCTACAGCGCCGAGACACCCCAGGGTATTTGTTGCGCTATAAACATTACGTAAATAAATAAATAAATAAAATAAATTCGACCTCCTGGTCACGGGTTGAGATCCGGGTAGGTCCACTCAGCATTTCATCCTTTTGAAGTGGATAAATCGAGTAGCATGTAGTTGAGTAACAATAAACCTACGTGAATTCGCCCGCCCCATAGCCGGCAAGTTTGCAGTCGTAGTTGAGAGGGTACACAGGGACATTAGTCATATGTTTACACATGTCCCCTGTTAAAAAAAAAAAAGGATTGCATGTTACCAGTTGCTTCAGTTAAGCGAAGTGCCCTAGGGAGTTGTGAGCTAACATTGGGACTGCTTTGTGGTGGTCAGCCGGCTGGCAGGCCTTTATATGTGGAGTTATAGCTCCGGTATGTCCAAGTAAGGGTTAGGAGGCCAGATGCCAGACGGGAATATACAAGTTCACAGGCCTGTAGAGTGGCAGAACTGATAGGGGCTTTTGATTGCTGGCCAGCACAGCTGTCCAGAGCAGGAAAGGACCTGTCCTTGGTTGTTCTGAGGGAGGCTTTGGAATAAGCAGGGTGTAGGTAACTAGGTCTATAGTGGTGGGGGGCCCTGGGGTGACGGTGGCCGCTCCCAGTGCTGTGGCGGAGTTACAGGGCAATCCAGAGGCTGTAAGGTACAGTAAGGGTACCCTCTGCAGGAGCACAGTAAGGGTGCGAAAGCCAAAATTCCCAGGGAGGTCCGAACGTTGGACCCTGGAGGAGCGATGGCGCCCTGTTAGTCCTTCCGGCGGTTGTGGACCTGAGCAACCCGGGGTTGCCTCCAAATCTCCGCCTCCACATGAGCTGGGAGGGACGCGAGTAAGGGGTGGACTGGCGGTCCGCCGGTGGGAGGGGCTAGACCCTCCCCTAAATGGGCAAACACCGGTTGGCGAGGGCCACAGGGTAGATTGGCTCATCAGGTGGGCAGGTGGCAAGGGGCTGCCTGCCCTGGGATCGCCCGTAAGATAATTTGTTATGCAAATAAACCTGCAGCAATTTTCTCCACTAAAATTGTGTTGTGTCTGATTATTTCTCTGAAGTATTGCTGTGGGAGGGATGGGGAGTGTGCCGATATTGGCACTATAAAGGCTGCCCCGGGTCCACGCAGGGTGCTCTCCTAAGAGGGCAGCCCCACTTAGTGACACAGGTTGGCACACTAGTCAGCCTCCCAGTGTTTAGGATCCTCAAGGGTCCTCTAGGCCGACGTCACTTCCGGCCAGGAGAGGGCGGGGGGAGAGGTACTTATACCTCTCACGCCCTCTGAACTCCCTCTTTCTCTTGCTGGCCTGACTGTTTCCCTCCCCACCGCGTACCCAGCTTACAGGCAGGTGGGGGTGTGTTTCACTAACTTATTATTTTCTGTTGCAGCAGAGTTACAGGGCGATCCAGAGGCTGCAAGGTACTGTAAGGGTACCCTCTGCAGGAGCACAGTAAGGGTGAGAAAGCCAAGATCCCCAGGGAGGTCCTGACTTTGGACCCTTATGTAGCGACGGCACCCCGTTAGTCTTTCGGGCGGTTGTGGACTTGAGCAACCGGGGGTTGCCTGCAACTCTTCCCCCCCCCCCCCCGAGCTGGGAGGGGCATGAGTAAGGGGTGGACTGGCGGTCCGCCAGTGGGAGGGGCTAGACCCTCCCCCAAATCGACAAACACTGGTTGGCGAGGGTCACCGGGTAGATTGACTCATCAGGTGGGCAGGTGGTGAGGGGCTGCCTGCCCTGGGATCGCCCGTATGATAACTCCCCATGTTGGCATATTTGTTATGCATACAAACCTGCAGCAATTTTCTCCACTAAAATTTTGTTGTGTCTGATTATTTCTCTGAAGTGTTGCTGTGAGAGGGATGAGGAGTGTTGCCGATATTGGCACTAAGCATCGTCCTCCAAAATCCCCCTCCATGGGGCCGCACCGCTGTTACCTGCACGGACCGCGGCTGTAAGTTAGGAACATAATAAGTAAGGAGATAACATGCCTGTGGCATGAAAGTTTGATGACACAATGGTGAGATAGAAGTTCGGGTTAAGTCACACCAGGTTTTGGAAGCGTCGGTGTGAGTTTCGTGTGAATTGGGATCTTAAGTGGTGTTAATGCTGTGAATTAGAAGTCCTGGTGATGTGCCAGTCGTTAAAATGAACCTTTGGGGATGGAGTGCATGAGTAGTTAGCAGCTTGAGTGATGCTGGAGTAGGCTCTCCATCGACCAATGAGAAGCGCTGCGTTCCCACGCTTAGAGGTAAAAAGAGCTAAACACATGCTACAATGCAATACATAGTTGTGAATTGGGAGCTTGGAAGACCTCACCCTTGTAAATTAGGAGCTGTGGTTATAATGTCACAACTCTAAGTTGAGAGCTCTGTTGCGGTCAAGTTTGACAGAGGCCTGACCGGGCTGTGTTCTTAAGCTGCCGACATTTAGAGTGCAGCTGCAAACTCTCCTGCAAGATTGCAAACATTTGTAATTTTTTTTGGTCCATCCATTACAAAGTACTGCAAATTTAATTGAACCCCGACTTCAAGAGGCTTAGTGCGGGAGATGTACTTTGTTGTTGGTTTAACCTCGGATGAGTTGCTGCTTTGCCACCCTGCCAAGCAGCAGCAATATGCTAATTGCGCAGTTCAGTTGATACAGCCTTGTCAAACAAAGTGACAAATAAGCACATTGACGCCTTGTTAGAGGTAGTAAGAGCTATATGAATGCAATTATAATACAATATAGGAACATAAGTGTGCAGGGACCTACTAGGTGGCATTGAGTCACGGCAGGGATGTAATTAACCCGTTGTTGCTCGGACTCCATAGGGGAAGTTGATCCCTCTACAGCTGGGTCCTATCTGGGCAATAGAGGGGCTTGGGGCTTCTTACCTCTTTTATGGCTCTGGTTAATTGCTCAAGGACAGGCGTATCACTTACATAACTAAACAAGCAAAAATGTAATAGGTCTTGCCTTTTATGAAGTTAGAGCCACTTACTTTGCTGTACAATACCATTAGCAAAGCAAATGGCTTCAACTTAACCAAAGGAGAGACCCGTTGCATTTTCAATGCTTGTTTCAAAGAGTTCCAGGCCAAATCCGAGCAGCAGGTAACACTACAATTCTCTTCATGCCTCACAAACAATGTCAAATGCCACTGAATGACCGTGCACATACCTGGTGTTCCTAGCTGGTGACTAAGCTGGGGAGGCACCCTGCAGATGAGTGTGTTCTAGAAACAAGGGGCAGCCCTTTCATGGCACATAGCTAGTCTCTGTCTTCCACGACAAGTTATCCAGCATCCTGAAAGTTATTATTATTATTATTATTATTATGTGTTCTTATATAGCGCTCAACTTACCCTTGGGCATCTTGGCGCTTGCATTGGGAACCCGTCCTGGCTTTTCCCTGTGAGATAACCCATACTGGGCATCCCCAAGGTGAAAGCCAGGCATCCCGCCGCGGGGGGCCGTAGTGGAGATTAAGCAAGCTATTGCCCAGAGTTGCAGAGTGTGAACCCATGATTAGGTCAGGCACCGAAGAGAGAATTATCGAGTCCGTGGACATATGAGCTCAACACCCTGCCGCGTCGGGAATCGAACCCTGGTCCCGGGTCTGACCTCTGCTTCAGGGTCTGCCTGCTCTAACCAGTGAGCCACACACTAAGTGTTTAAAGTTTAAAAAAATCCCTGGAGCTCTTGGGTATTCTCGCCCCTTATCTTTCGTCTGTGCCATCTACTTTTTTCCAGCCTGGTGACTATTCATTTTTCACACTAGAATGGAGTAATCTGAATTCTGCAACCAAATGGATCTAAAGTGTCTGTACAGATGCACACATTGGAAAATGATTTCTTCAAATCCAAATATATAACTTCCCCGATTTTTAGGTGCAGCTCGTACGCATGGGTACTTGGGTTGGAGCACCGGCAGCACAGAAAGGAAAAGTGGAGACTGGCAGACTGGTCTGCTGCTCTCCTCCTTCAGAACCTGGCAGTGGTAGAGAAAGGCACCGGATGCCGCCTCTCCCAAAGCTAAAAACCTGGGCTTTGTGATAGATGATGGCCTCGCCTTTGGTCCCCAGATTATTGGGCTGACTGGTAAATGCTTCGGCCTCCTGAAGATGCTGCGAAAATTTCTTCCGCTGCTGTCGCTGAAGCATAGAAAGATCATCGTGCAGGCCTTGATAGGCTCGCGTCTGGACTATGCGAATGTCCTCTATCTTGGCCTGCCGAAATATCTTTTGGCTCGACTGCAGATTGTGCAAAATTCTGCGGCCAGAGCCATCTTTGGTCTCCAGCGCAGAGCTGGAGCCACAGAGTTGCTAAAAAAATTGCACTGGCTCCCAGTCGCCAAAAGGATCGCTTTTAAGGCGCTTACATTTGCCTTCAAGGCCCTTCATCAGATAGGCCCTAAATATATTCAGAAGCGCCTGGCTTTTTATGTGCCCCGCAGGACGCAACGTTCCACTTCTTTGTCTAAAGCTTTGATTCCCTCCATTCGCCTCGCTAGAATCGGAGGACGCTCCTTTAGTTTTCTAGCGGCTCAAGGCTGGAATGATTTGCCTGTCCTGCTTAGGAAAGCTGATGACCTGCTGTCCTTTAGAAAAGGACTTAAAACCTGGCTTTTTGTTCAGTAACTGCTCTCCTGCTTTCTTCCATGCTGCCGTGTTATGTTTCTCTTCTTCCGAGGGCTCTTTGCCAAAGCGCCGGGACACTCCCAGGAGTAGCCGTGCGCTATAAAAGAGCATTTTTAACATAACATAACACAACCTTCATTGCTACAAACCCGAAGGTAGGAGAAGAGGGTTCAAGGGCTTAGAGAATGCAAGAATATCAGTGTGGATGTGTGTGTGTGTCAGCTGGGGAATGAGGATGACTTGGGAGAGGAAGGGTACCCTAGCAGGGGCTGGGGTGCAGTTGGCACCTTACTGGTGGCCATATGGCTATGGTTAACATATTGTGGCCACTATTGACAAAAATACGGCCATCCTGTTATCTATAGCAAAATAGTATCACAGTCTTGACATACTCATAGCATTCTTGACAAAATGCTGGATATTCATGCCATAACACGGCCCATTGGAGGAACTCTGACTTTCCCACTAGCTCGGTGCACTGCATCATACATTTACAACCGCGCCACCATCAAAGTTCTTCAGTCATCATTGAACACATTTTTTCTTTGAGTTCTCTCACATTGAATTGAGGGTGGAAAATATGCTATCATATACAAAAAAGACAATTGGCAACATCTGTTAGATAACCAACACACACATTGACGTGTGTGTCCATTGCAAATACATATATCTTGTAGATTGAAATATAGTTATTCGACTCACTAGAGTTCTCTTTTATTCAACTCACTTTTTACTCGGCCGATTAGCCACAACCAAAGCTTAACAAATAATACAACACGGCGATTCCAGGTGACAAGGACACGTGCAGCTCCCACAATCCTACAAAATAAATTAAAGGGTGTGTGTATACATCAAATTTTCAAATCTATCATGTGGGCTCAATGGGGCGTTTTACCTTTGTCATAAAATGGTTTGATGTACGTCATAGTATACATTTAGATGTATTGTCAAGTTACAGGGCAATTTAAATGGCCCTCAATTGGTGTCCAGCTTCTACTGTTTGTCAAGCAGGCAACCTTTCTTTTGTTTCGGACAATATGTCTTGTTTTTTAGACTATAAACCACTGGGTTGACTCATTATACCGCGGTCAGATGCAGGAAGCACAAATTCGATCAGGCCTTGTAAGAAGTACCCTTTCTAGTTTCACAATTTATTATTTACATGGCATCCCGCTAATTTAATTAAACATGGACCCACATACTTTGTTTGCCTTTAAGATCTTTTCTAAATGAGATGCAGTATTTGTGTTATTTTATTTTGGTGTTTTTCCTCAGGTCATCTGAAAATTGGCCTCCTTGTGCAGCATCACATTTTAGGAATATGTGTGTGTGAGAGATCTGGATCTTTACCACCTTCATCACAATTTTCACATTTTTAACGCAAGTCCATCCTTTAAACTGGCAAGCCCACTGCCTAAACACCTCAACTGTAACCACATGAAATGCATTTATCCAACCTATTACCCCGAGAAGACGCATAGAAGAGGGTCTCCTACCCTGAATCTGATGTTTTGTATGTCTCGTACCGGACAACTTGTTTACCCATCAAAGAACATTGAGGGAGACACGTGGACTAAAACAAATCTAGGAAGGAAAACGGCTGCGAGGAAGAAGGATAGTAAGGTGGATGTGATAAAGGCAAGTAATGATTAAGTGATCCAAGCTTATCTATAGAGTAGAATATCAAAACTTTGCAGTTTGTTAGGTCCTTTATGAGCAAAAACATTGCAAGGCTTTTTTTAATAGCTCAAAGAAATTTGTTGTACGACGGCTGGACGAAAAAGCCAATTGTCAGGGATGTTGCCGAGGAAAAAGCACATGATGTTAACGTCTTAGAAAGTGGGGTTTGTAAACTTGAGAGTATTTTACATCAAAGACCTGTAGCCACCAGACTTTTTTTTTTTTGCTTCTTGCGATAGGGTGGCCGCGTAGATGAAGGCCACCTGAGACCTCAAGTGGCAGCCCTTTCAGGTAAGCAAATACTAGTGTGGGCTATCGAAATTCTTGGTTCTCGTGATAAGACATGTAGCAGAATGTAGGGCTGCTTTATGTACAAGACAAAAGTGCATCAGAACACTCTCCAGAGCTCACTATCCATGTATGTGGCACATAGGAGCATCTGAGAATTTATAGGAGGTCCCTAACCCTGGTAGGATAAAAAGCTTTCAGGAGGCAAAATCAATCTTTGGAGAAGCCACTTAGCTATTTATTGGTGTATTTAATTTGTGATATGACAATAACCTGAGGCATCTAGAGATGAATGGTTTGAAGTTCTAAGTAATGCTCAATTGATAGGTTTGCCTTCTTGATATTTTTTTTAAGACGAGACTCAAGAATGAGCTAGGCTTCTGGAGTATGCTGGCATCTATGACAATTTCGGGTGAGACATATTTTTAATCCATTGTATAGGAAGGTTTCTTTATAGCTGGGTGATATGAGGAGCTGTTCAGTTTCTGTTTGTCAAGTTTTAGTTTCACTTGTCTCATCCAGATTTGTATCTGAAAAATCCAAGCGTAAAAGCTATTTGTGTGATGAGACATTCCATGTTTCTGCAGCAGGTCACCTAGGTTTCAACTTACAAGTAGAAGTGTAAGTGAAAGAGGACTGAATAATGGGGATCACTAGGTTTCTGTTTAAAAAAAAGAGAGTTCTCAGACTTTATGCAGAGACCGGTGTTTGAATTGTGATCCATACCATTTTGGATTCTTTCCTTCAACCCCCATTTGCTCATTTACAAGTTGTAGGATGATGGTGCAGTCAATCATGTTGCGTGCGAAAGACAAACTCAGTACACACAGAAATCAAGAACTTCCTTCACCAGAATGCCAAAGGTATTAACTATCCTAAGAAGGCTTGTTTCAGTACTGCGACTCAACCAGAAGCCACATTGAAAATGGCCACTTAGGTTGCATGTAAAGGTTAAATTATGAATTTGGCTGGCTACACATTTTTCCTATATTTTTACAGGATACATGAGTCCTGTAAAAAGGCTGAAGTTTTCTAAACTATTGGGATCGGGGTCATCCTTTTTGAGCAGTGGTCTGACAAGGTCTATTTCAGGGAGCAAGTAAATGAGTAGCTTTAAAAGGGAGACTTAGATTATATGAAATCAGCCTTGAGCTGCATCATGAACAGATACACTGGGTCAGTACACAGATGAGTGCTTGTTATCCATTACAGGGAGAAGGGTAACCCAATAACCCGGTGTGAGAGTGGGGAACAGTACGACTGATTCAAATAGCGTACAAAGAATCATGTCAAAAATATATATATTGTAAATTAGTAAACAGGAATGCATTTAGAGACCTTGAACGTTCTGAACGAAACTTAAAGAATTAACGTAATAGCAAATGTTTCAGGATCATGCAATGAAAAGACAATACATGAAAAAAAAAAAAAAAAAAAAAAAAAAAAGGTGTGCCAACAATGTTTTTACAACCAAATGATATGTATTGCAACACAAGAAAAAAAAGGTGAAAACGTAAGTAAGTATCAAGACGTTCTATAACAACAAGAAAACCATACCTATCCAGTGTATAGGTTGTACACGTGTGTTGAGTCATGTACTTCAAAAGAACTTGAGGTTCTATTTGTGCTAGGTGAAAATTTGGTGGAAATGTAATCTGTCTGTGGGTAGGTAAACCCAGCAGGCTCTATAAGGTGGATGGTGCTGCAGTTGATAAAAGGCTCTACGTTCCGGATGGTGCTATTGCTGACCACAGAAATAAGATGTTGTGGATGTCTACTGCCATGGTTAGAATCAAATGTCAATCAGAGAGTGACATACTGGTAAACTAATTCTGACCGAGATTAGATGGAGCAAACTAGGGGTATGTCCATACAAATAAAGAATAATAAAATATAAAAATCCAATCTAACTGCTGCTATGTGGTTACCACAAAAGGAGGGCAGGGTTCATAATATGAAATCTATTCACTTCAAAAAATGCAACAAACCTCAAAAGACAAGACATGGGATACAATGTTGCATCAAGCGGTGATTCAGGTGACCAAAGTACCTGTGGACAACAGTGATGATGTATCAGACATTCTTCACCTCTTTAACTGTACGGGATTCTCGAACATTTGTTAGGCCTTCTCCTGCTTAAACCCTGAAGAACTTTAATAGAAGTAAATAGAAATAATAACCACCCTAGTTTTCGAACGTTTCCCCTTCCTGCAGATATGAATGTCTGGTGTACCCAAGCATCAAATAGCTTTCATCTACCCGAGGCTATAGCGGCTATCCAGCCAGGCCCCAGCTTGATAAAAAAAAAAAAAAGTTGTCGCTTTGGAGCACATTTAAAATACAATAAATTGCTTGTGTAGGGCACTTAATGCGGATCAAAAACAATTCAATCCATTTTAAAGTTTTGCAGGAAATTGCCAAACAAACGCTATTGGATGTATTTTAAAAGAACTACTAAGGAACCAACCATCATGATCGCACTACTGCTGGTGTACCTGGAGTCCACACATCCCAGACTTTCTCTAGCTGCAACAGATGGTTACCACCTATGGTGGTGGAAGCAAAGTATTTGCAAATACAACTGGTCAAGGAAGGTGAACAGCAAAACGTGGGAAGCGAAATGCTGTGGGTTGATTGTAACACATAACTGCCTATGGAGCCAATTCCTTAAAGGAGCTTGTCTAAACAAGTCAGTGGCTGAATGGGACTCTCCAAAACCTGTTTATGTGTACATGTTGTATGCGCTGTGTATGGCGTGTGGTTGTAACAGTTCTTTCCAGGCAGCTAAAGATATCTGTAGAAAGGCCGGCTCCAAGAAGTCAATAGTGAAAGGATTCTTGTCACTTAGTCAAAAGTGGGGGTAAAGACAATATGCTCCAAGGACCGAGCAACATGTCTAGTCAAGAGCAGGGAACGGAGAAAGACAAGAAAGCCATCCAATCTAGAGAAAAAGGCTTACCCAAAGCCCACTTTGCCTAGTACTCAATACAACGGTGTATGTAAAAAACTGACGAAGCTGTCTGTGGGTAACGAGAAAGCGGAGACATCTTCCGGCAACAACTCTCTACCAATCCCTAAGGCCCTCATTCGGAATGCAGCGTGAATATTTGGAACGGACACAATCTCTCCGCCTATCTCAGTAATGTGTTTACTCCCGACATGTTTTACTGACTGGTAACTTAGACGGGACTCAGGATGAGGCACTAAAACATCAAACAGTTTTTACAAAATTGCACACAGATCACAAACATTTAAGCCGTCGGTTGCTCACCCTGGAGCTCAGGTCCCTCTGCTTGCAGTTGTGTTTGTTACCCCTCTCCTGAGTAAGTGTGATGAATACATATTCGGGTGTCCACCTGACTTAACATTTCCCAGATAGGTGGGGGAATACATTCTATTCAGCCACCATGCTGCCCTTCTTTATCTGCCCCCCCTGCCCTGCTTGATGTAGAAGCCAAAGCCTATGCGAAATTACTACTGAAAGAGCTGGAAGCTTGGGCGAATAACACATTTCTACCATTCTATCAGACCGGCTTCAGAGCAAACAGCTCAACAATGGACATCATCATGGCCCTGGCCTACCTCTCCAAACAAGCCGTCAAAGACTGGCACCCGCCGCTGTTTTGCTGTTTCATAGATTATAGCACAGCATTTGACAGAGTTGATACGGTTAGACCTTGGGGAAAACTGACAGCCTGGGGGATTCCATTGAAGCTTTTGAAAGCAATCATAGCTCTTTATGAGGGGACCTGGGTTCAAGTCAAGATAAGCCCCACAGCCTTATTATCAAGAGTTGATACCAACAATGGCCTGAAGCAGGGTTGCGTCCTGGTCCGACTATTATTTAATCTTTATATAGCAGACATGGGGAGTGCCCTGAAAGAGGCTAGTCTAGTTCCCCCGAGACTAGGCAAGGTGAGACTGGCGATCCTCCAGTACACTGACGACACAGCAGTGTTGGATCACACCAGGTGGGTCTTCAAAGAGATTTAAATTAGCAGGGAATGTACAACAAGGATAATTGCCTAACAGTCAACCAGAGCAAAACGAAAACAATGATATTTGATAGATATCCCCACAAAAAACAAGCTACTTGGAAACTGGGAGACCACCAAATTGGGACAACAGCAGCTAATATTTATCTTGGGGTTTGGCTATTCGAGAGGGCTACTCCGGCAAGACATACAAAACATCTAATTGACAAAACTAACAGCATAATCCTAACATTGAGACGCCTAAGCCAATGCCTGTGCAGCCCGACAGCAGATCCCATGCTAAGGGTGCCAAAGGCAAAATTAATACTGGCTATTAACTATGGCCACCTGCCATTCCCGGGTGCTTTAGACAAATTAATAGCAGCCGCTCAGGTCAAAGCCCACAAGTTTGTGTTACAAGCACCTAGGCATGCAAGGAATACCAGGCTACGATTGGAACTAGGGCTCTGCAAACCGGAATTGGCCCTTCAGGGGAACCTAATTAAGTACCACATCAGGGTCCTCAAACTCTCGAATAACACTCTGAAATATCATCTGGCAGTAATCTTTAGAAAAGAGGACTCCCCCTGGCATTTCAAGTTGGGCAAAGCACTAGGGACCCTAAATATTGATGCTGACAGTTTGTCTCTACCTGACATCTCGCAAAAGGCCTGGTCAAATACCATGAAACGGCAAGTCCGCTCCATTTCGTTCGAAAAGGATTGAGCTGCACTCCGCTGTAACACCATCACGACGGCATTGGACAAATCCTATTCTTTGGGCAAAGCTCAACAGTTTCTACTGGAAGCACTGGGGGTCCATGCTCGCAGGAAAATCCTTTTTATGAGGTTCACGGCCCTCAAAATTTCTGATTTTAACCCAGTATGGGCGCGAGAAGATGGTGCAGTCTCCCGTCGGCTATGTACCTATCACAGGGAATCCTGGCATCACCTTTTATGCTGCTGCCCCATACTGATGAGTGAAACAAAAACATATATTCTCGCAAGAGTGGCAAAGTTTGTTCATTTAATTAGACCGGCCTTAGAAGCGAGTTTATAAATGCACTATCCCTAGCTTTTGAAAATCAGAGACTGTTTATCGGACAATAAGGGACCAGCAATAACATCAATGGGCAAAGAAGAGACAGATAGTTTATTTTTAATGGGTTTTATTGTAATATTGGTGCAACATGAAACCAACCCCCGGTTCAAAGGCAAAAAGGATCTTGTAACAAGAAGGGGGTGGTATGGGGGTGGGCACCATTGATTTTAGCTGGTTTTACTGTAAAAAATTTAAATAATCGTATGGTTAATAAAAGTACTTTTATTATACTTTGAACAGGGAGGAAACGGGTCTAATCAAGAGCAGGGAACGGAGAAAAACAAGAAAGCCATCCAATCTAGAGAAAAAGGCTAACCCAAATCCCACTTTGCCTAGTACTCTATACAACGGTGTCTGTAAAAAACTGGTGAAGCTGTCTGTGGGTAACGAGAAAGCGGAGACATCTTCCAGCAACAACTCTCTACCAATCCCTAAGGCCCTCATTCGGAATGCTGCGCGAATATTTGGAACGGACACAATCTCTCCGCCTATCTCAGTAAAGTGTTTACTCCCGACATGTTTTACTGACTGGCAGTGCTTGAAATGTAAAAATATAAGTGCAGAGTACCTACTTGTTTCCGAGAAGTGCTGGTACTCCCCAATTAAAAGTATAGCATTTCTCTTGAGAAGGGCCAGTACTCTGACTCTCAAAATACCGTACCGGCCCAGTTAAGCACTGCTGACTAGTAAATTCAACGGGACTCAGAATGAGGCACTAAATCGTCAAACAAACTGAACAAAATTGCACACAGATCGCAAACATTTCAGCAGTTGACTGCCCACCCTGGAGCTCAGGTCCCCCTGCCTGCAGATACTCTTCTCTTAAGTAAGTGTGATGAATATATATCCGGGTGCCCACAAAGATGGGGGAATAACAAGTACATTCTATTCAGCCACCATGTGGTCCTTTAGCTGCCCCCACTTATCGAGCCTGCATGCAACAGGTCAGGTGCGACCGTGCAGGGCACCCCTCCCCGCTATAGGATATTCTCGGATTACCCACTTGACTATTTCTGCCAACACTAGCATTCGTGAAGCGCTCTTCCAGAGCCCCTCGAGCTACAAAAGGGGTAATGAGGCCACACCCCGTCACTGTGTGCCCACTGACCCTCGCCCGCACTACCTCGCTTGTTCTTCGTGCCGTGTTTCTTGGCTGTGGCCAGCTCCTGTTCGATCTTCTTTTCCAGATACTCTTGCTTCTTTCCCAACATCTCTTCGGTTTCCCGCAGCCTGCCCAGCGCCTCCTGCGGGGAGGGTCCCGCGCGGGACTTGCCGCCCCCGGGACCCTTGAACAACTTGGTAAATTTACTCATGGCTTATTGACACTCCACCGAGAAGCGGTCCTTGGTTACACACTGCTCGCTGGGCAGTCCGGAAGTTTCACCCCTCTGAGGACGGAAGTGTTGTTACCTCCGCTGACAGGTGAAACCTCCTCCGCACCTCTTGCGTTTCACAAGACCACGCCCCCTTTCTCACAGGTGTGTTCGATGGCCACGCCTCCCGGGTAAAAAACAGAAACGTCACGGTAGCACGAGGAAGAACGGGATGGGCGCGGACTGACGCTGAGGGCGTGGCGGCCAGTGAGCCCGCGGTGCCTGCAAACAGGTCTGATGACTGTGACGCGGGGGAGCGCCTGTGTGTGCGGAAACAGACGGCTGGGAATGACGAAGCTCACTAAGAATAGAAGTGCCATCCAGATGTGCACAGGGCGTGTCCAGACGGCTGGGTGTAAACAATAATACTGGTTAGCAACTATCTTCTGCACTGACACTCTGGTCATCGCTTTAGAAGCGACCCACTCGCGAAAGTGGCTGCTTGCATGCATGCGTGATTGCGTGTGGGAGTTTAATGTGGAACGTTGCAGGATGAGTCTCGCAGACTGTTGCCTAAAAATAAAGGCTCGTGCTACTTGGTATTTCTAGGCCAGAGAATTCAAGCGGAAGTTTCACCCACCATGTCTTTTTTTGGCACCCTTGACTGTAGTGGAACGTATCGAGTAACAAAAGGAAATTGAGACAGGATACGCGCATTCCTAAAATTCACAGCGTGAAGAGGGAGCAAGCGAAGGCGGATTGACGAAGCAGAAAAGAGGAGTCAGGGGGGGCGGCCAGTAACAGCCTATGGTCCGCCAGCGCATATACATTATTTTACAACTCACACCCACAAAGATATTGTCAACAAAGAAAAGTACAAATGCAACAGTCGGCTTATCAAGCCTTATTATTCACAAACAGTCCACAGTTTAGGCTGGTGGAGATCTACGTGTAGCTAGCAAACCTCAGAGTAACATTTAAATAGCCCAGTTTGTTAATGTACTTGCTGCAACAATGTATATGTGTAACAATCTGCTAATACATTTTGAACCGTCATAAAATAGTTTGGAGGGTGAATGCACATGCAAATCACATGTCCTATTAAGATAACAGAATGGCTCCTGTGACACACATCTCCATGTAAACTTAGCAGAGTTTTATGATCCTGCAGCAAATAGCTGTAATTTACATGGAAATTGAAGGTTTTTAGCGTAGCCACATATCCGTTTCTCTAAATGCATGCAATTTTGAGAGAATAAAATGCTATTTACAGGGCTTAATTTGTAAAAGCATAGGTACCAGGCCCTTTGTTTTTCTCAGAAGCTTGGCGGCACCACAACCGTTTGTCAGGGTCTCCGAATACCAAAACTGTCTAGTCTTAATTCCACCTCATGTCTTTTTCATCTCCCACTATTTCCTCCCTGTCCCTTTATCTCACTCTTGCAGCTTTTCTTTCATCCCATGTTTTCTCCTTTTGTTACCGTAGTCCGTATTTCTCTTCTACTTTCCTTCTCCATTGTCTGCCTTTCTCAGGAATCAAAGAGCATCCAATGGCCGTACCACCATCTCACCACCATGCAGGCTGCTGCTCAGCACCTGCTGTGATGAAATTGCCCTCTTTGTGGCTCTGGGCAGTGTGCACCCCTGTCGTATATATATTGATCTTCTGGTAAGTCACAGTCCTGTCACTGTAGAGCTTTTTAGATTTTTTTTCCTAAGCGAGTATGATAATTGTATCTGCTCACTAAAGAGTCTTCCAGAGACCTGGTTAGAGACATGCTTTGAGGTCATGGGCCATCCAAATGACACCACTGTTTATTAGAATGGCTACTACCCTTTCTACCCTGGCTTTGTGAGCCTGACAGTGGTGGCAGAGTGGATTTTAACAAATGGACAAGTCTTTTGACCGGTCTCCATCATGGGTGTTGCACTCTGACCTCCATTGTGGAACAGTTTCTGGCAGTCTACCTTAACCAGGGGGTTTCATTTCATCCATGTGGGTTATTAGTGACGGTATATGGTATTCTGAGCACGGCACTGGATGACTGTGGATTCTGTGCACATGTTCGACTGGGTGCAGTAAGGGATCCTTTTTGGTTTCCCCGTGTGTTCAGCAGCTGAAGTTGGAGGAGGGGGTTGTGCAAGGCTAACCAGTTCTCTGTTGACCTGGAAACATTTTCTGTTCTTCCCTTCCTCCACTGTCTCAATTTCAAGGGTACTGTATTCCGTGCTTTCGGTATCAGATTCCTCCCTTTGTATTTTGCCTTAAGTTCCCCGCTAGAGCACTTTCAGCTCCACCCATTCCTCCTGAATTTCTGAGTCCAATGCACATAGATACCTGAGCCAGTTTATAAGAGCTCTTTGGCTGATCACCACCCTGACCTGAACTGAGTATGAAGTGTGCATGCAGAATTTGATTAGAGGAGCCACATGGAATTCCAGTAAGGCACAAGAGGTAATAGATCAGCTCTGTAGATAAAAACTGGGGGTGTATGAAAAAGCTGCACCGGCACAGCACAAAGCCAAGCACCAGAGTGTTGTGTCTGAAGTGTCTGAAGTTAAAACGGTTGTTTGACGTAACATCTGGAACAAAAATATCATTCTAAACAAATTTCATAAAAGAAATAGGAGGAACCAAAATATGTTTACATGATTCGTAAAGCCCAAAAATATTGAGACGAAAATATAATGGACTAGAATATTATCAAAAGCAGGTAAGTATATAGCTTTAAATTACATTTTATTTATATATGAAAGTTTAAAAGAATAATACAATCAAAAATAGATAAATGTAATATTGAATAATATGTACCTAAAAATATTAAAATATTGTTTAACAACTTAAATAAATTACATAAAAATTATTCATACTAATGACAATGAAAAATATAACCAAAACATATAGCGTTGGGCCAAACCTGACTCCAGTGGCACAGTGAGAACAGAACCCACGTCTGGGCCTACCAGTCGCACTTAAGGTAGAATAGAATAGCTTTATTGTACAGTTAATTAAAACTCACAATGTTAAAACATCCATCATTAAGAATCATTTAAAGCTTGTTTTGCACGTATAATTAAAATAAAAGGAAGAAAGGTGTTTAAAACCCTGTAATGTCACCAGTCTCGATTACATTGTCTGTGTGGTCCTTCTCTAAGTTTAAAAAAGTGTGGCACAATGTGCCGGTGCGTGATTTTGGCTTAGCCGGATCCTTAACAAACTGTTCCTTTATTTGATTGACAAGCTGTTACATGCTGTTTTTCACTGTGCCATATGGCTGGCTGTTAAGTCTTCTGGCCACAGTGTCAAAAAACGTTGTCAGTCTGCAGTTTAGCTGGACCTCTTCAGGTTTAAAGCATATCATCACAGCTTGCCTGCAGCTTGTTATGCCATTATGGTTCCATAATGTTCGAAGTAGGGTGCGCCTTATATCCATCAGGTTCGGGCAGATGCAAATTATGTGTATTAGATCCTCTTTCCCTGTTCTACAAAGACGGCAAAGGTGCTCTTCTGATCCCCTTTTCCAAGGTGCCAAGTGAGATAGAATTGGTAGGATGCCGAAGTGCAGATTTAGAAATGTGTCTTTTGTCTTTCGCCCGAGACCCGTTTTCAGGTATTCCTGCAGTTTGAGAGCTTTGTAATCTTTCAGCACAGCCCATCCATGTGCCCTCTTGGCCAGGGTTTCTTTATCTTCTATGGATGATATCAGTTTAGTTACTTTTGTTACCACCTTTTTGAAGCTGTTGTTGTCAATCGATGACTCCCAGAGGTTTTTTAATGCCAGGTATTCCAATGATTGTAGTAGATGCTTCTTGGCGGGTGAGTTTGATCTTGTTGGCAGTTCGGTCCAGAGGTGGGCGTTTAGAGATCCTTGCTCCGCGCCTATGATTCTGCGCCAACTTTTTATGTAGGTGCCTCTTCTCTCCACCATTTGTCTCTGGAGACCAAATTCGAGGCGGATTTGGGCAGGAGAAACGTAGTTCGGCAGATGGAAAATTGCCCTGTATGCTCTGCTGATTATTT
Organism: Lissotriton vulgaris; assembly: GCF_964263255.1. Classification (NCBI taxonomy): domain Eukaryota; kingdom Metazoa; phylum Chordata; class Amphibia; order Caudata; family Salamandridae; genus Lissotriton; species Lissotriton vulgaris. Next base: position 1,661,079,699 of record NC_141691.1, on the reverse strand, counting down.
TGTCTAGAGCGTTTGCGTCTTTCCCTTGCATGGGTTCACTACCGTATGTGAGCATAGGCTGTAGACGTGCTCTGATCACCTGTAGGAGGGGATCCAGTGATCAATCGGGGACAACTTTCTTCAACGGCTTCATTGAGAAGTAGAATGTTGTGCCCTTCCGTTGGATAGCCTCTAGTTGGGGATTGAAAGAGCCTCTGCTGTCTAATAATACGCCAAGGTATTTATAGTTGGGGACTCGATCTAGCCTCTGTCCGTCCAGGAACCATGCCAGTTTCTTTGTTTATTGTAATTCACTGACATAACTTTAGATTTGTTTAAGTTAATATTAAATGCATTGTTTATTGAAAATTTGTTGGTGGTGTCCAGGAGATGTTGTAGTCCAATAGACGACCAACTTATTAAGACCAAGTCATCTGCTTATAGGAGGTTTGATAGCGAAATGTCTCCCAACTGTGGGGTGTGCGATTTGTTTTTATCCAATTCTCCGGCAGGTCGGCGACAAAAAGGTTAAACAGCACGGAGGCTAGGACGCATCCTTGTTTTAGACCTTCAGTGGTGTTAATTTGCCTAGAAAGGTGCGCCCAGCTTCCCAGTTTGATCTTGACCCAAGTGTTGGTATGCAGTAGTATCAGCTGCTTCAGGAGTGGCCCGGGTATTTCTCAGTTGTCCAGTTTCTGCCAGAGTTTGCTTCGGTCTACATGGTCAAATGCTGCGCTATAATCTATAAAACATAGAAATAGTGAGCACTTGGCTGTCTTAACTGCATCTGTCTGTAGAGTTAGCGCCATGATGTTAGTAATTGTGCCCTGACCTCTGCAGAATCCGGTTTGATTTACAGGGATGATGTGTTTTAAAGTTGCCCAGGATGTTAGTTCCTCTAGGAGGAGACCGGCATAGTACTTTGCCTCTGTGTCGATTAGGGCAATGAGGCGGTGATTGCTAGGATTGCTCCTTTCGCCCTCTTTATAGATCAGACTTAATATTGATCCTCTCCAGGATGATGGACATGTCGCCGTTTCCCTGATTTCCAGGAAAAGTGGCGCCAATGTCTCATTCCAGAAGTCAGCATCATGTTTGTACATTATTGGCGGGACTCCTTTAGGGCCAGGAGCTCCTTCCAGTTTCCCTTTGGATATTTGTAGCTTGATCCTGGCCGCTGTTACTACGTGTTTTTTTTCCTCCCTGCCCCAAAGTAGTTTAAAGCTTGCTGTTCCTACCACCTCCAGAGTTGCAGGTTTGCATGTCTCCACCTGATTGGGGCCTTTGTTTGCTTCATGATTGATTATATCTATTTTGTTAATCCTTGTGTTCCTCGTGATTGTCAAAGTTTTTCCTCTAAGTGGGTCCCCCTCTGGATTTTTGTCATTGAAGTGATTTGATAGGTAGTGTGTCCATTCGGATCCAGGTATATGTGAGTTTATACCATTGTGACCTGGACGTTGGAGACTGTGGATTGTTTTCCAGAACCTGGCGCTATGCTTCTGTTTTGAGTCGTATACGATTTTCACCCAGAGTTCCTCATTCATTTGCCTTTTCTTTTCCCAGATCATCTTGTTTTGTAGAGCTTTTAGGGATCGCAGCTCCTTTTGCAGGGCTTCATTGTTCGATTATTTGCGGAGCTGCCTAAGGATCTGGTTTATTTTCCGTTTTAGTTTTTTTATCTCTGGTGTGATTACTTTCACTGTTATGTTGGAAGATGTGTTCCTTTTGTTGATTTTTTGCTCTGTGGCGTATGTTGTTCCGAGTTCCATTACAAATTCTTCCCAAGCCTCTAATGGGTTCGTTGACAAGCTTGTGTTCCGGTGGATAATTGTATTTGCATTGATTGTTAGTTCATCTACTTTATTAGTCTTGCACCTTATCCATCTGAAGTTGGAGGTGTACTCCGTGCCAAGAGTTTTTCTTATTTCCAAGTCATTCTCACTAGTAACGCATAGTTTCACTTCTTGTGGTAGATGGTCGCTTTGACCGTTTACACCAATCTTGAATGAACTTACAATGTCGAACAGTGGGAGTGTTGCGAAGGTGCAGTCGAGGTGCGAAGAAGTAGTTGAGGAAAAATATGTAAGTGCTGGCGGTGTGTCCTCCTTTAAATCGACCATTTAGCACCCTCGGGTTTAACTGCTCCAGATCTTTTAGTAGCTGACTTGAGCATCTTGTTTGCTTTTTAAGAGTGACTGGGGCATGATTTGGTATTCCCCACGTGATGTTAAGATCCTGTGCTATTTCGTCTTCTGATTTGTTTCCGAAGAGTCGAAGGTTGAAATCGCCTGCCAGGAGAAAGTTCTCCATTTCCCTTTCTTCCATGAGTCTTACCAGTTCGGTGACCAGTTCTCTCGCCCCTTTTAGTCTATGCTTGTGGTGTAGGTATATGTTTATTATGTGTAGTGGTTGAGCTACCTGGTTGTTTTCAATTGTTATTGCTATTGCATGTATGGCACTTGGTGGAGTGATTTTTACCTTTATCTCTTCCATTGTTCCTATTGTAAGTATTGAGGCGAGTGATGCCAGGCCTCCTGAGCTGCGACTATAGGATGAACCTCTAGTGAAAGGGTGGATTTGAGTTGTGTATCCTTGTAAGGATAACACTTTCTCTTCCCAGGTTTCTCACAGTAAAATCAGGTCGAATGATTTTAAATAGTTTGATATTTCTGGGTCATCCAGTTTGCTAGTTAGACCATTTATATTCCTGTCATGAAGAAAGTAGTCACTCTTCAATAAAGGTTCCAATTGTAGATTTATTTCCAGTAGATAGAAAGACAGTTTAACAACCACATATGTCTGCCAGCTTCCCCAGTCAGCCTCCCACTGACTCCCCAAAGAACACAGAATCATAGAACACACAAATAACATTCTACAGACTACATACAACCATAATAAGGATACCACACACCCCTCCTTTTGAAGAAAAAAAAACCTAAAATCTAACATAATCTTTCATTTTCACAGGTGCACATTTGATACGTGACCTCCTCCTTATAATAATTTCTTGTTCACCATTATGCTCAGCAGACTCTGCAATTCCTTGTTCAGACACTGCAAGTCTTTGTTCAATTAGAGTAGAATTACATTCATTGTGAACATCATCTACAATAACAATAGGTTCATTTACCAATTCTGTATTATCACTAACATCTTCAGTATTAATAACAAGATCCTGAGTACTTTGAAAACTATCCATAACATTTTGAACAACTTCCCCATCAACTTTAGGAACTAACTGAGATTCCAATTTTTTAGAATTATTGACTGATTTGTCAGACCTAAATATAGATACTCGTCTGAAATGCCATATTTTTCCACCTTCAACCCTGACAGCTTTACTAAAAACTTCAATAACTCTCACAGGATCAGACCATTTAGACCATCTTTTGGAAGTAGAACCACCCAGTTTCACACATAAAAAATCACCAACAAAAACGTTATGATCAACAATCCTCTGTTTGTTAGAATTCTTACACATTTTCTCTTGATACTTCTTAACACGTTCCCTTACCTTAGCAAAATCCAAACTAGATACATCAGATTCATTGGACTTCAACCACCATGACAACAATTTAGAACCTGCCTTCCTGCCTCTTAACAACTTAAATGGAGAACATCCAGTAACAGAATTTGGAGATGTGCGATAAGTTAGTAAAGTGGCACATAATGCTTTCCTCCAATCCAAGCCACTCTTCACTGCCAATTGAATAGATTTTTTAATAACCCTATTAAAGCGCTCAACTTGACCATTGGCCTGGGGATTATGATTAGAAACTCTTTTGTGAGTAATGCCTTGTTCTTTAAAAAACAATTCAATTTCTCTACTAATGAATTGCGTGCCATTGTCAGAAATTATTTCAGAAGGTAAACCCTCATGGCTAAACACATTATTAAGAAAATCTATCACTTGAAACAAATACATTTTTCCACAATTTTAATTTCAGGCCATTTCGAGAAATAGTCTAATAAAACCAAACCATATACTTCCTTAGAATTAGAAAGACTTAAAGGCCCAATTATATCAATTCCTAATTTTCTCCATGGACCCTGCAAATATTCAATAGGAGAAACATCCACTGATAGGGGTTTAACCGATTTATCACTATTTGAACATGGCACACATTCCCTGACCCATCTATCAACCATACTGTCAAAACAAGGGCACCTATAAAATTCACGTAAACGCCTCTTAGTAGTAGACATACCCATGTGACCTTCATGAGCAATCCTAATAAGATTCTCCCTGACTTTGCACAGAGGAAATATTTTATCTCCTCTAGTAATGATTGTATGTGAACACATAAGTTCGTCCTTGATTTTGAAAAATTAACTAATATCACCAGTTAATTTCCTTTCCTCTGGCCAACCACTCTTTAAGTAGTTCTCAACAGAACATAAAGTATCATCTTCGGACATAGCTTTCACCGATGCTTCTTCCCAAATAACTTCAGCATCACACCCATTTATATCTTGCATAGTATAGGCTGCATCACATTCTTCAATCGAATCAGATTCATCTTGTGCTTGAGGTAAAGATAACCTGGACATGCAATCTGCATGTACATTTAATCTTCCAGGAATATACTCTACACTACACTGATATTCTTGTAGTGTAGCTGCTAATCTGGCCAAATGAGCAGTCAACACCCTACCACCACCTGCAGCTAACCTGTTCACTAAGGGTTTATGATCTGTTCTAAGTAGAAACTTAGTGCCCCACAAAAATTGCCGAAAATGTTGAGCAGCCCATGTGCATGCTAACAATTCTTTTTCAATCGTAGAATAGTTATACTCAGCACCTCGTAAAGTTCTAGATGCATAAGATACAATTTTTTTCCTCGCCAGAACACTTTTGTAACAGGACAGCACCTAAACCTGTATTACTAGCATCCACAGCTACAATACATTCATTCCCAATGGTAAATGGTTTCAAAAATGGAGCAGAGCAAATTTATTTTTTCAACCCATCAAATTGTTTTTGTTGTTCATCCTCCCACACAAATTGTGCATTTTTTTAAAGCAATAAACGGAATGAAGATACTTTGGATGCATAATTACGAACACATTTGCTGAAATATTCAGTTAAACCTAAAAAAGAAAATAACTGTTCTTTATTAGTAGGAGCAGGTGCTTTGGAAATGCTAGAAATGTGATCAAATTTAGGTTTAATACCTTCATTAGGTATTTCATGCCCCAAATATTCAACTCTGTCTTTTCTGAATTTACATTTAGAAAACCTGAGTGTTAAACCTTTAGAGTGTATATTATTCAAAACCGCTTTCAAGTTATAATCCTGTTCCACAACATCTTTCCCATAAACTAAAATATCATCCTGAAAAGCAATAGCTCCTCTACAACCTTCAAGCATTTCTTTCATTAGCCTTTGAAAAACAGATGCAGCACTAGCAAGACCAAATGGCATACACAAATAACGATACATCCCCTCAGGTGTTATGGAAGCTGTTAAATGCTTAGACTCGTCATGCAATACAACTTGATGATAAGCGCTTGCGAGATCTAAAGTGGAAAAAACACAAGCGCCCGAAAGTGTGGAAATAAGTTCATGAATTTTTGGCAATGGATGTCTGTCTGTCCAGATCTCTTTATTCAGACTGCGAAGATCCACACACAAACGGAGATCCCCATTGCCTTTAAGTGAAAGAACAATTGGAGAAACCCAAGGTGAGGATTCAATGGGCTCAATGATGTTAGACCTTACTAAATCATTTAACATGTCTTTTAACTTATGACGATATGCTAAAGGCACATTCCGTACCCTATGCCTAACAGGCACAGCAGATTCCTTAAGTATAATTTTATGTTTAAATTGAGCATATTCTCCCAATTTTTCTTCAAAAACTTTATAAACAATTTTTTAATGGCAGAAACAAAATCTTCATTGTTAGAAGATATGATGTAAACCGGTCGTGAAGCATTAGGATCTAATTTTATTCCCATTTCTTTTTGATGAGGCCCTCCTAAATAGGACTCACCCTTGTGAGCTATATACACCTTCGCCCTAATAGATCTTCCTTTAAAATTAAGCTCAGCCCAAAAAAAAAAACGTCCAAATCAATTTTATGACCGGAATAACTCCCTGGTCTAATATCAGGACTAAAATAATCTCTATTCTCCCACAATTTCTCAAACACCTCTTTGCCAATTATCGAATACCAGGCACAAGAATCCACCATCTTGGATACATTTTTTCCATCGATGTTTACAATGCATTAAGGAAAATCTTTACAATTGTTAGTTGAAACACATGAAATACAATTGAATTCACTAAATTCTTCCGCCATCCCTTCATCATCCATAGCAATACAATTCACTTTTTGGGGGGAACGGCACATTTTGCCAAAATGGCCAGTTTTCTTACATTTTACAAACATTTTGTTTAACGCTAGACAATTCTTAAAATTCCCAACGTGGTGAAAACTGCCACATCTATAACAAATGATAAAAGTACGTCCGTTACCCAATCTATTATCTTTCAAAACCCCTTCCTTTTTGAACTACTTGACTTTTTACAATAGAAACTTCTGGTACAGAATCTTGTATTTTGACCGATAGACTTTGACTTTGACCTCTAATTTCAATGATAAATGTATCTGATTGTTCAATTCCTTTAGCAATATTAACTACCGCTTTGAGCGAAGACTCAGTTCCTAACCATAGCCTTTCTTGAATTTTCTTACTTTTAGTTTTCATCATTATCTGGTCCCTTAACCCCTTCGACCCTAATGACAAAGCCAGCTCGTCATGGGCATTACCTGCGCTGCGCGGATGACGAGCTGGCTTTGTCACGTTACGCGGGATTTTTGAAAATGCCGCGCACAGCGGGAAAAGCCGCCGCAGCGATGCGGTTAAAACTTGTTCATAGTTAATGGTATCAAATGCGCAGGACCCTGCTAAAGCACGCAAAGCAGATATGTAATTCTCAATAGATTCATCATCTCTTTGTGCTCGTGAATACAATTGCAATAGTTCCAAAACCGTGTTAATTTTCTTTCCAAACCTGGTGCTTAATTGTTTTACTGCAATTTCAAAAACGTCATATTCATCAGAATCCTCCAATGGAGGTAATTCTGAAAGTTCTTTAATACCTTGACGTCCTAAGGACAAACATAATAAATCAAGTTTCCTTTTAGAAGAACAACCATATTCCTCCAGCACCTCCACATATGCTAGAAACATGGGATACCCTAAGTCCCATTCCATTTTAGGTTCCCCAGCTATCTGTAAACAAGCATTTGCAATGCAATAGGTCTCGCATTATGAAAGTTTGAGCTATTGGTCTTGTAAATGACAATTTTTTTATTTATGTGTTGGTTTTGAAAATAGCTAAATTAATAGCTTTGTCATTTACAATGCCAATAGTTATAACTTTCGCAAATGTGACACCTATAGCATTTGTAAAGCAACATATGTTGTATTTACTTGATTTAGATGTATTGATATTACAAATAACGATGGCTTTTAATTTTTTAAAATAATACTTAAATAAAAGTGATTGTCATTTATAATGGCAATACCTTAAACATTTGTAAATAACTTTTGTGAAGATTATGTTCAGTGTATTTTATTGTGACGAAAATCCAAGAACAGAAGTGAAATATGAACATCTTTTTGTGACATTTGTAATAAAGCTTGAAACATTGAGAGAACATATTTGAACCAGTTTTTGTTGAATGGTTGTGCAGATTGATGCTGGGGTGGGGCTGAGTGGTGCTGTGGTGGTGCTGAGTGGTCCTGTGGTAATGCTGAGTGGTGCTGTTGTGGTGCTGAGTGATACTGGGATGGTGCTGAGTGATACTGGGATGGTGCTGAGTGATGCTGGCGTGGTGCTGAGTGATGTTGGGTGGTGCTGAGTGATGTTGGGTGGTGCTGAGTGATTCTGTGGTGGTGCTGAGTGGTGCTGTGGTGGTGCTGAGTGGTGCTGTGGTGGTGCTGAGTGATACTGGGATGGTGCTGAGTGATGCTGGGGTGGTGCTGAGTGGTGCTGTGGTGGTGCTGAGTGGTGCTGTGGTGGTGCTGAGTGATACTGGGATGGTGCTGAGTGATGCTGTGGTGGTGCTGAGTGATGCTGTGGTGGTGCTGAGTGATAATGTGGTGGTGCTGAGTGATGATGTGGTGATGCTGAATGATGCTGGGGTAGCGCTGAGTGATGATGTGGTGGTGCTGAGTGATAATGTGGTGGTGCTGAGTGATGATGTGGTGATGCAGAGGGCAGAAAGGCACAAGTGCAAATTTCTTTTAAAACCATCCCTATTTATACGTTTTCCCTTGCACCCTTGGCTGTGTGTGCGCGCAGTGCTGGTGTGTGTGCGCAGTGCCTGTGTGTGTGAGCATCATCTGTGTGTGTGAGCAGTGTCTGTGTGTGTGTGAACAGTGCCTGTGTGTGAACAGTGCCTGTGTGTGTGAGCAGCCTGTGTGTCTGAGAGCATTGTGTGTGTGACAGTAACTTGTGTGTGTGAGGGCAGTGTGTGTCAATGCAACGGGGCTCATGTTATCGACCTCAGAAGCATGAAAAGTGTGTGTCTTGGAACGTCTGAGGGCAGCTTGTGTTACAAGCTTGCTTTGAAGACGGTCATGCAGCGCTGTGAGTGGAGCAGATGGTCCTGTTTATGACCTGCAGAGCATGTGCAAAGTGGGCGCGGATGAAGTGACTGGGGGTGAGGGGGTGTGCTGAAGCCTGGCAGCAGAGGCGGCGCGCGCACACAAAGTGGCTAAGTGGCTGATGGCAAATGTACGCACATCAAAGGAGCCGCAGTAAAAATACAATGACGAAAACATAGCATTGTGTGATATTCTTTACAGCTGAATTAAGGGTACATTCAACTTTAAGTAGGCGGAGATCAGAAATAGGGCTCACTGACTTTGTGCCACGTGCTGCACCATCCCCTTGGTCATTTTCAAGACTTAGCCAACACACTCCAAGGGAGCCCACATTTACAGAAATGTTTTATTTAGCAAAAGCTACAGAAACTTCTTTCCGCTTTGTTACCCTCTTCTCAGTGCAATGCACTCTTTGATTTTAATAAAATGAACCACAGGGTTGGAGCGCTCCATTGCTGTCTGCACGCACTTGTTATTTGCATGAGCAGTCTCGGCCCTAAACACGTACTTTAGTCCATAGACTGTGCACAAGTCATTGGCCAGCAATGTAGGGTGACCAGGCGTCCCGGGTTTTCACCAGCTGTCCCAGCAGATTTCGGGAAATTGAGCTCATGTCCTATTTTTAGAGTGGTGAGACTGAAAACGGTGAGAGGTGCCTTTTTATGTTTTCCAAAGCAGATGTTACAAAAACAAGCATTGGCGCGCAGCTCACTAGATCAAATCGGCCGTGAATGCAAGCCGAGGTGACAATAAGGATTGCGAGATGCTCTGTGGAGGGGGAGGGGCGAGCAAGACAGGCAGAGCGAGCCAGTGATGTGGAGGAAGAGATCACAAGAGGTCTGCTGCAACAATAAAGGTGCGAGGTGCCTTTTTATGTTTTCCAAAGCAGATGTTACAAAAACAAGCATTGGCGCGCAGCTCACTAGATCAAATCGGCTGTGAATGCAAGTCGAGGTGACAATAAGGATTGCGAGATGCTCTGTGGAGGGGGAGGGGCGAGCAAGACAGGCAGAGCAAGCCAGTGATGTGGAGGAAGAGATCACAAGAGGCCTGCTGCAACAATAAAGGTGCTTCACCAAGGTCTGAAAGCGCCGCCGATATGAAATAAAGTCGTTTCATATCGGCGGCGCTTTCAGACCTTGGTGAAGCACCTTTATTGTTGCAGCAGACCTCTTGTGATCTCTTGAAAGCGCCGCAGATATGAAATAAAGTCGCTTCGGCATGCTGTGTGGAGGAGGCGGGGTGAGGGGGGAGTCACGGGGAGATTAGCAAGCGGCCGTGAAGTGCAGGCGGGGGGCGGGGAGCAGAGCCTTTAAAGAGCCAGTCAGTGAAAAGCTGATAGGCAGAATAGGCAGAAGCTCGTGCACGAGGCGTGCACTTCCGAAAATCCGGATTATAAAGTCAGCTTTCTGGATGGACGGCATTAGGTCTCTTGCTACGCGAGACCTAAAAATGAGGAGGAACTATTATATTGGACATGATGAAACAAAATTAAAACTAAAGTATACTTTGCCCCCCCAAAAAAACCCTAATAAATATTAAAGTTTGCACAATTGTACATAACCGATTATTGGAAACACAATAAAAATCTTACATATGGAAGGTCCAATAAAGTATTCACACGTCGTTAGAACATCAACATGCACTTCACAGTAGTAAAAATTATGTAAAATAGCAACCCTAAATTCATCTGTTGAAAAGCGTGTGCATCGCTGTGGTAAACGATATAAATCTGTTGAAAAGTGTGTGCATAGCTGTGGTAAATAATATATAATAAAGCATACACAAAGTTGCGATTAAATACTTGAAGATAGACTTGACTTGAAGGTAAATAACCAGATCCAAAATGGCCGATGACGTGACAGAGCGTATAACATCAGTCACAGAATGCAGTCTGTTCCCACAATCCTCGGAAGAATGACGCAGGAAGACGCAGGAAAACGCTACCAGGCAACAACATGAAAAGTTCCAAATTCTTAGAGCCGAATACGAAGATGACCGTTAAAGTATGAATAGTATTTTTTTTAAATACAAAGTCTCTTGATCGGCAATCACGTAAAAGCTGCAGAAAATGAAACAGCATTCAATACGATTTTACCGGTGAAACCTTTTCAACACTTAATAAATAAAATCAAAGTCACTTCAAAAATAGATCCACAGCGGCTGGTGCAATCAAGGCACGATAAAATGTAAAACAGCCACTGGTGCCTACACGCACAATTCTTATTTAAATAAAAGAATACCTTAAAATTTATAAAGTGTACGCTGTCCTCAAACTTCTTGAAAATTACTCCCACTTGTCGCCAATATGTCATGAAGAAAGTAGTCACTCTTCAATAAAGGTTCCAATTGTAGATTTATTTCCAGAAGATAGAAACGCAGCTTAACAACCACATAGGTCTGCCAGCTTCCCCAGTCAGCCTCCAACTGACTCCCTAAAGAACACAGAATCATAGAACACAGAAAGAACATTCTACAGCCTACATACAACCATAATAAGGATACCACAATTCCAAATGCATATTTTAATGTTTGAGATGTCAGCTTTTGTAGGAGACTGGCTTGGTGCCCTTTGTCACTTTGTATCTCCTGCGGGTATTGTCCTCAGTATGTTTGCCCAGTTTGGGTCTGGTTGTTGGGTTGTCGAATGAATAAAGTTACTATTCGGTCCTGGGGAGTAACTACGTGCTCCTTTTAGAATCGATTTGACTCTTTGTGAGCGATCTTTATTACTTTCTTCTAGGAGGGGGGTGGGGTAAGCAGGGTTTTTTCCTATTTCCCGCTTTATTCCCCATTGGGAGAATCTGAGCGTTTCCCCTAGGATTTGGCCTGCTAAATCTTTTGTTTTCCTTACTGTTTTTGTTATTTCATGGACTTGTTGGTCTGGTGAAATTCAATTGCAAGCAGGTCTGTGTATTAACGTGATTTAGGTTTTCAATTGAGTGGATGAGTCTTAGTATGTTACCCCTGTTTAGGGTGTCCACTCTTCCTCTGGATTTGAATTTGGGGATGAATAGAATAATGTCTGTCTCTTTTGTTCCAGGGGTTGGTGTGTGTTGATGTGCGGTTAGCACGTATTGTTTAACACTATATGGAGGCTGAGTACTGTATGATTTGTTGTTGTTTGCAGTGTTGGCTCGCTGGTGATCCTCTTTTGCCTGTTCAACGGCCTGTTTGTTCCTGCTTTGTGTGCTTATCATCTGTTGTTCCTGAATGGTGGATTCCTTGCGATGATTAAGACTGTTTGTTGGCGGGTCGGTGTTTATTTCATCTGTGGTGAAGTGGACCGAGTCCTGTAGGGCCTACTCTATGACATGTGTACCAGTTTGTATTTTTAGTGTTGGCGGTTTTTCTTCCGTTCTCCTTCCTTTACTCCGTATGTCGTATGCCAGATTGGTTGTGATACTAGGTTGCTTGTGTTTGGCTGGGCTGGTGTCTTTCTGCTCTATCTGTTTGCTTGTTTTCTCTTTTGGTTGTGCCGATGAAGAGGTCTCTGCTGTTTTTAAGATCGTTGTATCTGTTGGTTTGTTGTCTGGGGGAGATGACCTTTTTTCCTCCATATACTTTGTAGTTTCTTCTAATTGTTCTTTGTCCCTAGGTGTTGTTATTCGCTGGTTCTCGTCGGTGTAACCTGCTCCTATTATCTTTCTGTTCCTGGCCTTCCTTTATTGTTTGCGGCGGGCTCTTGCATTCGTTGGTATATCTGCGCCGTCCCTGTCATTGGTTGAGATGTTCAAGAGGGACTCATCTGGTGTGTATTTGGGTTTTAGGGACGAGTCCCCTCGCTTGATGGCAGTGTGGTAGTCATTGCCAACTCCTGGTGATTTATCGCTGAGGCCTGTTCTTCTGGTGTTGACCTCCGTTGTTAAGTGTGTTGTTGTGCTTACTTTTAGGTCCGCCAGGAGGTTCCCCAGTATCGTCTGTAGTGTTGATAGCTTATCGAGCATTGGGAACAGAAGCAGTCGGTTCTTATTATTTGGGATAGTTTTGCTGCTTCTTTTCCTCTTTTTATGAGGCGATTAAGATCCACAAGTTTACTTTCTATCCCAGAGGTAGCTTCTGCTAGCGTTTGGAGGACGATCAGCTTGCCTGTCTAATTTGTCTGATGGGTACTGCAGTGCTGTTGCTGACAACTGGATTGTATTTAGTTAGTTTACCCAGAATGTGTTAGTGGGACTATTACTCCCTTCAATAAGCGGATTGGCGAGCTCTTCTGTGGAGCTATTGAAGGTGGGGTTTACGTTGTATGAGGCCACTAGGTCCTCCCCTTCTTGTGATGCCAGGAAGGTCATGTCGCTGTCTGCGGTACAAGAGTCCTCATATAGCTTTTGTGAAGGGTGATTTGCTAGGTCAATGCTCCTTTGCTGTTCCCCCGGCTGTTGGGGTGCCACCTTGTGTGGGTAGTTGCTTGTTTGGGGAGCTGTTTTTTGCGTTGGATGTCGTGATTGCTCTGTCATGTTTTCACAGTGAGTTCTGGTGGGGTGGGGAAATTTGGGTGGAGGGTAACTGACCTCTGGGGTCGTTGGTCCTCTGGTGCTCTGGGAGTTCTTCAAGATCTGCGGCCCATTTCCTCTCATGGTCCTTCTCAGTCTCGGGCGTGAGCCCTCTGAAGTTCTTTACCTGGTCCCCTGGATCTGTTGGGGAATTGATGTGGCCGCTGACCCCCTCAATTGTTTCTACAGTATTGCCAGCTTGCCCCCTTTGCGCTCCATCCCCGTTCTAATACTCAATTGGGGCATGGTCTCCATGTTATTTTTGTCTGTGTGTATTTCTGCGGCTGTTGTTCCCGATGTTTGGAGTACAGGACGGTCCGCTCCAACAGGTCGCAGTGGGGATTGTAGACCCATTTTGGTGTCGTTATTTGAGTAGCACTTAAGGTATCACACTGAGGAATACACAAAAGAGATGGGTGGGATTCTTGAATTAATCTCAGCTACTGGTAAAAACTTGGGCTGTATGTCAGTCTATCATTATTTGCCCACCACGTCACCTAAAACAGGATCCAGCCATATGCAAATCTGCTTTGATCTTGCTCCAGTTGGAACAGAGGAGTCTGAACTGCCAAGCCAGGTCCCCTCTAGACAAGAATACAAGCAACTCTAGACTGTGGGTCTGTACTGATTATGCTGTATGACGCAAGGTACACATTGTCCTTTTGATTGAGCATGAGAATCCAGGCCTTCTTCAGCCTGCAGTGGAGTTCTGAAAATTGTTCATATGATTAACTCAGTGTGGTTCTTGACAACAGTCTAAATTATCTGCATTATTGGCATTGCAAAGCATATGTACAATGAAGGAGCTGATCTCCTTGTCCTCCAGAGCTTCACCTCTCACAAGCTTCATGAGGGGTATCTTCAACCTTCCATAATACCCAGTCAACTTACATTTCTGCTTGTACCATTACTTCAGGAGCTCTTGGTTCACTAGAAGTTTGTTCTAAACTTTGTGAATAATAATGGCAAGCAAACAGACAACAATGTTATACACAGGAGTGTGGCTAGGCAGGGCTTGATGCCCACCTCCTGTTTGCTCTGGTGATGGAAGCTTTGGTGTGTTGGCTGAGGGTGGATGCTCAAATTCTGGGACTGATCTGGGATGCGGAGTGGGTGGATGTGATCTCCCTATGTGCAGATGACATGCTGCTGTACCTGTTGGACCCTTATTAAAAAACAACGGTTCTTTTGGGAAGTATACATATAATGGTAATATTAATGCACAATAGCATAATAAAGCTGTCGGAGGAAGTTTTGATTTGGAAAGTAAAGTAAGGAAGAGACAGACACTGTTGTTTAGAAATGAATGTATAGTTTGTATTAAAATATATAAATTCAAAATAATTCAAGGTGTTCCATGTGAACGGAATCCACAACATACCAAGGTGGCAATATAGGGTGAAAACAAAAGTAAAATGAAGAACAGAGTTTCCAATATTACAAAAAAGACCAATTCACAATAAATCATGTTGAACTAAGCCCTCTTTACATTCAAAGGGGTCAGATATGGTTTGTTTTAGCATCAACCGACAACGTTTCAACCCCTTACACAATGGGGGGTCTCATCAGGACCTTATAATAAGGGACACCTGTAATACAAATCAGTGAATTGGTTTTAGGGGGAAAAAAGTGGCACATTGCAATTAGGGCAATGACTGGCAAGGCTTATACCCGATTAAATGGAGAGGAGATAAAGGAGAAAGTATATACACCAACCCATGAAGTTATATGTGTTAACTCACGTGGACACACTGCCAGGAGCTGGTAAGGGGAAAACAGGGCAATATAGTCTGGTGAAGTTACACAAAGGGGTAAAATTGGCAAAAACCATGTATACATATCAGGTAATATGGCAGTAGAACAATCCTTAGAGTGAAACTTACTCCACTGAGAAGGGATCTATGGCTGGAAGTCAGTGGGTTGCACCGCTCCATACACCGCTGGTCCACCCTGAAGCGTGCTCTAGTTATCAGTGCTCAGGTCAAAAGTGTTCAGTAAGCGGATTCGAGATGACCAGGGAGCGAGAATACGTTCACGGATAGGAAGGCGTGACCGGCTCCATTGGGAGGAAGGAAACCTGTGTTAGTGCTTAATATAATGGTAGTCATGAGTGAGGCAGATGTGGACCCTGCACTGTACCCCCGTGTAATTTATTTTTTAAAGATTTTTAAGGAGAAACCGTAATTACCTCACTGTAACACTTGACACCAGGTAGAGGTATAAAAGTCAATAACTGATGGCTGCAGGTTTTGAAAAATTCCAAAAGATAACTATTTTCTCCTTAAAATGGATTTGTCTGCGATTAAATGCAGCGGAGAAATCTATAAATGATTAATAAATCCACTAACCTCTAGTAACTGTAATTTCAAAATTTTCAGTGATTGTAATATGGCAACATTTTCTAATGTGGAATGATTAACTTTAAAACCTGCTTGCTCTATTGTATTATGTTATTCTCTATTACCTAACACTGAAGATGCTCTAGAATGCTTTTTGCACATATTTGTCCTACTGGGTCTAAAAGTGCTATTTTCCTATAATTGCTGGGAAGACAACACAATTCCTTTTAATGTAACAGAAGTACAGTGTTACTTGCTTAAAAGGTCAGAATGTCTCCAGAATTATAGCAATGAGAGAATATTGGTGAAAGAAATACAGACCAATAGGCCCCTTCACCCCAGGAAATCCGCCTCCAATTTATTTTGCAAAAGGTGGCTCATACTCATCAACGGAAAAGCGTTAGGCAAGGTAATCTTAGAAATATCAAGGATATTGAAATTATAAAGGTTTGTTAAATAATGCACCCACTCTTGGCTCCTAAAAGGGATAGGTTTAGCTACCACTCTATTTCTGCATTTTTAAACTATATTCTAATATATTCATATATTTTTAGAGAGAGTGCAGCTTCACACAAGTCAATCCAGAGACGGTCAGCCTGAAGTCTTTTAAAGGTATTCAATACCTTGCTCTCCTTTTTTGGACTAAACTGATTATTTTCCCTCTGATGGGGAAAAAAAATAAACTCTCTTCCAGCTACTGATTTATTTAGAAAGGTTCCATTCAGTCTGGCTTACTGTCAGAGTTATCTTTGGGTTAGGTAACTTATGCTTTTGAAGCCGATCATCTAGGAAAGACTTCAAGTAATATTTATATTTTCAAATACATTTCTGGTTGAGGTAATTATACCATCAATTGCATTTGGTAACAAATAATTCTGGTTAGTTAATTTGCTCCAGTACATCCGGCCATTTGATTTCTGAAAAGACATTATGTCCCCCTTCTTATTCCATGGGGACATATTTTATCAAGGACAGTAAATGATCGTATTATTAGGGGCTGCTCATCCATTAGGGCGGAAGAGCATCGAAACACTGCTTTCTCACAGGGCGAGAAGCAGAAACTAAAATGGTATTTTAAATTCCATTTTATGTTTCTGCTTCTCACACTGTGAGAAAGCAGAAGGCATTGTATGCCTGGTTGGGGCGAGCAGGAGGGTATGCCTGGTTGTGGGTGGGCGGGTCGGGGAGGAGTGGCTTGCCCATGTTGTGGGCCCTGTCTGTTTGGTTGGCCCTCTGGGGTCATGCTGCATGCAGTCTACATAGAGAAAATGGTCTCCCTACAGGCGCCCGGCTAGGCACTGTCCGCACTAATCACAGCACTGCCATTGCAGCGTTGCGATTGACTTACGGGAGGGGAAGGAGCATGCCTGTTCCTGTTCAGGGGTACAAAAGGGGGTGGTGATGGACGGAGCATCTGAACCAATCAAACACTCACACCCAGTCAACAGATCTGGGTTTAATCCATCACCGCTTCACTTTGCCACTGGATTCAAGCAATCCTGGCTGAAGACGGCTGGAATGCCAGATACCGGTCCTAGGAAGCTTGTTTCCGGTCCAGGGAAGGCATGGCTTGGCAGTTCGGGCTGGACTGTTCCCATGAGGCACTGGGTCAGACTGATTTGCATATGGCCATGTCTGAACTGGGGTGGCACAGTGGGCTAAAGAACGGTGATACATTAAACCCAGATCTGTTGACTGGGTGTGAGTGTTTGATTGGTTCAGATGCTCTGTCCATCACCACCCCCTTTTGTACCGCTTTGTTCGCCATAAGTTGGTAGGGTATGCTTAGACGTGAGTCCCTTGCTCACTTTGCCACTGGATTCCAGCAAGCCTGGCTGAAAACGGCTGGAATGCCAGAAACCGGTCCTAGGACGCTTATTTCCGGTCCAGGGAAAGCATGGCTTGGCAGTTCGGGCTGGACTGATCCCATGAGGCACAGGGTCAGACTGATTTGCATATGGCCATGTCTGAACTGAGGTGGCAGAGTGGGCTAAAGAACGGTGATGGATTAAACCCAGATCTGTTGACTGGGTGTGAGTGTTTGATTGGTTCAGATGCTCCGTCCATCACCACCCCCTTTTGTACCGCTTTGTTCGCCATAAGTTGGCAGGGTATGCTCAGATGTGAATCCTTTGCTCACTTTGCCACTGGATTCACGCAAGCCTTGCTGAAGACGGCTGGAATGTCAGAAACCGGTCCTAGGAAGCTTGTTTCCGGTCCAGGAAAGGCATGGCTTGGCAGTTCGGGCTGGACTGTTCCCATGAGGCACAGGGTCAGACTGATTTGCATATGGCCATGTCTGAACTGAGGTGGCAGAGTGGGCTAAAGAACGGTGATGGATTAAACCCAGATCTGTTGACTGGGTGTGAGTATTTGATTGGTTCAGATGCTCCGTCCATCACCACCCCCTTTTGTACCGCTTTGTTCGCCATAAGTTAGCAGGGTATGCTCAGACGTGAGTCCCTTGCTCACTTTGCCACTGGATTCAAGCAAGCCTTGCTGAAGATGGCTGGAATGCCAGAAACAGGCCCTAGGAAGCTTGTTTCCGGTCCAGGGAAGGCATGCTTGGCAGTTCGGGCTGGACTGTTCCCTTGAGGCATAGGGTTCGACTGATTTGCATATGGCCATGTCTGAACTGAGGTAGCAGAGTGGGCTAAAGAACGATGATGGATTAAATCCAGATCTGTTGACTGGGTGTGAATGTTTGATTGGTTCAGATGCTCCGTCCATCACCACCCCCTTTTGTACCGCTTTGTTCGCCATAAGTTGGCAGAGTATGCTCAGACGTGAATCCCTTGCTCACTTTGCCACTGGATTCAAGCAAGCCTGACCCTGGAATGCTAGAAACAGGTCCTAGGAAGCTTGTTTCCGGTCCAGGGAAGGCATGGCTTGGCAGTTCGGGCTGAGGTACAGGGTCAGACTGATTTGCATATGGCCATGTCTGAACTGGGGTGGCAGAGTGGGCTAAAGAACGGTGATGGATTAAACCCAGATCTGTTGATTGGGTGTGAGTGTTTGATTGGTGCAGATGCTCCATCCATCACCAGCCCCTTTTGTACCGTGTTCCTGTTCAGGAGCAGGAAAACTCCAAACATGGGACCCGGCCCAGGAGCTGAGGTGGCGCGGGACCCGGTCAGGTAATTTTTTTGTGCTTTTTTTTTATTATGTGATTACTGTAGGTGTGTTCTAGTATTTTCAAGGCTGACAAAGAGCCAAAGTCCATTTCTAAATTCAAGAAGTTGTCCCAATCGCCGGTATATCGTTTTTAAGTCGACCATTTATTATGATTCATTTATGCTCCCTCAAAAATTCAAGAATTATCAGCCATTAAGCACAGAGGAAATAGAAGGGAGGGAATAGTCAAAGCTTTTTTCTCAGCTAAATTAACTACTGATATATTGGATATTGTTAGAAATGGGGGTTTCTGTTTGGCAGTGGTATACATCCTGTCCAAGTAGGGACCCTTCCTTCTAGTCGGGATAAGGGAGTTACACACCTAGATAACCCATACTCATCACCTTAGTAGCTTGGCATGAGCAGACAGGCCTATTTCAGAGGAAATGTGTAAAGTATTTGTACAGAACACATACAGTAACCCAGTGAAACCCAGTGAAAACACTACAAATGGACACCACACCAATTTAGAAAAATAAAGTATCTTTTATCTAAACCAAACAATACCAAACTGACAAAAAATCAACATACACAACTCAAAATATGACTTTTAAAATGTTTCAAGTAATTATTTCCATAGAAATCTATGGTTGTGTGTTTATTACACAAAGTACCATAAATTTTTCCAAATCCACAAAGCAAAACAGCCGCAGAGGAGGGAAGCATTGAAAAACACAGTGATGCATCAGTTCCTGCGTCCTTGGGAGACGATGCAACAGTTCTACTGCACGTAGTAGTGATGAGTCAAATCTGACTGTCAATTTCCCAGATGATTCTGGTCTGCAGGTGTTGCGTCAGAAAAACTTGGTACACAGGGGCGATGCATGAGAAAAATCTGACCTTACGGGTGCTGCGTGGATTTCTGTAGCTGTTGACCGATAATGTGTCAATTGTTTTAGATGCACAGCGGGCCTGAGTTTGAATCTGTGCGGCGGTGTCTTGGGGCGTGGGCATAAGCTGCGTCAATTTCTTCAGCCGCAAAGGGCTGTGCTTCATGAATTATTCCCCCATGGCAGTGCTGCCACAGAAAATTCAGCCGCAAGAAAAGCGAAGCATCAATTTGATAGATTTCTTCAGTTCGTCACAGCTTTCTGTAGCAGGAACAACCTCCAAGGGCCCAGAAGTTCAATATGCACCCCCAGGCAGGTTAGAACTCCCAGCAGTCGAGTTCAAGAAGGATGTAAGTGAAGTCTTTGTGTCCCTGATACTTCAAACATGAGACAAGCACACATAAGCCCTTGGAGACTCTTCTCAAGCAGGTTTCACAGCAGAATCCAGTCTTTGTCCTCTCCTTGGTAGAAACAGCAACTGAAGGCCAACCGAGCAAAGCAACACACAGCAAAGGGGCAGTCTCCTCCTCACAGCTCTTAAGCTCTTTTCCTTGGCAGAGGTTCCTCTTGATTCCAGAAGTAATCTAAAGTTCGGGGGTGTTAGGTCTAATATATATACCTCTTTTTACATTTGAAGTCTTAAATCAGAAAGTCTCTCTCTTGCTCAGCAAAACCCGTTCTGCCCTCTCTAGTCCAGCCACACTACAGGGGGTAGAAACAGCATTGTGCGTGGCTGCCACATCCTATTCAGATGCTAGTGTTAACTCCTCCCACACTCTATTCCAGGATGGCTCATCAGCATGCGTCGGTTCTCTCTGCACCTTGACGGCCTAAGTTGGCCAGAGATTCCCCTTCAAAACCTTGGTTTTCTTCAGAACTGAAAGCCTTGAAACATGAGTGTAAAGTACTGGACCAGGCATGGCGCTCTAGTGACTATGGCCTTCGAGCAAAAATCTTACTTAGAGCAAAACAACAAAGCTATTATACTGCTATAGCAGCTGCAAAAAGTTACTACTTTTCTCTACGCATCGATCAGGCCAATAATAATTCTAAAGAAATATTTGCTATTGTGCAAAGTTTTATGTCTCCTAGCGCTCAAGCTCGAACTGCACCAGTCTCAGTGACTTGGTGCAACACTCTTGCGAAATTCTTCCTGGATAGATCTGCTCTATTCAACCCAGCTTTACTTCGTGCTCCACAGCTTTCACGGTCCCGGTGTCTGGCTGGCCCGCTGACACTCCTACTAATACTTTGTCAACTTTTGAGCCTTAATCCTTGAAGTCGGGTTCTCCGAATGACCCCTGTGCCGCTAGACTTTTGGCTGTGGTTGCGGATACGATCAACCCAGAAGCCAATAAAATTGTCAACATGTCTCTGCTGGAAGGTCGTGTTCCATCTTCTTGGAAGCAGGCACAAATCCTCCCTCTCCTTAAGAAGCCGTCCCTCGACCCTCTGATACCGGGAAACTATTGCCCTATATCATTGCTTCCAAGCCTGGCCAAAGCTTGTGAAAAGGTTGTTACCAAACAATTGACCAATTTTGTAGAGGCATCAGGCCTGTTACATCCGGCTCAATCGGGATTTCGAGCCTTGTTCAGTACAGAGTCTGCCCTGCTGGAGGTGACAGAAGCAATTCGTGGGTGTCTGGATGCCGGCGGAAGAGCGGCATTGGTCATGCTCGACTTGTCGGCGTCATTCGACACTGTACCGCATGCTTTGCTTCTGGATCGCCTGTCGGAGATTGGGATATCCGGCTCTGTCCGGCGCTGGGTGAAATCCTTCTTGGAAGACCAGTCTCAGCAGATTTGGCTCCCTCCCTGTGCCTCAGCCTTTCACCAGGTAGCTACTGGTGTGCCGCAGGGGTCATCCCTAAGTCCCCTTCTTTTTAACATCTATGTTACTCCGCTGATTTATTTAGCGGAGTCTTTAGGGGCTAAGGTGATGGCCTATGTGGATGATACCCAGCTCCTGTTTTCCTGGGAAAGGGCAGAGGACTCAGTTCTGGCAGCCCAATACTGTCTTCCCTCGGTCTTTGGCTGGCTTGCGAGTTAAAATTTAATGAAGAGAAATCAGAGGTTCTTTTGTATGGTGGTTCTCCAGCTGACATCCGAGAGAGGTTATGGCCTCCTGGTTTCCCCATGCCTAATGCCATGATGGCCATTGTGGTAAAAAATCTGGGGGTTTGGTTTAATGACAATCTGACCGTGATCAAGGTTTGTGTTCAAATTATAATTAGCAGATTGTAAATCATTTCTAGTAGTGTGGGCCCAAATCTAGCAGTCAGTTTAGCAAGCTAGCCACCACTTTCACTTCCTAAAAGTGTCATTTTCAAACACACAACTTAAAAACCACCTTTACTTAAAGATGTGTTATTAAATTCTGAGCTCAGGAAGCCCAAACTCACAATCTCAATCTGTTCCTAATTGAAAGTTGTCCTTGTAAAATGCTACAAGGCATGTCCAATGATAGCCCATCCGAGAACTAGTCCTTGGAATAGTGGAAAACAAAATACACAATATTTCAGTATCAGGATATGTAAAACACACCAGTGCTTTCACCTACATTGCACCCTGCCCAACGGGGGTACCGTGGGCCTACCTTAGGGGTGCCATATATGTAGAAAAAGTGTGCACTTGCCAGGTAGGCATGGCAGTTTAAAATTGCACTCGCAGACACTGCAGTTGCAGGTCTGAGACTCATTTGAATGGCTACTTGTGTTGGTGGCACAACCAGTACTGCAGGCTGACTAGTAGCATTTGATTTACAGGCCCTGTGCACTTTCAAAGGGACTTACTAGTGAATCAAATGTCCCAATCATGCTAACCAATCTTAATTACAATTTACACCGAAAGCATGTGCACTTTAGCATTGACCAGCAGTGGCAAAGTGCCCAAAGTCATAAAGCCCAAAAAAACCAGGTTAAAAAAAATAGGAGGAAGGAAGCAAAAAGGGGCCAGGTCCGACGGGGGCATGGCTACGGAAGCGACCAAGAAGGCTGCATCCACGTAGAGTTCCGCCGGTCGGGCATTTCCAGCAGCCCTTTAACGGCGTTGAGCGAGCGGAACCAAAGCGATCCTTTTCCCCCTTCTGCGCACAGATCTTGGCTGTCGAGAGATGTCGATTTGGGGCAGCTGCGACTCTCCTGGAGACGGTGTTCGTGCCTGAGGAGTTCCGGCCTACACTGCTGCATTGCCGTCATCGCACTAGAGCCGTCAGAGCCGGGGTAAGCCTTTGTCTGTAGCTCTACCCGCCCGCGCGCCTTGCGCTGCTCTGCGCTGCACTGGGATCTGTCCCTGCGCCCTGTCTCCCGGCTGGTCCCCCCTGCTGGGCACACAAGGCCGTTGTGGTGTTGCCGATTTCTGGGCCTACTTCGTTTTTTCGGCGTCGGGCCCACAGTAGGTTTGGGGCCGGCCCGGGGTGCACTCGGAGCGGGTCTGATGCCCTAGGGGAGCGGGGTGCCGGGAGGTGGCGGTGGGCCAGTGGGGTTGGGGCGATCGCGCTTTTCCCCCTTATTTGACACCGGGGGGGTGCTCGCGGACCGTAGAGGGTGCATCGGCTCCGTTTCCCGGCCTCCTCTTGTCCCGGGCCCTCCCTTGGCAGGGCCTAGGCATCTGGCTCCCCCGGCAGTAAATTTGGTGACCTCCTGCCTGCCCTTCCAGCCTCCCCCTAGTGGGGCTCCCCTTTGAGCCTCTCTTTAAAGACACAGCTGCACCTAGTGACCTCCTGCCTGCAGCCGACTGAAGTGGACCTGCACCTCCCACACCATTGGGATACGGCACTAGCACAGTAACTCCGCTTGGTGCCTTGCAGTCCTAGACAACCTCATAATCCTGGTGGCGCCTTGTGGGGCATGGAGCACTAGGTGCCCTGTGACCAAAGTGGATCTACACCTCCGCGCCCGAGGCTGCCCTTCTACACCTTTCCTGTGACCCGTGGGTTCGACGCCACCCCAGCTGCCCTGCTCCTTTCTACTCCTGCACGCCACAGACCGCGTCGCCTTACCTGGGCACCAGCTCGCTCTCCGCAATGGTTAAAAAAGACCCGAGACAGCCTAAAGTCGAATTCGAAAAGCCTCCCGATGTATCGGCGGACCCTGCGGCAGACCCATGCGCCGCGCGGCTCCTCCTGCCGAGGGATCTGGCTCGAACTCTCTGTCCGCCGCCATGATAGCCGAAATGCGATCTGGCTTCAAAGCCCTGGACACCCGCTTTGATGACCTCGACAAAAAATTAGCCAACATAAACGCAAAAATCCAGGGTCACGACCACAGGCTAGATGTGGTGGAGTCCAGGGTTTCCGACCTTGAAGATGGTGCCTCTTCTTCCCTGAAACGACTGGAGAGAGTCGAAAAGATCCTCAAGGACGTGGCGGTGAAGAACGAAGATTTGGAGGCAAGGGGTCGCCGCAACAACATACGCCTTATTGGCGTGCCGGAGACGACGCCCACTGGTCGACTGGACACATTTGTGGAACAGCTCTTGTCCGAACTATTTGGTAGGGAAACCTTCACCCAGGGCTTCGTGGTTGAACGTGCACATCGGTCGCTGGGCCCTCGCCCCAGGCCGGGCTAGCCCCCTAGACCGATTATTGCATGGCTTATGAACTTTCGCGATCGGGACACGGCCCTCCGTGCGGCTCGACAGAAGGGAGATATCCAATGGCAGTGTAACAGCTTATCCTTCTTCCCAGACTTTAAGTTCATGGTGCAGGAAGCTAGGCGGAAATATCAGAGCGTCAAGGCCATACTGAGAAATCTGGGGCTCCATTATGGTCTGCTCTACCCGGCCAGACTTAGGGTGGACATAGATGGCAGATCAAGAATTTTTGACACTCCGCAAGCTGCACTTCAAACATAACAAGAGTGGTTTGCCGGGTGACTCACCTCCACGTTCCCCGCCACAGCAGTCTTCACAATCCAGCGTGGACCTCTTTGCCCAATCCGGGAGTGCTGAATAATTGCTTTGTTTTATTCCCTGGTTCACCAAATGATTGATGGTTGCTGCTCGTTCTAATGCATATTTACCATTCTACTGTTTTAGTTCTCTGAATGCTGGTTGCCCGACTGGCGTGGTGTTGCCATGCCCCATGGTGAATACCTCCATGTTTTGTTTTTGTGGGAACGGTACTTGGGTACTCCTCTTTCTAGATAGGGAGGGGGTGGTGGCAGGTGGGAGGGGTTCTTTGTGTTTTTTATTTTTTTCTTGTTTTTTTTTCTTATTAACTATTGCAGATTGCAAAGTATGAGGATGTTTTTTGAGTACTATGGGTTGCCGATGAATACATTCCATTTGTAAATTATTGTTGATATGGTTGGGTTAGGAAATGTGCCCGGTCCCTCCGGATTATCACTGTTAACTTGGAATGTGCAGGGCCTGAACGATAACAGGAAGCGGAGACAAGTCCTGAATTATGTGACACGTCATAAAGTAGACATCCTCTTTATGCAGGAAACTCATTTGGCGGACGCCATGGCTGGTGGCCTGGCTTCGGGATGGGGCCCGCTTAGGTATTTCTCCAGTTATAGCTCGTATTCAAGAGGGGTGGCTATGCTAGTGCATAAGCGTGTCCAGTTCGCACACTTTGCTACAAACTGTGACCCGGAAGGTCGTTTTTTGATCGTCACTGGTCAGCTACTGGGTCATAGGATATCATTGGTCTGCGTTTATGGCCCGTACACTTACACTCCCTCTTTTTACCAATCCCTTTCCGCCCACCTCCTAGCGATTGATACTGGACTCTTGATTATTGGTGGGGACTTTAACCTGCTCATGGATCATGAAAGGGACAGTACCGCTTCCACCCCTGACTCTAAACCCCATTCCCGCCAGGCCCTTCGTGATATCTGCACACACTATTCCCTTGTAGATATTGAGGCACATTTACACCCTATCAATCCCTCTTTCACCCACTACTCCGGGTTCCACAACACATGGACCAGACTGGATTACCGGCTAATCTCTCCCATGATTGCTAGCTGGTTGGGATCAGTCCACACTCTCCCCCGCACTCTCTCTGATCACTGCCCGGTTATTCTTCAACTGTCGATCCCAAGGGAGGGAGGTTATGAAAGAAGTTGGCGTTTCCCTGGACGGCACTATTGGATCCCGTCTTCACAGAAGAGGTGCGTCAAGCTATCGAAGACTACTTTGAATTAAACACTGGCTCCATCGACACATGGGCTGTTCTTTTGGAGGGCTTTAAGGCATATATCAAAGGGGTGTGCATCTCAAAGCACACTGGGATCCTCCGAGGCCTGCGTTCCACCTTAGACAAGATCGAAGAAGACATTGCCGCCGTAGACTGCGAAATTCTTATTGCTCCCTCAGACGCCCTGTCTGACACTCGTTTAGCGCTTTGTCTTAAGTTCCGTGACGCGGCGGATAGGGAACTTCCTTTCTAAATAAACAATGCGTAGCACGGCGTTATGGAGAGGGCGAACGTTCTGGTCGCCTGTTAGCAAACACACTGCGGCCTCATTGAGGCCCTACTTGTATCATTTCCATGTCTGGTCCGGAAGGCTCCCCAGTACAGTCCACACCGGCGATCTGTGAGCTCTTCCTCACATACTACAACAAGACCCTTTACACCTCACGCCTCTCCGGGAATCAGGCCGATCAGGAAGAGTATCTATCAGAGGTGGCCCTTGTGTAGCTGGAGCGTTACATGCAGGAGTTCCTTCTAGTCCCTATTACCGCAGACAGCATTATAGAGGCCATTGACGACCTACGTGGCTCTTCTGCCCCGGACTAGACAGCTTCTCTGCCGACTTTTATAAAACATACAAAGACCTACTAGTGCCTCGCCTGGTTGAGGTCTACGCTGAGGCCTTTGATGTTGGCACCCTCTACGACCTTTCGTGAAGCGGTGATAATTTTTTTGCCTGAACTGGGGAAGGACCCCCAACTTTGTGGCTCATATAGATTGCTGTCACTATTGAACACAGACTACAAAATTCTAGCCAAGGTCATGGCAATCAGACTGTCGCTTCTGATGGAATTGATCATCTCTCCCGTACAATCGCGTTTTGTTCCACATAGGTCTTCCTCCCTTAATCTCTGCACCTTATTTACGACCTTACACCGTATCGACCCCGGTACTCCAGCCGCGGCGATTTTATTGGATGCGGAGAAAGCATTTGATTCATTGGAATGGCCTTTCTTCCTCTTGGTCATGCGTCGTATAGGCATGCCGGAGTGCTTTGTCGCAACCATAGCCCTTTTGTATACCAGGCCCTCCGCACGGCTGCGACTTAATGGTATATTGTCAGATCCCTTTCCTCTGTCATGGGGAACCAGACAGGGTTGCCCTCTTTCCCCTCTTTTGTTTTTTTTAGCTCTCGATCCATTAGCCAGACAGTTCCAGGAGAACCACCTCCAGCGCGGGTTACAGTTTCGAACTGGCCCGTTATTGATGTCTATGTATGCGGATGACATGATTTTATACGTCAGACACCCCCACTGCAATTTATCCCCGTTAATACGGGAAATTATACGATTCGGAGCGTTCTCTGGACTAAATATTAACTGGCACAAATCGGTAATTTTTCCACTTACTACCAGCACTACTCCCTGGTCTTTTGAATTTCCGCTACAATGGTGCCAAGATTCTGTTAAATATCTAGGAATACATATCCATCTAGATACTGCATTGATGATACGGCTCAATTATGGCGCTGCAGTCTCTAGGCTGGAAACACAGATCAGCCGCTGGATTAGTTTACCCCTCTCCATGGCCGGGAGGGTTTCAATTATTAAGATGGTGGTGCTTCCACGATTTCTATATTACTTTTCCCCTAACCAATACCTTCTTCAAACAACTTCGCTCCCTTCTGCTTCGCTTGGTGTGGGGTGACCGCACTCCTCGTGTCAGTTGGAAGGTCTTGACCATGCCCACCGACAGGGGTGGGCTGGGTGTTCCAGACTTCTACCTGTATTATTTGCTTGCTCAATGTGCCTATGCCTATTCATGGTTCCACCCAAACGTGCAAATTCCTTACTTACGTCCAGAGTCAGATTTGGTTCTCCCTAGACAGCTTCTTACACTTCTCCCCACGGGATTCCCTCGTGATCCACGTGACCTACAAACCGTATCCACCACATGCTGGGCCTGGGTTAAACTGCGTAAGCTTCTAGGACTAGATATGCTTTACTCGCCGATGCTGCCCCTTCCCATTTCCTCCCTTCTTCCCATTACAGATGAGAAGTTGGTGAAACGCACCTTGCAGAAATTCGACATCGACACCCTCTGTGATCTTTTCCCCAATGGTCACGTGTTCTCTGTGACGGAGGAGGGCCGATTCTCTGACCCCTCCTTCATGGACACATTCATTCTCACGCGGCTTCGATCAGCATTGTGGGCCTGTTTCCCTTCCTTCCCTTTAGCCCCCGAAGAGGTCCCCCCACTTACACTGGTGATACAGAGCCCAACCAACACGCACCTGATCTCCAAGTTATACAAACCATGCGTTGCACTTAAACCTAGTGATGACTCTAAACTTAGGGCCGACTGGGAAGCAGATCTGGGCGGTCCTATTTCGGATGAGCAATGGACATCTTGTTGTAGGGCCATGACAGATGTCTCCTTGAATAGTCGGCATAAGTTATTACAGTTTAAATTTCTCCAGCGGCTGTATTTTACCCCAGCAAGTGCTCACAGGATAGACAACTCCCGGCCTCACCACTGCCAGAAGTGCCTTTCCCCTTTTGCAGAGTTCGCACACTTAACATGGATTTGCCCCAAGATACAGCAATATTGGTTAGACGTTCTCTGTGTATTAGGGGATATACTCTCTATACCTCTCCTGCCCACGCCTGAGATTGCTCTGCTGGGGTACGTTGCGAATTTCCCCAAGAACATTCGTAAATTGGCAGCAATTGGCTTCATGTTGGCCAAGAGGGCAATAGCACTGCTCTGGGGCAGCAAGAAGGTCCCCTCTCTCCGATCATGGTTAAACAGTTTGGCATTTTGTAATACTAACTGCGAAGAGTTCAGCACTTTGCTCCCCCCCACCTCCAGACCTGTTGATATATGGGAACCCTGTCGCGCCTACATTTCCCGGCAGCAAACGGCCCAGGAGACACTGACACAATCCGGCATCACCCCAACCGGGGTGGGGTTGAGCCTCTCCAGACTCTGCATTGGGGCAGTGCGGTGCCCGAGTCTGCATCCCTATCTAACTGATATTAAATTTTTATTGATACTTGATTAATAGGAGTAATTGTATCATTGGAATGATTTCCGATCGGTAGGAATGTCTTGGATATATATCAATATTGAGATATCATTTATTTATTTATTTATTTATTATTTTATTTAACTTGTTAAGCGCTACAGCTACCCAACAGGGTTTCCCGGCGCTGATAGAAAAAAGTAGTGCAGAGGGACATGATGACTAGAGTGAGAGAGGCTGTGGCTTACTGGTCAAACAGCCAGGTTTTCAAGGATCTACGAAAAGTGACAAAATTGGCTTCAGTACGGATTGCCAAATTGAGTGAATTCCAGTACTTGGGACCTAGATATGAGAACGATCTACCTCCCATTCTAGTTAGCCGAACTTTAGGCACATTAAAAAGGCCTTGGGAAGAGGATCTAAGGTTACGGGTAGGTAGATAGATATGCACCAGATTTTTAAGGTAATTCGGGGCAGATCCGAATTTAATCCTATGCATGAAGCAGAGCGTTTTAAATTTTATTCTGCTCTCAACTTTCAACCAATGCAGCGCTTTCAAATGTCCTGTCATGTGTTCTCTTCTATGGCATTTGCGTAGAAGACGGGCCGCAGCATATTGTACCCGCTGAAGTTGGTTCAGAACAGCTTGGGTTGTCCCAAGGAACAGAACGTTGCCGTAGTCAAGCCTTGAGGTGATTAAGGCATTGACTACGGACTTCTTGGTGTCTTCCGGGAGCATCCAAATAATCTTGCGCAGCCATCTCAAGATAGTAAAACATGTGGCTGTAAGTTTACTGACTTGAGGCTGCATCGTGATTCCTTTGTCAATAATGATGCCAAGATTGCGAGCTTGGACACATGGGGTGGGAAGAGGGCCCATGATGGAGGGCCAGTGGGAGCTATTCCAGAGATCAGGACTGGGACCAAGGATAAGCACCTCGGTTTTTTCCCCATTAAGTTTTAGCAAATGAGCCTGCATCCAGGTTGCAATCCTAGCAAGGCCTGATTTCAGAGGTGAAGGTGAAGCTTTATCCGCACTGGTCAATGAGAAGATTATTTGGGAGTCGTCGGCGTAGCTAAACATGGTTAAGCCTTCATCCTGGTACTCCCTCTTAAGAATTTACTTTGATATTTGTCATTTCTGTTCATATTTACTGCACATGTTTTGATACATTATTGTTATTGTCAATACTTGATATACTTTTGCACTGCTATCGATTGATTATGATTTTATTGTTTATTATACTTATTTTCTTATGTCCCTGCGCTAATTTCACCTTTTTGTCATGTACATCCTGTGTAACTTTAAATAAAGGTTTTAAAAAAAAAAGGGGGCCAGGTCCAATAGAGACTTTAGCATTAAAATCCCCAACTTTAAGTATACAGTTAAATTTTTCAGACTCAATGTTTTTAGTTCAGAAGGTCAGTATAGATCTGCTTGGATAGGTGTATTTTGGGCTTGACAGCAGATACACATTAGTCAAGTGCCAAGAATATCTGTATAGACTATCATATGTTTTAGGTAATTTCACGCATTGCACTGGATTGGAGGAATGATTAAAAAGGTGATGAGACCATAAATCGTTTGTGGAGAGTAAGATTGCGTATCCATCCCTGGCATATCCCTTCCTGGAATTTTTTTTTGGGCAGCTAACTAAATAATAATTATCTACTTGTAAATCAACTATCGACCTAGTTTCCTGTAAACATTTTGTGCCTGACTTTAAACTGCACTTTGTAGTCTATTTTGTAGTGTTACAAAATCAAATTCACAAATACATGTGGGGTTTTACGGCTTTCTATACTTGTATGAGAAGTTCTCCGCCCACGCTATGGAGTCTCCGGGTGTGAAGAACACACATAAGTATATGGAGTGTAGAGTTGTAAAACCAAAAATGAGTAAATCTACTATAAAGTGTAAGTTTACCTTTGACCATCATGCCCATAATATCTGCCTTTATAGAGTCTAAGAAAGCTATTGAACTGATGTTCGATCTGTCCCCAGGGAGACTGGTGTAGCCTTTGCACCCCAAGAGAATCCCCAGAAAAAATAACATTTTTAACATATAAACCATTTTACATGGGAGGATCCTGTCCGGGAACGGGACATGACATCAATTCCCCACTTGCCTGGTATTGGCAATGGAGTCATTAGGGCTCTCACAGAGGATCCATGAACCTACTCACAAAGCAGGTCACATCTTGGATAACATTTTAGCTAACTTTGGTCTATTAGCAGACCCCCCTTGGGCACTGACCTGGACTGACCACTGTGCACTTCAATTCACCATTAAGGCAACAGGCAGAGGCAGCAACCCCAACGCAGAGTGATTCCTCAGAGAGTATGGAGGAAAGTCACCCTGGACACATTTAGTCAAGCTTTTAGATCCCCATTGTTTGATAAAGAGGCTAGTGATAAGGCCTTAGATAAATGGGAGGCCTCTATTGCAGACACTTTAAACATTATTGCACCTTTTAGAGCAATACGGATGAGGGATAGGGTTAGCTCAGCTCCCTGGTACTCCGATACTCTTCAAAAGGAAAAGGCCCAGGGCAGAGTTAGAGTAAGAAAATGGAGGAAAACCAAACGGCTTGAGGATAAACAGGCCTTCTCAGCGGCGTATAGAGTCTATTTAAAAAAACTGCAATATAGCAAGGAAAGATCATTTAGGTGTTTGAATACGTGAGGTGAACAACTCCTCCATGGAACTTTTTAAAATACTTAAGGAGTTCACAAATTCCACAGTAAACACACAATTCATCACCCTGACACAAATGCTATGTAATGATCTAGCAAACCATTTTAAGGAAAAAATTGATAAGATATACCGCTCTTTGGTAGTAGGGAAGGTGTCGAGTGGGATACCTCCTCTTGGGAGAGACCCAGCACTACCCAGATTAGACTCTTTCTCAACCATTACCATAGAGCAAGTGGAAACTTTGCTGGCACGAACTAAATATGGTGCTCCTACAGACACGGTGTTGCCATTTAAAATGGTTGAACTAGCACCAATCTTAGCACCCTCCTTAACTGAGGTCTGTAACATCTTCCTGGCTACAGCTACTTTCCCAAGAAACTGGAAAAAGGCGCACATAAAACCTCTGCTTAAAAAGGCGCTGGCAGACCGGACTGAGTTGCAAAATTATGGACCAATCTCCCTTCCTCCGAGTAGTTCGAAGGTTATGGCGACTTTGGTAAATAAGCAACGGATGCGATATTTGGAACAGCATAGTCTACTCGACTCCTCGCAATCAGGATTCCGTGCAACCCACAGCACGGAGGCGGCATTGGTGGAGGTCACTGATACCATCAAGATGTCATTAGAGAGAAGGACCCCCACTATGCTTGTGCTCCTGGATCTTTTGGCAGCCTTCAACACCACTGTGTCATGTTGGACAGATTGCGGGTGATTGGTGTCGGAGGTTCAGCTTGGGCCTGGATACAGAGTTTTTTTAACAACAGAACTCAAGCATCCAATTAGACACATTTGCCCCTCAGACCATGGCAGTAGACAAGGGGGTCCCGCAGGGCTCAATCCTATGCCCCACTTTATTTAACATTTATGTGGCTCCCTTGGCCTCCATTATTAGAGCCTGTGGCTTTGAGACTATCTCGTATGCGGACGACACACAGGTGATAGTCCCCATCGAGACGGATCCAGCTGAGACGAAAGCCATGTTTAAGTCCTGTATGTTGCAAATTGCCACCTGGATGAATCAGAATTTCCTGCAGTTAAACTCCAATAAAACGGAGATCCTCCTATTTGGGAAGGCCACAGAGATATGGTCTTCGGACTGGTGGCCATCGGAGCTGGGGAAGGCACCTAACCCAACGATACAGTCACGGAACCTGGGTATACTGATCGATACTAAAATCTCGATGGAGGAGCATGTGAAAGCAGTATCAGGAACCTGCTTTGGTATCATCTGAATGCTGAGAAAAAGGGTTCCCATAGATCCCTGTGAGTGATAGAAAGACCTAAGTACAGGCTCTACTAGTCAGTAGACTAGACTATGGCAATGCTCTCTTGGTAGGAATTAGAGAGGATCTTGCAGCAAGACAACAAGTGGTGCAAAATACAGCAGCACGACTGGTCCTAAATAAACCATTGCGTACCCCCTCTCGCCCTTTTTTGCAACAGTTGCATTGGCTACCTTTAAGAAACAGACCATTGTTAAAGTTATTGGTAATGGTGTTCATAGCGCGGCAGGGGATTGGCCCCCTCTATTTAAGGAGAAAGATAACAGGCTAAACCCCTGCATGTGTACCAAGATCTAGTAACCAAAATCTGCTCCGCCCATAGAAAATCAAGAAAACTAAAATGGGAGGACGAGCATTCTTGCATCTAGCCCCTCTCCATTGGAATTGGTCGCCAGATGAGTTGCGCGCTTGCCCTAGTCTGGAACAATTTAACAAGCTATTAAAAACGTGGTAGTTCTTGTCCTAGCTGCTTGCCCTGTGCCGCCAAAATTGCAGAGAGATCCTTGCTGGGATGATTCGTTCGCGCGATATAAATTTTAAAATAATAATGATAACTTAAAAAATAATGTTTTTTTAAATCAGGTTAGGAATCTGGGCATCTGGTTTGATGAGAAGTTTTCTTTCAATGCCCAGATTAATGCCTTCGCAGGAAAGTGCTGTGTGATATTGCAATCCCTTAAAAGACTCTTCACCTCCTTCCAGAGTCTGCCCCAAAAAACAGTAGTGCAGGCTCTAGTTATAACCAGATTGGACTACTGTAACGTTCTGTATTTGAGTGTTACACAATTGTGTCTCAATAGGCTTCAACGCGTGCAGAATGTGACAGTTAGGACGCTGCTTTAACTATCGAGACAAGCCTCTGTTAGCTCCGCACTGAAGAAACTGCACTGGTACAGGTGAAACCGAGAATAATTTTGAAGGCTCTCTGTTATTGTTATAAAGTGCTTTCCTGTTAAGGTCCTGCTTATTTTCAGGCTATGGTTATTCCCTACGCTCCAGCCAGAAATCTGAGACCGGCCATGGCCTAATTGCCTTCCATTCCTATTTATTGTTTTAATAAGATGTTTCAAATAAGATATAATCTCAATCATGTGTGTCTAGATAGTGCAATGATTTCCAATCAATTGAGTCCCTGTATTTGTACTGTGAGGACTTTTGTGATTTTTTAAAAATCGAAATAAAGTTTATAAATGAAAAAATGAATGAAATGAAAAATTAAATGCATTTGTATATCTTCTCCATTTTTTCCTCTATTTTCATAGATTTTATTAAATTTGTTTTTAAGTCTGGACTGCAGCATGAGAGAATGACGTTTGTGACCTGTGCATTAGAAGAAGATAGTTCTGGAGATTGCTTTACAGAAGATGGATTTTTATACTTCGATCAGTATATGAACCAGATGGCAGTTTACTTTGCATTCTCTTAAAGAAACTTGTGTTACTCTAGCCTAGAGTAACACAAGTTTCTTTAAGAGAGTGACTAGGTGGCAAACGTTTGAGAGTTTGAGAGTTACTGATAGAGCATCCTGAATGTTTTGGAGTTATTTGTAAATTTTCTAGAAGTCATTGATAAAATAGAAGACACATTTCTTTTAAGAGTATGTAAAGTTTCGGAGTACTTGACATAATTGTCAGGTAAATAATAGGAAGCCTCTAAATTAATTTCTTGAGTTACTGATAATTCAGGGTTTGGTGGCGATGTATTGCTTGGTGTTTTGCTAAATATTTAAGCTTTTTGAGTCTTTATTAGAGTAACACATGAAATAACAGATAGAGATTGCTAAATGTGGATATCGGGTAGTCTAAAGTCTTCCATAAGTGTCTCAGATTGAGGTGTTGATGCCTGTGGTTGGGGAATTTGAGATAGATTTCCCTAAGCTTATAAAGTCTTTGGTCTTCATGTATTTGATCAGAATGTATCTCGACTTCCCTTTGCAAGTTTGAATGTTCTTTTACCGATTTATTTTTTGATTTTAGACATAAAGGTGGGAAATAGTAGCCATTCTGGATGTAAGTACTTTTTTTCTTATAGTGAACAAATTGACTAACTTACTAAGCACATGCGTAGGTAGTCTTTCCAGGTGTTGCGATTTTGTTCTATAATATCAAAGAGTATTTCAAACGGAAAGATCAAAATGTTTCAAACAACTACAATGTGGAATACAACATTGCCTACATTAAGGATCACTTATATTTCCACAAAAACATTAACACTTGGCTGTTTATCATCTGGTTGGCATCATGCTATCATGCCACTACCGAATGCCCTAATGACGAGACCGACAGAAGAGGGATGTGTTTTACAAAATGCATTTCAAACGTTCATGGTTTTAAATTTCACCATCCAAAATGTCAATATCTAATATATCATCATGAAGATAATAGGCTTGTGGTACATTTCCTAAATTTTTATTTTCGCTGTAGATTAAGTCAGGGTGTGGGGTCTGACATGTCGTTATAATGTAGCATCCAGCCACAGAATGCTCCAGGATATAGTTAGGAGAAGGGAAGTGCAGGACCCCAAAATTTAGCTGAAAATGAGAGTGGATTCACAGGGCTGTAGAGCACGTAGAAAGCAAGCTGCACTAGCAGAGCCCACCATCACAACAGATGGCTGACACACTGGAGCTGCTAACAGTTCAGTATAAGTGTACCCCTTCTAGTGCACAGTACTGATTACATGGCCTGAGAGGCACATTTGGAAAGGCAACAAATTAGAATATACACTAACCGGCAAAAATAGCAGATCGGCAAATGTTTAGGATGTGCAGTGACTTGAAAGAGGAGAACTGGAACAATCAGTCAAACAAACAGCATTTTTAGAGCGCAACAATGTCACCCCTGGGGGTATCTGAGTGCCCAGTCCCCATCGAAGAGCCAGGTCTTGAGTCTCTTTCTGAGGTCTGCCAGCGAGTGGGCTGTATGGAGATGGAGGGGAAGGTCGTTCCAGGTCTTGGCAGCGATAAAGGCAAAGGAGCGGCCACCGATGTGGCTTCGACGGATACGGGTATTGTGTGCGAGAGTGAGTCAAGAGGAGCATAGTGTCTAGTGGGTAGGTGGAAGATCAGTCGATGGTAGAGTTAGGCAGAACCTAAGTTGCCGAGGGCTTTGTAGGCGTGCGTGAGGATCAAGGAAATAGAAGAGAGAAGGAGTAAATCGGTACTGGGGTTATTTCCCAAATGTGTATGTAAGAAAAACGTCAATTAGATTACTGCAATAATGAAAGAAAGAAAATAGAAAGAACATTCTCACCATCTCAGCTGATAACATTACAACACAAATCCAACAACACATATTTTAACATATTTTCCAAGACCATCCGTCAGTGTCAGAGTTACCTGATGGGGGCCGTTTTGTATATATTTCACAGACTGCACAGAAAGTTCCTTAAAAAACCTGATCTGTATGACAGACACTTATTGCCTAACAATATGCCATTGTACTTTTTCTTGAGGTTCTTGATCAGGTGTGCCCTTGTACAGGCTTCACCTGTCCCTATACACGCATTATCCCCTTATACATTGCTCCCTCCCAACACTTACTGCCTCTGCTCCAACAAAAAAAAGAGTATTCCAACCATGTGCTGCTGTTACACCATCTTATAATCTAAAACCACAAATTAAACCACTTGGGCCCATATTTATCAATGTTTTGTGTTGCGCTTGCTCCACGCACGGCAATGCAGGGTGAGGCAAAACCTAGAATGATATTTACCAAGCCTGCATGGCCCTGCTGTGCTTGGTAAATCTGGACTAATGCAAGGCAGTGCAAGACACTGCCTTGAATTACTCTGCCCAGGGAAGGCGTTCAATGGGTGGAGCGTGGGTGCTCCCACACACCCACCATTGATTTTAGCGCATTCCCAGGTTTCAGATGTCAAGCTATGTCTTCTGATAAATTGCTCCTTATTCGTTTAAATGACACATTGTTGTTTGCTTTTCTTTCTGTAACTGCAAAGTGAAATATGTGACAATCTGGGTGGGGTACAGGAGTGTAAAAAAAAAATTTTAAAAAGAAAAGACAGTAGGGTGTAATTTTGTGTCTAACACCCAACAGCTTTTAAACACACGTAAATAAAATCTACAAATATTTTAAAATATACCAGCAGCAAGGAAAGCACAAGTGAGGCACAGTTTCAATTCTGAAGTGTGATGGAAACAAAGATTTTAACAGGATCAAACCGAATCAAGACATTTTACTTGGTGATGCATAAATGATACATTTTGACTGAAAACCTTTTTCCACACATTAGTATTTATGAGTTATAAAGCTTTAACGATTAAACTGTACGTCAGTGCAAATTTATAGAGCATTTCAATGGAAAATGTGCTGTCTGTAAATGGCAATGTGCTACATAGCATGCTTTAGTGATATATATTCAACAGTTAAGTTATGTTATGTTATAACATGATTTATATAGCGCTCAGCTACTCCGTGGAGGGTCCCGGTGCTTTAACCAGAAGCGGAACAGGGCGGGCACAGTGTGACTAGCTCTATTGGACGAAAAGCCAGGTCTTCAATTCCTTCCTGAAAGCCAGCAGAATGCTCGACTTTCTCAGGGTGGCCGGCAGAGAGTTCCACAGCTGAGGAGCACGGAGTCTAAAAGACCGGTCTCTAATGCGGGCTCGCTGAATCACAGGCACAACGGCCAGGGCCTGCGACGCCGATCTAAGTGCCCTGGAAGGCTGATAGAAAGACAACCGCTTCCTAATATAACTCGTGCCGGATCCGTGAAGGGCTTTGAAAGCCAACGTGAGTACTTTAAAAACAAAAATGCGCTTCCGGATCGGGAGCCAGTGAAGAGTAGACAAAAGTTCACTGGCACTGGATCTCCGGTGAAGGCCAAAGATGGTGCGCGCCGTGGCATTTTGGACTATCTGAAGACGCGAGATAAGATACTCCGGCAGTCCCAGATATAGCGAATTCGCATAGTCCAGGCATGAGCCAATTAACGCCTGTACCGTAATTTTCCTGTGGCCCAGGGATAGTAATGGAAGGAACTTTCTCAGCATTTTGAGAACGCCGAAGCACTTGCAGACTAAGCCAAGGACCTGGGGCTTCAAGGTGAGACCACAGTCAATTGCTCCACCAGCCACATACTACACCCACACCACTTTACTGCTGAATAGGGGCAACTCATTTGCTACACTTGTTCTTCTTTCTGATACTCTTGGATTTTTCACAGTCCCTCTGAGGTTAGTGATGTAATATTGATAATTGCACTCCTGGTGGCAAAATTGTTCCAAAACCACTGGCACCACAGTGCAAGGGTGCCTGCATTGGCTCATGGTAGCACATTGTGCGTCAGCGCAAAGAGAGGACAGGGATGCGCCATATGTTGGTAAATATGGCACATTCATGCCCTCTAACTTTCACGTAGCGCAGCAAGTTATCTTGCTGCAGTGCGTTGCGTGAAAATATGATAAATCTGCCCCTAAGTTTTATCTTCAGCAACACCAAGAAGACCTTCTTCTGGTTCAATATCTCTTCCTTAATTTCTCATAATGTTTCATTAGAAATGGGATTATTGGAGACATGTTCTTCCACTCCTTTCACTCCAGCTACCTATTTACCCATTTTTAATAAGTCGATTGAGACATTTAGAATTGACTTAGCAATGAACAGTTGTTGAGTGTCATTGGTGCAGTCCTGATAGTTGAAGGCTTTCCTGATTGCTATGAATTACAAATTACACTGGATCGGTTTAACCCCTCAGGCTTCCTGTGATCACCCAAAAGCAGAACCGCATACTCGCCATTCTTAAACATGCACACAGCTATGGACAAAATGGTGACAACCTAGCCAGGGTGATTATTTCAGACCTCCTGCTTTCATTTTGAGGATCTGTTTGCTCATAGACAGTGTAGAGATCATTTGTGGCATGCCCGACCCCAGCAGCATATGTTGCAATGAGCTTTTAAAGCTAGAGTCTCGGGTCTTAACAAAGCGTGATGCCTCGGTTTGTGTGGTAGTAGACACGTATATTGAGTTTCCTTTTTCAGACCCATATGACAGCAATGTTAGTCACATATCAATTTTCTCTTTTCAATCTGTGAGCTGCAGTCCTGTGCAGTGAGTTGCATTCTGTGTCCAGGACACAGGACACAGGATCCTTTTCGGAGGATCCATTTCAGAACCCCACCCTCCAGTGGGTGAGCTGTGAACTGCTGAGTAAATGATACACTATTCAAGTCAAGTGGCAGACAGTATACAAGATATTTTCATTGTGTCTGTATCAAATGTCAAAAATATTACTTTGTGACCCGACTACCTTTTTTTTCTTTCAGTCTTCAGTGCGAGTTAGCTGCTGACTACTTGAGGCATTTTAGGTATAACGTGTGTATTGGTTTTTATATAAATTACAATTTTAACTAATCAATGCGCAAGAAATGAATACCATCTAATGTCCCCTGTTGCCTGCAGTTTTTGGCGGTGTTAATGTCTGATTTCCCGCCTCGGAGCGCGATCCCTCCCTAAATGTGGAGGAGTAAAGGAAGACTCGAGAAAAGTTTTTCAAAGTACCAGAACACAATCAAATATATCCTTGTTTTTATTACCTTACGCTCCTACCACATAACCGGTTTACTTACATTCCACTTGCATGATGATGTAGGCCAGGTAATGCTGCTGCATGGTTCTGTTTCTCTACACTGTGGTTTTTGCAGCTTTACAGAGGCGAAATCTCACTGTCCAGCCATGAGGACGTGCAGCACTTTAAGGACTTTTATTGGTCTCCCTTCATGTTGGAGGTGGGACGAGTTCTCAGCTCAAGAGGGGTGGTCTGCGGGTTCGGTTACACAGACCATTTCCAGGTGCAGTATTACTTTCTACCCCAGTGCTTTATACCTTGCGTTTCTAGGAGCTTTACTGTTTTGTGATGTTTTCCATGCAGGCTTTAGAGTCGAAACCTGGGAGTGGCCAATACTATTTAACAAGATTTTCATAAACAACGTTAAAATTCCGGAGTCATGGAATGACGCCACCATTTCTATTATTCTGAAACCAGGTAAAAATCCAAAGCAATGCGAATCCTACCACCCAATATCCATTCTAAACTGCGATTATAAGATTTTTACTCAAATCTTGGCAAAAAGATTAGGGAAAATAGCGGGAATATTAATAAACTCTAATCAAAAAGGCTTCATGGCAGGAAGGCATCTACAGGACCTCACTCATGAGTTGATTGCAGCAATTGATATCGCTATCGTAGAGAAAATCCCATTATCAATAATTACGATTGACGCTGCTAAAGCATTTGATAGAGTAAATTGGTCCTACCTAAGTGAAGTATTAAAGAAATTCAATCTGGGGGATAACATCATAAAAGCTGTAGAAAATATTTACAATTCGCCCAGAGCCAAAATACTAATTAACGGCCACCTAACTAACAACATTCTGATAGGTAGAGGTACACGCCAGGGTTGCCCCCTCTTCCCCCTACTTTTTAATTTCTATATTGAGCCGATTGCAGAACATCTTAGGAATCTCCCTTCAATTTCCCCATTTTCCTACCAAGGGTGGCACAAGAAAGTTGCTTTATATGCGGACGATCTCCTGATCTTTACTTCAGACCTAGAAGAGGCTCTTAAAACAACAGAAGAGACCTTGATAAACTTTGGGAGGATATCTGGTTATCAGATAAATCAAACAGAAACTGAAACCGTAAGCTGGAATGAAAACTTCGTATCCCCCTTTAGTAAAGATAAAATAAGATACCTGGGTATTGATCTGGTTAAGGAGATTGATAGAATTACCCAAATAAATTTTCATAGGGTAGAGATTGAAGTAAAAAAGTTATTGAAAGTCTGGAGAGCTCTGCCCTTAACATTCCTGGGTAAATCGAACATCATAAAAATGGCAATCTTACCAAAATTCACCTTCATTTTCAACGCTATCCCGCTCGAGTTCAACAGAGAAAAGATAAAAAAGATGCAGGGAGACCTATCTAGTTTCATATGGTCATCTAAAAAACCAAGAATTGCATGGCGTAAATTAAGAAGATCTAAAGAGCAAGGAGGAATAGCAAGCCCAGATCTATTAGAATACTGTAGGGCTTTCCAATTTAAAAGTAGTAGGGTGCTCTTGGGTCCTTATGAAAATTACCCACTATTCTTACGTATTTTAACAAACAATACCAGTCACTTTCTCTACAAATGTGGTCATCCGAAGTTCTTAAAAAAAATTAAACTAAAGGTCCTGAATTCTGCCGCTAGAGTATGGTACTGTATTAGATCTTCAATGGATATCCCCTTTTATAGTGATAAGGCCCCGATCTGGGATTCTCAGACCACACCAGACTGCCTTAAGGATAGCTTAGCAACACCGCTAAGATCAGCTGGAATAATGGAATGGGGACAGCTTCTGTTTCAAAATAAACTGCTTGATTGGGATATATTATCTCATTGTACGAGCTCCACTCTTTCGAAATTTAAATATTACCAACTACTGAGTTGGAGTAAGTCTCTCAAAGAAACTAG
Organism: Lissotriton vulgaris; assembly: GCF_964263255.1. Lineage (NCBI taxonomy): Eukaryota > Metazoa > Chordata > Amphibia > Caudata > Salamandridae > Lissotriton > Lissotriton vulgaris. The sequence continues at coordinate 1,661,038,632 of NC_141691.1, read as the reverse complement.
AAAAGGTAATACCACCCTGGAGATAAAGATGCTGACGTCTAAACCATTTCGGAAAGAAACTTCCTTCTGGTACTGGGCCCTAATCTCGGCTGGGGAGGACGATTTCCGAATACCAGAAAGTATCTGGGGAAAAGATCTGCCGACGCTGGATACAAGTAACACATGGCAAGTATCTATGAGCATATGCTGGTCAATTGTAACATCTGCTGCTCTTAAAAGAAATCATTTGCTCACTGTACACAGAGCCTACTGGACACCGAAAAGATTATCCAAACTTAACGGGGCCATAGTGAAGAGCTGCCCAAAGTGCGATTTACGGATGGCTGATGATTTACATATGTTCTGGCGTTGTCCCAGCCTGGATGCCTTCTGGAAAGAAGTGGGTACTACCTTAGAAGGGGTATTTGGAAGACAACTTTCTGTAAGTATGGACCTAGTTATTTTTGGGATCTCAAGAACGAATGTAGAAAGACCTCTTACTAAAGCTCAAGAGAATTTACTTTTCATTCTGATTCTTTTGGCAAGGAGGGAGATTTGTGTAAAATGGATAACTCCGGCTCCCCCTACTCATAACGAATGGTTGGCCTCAATCTTGAAAGTGTTTAATTTAGATAAAAATAAGAAGTACGCCTCTAAAAAATATAGATTCTGGGACTTGTGGGAAGAACATCATAAGAGGTGAAGTAAATGGAGTGGTATATATAACATGTGTATGCAACATGACGGCAACATTCCTGGTTTTCCAACTACCTCCTCTGTATACTGTCCAATGATTACGCTATCGCAACAATGACGAGAAAGGCTTGCAAGAGTAGCAAAGATGGCTAGCTCAACCCGCTATGAATAACCAAGCCTCCTCCTTATAAGTATATGGACGTAAGGGGTCTCTTTCTTCAAGGGTGCCACGAAGTTGAGAAAGGTCCCTGAAAACTCCTGACTTTTAACTGTTGCGTAATGAGGACAAAAAATAAAAAAATAAAATAAAAAATAAAAACACTCTTCAAAGACCTTGGCCTCACCCTAGTAAAAGAACTTACCCATGTCACCAGACACCTGCTGGGCCCGATTTTTACCGCCTTTGACAACATCTGAGTCAATGAACACACACCAGTCTCCTGTTCATACAATACCCTCATCTATTTCGGCATCCCAATCCCGCTAAAACACACTTGCACCACCGTCAGACCTGCCGAGGACTTTGTCACTTTTCTAGCTCAGCATGGGTGGCTAATCCTATGCTTACTTAAAAACACTGCTAGAAATACAGACATTTGAGGTGAGCAGTTTTAGAGTGTCGGTGGTGTTGTGGAGTGTTCCATAAAAAGGAACTGCTCTCCACCTAATACTTGAGAACTACAGAGAATTCCCATCTTCCTCTATTGCATAATGTATGTGGCACTCTAAGCCTTATAGTGTATTGCTTTGATACTCCTGCCTCCCTTGTGTTTAGTATAGACAAAGCTAAGTCTCTCTGACAAGCTTTAATAAGAGCATAAGACATGTCACAGGTATTGCTTTTATTCAATCCAAGTTGAGTTGGGTGGTATTTTACCAATCCAAAGCCGTAATACAGTGCCTGGAGCATTTAAAGGCTTTTGTAATTTTTTAGCTCAGTGTGGATGGCACTAGCTAATCATGTGCCTAAAGACTTTGCTGCAAAAATGGCTAAGGACTTAATTACTTTTCTAGCTCAGCATGGAAGGCATTAAAATCTCTAATTGTTTCAGATTGCTTCCAGATACAGCCTTTTACATTAATTGATGGAGACATTGCCATCCTACCCTTATTCTAGCTAGGAAGTGTGGGGTGATAAGCCAACTATAAATGTTAGAAATATATACTCCGGTTCTGATCAATCTTATAACATCTCTCCTTGATAATCAGCTGTCTGCAATCCGGGGCAATTGCCAATTATTCAGCTGCAGATATTTAACAAAGCATGCCTTTGAAAGAATCTAATCTCAAATTGTAAGTTCTAGAATAACTTAAACTCTGCCCCCATGTCAAGTGGACCAGATTTAGTATACCTCCAGCAATTCAAGGCTGACTTTCCTCCATCAGCATAATTCCCCAGAAGTCTGTACATGGGCCGCAAAGGGATATTTCCACACCTCCCAAATGCCTGCCATATTTTATGCAGTCCCACCATGATCTTAAATGTGATTAAAAAACAACTTCTGACTCTGAAACTTAAATAAGAGTCCTCACGACTCTAACATCCTAGCATCAGTCTTATCTCTCTTGCAGTTGCTGCAGTTATGTTGAAAATAGTACTTTTCAAAGTTGGCAGCCTCCATCCCTCTTTTTTCCTATGAACATGTAAACCTCATTGAATTTATTCAGGAGTGGGTTTTACCACCCCGAACCAATTTTATTGTCACTGGGGCCTATTCACAAACGTACATATGAGTAAATCTACACATGTTAATTTATACTTCCCCTTTGTTACTTTTCACCATTTACAAGTGCAAACTTTCTAAAGAGTGTAGACTTACATGTCTCCATCCCCTGAATACAGGGGTGGAGCTTAATATACAAGTGCAAAGTTACTACTGGTAACTTTTCACACATAGGTGGCGATAAAAGTTTACTAAACGTATAAACACGAAAAAAAATATGTTAATGGTTTATATTAACGTTGATTCACTTTAAATATGTATTTTAAATGTTGAACAACATTTAAAAAAATGCTACATTACTATGAAGTTAATTTAGATTTAAATATTTAATTAAGGTGAGCATATTAAATTAAATCAATTTTCTAAAAGATTTATAAAAAATAGCAACCTTTAATTAAATGTTTATATTTACTATATTTACAAGCTACCAAAGGTTATGTAAAGAATTAACTAAAATTCACTCAGTTATTTTAAAAAACTAATATTTTTTAATTAAAATATCTCAAAATAAAATGTTTTATGTGTGTGTGTGTATATGTATATCGTCATGTGATCAAGGCCTCGCCAGGCCGAAACGCGTCATGGCAGAGTGGTGTTGAGTTTAAAATAAATTAACACGCACCAGAAATTGGGTTTTGCCTCGTCTTTTGACCGAACCACTGGTTGATGGGACGACAACGTACCGAATATATATATATATATATATATATATATATATATATATATATATATATATATACTACCTACTGGCGGTCGCCAGTAGGTATATATAGTTAGGATTTTTTCTCTATGGAACTTTTGAAAATTCTATGTCTAATAACTTTGGCGTTTGTGGACGGAATCGGCTGAAATTGTCAGGAAAATGGCACATTTTGTTTCTGATCAGCCCCTGAAAATTTGGGGGGGGTTTCGTCAAGGGGGGGCAGAGAAAAAAGGGGGGTCCCAAAACGCGTTTTTCCCATGTTAATTTCCATAGGGCGTTTGGCCTCACTTTTAGCTCGAACGGCTGAATGGATTTACACGAAACTTGGCAAAATTGTAGGGGCTGTTAGCCCGATGTGCCTTTGCTGGGTCTCAATATATGTGCTCCAGTGGATTTTGAGAAATTAACGTTTAAAAAAACAGATATATCTGTGACAGCGTCCTAGATAGCGTACTAGTTCGCGTACTTTTCGCGTTTCGGAGCTTTTCGAAGCGAAGCTGATTGGCTCTCCGGTGTCTGTCAACATTCGAAACAGTCTGTAGCAGCCGCCATCTTGTCTCTCGGTAGGATCGAGAGACAAGAGGAGGCCAAAATGAAGGGGGAAAGGAAGGAAAGGGGGCAAGGTAGACCCCTTCTGACCCCCAGGATTGATGAGGGGGATATTAAAGTGCCCCGCGGGGCCAAAATAAAAAAAATAAAAAAAATTGTTTTTTTCGTGGGGTGCGCCCGGTTCGCGTACTGGAAAGCGGTCTGGGGAGCGTAGTATAAGGAAACAAGAATGATTGACTTTTAACTTAACGTTGGCGTTTGTGGACGGAATCGGCTGAAATTTTCAGGAAAATGGCACATTTTGTTTCTGAGCAGCCCCTGAAAATTTGGGGGGGTTCTGTCAAGGGGGGGGCCTAGAAAAAAAGCGGGGTCCCAAAACGCGTTTTTCCCATTCATTTTTCCATAGGGCGTTTGGCCTCACTTTTAGCTCGAACGGCTGAATGGATTTGCACGAAACTTGGCAAAATTGTAGGGACTGTTAGCCCGATGTGCCTTTGCTAGGTCTCAATATATGTGCTCCAGGGGATTTTGAGAAATTAACGTTTAAAAAAACAGATATATCTGTGACAGCGTCCCGGATAGCGAACCGGTTCGCGTACTTTTCGCGTAACGGAGCTTTGCGAAGCAAAGCTGATTGGCTCTCCGGTGTCTGTCAACATTCTAAACAGTCCGGAGCGGCCGCCATCTTGTCTCTCGGTAGGATCGAGAGACAAGAGGAGGCCAAAACGAAGGGGGAAATGAAGGAAAGGGGGCAAGGTAGACCCCTTCTGACCCCCTAGGATTGATGAGGGGGATATTAAAGTGCCCCGCGGGGCCAAAAAAAAAAAAAAAAAATTGCGCTTTTTTGTTGTAGAGGCCCAAATCGGTACGTGAACCGGGCAGCTAACCGGCAGCGTAACGGGAGTCTGAGGAGAAGCTGATTGGCTGTCAACATTGTAAACAGTCCGGAGCGGCTGCCATCTTGTCTCTCGGTAGGATCGAGAGACAAGAGGTGGTGAAAAACGAAGGGGGAAATGAAGGAAAGGGGGCAAGGTAGACCCCTCCTGACCCCTAGGATTGATGAGGGGGATATTAAAGTGTCCCGTGAGGCAAAAGAAAAAAAGAAAAAAAAAATTGCGATTTTTCGCGGTAGAGGCGCTTCCCGGCACGCCAACCGGGCAGCTAAACGGTAGCATAATGGGAGTCCGACATCTTGTGTTTTTGGAGCGTCCGGTTTGCGTACCGGGTAGCGTTCCGGTAAGCGTAACAAGGGGAAAACCAAGAGAAACAGTAAAATAAAATTTAAAGGAATAGATTTTCACCAAACTTGGCAAAATTGTAGGGACTGTTTGTTTGATGTGCCTTTGCAAGGCCTTAAGATATGTGCACGTGTGGATTTTGTCTAATTAAGGTTAAAAAAAAATATATATATCTGTAAGCGTGCTCTGGCGCGCTTACGTTACGGGTTTTGTTTGCGCTGCAGAGACGATACGTCACGTTTATGTGACGCATCATGAGGCGTCTCACGTGGCTACGTGATACGTCACGTAATAAAGAATATATTTTACAGCTATAGATATTAGCTTTTAAAAAACCAATGAAATTCACTGAAAAAACCATAGGTTATAGACCATATATAGTTAGGAATTTGCATTTACAAAACCTTGAAAATTCACTGAAAAAACCATTGGTTATAGACCATATATAGTTAGGGATTAGCATTTTCAAAACCTTAATTTACTCGCACAAAACCATAGAAATTCGCATATATAGTTAGTTGCAATAACTATATATCGCGCACCCGCAATCCACTGCTGATGATGTCACATATTACATCATTCATGACATGGTCAGTGACATCACTGATGACATCACTGATGACATCTCAAATGACATCACTGATGACATCTCAAATGACATCACTGATGACATCACTGATGACATCTCAAATGACATCACTGATGAAATCACTGATAACATCTCATTTGACATTACTGATCACATCACTGATGATATCATTCATGTGATAATACGATGAACCTCTTCAGACTCTAATATAACCTTAGATACAATCAGTGTAAACAGACACTCACAAACTGTCACTCATCCATGGAGTTCCTCACACACCTAGTCAGTCATACAAAGAATCAATCACACCTCCATCTCCTCAACTATACAGTTATACACACCTTACTTAATCAAACATATACTAACACATATTTACTCTCTTATACAATCACTGATACAAGTTCACAATGATCCATACAGCCACACACTCATTCACTGGCTCTTATGCACAGTTATTTATATATGTCAACTTTTACATGTACTGTGTTTTACATATGTATTTACTTTGACATGTATCACTGAGAAATCCAATCACTCACCAATACACTCATGCAGACAGTCAACCGGCCATTTTTAGCAAAGAAGAGAGTGAGCACACCGGGTTATGTGTACTGATACCTCATGAGTAACCTAGACATGCATGTTTTAATAAATCATTTTCCACCCATTGATGTCTGATATGTGTTATTTATTTTTTGCATTTGATATTTGTGATTATTTTTTTCCTCCAACTTTCTATCTCTTTTTTTCACATATATAAACACCTTTTTTATGTTATTTTTTTGGTACAAAACATATTTTTACATATAATGCATTGCAGTGATTTCACATTAAATATTTTTTTTTAAATATCATCACAGATTGTAGCTTAATCTTAAAACGCAGAAATTAGTTTCTTGTGAATCGGCTATAGAAGGGACAAGCTTTAATTTTAACAAACAATTAATACAACCAACTGACCTAAATAACTGCAGAAGCACAAACGTAATTTACCTTATCATCTGTCCCTGCGGTAAGGGCTACGAAGGACAAACAGGCAGAGCCCTTAATGTCAGATTGACGGAGCACAGGTCAGCGATAAGAACCAAGAAACTAGCTGCCCCTATGGTGAGCCATTACGTGGAACAAAGTCATACACCAGACAATATATCATGGTACATCTTAGAAAGAATACACTCAAGAGCAGGGCAAGATCAAGACAAAATACGCAAAATGAGAGAAGTGTATTGGATTTTCCTTTTGGGGACTGCAATTAATGGGCTTAACGCCGAAATACCATGGGAACAAGCTATCCTGTGATAGAAATTTAATCAACAGAAAGAGACAAAAATATGTTGTAACCGGAAGTGGCAAAAAACGTAATGGAGAGGTAGCTTGCAAGAAATGTGTACTTGAATTCATATGCAACATTGTAAATATGCAACATTGCAAATTCCAAAAATTATAGGAGATGTGTACCTGTACTAGTATCTGATTGTATAAACAATACTGCAAATGTCAACAATTGCCTGCAGATGGCAGCATCTAGCTTCCCATATAAAAATGTCTTCTTGCCATTATAATTATTCCCACGGGGAGTAACATGAGCGCCTTATTTCTAAATGGGTGGAGCTGAGCAAAGTACCAGTCACGAACTTTAGGTCTAATTATGTTTCTAACTGTCCAATTCCCAAAAAACAATTCCCCGCGTTCCAAAAATATGAGGGACATAATTCAAACTATGTCTAGTGGCACATATGATAAAAAATGCAACGCAGTTGCGTTCCTTATGTCGGATGAAATAGCCATACTCTAAACTCGTCTGCCACCAAGTAGATCAGTCTTAAAATAATCATGATAAGATGGCGGGACTTTTCGCAATGATAAAACAACTGAAAATGACACGGAGTTCAAAACTCACGTGAAATCTCGCGATGAGTTACGAGATTCACGCACCTTGGCGCGAAAATACCTGTATTTTAAATCCCCCCTCCACTGAACCAGCGTAAGATCCAGATCCAGTGGCATTCCTAGAAGCTCCGCCGTTAAGACATCAGGTAGGCTAAAGCACCGCTATTAGTTGGACGCGTTAAGAATGCTGCAAGGCTAGCCCCTCGTATTTATAAATAATCTAGAACATACACTTTCTTTTTTCACTAAGAAACGTAACCAAACTTAAGGAGGCGGCAATCCAAAGATGACCGCATGATGACGATAGATTTCGGACACGGCAATTGAATCGACATTGAAAGACCCTAACATAACCTATTTCAGGTAAATCCCTACCCGTGAAAGTATAAGATAGCACAAGCGGCAATGCTCTGAAAGTAAACTGAAATGACGTACATGTATTGTTTTGACAGAGGTCAAGCCGTCACTGCGTGGCACGTTAAAAGTCCAAATAGAAGTATCCCCACAATCTGACAGCAGGACCGTTAGACAGGCACGCATCTTCTCAGGTAAACATCCCCTAGTGTAAGCTGATTAACGGGATAGAAACATAAATGACTTAGCGTAACAGACATAAGTTTACAGATACTTCTCCTCCGTTTCAGAAAGAAAGAATCGGGTCCCTGTCGGTCTGTTACAAATTAACATGTATACCTAATGGAGAAATCAGCGTTGCATCAAATAAGGTATTAAAATACTGATAATTGTGAATGTAGAAGGGAATCAAAATAGTGATCTGATCCCTTAGAGCCTCGAGTACACAGGATCAAATAAGGAAAACATTTGCTTGTTAAGCAATCCTCCCCTTTGGTTTAACTGACCTGGATCTTACGCCCAAATATGAGCCTTTATGAAATCCATGACGCTCCCATCTGCAAGCAATAGACCATCCCAGTATGTCTAAATGGTTTACTGAATAATTAGGATATTGATGTATATACTGTATAGAAGAGTACATGAAAGAGAAAATAGATGTATAGTATGTACAAAGTTTGAAAATAAATGTATATATATGTGGAAATGACAGCACCCAGCGAGGCAGGGCTTACCTATCACTTGGGAGTAGTCACAATTGTATCAGATAGATAGAACCACCAATAGTGATAAAAATGACAGAAGTATAAAACTAGACATGAAGATTGAATAACACATTGTATCAGATTGAATACTAAAGTATTATTCTTTCACCTTTATAGCCACTGTCAATGTATAAAACAACAAAGCAGATTTCCTGAGGAAGGCGAACGGCCGAAACGCGTTAAAAAGAAGGAACTAATTTCTGCGTTTTAAGATTAAGCTACAATCTGTGATGATATTTTAAAAAAATTATTTAATGTGAAATCACTGCAATGCATTATATGTAAAAATATGTTTTGTACCAAAAAAATAACAAAAAAAAGGTGTTTATATATGTGAAAAAAAGAGATAGAAAGTTGGAGGAAAAAAATAATCACAAATATCAAATGCAAAAAATAAATAACACATATCAGACATCAATGGGTGGAAAATGATTTATTAAAACATGCATGTCTAGGTTACTCATGAGGTATCAGTACACATAACCCGGTGTGCTCACTCTCTTCTTTCCTAAAAATACTATACCTTGCTAGGGTTTATCCTTTAAGGCAGGGACCCCGCTTTTTCTAAAAAGACAGTCAACCGCCCATACAGCTGTTTCCACATGCACTTTTGAACCCATACATCTAGTGAATCAACTGCTCACACATCTATGCACAGAGTCACACACCTCCCAGCCACCCCCACACACATACTCACTCTCCCATACAAATACGTGGGCAACCAATCAATAACCCATATAGTTACTCATATAGCTACTGATCAACACATGCAGCAGTTTATAGAACAACAGATATAATGATGCACAAATTAAGACAGTTTAGTCACTAACCCATGCACTCAGTGAGACACATTTAATCATTCTCTCATACAGTCAGTCATGCACCTACTAAATCCTTCATCCAGACACTTATACATCCACTCATTTTTCAATATGTAAGACATATTTTAACTTTACAGAAACATACAGTCACTGGATGTTGTCATCAGTGATGTCATCAGTGATGTCATTTGAGATGTCATCAGTGATGTCATTTGAGATGTCATCAGTGATGTCATCAGTGATGTCACTGACCATGTCATGAATGATGTAATATGTGACATCATCAGCAGTGGATTGCGGGTGCGCGATATATAGTTATTGCAACTAACTATATATGCGAATTTCTATGGTTTTGTGCGAGTAAATTAAGGTTTTGAAAATGCTAATCCCTAACTATATGTGGTCTATAACCAATGGTTTTTTCAGTGAATATATATATATATATATATATATATATATATATATATATATATATATATATATATATATATATATATATATATATATATATATATATATTTTTTTTTTTATTTATTTATTTTTTTTTTTTTAAAAATGTAATTTAAAAATAAATGTACGTTATGTTTTTTTAAATAATTAAGTGAATATATATATATATATATTTCGAACATCCATATCAACGCCAGGTAGGACGCCAAAGATCAACAGGACACGGACCAGTTAGGTGCATATCATTTATTTATCGCAGAGTATGCCGCATGACGTTTCGGCTCCTTGGAGCCTTGCTCACGTGATATATATTTATACACAGGTCACCATTTTTCACAATCACTCATAAGCCTCGATATTTATAATGTGGAAAGAACATCAAAGTACTTTAATTCTTAGATATAGTGCAACTGGCTAATTAGTCCTCCCTTCATATTGTGCCCTGAATGGGCTGCGCTCGGTGCCAACGGGAACGGCCAGCTTTAGCTCTGGTGGCGCCCTGTGCGACAATCATCGGATTCTCTCCACCACCAGACAAAAGTGCCCTTCATCTCTCCAATCATAAGTTCTTGCTAAACGCAGCCCCACCTTTGAGGTCAGCGCCCCCTTTTGAGGTCAGTGCCCAGTGCTGCCGCACCAGTCGCACTACCCTAAAGCTGGTCCTGCCCACGGGAACAAGATGCTATGCATTAATCCCTGTTGACAGGACATAACGCTCAATACTGTATGCCCTTAATCAGTTCCTAGCCAGTTGCACTATATCTAAGAATGACTAATGTGAACTGGAGGCCTGTTTATCACTATGAACACAAGTACAGCGGTTCCACATGGATGTATTTTGAAGTGCATTATGGAGGCCAGAGTATATGGTATGGTACAAGAATGGTGGTGTCCTCTTTGGATGACTCTAGGTGGCCTTCCAATAGGAATGCTTTGTTGATACCTTTAAAAAGCCTATGTTTATTTGTGTTTGTTTCTCACTGGTATAAGCATTAACAAACACGTCTGCCTAATTACCATCAAATGGATGGACCTAGTTACTTCTTTGAGTCTTCCCCGGCTCTCTGCTGCTGCTCTCACTGTCGTCGTCTTTCTCCTTTATCGGTGCCATCCTCTTTATCTCTTTTCTCTTACTCTGATGCCTTCTCTACTCTGTTTTTCATCCTCTTAGTACCACTTTCACTCATCTCCTTCCCCACTTTTTGTGACTTTTCTCCCCTATTTTTAGCCTCTCTGTGCCTCCGTTTTCCATTCCTCTTAGTGCCACTTTCATTCTTCTCTCTCATACTCTGCTCTTTCTCCCCCATTTTAGCTTCTTGTGACGCCTTCTAAATTCACTCTCTTATTCTTTGTGCCTTTTGCTCCCCCGTTTTTAGCCTTTGTGCCACTCTCCCTCTTTGCTCTCTCTCTCACTCTCACTCTTTATGCCTTTCTCCCTCTATTTTTAGCCTCTTTGTGCCACCTTTTTGTTTGCTCTCTCACTTTTTGTGCTTTTCTCCTTCATTCTCAGCCTCTTTCTTCCGCATTCCTTCTGCCTTTTTTGCTCTCCAGCCGCCGCACCTGTACTCTGCTTGGTGCCCTTTTCTCCCCAGGTGCTGCATCATGCTCCACACAACCGCCTTATGTGCATCTTTTAGCCTGCCCCATCTCAATCCCATCTCTTTTCCGATAATGCTAGCAATGACCACCGCCCCCATGCACTCCTCTCCGCTCCAAAACCATACTTAATGGCAGATGCGGCACAGCTGTGCAGTGGGCACACCACTGATGCGTGGAAGGCATGCCCACCTGCTCCCATCCATGCCAGGACTGTGCCTGGAAGCCTCAAATGCTACACCACAGCAACCCTCTGCTCGATGCTGCTTCACTGCACCACACATGACGGTAGGTTCTTTCACATGGGCACACTGCTCTTTCGCCTGCATCCATACAACCACACCTACAAAGGTCCGTGCACCAACATCATGACCTCCCACTCGGGCAAATGACCCCACAAGACACCAACCAAGCACCTTAAAAACCACTCTCATGCTTCTTAATGCTCGCTCACTCAGCAAACACACCACCAAGATCTGGGATCTCCTCAGCAACAGCACGCCAGGCATTCTCTTCCTTACAGAAACCTGGCTCAACCCCACATCAGCACCCAACATGGCTGTGGCATTCAAAATGGGCTACAAGATTGCACTACATGACCGCCTTCAAAATCTAGGAGGAACTCGCAAACAACCACAAGGACACCATCAAATGCACCATAACCATGGACATCAACACATGCATTTCAGAATGCAAACAGACGACGGCTTCACCCTCAATGGCACCCTCGGATATCGACCACCGGGACCACAAACCAACTTTAGCAACTGGATCACAGATTTCATTGCTCTCTTCACCATCATCCAAGGACTTCTTACTACTCGATGACTTCATCTTCCACCTTGACGATCTAACAGATGCCTGCTCCACAGTCCTCCTCGAAAGAATGGATAACATCGGACTCGTCCAGCTCGTCACAGACCTACACACATTGCAAGACACAACTTGATCCAGTCTTTGCCACCAGCAACAGGATCACTTACAACTTTGCCTCACTGCTCGCATGGACTTACCACTCCATCATACACTTCTAAATCACTACACCACAAATAAATACACCCACAAGCACCAACCTACCCAGCCGGAACTGGAGCAAAGTAACAGAGGCAGACTGGCTCATCACCCACAAAACAGACAGACCCAACATCCCAAACAACCTTGACAAGGACATAACCAACTTCAACAAATGGATTAAAAACTGTGCAAACTCCTTGCGCTCATCACAAGCAACAAACAAAGAAGAACCAACAAACAAGCCAGCTGGTATACAGACGACCACTGGGAATCTAGACATTACTGCAAACATCTAGAAAGAAAATGAGGAACCAGCCACAATGCTGATGCCAGAACCACCAACAAGGCTGTACTCAGACACTAACACCAACTTCTGAGAGACTCCCAAAAAAGGGCACTCACAGAACACATAGAGGCAAGCTCCAACATCTGCAAGGAGATCTTCCCAGTCATCAAAGAATTCACTACCCGAGGCCACAGCCAACAGTAACACCCCATCACAGGAACTCTGAGACAACTTATCAAACTTCTTCCACAGTAAAATAGAAACAATCTACAGCAACTTTGAACAACAATCAGACCCCAATGATCTCATCACCAACCTGACCACCACCAACCGAGACGGACACCTGACTGACTCGAAAACTCCCACAGAAGAAGACACGCAGCAGTCATGAAAACGGTTCACTCTGGGCCCCAACAGACCCAGGCACCCACCACATCTACAATATCGGAGGATGACCATTCAACAACACCCTCACCCACATCATCAATACCTCCATCAAATCCACCACCTCCTTAGAAGTCTGCAAACATGCATCAGGCAACGGCCCCCGCCCCAAGACATCATTGGCTGACAAAAGCAAACCGAGCAACTTAAACTAAGCAACTTCTGTCCCATCTCTGCTCCCCTAACAAGCCAAAGTGATGGAGAAGGCCATCAGCAAACAACTCACCAGCCACCTCGAACACCAGAACGTACTGAACCACACCCAATAAGGTTTCTGGAGCAACCACAGCACAGAAACAGCACTCATCTTGGGCACAGAAGACATTCACACTATATTATACTGAGGAGGAACCGCAGCCCTCATCCTATTCAGCCTCTTTGTAGTCTTCAACACAGTCAGCCACACTCTCATCAGAAGCCTGCACAACAAAGGTTCCCAAGGACCTGCCCTCACATGGATAGGCTCCTTCCCCAAAGGAAGAACACAGCGACTACCACCCTACACATTGGAATCCAAGAACCTGATCTGGGGGTCCCTCAGGCTTCATCGCATAGCCCAACCCCGTTCAACATCTACATGACTCCACTTGCCAACACCATCAGATCACAAAGCATCACCATCATATTCTATGCTGATGACACCCAACTCATCCTTTCTCTGACTGGCAAGCCTATCACCACCAGAACCAACATATCCAACTGCATGATCAACATTGCAGACTGGATGAGATCTAACTGCCTGTAACTCAACTTCAGCAAGATGGAAGTGCTGTTCTTTGGGAATAAGAACTACTCTCCATGAGAATTCCCTTGGTGGCCGTCGAAGCTGGTACCCACATCCACACCGAACGACCAAGCCAGAAACTTGGAAATCATCCCAAATCAGAAGCTTACATGACAGCGGAGGTCAGCATGGTCAGCTACTCATTCTTTGCATGCTCTGCAAGATATTCAAATGGCTACCCCTGAACACCAGACGTATTGTCACACAAGCAGATTACACTACAGCACCACACTCTACGACGGAATCTCCACACTTCTCCTACATAGTCTCCAGAATATCTAGAACATAGCAGCAGCCACTGAGAACACCCATTTCACCATACCTCAGAAAACTCCACCTCCATTCACAAATGCTGCCAATTCAAATTTCTCACGCACACATTAAAGGCACTGCATCACATCACACCAACATATCTGAATAACCCACTGCAATGTTACCAGTCTACCAGACACCTACAGTCAGACACTCTCTCACTTGCAACCCCCCCTGCCTCATCCACAAAAAGCAGGACGGGAGGCCGAGCATTCTCCTAAATCACATCCAAGACCTGGAAGAACCTTCCACATTGCATCAGGGCCACCTGAAGAGCCAAGACTTAATTTTAGAAAACGTTATGTAACCCATTCAGGCAATTGCTAACTCTATTATACCTTATTATAATGCAGAATTTGGGTCGTACTCTTGCTGAAGTTATTAAAGCAAACCTGGTTAACTAGACTAGAAAAGTCTCATCTTCCAGTCAAGGGTTAATCGAGTTAGAAGGTTTTTGATTTGTTTTGCGGAAATTGAATGTACTTCCATCGACCATTCCTTTTAAAATATTTTAGTTATTATACCCTCCCTCCTCTCAGTTAAAGACTACAAGGACATGGCTTGCGTAACATTGAGGCTTCTTCTTCAAATTGACTGAGGCTTTTGAGAAAAGTGCCTCATCGACTGAGACACCTTCACTTGCTCACTTATGATGGAAAACCAAGTTGCCCGCTTCTTAGTACGACGGATGGTGTTTTGAATAGAGAGCAAAGCTTGCTGGATTATCAGAGTCAAAGTGGGTTACTTAAACACAGACATGAAGACATTTGTGGCAGGAATGTAGCTTTACAACAAGGGCTTTCTTTACACCTGTGAGAAATTCATGATGTGGATAAATCAGCAGTAGTAAACACCAGATGGTAGGGTGGGGGCACGTTAGACCTGGTACCCATGGCGTGGTTTACCCCCTAATTTTCAGCCTTCAATCCTAGTGTTTGCTGACTTCTTTTTTGTTGGATTTAGGACTTTGTACACTTTACCACTGCTAGCCAGTGCTAAAGTGCTTCTCTCCTTAAAACATGGTAAGATTGGCTTATATCCAATTGGCATTTTTAATTTTCTTGTAAGTTCCAAGTAAGGTTGCACTACTTGTGCCCAGGGCCTGTAAATGAAATGCTTCTGGTGGACCTGCAGCACTAGTTGTGCCACCCACTTACGTAGCACTTTAAACATGTCTCGGGCCTGCCATTGCAGCCTGTGTGGGCAGTTTTGAACTTCAATTACGACCTGGCAAAATAAACCAGTTGTTGATGTGTGCTTTTTGGCGCTATTTTCACTAAAATCTTTAACATTGCATATCTCCAATTCTACTGACTGGATTTATGTCATTTTGGTCTCGTTTTATTTATTTATAATAACCCTAATTCTCTTGTGTGGTGTTTTCATTTTAATACTGTTTGAAGTGTTGCGCAGACACTTTATACATTTCCTCTAGGTTAAGCCTGACTGCTCTGCGTCAAGCTACAAGAGGGTTGAGCACAGGTTAATTTAGGGTTGGCTTGTCTTCACCCTGACAAGGATTGTAGTTGCTGCTTGAACAGTGCTCACAGACCAGTGCACTAACAACCCACTTTGTTACAGGGCGGATCAAGGTGTGGTTTGCTTTCAAAGTTTGTGGTCCCCCACAAACTCGGATCTAACCCTTTCCCACCCTGAAAATAGGCGGATATTTATTCCACCTGGAGTAACAAGTAGAAGAAAAACATTTGCAATTGCACACCTGAGTACATTTCCCCATGGCAGACATGTGCAGTACGTAAAACAACCTATGTATGAAAAGGGAACACAGGACATTCACAGTAGGAATCCTGAAATCCTTGGACAGCTTTGCCAGCATACTGCTGGTAATGTTTAAATTCCCCCAAATAGTAAACCTACACTCATTGATAGGACTACTCCATGGGTGCAGATTTACCGCTTTCTTTGTTTAATCAGGCCCATTATATTGAATGCCTTTTACTAGAAGAATGCTCAATTATGCATACAGAGACATAACTAATCTTTAGAACTGCATACTCCATATGCTGCATTTCACAGATGAACCAATGTGCTGTATGTAATCGTTTAGAATGCTCATTTGTATACAAATTAAGCACTATATTGTGGCCCATTATGGAGTACCCCATAATTAAAAACGCACTTGGAATGGGGCCCTATGAATTCCATCTCTAGATATATCAGTATCAATTTTGAGAAGGTAACCCTTTTCTTTTCTTGAGTACTATAGTGTGAATGAGAATTGTAAGGTAAGTTTGTATCTCAACAACAGTTCAGTGTTTGTTGAATTTATTTAGACGCATGACAAAGTCATGAAAATGTGTTTATTTGCCTAAGAAATTGTTGATCTTATCCTTATATTTCCCTTGTGCAATTTGTAAAACTAATTGCAGTTATCATGCTTTTATTTAATATCTGCCATAGTAAATATCGATTTCTGATGCTCTTTGACCCATTGTTTTAAATGATTGTTTCGCTACATTGATGTCAACAAAGCTCAAACATATGTATATATTTTTTAAAGTTCCAGTTTCTTTCTGAGTCATCTATAATGCATCTATGCATAATACATAAGCTGTATTGATTTCCATGAAATCTTTTGCAAAATAATGTTTAAATAAAGCACCGTTCCTCTATTATATGCTGCCTTTTAGGTGTGCTTGCGTACCAACTGAAGCATTTATAAGAATCCAAAACTAAATGTCCCCAACCTAAGAAAGCTATACTGGCTTCCCGCTAAAGATGAAGTCACTTTCAAGATACACCTGCTCCTACGTTGCTCCCTAACCCTTCATGTTCATTAAAAAAAATAAAGAGATACTTTTTTGGGGGAGTGACCAGCAGCTGCCCTTTTCTCCTGTGTATTTCTGCTTTTAAAAAAGGACTTTCACATAGGTATTTTTTTTAGTTTTTATTTATCCACTCAAATCACACCTATCTGGGGGCATGGTCTGGCACCGGAGAAGATGGCAGCTGGTTGACGCTGCTCCACGTCGGATCCCGAGGTGAATGATTCTTTCAAGCGGTTAAAACGTCTTGGCACCCGTTTTTCGTACAAAGAATCTTAATTATGAATACCTCTTGAGGAGAAGCTACGACACCAACCAAGATGGCTGCATAGTCTCCCGGCTCCGCTGACCTCCGTCCTATGCTCCACTATCCTGTTGATAATCCTGTTTACCTGAACCGGATCCGTGTGGGTGATCCGACCCACACTCCAGTGGTGTAATCCCAGAGTTTCTCCGCCGTCGCGGAGCGGAGATACGTCGATGGCCGTACTGAGGCCTAACCCAACAGGGAAGCCGGGGTCTCTAGTGCTGGCCCTGCCGGGTCCGAGTTGAACAACAGACTGCTGAATGCGGTGGGTCCGGTCTCTAGATCACTCGGACTGTTTTGATTGTTCTGCTACCATCAGCTGCCTGGTGCCCTATAGCAGGTGAGGTGACGAGTGACGCACGGTACTGTGTTGTGGGGGTCCCTGACCGGGGGTCCGGCATTCACATCACCGATCCCCCCGGGTCGGTGCCTCACTGCGTGCCATTGCTCGCTGACCGTTGGTCCCTCCTGGCTTATTCCTGCTCCGCCTAATCTTGCCCCGGAGAAGGCGCCTCTCCGTGGGAACCACTATGCCTGAGGACGAAAGGAGTGTAGCGGAGCAGGCTCGACCTTGCCTGTGATTGCGGACGGTGCTGGAGGCACTCATGGCGCTTCAGGGCACTATCAAAGCCCGGACTTGCAGTTTGTTGTCTGCAATGGATGAAATCACAGGCTTGAGACCGGACCCTGACTCGACGCTTGTGACCCGGCAACCAGCCCGCTTTGTAATGGATGCTTCGGAGGTGTATTCGGACCCGGCGTTGGAAACAGTGTTTGCCCCTATTGTGGTGGATCTACCTGACTGTAATGTGCCTGGACACCCAATTGAACCGTTGGAACCTTCAATTTTGTACCCCTCGGAACATTTACATGCCGTCCCCATTACGGAACCATCCACTTTGTATCGTATGCTGTCTTGGACGGTGTCAATTCCCCTCCTCCATCGGTCTTTCAAGATGGCGGATGGGGTAAAGCTTGGTCTCGGAGACGGGGAGGGGCGACAGTGGTACCATTCATCTACATCTGTTCGCTCCTGTTCTGCTGACTTTTGTGACATTTTGTGTAAAGAGTTTCCCTTAATTGACGACTCCAGTGCATTTGATCGAAGGGGCCAGGGTTGAGATTCTTGTCTGGGTTTCTCGTTGTGGAACTGTGGTTGACGGGATTGTTTTATTGACCTAACGGAATCCGGGGCAGGGTTGGCTATGGTGGGGCAAGGAGACCGTGAGTCCGTAGTATTATGCCCTCCTCCGACTTCCCCTTTCGGGTGGTGTTTCTTTTCCTTTTCTTTTCTTCCCTTTTCTTCTATATTTCGGGCTCTGGTTGCTGGGCGACAGGCACGCTGCGTAGGGGGTGGCTGTAGTCATCTGCAGGGGTGCAGGGTGTGGGGGCGTGGGGGTGGGTATCTCGTTTTTTATCTTTGTTCTATGGCCTCTTTTTCTTCTTCTCTTCTCTGGCCTTTTCTTTCTTTTTCTTTTTCCGGGTTAGTGTAGTGGGTTCGGCTTTCTCTACATCCTTATTTCTACATCTGTGCCTTGACCTCTCTGGGGCTTTGGTGCTGTGGGGCGTACAATAACGATGGTGTAGATATTAATAATGTGCTGGTTTATCCTGATGTTGCATGTCTTAACGCCGTTGACTTAATGGTAGCCAAATTGGTGTGGATACATCGTTTTTCTGCTCGCCCCCTTTTCTGATCCGAGACACTGTACGACACCTGATCCTTTCTATTTTATATTATAAAATGAAAACCTCCTATCCTGTTTCCGCATCGAACTGCATTTACAACCGCTGCGCTTAGTAGTTTGAGTTACTATGCTCCCCAGGGACAATGAATCTGAAGTTGGATTGTAATATTGTACTGAACTGCTTAGCGGCCAGCCCTGGGGGTTGTAGGCCCGGGTCTGTATTTGAGTGCAAATGTTAAATAAAGGTTTTCAACAAAAAAAAACAAAAAAAAATAATTATGAATACCTCTTGCTACAGGGGAAGCCCCTCTAACTCTGGGGTAAGGCCCTGGTGTTGCATAATCTCTTCCGAAAGTGCACTCCGTCTTCGTGACTGGAGCTGCGCCCACCATTTTGTCATATCTGAGCAACAGCGGCACCGCTATCAGGAACTTTCTCTGAAGAGAACTATGTTTGGACACAATGTAAATCTCGTTTTCCTGGGCTGACTATGTTTTTTTCAACAATTGTCTTTCCCCTGCCTAGACTGTTATATGTTCTGCTACTTACAATATTAGCAGTCCTCAATATCCAGTATCCAGGTGCTTTCTAAATTACTTGAGGCGCGTCATAATTTTGGATGTTCAGCCCTATCCCATTTGGAATCTTTCACTGGTGTGTTGCTCTTCTGTTATGACACAACCCATGTCTACAGGGAGAACAAAAAATATATAAGGCGCTGCTTCCTCTTCAACTTCTCGGGCTCTAATTCTACTATAATTCAACTGCAAATTATTTCTCTGTGTTGCAAAATGACATTGAAGACTCTGAGCAAGCCGTGTCTCCACGCCTTACTGAAACAACGGTCATTACGCCTGTATTTACTCCCTCTATCTCTAACTTGTCTCTGCCATATGGGAATAATATTTCTAAAGTGACTCCCTCTTCAGTACTTCCATCTACTTAAAGAAATAAAAAAGATCCTCCTTTACCATCCACCTCTCCACCACCAACATACTTGGAGTTAATTTTGGATGAGATACGCGCTCTCAAACCCTACATGGAAGAAACAAACTTGACAGCAAAATCGATTAATGGAACAGCAAGTAGAATCCTTACAAATATCTTCTAAACAGATTCATCCTATGAAAGTAGAAATCCTTCAACTTCAGAAACAAGTGGAAAATTTGGAAAATCGCTGTGGACGCAATAATGGTCTGATTGAAGGATTGGAAGACTCCATTCCTATATCTTTCTTTCAATCTTTTCTTCCACAGGTTCTTGGAATTCCGGAATCTCCTCTGTTAAACATTCAAAGAGCTCATAGACTTGGCCATACTCCTCATGCCTCTTCCTCTCAACACAAACCAGGAGGAGTCATTTTATACTTCCTAGAATACACTGACTTACTTAAACCTTTGCAACCAGTCAAACTCAAACGTCGCATTTCTTGGAAAGGTTCTCAACTGTTTTTCTCACAAGATTACACTAAAACTACAGCGGATAAATGGAAAAGTTTCCTAGCCATGCGACCAGCACTACGTTCCTTAAATGCCAGATTCGGTCTCATCCATCCTTGCCTCTTTAAAGTAACGTACAACAATAAAACAACCCCTCACCAAGATCCAGCTCTACTTCAACAATTACTTGATGGCTACAGAGAAGAATCCATGGATTTTGCAGGATCATCTTCTACTTGTCAATGATTTTTCTTTAATTAAAGATAATTATAGTTTGACACGATTTGTATAATGTATCTTGATAGTTGTAGAACAATTTCCATGATGATTATTCATCTTATGGTGTTTCTATGGCATTTCTGTTTTTTAATGAATGTCCTTTTCCTTAACCCCTTCGATGCTCATGACGAGCTCAGCTCCTCATGAGGCACGGTTGAGCTGTGCTGATGACGAGCTCAGCTCGTCATGAACAATGGGAATAGAGATCATGCAGCACAGGAGGGGAATTGCTGCAGCAGCGATGGTGTTAAGTCTCTCCTCACCAGGTGCCATTGTCTCTGATCCATTCAATGTTATGTAATTCATTTGAATCAATGCCCTCCTCCAGGTCTCTCTCGGAGTTTTGTGGCTGGTTGTTCGTCTTCCCTTTGTGGCCTCAACACCCTTCATCCTTGTTTGAGTTTTTGGCATGTCTTTAATGTCTTGTCAAATTATTTTCTCTGTCTTTTTTCTCTCTCTTCTTTCATCTTTTCTCTTTCCTTTTTCCCTTATTTCTCTTCTCTTCTTTTTTTTCTTTCCATTTCAATATTTTTCATTCCATATCTTCTTTCCTTTCTATTGGAGTGCTTGATTCTCGTTTTTCAAAAATTGCTAATTTTTCATTGCTTCTTCGTTTTTGCTGTAATAATATACATTTTTTTGCTGTTGTTATATTTAATTGATTAATGACATTACGTGTTATTTCCTGGGATGTTTAAGGTTTGGGTACACCTATTAAAAGGCAACGGGTTCTTACCAATTTATCTAATCTTAAATCAGATATTGTATTTTTACAAGAATCCTATTTAAGTGCATCAGAAGTTCTCAAACTCAAGTGACAATGGATGGTTAATGTTTTTTCCTCTTTAGGTACTAGCAAAAGAAATGGGACTGTGATTCTCTGTCATAAAATACGTAAACTAACCTTTATCTCTAAAGACTCAGATGATGAAGGACGTTGGTTAATTGTTTACTTCAAAGTCAATGATTTACCTATTACTCTGTTTAATGTTTATGCTCCTACTAAACCTGATAATAAGTTTTGGCCAAATATCTCTACTCTTTGATGTATATATCTACACCATATGTTATTTTCGGTAGATATTGTAACCTGGTGGTTAATCCATACATTGAACCTTACATCCAAAACATCTTTTATTCCTTCTCCTATGCATCAACACTTCACCGCCCTAATTTCCCACAGATCTCTTGTTGACTTCTGGAGATTTTGTAACCCATAACTTCGTGAATATACGTTTTTCTCTCCTACTCACCTTTAACAATCTCGCATAGATTATTTATTTGTCTCTAAAGCTTTGACACAATCTATATTACAAGCAGACATTGGGTCTATATTGATATCGGACCATGCTCCTGTAATATTAGACTTAGAGTTACTCCCAGTTAATGTGGCCAGTAAAAGATGGAGTTTTAATACCTCTTTGTTAGATGACCAAACTTTCACTTCTTCTTTTGAAGACTTCATCACTGACTTCTTTAAACATAACTTATCTTCTGAGTTGTCCTTCTCTATAGTTTGGGACACTTTTAAGGCTTCATCCTGAGACGTTATGATCTCGTATGTTACAAAAACAAAACGCCAAAATTCCCAAAAAGCGAATGACGTTCTTAAAACTATCAAATTATTAGAATCACTTTATATAATACCTAATTCTAAGGCTGATCTCAATAATCTTATCAAAGAGAAATTTTTATATAATAAGTTATCCACGGAAAATGCCTCTGCTTATCTCCTCCGAGGTATTGCTCGTTATTATGGTGGCCAGAACAAAGTGGGCAAACTCCTTGCCTCATATCTTAAGATCAAGAAAGATCGTACTAATATTGACTATATCTTGAGTTCTAATTCTGTCCCTGCAACCAAACACTTAGAGATTTTGGAAGAATTTAAAAAATACTATAACTCTCTTTATACTCCTGAAAATATTACGGATTCTGTTGACATAAGAAGTTATTTTGCCTCAATACAAAAACAAATTTTCACGGATGTTGATTTTACACTATTTCAACATGACGTTAATATATAGGATATCTCACATGCATTAAAACTTCTCAAAACAGGGAAAGCACCTGGTTCAGATGGGTTTCCTGCAGAATTTTATTCCCATTTCTCCAAATCCCTCCTCCCTTACTTCCTTTCTTTATTCACACACTTCATCCCCTCTAATACATCCAGTGGTACCTTTCAAGATGCTCTTATTTGCCTAATTCCTAAAGAAGGAAGAGATCCTCATCTTTGTAAAAATTATAGGCCAATATCATTAGTTAACTCTGATTATAAATTATTTTGCAAAATTCTTGCACTCCGTCTAGAACTCCTTTTGCAATCCATTATTTGTAAGGAACAAGCTGGCTTTATTAAAGATCGAAATATTTCTGACGATATCAGAACCTTCTTTAATGTATTACACAAATCTAATAAATATTCATACTCACTTGCTGCAATTTCTTTAGATGCGGAAAAAGGCTTTTGACCGCATGAATTGGTAATTTATTTTCCACACTTTGTCGTGGTTTGGTTTTGGACCCAAGTTTATCACTTATGTTTCTTTATTATATACCTCACCCAAAGCCTTCATTTTTACCAATGGTTCTATTTCTAACTCATTTACATTACAGAGAGATGTCCGCCAAGGTTGCCTTCTTTCCCCACTTTTATTTATTCTCACTTTAGAATCCTTTCTTGCTAAAATTAAACAAAACCCCAACAAACATGTTTTTCATATGGTAAAATTCATGTTAAAATGAGTGTCTATGCAGATGATATTGTACTATATATGTCAAAAAGAAATCACGTCTATTCCTATCCATGCTCAAACTTCCTAAAACTCAGGGTGGAGTTAATTTTCCTGATTTTCAACTTTACCACAATGCTTTTCTTCTTAAACAGTTCTCTAGGGCCCAGATGTAGGTAAATCCCATTTACCGATTTTGAAATACCGAATTTTACCGATTCGGTATTTCAAAATCGGTAAATGGGATGTAGGTCCCAACATCTGGATTCGTTACCGAATCCTTACAAATTCGGTATTTACCGATTCGGTAAATACCGAATCGGTATTTGCTATTGAATCCTATGGGCCTTGAAGCCCATAGGATTCAATTCAAATACCGAATCGGTATTTACCGAATCGGTAAATACCGAATTTGTCAAGGGTGCAGGGGGTGTCACTTTGACACCCTCTAGCACCCCCAAAACGGGCATGTGTGCAATGTGGCACACAGACATGCCCTAAGGGCACGTCTGTCTGTCACATGGCACATGTGTACATGCACAGATGTGCATGTACACAGGAATCGGTATTTTACCATGGATTTATATTCCATGGTAAAATACCGATTCTGTAAGCCATGTGCCAATGGTAAATTGGCGACCCACATTGCATTTTCGGTAATTTTACCGAATCGGTAAATATTACCGAATCGGTAATAATTTTACTGATTCGGTACATATTACCGAATCGGTAAATTTACCGATTCGGTAATAATAACGATTCGGTAAAATTACCGAATATGTGCACCTACATCTCCCTAGCCCTTTACCGATCAGAAACGGCCGAAAATCGGTATTTTCGGCCGATTCCGATCGGTAAAGGTCTACCTACATCTGGCCCTAAATCCTTAAACCAACCCACATCCAGTTCCTCTCCACTATGGAAGGACATTGAACTCTCTTTTCTGTATCGTTTCTCTTTCAATGAATCTCTTACTTTCACTCACAAAAGACTATTTTTAGTTTCACCTATATATAAAACGACTGATAAATTATTTCACTTTATTGAATTAAAAACAAACCCATCTTTTGGAAAGCTTGGCGAGAAAAAGGTTTGCTTTGGATCCATCAACTCGACCCGAATGATTCTCTCCTCACTTTTTCTGAAGCACAACCTCTCTATAAATTACCAAAATCTTTTTCTATCAAATTAAAAATATTGACCCAAACTGTATCTTCCTCCCTATCTTTAATATCTTCTATATCAGTTCCTCTATTACTTCACGGTAATATTCTTCCCATTTTAAGTGCCCAATCTAGCTCCTCAACTATATATAAATTCCTTACCACACCTCCCGAACACAGAACTAAAACTAACATAGAACTCCAATGGGAACGTGACCTCCACATCTCATGGTCCACTGCTTTTTGGGATAAATTATGGTTAAAGATTCGTAAGACTTCAAGATCAGCTAGTACAACACAACCACTTTTCTTTATCTACAGCCGACTTTTGTTTACTCCAATGCTCTCACATAAGCTTAATTCCACACTTTATTCAAATTGCTGGACATGTAACTCTCCTCATGCTGATCTATACCACATGCTTTTCTCTTATCCTTCCACTCATCAATTCTGGTTGAAGGTATGATCTCAAATCAATATAATCTTCCACTCTCATTTCTCCTCATCACCTACAAACTTATTTCTAGGTACATTGTCCAAACACTGGTATACACTTTCTTATAACACGGATGTCGTTGACTTATTAATTGCAATCGCCTTCCAACAATTAACAAAAAACTGGAAACAATCTGCACAACTTTCTTTTCAAACCACCATGAATTGTTTTTAATGGTATATCACTTATTTAAATGCTGTTTTCACAGCCATTAAACTCTAAAATGTTTATGTCTTTTTATAATATATTACACTCTCCTAATTCTATGTTACGTATTTAATCACATTATTATTATATTTTTTCTCTTTTCTTCTCCCTCCTATCTCCTCTCAGTTATTATAACCTTTTTTCTATATGCAATTTTTTAAAATTATGTCTCTTTTTCTATAATTTGATGTTAATTCGCTTATTGTTAATTGACATTTTACTGCATTTGACTGTTCATATTTCGTTGCATCTCTTCCAAAATAAAGTTCTTTGTTTAAAGCTTAAAACAATCACACCTATCTTCTTGGCCAGTAAATAAAAACGTTAAGAAAATTGTGCCGGGAGGTGTGCACCCTCCAAGAAGTGTTGGGTCTAAACTCCTGCATCGAGGTCCCACCTGACACTAAAAATGACCTTCCCCTGCAGGCATGAAACTGAGATGGAAGTAGTGACCCCACGGGCCCCCCTTGAAGAGCTTGGGACTGTAAATTGCCCCCATAGATGTGAAACTCTTCTGCAGCGGCCCTGGCTCCTGGAAAGCTCAGGAGACAAAATGCTGCCATCAGAGTCTAGTGATTTCATGGGTACCCTGTGATGGGCCCATGACAACCGCCTTGCCCTAACAGGAAGTCAAACCTCACAGCACGCCGCCCAAAACAGCATTCAGGTATTCAGCGCAGGTAGATAGAGGCAAAAAGAATACCCATTGACATCACAGGGCGACCTGCTTCAATTGAGACTGGTAAACGGCATTGAGGATGCTGGCGCCTGGCCTGCCAGGAGAGAAGGGGCAGGGGTGGAGAAGCAAGCGGAATGTCCTTTAGAGCTGCAAATGGCGTCCAGAGTGGAACGAGGCGGGGGAGGCCCACTTCCTCTCATCACCCAGCCTTTTGCAGGGAGGATGCAGGCTCTGGTCTGGGGCCACGTATGCCCGGAGGCTATGGATAACACCAGAGAGATGTAGCAGACGGAAGTGTGGGACTGAGCCGCCGCTGGAAGCAATGGTATCTTATTGCCACCCCACTTCACGCTATCATTGCGGATTCAGAGCTTTGCTGGAAGGGTTGTAGAGAGAGAGCACTTTCATACACATGTGGTGGTCATGTACCCACATTCACACATACTGGGAGAGATCCTAACACACATCCACCACATAAATGGCACTCAGTTTCCCTTAGACCCGCGTGTGGTACTTCTAGGAGATCCAGGAGAAAACTCAGTTTTCCCACTAACACCTCCAATGGGCAATCTAATGCCGGAGCTACTAAACACAAGAATTACTTTGGCATGAATTTGGAAGCAACATACCACGCCTCGTATAGACACTTATGGTGGAGAAAGATCTAGAATATTTATACAATGGAAAACTTTCCTCCATTGTACCTGGCACACAGGCGAAGCTCAACAAAGTCTGGAAAGGGGTTAAGACCTATATGATGAGGCCTTGGGCTCTGGATCCTCTAGCCGTTTACCCACCTGATCTAATCGCACATAATCTCTCCAGAGACCCCAGAACTGGTGCACAGAGATGGCTCAAGGACAGCTTTACATGTACGGTAAACACCATGGTGACTAGAAAGACATTTATGGAAATAATATGCCTTACATATGGAAACAGTTGAAAAAGTTGCATTGAGAATAATTGTAATTTGTTTTAGGAGGAGCTGATTAAAGCCCGCAGTATCTCACTTGTGCAGAGCAAAACTTATAAAGTGCTTAAAAAAACTGTGCATTGTGTCATGACTCACTTTAGTGGTTTTTTTTGCCGATTCTGAAAAAAAAAATCGCTTTTTTACTGATGCTCTATGGCATCACCAAAAAGCAGTGGCAAAGACAATAGGTCACAAAGATGAGATCTGTTGGCTTTACCAATGGTTGTTTTAATTGCTTTCTCTTGCTAACTCTTTGGACACTTCACACACACTCAAAATATACTTGGTCAAGTAAATTTCAAATCTGTTTTCTTTTGAGTAATTGTGAACATTTTATTTAGATGAATATTATGCTCCATGGCATGAATATGTGGTCATACTTATACTTTGGAGCTTTCTTTAATGAGTTATTCATATATGCATGCTTGCAGTTTTATGTACAGATCACTTATTGAGGCTCTAGGAACAGAAATGGTGTCATCAACTCACCTCTGTCCTTTTGCGTTTTAGAGTTTTGACATCTGTTTACATCCATTTCTTCAGTTAAATACTATTTTTATTCTGAAAGTCTCCTTTTAATCCTTTAACCTAAAAAAGACACAAGGACAAACATTCAGTTTCTTATGCAGAAAAACAGTTTTACATCGTAATGTTCTAAATGGGGTAGAATGAGTTCTTGCATATTTCATCTCCTCGCTTAAAAATTCACTATACAAAGTGCTAAACGTGCTGTGCTGTCTTGCTGGGTGCAAATACTTATCTATCTCCTAGAGTTAAAAGTGTTACAAGACGATGTGGGAACATAATCATATTATATTACATTATATTACAACACAAGTACTGCAAAGTACATAGACTGGTGAGTGGTGGTAAAGGTTTGACGCTCTCTTGTCTTTAACATGTCTATGTACTGTGTGTGTGTTAATGTTTGTGCAATAGAGTAGTACAATTAACATCTAAATTTGTGAGAAACTGCACAAACAACTATTTTGAGGAGTCTCCACTGATGTATTTAAATGTGTATTGAAGTGTCACTCGTGCCCCTAGCACTGGGATTAGTGCACTCCCTTTAGGATACTTTTATAAACCACAAGATGGGACCAAAATAAATACATTCCCACCAGTCATGACATCTACTAGGTTTCATGCATTGTCAGACCTGGATCTTCAAGACTGACAATTACACGAAGTTCAACAGGGGAGGATACTGGTTATTGCCCCTAGTGCTTTGGAATCTATAACTACTGATATAGCAGCTGTAGGAATTCCCTCTAGTAAATTAATATGGGAGAAAAGAGAATTAAGTACAAATACCTGCCAAAGGGAACAGATATGTAACCTCAAGAATAGCCAGACCGATATAGCGTGTAGGAATTCTGAAGAACTATTACAATGTCTGGTAGATATGAATAGAGCGGAGGTTGAGATACGTTCATTAACTCAGGGTAGCGAGGGGGATATTACAAACGATAACTCAACCTGTCATTCTGTTGATGAGTGTGAGGAGGTCCCAAGACCAGAAAATGAAGTTGAAGGAGCAGAGTACAAACAAAATAAGGAAGAATGCAAAACAGAGATAACATTGATTTCATGGTATATTGCAGGGGTTAAGAGAAACCAAAGGGATGTAGTATGGCAGTATGGCAGGAATATATCAGGCAACATGAAATAGTATTATTCCAAGAAACTTGGGCCTTGGAAACCCCTTATAAGGTAGGATTTAAAACTTTTAGTACTGCTGCTATTCCCTCAACGAGAGGAAGACCCTTGGTGTCGATATTAAGCAAATTGATTCCCCTTGTCAAGACATTTTGGGAATAAATTATTTAGCGCCTGATAAAAGGGAAGTCTACATCTTTAACATATATAGTAGACAGAGTAGGGAATCAGAATTCATTGAACACCTTGACCAAATTTTAACGACAGTCAACCAAAATGCTTTGATAATCGTGGGGGGTGATTTTAACCGCAAATTCAAGCCTGTGGTCGGATTTGAAAATATTTTTTCAGAGGAGGATACAGCTAACAATATTCCATTGCTGGATAGTAGACCAGTTGTACCATGCAGATGTGCTGTTGCACAGCTATTAAGGCTGGTTTCACGCCATGATTTACGTGCCAGTAATGGACGATTGCCTTCTGATAGCCCAAATTTACCGACATTTACCAGGGGTGGTAATAAAAGTTGTATAGATTATATATTGGTATCTATTTCTTTGCGGTCCCTGGTGTGTGACTTAGTAATTGAGGATAGAACAGAGAGTGATTACTACCCTCTATGTCTGACACTTGCAGCTTTCCTCTTTCAGCTAAGTTCCCTAAGAAATAGTGATTCTAGTTGTATCCCAATTGAGCCATTACTAACGAACAACCGTAGAGCATTTAGATGGCCCTCGATTATGGGAAATGAAGTGATTATCAAGAAGATTTATGATATGTACATAAAAATAGTTTCCCCGTATATCAACCTGCATATGTCTGAGATCCCAATCATGGAAATGCATGATAGAATGGTAGAGGAATTATGACCAATGTTAAGTAAGGTCCAAATAACGTGCCAAAATACACCGACTATAACAGTCCCAGAAAGGAAGTCAGGGCGAACAGAGGCGAAGAATAAACGTTTTGTTAATTCACTACCCGATTTACCACTGGACTGTGCGCCGTATGTGGCAGTCCTAACTAATGTCCCTCCGGTAAGAGTGACCGGGCACTCAAGTAAGCCAGAATCCCAGGAATCATTGAAAAACAAAACTGTGTCATGGCTTAATCAAGAGTGTGGCTTCCCAGTAGCATTGTCAGATCAGAACTTAACTACTAGAAGAACTAACAGGGTAGGCAAATCCCATAAGAATATTAGTGGCGATTGTGTTATCATTAATTTTAGTAATCCACATTTTGCCACCACTGCAATGAAAAGAGCCACCTCCCTACCCCATAACGATCAGGTAATTACACTTCGACCCCTGGGATATTTTTATAGGCAGAGGTAATGGTACTGATATGCCAACTGGTTTTGAAGTTATCAACCCCTGAGTGGTCTAGACTGTAATGATTGACTTGAATCTGACCTGGTCCATTCTCAACCTGGTGTAGAAGCTCTTTATCTGGTTTTGGGGCGGAGGCCGAAACACCAGGAAACTCAGTGAGTGCATGTGGGTGTGGTAACTCCGTTACCACAGACAGTTTAGGGGATGCATCAGGTGGCTGCAGTGATGGCATGGCGGTAGCAGATAGGCTGATTGTAATCCATTCCACCACAAAAGTAATACTTAGGAATAACAGATTAAGCCTTACGACCATCTTGCCTGATGGAGCCAATCGGCCCCCGACATGTTTAATCGCCAGCTGGAACGTCGCAGGTTTAGCGGCAAAGGGAGATTCCCTGGGGTGGTCCGAGTTTGTTAATGCTTTTGATATAATCTGTTTCCAGGAAACATGGTGTAAAGATTCAATTGGCTGCTATAATGGTTTTGTCTCATATCATCTACCTGCTATGGCTTTCTCTTCCGGTAGAGCTAAGGGAGGGCTCCTCGTACTGATCTCTGTAAAACTTCCCATTATTGTGAAAAGACATGTATTGGTTGGGGCCCATTCCCAGATCATATGGCTTTATCAGGAGCATGGTAGAAATATTATTTTAATCAATTTTTGTAATAATGTCTTTGACAGCACAAGGCACCTGGTGCTAAACGCGCTGGAGGCTGCCTTGGGTGACTTAATTGCGGGATCAAATGTTGTTTTTGATTTTATTTGGGTGGGGGATTTTAATATTGCTGTTTGCCCCCTTTCCAACCAAAGGGTCTGTGGGGTTACTAATCACTTTGGGGATGTCGACCTCCATTTCCCACATAATCATTATGAGGAGTCCTTGAACAAACTCTTGGCCTCCTATGATATGGAAATATTAGTCAATGCGAAGAACGATCTAGGTGATACGATCCCCACGTTTACGGGTAGGAACGTGAACACTGTGATTGATTTCATCTGTATGTCTTCTAATCTTATCCCACGGTGTAAGGCCCCGAAGGCCGTGGATAACATACTCAGCGATCACAACTGTATCACTATGGAGGCTACCCTCTGGAAAGAAAAACTCGTACCTAACATGGGTATTGTTGCTAACATAGAACCACACAGACCGAATGGAATTAGAATCAGATGGAAAGGGGACAAAGCTGAAATGATGTCTAAGTCAATCGTAAAAAGCTGTCTAGGAGAAATCATTGCTATCCTTGAGAGCGTTGACGTTACCGTCGATAAGTCCGGAATTTTATAAATATTATTCTCACTATCGACAGTAAATTTACTAAGAATGTTAAGGGCAAACCAGACCACATAAGGGGGTGGTTTGATCATGCCTGTACCACCGCGTTAAAGGAGCTAAAAGTGGCACTGGCAGCTAGACCTAGAGTCATGAGCGAGGTAACCAAGCACAGACAAGTATACAAGGTAGCAGTTAAATGCAGGAAGATTGAGTTACAGCAAGAGGCCTGGGATAAACTGGCACAGGCTGCCGAAACATTTAACTGCTCTTTATTTTGGGCCACAGTTAACTGCCCGTTTCTCAAAGATGACAAGGTACCAGAATTAACATCAAATGTTAATATGGAAACATGGGTAACTCATTTTTCCACTATTTTTGACTCAGACAAGCCACCGGGTGATTTTTACGGTTGTTGGCCTATTGTACCGTTGGATATCACCATAACTGAGGTTTCAGAAAGGTTTAGTTCCAGTAAAGGGGGTAAGGCTCAGGGACCCGATGGGGTGCCCATCGACGTTTATAAATTAGTCCCTGAGCTATGGGGCCCAATGTTAGCCAACGTTTTTAACGCCGCTGTATGTAACGGTGTTCCACCAACGTGGGAGGAATCTATTATAATACCAATTTATAAGAAAGGAGATAGGGGGGACGTGAAGAATTACCGCCCCATTTCCCTATTAGATTCCTCGGTGAAAATTATGAGCAGGGTGCTATTAGTTAGGCTGGAAGAATGGGCTGAATCAAATGGCATTTTGGCCAGCAGCCAGTATGGTTTTTGAAAGGGGCGAGGGACTTTAGAACAATGTCTAAACCTTGAACTTTTGATAGGAAAGTATACTCAGGCCAAGACGGGCTCTCTTTATCTCTGCTTTGCAGATTTGAGTAGCGCCTTCGATATGGGGGACCATTCCATCCTTTGGGCCAAACTGCTAGAAATGGGGGCACCCGAGGGTATCGCCTTTTTCCTGGCCCGACTGATAACTTGCGTACCAGTGTACGATACGGTACCTGCGGGGAGTGTACTACTAAGTTCAAGGTTGGGCAAGGAATAAGGCAAGAGTGTGTTCTCGCCCCCTTGCTTTTTACTCTTTTTATCAATGAAGTGGATACTGCTTTAAAAGCGATAGCGGCCGACGCCCCAAAAGCTAACGATCTCAACGTCCCGGTATTACAATACTCGGATGACGCTGTGTTATTGTCTAGGACCCCCATAGGCCTTCAACGTTTGATGGATAGGTTTTCGCTCTTCATTAGGGACAGAAAACTACTTATTAATAAGTCCAAAACCTATACCATGGCATGTGGGGCAGGGCGGGTGAAACCCCATTCATTTTTTATCGATGGGCACAAGGTCCAACAAGTGGATAATTTTTGCTATCTTGGCATCTCTTTTTCAAAGAACTGTAGCTGGGCCAGCAAGCTTACTAATGTGCAGGCCAAGATGGCTAAAAGTGCCCACGGGGTGTTTAAATTCGCCACCAAACTAGGGGACAAACGGATTCGAGACATGTTAAAGATCTATCAATCAAGATGTCTCTCCATTGCCCTCTATGAGGCTGGGGCCTGGGGATTTGCATCGGCCGGGAGCCTACAAGTGGAGGAAAATCTCTTTTTAAAGAGACTTTTGTGTCTGCCTAAATCTCCAATCCAATGATCTAGCCCAAAGAGAGCTCGGAATCCACCATCTGTCCGATCTGATTTCTTTAAGACCATTAATGTTATGGCGTTCGATCTGGCAGAAAGAGGAGACAGCCCTAAATAGAGCTATTATCAGTGACTGTCTCTCTGTTGATAACCATCTTAAGATTCCGTGGATAAAATTTATAATTAGTAGCTATCAAGAAATCTATGGCTTTAATTTAAAAGTGGATAGATATGCTGCCTCAGGTTTATCTAAAATCGAAATGAAGAATGTTTTTATGAACCACAAGTCAGAGAGGCGGATTAGCAATAGTGGCAATTTATCCACCTGTGTGTTCTATAGCAGATTTAGTGAGAGTGTGGGTTATCAATTATATTTGAGCCAAGTGACTAGAGCCTCCCACCGGTTTGTTTTAACGAGACTGAGGTTTGGGATTGTGCACAACTTGGTGGCCTTCCCTTCCCCCAATATGTACCCGGCTGGTCCGTGCCCTTGTGACAACAATTCAGCACAAATCACTTTGCACTTTTTACTGCTATGTAAACTATATAGAAATTTTCGCATTGCCTTTTTAAAGCCTGTCTTTGTCAAGTTTGGTGTTGGTACTGTACATGAATCCATGAGGCTGCTTTTTAACATGCATCATCCTGATGTTTGCTTTTTTACTGCCACATTCCTTCTCAAAGCAATTAATGCAAGGAAAAGTATGATTTTTGAATTATTTATTTTTGTCCTTGTAATTTCTACCATGATCTTATATTTGTTACTGTAAAACTGTTATGGAAATTATTATGTGCTTTTATGGACATTGTTTTTATGTACTGAATAAAGCCTTATGAAATGAAATGAAATAAGGTTCCTAAAAAACAAAAAAAGGGGACATCAGAGATAGCCACAAAAGAGAATCCATGGTACAACAAAGAATGCTGTGATGCAAAAAAAGTCTTGATTCAGGTGACAAAAGTCAAAGATATAGTAACTCTAAGGGAAAAAAGGACCCTCTATAAGAAGGTATTAACTCAGGCTAGAAAAAATTGTGGAGACAATATTTGGACTGAGTTAATTATTGCATGTAAAACAAATGACCAAGCCATCTTTTGGCGATTGATATCCAAGGGTAATAAAATGAGGAAAGGCAACAAGTATCTTTTCCTAGATGCAAATACTTGGGTAACCCATTTTTCCCAACTCAATTCATCTTCTACTAATGACATTGATTACATTCCAGAAGATTACAAAATCCCTTTAAATAGTGCCCCATTAAGTTTCAGCATGGAAGAAAGAATAGTAGCAATTAATGCAGTAAAAGCTGGGAAGGCGACTGGATCGGATAAGATACCAGGTGACTTATGGAAACATGAAAAGGAGGTTTGGGCCCCCTACATTAATTTTTTAAGTAATTCGGTTGCAACAGGTGCACCGATTCCAGAAACGTGGAAGGGCGCAGAGATTGCAACCATTTTTAGGTCTCGCTATTCGATGCGCATGCGCATCGACCTTGCGAGCATATAGGGCTTTAACCAGAGTTAAACTAACTGGGCGATTTGGTGCTGTGCCCGTGGCTTTTAGGTCAATGCGCAAGCGCATTGACCTAAAATGCGCGTGCACATCATCAAATCGCCAGTCAATCGCCAGCAGCACTCCTCCCCTGCTGCTTCACACCCTCATGCCGCTCTCCCCGCTCCGCCCCCTCCCCTGCCCGCCGTGTCGCATTTCTCCTCCCCCATCCCCACAGCAATGCCCTCCGCCGGCTGTACATTCACTTAGACGGACGCAGGCCGTTCAGAATTGGTTAACCTTGTAGATACCCTTGATACCTTACGGGACAAACACAACTAATATAATTAATTTAAACCCATAGCTGTTTTAACGACCAGGCGAAAATAAAGTGAGAAATACACATGTTGGCTCTTCTGAAATGCAAATAGCAGTACAATTCAATACACATATTTTGCCTTCCCTAGAGGCATCGGGCCATTTACCTCTGGACCACGTCCCCTCCCCTGCCCGCCGTGTCGTATTTCTCCTCCCCCCTCCCCACAGCAATGCCCTCCGCCGGCCGTACATTCACTTAGACGGACGCAGGCCGTTCAGAATTGGTTAACCTTGTAGATACCCTTGATACCTTACGGGACAAACACAACTAATATAATTAATTTAAACCCATAGCTGTTTTAACGACCAGGCGAAAATAAAGTGAGAAATACACGTGTTGGCTCTTCTGAAATGCAAATAGCAGTACAATTCAATACACATATTTTGCCTTCCCTAGAGGCATCGGGCCATTTACCTCTGGACCACGTGTGCAAAGGACCACAATTTACAAACATCCAAGCAGGCGGCCCCTGCCAGGAGGCAAACCCTCTTGACGTGCACGAGAAGCCCTGAGAATCAGGAGCTCAGATAGTGCACACATAGGCCGCAGTGGCCGGCTGCCAGCTCCCAGACTCCTAGCGTACATTTAAAAGCGCTGTAATGCAACCCTTCTCACACATTGTTCTTTGATTGATGGCAGCAGACACAGCCGGCACCCGGCATTAATGGGATACTTTGAATTACTTTACGCTGGCACTCGCTTTCCCTCAGTGAAAGTGTCCTGGCTCTACAAAAAGAAACCGGCTTTGTGGAGCTTTGGGTATATTTATCACCTGATAATTCCTACCCTCTGGGGGCTAGACGGCGGAGGTTCCGGGCGTTACCATTACTAAAATCACCAGTTTAGAAACCGCTTAGCGGGCAGCGTCCCCTCTGGGCATACATGGAATGTGCCGGTCCAGCTGTGGAAGAAATCACACACATCCTGCTTAAAACTGGCGCAAGGACACCCCGTCCAGCAACAGAGAACGACTGGGGAGCCAATCAACGGCCGGAACCGAGCGGAAGCTTCTCGGCGGCTTCCTGTGGAAGATTTGCAACGATGACAGGAGGAGCAATTAATAATTGTACAGCTAAATGACAAGAGCAACAATCCCACTGCGCGCTTAGTTTCACAGCTCGGTAGACTCAGTTCGATTACATATTCTGCTCACCTGGAGCCCAACAAATGCTCCAAAATAAATATTAGAAACTCTCCTAATGCGTAATTAGCGATGATGTGTCCACCCACCTTCCTGTTTTGCTGAAAGCTTCCATGAATCATTCCATAACTAGAGGGATCAGAGGGGGTCAGCATTAATAAATAAATGAATGTAATTACCTTTAAGTAACACGCCTTGGCTGAACTTGTGCGTCCTCCCTTGTGGCCATCTGACAACCAGGGTCACATGAAGGGCGCAGCCAAGTGTCCAGATATTCGCCCTACAATCAACCCTTGCAACAGATGCTATGTAGTGTAACAAATAAACAAGCGACACTCCAGATGGGCAGCTGTACAATTTTTTTTAATCAATACAACTGCATTTAATTAGACACTATTCCAAACACGTAACACAGAGGAACACAATCAGTTTTTTTTAGTCGCAGTGACTTCTGAAGACATATATATTTTTAGGGCTCGCCTGCTGTGCGCATGCACCACATCCACCACCACATCCACCACCTCATCCACCACCTCATCTACCACCTCATCCACCATCGCATCCACCACCGCATCCACCACCACCACATCCACCACCACCACACACATCCACCACCTACATCCACCACCACATCCATCCACCACCACATCCATCCACCACCACATCCATCCACCACAACATCCATCCACCACCACATCCATCCACACCCACATCCATCCACACCCACCAACACCACATCCACCACCACATCCAACACATCCACCACCACATCCAACACATCCACCACCACCGCATCCACCACCAACACCGCATCCACCACATCCACCACCGCATCCACCACATCCACCACCACCGCATTCACCACCACATCCACCACCACATCCACTTCCACCACATCCACCACCACCACATCCACCACCTCCACATCCACCACCACCACCACATCCACCACCTCCACCACCTCCACATCCACCACCTCCACATCCACCACCTCCACATCCACCACCTTCACTTCCACCAACACCTCCACATCCACCACCACATCCACCACCACATTCACCACCACATCCACCACATCCACTACCTCCACATCCACCACCTCCACATCCACCACCACCTCGACATCCACCACCACATCCACCACCACCACATCCACCACCACCACCACATCCACCACCTCCACATCCACCATCTCCACATCCACCACTTCCACATCCACCACCTCCACATCCACCACCTCCACATCCACCACCTCCACATCCACCACCACCACCTCCACCACCACCACCTCCACATCCACCACCTCCACATCCACCACCTCCACATCCACCACCTCCACATCCACCACCTTCACATCCACCACCACCTCCACATCCACCACCACCTCCACATCCACCACCACCTCCACATCCACCACCACCTCCACATCCACCACCACCTCCACATCCACCACCACCTCTACATCCACCACCACCTCCACATCCACCACCACCTCCACCACCACCACCACCACATCCACCACCACCACCACATCCACCACCACCAGCACATCCACCACCACCTCCACATCCACCACCTCCACATCCACCACCTCCACATCCACCACCTCCACCACATCCATCACCTCCACCACATCCACCACCACCACATCCACCACCATCCCCACCACATCCACAATCACCACCACCACCAACACATCCACCACCACCACATCCCCCAGATCCACCATCACCACATCTATATGTGTGTGTGTGGCTCTGTGTGTGTGTAGGTGCAAATGCAATGTTCTTGGATTTTCGTCATAATAAAATACACTGAACATAATCTTCACAAAAGTTATTTACAAACGTTTAAGCTATTGCCATTATAAATTACAATAACTTTTATTTATGTATTAATTATTTACAAAATTGAAAGCCATTGTTATTTGTAATATCAATACATCTAAGTCACGTAAATACAACACACATTGCATTACAAATGCTATAGGTGTCCCATTTGCGAAAGTTCAAACTATTGACATTGTAACTGACAAAGCTATTAATTTTGCTATTTTTAAAACCAACACAAATAAAAAAAAGTGTCATTTACAATACCAATCGCTCAAACTTTCCTAATGCGAGACCTATTGCATTTCCAATGCTTGTTTAAAAGGGCAACCGCCATAACCAGTGTTTTATTTTAGAACACCTAATCAAGAAATGCACACATTAAGAGAGAAACTCCTGGTTTGCCCATTATTGTGTTAATATACAACCGATATAAACCATCCCCCATCACCTTCTGAAGGAAATCTAAGCATACTTCACAACAGGTTCATTAAGGCTCCAATAGAAGTTTAACTGAATGTTTCCCCCACAACATCAGTGGGAAATAAAGTTACCTGCTGGTAGTCCTTGTTTTTAGGGTATCGATTAAAGAGTTTTCAGAGAAACCTCAGCCAATGCGTAAATGTGTTGATACATATGACCCTTAGTCCTATTGGTATGAACACCAAACGCAAAGATTACAACATCAAGATAAATATGTCAAAAACCAAATGATCTTGAGGGGAAATTTATAAGTCAATTCCAAGAGAAGGAACATCACAATGGCAGGTAATACCAGCGAAAAAGTGAACAATTTCCTCTGTCTTGGAGTAATACTAGCATCGACATTCAATTATAACACCCTTGTCCAAGGTGCACCAAAGAGAGGAGAAGCGGTAGCAAAAGGTCTGGAATGTTTATTGAAATTCTGGGGTAGTGGATTATTGGCATATATCCCAGAGATTTTTGGATCCAAAATAGAAAGCACCCCAATTTATGTCACTGTAGTATGGGGACTCGAACTACTTGAGTCAACAATGTATTAGGGTGGCAGGAAAAGTTTGGAAATACCTACAGCAAATCCCTCAAGCAACACAAAATGTCATTTGAGAAGTAAACTGCAGCATAACACTTCTAGCGCTAAAGTGCAAGGTGATAGTAATGTACAATGTAGCCAAAAGTAGAGCATCCACGTCAAACTATGACGTGTATGAATGATGACAATAACTCGCCTCAGAACCGTACCCCATAACTACAAAAACATAATCGAGAAGGAATGCCAAGAATGGCTTCTTGAGAAAGAGCTCCTCGTGGGTGTGGACAATGGACAAAGCATGTCACAAACAAAAACACACCTAAAATAAATTCATAGGAACATGGAAAAATGCATCTGGGAAGCAAAAATGGACAAGGAAAAACACTTATCACAGGGAGTTAACGTCAACTACTGTAATCACATTCAGCTACGTATAATTAAGCTCTCAAACATGAAGAAAGGTGCCTAACTGCATGGCAAGATTTAACATCCTACAGATACAAGACTGCAGATGCCGCTGGTACCAAGGAGAATTGAATCTATAAAAACAAACCCTAAATAGAGAATGTCTATCATGTCCTCATCTTTTGCAAATGGTACAAGAATCTGTGAACGGTGACCCTGTGGACTGCAGAGAGTTACAGAACTACAAAGAGAAAATAATGTACCTACTAGGAAACTTATCAACTAAAACAATGGCCACAGTTGGGCGAAGAAAAGAGAAGAGTGTGACAGGAACATTGGCCTGGTCTACACAGTTCTTCTTCTGCCAACTTTGTCCTGATTAGGAAAAGGTAATCCTTTTTTTTTTATTTGTTTTTTTTATTTAAAAAATTCTAAAGTAAAATAAAGGATCAATAAAAAGTCAATCATTACAACACCGTGTACTGATCCTACAGGGCGATTTATGTAACAGGAAGCCCTGCATGGGACAAAAATCCCCTAGGACTATAATTAACTCCCGAGCAGGAAAAGGAGGGAAATAAGCACTGCCACCCCTTCTCTTGGAAATAAGGCGAGTATTTGGACTTGAGTGAATGAGGGGAATGAACGGGGGACTATGGATATGTGGAGCCCAACACTGAAATATAACGGAGGGTAATAAGAGTCTCACCTGTTCTTTTGAAAGTGGTTGTGACCATGTTATAGTACAATTGTCTCCTAGAAAATGCTTCTCTGAAGTAATAGCTACAATGTGGAGGAATAAAATAGAATATAACAGAATAGAGATATGCTTGCACTGTACCGTTAGATAAAAGACATAAACTAGAACTTAAAATGTAAGGATAAGAGAATGTTGTAGAAAGCACTTTTTTAATTGTTACTTATCACTGTTTTACATACACAGAAAGGAAATTTAGAAACGATGACCCTACGAATTTTGCTGTCCTGAAGAAGGTGTTACCATATCAATGAAATAACACCGAAACGCGTCGACGCATGGATAAATAGAACGCATTAAAAACCCAACGAGATAGCAGATATACCATAAGTTTGGATACTGTTTTTTCTAAATCTCCCTAAAATTATATGAGGTTTTTGGGTCAGTAAAGTACGTTAGTAGGAATTTTTGCACCTACAGGTTAGGAGGGGTTGTCAATTGTTATTTACTATGTACTTGGAAGCTGTGGAAGCCTAGTAGTAACAATTTTGTGGTTTTTATAATTTTGTTTTTTAACTTTGTATATTTTAACCAGTATTGTGATCAAT
Source organism: Lissotriton vulgaris (assembly GCF_964263255.1). NCBI lineage: Eukaryota > Metazoa > Chordata > Amphibia > Caudata > Salamandridae > Lissotriton > Lissotriton vulgaris. The sequence goes on along the minus strand of NC_141691.1, from coordinate 1,660,998,207 downwards.
TGGTTCTAATGTGATAATATCATGTATGTTTTTAAATAGTATCCTTCAGAAAGTGATCTGAATTTTAAACTAAAAAAACCCACAAACTAATAAAATACAGAGAGTGTAAACGTTATATTTTCGTGCTGGTTTGGTACATATTTAAAAATTGTGTTGCTCATAAGATCTGGGTGTATGAAAGATAAGAGTGTGGAGAAAAGCATGAGTAGTCCAGGGATTCTTCTTTGACTTACACAGTTGGGCGCTATCTACATTTTATTACAAAAGAGAGAAAACAACAAATGTCTACTATCACAGAATAAAAGCATCCAAAATGTGAGACAGTGCTCAAGGACAATTAACAAATAAAGTGAATTTCCTATCACGGTGCAAAACAGGTGCAGGCTCCCCACTATCCATTTATTCTCCCACTTTTAATCCCACACCCATATGGTTCTTTCCAAATCCTGGCAACTGAATTAGCTCAGAAATGGTCAACATGAATAATGACCATGATAGCGGGTGGAGAAAGGAAGAAGGGTATAGCACTGAATTTTCACATATAAAGGACACAGAAAACAGAAATAAGGCCCACTCCTATGGAATATCTGGAGGACTATGAATGAAGCAGGCATGGTGCCTATATAGGTGCCACCCCAGCATGGCCATAGCAGTTCTTTTTTTCCTGCACCAGTTCCAGAAGAGCAACCCCTAGTCACTTTTTGACTGGGCATTTTCTGACATATTCTCAAAGAATAATTTTGAGAAATCCTTTCTCCTGGTGTGCGAGGGATGTCACCCCCAAAAAAACGAGTTTTAAACCTTGTGGTGCCTGTCACAGGCAGATGTCTGTGACAGACCCACACTCGGTTTGTTTGTGGTGCTTGGAGCAGAACCACGACTCCAGGGCCTGCGAGGACTGCAAAGCCATGAACCTGAAGGTGATGAGGGAAAGTTCCCTGAAGCTCCTACCACCCGATGTATGATAACCCCAAAAGGGCTGAGGCATCCATCCTATTCTACGTCTGTGCCTTCTCAAATTCTTCCTGAAGAAGAAGAAGTTCAAGATGCTCACGTTAGCTCAGTTTGTATTTGCCCTGGACTCTGGAGACTGGATGGTAGCATTGGACTTGAAGGATGCATATTTCCGCATTCCCATCCTGCCTGCCTACAGATGTCACCTGCGGTTCATGGTATGCCAAAAGTCCTTTCAGCTCACTGTGCTTTTCCTTGGCCTGACCAGTACACCTCAGGTGTCCACCAAGGTGATGGCAGTGATTGCAGCACATCTGCAGAGGTCAGGGGTTTCAGTCTTTTCCTACGTCGATGTTTGGCGGCTGAAGGCAAACTCCCCCTAGGCATTGTCTCCCAACTCCAAGACAAAGGCAGACCTTCTGCGTTGGCTGGGGTTAACTATAAAAGTACCAAAGTAACACCTGACTCCCTCTCAGGTGTTTCCTTTCATTGGAGCTGTTCTGGACACTGCAGTTTTGGCCATATCTTTTCGAACGGCAAATCCAGGATTTTCGGGCTATGATTCAGATGATTCCACCTCTATCTTGGATTTCGGAGAGACTGACTCTAAGGCTGTTGGGCCTCATAGCCTCCCGCATCCTGCTAGTGACACGTGCCCATTGCACTCTACAGTGGGACCTGACATTCCAGTGGGTGCAGCACTGCAAAAGAGGGAACTGCAAAAGACCTGTAGAGATGGCTGACGAACTGCGATTGGATCAGTGGCACACCCCACTCCTTTCCGCAACAAGAACTGACTGTAGTGACAGATGTGTCACTCCTAGGCTGCGGCAGCCACCTGGGAGAGGCGGAGATCAGAGGACTCTGGTCTCCGGCGGAGTCTGGGCTCCACATCAACTTGTTGGAGCTTCAGGTGATCCGTATGGCATTGAGAGTCTTTCTTTCTTTGATCAAGGGAAAACTGATGCAGGTGTTCACAGACAACACAACCACCCATTGGTACTGCAACATACAGAGCGAGGTGGGTTGTGGACCCTTCATCAAGAGGACCTGCTTCTCTCGACATGCCTGGGATGTCAGAGCATCTCCCTGGTTGAAGGCTCTTTGAACTCCGATGAGAACAGACTCAGTTGTCAATGCCTAGCGAATCATGAATGGCATCTCTATACGAAGGTGGTGCAAGATCAGTTTCAAGATTGGAGAGAGCCTTGGTTGGATCAGTTCACCCCCACCGTGAACGTACAATGTTAGTAGTTCTGTCTGTTGGAGTTTACAAGGTGAGCCTCGCTCTGAGACACTTTTTGACTTGAGTGGAGCTCCAGCCTCATGTACACTTTACTGCCAATACCACTCCTGCCAAGAGTTCTCAAGATGATCAGGAAAGGTCTGGCCCAAGTCATTCTTTGTGGCTTCAGATTGGGCATGGAGAGTCTGGTATCCTGAACTCCTGAGCATGAACATTGGTCCTCCAATCATGTTGCCCGTTCAGGAGGATCTTCTGTCTCAGCAACAGGGCAGGATCTTGCCACCAAAACTGCGTACCCTTCACCTTCGTGTGTGGATATTGAGCTGCAACAGCTGACAGCTTTTGACCTTTCTCCCAAAGTCTGTGCTGCTATTTTGCCAGCTAGGCATCCCTTCACTAAGACAATATATGCCTGTCTCTGGGATAAATTTGTGTGCATCCAAGAACACTAACCCTCTTTCTGCACCCCTCTCCAAGTTTTATTGATTGTTCTTTCTCTGGCCATGCAGGGCTCTGCTCTGGGCACTGTTAAAGATTACTTGTCGACCATCTCAGCTTTCTTGTGGTTACCAGACCAACCTTCTTTGTTTAAGTCACCTGTTGTGACTTAGTTTCTTAAGGGACTTCAACATCTCTTTCCTCCAGGACCATTCATCATGCCCCAGTGGGATCTCAATCTGATCATAACATTTCCAAGGCGCCTACCTTCGAGCCCCTGCACAACTATTCAGTTCACCTACTCACCATCAAAATGCCTTTTCTGGTGGCCATAACATCAGCCAGGAGGGTCAACACTCTCTGTGCATCCTCTTCACACAACTTGCTATCCAGACAAACTGGCTCTGAGATCCCATGCCTCCTTCCTTCCGAAGGTTGTGACACCTTTTCATGTACACTAGAATATTACCTTGCCTACCTTTTTGCTCCACCTCACCCTTCTAAAGAAGAAAATAGACTCCACCGCTTAGACCCAAAAGGAGTGTTGTCACTCTACCTTCATCGTATCAAAGAGTTTTAGATGAATGATCAACTGGTTGCTGGGTATGTGAGGGCAAACAAGGGAAAGGTTGTGCAGGAAGTAACCATCTCACAAAGGATAGTACTTTGCATAAACATCTGCTAAGCATTGGCCAAAAAGAAGCCCCCTGAGGGCTAGTGCACTCATTCCACCAGATCCAAGGCTGCGACCACTTCTTTAGACCGTGGAGTCCTTGTCATGGACATCTACCAAGCAGCAACGTTGGCGTCACTGCACACACTCTCCAAACATTACTGGACACTCAGGTCCATCGTCATGGCCATTTTGCCCATTTGGTCCTGCAGGACTTTTTGGTCTAATCTGCTCACAGGCCCACCTCTGGGAGGTATTGCTTGGGTATCTATTCTGAGGTAAGGAATTTGTGGCTAGAAGTCTCTATGAGAGAAACAAGTTACTTACCTTCAGTAATGCCTTATCTGGTAGAGACTCTGTGTAGCTGCAGATTCCCTACTGACCCTCCCATACTCCCTGCTCTGCAAACTGATTCTGTATAGGCTGACCCTTCTGAGGCCCTTAACACTGCACACCAGTGCATCAGCATTCTTTGTGCCTTTGCGCTTCTGGTCTGAAAAGTCATGAAAAAAAACTGATGTCAGCACGCTGGGGTGGCACCTACATAGACACCACGTATGTCACTTCTGGCACCGTTGACGCAGACCTGAATGATGCCACCTAATTGCGCGCAGGGTTACTGCTTAAGAATTTCCAGATCTAATCTGATACTTGTGGATAATTCTGAGGTAAGGAATCTGCGACTAGATAGAGTCTGTACCAGAAAAGGTGTTACCAAAGGTAAGTAACTTGTTCTTTTTTGCTTCTCTTGCCATGTATTCCTTTATGTTTGGCAGATAAGTGATTGTTTTGGCCCTTGAGCCTTTATGTGAGCCCAAGTTCACACAGTACATAGATTTCTTGCCTAGTGTTCAGATTTCACTCTGGTCATGGCTTGAAAAATAAGTAATGAATACATCCTTTTCAACATGAATTCTCTAGAAGGAGCAACTGTACTGACCTGTGCTTGGAAGATTGGAGTGTCCCCCTGGAAACCCAGACCCTCCACTAATGAAAGTGTCATTACTCAGTCATCCATTAACTTTGTTTGCCTTTATAATAGATTTAACTGTGCTACTACAGTGTTTGAAGGTGTAGTGCACAAAAGTAACATTTGCATGCACTCTACTATGGTTATAGAGTTTATTTAAAACTGCAAGAACTTGCTGAGAGCACATCAGGAAAGACTTACCAGGAAGTCTGACAAACTCTAGCAATGCTGTTAAGAGAGATAATGGACTTACAAATGGCTAGTAGTAAAGCGGTAACCATACGTGAACAAATACCTTAAAAAAGTAGAACAAGAAAGGGGCATGGCCACAGGGGCCCTTTAGCTGCACTATCGCCAGCTACTCGAGTTTTCTGTATAATCCCCAGCTATACTACCCTCTCTCCAACCTATAGCGATTGCTTGCCTGATGGGGCTCTCACCATGCAACAGCTTGCCGCTATCCCTGAGGTAAGGATCTAGGATCACTGTGGCCTACTTCTGGGAGTCAAAGACACACAATTGATGGATGGAATGCAGAACAAATCAAAACATTCACACACCAGTCAAGAGATCTGGGTTAAATCCATCATTATTTTGCTCACTATGCCACCCCAGATTAGACCTGGCCATATGCAAATCAGTCTTGACCATGTGCCTCATGGGAACAGTCCATCCCCAACTGCCAAGCCAGGTCCTCCCAGGACCGGAAACAAGCATCTTTGGACTGGTTTCGGGGATTCACACCTGTTAACATGTAGGCAAAAGAATACAACACTGGCTATCCCTGTCTAGCAGCCCTCAAAATAGCATCTCTGTCATGAAAGTGGAGGATATGAGTGGCTATCAGTCGCAGTGGAGAATTCTTTAAACATTTTCCCTACATGTTAACAGTTCAGAGGCAGAGGGCATCTTTTAAGGGAGTAAGAAAAAATTCTTGGAACTAGGTATCCAATAGTCTCTGTTATTTCCTGCTAAGCTTAAAACTATCCTGGACCAAAAAACATTCTTCTTCACCGATTCTACAGATGTCTGGGATTAGTCTGAGATTCATGGAGCTTTGGCCCACCCCTTGGATTCCCTCTCTTGAAAACAACATGAGGCAAATGCCCACACCACTGCCCTAGACCTCCAAGTGGATGCCCCAATAAAAATGTCATCTCACCAACCTTGGGACAAGCACAACAAGATTGTAAATCGACATTGCTCACTGCAGCGGAGTTCAGGGATCCTGACAAGGGCCTGCCGCCCACCAACGTCCGACATTACAGATGATAATGACTTTACTATGACACCTTCTCTTTTACATAGTTCTGGGCATCCTCCTCCACAAGTCACACCTCAAACAGCAGGTGACCATCTACAAGGCTCCGGTTTTACGCCTCTACAGTTTTGGTTAGAAGCGTGGATGTCTCCCTTACTAAAAATAGTTCGACTATCAAAAGTCACATCTCGATGTGTCTTTATTTACACTCCCCCCACGGTCTGGGCTTCCATGTTGGTAACATAGCCTAACCGGGTGCTGCTGCAGGATACACTATGTAGTTGTTAATCTCAAGCCTGGCGTTTACCACTCTAAGGAAAGTGCTTTTGTGTCTTTGAATAATTTGGGAGGATGGCCTGTTTCAGCCCGCTGTTTGAATATACAAAAATTTTCTTATCTTTTCTAGTTCTCTATTTTTGTTTTATTTTTCCTCTGGTGCAGGGTAGCGACATGTGGCCTTTGTATGCAGTGCCTACTCTTACTGCAACATGGAGCGGATATTGGGTGTGCTAGTTTACCCGTTATCTCCCCTTACCTGTCTACTCTACAATAATAGCTCCCCGCTCTGACTATACTGTAAATATGTGTAATATCAGGGCGATGAATCACCTGACAAAACTCTACAAAGTACAATCACTCCCTAAACGTAGGAAGGTAAACATTGCTGTTTTGCAAGAATCCCGCACAATAAAAATGGAAGAGTTTAGACTCCAACAACGTTGGTGAGGGCAAGTGTACACGGAAAACTTTTCTACTTATGCTCAGGTATATCTTGTTTATATTTAGGCAGGCACACCTTTCTCCATAAGCTCTTCAATAATAGATACAGAGGGCAGATCTGTAGTATTGGTGGTTAAATTAGAAGGCACCCACTAGCAGTAGTAAGCATGTGTGTACCCCTCCAACAAGCATTCCTTGATCATCTCGCCACATATCTAGCTCCATGGTCTCATATGCCTTGGCTTTTGGAGGAGATTTCAATTGTGTTTTGCATACTTCCAAAGACAGATCCCATCCACTGCAACCAGAAGCCCAACAGTTCAGCATACAGAATTTTTTATTTTTAGTGGTTACAACATTGGTCCCGCTCAGATGTGTGGTGCCTTCAAAATCCCTCACTCCACCTGGATTCCTTCTACTCCACACTCATGACCTTTATGTCCAACTCAACCGAATACTTTTCACTACAGATATGTGTTGCCACGTTTCTTCATCAGACAACCTGGGGCATGAAACCTCCGGCCATAGCGTAGCACTTCGTCCAGGGTTAGAAACTATGCTGCATTGGACAGATCCTTGTTCCCGAGTCTCCCGACGCGTTTTGAAGCATAATTAGCCGTGTGGACTTGAGCCGCCAGAGAGAGAAGAATTGAACTTTTACTTTGCTGTGAATTTTGCTACCGAGTGGGCACTAGAAGTGGGCGCCAACCCCCAGAGGTACCCCTCGTTAGGTGGACCCCACCTTGGATTCCCCAGCCGCAGTGCACAGGGTCCGTATTTTTACGGTGGAACCCTATACTTTGGCCCTTCTGTCCTAAGGAAGCCCATAGATACGTGTGGCTGAAACGCGACTGCGACTGCATCGACATTCTGTGGAGGAGTCCGTTTCAAATGTGAATTTGTGCTAGATTGTAGCATAAGCGCCGGTTGAAATAATTAATTTGGGGCAATTGGTTTCCCCTGGTGCTGTTACATAGGACTACCTGGGAGTGTAGCATTGAAAATCAGGAATGCACACATAGATATATAAGTGTTTTTATGTAATATTTTGGGTTTTATTTTTGTAGGGCTGTGTTGTTGTGATATTTGTGTCTAAATAAGTATATGTAATGTATATGCTGTATATTGTATTATATGGAAAGATTGAGTGCAAGTGAAGGTACTCTCATTGTATATGATCATGTGTTGATTTTTGTGTGCTCCACCTAGTTGTTTGATATATATATATATATATATATATATATATATATATATATATATATATATATATATATATATATATATATATATATATATATATGTGATTGTAATTTGTATATTCATTTCTTGAAAAATTCATTTTTGGATGTATCTGGGTTTTTAATTTAACCTGGATTACAAATAAATACTGAATCGATCCCTCTGTGCTCCTTTGTATTTGTATACATCTTTTTGATGTCATGTGCTCGTGTACATGAGGGTAATTTGGGCACTACCCCTATTTTTTCCTAGCATTGGACAGATCAGGCCGGTTCCTAGCCTGGCTTTCCTCCTATGACATTCCTTCATGATACTCACCGGGCCCCAGATTCTAGTGGGTAAGCAATACTTAAGGCTTTATTTCATTGCTACACTCACCTATATAAAACAGACTCTATTCAACCCTAAGCCCATATTAATGACTTTCTAGTCCCCCCTTACTCCTTCTCAGCTCCCTGCAGACCTAGAGGAGGGGCTCAATGTCTCCATCATGATTCAAGAGCATTTGAAAAGTCAAAAATGCTTTAAATTACCTTCCCAATGCAAGGCACCAGGTACAGCTGAATTTCTTGATGAATTCTACAAAACATATTCAGTCATTCTCACCCCCAAGCTGACCCAATTATATGAGGAAGATCTGGTGGTTGGCTCACTCCCGATGTCCATGAGTGAAGCTACCCAGACCCTATATTGCACCCCGGGAAATATGCTTCTAATCCAGCCTCGTATCGCACCATAGTAGTACTTAATGTGGATTATAATATCCTTGGGAAGATTCTGACCACTTGATTACAGATCACTACCCCACTTATTGTTCATCAGGACCAGTGCGGTTTTGTTCCTGGTAGGAACACTTTTGGGAGTGCCCATAGACTTTATGGAGTCCTGGGGACAGCCCCACTGCTTTGGCCCAATGCCGCTTTAAGTTCTCAAAAAAGCATTTAATCTGCTACATTAGTCATCTCTATTTGAGGTCCTTCAAGCCTTTGGGTTTGGAGCCTAGTTAATCTGCCTTCATGAACCCTATGGCTCAAGTTCGAGTGGGACAGCTCCTTTCCCCACTTATAACTGTGGAGGGAGGCCCTAGACAGGGATGGCCCATCATACCTCTTTTATTAACACTTGCAATGGATCCCCTAGTGGTGCAGATGCAACGAGAGGATCAGATTCCATCCATGTCATATGATTATATGCAGATGATGTCCTTCTTTATTTATGTAACTGTGATTTCTTACCCACAGCAGGTCCTCTGGACACCTTTGGTAAAGCCTCAGGTCCATTGGTGAATAGGGGCAAGTATTATCTGTATCCACTGGCCCCGGTCCTGCCTACCTACACAGTATTTCAAGGCCAGCCCATCTTTAAAGGGAGGGACCAACTGTAGGTTATCTAGGCATTCATATCTACCATTTGTGACAAGACCTATTGGATGGTGACTTATCCAGGGTGGTCCGTACCCTGAGAGGACAGGTTGCCTCCTGGAAGGCTCTTCCACTTTCCGTCATGAGCAAAATAGCCATTTCATAAATAGTGATGCTGCCAAGACTCTAGTACTAATATGTCAATCTTCCCTTTTATATCTCGGGGGGCAATTTTCATGAGTCAGACTCACTACTGGGTGACTTGGTGGCTGGGCGATGTGGGGTGGAAATAGCCAAACTGTGCCTGCTGCTGGACAAGGGTGGCCTGGCTGTGCCTGAGTTTGAGGCATATTATTTGGCAGCTCAGCTGCAATGGTTGGCACAATGGATATCTAGACTTGCTCTTTTAGAGACAAGTGCAACCTATTGACCTCTGTTTATTGCTGGATTTAACTACCTGGTACACCCTGGGTTCCAAACCTGGCTTCCACTGTTCAAAACTAGATAAAAGGTCGAGTTGGAATAGGGGATAGTCGCAAACTTACGAAACACCCATGGACTTATGCACCCAATATTCCCCCACTGGGCATCTATGGACCACGGGATTTCCTTAATGAGTTTGCCCCATGTTTCAAGGTTGGAATAGAGACCATACATTCCATGATGCAGAATAGCTTTTCTTCTAATCCCTAAAGGAGCAATTTCTAACTTGTGGGCTGATAACACAACTACTTGGAAATACATGAGCCGTCACGGATACTGACCCCCACACATTCCTTACTCCAAACCCTTTGTTCAGTTGGATCTGGCAGGCACTATGTTGGCTGACTTTATAAATCCCTACACGTGCACATCCCAGACCCACTTCAACCCCTCTGAGATGTTTGGGAAAATGAATTGGGAAAAGCTCTGCAGGATAAGGAATGGGTGGCAGCCATTGAGCATCCCTATAAATTATCTAGAAAGGCTTAATTCAAATGAATCCAATTCTTTTTACTTCAACTCTGCGAGGATAGATGGAGTATTTCCAGGAGCTGCAGCTGCCTGTCCATGATGCCAGGCTTCAGGCATCGACTTTCACCAGATGTTATGGTCCTGCCCATCCTTCTCCTGATTCTGGACTGAAGCACAATAATCTAGCTCCTGTACATCCCTCACCACCCTTGGTACCTGGCCTGCCTGAGCTCTTGGCCTATTCAAATGACTTAAAAACCTATGTCCCCGTAGCCTGCTTTGTGGACTTGGTTGTCTTCATTGCAAAGTGAGCGAATATGTCACTCTGGAAGGCGCCCACCCGTCCACTAGGCCCCATCCTAGTGGTGCACCCTGGTGTAATGGGCACAGACTGAAAGCAAGGCACTTCACAGAGAGGAGGCCAGAGGCTTGCGAAAGCATCTATTTGCTAACTCTTGGGACCATATTTAGTCTTCCTTGGAGGCTGCCTCGAGTGACAATCATGTACCTCCATCAACACAATGCTTCACTCTTCATCATTCCTACTACAACTACCCGAAACCTGATCTCATATCCCTAATATCTAGCCTATCCTAAAGCAGTTCTCTCATACAGACTCCCTCCCCAGAAATTGTTTTGTTCCATGCCCTTAATTAACTGTACCATCAATCCCCCCTTCAAACCCATGCATTCAGCATGCACCTGGATTACCCACTGACCCAACAGAATACCTAGTCCAATAATAACACAAGAAAGAACTACAACTTCTACTCTGGGCAGTTCATTATGATAGAGTAAGAATGACATAAAACTGATGGCATATGTCACATTCTAAATGTTACTATTGATTGACGTGCAAGGCAATCGTTTTCACATAGATTAGCAATTTGAAACTGGATTAGCACAGAGGAATTAAAAGCATGCAGCAAAAAAAGTAAGCAATATGGGTGTGCTGTACATCAACCCTGCAGAAGAAGATTGTAGATAAAGCTATTTCTAAACAATTATCTAAAGAGCTCTGAATGCCCCCCTTTTGCAATAGATAAAAGGTCAAGTTCGAACAGGGGATCGTGTGCTTGGCTACTGTTACACAGTGGTCGAAGTGGGGGAAAAAAAGTACGGGAACTGTGGGTGGAGAATCAGAGGGCGGGAATAACCTGAGGATTGGATCAGTAGGCGGAGTTAGAGGTGTGGCCAGGATGTGCAAAACATCCCAATCTTTAGTATTTGTGTGGCATTTCACTGACCAGTTACAGCTTATTATGTTATGTAATTCAACCAATTGATACACATGATTATTTAACGATTAATATGAGCTATTGACATTAGAAACATATTCCACTTTGTGAATTTATTTTAATCACAGAATGTCCCAAAAATGCTTAAAAGTGGAAGCACGAGACATTTGTTTCCGAGCCATGGAGTTTCTGTCATCAGCAATATACACAGAGACAATCAATTTTACGTGTGTAAATGACTGTATAGGAAATGTTACATAAGACAAAGGACTACACGGTGTAGGAGTCACATGACAACCATACTAGTAGACAGTATAGTTTAATAGTGATTGGCTTGGAGAAACACAAACTCAGAATTTAAAACTTAATACCATGATTGGGGGTTCTCTTTAAAAATCATTATTGATTTGTATAAAAAATAACACTTTTTGCAACATTAGGATAATCAAAGGCTTAGGGAAAAAACCATAACGCTCTAGTTTATACCTTGCCGTTTGTATGCAGCTCTTAGATGAAAGTTAATAGCTCACTGTTCTTTGTTAGGATTTTAACTTATAAACTGCAAGTAGCAAAAGGATCTCTCTGACAAAAGCAGTAACCCACTGACCTATTTACAATATGTGCACTTTGTGATGGACATGGTACATTTTCTTTGCAGCAGGCACATTAACCCTCTGCGCTATCTTTCCATGAGTCAAAACTTCCACTAGACAAATCTCCGATCTTGCTCTAGGAAGAAGTTTATTCATCAGAGTTATCATGACATTTTTATTATTGCCGAAAATAGCTGGCAGCCAGGAAGGAGGCAGCAAGTGCTTTTAAAACCATAATATACAACGCCCCCACTCAAAGTCAGCGCCCGTTGCGGTCACACCAGTCGCACCGCCCTAGAGCCAGCTCTTCTCAGGGGTCCTGTGACCTCAGTGACAGAGTCACTGTTGCTCTAGGGTCTGCTACTTCGTAGGCCTGCCCGCAAGACTGGAGGTGAACTTCAGTATGGATTGTAGTGGGCAAGCCTTCAAGGTGAACCCACACTTGCCGCTGCTAGGGTCCACCTGCTGGTGCTAAGACACCAGGTCTTTTCTGGTGCCTTCTAAGGTCTGGCATGGGAATTTGCTCCCTCAGGAGAGTGGTCTGGTGGACTGGCCATGAAGGCTGAACCTGGTTCCCCAGTTCCATATTTAGCAGCTCTGCCCCCAGTGCTACATCTGCTCCCTCACTGAACATCATACTGCCCCACTGAGACAAACTCATACTGCCTTCAGCTACAATCCAATTTGACCTGCTATAAATAACTGGATGCGACTCAATTCAAATTACACACTAGGCAAGAGCAATTTGCTGTCTAAAAGAAAAGGTAACAACATCCCGGAAAAAGCAAACACTCATAAGGAATGAAAGATTTAATAAAGCATGTAAAATGTAAGCAGGAACATGGTGAACTTAACGCTTTTACAGTCATTATTCAGAAATCAACAAGTATTTTTGCCTGTAAAGTTAAGGACACAACTACAGGCCCCAGAAAGGACCCATTTCAATGCCCACTGCTTATATGCTTACAAAACGTAAGCAGTATGGTTTCAAAAGACCACATTTGTGAACACAAAGCCGCCGTACACATTTCATTTTCCAATCCACCCATCAACCAGGTATTGCAGTACCTCCAGCCAGGTAGGAGGTACTGGAGGAAAACAATGCTGTTCAAAGAAAGACAGGAAAACAAAAGTAGTGCTTTACTGACAAACTCTGTAAAATGGCGCTAATGTATTGGGGTTTGAAAAAAATTATCTGGCCACTTTAAGAACACTCCATCTTGCTTTATTTAATTATTTTTCAGAGTTTGAACATTTTATTTCCGAGGAGGCACTTTGGAGTAGAAAAATGTCAAAACGGCATTTCCAGCGAAAGTGGTGTTCTTTTTTGCATCCATTTCACAGGGGTACAAATGTATGACAGGAAGAGACGGTGAGAACCATTTCTTGATTCATGATTTTCGGAAAAGTGAGAAGGAGTTAGACAGAACGAGAGGGAATAGGAGTAAGAAAGAGGGGGCAGCTGCCAGCGGCAGAGCAGAAGCGGACACCTTCCTTGTCTTGTATGGGCAAGAAGTAAAAGACAGAGACCTTTTCCTTCTCTGCTCCCGCCCGTCCACGAACAGAATATTTCTAACGTCCAGGGACGCATGTTCATAATAAAAAAGTAGGGGAACGCAATCTACAAAATTCAAGAAGTAGGGGCACACCGTGCCCTGCCGTTCCCGCCCACTTCGACCACTGCTGTTACATGTCTGGTGTTTCCGCAGCTAAAAAAACCCAGCGGAACCGCAGCCAGTATTGATGAAGTGGAGCTGTAGTGCTGAAATGGAGCTGTATTGATGAAGTGGAGCTGTATTGATGAAGTGGAGCTGTATTGATGAAGTAGAGCTGTATTGATGAAGTGGAACTGTATTGATGAAGTGGAGCTGCATTGATAAAGTGAAGCTGTATTGATGAAGGTGAGCTGTATCCTTCCAGGACTTGACTGACTTGTAATCGGACCCGCTGGGTTCATTCTGCTGAATAGGCAGACAATATCAAACTCTACTTTCTACAAATCTATGAATTTAAAGACAAAACTGAAAACTGTTCTGAAATTCATGTCAACAAAGACGTTTCGCCATTTAAAGCTTGTTCAGAAGACGTAGTAAATACAGATTTTGCTGCTTAGTTGAAAGATGAAGACAGCGCGGGACATCAACAAACCACAGAGTGCTAATAACATACTTAGAAGCTAAGGGAAATTTGCACAGGGAATAAAGTACAAAAGTAAGGGTGCATAATGGATTAGGAGTATACTAGACATGTACAATCTGGACCAGAGAAACTGCAAGACAGAGTTTGTAAGGCGAAAACATGGACGCAAAATGATAAATTTGTTGAATATTATATAGGAAAAGACATGGATCTGATTGATTTTTCTCCTCTTTTTACACTTGTAATCTGTTATCAAGAGCTTACATTCTTCAGAGCCCTTCTACATGTTTTACGGAACTATTATAATCAGTGAAAAGTTTGCAGGGATCTCTGCCGCCTCCACTGTAGCCCTGTTGCTGGGTAGCAGGTTGGGTAATTTCCTTATAAGCATCTCTCGCCCTGTGCCAGCGCCCTGGGAGATACACTCTGAGTCACAGTAATATTTATTAGTCCCGCTGAGATGCATACTTTTTTCATAGTAGGAATGCAACAAGGGTGAAGAAGATACAGAGGTTTATGAGATGGAATGGAAGGAAAGGAGTGAACGACAGAGAGAGTAGTGAGGGAGAGAAAGAAGGAAAGAAAGGGGTGTGGCTTAAGCGGCAATCGTGATGGCCGCACATCGGTGAAGCTCCGTGACTCTCTTTGTCCCTGCCAGCTCATAATCCGGCACAATTATCCATACACCCCTGCATACATGTATCGGAGGACTTATAGTTGTCAGTGGCGTCGAATCAGGGCTGCCACGGAGGCCAACAAACAAAACGGAGGAACGGACTGCAGCCTAACATGGCCTGAAAGCCGCGGACTCGATTAGAAGCACACGCCGCGTTGGACTTACAACGATCTGCCCTGAGGTTGGCGCGTCACCGAATGGATTAAGTGGCACCCGATTTGTGGCTTGGTGAAGTCTAGCACCTAAGTCCCACTGGCTGGTGACCTCGTAACGTACATTCTGACAAGTGGACTGCGGGGAGAAGTGGCCGCGCTACCCCGGGCCCAACACTGGAGCGGAGCCTGAGAACAGCGTGAGACTAGCGGAGGCCCGCAGTAAACTGGACGTCAAAGAAGAATAGCAGTGGGCAAATACCGTGGGTTCGCCAACACTTCACAGAATAGGCATAATGGTGAGTGTGGCTCGAGGGAGAGAAAAACGTGGAGGTGTTGGGAACTGAGCAGCGGATTGCCTTTGTTTGAACAGGGCAACAAATGGCTGGGTCGAGTGACAGGTGAAAGAACCCAAGACCCTCAGGCAGAGAAAGGCCAGGCACCTCCCCAACAGGAAGGAGATAGAAGGGTCCAGAGGTAACTTCACGGGGCATGGCTTGCATTGGCCATCTGACTGTGCGGACCTTGAAACCTATCCAATAGCCCCAGTACTCAAGCTTGGATTATAGCCAAACGTGCACGTTGTGGACAGAAGAACACATGGGCAGTAGACAGAGATGGGGCCTCACTCTTGAAACTTAAACACCGGGATAAGGAGGTCGCTCCACGAGTGTGGGAAGAGTGTCAGACACCTATGACCCGACCGGTGGGAAGGATGGTGTGTACAGTGAGCCGATACTCAACACTGGCGTAGTACAGTAGCCCCCTACGAGAACCCTGACAGGCCGGTTGGGGATTTAGAAAAGGGGGTGGTGATGAACAGAGTGTCTGAGTTAAACAGACCACTCTTACCCAGTCCAAAGATCAGGGCTTGATCCATCACCGTTATTTATCTCACTGCCCCATCCCAGCTCAGAACCTGGCTATATGCAAATCAGTCTGTCCCTGGCCCAGTGCATCATGGGAACAGGGCAGACTAAACTACCAAGCCAATTCTTCACCAGAAAGGAGACAAGCTACCGGGGACCGGTTTCTGGCATTTCAGCCTTCTTCGGCCCGGCTTGCTTGAATCCTGATGGAGCAGTGAGAAAGGGACTCATGTCTGAGTATACCCTGCCACACCTATAGTGGCCAAAAACGATTTAGAAAAGGGGGTGGTGATGAACAGAGTGTCTGAGTTAAACAGACCACTCTTACCCAGTCCAAAGATCAGGGCTTGATCCATCACCGGTATTTATCTCACTGCCCCATCCCAGCTCAGAACCTGGCTATATGCAAATCAGTCTGTCCCTGGCCCAGTGCATCATGGGAACAGGGCAGACTAAACTACCAAGCCAATTCTTCACCAGAAAGGAGACAAGCTACCGGGGACCGGTTTCTGGCATTTCAGCCTTCTTCGGCCCGGCTTGCTTGAATCCTGATGGAGCAGTGAGAAAGGGACTCATGTCTGAGTATACCCTGCCACACCTATAGTGGCCAAAAACGATTTAGAAAAGGGGGTGGTGATGAACAGAGTGTCTGAGTTAAACAGACCACTCTTACCCAGTCCAAAGATCAGGGCTTGATCCATCACCGTTATTTATCTCACTGCCCCATCCCAGCTCAGAACCTGGCTATATGCAAATCAGTCTGTCCCTGGCCCAGTGCATTTGTCCACCCTAAGCGTGGAAGGGTATTCTCAGATGTGAGACCCTTGCTCATTGCACCATCAGGATTCAAGCAAACCGGGCCGAAGACGGCTGTAATGCCAGAAACCGGTCCCTGGGAGCTTGTTTCCTTCCCAGTGTAAGAATTGGCTTTTGTAGTTTGGTTTGCCCTGTTCCCATCATGCACTGGGACAGGAACAGACTAATTTGCATACAGCCAGGTTCTGAAACTGGGATGGTGCAGTGAGCTAAAAAACGGTGTTGGATCTAGCCCTGATCTCTTGACTGGGTGAGAGCTTTCTGCTTAATTCAGAGACTCTGTCCCTCACCACCCCTTGTTGTAAATATTTTTGTCCACCCTAAGCGTGGAAGGGTATTCTCAGATGTGAGACCCTTGCTCATTGCACCATCAGGATTCAAGCAAACCGGGCCGAAGACGGCTGTAATGCCAGAAACCGGTCCCCGGGAGCTTGTTTCCTTCCCAGTGTAAGAATTGGCTTTTGTAGTTTGGTTTGCCCTGTTCCCATCATGCACTGGGACAGGAACAGACTAATTTGCATACAGCCAGGTTCTGAAACTGGGATGGTGCAGTGAGCTAAAAAACGGTGTTGGATCTAGCCCTGATCTCTTGACTGGGTGACAGCTTTCTGCTTAATTCAGAGACTCTGTCCCTCACCACCCCTTGTTGTAAATATTTTTGTCCACCCTAAGCGTGGAAGGGTATTCTCAGATGTGAGACCCTTGCTCATTGCACCATCAGGATTCAAGCAAACCGGGCCGAAGACGGCTGTAATGCCAGAAACCGGTCCCCGGGAGCTTGTTTCCTTCCCAGTGTAAGAATTGGCTTTTGTAGTTTGGTTTGCCCTGTTCCCATCATGCACTGGGACAGGAACAGACTAATTTGCATACAGCCAGGTTCTGAAACTGGGATGGTGCAGTGAGCTAAAAAACGGTGTTGGATCTAGCCCTGATCTCTTGACTGGGTGAGAGCTTTCTGCTTAATTCAGAGACTCTGTCCCTCACCACCCCTTGTTGTAAATAGGCCGGTTGGGGAGGCATACCCCAGAAGCAGGTGGCGGGCTGTATCCATGAGGGCTCTTGCTTGAAATTAAGATGGTAGCAATGTCTACCCCCAAGGGACTAAAAAGCACACTCCAAACTAAATTGGACAAATTTGCAACCCAGAAACAGGCTGATTCAGACTCAACATATAAGGGAAGCGTGACTAATACAATGTGCTCGGACAATGGGGACCCAACATTGAAAGATATCATGGATGCCATAGCAGGTGTGCACACATCGCTGGAGCGCATAATAGACTCTATCACTATCGAGATGACACTGATGAGAGCAGAGCAAACACAAGGAGCAGAAGGTCGGAGCGCTGAAACTTTTCAGACACTCACCCCCAGTCACAGATATGGGTTGAATCCATCATCATTCATTAGCTCACTTCACCACCTCAGGTCTGCCCCAGATATATGCATATCAGTCTTGAACCTGTGCCTGGTCTTCCTTGAACCAGCAACAAGCATCCTGTGACCAGTTTCTGGGTAACACCCTACATCACCAGGGCTAGCTTGAATCCAGTGGCAAAGTGAGCAAGGGACCCACGTCTGGGCCGAAACCGTTCCTAGGATGCTTGTTTCCGGTTCAGGGAAGACATGGCTTGGCAGTTCTGGCTTGACTGTTCCCATGAGGCACAGGGTCAAGACTGATTTGCACATAGCTGTGTCTGAACTGGTGTGGCGAAGTGAGCTAAAGAATGATGATGGATTCAACCCAGATCTGTGACTGGGGGTGAGTGTCTGAAATGTTTCAGTGCTCCGTCCATCATCTCTTTGTGTTTACTGATGAGAGCAGACCTGCAATAGATAAGTGAAAAAATTGATGGCCATGGAACTGATCACCACAGAGCTTAGCGGTGAGACCAAACAAATGCGGCAGGGAAAAACAAAGAGCTCCAGATCTCGAGCAAAATGTCGGAAAGCAAGGTTGATGACTACAAAGGTGGATCGAGATGTAATAACATCAGAATAATCATCCGAAAAAGCAGAAGGTCCGGCTGCGGACCTCTTTGTTGAAGATCTAATCATTAACCACCTGTGGCCAATGAATCAGTCCAAACTCTTCACGGTGGAGGGAGTGCATAAGGCCCCAGGGGGCAGGCCAAAACCGGGAGCACTCCCACATCCGCTCTTGGCTAGACTTTTACATTTTAGAGACCGGGACATTGTATTACAAACCACTCGCTCAACTCCCCCCATCAAGTATGAAAACAGCAAATTATCCTTCTTTACAGACTTTACGATAACTGTGCAAAGACAAAGGTGATACTTTCTGAACATCAAGAAGCAACTCAGAGAAAAAGGTATCCAGTATTCTATGTTGTTTATTGCTTAGCTTCATGTTGAAGCAGAGGGAAAGGCTTGGTTCTTCGATACCCCAGAGTCGGCACTGGAATGGTGGCTTGATGGATGGAGACCAGCAAGAGAGCACAACACCCAATGAGGAAAGTACCAACCCTCAATAAAGCACGCGTCCCCAAGTGGTAGATCAACAAGACTTGCTGGTGAAGACGGACCTGGGGAATTACGCGAACGCTTAGACATCGCCTTGGCGCCGTGCGGCCGCCAGACTGAGACGAACAAGGAACGCTAATTGACTTTATCAATACTATTCAATTCAATGTATAGGTTGGTGAAGTATAAATACGCATAGCTAGTAGAGTCTTAGGAGGCTGATCCATCCCCCCCCCCCCAACTTTCATATAGTTAGGGCGACAGGCACTCTTCACAGTTGGGGTCATTTTTTTTATTTATTTTTTTTATTTATAAATTCACAGCAGCAGGAGTAATACAAAAATACAATATACATTTTTACTCAAAGAAATACATTCATGACAAGGTAAATTCCTTAAATGAATAAATAAATCCATTGACGACTCAGTCTTCAAAATAACCCCTAAATGCACCCCAAATACTTAAGCCAATCTTGTGTTTCTTTGCCTCTTTAACAGCAAACAAACCCCATTCTATTTTACAAAAATTATACATTTTTGCATGCCACAGTTCAAACAGTTCAAACACAGGTGGATTTGCTTAAATATTGAACTAATTCAGTCATTGGATCATCACTGACCCTATAGGAAATATTCCAGATGAACTCATAGATTAATAGATCTATGTCTTGAAGCAGGTGTTGCCTAGAAAGTTATATTATATCTACAATCTGGAGATTAACGATTGCATTTTCAGAGTACATCAAAGTCTATTATTTGGTCAATATCAACCAGAAAGCCAGTCGTAAATCTTATTTAGTAAATTGTGGCATTCCTGAGGAAGGCGCAAAGTGCGCTGAAACGCGCGTTGAAGACTTCTCCTGCCCCAAATTATTTTATTGTAATTTGTGTATATCATTGCATTGTGATATTTTGTAAAATTGATTTATTGTTGATGTAGTAATACTTTTTTTTTAAACAAGGTTGCCATCCTTTTGGTGTCCTTTTTATAAAATTGGTTTTATATTGTTAATGATTGTTTAATTGAAAATAAAGACTGACATATATATGTATTTCATGGTCGTTACACTGAGTTCTTTATAATTTTGTTTGTATGGTTATGTTGATATTAGTGAAATTGTTCTTTACCTAGGAATTTATTCTCTATTGCCTTGCTGTCAGACATGACACTTCCGACACTATTGGAAGATGATAAGACACTACTGGAAAGCGATTTTACAAATGAAGAGGTAGCACAAGCCATTAGGGATCTTCAATCCGGGAAGGGGATGGGTCGCAATGGCCTCCCAATAGAGCTTTACAAATTAAAACCTGATAAGATATGAAGAGAGCTGAGAGGTGGGTTGGCTCCCCCAAGATCAAAGACTTGCAACGTTGGTGGTCATACACAAAGAAGGCAAGACCAAACACAAATGCTCATCATACAGACCCATTTCATTGTTGGAAGCAGACGCCAAGATATCAGGAAAGCTGCTGGCCTCACGCCTGGTCGGGTTTATCTCAAAACTGGTTCATCCGGACCAGTCGGGCTTCCTACTATCTAATCAATCAATCAATCAAGAAATTTGTATAGCACGCTACTCACCCGGAGGGTCTCAAGGCGCTTGGGAGGGTGGGGGGGGGTCCGCTACTGCTCGAACAGCCAGGTCTTGAGTTGCTTCCTGAAGGAGAGGTGGTCTTGGGTAAGACGGAGGTGGATGGGGAGTGAATTCCAGGTCTTTGCTGCCAGGTAGGGGAAGGATCTTCCTCCCATCGTGGCTCTTCGGATGCGTGGGACGGCGGTGAGTGCATGGCTGGTCGATCGTAGTTGGCGGGTGGGAGTGTAGAAGGTCAGGCGGTCGTGGAGGTACCTGGGGCCTAGGTTGTGGAGGTCTTTGCGTGCGTGGGTGGGGAGGCGGAACGTGATTCTTTTGCTGATGGGGAGCCAGTGCAGGTCTTTCAGGTGTCCGGAGATGTGGCTGTGGCGTGGGATGTCCAGGATGAGTCGTGCGGAGGCGTTCTGGATGCGTTCGAGTCTTTTCTGCAGTTTGGCTGTGGTTCCGGTGTAGAGGGTGTTTCCGTAATCTAGTCAGCTGGTGGCAAGTGCCTGGGTGACTAGAAATACCTCTCTAAATCTTTGTTGACTTCATGGTTGGTGGGATGAATGGACATGTTGAGAGAGATGCGCTGGTGGTGTCCTTGGACGCTACAATGGCATTTGATACAATCGACTGGCCCTACCTTTTCATCGTACTGGAAAGGCTGCGGTTTGACCCCAGCTTTACTGGCTGGATAAAGCTCGTATACGCTGACCCATTGGTACAAGTGGTTGTAAATAACAAAAAGTCAGAAATCTTCACCCTTAGAAGAGGGACGAGACAGGGATGTTCTCTGTCCCTTTTACTCTTTGCGCTGCCGCTGAAGCCCTAGCAGCATGGATCTGTAGGGACCCGCATCACCAGGGGTTTGAGATGGTCGGAGGACTGGGAGGACCTTATCTCCCTCTACGCCAATGACATACTGCTATATTTGGTGTCACCTCGGTCCTCGATACACAGGGTCCTCAATATATTTACTAACTTCAGTAAATATTTAGGGTACACTATCAATTGGACCAAATCATTTATCTTCGTGCTCAGAGTCAGGTTTCCGCCCCTGCCTATAGGTTGCAAAGTGGCAGAAGCAAAAGATGGCTTTAAATATCTAAGAGGATCCTGTTTTATGTCCACAATCTCCTGCCATCGCTACAGCGGCTAAAAAACGATGTAGAACACTGGAAGTCTCTCCCGCTGTCTCTATTGGGTAGAGCAGCGCTATTCAAAATAATGTCCTTACCCTGCTTTTTATATGTCTTGCATAACTCACCGAATCCTATTCCTGCGACCTACTCTGTGGCCATGGAAAGTGAGCACAGGGTGCTACTTTGGGTAAAGGGATCACCCCAAATATCATTTTCAAAATTGGTGAGGGGGTGGTATGATGAAGGAATAAGACTCCCAGACATTAAGAAATACTATTGGGCTGCTCTGTTGGCAGCCATTAACCAATGTACATACCGGCCTCATGATGATCCTGGGTATCAAATGGATAGATGGCTTTTGCCGGGGGGATCTTTTGTCAGGGCACTTTATTCCAGACCCACAAAACTGCAACTAACGGGACCCACTGCACACTCTGTCCAGATATGGCATACTGCTGACAAGAGTTTGAGTTGGATCAAGAAAATCACACGGGCAACCCCTCTGTGGAACTCGGAACTATTGGGTACCTTAAGCATGACTAAGGGATTCGGCAAATGGGATACTATAGGATTGTCTCGGGTGGTTGACCTATGGAGGGGGGGAGTGATGCCATTTTCGCTACTGCAACAGGAGTATGATCTGGCAATTACAGAAAGATTTAAATATCTACAGGTGCGACATACCCTGCAAGCAAATATTCCAGCAGGAGAAGCACTCCCTGAGGCATTGCCATTAGAGGATAGACTCCTCGACGAGTATATGCCTAAAAAAGCAATATCACTGACCTACCGGAAGTTGATTAATCACACTCCTGACCCTCTCATACAACTTTGCAGGAAATGGGAAACTGCTCTAACAGAACTAGAAGATGAGGACTGGTTGGAGGCATTGGCGTCACCGAGTGAAGTTGCAATCTCATCTGGCTTAACACCTTGCCTGCTCATAACGAGGTGAGCTCGTCATGAGCACCGGGGCGCTGCGCGCCCCCCTCCCCCCAGCACAGTGGGGGAATATGCCCCGCACGGAAGGGGTTAAACTGGTACGGTTAAAAATACTTCATAGAATATATTTCTTGGTACCAGTATTGGTCAGGGTGGGCTATGGGGGGGGACTCTCGCTGTAGGTGGCAATGCGACTGCAAAGGCACATTCCTGCACATACTTTGGGAGTACACCTACATCAGTAAATATTGGACAGAAGTACTCCACTGTATGGAAGAAACCTTGGGTCTAAGTTTGGCCCTTGAGGCTAAAAGATGCCTGTTCAATATTTTTGAGCCATCGGACTTGAGGAGCAAGGAAAAAATATAGGCGACTTTGGGCCAGATGGTGGCCAAGCGAAATATTGCTATATGTGGAGGGGCGCAGGAGGTTCCAACTGTAAATGCATGGAAGAAAGATATGGACATGTGCATGTTTAGGGAAAAAATTGTGTATGTCTCTAGGGAATGCCCGAAAAATGGACACAAATATGGGGCAAATGGAATGCATACAGAGGGGATATCTGTGCTCCACCTGTTCTTACTCCCCTTCCCTCCCTTGAAAAACCTGAATCTGTTGCAAACTGTAATTTGTAAACTGCTTACCGTGTGTAACAATGTGGAAACCCGAACACTCCAATAATAGATAAAGGTACACTCCTTGTTCAGCAAACCTGATATGTGTAATATTTATATACTGTCATCAATAAAAGATATATATAAAAAAGAAGGAAAGAGTGCGGCGAGGTAATATGGAATTCCAGTAAAGAATACTGCATGCCACCCCTTCCATAATGGGGCCATGCTTGGTTTCTTATGGGCATCACTGGCAAAATATGAGTGTCCTGAGAACTGCTTCTCCCGCAGGGTTTGCGTAGAGTGTTTTCTTCTGTAGCAGTAGTGCATGTTTGAATGAGTACTAACGAGGAACAATGAGCTGATATGTGGGAGCCAAGCCATCTGGCTCATTGATTTACAATAAAGGGAAAAGGTGTGTTTCGAGACAGACACAAGATTTTGTTTTGGAGAATTGCATTTGTTTATCCATAAAAGTGTGTGTATTTTCAGAAAATATCAGGTTTATGTTTGAGAAAAAATTGTTTCATTAGTGAGAAGCTAGTTTTATTTGAGGCCAACATAGCTGTGCTTGCTGAATGGCAAGTTCATGATTGGTAACACAGTGATTACTTTTCCCATGTATACTGAATTATACATTTTTGGTTTATATTTAAGTGAGTATGTTGAGTTGCTGATGTGCTTTCCACAGAGCGTCTGATGCCACTGTTGTTATTTCATGACGTATGTGAACACAATACAGAGCTGAGCACCTCCAGTTGAGAAAGTATTTGGCACTGGCCAACCATTGCCTGTGTCTGTGGAGGAGACTGATTTAATTTTCCGCAACAATCTTCTGTGGGCTCTATTTTTCGAGAAATTGAAAGATGTAACAGATCTGATACCAGAATCCAGTTATAGAGATCTTACCGCATATTAGATGGAAAATCAGTTAGGATAGGAGCCCGTTCCACTGGGCTCCAAGCTCGGGAGAACAAAATATGGTCCAGGTCACAAAGATTTTACTTACACTTACTCTTTGAGTACTTCATACTCAATCCTCAATGCTAAAGTGAGTTAGGAGCATTCAGGACGTATTCCTGGAATTCAGGAGTTAGTCAGATGCAATAGTACTTGGTGGCAGATATTCATATCAAAATCGTCTTTATGAATTGGACCTCATATTTTTCCGCCTGGATTCCACCCAGAAATAGCTGCATAAAATCATATTCTTATAATCCGACAGATACCTAGTCGCAGATTGGAAATTGCTTACATTTATATAACTACTGGTGGTAAATGTCCTCATTCGTGATCTGGGTACTGGAAAAGAGATTTCAACCACTGAATACCTCTACTTGGTTTTTGTACAGAGTAGGCCCATCCGATCCAACCAGTGACAGTGCTTAATTTGAGCTGGTGGTTTCCGGTGCTCGGCACTTAATTGCCGGAACCTGCAGTTATGACAGCTGCCACATAGTGGCGCTGTTTGCTTAATTTGAAGATGAGCAGTAAAACAGTTGTTTGCTAGTTCGATATACATTAAAACGACTAATCCCTGCCACCCAAGCCATTCTTAAAGCTTTGGCGGCCTCGAACAGTCTGAACTGTCACCCTTGTAGAAGTGTGATTGTTAGTAGTTGAGTAAGTACAGTGGCACTGTGTGGTGCAAAATGCGGTGTACTCCTGCGGAGGGCCCCAGCAATTATTATTTTACAAATTAAGCACTGGATATTTTCGGTTCTTAGTGAACTGGTTGTTGATTGTACAAAACTGAAAATCCGCTAGAACACTCGGTAGGTTAAAATCCACTATGCCCCTGAAAAACGTTTATTATAGATGAAAAGTACGATAGAACAAATGTAAATATATGTGGGGTTGTATTTACATTCACTTCTGTCGTGACGGAGAGGTTGGGATCCGACAGTGTGGGCGACTGACAGTAGGGCAGTAGGACCCTGTGGGTCCTCAGGCAGAGTGACCAGGTCACCGGACACCAGATCCGGTGGCAGGGACAGGAAGGGGACGGACAATGACCAGGACAGAGACGTGAACGGACGTGGGGACGAGCAACTGCATGATGTAAGAATAAAGAAGAGCTACACTAACCTGTGTCCTGTGTATGGTGTACACCCCTGCGCACAGCATGGACACGACAACTGGCGACGAGGGAAGAAACGATCGTCACGACGTGCGAGGAAAATCGTTGTGTGTGGATTAGCATCATGGAAACATCAAGGTGGCGCCAGGAGCTACACGGGAGCCCACCCCGATCAGCGTCCTACACAGAGTGACAAAGCGCGGTAAGGAGCGCTCAGGAGCAGCGGAGCAGCGTTAGTGCCGAGCAAAGTTGTGGGGCGATCGCGCTGGCGCATTTAAACGCGAAGTCTCGCGAGATGTGGAAGTCCCGGCGGCCATCTTTGGATCAGGCAGAACAAGCCAATGGGAGCACAGCTATAACGTGGCGGCCATTTTGAAGTCAGGAAAGCGAGATTTAGAGAGCGAAATCTCGCGAGAACAAGGGGCGGCCATTTTAGATGGGACAAAAGTACTAATAGCAAGAAGAAAAGGACAGCGGCCATTGCAAGGGCAGGCAAGAAAAGAAAAGAGGCACAACAAAGAGTGTCACAGTAACAGGAATACTACAAAAGAACAGAAAGGAGAGGAAAAAGAAAACAAAAGGACAAGAAAAACATAGAGAAGGATAAGAACAACAGAAAGAGAAAGAAAAAAAATAAATAAATAAATAAAAGGACAAGGAAAAAGGGGACACGAGAAAAGAAAGTAGAAAAAGTTAAATAAAAGCACAACACAAGAAGAAGAAGAAGACGAGAAAGACGATAAAAGGTAAACACAAGAAGACAGAACAGATAAAAAGAAGAAGGCGAGAATGGCAGATCCAAAGCCCAGCGCACAATACAAATAAGACGAAATAAGGACGAGAAGAAAAGACAGAAAGAAAACGAAAATAAGAATGGAAAAAGTCTGAAAAGAGAAAGAAAATAAAAGTTTGAATGAAGAATAAAGGATAAATAAAGCGCAAAAAGGGCGCACAAGTGAAAAAAGGCAACAAGAGAAAGAAAGAAGACAGTGCAATAAGAAAAAGGAAAACAACAAGTGAAAGGAAGAGAAAGGACATAAAGAAAAAGACAAATCGACAAAGAGAAAAGAAGAAAATAAAGAGCAAGAAAGAAGATAAAGAGATAAGAAGAAAATAAAGAGAAAAGAAGAAGAAAAGAAGAAAGAAGATAAAGAGATAAGAAGAAAATATAGAGAAAAGAAGAAAAAAGATAGAGAGAAAAGAAGAAAATAAAGAGGAAGAGAGAAGATAAAGAGATAAGAAGAAAATAAAGAAGAAGAAAGAAGATAAAGAGATAAGAAGAAAATAAAGAGAAAAGAGAAAGAGAAAGGAAGAGAGAAAAGAGGAAAAAGAAAAAGGACAAAAGGAAAGCAGAAAAGAAGAAGAAAAGAAGGAAGAATAAAGACGGAAGAAAAGAAAACAAAAGGAAAGACATAAATATAAGAATAAGACGCAGGAAGGATGCAAATAGAAAAGCCCAGAAGAGGCCGAATAAGAAAAGAAAAAAGGACGAATAAGAAAGAAGTAAGAATAAAGGAAAAGCCAGAGATAAGGCCAAATAGAGGAAAAGACAGAAAAAGAGAAATAACAAAGAAAAGAGGGACAAAGATCACCAAAGAAACAGAAAAGAGAAAAGGAGAACATAGAAGAAAAGAAAACAAAAGGAAAGACACAAAGACAAAAAAAAAAAATAATAATAAATCAATAAATAAAATGGGTAAAAAGGAGCAACGTGACAGGACTTTGGCGCAGGAGAAAGAGCAACAAAAGAAAAGGATAAAGACATACAATGAGCAGAGCGGACAGGCGCTACCAAGGAAGATCAATGCAAGGGACACTGCACGGCCAGGACCAAAGGTGGTGAGACAGAAAGAAATAATATCGATATTAAGACAACAGGTTCTCCAAAGATTCACTGGCGGTGACGAAAGTGAAAGGATTGATGATAATGGTTGTCTCCGACCGACAACAAACAACAAGGAAAAGATAGCGTGTCAAGGAGCTAAAGGCAGATGAAGAAGAAATGGCAGCGGCAACTGCAGCCACATAGAAGGAGGAAGATAGAGGACAAGGAAGCGATGGAGACACTAGATCACGAAGGACATTCAGTAAATAACAGAGACTCATTGAAGAGATGTAGAGTGACAAGCTCTCTCTCTCTCTCTCTCTCTCTCTCTCTCTCTCTCTCTCTCTCTCTCTCTCTCTCTCTCTCATTCTTTCACCTTCATCAATATAACTGTGAATGAGGACTATGATAAATGTGTCACGAACTTTTGTTTGCAACAAGGGGGGAGATGTCGTGACGGAGAGGTTGGGATCCGACAGTGTGGGCGACTGACAGTAGGGCAGTAGGACCCTGTGGGTCCTCAGGCAGAGTGACCAGGTCACCGGACACCAGATCCGGTGGCAGGGACAGGAAGGGGACGGACAATGACCAGGACAGAGACGTGAACGGACGTGGGGACGAGCAACTGCATGATGTAAGAATAAAGAAGAGCTACACTAACCTGTGTCCTGTGTATGGTGTACACCCCTGCGCACAGCATGGACACGACAACTTCCTTCAGGAATAATCGCCGTAAAAATATGATATGTTCCCCTTTATTTCTTAACATTTACTGAAGTCTATAAAACTGTAATTACAGTTAAGTAATTTGGTGTAAAACGTGAGTCTATCACAAGAATCCCACATAACAGCAATGAATGGGACCCTGCCCTCTTTAAATATTTATATGCCTGTTCTTATGGAAATTGGTTTTTAATGCAATATTTCTATAGTATTTTTGTGCAATGATCTTTTTCACCTAATAACACGTCAAGATATAACAATGTGCCCCAGATCACACTGTGTGGTCAGGCGGGGACACTATTAGTCTTCTTTACACAGCCCACCGAGCAATTTCTCACATTTCTGACGATACTAATGCAAAAACTGTGAATGATTGTACAGTCGTGTGAGTCTGACGCAAGGGTTGTCTGCACGTTTTCAAAAATACGTAACCACACAGC
Organism: Lissotriton vulgaris; assembly: GCF_964263255.1. Lineage (NCBI taxonomy): Eukaryota > Metazoa > Chordata > Amphibia > Caudata > Salamandridae > Lissotriton > Lissotriton vulgaris. The sequence continues at coordinate 1,660,970,083 of NC_141691.1, read as the reverse complement.
TTCAGCGGGTCATTTTCATAAACTGTCAGTCAGTGGCAGTGCTGTGCGATGAACGTGCAATAATAACCCACGTGCGCACATGAGACGGCGGACACGTCAGACCGTGTCTCGGTGCCACTGAACAACCACAGTTATGTAATTTCCTCTTTGTCGAACGCTTATGTAATGTTGTCTTTACAGTCACTATTAGTTTATCCTCAGTTTCCTTAATTTACCTTTCGTTAAAGACAATTCAAATGAAGAGTAAAACTAAACAGGAAATTGATTGACTTTAAAAGTATTCTTTTTTCACAAACCTGTTTGTTTCTGTTTCTCATGCCGTCGTCTGCCAGCCTATACTTTGTCCCATAGTGTCAATCTAACTATTATGAGTGTAGTTTACCTGTAAAAACTTCCAAATTAAGCTCCACTCACCAATTGTAAAACTCTACTGAAAACTTCCATATAGTGAGCTCTAGAGTCAGTCCTTTTGTTAAAGCCTTGGGCCTGCCTGTATGTGAAACATGTAAATGCAAGAGAGTGATCTCTTGGAGAGGGTGGAATGACCCTATTGCTTCTGAGGGTTGTGGTCTCCTGCTACCCTTCCTAGCAAACATGCACTCTGGGATAGTCAATGTGTAACCTGCTATAATTCTATTTCAAGCACTGATTCCAATACATTAAAAGAGATATTATTGAGGAAAGTGTAAAATCAGACTTTTACGTCAGCAATCATCATGACACAGTGGGAAAGAAGGCATGCTCTGTGGGTCACTTGGAATCTAATCTATATGTCACTATTCTGATATTATGTATATTATAACATGAAGGCACCTGTATTTGACTTCAAGACGGATATATTTGTAAAGAAATAATCTCTAGTAGTGGGAGTTGCCTAGAAGAGACGAGTATAACAAGTAGGCGCCCCTGGTAGAACACAGTAAGATCCCTGAAAAACAGTCATTATTGCCGCTAATGACTCCGATTCTAGCCACTGGTTTATTAAACTGGTGTAGAAGTGCCAGAGAAAGAGAGATAGTTTGTTCGTTTGTCGCGTAACCCCAGCCAAGGTGTGTGGTGTTGCAGTAAATTTACATATAATTGGGAGATGGTGTTCGGGGCAATCAATGAAATATATGAGGTTAAATTCCCATGGACCAGGAGCAGTAGTACTGGGGTCAAAATGCAAAGAGGAATGAGCACTGTGGCACACTCAGAGGCAAACAAGTATGGCAATTGGCGCAGCATTCATGGTGGTCATTGTGAGGTTAGAGTTCCAGGCTGACAGGGCTGGATCCACAGGATTTGGGAACTTCTGACATGAGACAAGCTATCACTTGCCTCAGAAGACAAGCATTGACATAGCCAATAGGTCTCGCTTTTGGGAACTTATAAGTATTTAGTTATGCAGCACAATATCCTTGGTGCGACTTAGCATGGCTAAACACTTATAAGGTCCCTAAGGTGAGACCTATTGGCTATGCCAATGCTTGTTAGACTTGGCAACACTGTCTGGGCATTGGTTGTAACCCATTAATACCAATTTAACACCCACATTTAGCAATAAGCAACATAAAGTTGGCCATTCCAGATTTGCAAAGGGCCTTCACCATGTGGCAACATGTGTTGCTACATTTTTATTAAACTTTCGAACTGTTAAAGCTAGAAATTTTTTTTTTGTTAAAATCTGCAATTATGCGGCAGATGATGTACTATGTGGCAAATGTGGCAAACATATAATTATGCAGACATTGCACCGGCCAGACAATTGTATAATTCTAGTGACCCTGGTAATAGGCTCAAGATAGCGCCCAGCCAGGCCACCATAATCTGGGGAGGTGGGAGGGAGGATCAGCTCGAAGGCGGGGAGCAAGAGCAAACGGGTGAGCAAAGGGGCGGGCCGCAGGGAACGCAGCGGCAGGGTTAGGGCACGAAAAAACGGGCGGACCATGGGTAATAAAAACAACCACTAATTATACAAAATGAAAAGCAGATGAGCAAGTCACCAGGATGCGATCCTCAAGAAAGACATTGAGTAACACAGTTCAAAGGAAAAAGACCTACAAGGCTTCTTAGATGAAGAAAAAGTAGGAGTGAAAATGGTTACTCAGGGGCATATTTATAAGCCCCTTTGCACAAATGAAATTTATGAAATCACGCAAGGCCACCTTGAGTGAACCTGCGTGTCTTCATAAATCTCGAGTAATGTAACGTAGTGGAAATTGCTGCGTTGCATTTCTCTGCGTCAGGGAGGCATTCCAATGGGTGTTGCGTGGGTGTTCCCATATAACATCCATGGAGTTTGACACATTCCCAGATCTACAAGAACACGTAATCCTGGGCATGCGGCAAAAAGATTTGCTTCCCATGAGAGACATATGATGAGAAATATCTTTATTTTTCCTCTTTCGGGAAGAAGCCTTTCAGGATTGTTTTTGTGCAGAAGGTGCCCCTTCCTGCACAAAAACAATTCTGCGTGCAATGCAGGCACCCTTGCACCATGATCCAAAGGTGGCTACATTGGCACTAGGCAGCCCATTGTGCGTCGGCACACGGGAAAGGACAGGAATGCATCAGATTGCCTTAAATACGCAGCATTTCTGCCCTTTCCCAGAGACACAGCTCAGCAAGGTGACTTACTGTACTGCGGTATGCTGTCCTGTGCTGCACCACTTTCTCATAAACATAACCCTCAATTTCGAGGAGAATAACTGTGATGAATGTGTGACCCAGCACTTCTGTCTCTAGTAGACCTCCCAGAAAGGTGACTGTTCGGTGGTGCAGAATGTGTAGATGCCCGTCTCTATAAAGTTAGTGTCATGCATTGTATAATAACAGATTTTATATGGATACATTTAAAAATTAAACATATTTTGCTGGCCCCTTCACATAAGGAATGAGAAAATGGGTATGTTTTTTGCAGTTTTTGCTAATGAGTTTTCTCCTGTCTTCACGTTGGGTGGGAAAAGCAATGAAGGGGCTGGGGTACTGCTTCGTACAGATCCTAGGAGGATTCAACTATGGTTTCACCTCATGAGGGTCACATGCAATGGGATACTTAAGTGCACAGGTTTTATATATGTTCCTGATAGGTCATGTGACGAGATTCAATCAATCCAATCATGTGTCTTGATGGGTATCTACGTCATATGACCCCATCAGCCTATGACTAGGTTATCTAATAGGAAGCAGGAGGCAGGGGGTTTCAGCAGTGTTCAGAAATGTAACACGGTACCGCAGGGAGTAAAAAGAGGATGGGATTTGCAGGAGTGATAGAGTAGCCAACAGTGACAAGGGACGGATAGGGGCAAAAAGTGCAGGGCAAGAAGGTCTGAGGAAACAGCACCTTGAAGGGCCTGAGAAGAAGAGCAAGATCACAGAAAGAAGAAATTGTCCAAGAGCAAATGCAAGAGTATCAGAAAACTTAACAGAAGCAGCCCAGGTAGGACATGGCAGAGGGAGTATGGAAACGTATGGACACGCTGCAGTAAATGTCAAAGGTGCAAACATAGCATGTAGAAAAAAATAGAGGGAGCAGCCTACTTAGGGCTTTGGGTATAATGATAGTAAAGACTGGTAAAGATAGGAGGAAATGTCTCAGGGGTGGAGGCAGAAACCTCCAATATATGACGGCATTTTGTTCCACTATAGGTGAAATGAAAGGTCTAAGACCAAGCGAAAATCAGAAAAAACTACACAATTTTGTGCTTGTACCTGGTACCGAAAATGAAATCACTCTCTATAATTGCAAAGCAGGAGACAGCTGTCAAAAACATGAGACTATTTTTGCTGATCACATGGGTTTCCTAACCCACAAAAAAAGTCCATCCGTTTTCTAACAACTTGCTTCTTTGATATAGCTTCAGCTTCAGGAGCACACTAGATAGATCTTTATTAATACAGTTTAATATGGTTGTTTTTTAAAATTTCTTTTCAAAACTAACTTTATGAAACTGTTTCAGCAGTTTCAAGAAAAACAGGTTTGTATAAAAGTTGCGGGTCTTGAAAAATAAGATATTTTACCTCTGTTTTAAAAATATAAACTTTTTTTTCCCCTTTCTGCGTAGATGTTAAAACACCAGGCTAACATTCTCCCTTTCCTGAAAATAGAGCAATTATAACACGGATCGCTTTTTCCACCGTTACCACATGCCAGTAGTCAAAGCGTATCAGCAGTCACAATATGTGAGCATGTTAACAAGGTTCTTTCACTCTCTAAAAAGCCACAGAAGAAAGGGGATTCTGCCCTGAGAAATGCTAAAACGAAGGCGCAAAAAACGAGGCTGGTGTTTGTTATAGAAAATGGCATCACTCCGTCGGGCTGATCAAGGTGGAGCGTCTGAATCTTTGACAGAAGCCCAGGCTTCATTTGACAAGCTGGCTTTTTTACAGTTCAGAAGACTTGCTTTCTCTTTCCGACTAATGAATGACTCCATTTTTGGTCGTTACCTCACTAGCCTGGACTGGTCATAGTTGTTTAACTGTTCTTCACCAGAGGTTTTATGCAGCCTGAGATATCAGATTTAATTAGGTGAGTACTGTTGACGGGGTGCAAAAACAACAAGCTTGTGCGGCAGCAGAAGGAGGCGCAGCAGCAGGGGGGAGGAGAGGGACCTGCCCTGTTTGGAGCGATAATTGCTGCCATATGGAGGCGCGCACTCCGCAAGTAGATCGCCTCACGTGCACGTGTTGCCACTGATGGCAATGGAACGCGTTTGTAACGTCCTGAATGTCTCAGGATCGTTAACAGACAAGATAATGAGGACACAACCACTTGTGTACGTTTAGTTATTTTAATGTTGGCAAAATATATACAATAAGTCAACAAAAGGAATAGTCACTGGAATCCTCCAGTCTTTCTACGTTACCAACCCACAGCACCGATGGTCCTAACCGTCCTCTGCAAATACGCCGGTCCCGGCGTATGCCAACAGAGGGCAGATTATGCAATGGCCGAAAATGCCAATCGATATGCTGTGAGGGGCACGAAGAGCGAGTGTGAGAACAGAGGAGTCAGGGAAACACCCAGCCGGGGTCTCTACCTGAAGGGAGCAGCCGCTCAACCTCTTCCTCGTACTGCACCGGGAAGCGGAGTCACCTCCTGGTGCTGCGTCACCGATGCCCAAATCATTGTATGGTGATGGGATCGAGAGCAGCCGCTCGATCGATCCTGGGGACCTCCTAGACTGTAACGCGGCAAACACCTCCCGGTGTGCGTCACAGCTGGTAGTCCCTGAATCTCGGGTCGGGCTGGGAGCTACGGCTCCTACCAGCGCAAGTGCAACGGCGCCTGGACTCAGCCGAGTCAAGGCGAAGCTCAATGGATGTCCGGTAGAGCTTCCGGGTCTGAAAACAGGTTGAACTTGGCAAGACACGGCCCAGGGAGTAACGGCTCGACCTACCTCCGTTCTTGCCGGACGGGAGCTACCACTCCGGAACGCTGCTCTTCACGAAGCTGGAATGCCGGTGTAACTCAATATCCGACAGCGTTCTTTCTCCCGGTTCCTCCTTTTATAGGGCGTGTTTCCTTGAGTTATGTAACGGCTCTCTCGTTTACATAACTTCTCAACCGCTAAGCATCCTGGGAGTCGTAGTCCGTTTTCGCTGGTTACTGGTTTTTCCCCCGCATGACGGGAATTCTTGACAACGTGCACGTTTTTGGCTGAAGAGCCAAAGCGATTGGAAAAGGTATTTTTGCCTATGCAACACATGTGCGCTGCATAGGCGAGACCTAAAAAAGAAAAGGCATACCCGGCATAGTGGGGCCTCTGCTGGCCTATTTATCTGAGGAATACTGGGAATTGAGTGTCCCGGATCCCTCAGGAACAGACATACTATAGGCGAGTAGGGAGCAGCAGAGTGTCTGATATATCATGAAGTCGACCGACAGGTCTCAGGAGTCGCATGAACTGAGGGGAGGGAGACAAGCTGGGGGAGGGGGGAGGTTATGTGTGTTGCGATTTTTCTTTTTTCACTTTCTTTTCCCTCTTTCTCCAAATGTGAAAGATTATTATTGATGCGAACCTTGCCAGGCTTGGGATTTAGGGGACAGTATGTGAAGCATGACATGCCAAAATAAAAAAAGGGTTAAACATAAAAAAACTGGTGTATGCTGTACAAGTGTCCATTGTCCATCAGGCAACGACATATCCAACCTGGGGGTGACGCCATTCCGACCTTGTGATTACAGCGCCTATATTTAGAAGTGAGATAAAAGAAGTGCTGAGTTGCTGACAATGACCACAGGCGTTTAAATTGCCACTAAGTGCTGTGAACCACATGGCATGGACGACCGAAATGGATGAACCCCAGAGTTATGCTGTGTGGGGACTGTGGGGGTGGTAGGAGGCTCTCCAGGTCATCAAACTGGGGAGCATTTAGCCGCTGACAGGGCCAGACTGGCCTTTTATCCCACCGAAGCATTTTCCCGTTGGGATCCAGCCATTGAAGGCCAGTTTTGAAAGCCATGGCCAATTCTGGTGCCTCCTCACTTTACCCTGCTCCCCGAAGTTAACTGCAGCAGGCACTAGGGTCTTGGTGAGTGAAAGGGGTGAGTGGGTGGAGAGAGGAGTGAGATCAGTGAGGTGGGAAATAGAGGCGAGGAGAGACAGAGAATGGATGAATGGAAAGAGAGCTAGAGGGGAGAACGACAGCAGGCAGGTTTGAGCATTTTTGCCAGCTCTGCTTTTGATTCCTCAGTTCAGCCGAACTCAGAAAGGGACCGAAGCAGAATAGTGAAGCAAGCTGTAAAGAGAATCGGCGTAGAGCTGAAAAATTAAGCGAGAGACTGGACACAAAAACATGAGAATGTTTTACACTGGGGCAGACCGTTTTTCAGATGCACCGGAGACTTTCATTATGAAAGGCACATCTGTCGAAGGACATAAACAAGATAGTGGAAGGGGGTCCTTCAAGGGGGTGCAAGGGGCGCCTGTAGGCCTGCACATTCCAAATGCCGTCTTTTTGGATCCGAGAAGGAATTTACAGAGTGCAAGAGGTTGTTGTAAGAAGGTAATAACAAAGACTGGAATGGGCCTTGGAGCAGGTCCGTCCTAAAGCCCCATAGGCTGGAAGAAAAGGAGCTTCCTTCTGGGCCAGAAGGATTGTTAGCCCTTCAGCCAATCTAAGTCAACGGACGAACCCACCAACCAGGCCCCAGGGTGCTGCTCAAAGGGCCTCACTTCGCGCATTGATTCTGACCATGTTGGTTTGAAGTTGGGAGTAGCTGTTGGATGTAAAAGAGCCCGCAGGTGGACCCTGCCAAACCTGTCCACCGACACGGCAGACCACAAGGGGAAAACAGATATTCTGTGTGTGTGTCAGTTCACAAGTTGGCTAAGAAATAAACTGCGATGTGAAATCAATTTACTTTCTCAATCTTTGTATGCATGAGAGGTATGTTGATCTCTGTGTGTAATAACACTAAAAGTGATAATACCATGATTACACATGTGTGTTAGTTACTAACACAAGTTCGAAACAGTTATGCTGGTAGTGGAACCTGCTGCCTGGAGATTACACAAAGATCTCTGAAACATATAGATTAACCCACTCAGTTGTATTACAAGAATAAGAACACAATGCAGTGCATCAAGCATATTAGCCCATTATCTCATTTTACGATGATTCAAAACAGCAACCAAAAGTAAGACACTGATCTCTACAGCAAGTGCATTAGCCACCTCAGCTGTCTCACAATTATTATTTATAATCTTGAGACTTGCTAGATACACCCTGCTATCTGCAGTCGGTACCTCACTTAACACCTGTGCTGTGTTAGTGTTACAGTACGTTCTATTCTGAACAATAAAGTAAGCCAGACAGAGCTTTACTATCACATTTTGGCTTATGGGGGGCAGAGTTTGTAAAAGTATTGTACCGACTTGGCTTCTTGTGAATCTAGCACTTTTGCCACTGCCATTAATGGCCCCCACCTCTTCCACTGCCCCCTCCCATCCCTATTCAACTCTAGAAAGACCTAGAAAGATATCAAGTGAACTGAAAACTGTAATCATTCAGAGATAGCTAATAAAAATGCAGGTCTTTGGCAATGCCTGTCATGAACCCATTATTGATACATAACACAGACCTGCCACACGAGAAAAATAACCACACAACTTGTAGGCAAACAATGACAAACCCATCAATAGTCCAATTTACATTTCAGATTAGAAACAGCAGGATGGCAGCTCACATGGAATCGCAAGTTTCTAAATTGAAATCGTACAGTTAGTTTCTTACCTGCAGCGTTGATCCTGAACAAGGTGTGGAAATAGCCGGCAGGTATATTCTTCTGGCGTCTGTGAAGCTTGTGAGCAGGTCTTTCAAGAGAGTATTTTTATGTGGGCGGAGTAAGAAGTAAACAAGCTGGAGAATGTCATTCACGATTATTAAACAATATTATGTGATCGGATGCCGAGTGTCATAGCTGAGCACCTCGACCATGCTCCGACACAACACATGCCTCATATCCTCAGTAGAATTCCATAACAATTAGGTGTTAATTCTTCTACTGTTTAATTGTGCTTAGTATGTGTATGCTGACTGGCTTGAATTCCTTTGTAGAACATGGAGGACTGTGTTGACTATATAAACAAGCATCGGCAAAGTCAACAGAAAGAAGGAAAGATGATTAAAAAGAAAGATGGAAAAAAAGATCAAAAGAAAGAAAGAAGGCAAAAAAGAAAGAAAGATGAAAAAAGTAAACAAGGCAAGAAATAAAAATGCAAAAAAGAAAAGACAAAATGAGAAAAAAGGAAAGGCTGCAAAAAAGATAGAAAGAAAAAGGAAAGGCAGTAAAAAAGAGGGAAAGGAAAAAGAAGTCAGGCATACAAGAAGGAAAAAAGAAAAGGAAAAAGGAAGGAAAGAAAGAAGAAATAAAGTGGAAACAGAATGAAGAAAAAAATGAAAAAATAAAGGGGGCAGAAAGAAGGGAAGAAATGAAAAAAGGAAAGAGAAAAGGAAGAAGACAAGAAGTAAAACAAGCATTTACAATGCAATGGTCTCGGCATCATTAAAGGAAGAGCTATTGGCATTGCTCATGACATTTCTTTTTTTTTCTTTAAATCATAAACAAATGACATTGTCATTTACATTGCCAATACACAGCACTCTGCACTCAACAGCACACAGCACTCTGCACTCAACAGCACACAGCACTCTGCACTCAACAGCACACAGCACTCTGCACTCAACAGCACACAGCACTCTGCACTCAACAGCACACACCGCTCTGCACCTGCACTTACTGCTCTGCACCTGCACTCACTACTCTGCACTCACAACTCTGCATTCTGCACTCACTACTCTGCACTCACAACTCTGCACTCACAACTCTGCACTCACAACTCTGCACTCACAACTCTGCACTCACAACTCTGCACTCACTACTCACTACTCTGCACTCACTACTCTGCACTCACTACTCTGCACTCACTACTCTGCACTCACTACTCTGCACTCACTACTCTGCACTCACTACTCTGCACTCACTACTCTGCACTCACTACTCACTACTCTGCACTCACTACTCTGCACTCACTACTCTGCACTCACTACTCACTACTCTGCACTCACTACTCTGCACTCACTACTCTGCACTCACTACTCTGCACTCACTACTCTGCACTCACTACTCTCTGCACTCACTACTCTGCACTCACTACTCTGCACACTCACTACTCTGCACTCACTACTCTGCACTCACTACTCTGCACTCACTACTCTGCACTCACTACTCTGCACTCACTACTCTGCACTCACTACTCTGCACTCACTACTCTCTGCACTCACTACTCTCTGCACTCACTACTCTCTGCACTCACTACTCTCTGCACTCACTACTCTCTGCACTCACTACTCTGCACTCACTACTCTGCACTCACTACTCTGCACTCACTACTCTGCACTCACTACTCTGCACTCACTACTCTGCACTCACTACTCTCTGCACTCACTACTCTCTACACTCACTACTCTGCACTCACTACTCTGCACTCACTACTCTGCACACTCACTACTCTGCACTCACTACTCTGCACTCACTACTCTGCACTCACTACTCTGCACTCACTACTCTGCACTCACTACTCTGCACTCACTACTCTCTGCACTCACTACTCTCTGCACTCACTACTCTCTGCACTCACTACTCTCTGCACTCACTACTCTCTGCACTCACTACTCTGCACTCACTACTCTGCACTCACTACTCTGCACTCACTACTCTCTGCACTCACTACTCTCTGCACTCACTACTCTCTGCACTCACTACTCTCTGCACTCACTACTCTGCACTCACTACTCTCTGCACTCACTACTCTCTGCACTCACTACTCTCTGCACTCACTACTCTGCACTCACTACTCTGCACTCACTACTCTGCACTCACTACTCTGCACTCACTACTCTGCACTCACTACTCTCTGCACTCACTACTCTGCACTCACTACTCTGCACTCACTACTCTGCACACTCACTACTCTGCACTCACTACTCTGCACTCACTACTCTGCACTCACTACCCTGCACACTCACTACTCTGCACTCACTACTCTGCACTCACTACTCTGCACTCACTACTCTGCACTCACTACTCTGCACTCACTACTCTCTGCACTCACTACTCTCTGCACTCACTACTCTCTGCACTCACTACTCTGCACTCACTACTCTGCACTCACTACTCTGCACTCACTACTCTGCACTCACTACTCACTACTCTGCACTCACTACTCTGCACTCACTACTCTGCATACACTACTCTGCATACACTACTCTGCACTCACTACTCTGCACTCACTACTCTGCACTCACTACCCTGCAAACTCACTACTCTGCACTCACTACTCTGCACTCACTACTCTGCACTCACTACTCTGCACTCACTACTCTCTGCACTCACTACTCTCTGCACTCACTACTCTCTGCACTCACTACTCTCTGCACTCACTACTCTGCACACTCAACTCTGCACTCACTACTCTGCACTCACTACTCTGCACTCACTACTCACTACTCTGCACTCACTACTCTGCACTCACTACTCACTACTCTGCACTCACTACTCTGCACTCACTACTCTGCACTCACTACTCTGCACTCACTACTCTGCACTCACTACTCTGCACTCACTACCCTGCACACTCACTACCCTGCACACTCACTACTCTGCACTCACTACTCTGCACTCACTACTCTGCACTCACTACTCTGCACTCACTACTCTGCACTCACTACTCTGCACTCACTACTCTGCACTCACTACTCTGCACTTACTACTCTGCACTCACTACTCACTACTCTGCACTCACTACTCACTACTCTGCACTCACTACTCTGCACTCACTACTCACTACTCTGCACTCACTACTCTGCACTCACTACTCACTACTCTGCACTCACTACTCTGCACTCACTACTCTGCACTCACTACTCTGCACTCACTACTCACTACTCACTACTCACTACTCTGCACTCACTACTCACTAATCTGCACTCACTACTCTGCACTCACTACTCACTACTCTGCACTCACTACTCTGCACTCACTACTCTGCACTCACTACTCTGCACTCACTACCCTGCACACTCACTACCCTGCACACTCACTACTCTGCACTCACTACTCTGCACTCACTACTCTGCACTCACTACTCTGCACTCACTACTCTGCACTTACTACTCTGCACTCACTACTCACTACTCTGCACTCACTACTCACTACTCTGCACTCACTACTCTGCACTCACTACTCTGCACTCACTACTCTGCACTCACTACTCTGCACTCACTACTCACTACTCTGCACTCACTACTCTGCACTCACTACTCTGCACTCACTACTCACTACTCTGCACTCACTACTCACTACTCACTACTCTGCACTCACTACTCTGCACTCACTACTCTGCACTCACTACTCTGCACTTACTACTCTGCACTCACTACTCACTACTCTGCACTCACTACTCACTACTCTGCACTCACTACTCTGCACTCACTACTCACTACTCTGCACTCACTACTCTGCACTCACTACTCACTACTCTGCACTCACTACTCTGCACTCACTACTCTGCACTCACTACTCTGCACTCACTACTCGGCACTCACTACTCGGCACTCACTACTCGGCACTCACTACTTTGCACTCACTACTCACTACTCAGCACTCACTACTCACTACTCTGCACTCACTACTCTGCACTCACTACTCTGCACTCACTACTCGGCACTCACTACTCGGCACTCACTACTCTGCACTCACTACTTTGCACTCACTACTCACTACTCTGCACTCACTACTCACTACTCAGCACTCACTACTCACTACTCACTACTCTGCACTCACTACTCTGCACTCACTACTCACTACTCTGCACTCACTACTCACTACTCTGCACTCACTACTCACTACTCAGCACTCACTACTCACTACTCTGCACTCACTACTCTGCACTCACTACTCTGCACTCACTACTCTGCACTCACTACTCTGCACTCACTACTCACTACTCAGCACTCACTACTCACTACTCACTACTCTGCACTCACTACTCTGCACTCACTACTCACTACTCTGCACTCACTACTCACTACTCTGCACTCACTACTCACTACTCTGCACTCACTACTCACTACTCAGCACTCACTACTCACTACTCTGCACTCACTACTCTGCACTCACTACTCTGCACTCACTACTCTGCACTCACTACTCGGCACTCACTACTCACTACTCTGCACTCACTACTCTGCACTCACTACTCTGCACTCACTACTCTGCACTCACTACTCTGCACTCACTACTCTCTGCACTCACTACTCTGCACTCACTACTCTGCACACTCACTACTCTGCACTCACTACTCTGCACTCACTACTCTGCACTCACTACTCTGCACTCACTACTCTGCACTCACTACTCTGCACTCACTACTCTGCACTCACTACTCTCTGCACTCACTACTCTCTGCACTCACTACTCTCTGCACTCACTACTCTCTGCACTCACTACTCTCTGCACTAACTACTCTCTGCACTCACTACTCTGCACTCACTACTCTGCACTCACTACTCTGCACTCACTACTCTGCACTCACTACTCTGCACTCACTACTCTCTGCACTCACTACTCTCTACACTCACTACTCTGCACTCACTACTCTGCACTCACTACTCTGCACACTCACTACTCTGCACTCACTACTCTGCACTCACTACTCTGCACTCACTACTCTGCACTCACTACTCTGCACTCACTACTCTGCACTCACTACTCTCTGCACTCACTACTCTCTGCACTCACTACTCTCTGCACTCACTACTCTCTGCACTCACTACTCTCTGCACTCACTACTCTGCACTCACTACTCTGCACTCACTACTCTGCACTCACTACTCTGCACTCACTACTCTCTGCACTCACTACTCTCTGCACTCACTACTCTCTGCACTCACTACTCTCTGCACTCACTACTCTGCACTCACTACTCTCTGCACTCACTACTCTCTGCACTCACTACTCTCTGCACTCACTACTCTGCACTCACTACTCTGCACTCACTACTCTGCACTCACTACTCTGCACTCACTACTCTGCACTCACTACTCTCTGCACTCACTACTCTGCACTCACTACTCTGCACTCACTACTCTGCACACTCACTACTCTGCACTCACTACTCTGCACTCACTACTCTGCACTCACTACCCTGCACACTCACTACTCTGCACTCACTACTCTGCACTCACTACTCTGCACTCACTACTCTGCACTCACTACTCTGCACTCACTACTCTGCACTCACTACTCTCTGCACTCACTACTCTCTGCACTCACTACTCTCTGCACTCACTACTCTCTGCACTCACTACTCTGCACTCACTACTCTGCACTCACTACTCTGCACTCACTACTCTGCACTCACTACTCACTACTCTGCACTCACTACTCTGCACTCACTACTCTGCATACACTACTCTGCATACACTACTCTGCACTCACTACTCTGCACTCACTACTCTGCACTCACTACCCTGCACACTCACTACTCTGCACTCACTACTCTGCACTCACTACTCTGCACTCACTACTCTGCACTCACTACTCTCTGCACTCACTACTCTCTGCACTCACTACTCTCTGCACTCACTACTCTCTGCACTCACTACTCTGCACACTCAACTCTGCACTCACTACTCTGCACTCACTACTCTGCACTCACTACTCACTACTCTGCACTCACTACTCTGCACTCACTACTCACTACTCTGCACTCACTACTCTGCACTCACTACTCTGCACTCACTACTCTGCACTCACTACTCTGCACTCACTACCCTGCACACTCACTACCCTGCACACTCACTACTCTGCACTCACTACTCTGCACTCACTACTCTGCACTCACTACTCTGCACTCACTACTCTGCACTCACTACTCTGCACTCACTACTCTGCACTTACTACTCTGCACTCACTACTCACTACTCTGCACTCACTACTCACTACTCTGCACTCACTACTCTGCACTCACTACTCACTACTCTGCACTCACTACTCTGCACTCACTACTCACTACTCTGCACTCACTATTCTGCACTCACTACTCTGCACTCACTACTCTGCACTCACTACTCACTACTCACTACTCACTACTCTGCACTCACTACTCACTAATCTGCACTCACTACTCTGCACTCACTACTCACTACTCTGCACTCACTACTCTGCACTCACTACTCTGCACTCACTACTCTGCACTCACTACCCTGCACACTCACTACCCTGCACACTCACTACTCTGCACTCACTACTCTGCACTCACTACTCTGCACTCACTACTCTGCACTTCCTACTCTGCACTCACTACTCACTACTCTGCACTCACTACTCACTACTCTGCACTCACTACTCTGCACTCACTACTCTGCACTCACTACTCTGCACTCACTACTCTGCACTCACTACTCACTACTCTGCACTCACTACTCTGCACTCACTACTCTGCACTCACTACTCACTACTCTGCACTCACTACTCACTACTCACTACTCACTACTCTGCACTCACTACTCTGCACTCACTACTCTGCACTCACTACTCTGCACTTACTACTCTGCACTCACTACTCACTACTCTGCACTCACTACTCACTACTCTGCACTCACTACTCTGCACTCACTACTCACTACTCTGCACTCACTACTCTGCACTCACTACTCACTACTCTGCACTCACTACTCTGCACTCACTACTCTGCACTCACTACTCTGCACTCACTACTCGGCACTCACTACTCGGCACTCACTACTCGGCACTCACTACTTTGCACTCACTACTCACTACTCAGCACTCACTACTCACTACTCTGCACTCACTACTCTGCACTCACTACTCTGCACTCACTACTCGGCACTCACTACTCGGCACTCACTACTCTGCACTCACTACTTTGCACTCACTACTCACTACTCTGCACTCACTACTCACTACTCAGCACTCACTACTCACTACTCACTACTCTGCACTCACTACTCTGCACTCACTACTCACTACTCTGCACTCACTACTCACTACTCTGCACTCACTACTCACTACTCAGCACTCACTACTCACTACTCTGCACTCACTACTCTGCACTCACTACTCTGCACTCACTACTCTGCACTCACTACTCTGCACTCACTACTCACTACTCAGCACTCACTACTCACTACTCACTACTCTGCACTCACTACTCTGCACTCACTACTCACTACTCTGCACTCACTACTCACTACTCTGCACTCACTACTCACTACTCTGCACTCACTACTCACTACTCAGCACTCACTACTCACTACTCTGCACTCACTACTCTGCACTCACTACTCTGCACTCACTACTCTGCACTCACTACTCTGCACTCACTACTCGGCACTCACTACTCGGCACTCACTACTTTGCACTCACTACTCACTACTCAGCACTCACTACTCACTACTCTGCACTCACTACTCTGCACTCACTACTCTGCACTCACTACTCGGCACTCACTACTCGGCACTCACTACTCTGCACTCACTACTTTGCACTCACTACTCACTACTCTGCACTCACTACTCACTACTCAGCACTCACTACTCACTACTCACTACTCTGCACTCACTACTCTGCACTCACTACTCACTACTCTGCACTCACTACTCACTACTCTGCACTCACTACTCACTACTCAGCACTCACTACTCACTACTCTGCACTCACTACTCTGCACTCACTACTCTGCACTCACTACTCTCTGCACTCACTACTCTCTGCACTCACTACTCTCTGCACTCACTACTCTCTGCACTCACTACTCTGCACTCACTACTCTGCACTCACTACTCTGCACTCACTACTCTGCACTCACTACTCTCTGCACTCACTACTCTCTGCACTCACTACTCTCTGCACTCACTACTCTGCACTCACTACTCACTACTCTGCACTCACTACTCTGCACTCACTACTCACTACTCTGCACTCACTACTCACTACTCAGCACTCACTACTCACTACTCACTACTCAGCACTCACTACTCACTACTCACTACTCACTACTCTGCACTCACTACTCAGCACTCACTACTCACTACTCTGCACTCACTACTCACTACTCTGCACTCACTACTCACTACTCTGCACTCACTACTCACTACTCAGCACTCACTACTCACTACTCACTACTCAGCACTCACTACTCACTACTCACTACTCAGCACTCACTACTCACTACTCACTACTCACTACTCAGCACTCACTACTCAGCACTCACTACTCACTACTCTGCACTCACTACTCACTACTCTGCACTCACTACTCACTACTCACTACTCTGCACTCACTACTCTGCACTCACTACTCTGCACTCACTACTCTGCACTCACTACTCACTACTCTGCACTCACTACTCACTACTCTGCACTCACTACTCACTACTCTGCACTCACTACTCTGCACTCACTACTCACTACTCTGCACTCACTACTCTGCACTCACTACTCTGCACTCACTACTCTACACTCACTACTCTCTGCACTCACTACTCTCTGCACTCACTACTCACTACTCTGCACTCACTACTCTGCACTCACTACTCTGCACTCACTACTCTGCACTCACTACTCTGCACTCACTACTCTGCACTCACTACTCTGCACTCACTACTCTGCACTCTGCACTCACTACTCTGCACTCACTACTCTGCACTCACTACTCTCTGCACTCACTACTCTCTGCACTCACTACTCTGCACTCACTACTCTGCACTCACTACTCTGCACTCACTACTCTGCACTCACTACTCACTACTCTGCACTCACTACTCTGCACTCACTACTCTCTGCACTCACTACTCTGCACTCACTACTCTGCACTCACTACCCTGCACACTCACTACTCTGCACTCACTACTCTGCACTCACTACTCTCTGCACTCACTAGTCTCTGCACTCACTACTCTCTGCACTCACTACTCTCTGCACTCACTACTCTCTGCACTCACTACTCTGCACTCACTACTCTGCACTCCCTACTCTGCACTCACTACTCTGCACTCACTACTCACTACTCTGCACTCACTACTCTGCACTCACTACTCTGCACTCACTACTCTGCACACTCAACTCTGCACACTCAACTCTGCACTCACTACTCTGCACTCACTACTCACTACTCTGCACTCACTACTCTGCACTCACTACTCTGCACTCACTACTCTGCACTCACTACTCTCTGCACTCACTACTCTGCACTCACTACTCTGCACTCACTACTCTCTGCACTCACTACTCTGCACTCACTACTCTGCACTCACTACTCTCTGCACTCACTACTCTGCACTCACTACTCTGCACTCACTACTCTCTGCACTCACTACTCTCTGCACTCACTACTCTCTGCACTCACTACTCTCTGCACTCACTACTCTCTGCACTCACTACTCTGCACTCACTACTCTGCACTCACTACTCTCTGCACTCACTACTCTGCACTCACTACTCTGCACTCACTACTCTGCACTCACTACCCTGCACACTCACTACTACTCTGGGCAACTCCAGAAATATTTTTCTCAAGCAACCGGACAACCACGCAGACTATACAGCACAGAAGATAAACTATGAAATATGGTTCAAAACTGTATTAAATGTCTAGGAATAAATACGATTGCTCAGTCCTCACTCAGGCTTCTTCTGTTGGTTTGCGGCGGCCAGCTGACAGCATCTGCATCACTTGATGTGAAGTTCACTCACACAAGCAGGACTGACAAACAGCCACAGTGAAACAGCGTTTTGTGACTCCTTTCAGAAATAATTGCTTCTCGTGGGTGGGAATCTCTGCACGTATGGTGCTATGCCTAACACGATCACAAAAAAAAACCAAGCCGTAAGCGTGCACACTCCCGAACTTCCGGTTTCGGGATGTGCAAGCTCACGGCTGTCGTGGGGCGGGACTTCCGTTTTTGCGAGAAGCCCGCGCCCATGGAGTGGATGGCCCAGAGACTGGTGGCAGCAGAAATCAGGAGTGGCGGCTGATGCGGTAAGTGGGGCTTGGGGGGCTTGGCACGTGTGTGTGTGTGTGTGTGTGTGTGTGTGTCTGCGCGCGTGTGTCTGCACGTGTGTGGGTGTGTCTGTGTGTGTGTGTGTGTGTGTGTGAGAGACTGCGCGTGCGTGTGTGTGTGCCTGCGTTCGGCCGGCCTGCATAAGCGCGTTCACAGACCCTGGTCGGCGCGTTCACAGCTCTAGGTCCCTTCAGAGCGAACTCCATGACAATAGGTCTCGATGCCGAGACCTAAAAAGGAATGAAAGAAGAAAATGAGTCAAGAAAGAAAGGACAAAAGGGGAAATAGCAAAAAAGAAATCAAAGGGAGAAATAAAGGAAATATATTAGGAAAGAAAAAATAAAGAAGGAAAGAAGAAAGGAATGAAAGATAGAAAGACAGACGAAAGAAAGATGGTCACAGTTTGACATATTTGATACTAAAACCCAAATGACACAAGTGTGCTGCAACACTATAACCAATGGTTTTCTTCTGGAACAAAGTTTATTTAAAAACTATGTCTGAAAATGCGTCCACATAGACAATATGGTATGCTGTGAAATAGCAGCAGTCCACTTAAAAATGAATGTACAATTGCATTGGAAGGAGACAAGAACTGATAAAGCTGCAATGTGCCATATTCTCACTTCAAATGTGTCCCACTATCACAGCAGGTAACACTGACACTAGTGGGAACTTAATAAACTACCTTGTTTGCAGATGGGCTCAGCGTGAAAGAGCAAAATGCTGTCATTCAAAGTGACATTAACAAGAGGTTAAATTTGGCTGACTCATTGCCCCATGCCGTATGCTGTAGGGGGTTGAATCAAAATGGAAATGACAGCAAGAGATCAGTGTGTGAAGAAAGGTGTCTAAAAGCCTCTTTAAATAAGTATTGTATACCAAATATTTTATTAAAATAAAGAGGTCATGCCAGACCTAAAAATGCATCTGATTGTCTTATTATAGTCTAGTTGTGACATTACTGTTCAGTTGTAATAAGAAAGCATTAATTAGCTTTTCAGACTAATTTCTTCTAAACCTTTTGCTCTGAAAATTCACAGTCATTTGTTTACGTTTAAATATCTATTTATATCACTGCCACAGTGGCGCTAGAATAAGTCAGGATGCTACATATACATTAAAAAGTTAAAAAAAAACTTTGACACCGGTTTCCTTTAAACTGCTTAAGAATATGTTTCTAGAAATTCCTGGGATGGGCTAGGAAATTGATGGAGCAAACCCCCTTATGGGACAGTGTCCTGCCTGGGGTGGTTGGGTGGCTGCAAAGGTTCTCTAGGTAGGGACTCTTGGGCGACTTGTGGAAAGGGTCTGCTCTCTTGACATTTGAGGCACTCCTGAGGAAATCTAGCCTCGACTGATGTGGAGCAGTACCACTATCTACAGGTGGTAAACACCGCGAGGATGCACATATCGGGAGAGGAGCAGCAAGCTGAATCATTGTAGCTGGAGGATAGGCTTCTTCTCGACCCTATGCGGGATACGCCCATCTCACTTACATAGAAGAAGATAACGAATAATGCTTCAGACCCACTTGGCACTTTGAGGGACAAGTGGAAGGTTGACCTGGGCGAGAAAGACATTGATGAGTGCGGAGATGCCCTGCAGGTCCCTGGAGTCCTTGCAATGGGAGTGGAGTTACGACTGGTCCACCTCAGTGTCTTACACAGGTCCTATTACTCTAGAATGCTGGTTTTCAAGATCAGGATGGGAGGCTTCTGTCACTATCTGACAGGGTGGGGCAGGAGTGCACTTTTATTCACACTCTGTGGACCTGCCTGGTTATCCAGACCTACTGGGAGGAAGTAACAACAAAATAGGAGGGGATTCCCCTAAGGGTTCTTTTTAAGATAATGGCAGGAAAAAATTGGGGTAAGAACAATGTAATAGAAGGAGAGAACTACCCTGCCAGGAAATGATTAGATGGTCCCTTGAGCGAGATCCAAAGAATGAAGGGGGGGGGGGGGGGGGGTGACAAAAATTAATGCTTTGGAGCCAATGATATATCAGACACATTCAGAACCAATAGTGAAAAAGAAGAAACATTTTTTATTTATTTTTCAGGAGATAACAATTCATAAATAGAGTCCATGAGGTAACATTCTAAAGCATATATGCACACACAGGGGAGAGGTTTTCCTCCTAGGGCTAAATGAGTATCATCATTAAAAAGTTCATACAAAATTCAAATTAGTTGTCGTCCACACACTCCCACAGTCATTCACTAAGCATACACTTCTCACTCTCTCTCACAATCGAAATAATACAATCATAACCATACAATCATAGAGGGACCTGGGGGCCTGCAACATCACAATCAATGGTTGCTAGGGTAGAAGGACCAACATGGAGGCAGTTAAAGATGGGGTACAGTAAATGGTGATACACTGAAGGCCATCCATGTAGATCATGCCAACGCGCGTTTCAATGCAAGGCCGATTTAGGCTGCATCTTCATCAGGGCATTGGAGACCAGGGAGGGGGACAAACATACATTTTTCTCATTGGAGGAGTTTTATCATCATAAACTCTTCAGCAATTCAAAGGATGTTCCCGCAGCGAGGGATTTCTCACGGCTCTATATGGGTGAGAGCCAAGCGGGCTTCCGGATTTAAACAAGTCCTAATGAAAAATTAGGGAGCGGGCACATCTTTTTCTGGTTTCCTTCACAGGCAGCACATCTCATTTAGAAAAGACTCTGGGGGTGAAAAAACCATACGTTGATTATGTAAATGTTCAGTGAATGATCACTATAGATATAATCTGGCAAGGTCAGAAACGAAGAGGCCAGGTTGGAAAAATCGGGCCATCAGCAGGATCCCAGCGGCCGCGGGGTTTGGCTTCCCGAGCCACGATCAGGCTATAGGGTCGGGCCCTTCAAAGATCCTTCACACAATCAGGGCCAATAAGGGTCCGGATACGAGGATCAGGATACAAAGGAGAGCAGTGACGGAAAAATGTTCTACTTTTTCACTATTGGTTCTGAATGTGTCTGATATATCATTGGCTCCAAAACATTAATTTTTGTCACCCCCCCCCCCCCCTTCATTCTTTGGATCTCGCTCAAGGGACCATCTAATCATTTCCTGGCAGGGTAGTTCTCTCCTTCTATTACACTACTGGGAGGAAGTGACAAGAGTGATGTTCTGGGTCCTGGCATTGGAGATCCGACAGATACCAAATGATTTCTCCTGAACAAACATTGCGATGCCTAAACACTCGAAGTTGTGGTTGGAGGTGGGGGCAAGGGTGTCGTAAACGGAATGTTTTTTTTTTAATTACATTTTTTATTGAACAAAGCAATAGGAAGTCATTAATACAGAATTAAAAAAACTAGACATTTTTCACATCAAATTTTTAACAATTAGACAATTTTTAAACAGTTTACAAGAGACAGAACTGGAGTAAAAAGAGAGGATTAAAAAGGAAAGAGACCATTATGAAAACTTACAACGGTCCTTGTGCAAAAACTGTGATTTTGAGTAAACAATACCACTGCAAAAGTACAAAAACTGCAATAAAGTGCAACTGCAAGATGAGATATAATACAATAAAGTGCAATTTTTAAAGTGCTAGTGCAATAAAGTGCAAAAACAGCTAATATAAAGCAGCAATACTACCAAACAAAGTACAAATATTCTCTTTCTCCTCTCCTTCCTCATCATCTTCCCTTCAACAATTCCAGATTCTCAAAATATTTCCAATTTCTTTTGAATCTTGCAATGGCACCCACCCTGGTTGCATAAGCTCTTTCAAAATGACATGTTCTTCTCATTTTATTGAACCATTTTAACTGTGATGGAATCTCCCCGGATTTCCAATTTTGAAGAATCAGAGACCGTGCAACTACACAAAATAAAAATAAATACTTCTTCTGTATTGTTAAACCTGCTCCCCTCTTTACAAATACCAAAAAGGGCCACCTCAGCTCCCGGCAAAAATACTTTCCCAGTTGCCAGCTCCATATCTGCAAATATCCCCTTCCAAAAAGATTCCAACTTCGGGCAGGAAAAGAAAATATGATATCATCCTCCCTGTCCCATAGCTTTACATCTAAAACACTTATTCTCGACTTCAGGGAACATTCTCTCCAGGGCCTCCGGTGTATAATATGCCAGCCAGCGTGATAAAAAAGACATTCTCTTGTAATTAGCTGCCCTGAGTGCTTTATTTCCCAGATGGCACAATACCTCCCAATCTGAAAGAACGCACTGTGTCGAGAGACTTATTTTCTCTAGATGTCTATTGCTTACAGGAGATGATCTAGAAAAGTAAAGCTTTTTATACCAAAATCCTATGCCTTTATTTTTATCTCCATACAGAACTGATATCAAGGCAGTGGGAGAAATAAGCGAGCCACCTATCTCCTTTCTAATAAAATAGACCAACTGTAAATATTCAAAAAACATAAGCCGCCTGGGATTATTTGTTCTGGCTAAAACCTTTTGCCAGCTGATTACCTTATTTTGTACAAACAGATGTCTTAATTCACCAAACACGGAAAGTTCCCAATTCCTCAGATGATTCGAGGTTATCTTAAGACCTATTTTGGCACATTCCGTCAAGCTCAAATAATTAGAACCATCAGAGCCATGTTTTTTAAAAAGGAGCAGTAATCTTGATGTATACCCATTCAATGTCTTATATCTTGTTTTCTTGGGGAGCTTTGCAGTTTTTAAAAAGATAGGAATTTGAGAACCTGCTTCCTGTATCATTATTTCAAGAAATAAAGTATCTCTTGTCTGTCTAGTCCTTAATAATCCTGCCACAATGTCAAAAAAGGCTGCTTCATAATATGTCTTGAAATGGGGAAGAGCCAGGCCTCCTTGATCAACAGAAAGTTGGACCACCGGAAGCTTGACTCTTGAGGCCTTCTTGTTCCAAATAAATCCTCTCAACATAGATTCAAGTTCTTTAAAAAAAACAATATTGACTTTAATTGGGATATTACTAAACAAAAATATGAGCAATGGCAATACTGTCATTTTGACTAGTGACACTCTACCAATCAATGACAAAGGAAGTAAACACCATTGATCTAGCAGATTCCTAATTTTGTTTTTCATTTTAATATAATTCAAGGCAAAAAGTTTTTCATACTCTCCGGTCACATATATACCCTAGTATCTGATCTGATCCCTTTTTACTGCTTGAGGCTGAAGATAAATCGGAAGAAAATCTATACTAGTGTTTAATACAAGAACTTCCGTTTTTTTTCATTAATCTTATACCCCCCTATCTTCTCATAATCCTTGAGCTTCCCCCATGAGGCGTATGATGTTTTCTTTTTCAGGAGCCAGATAGAGGATAATATCGTCGGCAAACAATTTTAACTTAGACATCCCGATGATGGGGGTAGAATGGCAACATTGTTCCTTATTCTTGTTACTAAAGGTTCAATAAAGAACGTAAAAAGCAAGGAAGACAATGGGCAGCCTTGCCTTGTTCCCCGATTTATTCTAAGCTTGCTTAGCATTGATAATTACCTGGGCTGATGCCCCTGCATAGATATTGTATAACATTCGAATAATTGGAGCAGGGAATCCA
Organism: Lissotriton vulgaris; assembly: GCF_964263255.1. Classification (NCBI taxonomy): domain Eukaryota; kingdom Metazoa; phylum Chordata; class Amphibia; order Caudata; family Salamandridae; genus Lissotriton; species Lissotriton vulgaris. Next base: position 1,660,945,965 of record NC_141691.1, on the reverse strand, counting down.
AAATGGCCCAGAGAGAAAAAAAAGCGCTGACCAATTAACCAAATCGAATGCCTTTTCTGCATCAATCATTAGAATACATGCAGAAATCGAATTAATATTATAATAGTCTAAAGCCTGTATCAGAAATTCTGTATTCGCTGCCATATACCGACCCGCAATGAACCCCGTCTGATCTTGATGGATTACCTCTTGTGCCGCCAATACAAATCTTTGCTCCCAGATTTTCATAAGTATCTTATAATCAGAGTTCATGATCGGTCTATAAGAATTCACATCCTCTGGATTTGTATCCTTTTTGACGAAGCTAATAATTGTGGATTCTTTGAATTCTGTTGGTACCTTTCCACCTAATCTAATATGATTAAATACATTTTTCAAAGGTTCTTCAAGTTCCTTAATAAAGACCTTATAAAATTCGACAGGAAACCCATCCTGTCCGGAAGCCTTTGCTCCCGATGTTGCCTTTATGCTATTGTGGATTTCAATGGAGCCTATTTCACACCCAATTTGTTTACTTCGAGTGTCAGAGATTTTGGGAATTTCTAGGCTATCAAAATATTCCTGAATTATTGTTTGCTCCACCTGATATTCCGTGGAGTAAATTCTCTCGTAATGATCCAGGAATATTTTTGCAATTCTTTCACTCTGTGTTTCCACACCGCCTTGAGGATCTCGAATTTTCAGAATGATGGATGACTCCTGTTTCTTTCTAATAGAGTTAGCCAGAAGCTTTCCCACCAGTTGACTATCTTCGTAGACCCTTTGCTGAAAGGCCTTTGAACTATTTATCTCCTCTACAGTTAAAAAAAATCCCTTAATAGTGCTTTAGCCTGCTCCAATTGATTCGGCTGCTGATTAAGTTTTAGAGCATATTCCCTCTCGGCAGCAGTCTGAAGATCGAATATTTTTAACTTGCGATCATTTGCCTTATTGTTGGAAAACGCAATGATCTGACCCCGGGCAGCTGCTTTGAATGCGTCCCATACAGAAAAAGGCTCAGCTGAATCTTTATTTACTGAAAAAAATCTGTCACCCACTCCTTGAAACTGGAAACCCAATCCTTGTTCTGAAGAAGGGTGTGATCCAGCTGCCACCTGGGGCGCTCCCCTTCCATTCCTCCTAACACAAGCTCAACTTCGACCCTCCCATGATCCGAAAACGGATTACATCCTATCAAAGTTCTAGAGATCTGAAGTGATCGAGATATAAAAAAAATCTATTCTGGATGCTGATTGAAACCTATTGGAATAGCAAGTGTAGGCCTCCTTATCTACATTTAAAGAACACCAGGGATCCCGTGATTGGTATTCTGCCAGAAGTGCTTCGAACACACATTTTGTCTTAGGTTTTAATTGCTTTTTGTTCTTGTTAGAAGTATCCCTCTTCAAATCCTGAATATAATTGAAGTCTCCTCCTAGTATGATCTGCCCTGGAGTGCCCCTTAAAACTTCACTAATTTTCATCAGGCCCGCGATATCATCGAGGATGGGGCCGTAATAATTCACAAAGTTAAATATTTTCCCCAGCAACTTCGCTGAAACCCAAAGCCACCTACCTCTAGAGTCTCTTTGAATCTGTAAGATTTCCCAAGGAAGGTTCCTTGCAAAATAAATAGCAACTACCCCCTGGGCAATCCCTGCTGAAGAGAAGAACCCATGGGAGAAATATCTCGGCAAAAACAACTTCGGGGCATTTGACTACAAATGCGTCTCCTGAAAAAAAACCACTTGAGGATTAAAAGTTATTACCCATTTCAGTAAAGCTCCATACTTCTGCTTATTCAGCAATCCATTCGCATTTATGGACAGGGTATCACATGAGTTATATTTCATCTAGAAGCTTGCAAAATCTTCTGCATATTCCGTACCAACCATTAATAAAAATAAAATTACTAAACCTACTGCACATGTTTCTTTTTACTGCGTTTACCCCCCCCACCCTAAACCCCCCCCCCCTGGAATGTGGAGCCCCCCTCCCCGTCCACGCTGCCCACATTCCTCCCTCTTCTTTCTTCTTTGGGTGTCCTCTTGCTACACCCTGTTGTAACCCGTTAACCCTGGAACGCCCCCATCTCTCTAATTATTTCTGCTTGATCGGACAGAGGTATAAGAGAAAAAACATTCTTTCCCCTTCAACATTTTCAAACATTAGACCCAGAAGAAATCTCTTTGAGGAGGGATTGTGCATCTTCAGTATCAGAAAACATATAGAACTTCCCTTTAACCAGGACCTTTAACTTTGAGTGCTGTGCAATCGATGCTTGGGCGCCATTGGCTTTGAATAAATGCAAGATTTTATCAAACTCCTTGCGCCTTTTGGCAGCCACCGCAGTCATATCTGGGAAAATCCTGCATTTTATTGTTTCTGAAACAGAGAACTGCCGTTGTTGATAAGCCTTGGACAGAATCTTCTCCTTAATCCTAAAATCAGCAAAATTTAAGATTATCGTTCTAGGAAATGGTGAATTTGCAAAATGTTGTGCTGGAACCCGATGAGCCCTTGTAATTGTCAAATCACCCTCAAACTCGGGAAGAACTGAGTGATGAATAAAGGAGGAGACCCACTGGATAGTATCGGAGCCTTCTGTTCCCTCCGGAACCCCTGCTATTCTTAGATTCGATCTTCTCGAGTGATTTTCAAGCTCTTCAAGTTTGTGCTCTAGAGAGACCTTCTTCTTAGCTGCCTCCGTAACTTCCCCCACAACCAAGTTTACCTTGTCCTCAAGGACGGAGATCCTAGTCTCCGCCTCCTGCAGTCTACTGGGAAATGCCAACATAGATTCCTCAAATTTATCCATTCTTGAGTGAAGAGTGGCTATCTCTACTTGTTGGTTAAGTTTTATCTCACATATTTCGTCCAGAATCAGAATCAGATTCAGCATCTCCCGGATATCCATTTGATATCTAACTTCTGTCCCAGATAGATTTATTTCATCTGCCGTGGGATCTACATTCATATCCCTTGGGCTCTTGTTAGTGCTCAGCTGGACCTCCTCTTCTGTTGGTGCCTGTGCACCCTCTTGCGTAATCATATTTTGAAAGGAGATTTGACCAGGTACTTCCTCGTCTACCAACTCATCTGACAACATTTGAGAGGATTGTACAGGAGATACGAGTAAGGACTCCGGTCTCTGTTCTTGGGACTGCGTCAAAGGTGAAACAGTTTGACCTATGACCTTAATCGGTACAGTAGTAGCAGGTACCTCCGGGGAGACAGGAACCAATGGAGCTTGATGGGGGATCGATTTTGTGGTAGTTCTCTTAGCAAAAAGAGGAAAATCCTTCCTTTCCGTGCTTCCCGTACCGCCAGATCCATTTATATTCTTCCCTACTAAGTCCGGAGATGCTGTCTCTGAAGCTATGGGGGGAGAAATAGCTATCGGTGTTTCTGGCTTGGGTGATAGAGATTCATTTAAAATGTGTGCTTTGACTGCGGCTGTTTTCTTGGACTCTATGACATTCAAAGAGGAGGATGAAAGATGCCCATCGTCATCCGAGGGTTCAGGAAGAGTATCTTCCGCTGAATTCACTTCTTTATTTTTCTCTTTATTTCTATCTTTATCTTTGGCTGCTTTTTGAGCAGCTTTCCTGGCTAGGGCAAGGCGAGTCTTTGCATTCTGACGAGGAGCCAATTCTGTTTTATTCAGTTTTAAGGGCTCTTCCCCCTCCTTCTGCGGTTTGCCTATTGTACCCTTTAAACTGCAGCCACTGCTCTCTTCCCCCTGTGCTTCTACACCTTGCTCAACAGGATTAGGCCACTTAGAAATAATTATATTTAAAGTCCTACTCACTGTGTACCCAAGTCCTGTGCAGAGCTTGATTTTATGCGACGGTCCGGGGACAGTAGTACCAGCAAAATCTAACTATTTTTGACCATAAGACGTCCGGAACACAGGTACTATCCGGTAATATCAGGTTGAGTAAGGTGACGTGGTAAGCGTTATTCAGCGCCTTCTCTGAGGCTTACAAATCTGTCTCCAATGTTCAGATTCTACTCAGACCACAGCATATTGAGATATCGGCTAACCGCCGCAACCAGAGTCTCACAAAATTACCATCTGGATGAATTGCTGGGAAGCTTCCACTCAGAACCTCCGCTTCTGAGTAAGGGCCGAGGTGGAGCCGAGTTAGAGCAAATCCATAGCAGCAGCAGCAGTACCGGCAGCAGTGCCGGCGAAGAAACAGGGCAAAATAAATCAGGAAACAACACTGGGCAAAGTCCGTGGCCTGAAAATACAACAAGTGCAGGAAATTGAATTGTCCCAGCAAAGGTTCTCTAAAATCGATGATAATATTGTACTGTTATTAAAGCTACTTAAGAAGGCTGAGCAGAGAATATGTGATCTAGAAGACGCGGCAGCTCCAGCTCGTCTGACTCGCGTCTCGCGTCTACGAGGTTGAGAAAATCCGTAGCAGTAGCAGCAGCAGTACCGGCAGCTGAAGCAGGGCAAAATGTATCCGAGGGTCAAATCAGCGGAGTCTGTAAATCGTTTACAGCAGCGCACCACAGCACATCGCAGAAATCCCCGGTCTCATCCGCGGAACCCAACAGTACACAATAGGAAAGAGAACGGGGAAGACCCGGGGAAGACGCAGGGAAGACGTGTCTCGCGTCTACACAATCCGTTCCGCCATTCCTGGGGGCGGGTCCTAGGATCACGGGTCACAGCCGGCTACTCGGAGGCGTGTAACTCCGTAGCAGGCATGAGGTGTCAAACGGAATGTTGTACGGACATGCGTCTCACCTGTCCACCTTGGGATCCCAAATGGAAAAAAGGTATGCATTGGTGTTAGCAGGCAGAGACAGTAGTGAAGGAGAGCAGCAAAAATGGGAAAATATCTGGGGTGGCTGGAGCACCTATCATGGACATGGTTGCCTCTAGGCGCACGCGGGAAGGGGATGTCACAAATGGAACAAATGGTGAGATGGGGGATGATATATATCTGTCATTGCAGCTCCAGTTTCCTACGGACCACTATGCTGAACCCACGTAAGCTAGTTCATTATGCCCCTCTCCTGTACCTGATGACTGTACTGTGGTTTGTTGCTTTGTTCTGAAAAAGTATAAACATATGTTTAAAAAAAGAGAATATGTTTTTACGAAATTGCAATCTGGTTTGTTTACTCCCACAGTACAGAAGCTACATCTATTGCACATTATCTTTAATTAGATTTCTTTGTAAAAATGTCAGTTTTGTTCGTACAGAGAAGAAAAAACATTAATATCTATCAACAATCCGAGAGATCGTATTAGAAAAGGAAGACATGCTACAGGGCAAAGACATAGGGTATCTTTACAGAGTCACTATTATTACACTAGAGAAGCAGTTACAAAATACAAAGTAAAATTATAATCATACATTTTCATTGAATGCTACAACATTTTCCTATTCTGCGTAATGGAGATTCTTTGCCTGCCACCAACAGGAAATGCTATGTGTGAATGGACAACATTAATGCTGTATTGTCAGCTGTTTTAGAGTTATTTTACTCGTTTTTCTTGTGATTTTAAAATTGTACTTTTTCACTCTGTGTTTGCAGACAGCATACCCCTAGGCCACCTGCACACATTTTCGCCACCATTTGAGGCTTTTAGCTGCCGTTTTTGAGCTAAATTGGGGTTAGGGAAATCTTCCCAAGGCAGCCATCTTGAGTGTGCCCAGAGTGGTGTGAGCGCTCTAGTGGTACATATAAAAGGATACGGTCACCCTATCGCGCTAGCGGTCGCGTTTGCGGAAGCGCCGTCCCTAGCGCCGGAGTCTTGCCTGAGTCAGCCCGTCTGCGCTCGTCCGCGCTCCGACGGGCTCTGGGCTCTGGCAAGTACTCTATACATCATCTGTGAGTAAGTTGTTTCTGATCTACTGTATTGCATTATGGTTCTTTCCTATTCTGCTGTGGAATTACATTCATGGCGCCGCTTTGCTAGCAAGACCTGCTCTGTATGTACATTGCCCTTCCCCAAATACAAATGTCACCAATGCGGTTTCGCTCTCGGAATACCAGCGAGCTGCAGATCGCTTAAGCGCTATGTCAGACGCAGCAGGCCTGTTAAGTCCAATACTGTCTCTTCACATTCCTCTTTACATTTTTGGAGTACTAATTGTAGATCTCTCCCACAACACAAATATAGCATCTGTGACTTCATCACTGATGAACAACCGGATGCTGTGTTTCTTACAGAAACCTGGTTGCATGACAGCTCTGGCCCGATATTGCCGCTGCAATTCCCCCTAATTTCGTCATCGTAAGAAAGGACAGAGTTCTAGGCAAAGGGGGGGGGATAGCCATGATCTTCAAATCTAAGTACACCTGTAAATTTGAAGACATTCCTTTCAAAGGTTGCGAGGCAGCCCTTTTTAGGCTAACTATTAACCCTCAGTTCACAATGACAGGTCTATTAATCTATCGCCCTCCTGGGAATGCTAATCCCTGGGTTTCTTCTTTGCCAGATTTTCTGGCCCCCTTGCTGCTTAGAGCAGCCAATTTTTCGATTCTAGGGGACCTAAATATCCATCTCGAAGATTTCGACAGTATGTCCGCTAAACAGCTTATTTCTACTCTCGAGGTTTTTAACATTCAACTCTTGAACTCTGCCCCTACACATCTTGCTGGTTACTTATTAGATCCCATCCTGTCAAATCTACAGTTGGACTGCTCTCAGAAAGCACGCCCAATAGAATGGTCTGACCACTTTGCTGTTCCTTTCTCATTGGATATTACCAGGACAGCATTACAGATCGGAAAGGAAATAGATAAACGGACACGCAGTTGGGGGAAAATTAACATGCCAGAACTTAATAAACAATTATTAAGGACACTTCCTAACACCGACCTATCTATCTCTGCACTAAATTGTGCAGTTGGTCAGTGGTTAAATAATGCTGTTGATTCCACGCTTCCCTTGACATATAACAAAACTATGCCTCATCATCCACCTGCACCTTGGTTTTCCAACAAGCTTAAGTGCCTTCGCACTCAATGTAAGATTTTAGAAAGAAAATGGAGGCGCAATTATTCTCCTACACGCAAAGTAGCTTACAGAGAAGCTCTGAAGGGCTATCATAACAGCTGCAAAACAGCCAGAGCAGACTATACTAAAAAAATAGTTTCAGATGCACAAAACTGCCCTAAGGTGCTCTTTTCAGTTGTAAAAAAACTGACAGGAGCGGACTCTATTCCTACGCCTCCCGCGCTTGACAAGGTTCAATGCCAATCCTTAGCTGACTTTTTTGTTAAAAAAGTCGATTTGATCTATGATCTTTTTACCCCGCCACCGATGGTAACACCTTTTGCATCTGGCGCTGTGCAGTCATCTGCTAATGCTGACAACGTTGCCAAACTCTCTGTATGGCAGCCATTAGACAATAGTTCCTTTTCTTCTTGTCTAAATAGTGTGCGCTCTGGCTCTCCGTGCGATGCACTTCCGGCTAAAATACTCAAACAATTAGATCCCTTCACCCATCAGATTTTTGTTAAATTGTTAAACGCCTCACTTACTGAGGCATATGTACCCCAGCCATGGAAACACGCTATGGTAGTGCCCTTGTTAAAAAAGTCTGGTGCTGATATCTCGAATCTTGCCAACTTTCGTCCAATATCCCTGCTACCCATCTTCTCTAAAGTGTTAGAGAGACACATTAATACTCAGCTCACTGAACTGGTGGAAAGTTCTAGTTTCTTACATTCCTCCCAGTCGGGTTTTCGGTCCTGCCACTCGACCGAGACAGCCCTTCTTGGGGTGACAGAGAGTCTCCGACACGGTGTCGACCAGGGTGAAACTATGGCGCTCATCCTGTTGGATTTGAGCGCAGCTTTCGACACCGTGTCACATTCCATCCTTCTTGACTCTCTGCGGTCACTCGGCGTGACTGGTAGGGCCTTAGCCTGGGTGGCCTCCTTTCTTGGCGAGCGAACCTTTCAAGTTTTCTCCCCTAAGGCGGCATCAGCAGTCTGTTCCTCAGCGCGGGGTGTCCCCCAGGGGTCCATACTCAGCCCCCTATTATTCAATCTTTATGTAAAACCCTTGGCTAACATCGTAGAGCAGGCGGGGCTGACCCTGTTCTCTTACGCTGATGACACCCAGATCGTCTTCTCCCCATCAGGGCGAGACGAGAATAACCCCTCTGCACTAAAGTCGGGCCTCATTCTTGTGGCGGACTGGATGCAGAGGAATTGTCTCAAACTGAATGGGGAGAAGACAGAGGTGGTCATTCTGGGGAAAAATAAGAACCTCTGGGGCCCTCAGCATTGGCCAAATGAGATGGGTGCACTTCCTGTACCCACACATGCTGTACGTAACTTGGGCGTTCAAATTGACGACAAGTTAACAATGAAGCAGCAGGCCACTAAGGTCGCAGCAACCTGTTTTTCTACTCTCAGGTGGCTACAAAAGATCTTATGGATGCTTCCCATTCCTTCCCGTAGAACGGTTGTCCAGGCATTGATAACATCTCGCCTGGACTATGGCAGCATACTATATTTGGGTGCTGATGTAGCCACTGTTAAAGTATTGCAGGTTGTACAAAATGCAGCCGCGCGACTCTTGAAGAATGTCCCTAGAAGAACTTCTACATTATCTGCCTTGCATGATCTTCATTGGTTGAAGATCTCCAGCCGCATAAAGTTTAAGGCATTATGCTACCTGTTTAGGATCAAGCAAGGCATGGCACCTACTTACTTACAAAGACTGGTGCAACTTTACAGGCCCAAACGTACCTTACGATCCTCGGAAATTGGCAATTTCTCTATACCAAGATTTAAGCTGGCAAGGATGGGGGGACGTTCCTTCTCCTATCTTGGTCCCAACTATTGGAATGCCCTGCCCACCGCCCTTAAATTAGAGACCAGTCTTCTTCGTTTTCGCAGAACACTGAAAACGCTGTTGTTCACATAAGTAGTTGGATCCTGTATGCTGGCTATCTGATATCTTCTTCTCCAGTCTGTCCCTAGCGCCGGGAAACCCACTGTGGGTAGCTGTGCGCGGTAAAAGTTTAAATAAATAAATAAATAAATAATGCTTCCGGTGGTTGGGTGGCACCAAGTACTTAGGGACTTGACCTTTCTGCTTAGGTACAAAAGGGTCCCCAAATCTTATATTATGGAATCCAGTCATGTTGTCCCTCAATATAGGAGTTAATATTTTCATCATATAGATGTTATTAAGTTTGGACCATCACAAAGATAAAGGAGTTGGGCTGGGTGACTTCCACGACTGGCCTATTGTGGCCTATTGTGGGTCCTGTTGTCAATATCCGGTAGACTACCAACCTCACTATTAACAAATGGACAAATCACTTCATTTATATCTTCCTCTACAAATATAAGAGGATAACGTACAAGCTTCACCCCCACAATGTACTTTAAAGTGGGACAGAATTTGCTTCCAAAATGTTTCAATGTGTGAACAGGACCATAGACAGGACCGCTGTCCCTATATGCCCATATCCCTTCCAGCATAGGTCGGATTCCACAAATATTGCTCTCCTTTTGGCAAGTGTGAAGCAGGGCACAAGTACTAAAAAAAGAAGTGGTGGGATTACCTGGTTAGGCAGTATGCAAGTGACATCATAGTGCGCGACATCACGGCGCACCACATCACAGCGCATGACATCACATTTGGCATCAGAGGAATTGACATCATAGAAAGTGGCATCACAAGCCACAACTTTACAGGAAGTGGCATCACAAGACGTGACATCAGATCTAAAGTCTTCACATAAATGTTTAGAAGGCCTATCATGTGTAAGTTTGAGCGCATTGCGATGGTAATAGCAGCTGTAAGCTATGGAAGAAGATATGGGTATTCTACACCTTGCAATCCCTCAGTTTTGAGTAACACATCCTGTACATTCATTAACAAAAATATATAATGTATTGTACATGTAATATGCGCTTGTTGATGTAAAGCGCTCTGACACCCTAAATTGGGATGAATAGGGCTATACAAGAAAAAATAGTGGTACTTAAATTATTTCAACGCCTCCTCAGGTGTAGAATGCTCTATATAAATGCAATTTGCTGGGTGTAAATCCTGGGAAAGACCAACACATCGGACATTCTTACAGTGCATGCATTTCCCCTGCGCTTCATTTGTATCTAGGTGTGAGGCTCCTGATTGCTCCCAGCCAAGAGACTCACAAAAGGAGGCCTACTGACCCCTCAAATTTGGCCTCTGTTATGGGCCCCGCAGGAGTCTTAAATAAAAAATCCCCGTCCCCGCCTGCACATTGTTGCTTGTTGCAAATGGAAACCAGACAACGTGTAGGCACTGCTGAAAGTTTCCTGGTGTTTGGAAATTACACCAGGACGAGTTCAGCACATTATTCACTCGAGCCCAAATTCTTAGCAGGGTGGACGGTGTTCACCCTGTGAAAATAGTGGGTGGACAGGTCCACCCGTGTGTGCCCCTGACTCGTGCCCTGTGTGAAGAACTATCTCATAAGAATCTTGGGTGGTACCCTTTACCTTATGAACAGATGTTTTAAACACTCTCACTCACACTGCAGCCCATACCTCATCTCGGAATTCATGACTCCAGGCTTTCTCCCAGCTCTCCATATAATTGGGTTTTTGTGCACCCGTCTCAGCCCTCTGTATAAATTAAACTAAAAATGTGAAAAATATTAGTTTGTAATTCTATGGATGACCCCTCATGGAAATGAACAAATACAAGTGCTTATTCTTAATGAAGTGTGGTACAATAATATTTCTCTGTGTTACTGGCAGTGGGGAAGACAACAATCCCTAGGTGACTTTGCGCAGGGAAGGTCTTAGAATAGATGCCACCAGTTCACGTCCAGAGGCACTCTTCAAGTCCTGATGGGGCTCCCAGGGTGTGGGGCAAGGAGACCGCGTTACTGGCATGGAGGCAGACTACAAGCCCCAGGTGACTTTGAGGTGGGTAGGCCACCAACGCTACCTGTTCGCATCCAGAGGTGCTCTTCAAGTCTTGTTGGGACTCCCGCGGTTTAGGGAAAGGAGACCGCATTAATGGCCGGGGAGCAGACTACAAGCCCCAGATGACTATGCGACAGGAAGACTGCCGATGCTACCAGTTCACGCCCAGAGGCACTCTTCAAGCCCTGCCGGGACCCTACCTATTTGGTTTACTCCCAAGGTGAGACACAGTGGGCAGTGGTAGTGAGAGCCCCCGTGGTTTCCGTTGCAACCTTAACAAATTGTAATGGTGACTGTGCAAGGGTACAAGGGGCCACACGGACAACAGATTCTGTACGTACTCACTGCCAGGGGGACAGCACTGGGTGCCACAGAGATGGATCCCCTATTCAAGGCATGAAGAATTTACCTATCATCACCCTGCTGCCTGCGGCTTGCTCTTATGTGAAAGTTTTGACTGGAGTTCCGGGGTGGCACAAAGTAGAGAATGAAACCCACATTGAACTGGGCAACAAGTGGTTAAACTGGCTGGGGAAAAACAAGAACTTCTAGGCGTCAATGGCGGGTATTTATTTATTTATTTTTAAAATTTATAAAGCGCGACGTATGCCCATGGGCGTCTTGGCGCTAAGACTCATGAAGGGCTAAGGCTCAGTATGCATTTTCATGGTGCCGGAAAGTGAAGGGTTTATTGGTTAAACAGCCACGTCTTCAACCGTTTTCTAAACTGTAACAGTGTGGGAGAGGATCTAATTTCCAGTGGGAGTGTGTTCCAAAGTCTGGCTGCAGCGATGGTAAAAGATCTGTCTCCCCACGTAACTGTCTTTGTTCTTGGTACAGTGAGGCGGAGAGCATTTAATGACCTTAATTGTCTAGTGGGGCGATAGAGTATAAGTTTCTCCTTCAGAAACTTTGGACCTAGCTGACGAGTGGCTTTGAAGGTGATACACAAAGTTTTAAACTTGATTCTGTTCGTCACCGTCAGCCAGTGATAGCTCCTGATAACCTGTTTAATTGGTTGAAATTTAGAGGTACCAGACAGTAGCCTAGCCGCCGCATTCTGGACCATTTGCATTTTCGCCACAACCCGGGCCTGGGCATTCAAGAACAGGCCATTACAATAATCTAAGGCGGACAGTACTAGTGAGCTCACCACTGTTTTTCCTCCTTTATCTGAAAGAAAAGGGATGATTTTTCTAAGGAGTTTGAGTTTAAAGAAAGCTGTGGAGGCTACTTGATTAGCATGTTGGACAAAATTGAGTCTCTCATCAAAAATCACGCCTAGATTTCTGACTTTCTGCACCGGAGATGGCAGCGCCCCTAACAACGGAGGCCACCATATTGAGGACCAGATAGGGAAGAGTTTTCCAAAAATTATCACCTCAGTTTTCTCTGAGTTCAACCTCAGGCAGTTACAAGCCATCCACTCCTTGATGGCCAGCATGCCTTCTCGAAACCTGGCTGCCACCTCCTCGCCGTCGTCATATATGGCCAGGACCAGCTGCGTATCATCCGCATAGGTGGTAAGGCTCATCCGGTAGGTATTAATGACCTTAGCTAAGTCCGCCACATAAATATTAAAAAGGGTCGGACTCAGGGATGAGCCCTGTGGCACACCACATGGGAGAGCCAGGTCCATTGATCGAAAAGGCCCCAAGGTTACTGCTTGGGTTCTTCCTGACAAGAAGGAGGCGAGCAAAGCCCTGGCCACGGCCTGGATACCCAGCTCCTCGACACGGTCAATCAATATAGAGTGATTGACCGTGTCGAAGGCCGCCGAAAGATCCAGCATAATCAGAACCGCCGTGCCACCCTGATCTTTAATGGCCCTGATATCATCAGCTGCCTTGATGAGCGCAGTTTCGGTTCCATGCAGTTTCCGAAAACCAAACTGCGACTCATCCAGCAAGTCGTTTTGATCAATATATTCCGAAAGCTGGGCGTTCATGACCTTTTCCACCACTTTTGCTACAAAGGGTAAACTTGCAATAGGCCTATAGTTTTTTAATAACTCTTTATCCAGGCCTGGTTTCTTCAACAGTGGTTTTAATAGTGTAGTCTTCAGTCTATCTGGAAAAACACCTGAGGTAAACATGGTGTTACAAATTTGTTTTACAAACGCACCGATCAGGTCCATCACTGGAGGAAAGATCTTGGGTGGACAAGAGTCAAGAGCAGAGCCTGATTTAATTGATTTAATAAGATCTATTATTTGATCCTCTGTAGCTTCTTTAAATTGGGTGAGGAAACATGTTCTTTGTTTATCAATTATCGTAGGTAACGAAATGCCAGGTGAGTTAATCGTGGAAAACTCGGCATAAATATCGTTTACTTTGGAATAGAAAAAGTTTGCTAAGGCGTCACAAAAATTCTGTGAGGGGGGGGGGGGTCAGGTCAGGTTGATTTCCAGTTAATGACTTCACTACCTCATACAGTTGTCTGCTAGAGTTTTTAGCGCCATTAATTTGTTCCTCATAAAAGGTTTTTTTGGCCTCCAAGATCATTTTCTTATATAATGCCAATGTTTGTTTATATAGTTTTCTAGATTCACTATCATAATTTTCACGCCATTTCCTCTCAACACTCCTACAGATCTGTTTCTGTTTTCTCAAAGCTTCCGAAAACCAAGGAGCTGACGGCGTCCTCCGGTTTTTGGATATAGTTTTTAGTGGCACAGATGTTTCTACTGCCAAAGTTAACCATTCTGAGAATTGCTGCACGGCTACATTGGAATCCTCGGAGATGACTGGCCAATTATCGGCTAGCGCTGTTCTCAACATCTTAGTGTCCACGTCCTTCCAGACTCTAAATGGTTCTGATGGTAGGGTGCTTCGACTAACTTTTGTGGCCTGGTTTATGCTAAAGCTGCTCATGATAGCAAAATGGTCAGTCCAGGTTAGGGGCAATATTTCTTTTATAGTTATATCATCTATATTTGTGAAGATCCCATCTAGTGTGTGACCGGCCTCGTGTGTAGGTGCCGTCACCAATTGGGTTAAGCCCATAGTAGCAAGATCAGCCACTAATGCCGAGGTATCAGAGTCGTCGATTTTTTCCAAATGGAAATTCAAATCCCCCAATACCATAAAGGTATCTTTGATTGCTAGGGGTTCCATCCAGGAGAGCAGGGAGGCTAGAAATTCTGCTCGTACTCCTGGAGGTCTATATATGAGTACTCCTTGAAGGTTGTATGAAGGAGTTGGTTTAATTGCAAAATGTAAGGCTTCACAAGTTTTCGATGATATTGGCGAGGCTCGAACTGAGTAATTATTCCTCGTAATGGTTGCCAGTCCCCCTCCTTTTTTTCCTCCCTGTCTATCCTGTCGGTATACAGAGTAGCCACTAGGTACAGCTATCACTAAATCCGGACCGGATGCGTCATCCATCCAAGTTTCGGTAACAAAAAGCAAATCTATGCTTTTATCCAAAATTAAGTCAGAAATTTCCTGCCTATGCTTTCCCACTGAGCGGGCATTTATAAGTGCGATGGTGATTTCACAGGCCTTATTTTTGAGAGATTTAGTTTGTGTATCTCTTCTGTTATGAAACGGAATTTTGGTTTTGCATCCCGGACAAAGGGCACTTACTTCGTGGATGTTGTCTGGGTTATGTTGGACGCAGTCAAATCCCTCAATTGGTCTAAGCCGGTGTAAGTCGGCGGCGGAGTATCTACTACCATCCCGCTCGACTGAACCAGGGGTCATGGCGCTGGGCGCGGGACCGGCGCGGACGGGCGCAGACGGGCTTGCCTTTGGCGCGCCTTCGGCGCGCCGCCGGCGCGCCCGCTGCGCCCGCCCGCTGCGCGGACGTACTGCCGTTCTAATTTTGTCCAGTGCTGAGGGGGGGGCGGTCCAGCTACTGTGACGCTACCCTTCGTTCTCTCGGCACCAGCACGTAGTCTGCTGCGCTGAGAACAGCGTGGGGAGTCAGCGAAATCCTAGCTATCAGGCTCGCAGGTTAAAACAAGTACAAAGTTGTAAATAAAATGCCACTAACATAGGAGAATGCACACGTTTAAAAAAAACACTTTCAGCCCCCGGCTTCCGCCTCAGGGGTAGACCACAACAGAGTCAGCGCGCTTTGCGCATGCGCTCTTTAAATAATGTGGGAGGGAGGGCGGTCCAGCTACTGTGACGCTACCCTTCGTTCTCTCGGCGCCAGCACGTAGTCTGCTGCGCTGAGAACAGCGTGGGGAGTCAGCGAAATCCTAGCTATCAGGCTCGCAGGCTCGCAGGTGTAGGATGAGGTGGATTGGGATGAGGTGGATTGGGACGGGACAAAAAGACCGTCCCGGGGACTGTGTTATTATAACTTTTAAAATCCTGCAGTAGTCTAGAGCGGGTGCCTCGAGTATTGTTTTATTGCCATTAGGTTACTTTTATAAACCCCCACTAGGTGTGGGCGAGGACCCCGTTCCCTCCCTGCCACCTTACTCTATCTGCCTTTGTGCTCCTCACAATGAGTTGTCTTGTTTGGACGGTTTTTACAATGGGTCAATATCTAACAGGTTTGGAATCCTGGACCAAGTAGACTGACTATCCAATGAGAATGGTCCTTCGTAGTTTTGTCATCTAAGCAGGATTACTGACAGCTGTAATAAGAATGGATCCCAATGTGGGAATGATGGTACCTTTGTTTCTTTACCCACTCAATCTTTTAGTCTAGAACCTAAGGCTACCCATGGCAAATCCCTGGTAGGTTTTCCGGTAGGGGTTTTATTGGATTGTCCACCAGATTTTCAGGTGTACTCAAGTCATCATGACCAGATGACTGTGGATAGTACAATGACCAACAGGAAGGGATCTTCTTCTCTACAGTCTGCTAGCAATACCCCTGCCGCCTGACCTCTACATAGAAGCTTGGATTCTCATGGTGCTTTTATTATTCCAATCCCATACAATGGCGAGTATAGGCCATCCCAGAGTTCAGAGGGTGTAATCGGGGTGACGGATACACCAGAGCAAAATCTTTCTCCGAAGATTTTATCATTGAACGTCGCAGGTATACGTTGTAAAGTAGATAACCCTGGCTGGTGAATGTTTATTAACCAATATGATGTGTTTCTTTTCCAGGAAACTTGGTTAACATCTAAAGTTGAGAGAGTGGGGTTTGCTTCTTTTAGTACTGAAGCAGTTTCTTATGAGTGGGGGAGACCCTTTGGTGGGCTGATGACATAGGTGGGCAGCCATTTGGGTTGTATGATAGAGAGGTCAGAGGTTTTATTAGGCGATATCCTGTGTGTTATTGTTTTATTTTCTACAGGTCATAGAGTATGTATATATAATATATACTCTAGACCTATGGCAATTAGGCTGGAGTCCCTGACAGTAAATTTACTTTGAAGATTGTGGGTGGCGATTTCAACAGCCAGTTTGAGCCCCTGGATATCTTCTGCTGCGAGTTTGTGACGGAGGAGGATAGAGTGTGGTCTATTCCCACTCTATTTGTCCTATTAATGAATGGTCTATATTGGCTCCCCAAATTAATGCCCTGACAATGAAATTAAGTATTCGTGTATGTAATAGGAAACTCATTCTGATAGGGAGGGAAAACACACATTTATTAGATTGTCCATCTCTAGTTTAATTGATTATATCTTAGTTGACTTTAGACATTGGCCGTATGTGATCGATCTGCCAGTCATAACCAGGCATGATAGTGACCATAGCGGTTTGGCCATTCCTCATATTAGGCCAATTCTGGCTTGTGTGTCACAAATGGATGGTAGGAACCAACTAGCTCCCAGTAGACATTGAGCAAATTAGCCAACATTAGTATAGACTGAGATAGGGCTAAAGAATCAACCAAATCATTATCTCCTGACTGCAACTTCTCTTGCCACCGCCTAGCGTGTTTATTAATATTGTCCTGCATCTGGCTATTCAGTGTACAATATAAAGACCCTGTTGAAGTCTTTTTGCCATTAATCAGCTCTACGAGCTCCACCTTAGAGAACCCAGATGACCTCCTTTTTTCCCCAGAAAATCACACATCTGCAAGTATTTAAAACATTTTTTATGCTCAAGTTTGAATATAAACCTAAAAGCCTCAAACGTGTTTATACAAATATCTAAAACAAAGTCTACAAGTCTAAAAGACCATGCTCCTTCCAACGCCTTACATGAGCGTCCCAAAAAATGCCCGGTAAAATGGGATTTTTATGTAATGGTGTATAAAAGTTAAAATGACCCATACCCACTTTTTAGGTCTCAACTACAGCATTGCTTTAGCAATGCTTGTTTGTCGATATTATAGTAAGGCTTTCAAAAGTCTACCCAAACTGCTGCGGATATGGTACAGTTCATGTGAGCCAGGCACGTGCACATCGCCAGCCACATTGCACATCGCACACACACCATTTGTCTGAGCCTCGGCATCAGACTTCAAAGGAAGCCGCACCCCCGCCCCCTGCCACACAATGCCGAGAACTTGTTTCTTTTCACTCCCTTTATCGCCTCTTTCCCACCTTCAAATCCACTCCAGCTAGATCGCCCTCAAATCAAAACCTGCTTTATTTAAACACAGTTTCCATACCCTTGTTTTTTGTTGTCCCTTTCCTGTCTCTTAGATATAAACATTATTTTTCCCAAGCAGGTTGTTACCAGTAAAAAGAAAATACATGGTTGTCTGCTTAAAAAAATGTGCAGTTGTTACAGTTACACCATTCGAGAACGAACAGCGCCCAGCAGGAGGAAAATATAAAATATAAAAATTTCTCCGATGCACACTTTTTCCAATGTGCTTTTTTTCCACATAAAGATATAGAGCATTTCATAAACTTTTCCCAGACCATTTAAAGCGCAGTTAAATTCAGCTGACACCGTATAATACAGAGTCCTTGTAAAAATCCCGAGGCACACTGGCGGACGGCTGCCAGGTGGGACGTTCAAAGGCGGCTCGCTGAACCGCGGGACGCCAGGTTACATACACGGGCCGCGCTGGTCCTGTTAACAAAACGTCTGCGCTGTTGCCATGGAGACCAGATTGTGTACAAGACCGCGCTCTCCTCCCCTCCGTGACCTCTTCTCTCATCAGGAGGACCCATCCACATCCTGTTTAGAGTAAAATACAACTCTCCTCTCTCCAGTAATGAAACTTCCGTTTTTTACAACGTCATTATTCAAACTTATCTGACTCCCTTTGAATTAATATTCTTTAAGATACTCACATCATGTTCGTTGTGTCAGTGTAATGTTATCAATTAATTCAGTCCCTGTGTTTGTACTGTGATGACTTTTGTGATTTATTTTTAAAATCAAAATAAAGTTTATAAATTGGAATATTCTTCCGATGTCTTGAAGTTTTATTTTAATATCGCAACAAAGTCCTCTCAGGCTATATATATTTTATTTAATAAATTATGTATGTAAATATTGGTTCTGCAGTCTGGTAACACAAGTGCATTTTTGTTACAGAATAATGCAAAGCGAACAGCTGCTGCTTTATTTCATGGCGCTTTGGTTCACACTATTGGGACACTTCTATCTTTAAGTTTTTTTCTTTAATTCGCAAATATAGTTAATTTTGATAAGTACTTTCCATACAAAAACTCAGTAATTACGTTTTGCTTGCAATGTTGCCAATTATATATTTTTTAATCCACCAAAATTTCTGGAAATCACATTTGTTTGCACGTCAGATGTTTTGGCATGTACCGATTTAGCATTCCTGTTTAGGGTACTTTTTGACGTGGGCTACCCCAAAGCCGCCTAAAACATTTCAGAGTACCAAACTGCTGCAAATGTCAAATAATTGGCAAGCGCCTACTGGACCACAGAAGTGCTAAAACTTTAAGGCAAATGACCTCTCCATTTAAATCGACATATTATAACCAGATCAGAGTTGGGCTATCATTGGGTACTTTAGCGCAAAGAAAGTCCTACCGAGCAGTGTATGTGAACCATGCATTTCCGGGTAATATCTGGGCATTATATGTGCAGTAGTGACCAATTACTAACTAACAAGCCGTAAACTACCTGCAGCTTTAAACTGAATAAAGCAGTTTCACACGTGTAAATCAAAAACACATTAGTTATGACTAATGCACGTTTACTCTTCTGCATGGACATTCAGGCCTACACTTAAAGTAAATGGATCACAAAGAAAGCAAAACTCGTTCATGAAAAGTACAGTTCTGTATCACGCTGTCGAGAGCTGCACTGGTCATTAACAACCCTCTTTGCAAGTTATAAGCATACACCCCAGGCGAGGACCTGTAATGAAGGCAGGGGGCATTAATGATGGGTCTGGTCTGAGATTGAAGGTCTATAATGCTTTCAGAAGATTCAGTCGAATGTGGGCAGCACAATCTAAACTAATGAGGGTGATAAAAAAGACACACAGTAGAATGCGGGAGTCGAAGGTCCGTATTAGCCATTTTTGGCCCTTCATTATTGGCCCTGAGCCACTTCATTGTCTTCAATGGAGCTCCCAACTTTCCAGTGTTCTAATATGCGTGTGTAACTCTAAATGAATGTGAAGGGAATACATATTCGAAATAGACAGCTCTACCGTTCACTACATAACTTTGCTTACGCAGCTACTCTGGCTTGGTTATAAAAAAAGAAAGGACAATAATTGGAGAAAGAAATACTTTACGGTGAGCACTATGATTATAAGGAAGGGGTACATTTCCCTGAAAAAGGATAGCGTGCTTTTTATTTTATCTCATCATACTGCTGTACAAACATATTCACAACCTGAATCCTCACCAGCATACCTATTCTCAGCACAGCACACAAGCTGGCACTTTGCAATATTCAGTGTTTTGTAAAGTCCCATAATGTGATTTTCCTGTGACATCCTTGTTACCTAATGTGTTTCAACACTTTTTACATGCCTTTTGACGCACACACAACTGCACACATGCACACAACCACACACACAACCACACACACACACACAACCACACACACAACCAAAAACAGAACACACAACCACACACACAACCACACAAACACACAACCACAAACACAACACACAACCACAACCACACACACAACCACACACACAACCACAAACACAACCACACACACAACCACACATACAACCACACACACACAACCACACACACACAACCACACACACCCAACCACACACACAAACACAACCTCAAACACAACACACAACCACACACACACAACCACACACACACAACCACACACACACAACCACGCACAGAACCACACACACACAACCACACACCCAACCCGACACACAACCACAACCACACACACACAACCACACACACAACCACACATACAACCACACACTCAACCACACATACAACCACATGCACACAACCGCATGCACACAACCACACACACAACCACACATACAACCACACACACACAACCACACATACAACCACACATACAACCAAACATACAACCACATACAACGCACACTCAACCACACACACACACAACCACAAACACACACAACCACACACACAACACACAACCACACAAACCCACACACAACCACACACACACAAACAACCACACACACAAACACACAAACCACACATACAACCACACAAACAACCAAACACACAACCACACACATAACTACACATACAACCACACATACAACCACCCACAACCACACACACAACCACACACCCACAAACACACACGCAACCACAACCACACACACAACCACACACACTCAAACACAACCAAAAACACAACACACACAACTACACACACACACAACCACAACCACACACACAACCACAACCACACACAAAACCACACACACAACCACACATACACACACAACCACAACCACACACAGAACCACACACACAGAACCACACACACAACCACACACACAACCACACACACACAACCACACAGACACAACCACACACACAATCACACACACACAACCACACACACAACCACACACACAACCACACACACAACCACACACATAACCACACACACAACCACACACACAACCACACACACAACCACGTACACACAACCACACATACAACCACACATAACCACACACAACCACACACACAACCACACACAACCACACACACACAACCACTCACACAACCACACACACTACCACACACATACAACCACACACACACAACCACACATACAACTACACACACACAACCACACACACAACCACACATACAACCACACCCAACCACACACAACCACACACACACAACACACAACCACACACACACAACACACAACCACACAACCACAGCCACATACACAACCACACACATGCACACAGCCACACACACAACCACATACAACCACACACACACACGCACAACCACACACCACAACCAACACAACCACACACCACAACCACACACAACCACAACCACACACACACACACACACACACACACAACCACACACCACAACCAACACAACCACACAAACAACCACACTCAACCACACACACAAGCACACACAACCACAACAACACACACAACACACACAACCACACAACCACTCACATACACACACACAAACACAACCACACACACAACCACACACACAACCACACACAGCCACACACACACAACCATACACACAAACACAACCACACATACAACCACACACACACAACCACAAACAACAACACACACAACCACACACACAACCTCGCCCACAACCACAACCACACACACAACCACCACACACACAACCACAACCACACACAAACACACACAACCACACACACAACCACACCCACAACGACACATACAACCACACACACACAACCACAACCACACACAACCACAAACACAACACACACAAACACAACACACACAACCACACACACACACAACCACACACACAACCACGCACACACACAACCACACACACAACCACATACAAGCACACACACACACACAACCGCAACCATACACACAACCACACACACACACAACCACACACACAGAACCACAACTACACATACAACCACAACCACAATCACATACACAACCACACAACCACAAACACAACACACACAACCACACACACACACAACCACACACACAATCACACACACAACCACACACACACACTACCACACACTCACACACAAACACACACAACCACACACACAAACACACACACAACCACACATCAGTGCACACTTTCACAAGGCACACACACACCACCAGCCATAAGTGCACACTTTCACCAGGCACACACCACCAGCCGTCAGGGCACGCTTTCACCAGGCACACACACCACCAGCCATCAGTGCAAGCTTTCACCAAGCACACACACCACCAGCCGTCAGTGCACAATTCCACCAGGCACACACACCACCAGCCATCAGTGAACACATCAATTGTTAACTCATTCACAATTAACTATTGTTGCAATCGCAGCATTGCGCACTTTACTTTTAAATATATTCATCTAAAGCGCAGCATGCCACCATTGCTACAAAAATAAATACACATTTTTTTGGCCAACAATTTATAGACTTTTGTTGCAATTGGGGTTGCAATATTTAGCAATGCCAATAGCTTAAACTTAATTAATGCGAGACCTATTGCATTGCAAATGATTGTTTTCCTGGCAGCTGACCATATTCGGTATGCAAAGCAAAAGGTTCTTAAACCTCACCTTTTTAAAAAAGCGAAATTCTATCGGCAGCAACAAACACCCGAAGCACCTTCCCCTATCAGCAGCTCATAAGGAGTAGGAAAGCTATTAACACCTGCCACCCCTCTTCCTTGACTTGAAAGAAAATAGCCATCTATTGGAGTTCAGTAGCACAATAATATAATATGAGGTTCAGGAACGCCCAACATGCCGCTCTCTTGGGAGGGTCAAGAATGTATTCACCCTTCTGGGCCTAGAACAGGTCCATAAAAATCTCGAGATGATCCCATCCAATACCTTAAACCATTGATTCCCCACCTCAAGAGGGATGGCCCAAAAGAAATATAAGATTTTAGGCCAAACAAATGTTTTTACTGTATCTATATTACTTCTCCCAGTTAGGGAAAGCCGAAGATTATTCAGTCTCCCAAACTCCATCTTAGTTTTCTTGATCAGAGGATCTAAATTAATTTCCACAATTCTCTCAATATCTACGTTGATGTTAACTCCAAGATAAACAGCACAGTCAACCAACCCCTATCTTCATACTGAACATTACCATTATTAATGACTTTGGTTTTGTCTTGATTTAATAAATATCTGGTGAAGCTCCCGAAACTACCCACCTCCTTTTCAATCTCTCTCAGTGCAGCCCATGGGTACAGTGTGACAACTGCCAGGTCATCGGCATATGTCAAAATTTCAGTTTCCCCTCCCTGGCAGTGATAAAGAATAACTGGTTGGGCACTCAGATTGCATGGACAGAATTTATTTACAGGCAGCAGTGGAGGCATGCTCGAGATCAGTTGGCAATGGACAAAGCTCGCAGAAAACTCAACCGGGCAATGAAAGTTTTTTGTTCAGCAATGGGTATCAGTTACATATCTCATGAGAACATCACTAGCAAAGAAGGCCACTTATTCAGGAACGATGGTGTGCACCTCTCACAACTGGGCCTTGCCTAATATTTATTGGAGCTGCATGATTTTTTAGCTCAGGAGCTTAATGTAAGTCTATGGTGCAATGTGCAACACATATAACCTCGCTCATATTTGTTTCATAGGAAGGGTGGGGACCAGGAAAACGCATTGGTTTTACTGGGTGGCGATGTTTGGGGGTGGGTAAGTCTGGAACCGGCTTACCCATCCTTTTGGATACGAAAGGGGAAAAAAATAAGGTTTTTGGAAAAGGTACAAAATATATATATATTGATGGTTTTGGTCTGAAAGTTCAACATTTAAGTAATGTGAAAGGTTTTGGCCCACTTTACCAAATTGTGTATACATATTGGAAATAAAGAGTATTTCTAGTTTCAGAGAGTTTACCTGATCTAAATAAAGTGGCCATTTTTCCTACAGTATAATGTTTGTGGTCTGTTTATTTTGGGCGACGGGGGCCCCAGGGGGGAGCATAGCGCGAGCAGTCTCCCCCTGGGGTTTTTCGGCCAACTAGAACAGGCCCAGGGCAGTGATTGGTGGAAGGGGCTGGGAGCAGGCGCGCGCTGTCAACATTCGAAACTGCGCGTTAGGCGCGAGTTAGATTGTGAGGAGCTTGGCAGGGAGACGGAAGGTGTTTTATTGCGGCAAAATCCCACCCGCCCACCCCAAAAAAAAAAAAAAAAAAAAGCTTTTATGCCACTATTACAATGTTAGACAGGTTACTCTGGGAGATAGGCCTGAGGGGCGATGTTTGGGGTGGGTAAGTCTGGAGCGGGCTTACCCATCCTTTTGGATACAAAAGGGTAAAAAAACAAGGTTTTTGGAAAAGGTACAAAATATATATATATTGATGGTTTTGGTCTGAAAGTTTAACATTTAAGTAATGTGAAAGGTTTTGGCCCACTAATTGTGTATACATAACGGAAATAAAGAGTATTTCTAGTTTCAGAGAGTTTACCTGATCTAAATAAAGTGGCCTTTTTTGCTACAGTAAAATGTTTGTGATCTGTTTATTTTGGACAAACTGCTCAGGTACCGATTTCCAACTTGTGCTATCTTGTGGGCTAACTGCAGCAAGTCATGAGCCTTATTATTTACAGTTAAAACAGTGCTTTCTTCACCGCTATTCCCCATACTAATGCTGAAACTGCGAAGGACAGCTAGCGCGGCATACTAAGCAGATGCCATATTGCCATAGATGCACATGTGTATTTCAAATGCAGTTCTGATACTTGCTCTGGCTCTTCGTGTTCAGCTGGCATAGCTGGTATTTCAGAATCTCTTTCTTTGTGCTTGTTGCATATCCATTTCTGGAGGGGATCGTCGGGGTCAGTCTTCCATACAGGAGATGTGCAGAGGCGCATTTAGTTACGCTGTGTGGGGTAAGCCTGTATGCTCTCATGAACTGGTGAAAGGTGTTTTCCATGTTGGTCTGCTGTTCCACCGCTAGCCTGGCAGTCTTATTGAGTGTGCGCCTACAACTGTTCGACTTTCCCATTAGCTTTTGGCCACCTTAGGGTTATCTTTCGGTGCTGGACACCCAGTTTTCCATGTATGGCTTGAACTCAAGGCCTTTGAAAGGAGAGCTCTTGTTTGTTCTGAAGATGGCTGGTATGTCGTTAGCTGCAAATATTTTCTCCAGCATGGGATGTACTTGTTTGAATGCAGTTGAGCTGGCAACCGAGTACTTGGTGCCCCATTCATGATTACCAGTAGTTGCTTCACATACAGGAGTGCGCAAAGGTCTGCACTGACATTGGTCGAAGGGGCTTTGTCAATCTTCCTTGGTTATTATTGGGGCTGGCGGGTTAGGCTTTCCCATAGTTTGGAACAACAGGCAATCCACAATTGTGCTTTCAACATGTCCACCCATTCCTGGATCCCGTAGTTTCTGCCTTAGGTGTGCTTTGGTGTTTACTATTCCTTGATGTCCTGTATGTGCTAGCTTGGTGGTTCGATCTTGTTGGGATGGTGGTGCTGTTATTTTTGATCCCCTGAGGATCAGTGTTTGCTCAGCGTATTCAATTCTCCCTTTCCCCCTTATGCCTTCCCTTCCCTACCATGTTATCCAGTTCTTCTTTCTGTTGAGTTAATAATCATTTGTAGACACTTGTCATCTTTGGATGGTTTGTCAACCTTTTGTCGTGACATGTCTTTGGGAAGTGTGGTCTCAGCCACCAGTTTAATATGTTCAGAGTCTTCCTGCATGCGTTAAGCCTAGTTCCCTTGGAGATGCAACAGTAATTCAGCTGGATTATTGCAGCCAGATTTGATCGACACTTTGAAACTATATTTTTGTAGTTCTAATATCCACTTTTGTAAATGGGGTGCTACCAGATATGATGTTGCCAAGAACACGTTGATGAGGCACTTATGGCCAGTTATGACGTAAAATTCAGGTCCATACACTTCTGAATGAAAATGTGCATTCCCCCATCACATGGCAAGGACTTCTCTTTTTATTTAGGAATATCGATTCTATGTGGTGGATCAGACCCTGCTGTGAGACACCACTGACCATGTCCATGCCCTGCAATTTGACAAGTACGGCTCCTATTTGGCTGGCGTCTACCTCCAACTTGATTTTCATCTTTGGAAGGAGATATCTCATTGTTATTTCACTCAGTAGTGCGTTGTTGATGTTTGCTATTGCTTCCTGGTGTTCTGTTGTCCACAGCCAGGGGTGGAGAGGGGCTTTCTTCGTCAGTTGCCTCAATGGCTCAGTTAACATCGCTCGGTTGGGAACAAATCTGCTATAACATGTGGCCATCCCCAGGAATCTTTTGACCTCTATTGCATTTTGGGACGCTTTACTGTCTCTTCTGCCAGCTGCTTTCTGTGGATACACATTGACATCATGTTTTGAAAACATGTATCTGCAGAAAGCGGTCTTGTTGGTTAAATTATGCGTTTTTCTCTATGTAGGGTGTGGCCACATTCGGAGATTACCCCGAGGGTCGGTCTTAACTTTTGTGATGTTCCCGGGCAGATCTTGTATGGATCAGAATGTCCCCACTAATGTTGAGGATTACCACTAGTTTGGATGAGACATCACTGATTATATTTAGGAATACCTCTGCTGCACAATATATGCCAAACTGTAGCTGCTTATACCGATGCAAAACGACATGTGAAGAGAATGTTGTGATGTATTTCCTTGCTCAGTCCTTTTGAATTTGGTGGCAACTAGGGTTAAGATCCAGTTTTGAATCCACTGTGACCAATTAAGGCCATGAAGGAGGTCGTCAATTGCTGGGGTGAGTTGCTTTTTTTCAACAACAAAAAATTATATTGCTTTGTTGGGCAGTCTCATAACAACAAAGACATGTTCTATGAAGATTTATATTGTTTTTGAGTAGAATCCGATCAATGTCGATGAAGAAGAGAGCTTGGTTTAAAAGCCCTGGCACTTGCAAGTGCATGCAGAGACATTCCAAGCCACCAATTGCAGATGTACCTGACAGATCTGAGGATGTGGCTGTTCAGCTGACAAGACAAACTCAACAGGATTGGGAACCACACCTACATCCTCCAGATAGGGGTTATCAAAATCAATTCTGCGTTGTGTTCTGAAACTTGACCCTGAGAACCATTGAATCCCAGCTAATCTTGAGGGAAGAAATCCATCGCCAGTAAATAAGGGACTGACCTCAAGCTGTGCATAATGGAATCTAAAATGTTACTCAGGAAGCAAAAAGAATATCCTGCAGGCAAACCATTACTCCATCAGTTTCACAAATAATGAGAAGTGTAGTTTCCACTCACTGGGAATGTTGAGGAATCTAGAGTTCCAATCTACCAGAAATGTGTTCTTGCTGGGAAGGTAAACTGCTAAGACTGAAATGTTGTGGATGAGGCAGAACTTCCAGAATTCTTTGGGTATGTCTGACAGAAAGCAAGACTTCCTTCATGCCGCATGCGGTTGATGTACTGTACCATCAACACATTGTCCACCCTGAGGAGACTGCAACAGTAGGATTTTTGTTGGCCTAGGGAATGGATTGCAAAAAGTCAAATGCCTGGAATGAGTTGATGTGTCACTGAAGTCCCTCCTGGGACCATCTGTATCCCATGGATATCTCCCTGCATATCATTCTCCAACTGAGTCACCTGGAATCAGATTTGATTACTACATCAAGAACTATTTAAAAAATGACTCTGCAATTCCAGATTTCCACGTGGGCTCACCACCATAGAAGGTCCTGATGAAATTTTTGAAAAAGTGAAATTACCTGAGCATATGAAAGACCTTTGCACATATGAAGCATGTGTAATCACCGGAGAGCTCTGTAGTGTAGAGGGCCCAGAAAATGGCTTGTATAGAAGCTGACAAAAAGGAACATTAATCTGACTATCCAGCAAAGAGTGACTTTGTCCTTTAACAACACTCTGCTAATTTACTTCTTGATGGATATGGTTTTGTGAACTGGAAAGGAAAGTGTGGATGACATTAAGCCTATGAAAAAGCCCAAAATGGCTATCTAGTTGGAAGAATACAGTGAGATTTGTGCAGGTTGCTTTCAAATCATTCCTGTAGAAGTAAGATCATCGGATAAAGCTGGTAAAGGAAGAGATCTGGATCTTGATTAGGATATCGTCCAGATAATGTGACTAATCTCTCTAGCCCTCAAAAACTGTACAATAGTTTTCATTATCTTGGTAAAACACTAAGGGACTGATGATAGCCCAAACAGCAGTGTAAAGTATTCACAGGCTCTGATCCTCTACCGAAACTGGATGGAAGAATGAGGAGGAAGAAAAACTGGGGCAAACAGATAATCATCCCAGAGGTTTAGATGCACCATGAGATGTACTTCTCCTAAGTGATCACTAAGGAGGTGGAGGCCCTTGATCTTCAAATGTCAGTGAAGGATCATGAGTTAAACTATTTTAGACTAATTAACAGCCGGGATTCTCCTTTTTAATTGTCCCCTAGAACAGCATTAATGAGGATGACAATCCTCTGGGCTGGGGAGAGCACCCCTCATTGCCTTCTTCTATATCAAATACCATTTCCCTTGGTTTAGGTAGATTTGTTTCTAAATTGACAACTAAATCTGCCTCAGGAGAGATGTCTAATGGGAGTGGCATAAAACTCTATGTGAAAACCTCAGACAGTTTGGAGTACCCATGCATCTTGTGAAATATGTGACCAGTTCTGGAAGAAAAAACATATTCTGCTCATAAGATAAAATGTAATGTAAGTTTGGAAACTCACCTCAGAAAGAGGTGTTGGACAACCTTCTACCTGTTCAATCGCTGTGGATGTGGCCTCTGAAACTTCTCGGAATAGAGGGTAAGAATTCTCTCCTCCGAGATATTCGTTTTAGGAGCTTTTTCTGGGAGGGTCTCCCCAGAGGGGGGGCTGGAAGGATTTGTAGCCAGCAGAACACCCCCTGCCTCTGCCGGCCTGGTAAAAACATTTTGGTTAAAACTCTTTTTTTTCGAGCTGTCTGAGCTTTTCCCAAGAAGGTGAAATTTTTCCACTTTCTTGAGAAAATGCTTTCTAAACAGTAGGCCTCCTGCTGACTTGCCTGCCTCACTGGTCACAGGTTCACATAGTTTGGTATCTACAAGTAAAAGGAAGTGCTGTTGAGAAGGTGCAATTTGATTTCACTGAGAGGCAAATGGCATGCTGAGCCCATCCTGCTAAGATGTCAGAGTTGATAGGAGTGCTCTGATCCTTCGCACTAAAGGGTATGCCAAAACTTCTTAGCCAAGGTCCCCTAAAAGGTCCAGCAATTTATCTCTGCAGTATCTGTCTATAACCTTCTTTTGATCTTTTACAAACTTACCCTGGAAAATGATCAGGAGTGAATCAATATTTGGGGTACTGGCCTCTCTGCTATCACACGGCTGAACTCGTTACCCACTAATCTCAAAGATTCCTTGTTTTATTCACCATTTAGCAAACTTGAGAAAAACTACATCATTCACTGAAATTCTAACTCTCCATTTTTTCTGTATAGTGCTCTGAGCACCAAGACACCCTCTTTTGGTAATCAATTGAGCTCTATAAATTTGCTATTCATTCATGAGTGAGTGAGGAATGAAGCGCTGAAGGTAAAGCAACATGGGAAATCCACCTTAAACTGAGCCTGAACAGAGACATTCTAGACTAAACAAATATATTCATGGTGCGAAGTCGCAAAAAGTCTTACAATGAATCAAACAATTAAATAAAACAGTTTGCTATGTTGAATCAATAATGAGAAACAGTACTTAACATGGCTGCTCTGAGCAGCAACAAAGTGGAGGTCCCTCAGGAGAAAAGGGTGTTTATATGGATATGTGGACCATCATTGGTGGGTAGGGACTCACACATGAGCGAACAGCCGCGGCCACGGGCTGCGGCTGTGAGCGATGTAGTTTTTTCCTCACAGTATCATTGGTTTTGTAGATCTTTGAGTTTGAAGTTTACTCTTTTGGTAAGTGTTATATGGCTGCTTTTAAAAATAAAGCAAGAAGGAGAATGTCTAATCCGAGCCTCCAGTCCTGATATGGAATCCTCTCCTATGTGTTCTTATTAGAATTAAAACTTTCAAACATGAAAGCTAGTAAATTTTGTAATTTTTTTTCTAATGGGCATTGCCAACGGTAGTCCTGCTTCCATGTCATAGTCCAGGCTTTTTTTGATTTTTCCAATATTCTGTTAACTTAAGTAGTTTGTTTTTTTATAAATGTAGGATTCACAGAAACATTTTAAAAAGTTATGAAAATAATTATTATCTTTTCAATTAAACTTTAAAAAACCTGTGCTTTATAATTCGATATTTAAATTCAGATAAACTAGACTTCAATTACATGAATTCTGAACATTAAAGTATTTTATTGAAATTGGTAAATGCCTGTATAATTTTTTTTGTAATTACTAATAATCGAATATGTCATAGCAAATATGAAGAAGAAATTTCTGTTTTATTCAGAACAGGGAGGAGAGGATTATGCAGTTGCTTCCTTGCATTTTACTCCATAAGCTATGTGAGAAAATCATGAAAGTAATTTTGTATATTGTATATCTGAGCTAAAGACTTCAATACCCATAAAACATAAGTAAAAAAACAATACAGACCCATAACGCACCCACCAGGATATTAATCAATCACAGAATTGAGGATCATATGAAATCCATGCCATTAAAAAAATGCCTGTGTTTGCTGAGATGCTGAGAGGAACATAGCCCATTTTGAACAATGTCATTGATGATGATTCTTGCTTCTGAACTGCAAATGAACAGAACAAAATACCAAATACTCATTCATTAAAATGTACTTGAAACTAATGTTGTGAGGGAAGAAATGTGATGAAATCTAAAAGAATCCCAGAACATTTTGGAACAAAAGTCATTCAGAATAACAGGGTAAGGTAATCCTTGCCTCGGTGTCCTTAACAGAATTGAAAATTCTTCTTCATGCTTTCTAAAAAATCTTTGATTTTGTGACAGAACCAGAATCTCGGATTATGCAAGTTCAAAGCTATTCTACAATCAGGGATAAGGCATTACAAATTGTTTTTTAACAGAACTCCTTAAACATACAATCTGAAGATCAATCAGCATCAGCCACGGTTATGATGTCTTTGAGGCGTGTTCTCTAGTTAAACGATTTTGAGGCCTTTACACCTCTTAAGGGATGGGTGACAAAGATGGAAGGGTCTATGCCGGTTTCTGCCAGAATCCACATGATCCATCTGGCTAAAGTGGGGCAAGAGACAGGTCCGTAAGGGCAAACAAAGGAAATCAGGAGTTGACCATACAAAAAGGATCCGAGGTCTGAAGTAACTCTTTTGTACATGCGTAGACAGTTTACAACACAAAGTTTAGAATCCCCAGGGAAAGCTGGACACAGATTTTGTTCTATCAAGAAATTTCTCCATCCATAGTAAAATACCTACCTGCAGGTTCCAAAGCTTGAACATGTGACACTCTTTTGCAGAAAGCTAAACAGAGGAGCATGGCTAGTTTCACTGAGAATTGTTTTATAGATAAAGCCTTGCTGTCAGGCCGAGACTCAAGAAACTCAATAACCACTTATGATAGGTATAAGCACTTAAGTTATTGAGGGGTAGAGTATCCAACACCTCACAATAATTTAGAAAACACAGGATGTTCTACAACAGAATGATCTGCTACAGGAATGGGCCAGTTGAAAAGACTGAGGGATTAGAGGTTCCAGTCCTCAAAGTAAGACCTTCAGCTACGAGTGATGCAAAAAACCTTGCCACAAAGATGACCTCTGCTGCCACGGAATCTAGATCCCGTTTTACATGCCAGAGTGTCCACCTGTCCCAAGGTGATCATTATCTCTTGGGAGTTGAGTTAGAGCAGGCTCTGTCATTGAGACTGAGAGCTTGTTCTGAAATTCCTGGCATTTTCCAGCATCTTCAGAAAGGCTCCAGGCCATAACCTGGAACACCAGTGCATGTTGCTATCCCACTTGGTCCAGGAGCAATGTCGGAAAAGAGGGAATGATCATTAGGAGTGTGGAGCACAATTCTTGGAGGAAAGAGAACCAACTATAAGTCCTCCACAAAGGTGTGACCAAAACCATATCTGCAATGTGCATCCTGACTTGGAAAGCCTCCTTCACGATCATGGAAATGAGAGGGAAGGCACAATTAAGTCCCTTCCACTCCAGCATGAGGACATCCATCGTCATTGAAAATATATACGATTTCCAGCTGTAGAATAACAGTAGTTGAAAAGTCATTTGCATGGGAAAAAGGTCGATCTTGCATGGAGCCAACTTTTCCATTATCCTAGAAGTCCATCAGATGTCTAAAGTTTCAGCCTGCTACTTTATTATCCTTGCCTGGGAGATGACTCGCTAAACTGAAATGTTGTGGGAGAGGCAGTAATGCCAAAAGTCTTTTGCAGTATCCACTAACATGCAGGATCTCATTCACCTAGGTGGTTGGCATATTGCACTGCCAAGATGTTGTCCAGTTTGAGCAGAATGAAGAAAGACATATTCAGGGTGGAGAAGGAACGGGTGGTAAAGAGCCCGGCCAGGAGTTCGAGGCAGATGATGTTTAGAGATACCTTTTCCTGCCTCTCACCATTGGGCCTGCTTCACAAACTACCAATCTGAACCTGTACACAGGCAATGACCCGATCGGTGCAGTAGCAGTCGCCTCACATCTCTCCGCAGAGAATCAATCAACTGGATCCCTGACTGGACTTCATACCCTCCAGTGCTCTAGTGTTCCTCGCAGAGCTCAATGGTCTTGTCAAGCAAGCGGACATTGGTGCTCCAGGAGCAAGTAATCTTAGATTTCCCCTTGGTAATGTCCCATCCTTCAGCTGGGAGACTGGTAGGCCTTAATCCCTAGTCGTGGTTACAGGTAAAAGTCTTACAGAGCAGCTCCTCACACAGCCAGACAGGCTGCTTGACAGTTGACAGTTTTGGGGACCTTGATCTCCCCTTCTTATAGTCCATTTCCAGACACCAAATGTCATTTAGGGTCTTTGACTTTGAGATTTGTTTTGGAGGACTGCTTACTTTTGAAGCCCCCACTCCTCTGCCCTACCCTGCCCTTCCCCCATAAATCAGTCTGTCACAGCACACGTGACTCCAAATCTGATAACCACACAACACAGGCCATGGGAGTGATTAGGGGTTACACACCTAGTTGTAAGCCACAGTGATATGTGTAGCAAAATGTTACCCCAGGGACCCAGCCCTACTATTTGTGATTCTCTTATCATCCCCATCACACTCTTGAGATGTGCCTAAGTCCCTTTCCATGGACCTCTCCCTGAATCAAAGACCACCCTTGAAAGTTTACTGTAAAACCTGGCTCTTCCTCCTCCAGTGTGTGTGTGTCTGTGTGTGTCCCAAACAGCTCACAGGAATGCAGCAATTCACAAAGATGCCTGGGGGGATTCCTCTACCTCATCATGCTCCTCCAGTCAGCCCTGGGTTTCCTAAAATGGAAATCCAAAGTCTGATGTGTCGTACCAGTCACAGACACACATACACATAGCACTCAGCATCTCTAGTAAAGGCTAGATCATATATTCGCAATTGTAAGAGTTAGTAGAGTGGAACCAAGTGCATAGGGTTCAGCAAGGCTAGCCTGGAACATTGTGCCAAACCTTAATGTAGAAGGGGGCAGTGTGATATTTCCCTACCGGCAGGGCCCGGTGTACTTCTAGAATCTTCCATTATCAATAAAGGCAGTTTGAGAGTTGTATCTTCACAGCAGGAAGTGTCAGCAGGATGGGACCAATTGCCTAGGTTTAAGCAGAGCTAGCCTAAGTAATTGCAACCAGCTTTAATGTTGCGGGGGATAGTTTGGTTTTCCCCGCGGCAAGGCTCAGCATATTTGCATCTTCTAATATTGATAAAGGCAGTTTGTGGGTCATATCTATGCAATACGACAGGTCATAAGGAAGTTGCTAAGTGCCCAGTAATATGGCTAGCCTGAGACACAGTCACTAACCTTAAAGCAGTATTGGGTAGGCTACTTTTCCCTGTAATGTGCATGTATGTCCCAAGACCAAAGTTGTTGTATTAAAAAGGCAGACAAAAGCTCTGTTCTACCAGAGCAAACCAAAGCTGCAACATCCAGTAGGTTAAATCACCAGGCTCTGTTGGTTGGAGTCAGCATACATAGGGGTTACCAATTCTCATTCTTTTCCCTTTAGTATCCTTTTTCTAATTAAACAGCAATAGCTGGCAAGTTTTCAGGATGCCTTTGTGTGACGTTTTCATGGTTTCAGTGTATTTATGAGTGACAGTCAACAACCAAGTGTGTGACACTTAGAGTGATACTTTCTCACAAGTAAAACCAAGCAATGAAATGCATGGAAAGAGATAAATATAATACATTATACCCGTTTGAGCTATGGGAAGCTCTAAAGAGATCTTGAATCTGTTTTACAGCACCTTAATTGGAAAGTGTTAGAAATTTGGTTTCTGGTTGACCAGGGTGTCGGCCTTGGTCAAGCAACAACCCCACTCCCAGTGAGGTTCCGTGACAATTGTAAGTGATGTTTTTGACTCGCACGAATATGGTCGAGTCTGGTATCTATGAACCGCAAATGACGAGTTTAGTGGGTGTATGCAGTTTCGCTGTGCTAACCTAAACCGTTCGTCTGTTATGTGGGTTATTCTATCTGTACCCACGGGTTCCATCTTAGATACGGCATCCATTTTGTCTCTTGCCCTCAAGTAGTCAGCGAACGGACGCTGTCCGCTTCGCGACCCTGGGATTCCCGAGAGATGTATGGAAGGCACATGTTCTTTGAAACTGTCTTTATGATGAGGGGGGGTGATACTGTAAGGCAAATGGCCCCGCTCGAGGCTCATCTTGCCGTGCCGGTCTATTGTTTTAGCCGTGCATCTCATTAGGCACGTCCCTTTGATGCCTGTAGCTCGTGTTTCCCGATGCCTCCCCTCTTACACCCTTTTCCAATTCCCCACTGTCTCCATCTTCCTCCGCACCTGTTCTTGTCCCTTCTTCGATCTGTTTTACTGCTGAATGGAATGCACTAATGGTGGGAAGATGGGTTTTACAGTTGGGAACCACCAAATGTTTCCGCACTTATGTTCCGGACCTCGAATGTATCAAAGAGACCAAAGCGACCCCTCTGGGGGATAATTATGAGAACTGAGCCATAAACCTTTGTGTACCATGTAAACCTATGGGCGAATTGTGTATAAAAGGAGCGATCCACAGAACCAATTTGAAGCAGTCTCCACAAGTAGCACGCGTTGTACTTGCCGTGATTTCTGTGTTCCCTGCAGTAAATAAAGCTCGAATCTTTGACGCCGAAGGAAGTGTCCCGTGTCTCTGTCACTTGTACGCCGGAGCAGGTTACCCACGAAGGTTTCAGGTGTTGTTCCCTGGCACCGCTGGGTCTTAAATAACCCAGTCCTTCAGTTGGCGCCCAACGTGGGGCTGCATCAGTGGTACCGGTCCAAGCCCGACGATCGTGAGGAACTTCGTGTGAAATCTCCGAGGGAAGGTGCACTCCGCTTCATCGATCCTGTTGTCGAAATAAGTGGCCCGAAGACTTTTCCCGCGAAGATTCCCGCCTCCTGACGGCTGCGACGGACTGCTGCCCTGACTGTAGACCTGTTTTGGCGCCTGGCGTAGACCTTGGTATAGCGAGACGATTGACGGGCCTTCCTGGTGACGCCATCGATCTTTGAGTTAAGTATTTGTGGGTCGCTCCCAGAGTTCTTGGTTGTGGTTCTTAGTTGTTGCATGGTTCCATTGCATTTGTGGTTCTTGGTACTTTGTTGTGATATTTGACGACTGCAGACGCCAAAAACCGAGGGTTTTTGCTCTTTGCTGGGACTTGGTAAATCCCGTAACCCTTGAAGTTTGTGAAACTCGGCTAGTGTGCAAGATGCCTGGTCGTAGTACTTTGTTTAGTTGTTTCAGACGTTGTGGCACGGATTCCCGACTGGAGGACTCGTGTCCGATACCTTCGGTTGGAACTCCCACTTATGAGCTCTACAGTAAACACGGGCTAGGCCCGATTACTTTTAATGATTACTGGATTCGGTATACTAAGAAGGATGGTGTCCTTAGTTGGCCACCTCATGGTAGTTTTGAGACTCCAATCTTAGATAATCTAGAGGCTAAATTATTTGCGAAAAAGTCAAGGCCGGCCATGTTTGATGCCTTTCGGTTGTGGCGTAAAGAAGCCCGACAGAAAGAAATCAGACAGAATAAACGAAGTCAGAGAGATGGTGTTGCTACCATTGTAAAGAAAGCAGAGCAGTTTCAGCGTGATAAGGAGGATAAGGAAAAGGAAGTGTTCGATAGGCTACAGCGTATGTCCATAGATAAATGCTATCCTGCTTTGCCTACGGAGTCGGATAAGAAGGAAGAACCAGTTGAGGATCCTCTAATGTCTTATCTTCTGAAGTCGCCACCTCCGTATGTACAGGGTACCGCTGCTCCAGTGGTTCCCCCTGTACCTGTTCCCCCACCTGTTCTTCAGCCTGTTCCTCAACCTGTACCCGTTCTTCCGACTGTTCCTGCTCCCTTACCCGCTGCTACTCCCACTGCTCCTCCACTTCCGCATACTCCTGCTCCCGCTACTGTTCCTGCTCTACTAACTCCTGCGGTTGCTTCTGTTTCTACTCCTTCTCTTGTTAGTCCCTTGTGCTATACTTCTTCAGCTACTCGTAGTCGTACTTCTCCTGTTGCGGCTAACTTCTTTCATTCTCTCGGACCTGTTCTTGGGTCCGCTGGTTCAGATGGTCCTCAGAGACGTAGTCAGCTTCCTGGTAACAGGGAACGCGCTTCGCTATATAATATGGCGATGGGTTGGATGACACACCCTCTTAGAAATCCACCACGTGTTGTCCTTGATACGTTCTGTCAATTTAATATACCAACCCAAAGATTTGTGTTCGAAGAAATGTGTAAGGTCCTTCGCGATCAGATATCGGCCGATGCACCTGACGAGGTGTTGACCGCTTTGTCTGATCTACAGCTTCAGTTCTCGAATGGACTGATAGTGGATACCAACGTTCGACGTGCTGTTGAGCGGTTGTTATCTTTTCGTCCCACTCCTATACCTCAAGCTTTGTTTGTTGAGGACGTTGAGAGACAGTTAGATGCGTCTGGTCAGTTTCCCATGCGTGAAGTTCCACCAGTGTGGATGCCAGGCGATGCTAATGCTTTTCCTATTATTCTGCCACATTTCCAGAGAGTATGGATTCATCTCCCGTGGAAACGATCAGAAGTGTTGCAGGTGAAGCAATCTTTGCCTGACCCTCGCAAAAATCCTGCAGGGTATTATAAAGAGTTATCGCAGCTTGTAGATGCTACGATAATGAATCTTGCCGATATTGATATGCTGTTTGGCAATGTCGTACCGCAACCGGTCTGGGCTAAGATTCGACAGGAAAACCATCCTAACGAACTGGGCGGTGATTGGGCTGCCCTTATAGCGGCTGATGGGTTGCAAACCGGTGGTGCTAAACCCGAGCAGTTGATTGCTGCTCTCCCTCAGAGAATAATTGCATTAATGAAAACTCTTATGCCAGCTATGAGGGTGAATTGGGACAAATTGTCAGCTTGTAAGCAGAAAAAGGACGAGAGTGTCTCCGACTTCTTTACGAGATTCGAGGAGGCATTCATCGACCATAGTGGTCAGGATATGGGTAATGAGGGTGGCCAACGGTTGTTCGTGGATAAATTTGTCTCGAACTTATTGCCCGATTTGAGCAACAAACTGAAGAATTCAGAAAGTGCGTGGGCCGTTTCTACCTCAGCTCAGATATTGGCCACAGCACAATATTATGAGAATAGAGAGAAAGAAGAAAACGACCGTGCTGATAAAAAGACGAAAGAGCTTAAAACTAAAGTGTTGTTACAGCAAGCGTATCCTCCACGATCTAATCAGAATGCTTCGCAACAGAATAGATCGCAGTCGCAATCTAATCGACCACAATCTAGAAATGACTCCTCTTCCCAAAGATCCTCTTTAGGGTACAATCAGTGTGCCTATTGTAGACAGGAGGGTCATATAAAATTCAATTGTCCTGTTCTAAACGACCGTAATAGTGGTAATCTCTCTAGAGGAGGTCGTGGTGGTTCACAACAGACATCACGCTGTAGGGGTCGCGGTGCTCAAAATGATCGTTCAGATAACCAATCGAATTCTAATAACTGTTTCGATCAACGTGGATCATCGCAAGGACGATCTGCGCAGTACAATGTAGACGATTATTACGTCGATCAGGGAACTGACGACAGTAATTACTAGGACAGCCATAGACAAGGAGAGGGAGTGGTATCAGTTCCGGTTGATCAGAGAGGGCCTTACGTCGCAGTTGCTACATCGGGCGTCGTTGAGCCTTTTCTGTTGGACACTGGTGCAGCGAAAAGTTCTATTATGCATTCGAAACTCCCTGGCGCACCTTTGTCTGGCTTAACAAATGTTTCCGTTGGATTCTCTGGCGCCCCCGTTAGCAATCCAGTTTCACGCCCTTTGCCTCTTACGATTGGACCACGTGGGCTTGAAGCTCCGTTGATTTTGACTACTGGTTGTAGTGAAAATCTCTTGGGTCTGGATTTGCTTAAACGTTTGTATGCAACTTTGTATTGTTCTCCTGCGGATGTAAAGCTTACGTTGGGAGAGAAGGTTGTCTCTCCTATGTACTTGTCTCTTGATAAGCTTCCACCGGAATTGAGTTCTCTTCCTGAGTCCTTATGGGCAACAGGTCCCAATGATGTGGGCCTGCTTGACATCTCCCCTTATGTCGTTCAGTTGAAATCTAATGTGCGATTGCCACGTATTCCCCAGTATCGTATCTCTCTTGATGGTGAACGAGCACTGTTAGCGATCATCTATGACTTGATCGACAAAGATGTTATTGAAGAGACGCGGGGAAACGTGTGCAACAGCCCTGTGCTGCCTATTTTAAAACGTACTGATCCTTCGAAACCACCTGTTTATCGTTTTGTTATCGATTTACGGGAGGTAAATAAAATTGTGATTCCTCAGTTCCCTGTTGTGCCTGACATTACGGCGCTACTGACTCTGATTCCAGCATCTGCGTCTTGGTTTTCGGTGATCGATCTGAAGAATGCGTTCTTCAGCATCCCGATCGCAGAAGAGAGCAGAGACCTTTTCGGTTTCTCTCTTGGTGGGCGCAGTTTCCGGTTTAAACGCGCTCCTCAAGGCTACTGTGAGAGTCCATCGATTTACAGTCAAGCCTTGAAGGGTCAACTGGATGCGTTTACGTTGCCGGCTGGTGCGGCCTTAATACAATATGTCGATGACTTATTGGTAGCTGCGGATACTCAGGACATTTGCAAGAATGCTACGGTGTCGTTGCTGCAACATCTCTGTGACTTACATCACAAGGTGTCACCTTCTAAACTCCAATATTGTTGTCAAGAAGTAACCTACCTAGGTCACTTATTGTCAAAGGAGGGAAGGCGGTTGACCCCAGAGAGAATTGCAGCAATTGCGCGAATGACTGTGCCAGCAACACAAAGAGATGTGCGTGCCTTTTTAGGTATTACGTCGTATTGCAGGCAATGGATCCCGAATTTTTCATTGCTAGCGAAACCATTGGTGGCTCTTACGTGCAAGGATGTTTCAACTCCTTTACCATGGACGGAAGAATGTCAGAAAAGTTTTTCTGAACTGCGTGACTCATTGTGTTCGGCTCCTGTGTTAGGTACTCCTGACTACAGTAAGCCATTCACGTTATATGTTCACGAGAGGGAAGGTTGTGCTTTGAGTGTCTTAACGCAACCTTTTGGTGGTAAGCAACGTCCATGTGCATATTTTTCCTCGACCTTGGACCCAGTAGCTAGAGCATTGCCGAGTTGTCTGAGAGCAACAGCGGCAGCTGCGGTGTCTATCCGACAATCAGCAGGATTGGTCATGGATAATATGCTTACGGTGATGGTTCCGCATGCAGTCGACACTCTTTTAAATCGTACGAAAACTCAGCACTTGACAAGTGCGAGGTTGTCCGGATACGAGTTGACGCTTCTGGCAAGTCATATCCAGATAAAACGTTGCAATGTTCTGAATCCGGCAACTTTGTTACCCATTAGTACAGAGTCAGATGAAATAGCAGCCCATGACTGCTATTTGCGAACAGAGGAGGAAACAAAAGGTCGAGTGGACCTTAAAAACACTCCGTTAGAAGATCCAGATGGAACACTGTATGTAGATGGTTCGTGTTTTAAATTGCCGAATGGTGATGTGACCACTGCGTATGCTGTTGTAACTTTGAGTACTGTTGTGGAAGCTGCGAGATTGAATCAGAATTCTGCCCAGGCTGCAGAGCTGATTGCCTTAACTAGAGCGTGCGTGTTAGCAAAAGATAAACGTGTGAATGTGTATACTGACAGTCAGTATGCATTTGGCGTTGCTCATAGCTTTGGACGATTGTGGAGAGAGAGAGGTTTTCTGACATCGCATGGTACGAAGATTCAGCATGGCCAGCTTGTGAATGATCTTTTGGATGCACTTGCGTTGCCTAAGCAGGTAGCGATTGTCAAATGTAGTGCACATC
This sequence comes from Lissotriton vulgaris, assembly GCF_964263255.1. Classification (NCBI taxonomy): domain Eukaryota; kingdom Metazoa; phylum Chordata; class Amphibia; order Caudata; family Salamandridae; genus Lissotriton; species Lissotriton vulgaris. The sequence continues at coordinate 1,660,905,519 of NC_141691.1, read as the reverse complement.
GTAAGGTGACGGATGATGTTGGTCGTGGTAATGCGTTTGCGGATGAGACTGCTAAGGAGACTGCCCGGAACCTTAGCACTCGGATGTATGTGACGAGTTCGGTTAGGTGGCCTACAGAGTCGAGTATGTGTGAGGACACTATTGAGAGTGTGAAGGCGATACAAAATGAGGCCACTGAGAATGAAAAGAAAAAGTGGAATGAAAGTACGGGAAAGTTGGATGCGAATGGTTGTTGGATTGATTTGTCGGAACAGAAAAGATGGATGTTGCCGGATGCGTATGTGCTGGCTGTTGTGACAATGGCACATGGGTTAGCACATATTAGCGTGAAAGGTATCTGCAAATTGTTGTCTCCGGTGTGGAAGAATGATGGTATCACGAAATGTGCTGAACGATTCGTTAAGAACTGTATGGTATGTATGTTGTACAATCCTGGTAAGGGAACCCCAACTCCTCCTGGTAGTTTTGCTCCCCCTTCGTGTCCCTTTGAGGTGATTCAATTAGACTTCATCCATATGGAGCGATGCAATAACTTGAAATACGTTTTGGTTGTGGTTTGCGCGTTCTCCCGATGGATTGAAGCCTATCCTCTCAAGGACAACACTGCTTTGTCAACGGCAAAAATCCTACTGAAGGAATACTTTCCTCGGTACGGAATGCCTCGGGTTGTATGGTCTGATAACGGAAGTGAGTTTGTGGGGAGTGTGATGAAGAGTGTGTGCAAAGGCCTTGGAATTAATCAAAAATTCCACAGCGCCAATCATCCCCAGTCAGCTGGTTTGGTTGAAGGGTATAATGGCACCCTTAAACTAAAACTAGCAAAGATTCAGGCTACGACTGGTCTTTCGTGGCCTGACGCTTTACCCTTAGCTTTACTGTCAACAAGGGCAACCGTACACTCCCGAGTAGGGCTTAGTCCCTATGAAATAGTGTTCGGTCGTCCTGCAAATGTTTGGGGGGTCCCTAGACCGGGTATGTTCTGTGATCTTGAGTACCCAATGTTGATTGACTATCTTCATGACTTGACTGCTAAACTGAGGTTAATTCACCAACAGGTTTACGGAGCACTGCCGACGCAGACGGAGGGTCCAGGCCACCAGCTCCAGCCTGGAGACTGGGTGGTTACCAGAAACTTTTCGCGGAAGAAGAATTTGGAGCCCAGGTTCACTGGACCCTACCAGGTCCTCCTTGCCACGAGAACTGCTGTTCGTCTAGAGGGTCGGAAAAACTGGGTGCACGCCACCCATATGAAGAAAGTCCCTATTCCGCTGCCAGCAGACTCGTGGGTGAGGAGAGGCATTGCATCAACTGAAACCGAAGAATTGCCGGCGTTTATTCCTTTCAGCGACGCACAACCTGTTGGAGAATCCTCAGTGCAGCAGAAAGACATTGTTGAACATTTGTCATCAGAAGACTCAAGACCAGAACATTCAACTGATCAACAGAATGCTGTCTCTTCAACGGATCCTTTGTTTGGCGAACAGACACGTCCTGGGAAAACTCGATATTTTTTGCGATCCCGCACTAAAGACTAATAAAAAGATCCTGTTCTGTCCCTTGACAACTGCATTATCCCGCTTTCCACGATCAGTCTGAACACCTGTATCATTGTAATTATTCTTGTACATATTGAAGGTTCTTTTTCCTACGTATTTTTTTGCTTCCACAGCTGAGAGACATTGCATATATATTATAAATAAAGGCCGTAGGGCCGCGCGCGTACTTCTTTCTGGTTAGTAGGTCTTGACGCTAGGTTAAAGACCGTCGGTTCCTGGGAACTCCTGGGAATTGACTACTGCTACACAGAACGAAGTGCGTCAAGAAACGTTGCGGACGGTCATAGGGGATGGCGTTTTCAAAGCTGATGGATGTGGAAAGAGCACAGGCACAAAGATTTGAGCTACAGCGACTTAGTCGTACGAAATGCTTTATGTTTCAGATATTTGTATTGCTTTTGATTGTTTCTGCTTTATTGGCAGGTGGGGTGTACTATATGATGTCGTACTTCTTATCTTCTGCCATACCTACACCTACTCCTACTTTTGATTCTAAAATTACCTCCACTGCATCTCCTCATTCTTTCCATATCTTACCCGAACACGAGCAGGCTAGACGTGCAGAATTTCGCAATAATTCCTTTATTCAGCTCCTTCACCAGCACCAGTTAGTGGTTAACACTACTAATTGTTGGGTGTGTGGGTTGATGCCACATACCACAGATAAGGGAATTCCATATTTGGTTTTGCCGTACAGTTCCCAGGGTTCTGCTCGAGCATTTCAAACAATGTTTCGAAGCGCACTAGGTTTCCATCCCATTCGAGAACCACGTTCTCCCTACTCTGGCCCCGGCTCGTATCAAAAGCCTTTGTCTATAGCGATAGAGGATTTAGATAGCGATATCTATGATCCCTCGCTTATTCCCGAAGAAGAGGTACAAGCCTATAGGGTTCTGAGTAGAGGCGAGTATAGTGTGTTCACTAGTGAAAAACAGCTTAAAAGCTCGCCCCCGATATGGGTCGTACCCCACATTGGTAATTTCTGTCTAATAGGTCGTGGCCGAAGATCGAAAGCCCGACTTGGAGAGAGTGCTTGCACCGAAAATTACATATTGCCAATGGTCTCGTCCCCTGTGTTTCTGGCTGCCAAGGGTACATACTTTATCTGCCATGATCGTGCGTATGCATGGTTGCCCTTCGACTTTGTGGGCTCATGTTTTATCGCAAATTTGTTGCCTCCGACGTTCACTGTAGATGCAGATTATCACAAGACTAGAGTTGTGAGAGGCGTAATTAGCGAAGAGGACACTGCCGGTCAAGAGGCAGGAGACTTTTTCAAGGGTTTCCTCCCGTTTTGGGGGCCTATGATTAATAGTAGGAACCTGAGACAGTTGACTCGAGTGGTGGAATCGACAGCTAATATTACTGCCAGCGCCCTTGGTAATATCACCACAGAACTTCAGGCGGATAGACTTATGACGTTACAAAACCGTATGGTTTTAGACGTGATCTTAGCAGATCGAGGTGGGGTATGCAAGGTGATCCATTCGAGCTGCTGTATTTTCATTCCTGATAATGCTCCGACTGTTTATCAAGCCATCTCAAAGTTGCATAAAATCTCTGAGTCCATACACGTGGACGTAGGGGGTTGGACGCTACTTGGGTGGTTTTGGGGCCTGATGTCGACATGGGGTTGGAAGATTCTGATGATTATCGGAGTTGTTGTGGCGTTCCTGTTCACGTGCTGCCTTTGCGTGCAGTGTGGTCCTGCCTTATGTGGCCTCTGTGCTACAGCGTGTATAAGACAGCCACCTGTTACCGAAGAAGCTCGATTGGACAGAGCTATGTTACAGCAACATCTAGATGGTCTGATGAATATCGAGTATGATTCCGACTAGTGCTTGCCTACATGAGGGCAAAAGGAGCGTCTGAGGTTCCGTGACAATTGTAAGTGATGTTTTTGACTCGCACGAATATGGTCGAGTCTGGTATCTATGAACCGCAAATGACGAGTTTAGTGGGTGTATGCAGTTTCGCTGTGCTAACCTAAATCGTTCGTCTGTTATGTGGGTTATTCTATCTGTACCCACGGGTTCCATCTTAGATACGGCATCCATTTTGTCTCTTGCCCTCAAGTAGTCAGCGAACGGACGCTGTCCGCTTCGCGACCCTGGGATTCCCGAGAGATGTATGGAAGGCACATGTTCTTTGAAACTGTCTTTATGATGAGGGGGGGTGATACTGTAAGGCAAATGGCCCCGCTCGAGGCTCATCTTGCCGTGCCGGTCTATTGTTTTAGCCGTGCATCTCATTAGGCACGTCCCTTTGATGCCTGTAGCTCGTGTTTCCCGATACCTCCCCTCTTACACCCTTTTCCAATTCCCCACTGTCTCCATCTTCCTCCGCACCTGTTCTTGTCCCTTCTTCGATCTGTTTTACTGCTGAATGGAATGCACTAATGGTGGGAAGATGGGTTTTACAGTTGGGAACCACCAAATGTTTCCGCACTTATGTTCCGGACCTCGAATGTATCAAAGAGACCAAAGCGACCCCTCTGGGGGATAATTATGAGAACTGAGCCATAAACCTTTGTGTACCATGTAAACCTATGGGCTAGTTGTGTATAAAAGGAGCGATCCACAGAACCAATTTGAAGCAGTCTCCACAAGTAGCACGCGTTGTACTTGCCGTGATTTCTGTGTTCCATGCAGTAAATAAAGCTCGAATCTTTGACGCCGAAGGAAGTGTCCCGTGTCTCTGTCACTTGTACGCCGGAGCAGGTTACCCACGAAGGTTTCAGGTGTTGTTCCCTGGCACCGCTGGGTCTTAAATAACCCAGTCCTTCACCAGTCAGGGTGAGGCAGAAACAAATCCCACATGAACTTGTGCTCACCCTCTGAATAAAAAAGTTTGCAGAGCAGTCAGGCTTAACTTGAAGGCAATGTGTAAAGTACTTCTGCAACACTTCAAACAGTAAAAACACCAAATAAAAAGATCTGTCACCAGGTTTAGAAACACAGAGTGATTTGTAATAAATAAAACAAGACCATAACAACAAACATCTGATCAGTAAAACCGGTGATATCCAATTTTAAAGTTTTTGGTTGAAAATAGTGCTAAAAAGCACCAAGCATCAACAATGAAGAGCTGGTTGATCTAGACTGGGACAAAGTCAGAAATTCAGGCTGACCGCGATGAAGCATGGGCCAGCTACAGGGACCCAGTTAGGCTAGCTGAACAAAGTACCATGAAACCTTGTTGCCGAGCATTGCGTGGATGCTGGTCGAAGAAATGCAGTGCAATCGAGGTGATGCTTTAGTTCGGAGATGCGGTGAGGCTGCAGTGCGAGGTCCTGTTGCATCGTCGTCGAGGATCCAGTCGACGGAGCTCGTGAATTGAAGTTCAGGGTCGAGGATGCAGCGAGCAGCTGGTGATGCTTCGATTCAGAGAAGCTGCGAGGTTGTGATGCAGAGTGCGGTGTAGTCTTAGAGACTGCAATTGATAAGAGATGAGAGGACCTGGGCCGCAGATGCTCCGCTCCTTCGGCGATGCATCAGTTGTGAGGACTGTGAGGGAGATGCTGACTTTCTGCGCCATGTCCAATCCACGCAGCAGTGGCGATGACTCAGTTCTGTCGATGATGCATTGCTCAGCCGAGGAGATGCAACGGTTCTGTTCGGGGAAGCGTCTCTCAATAGAGAAGATGCATCGGGTGCACTGGTAAGTACCTTAGGCACACTTCCAGGGATCCAGGACTAGGGTGGCACCACTTGGCAGGATAGACTCAAAGATGGCAGAGTCAAGGTGCAGGATGGTTGGAAGCTTGTTGTGTCTCTGAAGGTTCAGATCAGGAGGCCAGCCAACTAACTCTTGGAGTCACTCTGGGTTCTGGGTTCAAAAGAGGCAGGTCCAGTCCAGTGTAAGAAAGGGGGGCGTACACCTTCCAAAAAATGAAACAATGCAGGTATATTGCACATCCTTGGCTTTATGGCTTGTAAAATATGAAGGGCGAGTTTTCCCACGCTTTGGAGGTTCAGATTTAGTGGTAGAAATCTCACCGTAGCACTGGGTACTTGGCCTGTGGGGCGGTAGGAGGATACTGCTGTAGTGACTAAACGTAACCATTGTGCAAGACCACCCTCGCTTGATGAAACAGATGTGCTTATCACTTGTCACGTACATAAATCTGTTTAATACATGTTGATTGGAGGTGCAGACTTTCAGCATCCAAGTGATTTACAGCAAGCCTAAATAAAAACAGAAACACACAGGCACAGGCAGGATATTTATTTTGTTTGTTTCATAAACGGAAATATTACAGAGCTGGTAAAGTAGCATACTTTTGTTCTTTTCTGGGGAAAATTTGATTTTACTGTTCTGATGGCGTGGAAGCAGTTTTTCTGCCACCGATATGAAGCGGCAGCTTCACTTTCTTTGCTGCACCATGGAAATAAAATGGCTGGTCCTGTTGGACTCTCTTGATGACTTACATGGGGTCTGTGCAGAGGACCTAGTGGGCTTCCGGATTCAACAAAAATCCACTTAATGCAGGCGCCTTCAATGGTTACACCTCAGTGAAAGAGAGAGAGAGTGCCTCAGTGCTGGGAGTGGGGCTCAGCTGGTGACTGCACCCAGTGGGTTGACGACTCTTAGAGAGAGTGCTACTTTTAAATATACTGCAAGGACGTAGGAAAGAGGCAGTGTGCTAGTGTGCTCATGTGTGCGTGAAAGAGGCTGTTTGTGAGAGGTGCATGTATGAGACTATGAGAGAGAGAGAGAGAGAGAGAGAGAGAGAGAGAGAGTGTGTGTGTGTGTGTGTGCCCCCACAGGAAGCAGTACTTGGTGTATGTTCCACAGCATGGAGGAAGACTCTGAAGCCCAGGAGGAAGCCAGAGGACATGGGAGCCAGCCAGTGGTAAACAAAGGTAAGTAATGGCTGGACTCTAAGTCCCTTTTACGATTGTTTTTTCATTAAAAGCGGCTTCACAAGCAAGGCGCAAGCGCTCTGGAGGCAAATTCTAAAAAATTACACACCATAACAAGCATTGCAAAAGGCTGACAGCCAATATGCCTACTGGCTGTTATGTTTGGGGATGGACCCCCCCCCCCCCCCCCCCCCCCCCATGGTGAAAGAAGTACTGAGGGGTGTTCATGATGTGGACCCCATGAATGGTACTAAGATAGACACGGCTGTGACGTCACGGCAGAAGGCAATAGAAGTGGCCGGGACTTGACCTTGTGGCCCTTAGCCAGTGTGATACTACACCAATTCTAAGCCTCTTTGTTAACACAGGCCTGCACAGTATAATATCCAACAAACTGGTGACAAGTGGGTACCTGCACACCCACCTTCGTGCTTCTGCTCCTGGGTGCCGTAACTGCTACGCTCTCGAGGGTGGCCCGCAGAGCGTTTCCCATTGGTCTGCTGTTGTCGCTGCAGCCTGTTCCGACCACGGAGTGTTTCCTGCTGCTACGTTGGGGCCTGGGCCTGCGGTGAGGCCTGTCCTGCCTTTCCCACGAGGTGCACTCACTGTGCATACGCACTTTGGTGTCTACGCAGAGGGAGGAGAGGTGTGTTCTGTCTTGCTCCCCTGGCCTCCCACCGGTGGTGGTTATCTACAAGTCCATGCCCCTCACCAGCGTTTACAACACAAGAGGCTACACCGCAGTCAAAGGACTTGTAGCTCACGGGGAAAATGCAGGGGCCATACTGAAATCGAAAACTTTGAAATTCCTTGGGATGATGCCTGTCTAAGGTGCCTGTAAAACAATGGAATTAACCCAGATCTATGACTGCGGATGAATGTTTGATTAATTCAGCATTCTGTCTGATGTAGTGCAAAATTCACTTTTTCATTTGTAGGGGTGCGTCATAATCATGAGTAGTCCGCTCCTGCATATATTCCTTTGTTGTATAAACCTGAGACAGTAGAGCATGAACTGTAATGATGTGAATTGTGGTGTATTTGGGACATTTCAATGTAACGTGAAGAGAATATTGTGGAATCTAGAAGTGATTAGCTGAAAACATTAACGTGTAGAATTTGTGTTGGCTGATGACAATTATTTACGTATTTGATGTGCTTATGTAATGTGTTCATTTAGAAGTGCTTAGTAAAGAGTGTTTAATTATATGAAATTTTGCAAGGCCTGTGTGCCATTTTCTTATGTTGGTTGATGTCTGTAGGCCTGAAATGCATTTTCCCTGGAAGCTCTTGCATTAGATTTAATAGATGAATTTCATGTGCATATTGAATTTGTTCTTCTCTCACGTTTTCTGTTGCAGGGGGAAGAATCATCCTTCTTAGTCATAATAATGTCTTTGTTTTAGGAGCTAAGCTTAGGGAGAAGAGGATACATTAAGCGTTGATTCTGACAGTAGAGAACTGTTGTACTTTCTCATTGGAGTGAACCTGGGAATCTAGGTCATCTCGCCAGCTAGGGAGCATTGATGTCTACTGGAAAGTTACCTAGGAGGAGGTGGCCTGACTGGATATAGTGATCTGCAAAGGACCCTGGGATACTACCTGTGGTATTGATGTATTGTAACTACGGAAAGTGTCCAGGAACTTCTGCCTTGTCTTGAGAGAGAGGCATCTTAGAATGAGCTCTGTCTTAGTAGCTTCATGCTGCTTGACCCAACTGATGTGGAGAGACTTCTTAGGAAGCTTTCACACACTGACACCTTAACTGATCTTGCCTGGGAAAAGTTATGTAGGGATGTCACGTTAGTGGTAGTGTAGGGACAGATTTATGCTATATACTCACGAACTTCTGATGAAGGGGAATTTGGAATTCTCCTCCGTATTCGCTTGTATCCTGATTCTTGAACTAATCTTTTTTTTTTTTAAATCTGTTTATTAGCAGTATAAATAGAGCATTGGCATTTGACATTTTACATTCAAGAAGTTCGTACAGTGTTATGCTCGTATATTAAAAGTGTCATGATAAGTATTAAACGTTTTCAATTTTATTTCCATCCTAAGCAAACAACCTCCTAGTAAACATCCCCCCTCCCAACCCTCCCGCCTTTGGCACTCATGAGCTATTTGGTTCCAAAACTCTCGGTATCTGGCTTTGCCCAATACAGCTCGTATCTTTGTCAGACTCCCACACAGTCATGTAGGGACGCAAACAATATTTGTATAGGGATTCCAGTCACTGCACCCAGAATCATAATTTTCCATGGTGGTATGGGTTAGCGTCGGTTAAACAATCTACACCTCAACCGGTAGTTGATGAGTGGACAGACTCGTCGGCCCCTCCCGTTTCTAAAGACCCTAGGATAGCATACCAATCTAGAGAAATCTGTGTTTTCCTAAGACCCTTGCGTTCTTCGCGCTGTAGTGCCTCACCTTCTGCCTTACCCCATCGTAGTACCTCCGCCCTCCATAGTTCTGGGTCAGGCGGTTTGGCCGATTTCCACCTCATTGTTATTGCACGTTTTGCTGGTAACATAGCCATATCAGTGAAATGGGCCGCCACACTTCGCTTACGCCCCACTGGCCCTAGCCCTAATATGGCATAATCTATGGTATCTGTTGGCTTGGAGGTAGCTGCCCCGGTGAGCGCCTCATGTATAGTGTTCCAGTAATAGCCTAATTTTGGGCAGTCCCATAGCATATGCAATAGCCTCGCGTCATCTGCTCTGTAACGGGGGCAGGTGTCGACCGTATCAGGAAACATAGCGTGTATGCGGTGAGGTGTAAGATATGCTCTGTGTAGAACCATCAGTTGTATGAACTTGAACTTCGGGTTCCTGGCCACTTTTTTTGGAAATCTAAGTATGCGCTCCCACTCCTTGTCCCGAAGTGGTCTTCCTATGTCACCCTCCCATTTTGTTCTTAGGGGTTGTAGCGTTGTCGCTTTCCCTGTTCTAATACCAGTTGTAATCCATTTAGTTAGATGGCTGCCTGTTCCCATAAGGTACTGCATTGTCAGCAGCGGGTTTGTAGGTGGTTCATCCCCATTCTGCGTCCATGTCCTCTTCATGTAACGTCGTATACCGGCGTGCAGGAGAAACGATCCCCCAGGGACATGATGTGTGGCCCGGAAATCCTCAAAGGACATCATGTGACCATCTGCAAACAGGTCCCCGGCTTGTGTTACTCCTGCGTCGTGCCACACCGTGAGTGTTTGGTTTGATAACAGTCCCGTCCCCAAGTGGGATACCTAGCAGTGGGATTATAGGAGCATATGAGGTCGTCGGTCTTGTGTATTTCACCGCTTTCCTCCGATAGTGTATTGCTAGTCGGAGAAGTGGGGGTGACTCCCTTGGCAGCTTCGAACGGGGCAAGAGTAGTGCATGTATTTTCCCTCTTGACCGGTCCTCTTCCGACATGCCAATTTCATGCAGATTTCGACCCGCCAGCCAGTACGTAAGCCATTGTAGTTGACAGGCGAAGTTGTATGCTCAGAAGTCCGGTCCTCCCATACCACCAGCCTCCGAGGTGAGCTGTAACTTGGCAAGCCCTATGCGCCTCCGTACTGAGCCCCAGATGAGCTCCGTTAGGGTCGTATCCAACGCCCGGAACAATGTAGCTGGGATCAGAAATGGTAAGCTGGTGAAGTAGTAAATTAGGCGGGGGAGTACAACCATCTTGGAGATAGCCACTCTCCCTGCCACATATAGTGGTAATGTTGTCCACAATTGTACCTGCGATTTCAGTGCCAACAGTGCTCTGCCCAGGTTGCCGTCTAACATGTCCCTGGCTCCCCTATATACCTGTATCCTAATGTAACGGAAAGTCATTTCCGCCATTTGAAAGGTATGTGGCGCAAAGGGCAATGGGGTGGACGCACCAGCGGCGCCAAAACAGTATCCGTAAGACTTGGGTTCACTGATAGTGAGGCCCGATAGTGTGCGGAAATCTTCAAATATCTTCGGTATGGGGTCTAAGTCCCCTCTCAGGTCCCGTAGGTACAGTATGATATCATCGGCATAAGCGGACACCACATGCACTGTCCCGCCTCTCGCTATGCCCCTGTGGAGGGCCCATGCCCAGAGTTTACAAAGCAACGGCTCAAGTGCTAAGATGAATAATAGCGGGGATAGCGGGCAGCCTTGCCTGGTACCTCTTGCGACGGTCAAGGTCTCCGATATGCACCTGGTTGTTCGCACTCGCGCCGTGGGGCGGGTGTAGAGTAGTCTGACCAAAGCAATATATTCGGGCGGTATCCCGAATTTTGCAAATGTTGCAAACATAAAATCCCATCTGAGGGAGTCGAAGGCCTGTTTTAGGTCCAAGGAGACACAGCCCTTTGTGCCTATGTCTGCTTGATTACACAGCATGAGCTGGGCCAACCTCCGGAGGTTCATAGCCGTGCTCCTGCCGGGCACAAACCCGCACTGGTCAGGGTGTATCAGTTGTGGGATGTACTGGGCTAGTCTTGTCGCTAGTATCTTACTCAATATTTTATAATCAGTGTTTAGTAGAGATAAAGGCCTGTAGTTAGCCAGTTGCATTCCGTTTCTGCCCGGTTTCAGGAGGGAAACAATCAGAGCCTGAAGGGACGACTGTGGTAATGAGTGAGTTCACACTGCCTCCTGATAAATAACCTGTAGGTGCTGGGCCAGCAGGTCGATATATGTCTTGTAAAACTCGGCCGGGAGGCCGTCCGTCCCAGGGGTTTTGTTCCTCAGGAGAGCGTGGATGGCCTGCCAGATTTCTGCAACCGTGATATGGCGTTTCAGGTCGTCACGTTGTCCGTCCGCTAGCTGGGGCAGTTCTAAGTCCCCCATAAATTCCTCAAATGCCGTGTGTGAGAGGTGTTGGTGTGGGCCGTACAATGTGGCGTAATAGTCTCTAAAGGCAGTGTTAACATCTACCTGAGTCGAGGCCGTCGAGCCCCCTTGGTCTATAATTTCCAAGATGGGAAGGTGTGCTGGGGCATCCCGTATAATGCGGGCTAGTAGGGGTCCTGATCTGTCAGCCTGTGTGTGTTGCTTGCAAGTGTATTCCCTGTAGTCCAGTAATCTCAGTTCCTCTAGTAGCTCAGCGTGGCGTATGTGCGCTTCTTGTAGTGGTGTAAAGGGTAAGTTAGTACCTGCAGCCTCACTTTCCAGCATTATTAGCCGACCCTTAACTTCCTTAAGGTTGTCGATCACCTCCCGTTTCCTGCCCAATCGAGCGGCCATTGCTTCCCCTCTAATTAACACTTTGAATACGTCCCATTCCATTTGCCTGGAACTAGCAGTGTCTGTATTTATGGTGAAATAATTGACAATGGTGTCTGCCAGTGATGTCTTAAAGACAGTATCTTCTAGCATTTCCGTGTTCAATCGCCATGTTGGTATCGGTGTTGGGAGCCTGCCCCATTGAAGTATGATTTCCACTGGGTTGTGGTCAGAAAGTGTCTTACCCATATGTTGAGCTGTGAGTACTGTCCCTAATAAGGGTTTGGAGCAGAAAACGCGGTCTATCCTAGTGTGTAATTTGTGAGGCGGGGAGTAAAAAGTGTATTCCTTGTTGAGTAAGTGTTTACTGCGCCATGTGTCCGCCAGATCCCAACCCTCCGCCCACTGCGCCAGTGCATCTGCCTGCCTTCTGCTCTCGGTGGCGTGCAAGGGTGGGTGCGACCTGTAGAGTAAGGTATCCAACACAGCATTAAAGTCCCCGCCAATAATCCATTGGTATTCTGCCCAGTCAGCCAATATCCCACTGACGCTGGCTAAGAAGTCTGACTGGCCAGAGTTTGGTGCATACACACGTCCAAGCACAACAGAGGAACCATCCAGCAGACCACGCACAAATACATATCTACCCTCTTTATCCACTTTCTGCTCCACTGCCTTGAAGGGTACTGAGTTCCAGAGCCAAATAGCTGCCCCCCTTGAGAATACAGAGTAAGAGGTAGCGAAAAGTTGTCACTTCCATTTCTTTAGCAGCTTCGAGCTTTTGGCATTATTTAAATGGGTCTCTCGGAGGCAGGCCAGCATGACGCCCCTCCGATTAAGTTGTGCCAGTATTCTGTGTCTCTTGTGAATAGAGCCCATTCCCCGCACATTCCAGGTGCACAGTTTGTAGGTATTAAGGGGCCCCATGACTGTTCGTGATACGTGAGATTGTCAAGCTTCTGGGCAGATAGGCCAAATATACCTTATGTAAGGAGACGAGTGCCATATGAACGTGTAACTCCCTAACGTGAAGGTCCCCAAGCAAAAAGACCTGAGGTCCAAACCAAGGTGCCCAACGTGGGCAAATGTCAAACCACAACATGTCTATACGGTGGGGGGTGTAGTCCACGTACACCTGACTTGTACTTGTCGGTGGTGTTACAGCGAGCCCTTAGCAAATGTGTCCCCGCTTCCATCCACCCTCTCATGTGTCCATGTGTGAGGTTCATACGTTACCACCTGAAGTCTACCAAGGGCGCCGTTAAAATTCTTCTGCCATTTGCGCTGTGATCTTGGGGAAAAGCTGCAAGCTGTCCGCAGATCCAGACACCTCTGTGTGTGTGCCCGAGTTGCTGGCCAAGCCAGTTGCGTCGCCTGCACCGTGCGCGGCCAGTGCCTCTACTGTTAGTTGGACCACAGTCGTCTGTTTCCCAGAGCGGCTCTTAGTTGGTTGTACACTCGCTGTCGACCGCGCCAAGTGTTCTTGTCCAGTGTTGGATTGAGGATGTTGCCGGTCCGTCCGGTTCGAGGGTTCGTCACCCCGGTTATCTGCAAACGGATCTTGTGTGGTCGGCTGCGTTAGTGTCACCTCCATCCATTCCTCCGCTTCCTCAGGAGTGTCAAAGAAGGGCGATTTATTTTCGTACAGTATTTTGAGGCGAGCAGGGAACAGGAGGGCATATTTCAAATCCCTGTCTCGTAGTTTACGTTTCACTCCTAAGAAGGTAGACCTGGCTCGTTGCACCGCCGGGGTAAAGTCCGGATACACAGATATAGTTTTGTCCTCTTACCTCAGCGGCGCCTTCTCTCTGGCCACACGTAGGACTGAGTCGCGGTCATTATAGTGAAGGAGGCGCGCTATTAATGGACGTGGTGGCGCCCCTGGCTTCGGCGGTCTCGCAGGCATTCTGTGCGCACGTTCGACGCTGTACAGCAGGGTTAGATCCTGTGGGCCTACAACCTTCTTGAGCCAGTCTTCCACAAACTGTGTGGGATTCCTCCCCTCGCTGCGCTATGGAATTCCCAGGGTTCGGACGTTGTTGCGGCGGGCCCGCCCTTCCGCATCATCCATCTTGTCCCACAGCAATTTAATTTGTTTTTCCATGCCTTCTACCTATGTGAAATGGTCCGTTTGCTGTGGTATTAGATCGTTCAGCGCAAGCTTCTGCTCCGAGACCTTCTCAGCCAGTTTGTTATTGTCTGCCCTGAGCAGTGACAGGCCAGTGGCCATATTGTCCATTCGTAGTTCTAGCGCTTCTCTCGTGGCTCTTACTTCATTCAGTATAAGGTCCAGAGTTTGGCATCTTGTGTGCCCTTCCCCGTCGGCGGTATAATATCCACGTTGGAGGAGGCGAGCGGATCTTCCGAACCAGTAGACCGCATATCCGTGTTCATGCCCTGGTCCTGGGCCTTGACCCTGTGCTTTCCCATGGATTTTGTTTGCAGGGTGGCGGTGAGTTGTCTCTTCAGGTCTTCAGCAGGCTCCACTTATCCTCGGTCTACTGCTTCTTCCGTGCAGGTAGTTCCTTTATCAGCCGGTCCGATAGAGTAGGGGCTGCTTGTAATGCGAATACAAGTGGGGCCGTAGGATCTCACCGGCGCTGTAGTGCCTACGCTCATGTGGCGCAGCAATTATTTCCCCCTTGTTCAGCCGCGGTAGGGTTCTCGGCGGTGCAGGCAGTTGTTGCTTACCGCACTCTCGGGGGGGTTCGTTAGGTTCAGGCAGGGATCGCCGTGCTTTTGCGCCACGCTGCTGGTAACCTTCAATGCGGCAACTCCGCTCGCAGCTTGTATCCCTTTGCACGGTGAGCCTTGCTGCGTGCAGTCGCCTCTGCCAGTGTTGTTTTAGCAACCATAGGCTATGTTGCGCAGCGTGGGCTGCGTCTCTGTGTGTGTACCTCAGGGCCACTTCATTGCCACCTCACAGTCCGGTTGGTACGTCGGTCTCAATATGGCGCCACGCACCGCTGTCTGTGCGCAAGTCCAAGCGGCCCGTTCAAGCCGGCCGCGGTGCACCCCCAGGTGTTGTGTAGTATTCCCGATAACCGCCTCCACGTCAGTCCTGTCCCCCGCGCTGCATTCAGGCTCTTAGGGACCATGCGCGGGTGTTTGCCCCTCGGCGGTAGCGTTCTGGAAGCTCAGCCCATTCCCGGTCAACCGCCGTTCGGGGTCGGGCCAAGGGAAGCGTGTGCCTCGGGGTGTCTCAGGTGCGGCGCTTGAGTGCAGGAGGAGCGGGTGCCGGTCTCTAGGCACTGCGGCAGAGCACAGTGACTCGGCTCACCTCCGACGCCTCTTTAGTGCTCCGCTGCTCGTTGTCTGTCTGTCCGGACTTTGCTCTAATTGAGGCCGTGGCTTCACCCAGGAGAGTAGGCCTCAGCAGTCTTGGCGATCTTACATGCCCCCAGCTGGCGTCACAGGGTGGATCGTTGCCGTCTCTAGGTCTCTCACACCTACAGCGTCTTTAGGGGGCCGAATCGGGTGGGTGGGATCTTAGGGTAGCAGGATATTCAGCTAGTGTTGTGGGCTATCGACGGAGCTCGATCGCTACACGTCCGCCATGTTCGGCTCGTAGCCACGCCCCCTCTTGAACTAATCATTTTGTGCATTTTACACCGCCTTAACTTCAGTAGTAGATTTGGCTTTGCATTAGTTCCAATGTATTTCTACACCCACATTTTGAGGTGCCTGTATGTCCAGTTATTTTTGGCTTTGTAATAAACCAACTAATCGTAATTGGTAGTCTGTGATTCTTAAGAGTCAGAGTAAATTGGAACTGGAATGATTGTTCTGCCAACAATGTCTCTCTACCTCCCATTAGCCCCCGCTTAGATGGTGAGAAAAAGTACCATCGACTTGAGGTTCCAGAGTGGATCTAGAACATGGGACCCGGCTCCTTCAAGTACATCACCTCTTTTTTTTGCATTTGTTGCCCTAAGTGGGAAGGGTATGCCCAGACATGGGTCCCGTGCTCGCTACGCCTCCAGATTCAAGCTAGCCTGGCTGATGAGAGGTGTTAAAACGGTCCCAGGATGCGTATTTCTGATCCAGGGAAGACCTGGCCTGGCAGTTCGGGCTGGACTGTTCCAATGGGGAACAGGGTCAAAACTGATTTGCCATTGGCTGGGTCTAAACTGGAATGACGAGGCGTGCAAAAAAACAATGGATTTAACCAAGATCTGTGACTGTGATTAGTTCAGCATTCCGTCGAACACCTGTTCTTTTTGCATTGAACATTAGCCCAAGCACTGGTTTTTATCCCGCTTTGGGGCAATTTTCCAGGAGTAATCCATTTTCTGACCTGCCACTTTGCAAACCAACTGGCTGCCTGGTGAGTCATGCATGGCATACCTGCCACCTCCTGTCTGCAGCTGTAGCACCTTTCTCATGTTCTCTTATCGGGCATGCCTTCCAAGAGCATAGGATACTGGGCACAACCCCTCTGCGCAGGTCATCAGCTGTCCAGGCTCCAGCACTCCTGGGACATGTGCATCGTGCTACAGAGCCGTACCACAGTGTGTCTGCCTCCATCTCTCGCCATCCTACAACTGCTTCTCCCCAACTACTCCATCCATCAATTAGTTGTTTGTATAGCGTGGCTACTCACCTGTGAAGGTCTTAAGTTACCCAGGGCGGAGCTGGCGGAGTGGGACTACGAGTAGGTCCACGGAGTTGGTAACAAACTCAGTGGAACTCCGCTCCACTACTCGCCTCCACCCCCCCTATTAAGAATTAATTAAAAATACATTAAAACTAAAAGAAAAAAGACTTACCTTGACTGCGGCGTCCACGGGCTGCCGTCCTCCTCTTCCTCGCCGTCTCAGGGTGTTCTGCGCATGCGCTTGCGCCCGCGCATTTCTCGCAAGGAATGAGCATGTGTTAGAGGCGTTGGAGGGTGGAGGTGGTGCTGGTCAACTCCGTTCCGCTGCGAAGTGTGCTGAGATTTGCCTACTCTGCGTTCGCCACGGAACGCGGAGTAGGCAAATCTCAGCACACTTCGCAGGCATTGAGGGGTGGCTGCTGATCCGTCTGGGTGTGGAGGTTCAGTCGAAGAGCCAGGTCTTTATGTTCTTCCTGAATTGGGTCAATGATGCAGATTGTCTGAGGTGGGGGAGTATGGTGTTCCAGGTCTTGGTGGCGAGGTAGGAGAAGGCTCTTTCTCCAGTTCCGGTCTTGTGGGCCTGTGGGACAGAGGCCAGGGTGAGTTGGGTGGAGCAGAGTTGTCAGGCAGGTGTGTGGTATGCGAAGCTGTGGTTCAGATTTTCTGGTCCTGCATCGTGAAGAGCCTTGTAGACATGTGTGAGGAGCTTGAAGGTGATTCTCTTGTCAGAGATCAAGGTGACTTTTACATAATGTCAGTGGTTTGGCCCCGACGCTGACTACACCACTCTGCTGCTGACATCATCATGGCCTCAGTACTTACTCTGGAACTGTTTGTGGTGGATGGGCCCTGACCAGCTCAAGTGGCGATATGGAAGGACTAGGTTGCATGATGGAGGCCTATTTTGCGGCTGTTGGCCTGTAAAATGACTGACGGCGTCCTATGCTATTACACATGGGAGGGACGGCAATCCACAAACTGGGGAAGTCTGTTGCCAAGGCTGGCCATCCATTCACCTTCATTAATTTAAAACACGCTTTGATGGCTCGGTTCCAACCCCTCGCTGATCCTCACAATGAGAGGTTTTTGTTGCGTATGGCCTGTCCGCTATCTGAAGAACCCATGGACACTTTCTATGCTCGTCTCAAAGACTTAATCAGCACTTGCACTCTGCTCGCAGCTGATGATGACATTTGTACCCAATTTACACAGGGCTGTTCTTCCGTTAAGCTCAGAGAGAATATTCTCCAGTTTCCAGGGATGTCCATGGCCAACATCATCATGCTGATAATGGATCGCTCCAAAGAACTCTCCAAAGTGCATGCCGTCCATATGGAAGTGGTTGTGCAACACCAGGTGAAGACGGAACCGGTTAATGCACTAAATACAGATAAAAAGAAACACTGTTCCAGGTCCAACGTGACTCCCAAGACGTGCTACAGATATGTCCGGTCATATCCACACTAGGGACTCTGCCCCTCTCATGGAAAATGGTGTTCGGCATGCAACAAAACTAACCTCTTTGCCACGGCATGCTGTTCTTCTATGCCTAAAAAGGGAAAGAAGCCCAAAGCAATCAATGCGATGCAGTCCCCTACTATGCCAGTTGAAATGGGTGTGGACGACGACGATGACCCAAAGGGAGCTGTTGATGTCATCCATGCATTTCATCCTGGTGGATATCTGTGGAGGTGCATTCCCAAGTGCAACATTCACCTGGCAAGCCTTCAGTTACTGCCATTAATTCGGTTAATATTCTGGCCAAGGATGTCCTATAGACATTCTCTTTTCAACCAGTCTTACACCCCACCACCACCCAGTTTTTCGAATATGAATTATCCACACCACTCCGACTGGCCAGCATGCTCACAATAGAAACCGCACGGGTCTCAGTGGAGCATACTGTCTGGCAGTGCCGCTGTGTCAAGCTGCGGAATCGGCTAAGTCATCAGTACCGATCACCAACCATCCTGTGTCACAGAGCCAGTTCTGATTTCGAACATCTACCTGATTGTAGACATAAGCTGGTCTTCACAGACGATTTTTAAAAAAATCCTGAAGTTGACATCATTAAGTGAACGACAGTCAGCCCAAAAATTCCCAATTTGGAAAAAGTCATGGCCACGCATGGTTTATTGAGTGCGCTCCGAACAGACAATGGTCCCCCACTTTCTAGTCGGGAGTTCGCTGAATACTTCCAATCCCATGGCATCTGTCACAGGCGAATCATGCCATGTTGGCCTCATGCCAATGGAGAAGTAGAAAGATTTACGAGGACATTAAACAAAATCCTCAGAATTGCCCTGGCAAATGGACAGAAAATGTAGTGTGTTCTCTATGCTTTTCTGAGAGAATACTGGCTCACACCACATGCCACGACCAAGGTGAGTCCCAGGGCTCCCTGCATGAATCCAGCCATTATTTATACCATTCCACTTGTGGAAGAACCCTCAGCTTTAAAGAACAAAGTGGATGAAGAGTTGCGTCAGTGACCAGCCTCAGAACGACCACTTTCTTGAACAAGACTTGAAAAGAGACAAGTCATTTGCATTGGTAATATGGTGCTAGTCAAGAACCAGCAAAACCAAAGGGGATGATGGACGGAGTGTTGAACATTGCAAGCACTCACCCCCAGACAACTGATCTGGGTTTAATCCATCACCATTCTTTAGCTCACTCTGCCACCCCAGTTCAGACATGGCACTGGGGTGGCAAAGTGAGCTAAATAACGATGATGGATTCAACTTAGATCTGTGACTGGGGGTGAGTGTTTGCAATGTTCAGCACTCCGTCCATCATCTCCTTGTGTTTGCTAGTCAAGAACCAACATCCCCTGAGCAAATTTGTGCTGCCTTTTGAGGTTGACCCATGGAGAGTAACCTCTGTAAACAGAACTATGATAACTGCACAGAGGCAAGGGGAGACTCTTACGAGAAATGTG
This sequence comes from Lissotriton vulgaris, assembly GCF_964263255.1. Taxonomy (NCBI): domain Eukaryota; kingdom Metazoa; phylum Chordata; class Amphibia; order Caudata; family Salamandridae; genus Lissotriton; species Lissotriton vulgaris. The sequence continues at coordinate 1,660,886,368 of NC_141691.1, read as the reverse complement.
TCTTTTTTCAAGCTCTACCATCAACCAGCTGCCAGTTTGGCGGATCACTCACCAACACCCAATCATGTTAGCACCTGAAGAGGATTACTCATTGGTTGGGATGTCCAAGGTGCCATGTCTCCTCTCCCCTGCTGACATCTTCTCAAGAAGAGGATGAACATCCAGTGCCAGTGAACAGCACCACAATAGGGCGAGAAAGGACAGCTCGAGTAGGCACTCTGATCCTGAGGTCTGTCAGCCACAAGAAGCACCTGGAAATTGAGTTGAAATTCTCAGGCTGCAAGGGACTGAGAAACACCACCTTAGGCCGAGTCAATGTGGCTTCCCATTTGAAACTTTGTAGTAAGTAGATTTAATGTGCGGGCACTAGATTCTAGCTAATGTTGTGTCTCATCACCAGTATCTCTCTCTTTCTTTCTCTCTCTCTCTGTCACTTCTCACTTACATCTCAGATTTGTTTGATTTTGAATTCTATGGCAGGACGGAGGCTCCGATTATGTTTTCTCAATTTCTTTACTGAAATACAGCAGCCAATCAGAACGCGGTAAAGAAATAACAAACCACCTTACCCATAAACCCTGGGTAACCATAGAGTATGGGAGAGTATATAAAGTATCATAGAGGTGAACACTTCCTCTTTCTTTACTGCTGCGCAGCCAGTTAAGTGCCTTATTTCATTACATTGATATTATGCATAGTGTTTCTAATTAATTGCACCGCTTACTTGTCTTTGACTTGTGCTTGGTTTCGCGCTGTTTGCGTTCTCTTTCTCGCCGCTCGGCGTGTTGCTTTGAGGTCGCTGACCTTGTCTCTCGTATTTGTGCCAGGCGCTTCCTTCGTTTGGTTTTCGATATTTGGAGCGTGTGTTCACCTCCTTGATTATTCAACGCGATTTTGCGTTGTTTCTAATATATGTGGAGCGGGAGTTGGAGCTGGCCGGGTCGCGCTGCCTCGCGCGTCTCGTCCTAGTTGGCAGAAGCTTCGCGCATGCACGAGTGCTTTGTTTACACGCTCAGCGAAGGCATGTGTTTCCTCAGCCGTCGGCTGCCTCAGACGGAGGAGACATCTGGTGTTTTCAAGACGCCTGCCCTTGGCTACCGATTGAGCTCCCTGACGCCCTCAGATTACTAACTTTGGGGGTTGTATAAATTATCATAGGCTCTGCCTAGAGTGACAGAAATTGCTGATATTTGGTGCGAGTCCTCCCGCCACGAACAATTGTGTTTTGGTCAGGTTTTCCTACAGTTCAAGACTTGCACTAGGGGTATCACTCCCCCAATTTGGCTTTGCCTTCTATAAGTTTTGAAAAACTTATCACTTACCTTCCTGTGGGCAGTATTTGGTGGTCTTCTCACCATGGCAAATTATTATGATGAGGAAGGTGAGGATATAAGGAGGATGAGCCTTCTGCATCCCTTGATGACTACATAGGCCACGCATTGTTTCAGGCGATTGCGCCTTTAAAAAAGCATCTTTCTGACTATGCAGCCCAACAGGGTTGGGTGCCTCCTACCTCTAGTCGTAGTAAAAAATCGCCAAAGAACCCTCACAAATCCAAATTTGCTAAACTGGCTAAGACCCTCTCTGCTCCTTCATCAAGGAAGCGTGCTGCGCCTGCCCGTTCGGACCCTCCGTCCGACACAGATGATGGGTCGTCTTCTTCTTCAACGTCCTCTGAGTCTACTAAGCCCCCCCCTTCCAAGAAATCTCGGAAGGAACACTATGTTGATGCTCCCTCTTCTCCAAAAGTCTTGACATTTAATCCTGCGGATATCATTCATCCCAATTCCTCTGCTTGGTTGCCATCCCCCGAGGTGGCTGACTATGTCCAATCCCATATCCGTTCCCCCTTTTGAAAAAGATGTGGGAGCTCGTTTACGCTCAGAATTGAGGTTCCGTGACAATTATAGTGGTGTTTTCGACTCGTTCGAATATGGACGAGTTTGGTATCTATGAACCGCAAATGACGAGTTTAGTGGGTGTACGCGTTTTTGCTACGCTGGTCTGAACCGTTCGTCTTATTCGTGGGTTTCTTCATCTGAACCCACGGGTTCCATTTTAGATACGGCATCCATTTTGTCCCTTGCCCTCAAGTAGCCAGCGAACGGACACTGTCCGCTTCGTGACCGTGGGATTCCCAAGCTCTTGCGGAAGACACGTGTTCCTTTGAGGGTGTCTTTATGACGAGGGGGATGACACTGCAAAGGCAGATGGCCCCGCTCGAGGCTCATCTTGCCGTGCCGGTCTATTGTTTCAGCCGTGCATTCATTAGGCACGTCTCCTTTGATCCTGCAATCGTGTTTCCGATATCGCCCCCCTACACTCTTTCCAATCTGCTGTCTATCTTTGTCTTCCCTTGCACCTGTTTCAGACTCTTTCCTTAAACTCGTTTACAGCCGGAATGGAATGTACTTAATGGTGGGATAACGTACTTTTACAGTTGGGAACCGGCGATGCTACTGTAATTATGTTCCGGGACCCTGAATACATGAAAGCAACCCTTTTGAAGTTTACTGTGGGAACTGAGTTGTAACCTTTTGTTCGCCATGTTGTGTTATGACAGAAATATGTATAAAAGGAGCGATCCACTGTTGCAATTCGAAGCAGTCTCCTAGAACCTACATGCGTTGTACTTCTTGTGACTTCTGTGTTCCCTGCAGTAAATAAACCTCGATCTTTGACGCCGAAGGAAGTGTCCCGTGTCTCTGTGATTTGTACGCCGGAACAGGTAACCCACGAAGGTTTCAGGTGTTGTCCCCTGGCACCGCTGGGCCTTAGAATAGCCCAGTCCTTCAGTTGGCGCCCACGTGGGGCGACATCAGCGGTACCGGTCCAAAGCCCGACGATCGTGAGGAACTTCGTGTGAAATCTCCGAGGGAAGGTGCACCCCGCTTCATCGATCCTGTTGTCGAAATAAGTGGTCCGAAGACTTTTCCAGCGAAGATCCCCGCCTCCTGACGGCTGCGACGGACTGATGCCCTGACTGTCGACCTGTTTTGGCGCCTGGCGTAGTCCTTTGTACAGCGAGACGATTGACGGGCCTTCCTGGTGACGCCATTGCTCTTTCAGTTAAGTATTTGTGGGTCGCTCCCAGAGTCCTTGGTTGTTGTTGAAACTTGGTTGTTTGCATGGTTCCATTGCATTTGTGGTTCTTAGTTATTGGTTCTTAGTTGTTGGGTTTTATTTGACGATTGCAATTGCCAAAAACCGAGGGTCTTGCATTTTTGCGAGGATATCGTAAATCGATAACCCTTGAAGTTTGTGAAACTCGGTTAGTGTGCACGATGCCTGGCCGTAGTACTTTGTTTAGTTGCTTTAAATGTTGCGGTGCGGATTCCCGATTGGAGGACTCATGTCCGATACCTCCAGTTGGAACTCCGGTCTATGAGCTCTATAGTCGCCATGGAGTGGGTCCTATCGCATATAATTATTATTGGATCCGCTATACTAAAGATGATGGTGTCCTTAGTTGGCCACCTCATGGTAGTTTCGAAACAGCAATTTTGGATAATCTCGAAGCAAAATTGTTCAAAAAGAAATCTAGGCCGGCCATGTTTGATTCCTTTCGATTATGGCGTAAGGAGGCCAAGCAGAAAGAAATCAAACAGCTTAAGAAAAATAAGAGGGAAGGTATTGTTACGATGATGAGAAATGCAGAGCAGTTCCAGCGAGACAAAGAAGAGAAGGAAAAGGAAGTTTTTGCTAGACTGCAACGTATGGCGGTGGATAAGTGTTATCCCGTTTTACCGTCGAGTACTGATAAGAAGGGAGAGGAAGCGGTAGAGGACCCTTTGTTGTGCTACCTACTGAAGTCACCACCTCCATACGCACAGGATACTACAGCTCCTGTGGTTCCTCCTGTTTTTCAACCTGTTGTTCCGGCAGCTGCTGTCCAGCCTGTCGCTGGTCCTGTCCTTCCGAATCCTCTTGTTCCTCAAGTCGTCCCTATTCCCTTACCTGCTCCTGTTCCTACTGCTCCACTGCCTATACCTTCTCAGTCTGCTGTTCCCGCTACTTCTGCTCTTTTGGCTACTCCTACTGCTCCTACTGCTCCTGTGTTTAGTCCCCATGTTGTTGCCCCGGTACTTCTCTCCTCTTCTCCGTCTGTTCGTAGTCGCATACCTAATGCTGTTGCTAATCTTTACTCTCCCTTTGGACCGATCCTTGGGTCCGATGTTTCCGATGTCCCTCAATGACGAAGTCAAATTCCTGGTGGTAGGGAGAGTGATACGTTAATTAAAATGGCGCGTAATTGGATTAGGTATCCCGTTAAAAACACCCCGCGAATAGTTTTTGAGACGTTCTCTCAATTCAATGAGCCCACGCAGAGATTCGTGTTTGAGGAAATGTGTAAATCCTTACGAGAGGTATGGGATACTGATGAGGTAGACAATGTGCCTGCCGAAATGACTGAACTCCAGAATCAGTTTTCGAACGGTATGATTGTGGGTAGTAATGTTCGACGTGCTGTAGAGCGTCTCTTATCTTTTCGATCTGCCGTACTACCTCGAGCACTGTTTAAGGACGAAACTGAGGAGTGGATGGCAACACCTGGTCAGTATCCCATGCGAGAAGTCCCCCCAGTGTGGATGCCAGGTGATGCGCAGGCTAATCCTATTATTCCGCCACACTTCCAGAGAATTTGGATACACCTCCCATGAAAGCGGTCGGAAGTTTTGCAGGTGAAACAAACTTTGCCTGACCCCCGCAAAAATCCTGCAGGTTATTATAAAGAGTTATCCCAATTAGTGGATGCTACTATTATGAACCTTGCCGATATCGACATGTTGTTCGGTAACGTAGTACCTCAACCAATTTGGGCAAAAATCCGTCAAGAGAATCACATAGCCGAGTTGGGCGGTGATTGGGCTGCTCTTGCGGCGGCCGACGGGCGACAAGTTGGTGGGGCTAAGCCTGAACAGCTTATTGAGAATTTGCCTCAGAGGATTATTACACTTATGAAGACACTTATGCCAGCAATGAGAGTTAATTGGGATAAACTGTCTGCGTGTAAGCAAAAGAAGGACCAGAGTGTCTCCGATTTCTTTACGAGATTTGAGGAGGCATTCATCGATCACAGTGGTCAGGATATGAGCACTGAGGGAGGTCAGCGATTGTTCGTAGATAAATTTGTATCGAATTTGTTGCCTGAACTTAGCAACAAATTGAAAAATTCTGAAAGTTCGTGGGCTGTTTCTACCTCTGCTCAGATATTAGCCACGGCTCAATATTACGAAAATAGGGAGAAGGAGGAAAATGATCGTGCGGATAAGAAAAAAAAGGATCTCAAAACCAAAGTTCTGTTACAGCAAGCGTATCCTCCGCGCTCAAATCAAAATGCCTCTCAACAACAGAATAGATCGCAATCACAATCTTCTAGGTCGCAGTCGCGTAATGACTCTTCCACGCCGAGATCTATGCTCGGATATAATCAATGTGCATACTGTAGAGGTGAGGGCCAATTAAAGTTTGATTGTCCGGTTTTGCGTGACCGAAATAATGGTGGTTCCGCTCGAGGAGGTCGTAGTGGTCCTCAGCAGGCTTCACGAGGTAGAGGTCGTGGTGTTACTCAAAATCAGAATGAGCGTTCTAATAATTCATCAGATTCCAACAATTGCTTTGATCAGCGTGGTTCATCGTCAGGTAGATCTGCACAGTATCATGTGGATGACTGTTACGTCGAGCATGATATTGATGACGGTAATTACTAGGACAGCCACAGACAAAGAGAGGGAGTAGTATCAGTTCCGGTTGATCAGAGAGGGCCTTACGTCGCAGTTGCCACATCGGGCGTAGTTGAGCCTTTTCTGTTGGACACTGGTGCAGCGAAAAGTTCCATCATGCATTCGAAACTCCCTGGCGCACCTTTGTCTGGCTTAACGAATGTTTCCATTGGATTCTCTGGCGCCCCCGTTAGCAATCCGGTTTCTAGCCCTTTGCCCCTCACAATTGGGCCGCGTGAGCTGGAAGCTCCTTTGATTTTGACTACTGGTTGTGGTGAGAATCTTTTGGGCCTGGATTTGCTTAAATGGTTATATGCGACCTTGTACTGTTCTCCTGCGGGAGTGGAGCTCACTTTGGGTCAGAGAGTGATCTCTCCTATGTATTTGTCAACTGATAAGCTCCCACCGGAATTGAGTTCTCTTCCTAAATCTTTGTGGGCAACAGGTCCCAATGACGTGGGCCTGCTGGACATCTCACCTTATGTTGTCCAACTGAAATCGAATGTGCGATTACCACGTATTCCCCAGTATCGTATCTCTCTTGATGGTGAACGAGCGTTGTTAGCGATCATCTATGATTTGATCAAGAAAGATGTTATCGAGGAAACTCGGGGAAATGTGTGTAATAGTCCTGTGTTACCTATTATGAAACGAACTGATCCATCCAAGCCTCCTGTCTACCGTTTTGTTATTGATTTACGGGAGGTGAACAAAATTGTGATTCCACAATTTCCTGTGGTGCCTGACATTACGGCTTTACTGACTCTGATTCCAGCCTCTGCTTCTTGGTTCGCAGTGATCGATTTGAAGAATGCTTTCTTTAGCATTCCGATTGCTGAGGAAAGCAGAGATCTATTCGGTTTCTCATTAGGTGGTCGCAGCTTTAGGTTTAAACGCGCTCCTCAGGGCTACTGTGAGAGTCCATCATATACAGCCAAGCCCTGAAGAGTCAACTTGATGCGTTTGTGTTACCGGCTGGTGCGGCCTTGATCCAGTATGTTGATGACTTGCTAGTGGCTGCTGACACTAAAGAGGTCTGCAAAACTGCTACAGTATCGCTGTTACAGCATCTCTGTGACTTACATCACAAGGTGTCACCTTCTAAACTGCAATATTGTTGTCAAGAAGTAACCTATCTAAGTCACTTATTGTCAAAGGAGGGAAGAAGGTTGACTCCAGAGAGAATTGCAGCGATCGCTCGAATGACTTTGCCAACAACTCAGAGAGATGTGCGTGCCTTTTTAGGTATCACGTCATACTGCAGGCAATGGATTCCAAATTTGTTATAGCTAGCGAAGCCATTGGTAGCCCTCACGTGCAAGGATGTTCCAACTCCTTTGCCATGGACTGAAGAGTGTCAGAAAAGTTTTTCTGAATTGCGTGATGCGTTGTGTTCGGCCCCTGTGTTAGGTACTCCTGACTACAGTAAGCCGTTTACACTATACGTTCACGAGAGAGAGGGTTGTGCGTTGAGTGTCTTGACGCAACAATTTGGTGGTAAGCAGCGACCATGTGCATATTTTTCCTCGACCTTGGACCCAGTAGCAAGAGCATTGCCGAGTTGTCTAAGAGCGACAGCGGCGGCTGCGGTGTCTATTCGACAATCTGCAGGATTGGTCATGGATAATATGCTTACGGTAATGGTTCCGCATGCAGTTGACACTCTCTTAAATCGTACAAAAACTCAACACTTGACGAGCGCAAGGTTGTCCGGTTACGAGTTGAGGCTTTTGGCAAGTCATATACAAATAAAGCGCTATAATGTACTAAACCCGGCGATGTTGTTGCCGACTAATATGGAATCAGATGATGTACCACCACGTGATTGCTATTTGCGAACTGAGGAAGAAACGAAGGGTCGTGTTGACCTAAAAAACACTCCATTGGCAGATCCCGATGGTACCTTGTATGTTGATGGTTCGTGTTTTAAGTTGCCGAATGGTGATGTGACGACTGCGTATGCTGTGGTGACGTTGAGTACGGTTTTAGAAACTGCGAGATTGAGTCAGAATTCCGCGCAGGCGGCAGAGTTGATTGCGTTGACGAGAGCGTGTGTTTTGTCTAAGGGGAAGCGAGTGAATGTGTTTTCAGATAGTCAGTACGCATTTGGCGTTGCACATAGCTTTGGTCGTTTGTGGAGAGAAAGAGGATTTATGCCATCGCATGGCACGAAGATCCAACACGGACAGCTCGTGAACGATCTTTTGGACGCACTTACTTTGCCTAAGCAGGTGGCGATTATTAAATGCAGCGCGCACCGAAAAGTTACGGCTGATGTTGGTCGTGGTAACGAGTTTGCGGATGAGATTGCTAAAGAGACAGCTAAGAACCTTGCAACCCGAATGTATGTTACGAGTTCAGTAAGGTGGCCGGCAGAGACTGGTATGTGCGAGGACACTGTTGAAAGCGTGAAAGCGATTCAGAATGAGGCCACTGAAACTGAAAAGACTAAGTGGAAAGAAAGCACGGGAAAGTTAGATGCGCACGGATGTTGGATTGATTTGTCGGAAAGTCAGAAGTGGATGTTGCCGCATGCATATGTGCTAGCCGTTGTGACTATGGCTCACGGCTTGTCACATATTAGCGCAAAAGGTATATGCAAGTTGCTGTCCCCTGTATGGAAGAATGATGGTATTGCTAAGTGTGCTGAGAGAGTGGTTAAGAATTGTATGGTATGCATGATGTACAATCCCGGCAAGGGCACCCCCACTCCACCTGGCCATTTTGCTCCTCCTACATGTCCCTTTGAGGTTATCCAACTGGACTTCATCCATATGGAGAGATGTAATAACCTGAAGTACATCTTAGTTGTGGTTTGCGCGTTCTCCAGATGGATCGAGGCCTATCCTCTCAAAGATAATACTGCCCTGTGCACAGCGAAAGTCCTACTGAAGGAATACTTTCCTCGGTATGGAATGCCAAAGATTGTATGGTCAGATAACGGAAGTGAGTTTGTGGGGATTGTGATGAAGAGTGTGTGTAAGGGCCTTGGAATTCGACAAAAATTCCATAGCGCCAATCATCCCCAGTCAGCAGGTTTAGTTGAAGGGTACAATGGTACTCTGAAACTGAAACTTGCTAAGATTCAAGCTACGACTGGTTTGTCATGGCCTGATGCCTTGCCTCTGGCTCTCTTGTCGACCAGGGCGACTGTACACTCTCGAGTAGGGCTTAGCCCATATGAGATTGTGTTCGGCCTTCCTGCGAACGTTTGGGGAGTTCCTAGGCCTAAGGCCTTTGATAGTCTTGAATACCCAATGTTAATTGATTATCTTCATGATCTGACTGCTAAACTGAGTTTAATTCATCAACAGGTCTTTGAAGCACTACCGGCACAGACAGAGGGTCCTGGACATCGGCTCCAACCGGGTGACTGGGTGGTCACCCGCAACTTCGGCAGGAAGCGCAATTTGGAGCCGAGATTTGTGGGCCCGTTCCAAGTCCTCCTAGCCACAAGAACTGCAGTTTGTCTGGAAGGCCGTAAGAACTGGGTGCATGCCACCCACACCAAAAAGGTGCCTATTCCTTTACCAGCAGATTCTTGGGTGAGGACCGGAATTGCCGCAACGGAAACAGAGACCCCAACAAAATTTGTGCCGTTCAGTGATGCTCAACCTGTAGGAGATACTTCATTGCAGTCAGAGAACGGCGAGACACACGAGAAAGGCTCTATCCTCGACCTTATCTTCTCCAAAGAGGCCTCTATCCAACTCGAATCTATCCAACCCTGTGACTGGTCAGACCATCATATTATCACATTCTTCATCAATGAAAAAGTTAAATTTAACCCTGTTCAATCCGCCAGGCCCAAAGTCTGGAAAAGAGACATGAAAACACTAAACTCAAACTCTCTGCCCCCCAACAGCTGTAACTTACTGCTTCCTCCTATTGGCGTTAAGGACGTCCAATCCTTGTCTGATCACTATCTTAACACTATGACCGCAATAATCAATGAAGTCGCACCCTTGCAGCTAAAAAAAGCCTCCGCAGAAATTTCCAATCCCTGGTACGACGGGAGTCTCAATGACGATAGACGCGCCATGCGAATGGCAGAGCGCACCTGGAGATCAGCTCCCTCTGCACTGAACCTAAAAACCCTGAAGAAAAAGAGAAATGCCTACTTCAGGAAAATAAAACGCTCTAAATCAGACTTCTTCAGCCATCAGCTCGACCAAGCCAAAAATCGTCCGAGAAAGCTGTTTGAGCTTATCCGAACACAATCCAAAGAACAACCCCAACCTCTCAACACTATGTGCAAAGCTCCCTCCTGCGAAGACTTCGCCTCGTTCTTTAACCAAAAAACTGACAACATAAAGAATGATCTCCTCATGGACGCAAGCCTCTATCCCAAACCCCACTGCATAGCACCCACTAAACCAAAAAACAATGCCACCTGGTCAACCTTTGTCACCTACACGGAAGAAGAAATTGGCAGACTGCTCAGCACTCTGAAACCATCCAATCACCTCACGGACCCCCTTCCTGCTAACGCTGTCAAAGTCCTTACCCCGTCGCTCCTTCCACTCTGGACTAAAATCATTAACAGCTCACTTCAGCAAGGGACCATTCCCGACTCCCTCAAAGTTGGACAAGTCACACCTTTGCTAAAGAAACCTACAGCCGACCCCTCTGACCTAAACAACTACCGTCCCATTTCCAACATTCCGACTCTTGCCAAACTGCTGGAAAAATGCGCACAAATACAATTGACTAAACACATTACTCAGTTTGATCTCCTCAACTCTCATCAATCAGGCTTCCGAGCAAATCACAGTACTGAAACTGCTATGACTCACATAATTGACGACGCCCTTCAAATCCTAGATCATAACGATACCTGCCTCCTCATCCTCCTTGATCTCTCCTCCGCATTTGACACCGTCAAACATGAGAATTTACTCGAACTATTAAACACAAGAATGGGCCTATCTGGAACTGTGCTCAAATGGTTCACGTCCTTTCTGCATAACAGGTCGCAGAAATTCAAGAGCAACAACTTGAAGTCTGCGCCAAGACCTGTATCGCTAGGCATACCACAAGGATCCTGCCTATCCCCAACTTTGTTCAACCTTGTTATGGAACCTCTCACCACCTTGCTACAAGAATCCAATGTACACTTCCACATGTATGCTGATGACACCCAACTTTATCTCAAACTACAATCACCCAAAGACATCACGCTCTTGAACTCAACGATCAGAAGCACCCAATCCTGGCTGGCCGCTAATCATCTCAAACTCAATGCCCTTAAAACAGAGTTCCTTCTGATCTCACCTCCCGCGAAGATCACTACTGCACAAATGTGGCTTAAACACCTAACGGCACTCAATGTTCAACCCACCATCGTGAACTCAGCAAAATCTTTGGGCATAACACTTGACACCAATCTCAGCATGCAGGGACACATCAACAAAGCAACTAAGGGAGCAAACTACCAAATCAACACCCTTAGGAAACTTAAACCCTTCCTTCCAGCCAAAGACTTCCAAACTGCGGTACAATCACTAGTCATACCTCGAATAGAATACGGCAGCACCGCCCTCTGCGGTCTCCCCCTAGCTACTACGGCACCCATAAGAGCCTCTTTAAACGCCGCAGCGAGACTCATCACTGGATCAAAAAAACACTCACACATTTCCCCTGACTTCAAATCCCTGAACTGGCTGCCTTTTGAAGCCAGAATACACCTGAAAATCGCTTGTTTGATGCACAAGGCTGTCCACCTGAGCTCACCTAGATACCTCGTTCAGAAGCTAACGATTTCTGGAGGCTCCAGAAACACTAGAGGCACAAACAATCTTTTGCTAAAGCCTAAAAGATTCCGCAAGGAAAAAAACTATAAACGCTCTTTCTCAGGAATGGCTCCAAGGATTTGGAACTCACTCCCCCCTGAAACCAGGCTCATCCCCTCTACCACACTTTTCAAGAAAGAAGTAAAAGCGATCCTCATGGCTAAATACGCCTGAACCACTACTGGGGATCAACTTCAAAGACTTGATACTGATCTGTACTACTTGTTCGAACCCTTTGCATTTTTGTATGACTTTGAAATTGAATTACTTGATTGTTTATGATATCACTACACTGTACTTTTGACACTATTGATGTATCTGTGTATATATGCTCCCCTCCTCTGTAAAGCGCTCTGATATCTGCGAAGATCTTGTTCGCGCTATATAAAACTTTCAAAATAAATAAATAAATAAATACATTTGTTGAACCTTCATCATTGGAGAAGTCGAGACTTGAACTGTCATCTGATCGACAGGACTCTGTTCCGCAACCTGAACAATTATTCGAAGAGCAGACTCGTCCTGGAAGAAGCAGATATTTTCTTCGTTCTCATAACAAAGACTAATAAATACAAACCTTTTTGCCTTTTTCCCCCTTTTTGAGTTCATATTACCCCCTTACTGTCATTTTGAACATTATGAACAATTGCATCCTCTATTAATTTTTGAGTTCTTTTCCACGTATGTTTTTTTCCACAGCTAGGAGATTTGTATTAAAATTGAATGCTTGATTAAAGAAAACCTTACATCCAGGTTGAACGTAGGGCCGTGCGGGTACTTCCTTCTGTTTAGCAGGTTCCTGACACTAGGTCGGTACTTTTGTCGATTCCTGGGAACTCCTGGGAATTGATAATCGCTACTCAGAGCGAAGTGCGTCAAGAACGTTGCGGACGGTTTTTAGAGGATGGAATTCTCAAAGTTGTCGGAAGTGGAGAAGACTTTAGCTCAAAGATCGACACTACACAGGGTTGTACGGACAAAATGCTTTCTGTTTCAGGTGTTCCTACTGTTTTTGACTGTTTCCATGTTATTGGTGGGTGGAGTGTATTTCGGATTACAGTCGTTATTGCCTTCTGCTTTACCTACTTCTTCTTCTGAACCAAAATCCATTCCCACTGTTTCTCACCATTCCTTTCATCCTCTGCCCCAACACGAACAGGTTAGACGTGCGGAATTCATGAATAACTCCTTTGTCCAGCTTCTTCATCAACATCAGTTGGTGATGAATACTACTAACTGTTGGGTGTGTGGGTTAATGCCACATACCATGGATAGGGGAATTCCGTATTTGGTTCTTCCTTACAGCTCCCAGGGGTCAGCTCGAGCATTCCAAACTATGTTTCGTAGCGCACTAGATTCCTACCCCCATCGAGAGCCACGCACTGCAGATCATGGTCCCGGCCCGTACCACAAGCCTTTGGCAAGAGCGATTGCTGACTTAGATAGAGATATTTTTGATGCATCGCTTATTCCAGAGGAAGAGGTGCGAGCATACAAGGATCTGAGTGAGGCTGAGTATAGCATGTCAGTGGGTGATAGACAGCTTAAAAGCTCGTCTCCGATCTGGATCGTACCCCATCTCGGTAATTTCTGCTTGAAAGGTCTTGGCCGAAGTCCGTGAGCTCAGCTTGGAAGGAGTGCTTGCACTGAAACGTATGTTTTACCAACACTCTCTTCCCCTGTTCATTTGGCTGCCAAGGGTACATACTTTGTATGTTACGACCGCGCATATACATGGTTGCCTCGTGACTTCTCGGGCACCTGTTATATTGCGAATCTGTTGCCACCGACTTTTACAGTTGCCTCGGACTATCACAAGATTAGAGTTGTGAGAGGTGTTATTAGCGAAGAGGACACTGCCGGTCAAGAAGCAGGAGACTTCTTTAAGGGTTTCTTGCCGTTTTGGGGACCTATGATCAATAGTAGGAACCTGAGACAGTTGACTCGAGTGGTGGAATCGACTGCTAATATAACTGCAAGTGCTCTTGGTAATCTGACAGCAGAGCTTCAGGCGGACAGGCTTATGACGTTGCAAAACCGTATGGTTTTAGACGTTGTTCTTGCAGATAGAGGTGGTGTATGTAAAGTGATCCATTCGAGTTTCTGCATTTTCATCCCTGATAACGCTCCAACTGTCTATCAAGCCATCTCGAAGTTGCATAAGATCTCCGAGTCCATACACGTGGACGTAGGTGATTGGACGCTACTACGATGGTTTTGGGGCCTGATGTCGACGTGGGGTTGGAAGATTCTGATGATCATCGGGGTTGTTGTAGCATTTCTGTTCACGTGTTGTCTTTGTGTGCAGTGTGGTCCTGCTTTATGTGGCCTCTGTGCTACGACGTGTATAAGACGGCCATCTGTTACCAAGGAAGCATTGATGGATAGAATGATGCTGCAGCAACATCTGAATGATCTGATGAATATCGAGATCGATTCTGATATCGACTAGTGCTTGCCTACATGAGGGCAAAAGGAGCGTCTGAGGTTCCGTGACAATTATAGTGGTGTTTTCGACTCGTTCGAATATGGACGAGTTTGGTATCTATGAACCGCAAATGACGAGTTTAGTGGGTGTACGCGTTTTCGGTACGCTGGTCTGAACCGTTCGTCTTATTCGTGGGTTTCTTCATCTGAACCCACGGGTTCCATTTTAGATACGGCATCCATTTTGTCCCTTGCCCTCAAGTAGCCAGCGAACGGACACTGTCCGCTTCGTGACCCCGGGATTCCCAAGCTCTTGCGGAAGACACGTGTTCCTTTGAGGGTGTCTTTATGACGAGGGGGATGACACTGCAAAGGCAGATGGCCCCGCTCGAGGCTCATCTTGCCGTGCCGGTCTATTGTTTCAGCCGTGCATTCATTAGGCACGTCTCCTTTGATCCTGCAATCGTGTTTCCGATATCGCCCCCCTACACTCTTTCCAATCTGCTGTCTATCTTTGTCTTCCCTTGCACCTGTTTCTGACTCTTTCCTTAAACTCGTTTACAGCCGGAATGGAATGTACTTAATGGTGGGATAACGTACTTTTACAGTTGGGAACCGGCGATGCTACTGTAATTATGTTCCGGGACCCTGAATACATGAAAGCAACCCTTTTGAAGTTTACTGTGGGAACTGAGTTGTAACCTTTTGTTCGCCATGTTGTGTTATGACAGAAATATGTATAAAAGGAGCGATCCACTGTTGCAATTCGAAGCAGTCTCCTAGAACCTACATGCGTTGTACTTCTTGTGACTTCTGTGTTCCCTGCAGTAAATAAACCTCGATCTTTGACGCCGAAGGAAGTGTCCCGTGTCTCTGTGATTTGTACGCCGGAACAGGTAACCCACGAAGGTTTCAGGTGTTTTCCCCTGGCACCGCTGGGCCTTAGAATAGCCCAGTCCTTCAGAATGCCCTCGCCCTGACCTTTCAGATAAGCTTGCTTCCACGCCTGATGTTGACCCTACTATGGTCACATATATGCGTCAGTACTCTAAAGATCCTACTAAGGGTTTGGATAGGTCGTGGCGTTCGTGCCAAGACAAACTTCTGGATTTGTTGGGCCCTCTCACAAAAATTCTGGACGTGGGTTACAGGGCAAAGGAGTCTGGCGATCCTATTGACCCAGATGAGTTGATTGGTTGGTCCCAACGGGCTGTCTGTTTTCTTGGAAATGCAAATTGTGCCTTGTCGGCGGAGCGTCGTCGCTCCATTTTGATGAAACTTGATCCTCGTCTAACTGATTTGGCGTCTTCGGAATCTGGCCCTCACGCTCAAGGTTTGCTCTTTGGTGCTCCTTTCCTCAAAGAGCTTACTAAGTTTGTTTCAACCTTTAGTAGTCTTGATAAAGCACAAGCGAATCTGAGACGGGCTTTCCGCCCGGTTTTCGGCAGGGCCAGACGAAGGGGACGTTCGTCCGGCCGTGGGTCAGACCAGCCCGCTCAACGGGGGAACAAGTCCCACAGAGGAGGACAGGGTAATTCCTCCAACAAGTCTTCATTCTACCCTTCTAGGAAAGGCAGAGGGCAGTACGGCAAAGGCGGTTACAACGGTAACCAAGGAGGACGTCCAGATTCTTCCGCCTCAGGTGAGCCTTGTTCTCGCTTCCAGTGTGATTTTGGGGGGAAGGATTCAATTCTTTCTGCACAGTTGGCGTTTGATCTCAAACGATGCCTGGGTGCTGGAGACGGTGCAAGGGTACAAGATAGAATTTTACTCTCGCCCTCACCAGCATCTCCGGCCGCGCCCTTTTGTTTTTTCCCGACCAGATCAGGAGGTTATCTCCACAGAAATCTCTTCACTGTTAACCAAAGGAGCCATAGTTCCGACGTCTCCTCATCCCCAGGGTTTCGTAAGCAACATTTTTCTCGTGGAGAAAAAAGGGGGAGGGTCTCGTTTAGTTCTCAACTTAAAAGACTTCAACAGTGGCGTTGTCTATCGTCATTTCAAGATGGAGGGCATCCATCTTCTCAGAGATCTTCTTCAAGAGGGAGATTGGATGGTTCGACTGGATCTGAAAGATGCTTATCTCTCAGTTCCTGTTTTCGCTCCTCATCGTCGCTACCTTTAGTTCCAGTGGTTGGGCAGTTGGTACGAATACAAAGTCCTTCCTTTCGGCCTTTCTTCCGCTCCTTGGTGCTTCACGAAGCTCCTTCGTCCTGTGATGGAATCTTTGAGATCTCGCGGAGTTCGGTTGATTGTCTATCTAGACGATATTCTCCTCTTGGCTCAGTGTCCTGTTCTTCTTCAATCTCATTTGCAATGGTCAGTGGATCTTCTACAGTCTTTGGGTTTTCTAGTGAATCCCCTCAAGTCAAATTTTTCGCCATCTCAAACTATGGATTTTCTGGGCTTTCAAATAGATTTGGTTTTAAGTCAGTTACTCCTGCCAGGTCAGAAGATCAGATCCATCAAGAGAGACTTGAGATTACTTCTCGCGCAGGAGACAGTCTCTTTACGATCAGTGGCTCGGATTGTAGGTCTTCTGTCATCCTCCATCCAAGCGATTTTTCCTGGTCCATTACATTATTGTGCGCTTCAGCGCCTCAAAATCCGTCATCTCCAGAAGGGTCTTCGATACTCAGATCATGTTCCTCGTTCAGAAGAGGCCCGGACAGAGATGATGTGGTGGCTGGACCACATGGAATCCTGGAACGGTTGTGCGCTCTTCGGGAGGACTCCCGACGTGGTGATAGAGTCAGATGCCAGCCTCTAGGTTTGGGGAGCCTGTTGCAGTCCAATTTCGACAGGGGGTCGTTGGTCTCTGGAGGAATTATCTCTCCACATCAATTGCCTGGAGCTTCTGGCGGGCTCTCTCCTCTTCAAACGAATTGTTGCATTCTACTCCGAATGGACAATGTCTCAGCAGTTCGTTATGTGAACAAACTGGGGGGTACCAGGTCCAGACTACTCTCCGAAATTGCGAAGGATTTCTGGCACCTCTGCTTGGACCGCAAGATCACTGTTATTGCCGAGTATCTGCCGGGATCCCACAATCTGATTGCGGACTGGAACTCTCGCCATCTGCAAGATTTCAGCGATTGGAGGCTTCATCCTCGGATATTTCGCAGGTTGTCCCACTTTTGGGGGATTTGTCATCGGGACCTTTTTGCCTCCCGTCTCAACACCCAGGTTCCCCAGTTCTACAGTTGGAGGCCGGATCCGGAGGCTCTAGCCACGGATGCATTCCTTCAGATCTGGCCTCCTCTGCTATGCTATACCTTTCCGCCATTCCTCATGATTCCCTGAGTTCTTGCCCGGGCCCGTCTGTTCTCTTCGGAGCTCATTCTCATAACCCCTCTTTGGAGGGCTCAAGCGTGGTTTCCAGTTCTTCTGGAGATGAGTTGCTCGTCACCGCTCCTCCTTCCACAGATATGGAACTTGTTGCTGGACCCTCTTCGGGAACCACATCCTCTAGTGCTGTCGGTCCAGCTCATTCTGGTAGCGTGGAGGATTTCTTATCGGGAGACGTACCAGATTCCTCAATGAGGCTTGGGCTCCCAACACACATAAGCGCTATAAATCAAGTTGGAAGCGCTGGTGTGATTGGTGCTCACAGCGGTCGATGGTTCCCGTTTCAGCGAATCTCTCTTTGATCATTAACTTTTTGGCTTCCATGGCATCCTCTGGGCTAGCTTACAGAACAGTTAATAACTTTCGTTCTGCGATTTCTGCAGGACATATTCCTGTCGATGGTAAACCAGCGGGAGAAAATCCCTTAATATCTAAATTGTTACGGGGTATCTGGATGGTAAAACCTCCTTGCCCCAAGTATGTTGCCCTTTGGGATGTCTCTATTGTTCTACGTTTTCTGTCTGCTTGGCCTTCCAATAATCTCTTATCCCGCAAACAGCTCTCAGCTAAACTGACTATGCTCCTGTGTTTGGTCTCTTGTAAAAGAGTGTCTGATGTGCGGGCTTTGGATCTCGCGGGTCGCACCTTCTCTCCTGAGGGTGTCTCTTTTGTCATTTCTAAGCGAACGAAATGTAATACCGCTGCGGTTACTTATCCTTACTTTCCTCACAACCCCCAGTTGTGTGTGGTACAATGCCTAAAAGATTATGAGGTAAGCACTGCTCCTTTTCGTTCTGATCCACAAGGTCAATTGCTTATCGCTTTACAGAAGCCTTTCAAGCCTGTTTCTCCAGCTACGTTGGCACGTTGGTTACGTTGGCTCATGCAGGAGGCGGGCATTGATATCTCCATCTTTGGGGCCCATTCTGCAAGAGGAGCTATGGCTTCCAAGGCTTTTTTCATGGGTGCTAGTCTTCATGATATCATGAGGGCTGCGGATTGGTCATCTGAGTCTGTTTACAAAACTTTTTATTTTAAACCAATTGCTGATGTTGCATCTGTTGTGGTGGAGAAGCTTTAAACAAGCATAATCGGAGCCTCCGTCCTGCCATAGAATTAAAAATTTGCTAACATTCGTGCCAAGAATTTTCAATTCTATTAAGGACAGGAGGCGAGGATTATCCCACCCTTATTTTCTTCTATTGTATTTATTATGATAATTGCATTTATGCTACACCATCTGTTTACTGTTTATGAAATGTTTCCCTCCCTGTCCTGAATACTGTGTCCAACTCTTGGGAACAGTTTTTACGGCTTCCGTTTCATTTTCTTCAGGCTCCGACCTTAAATGAGGTTTGCCGCGCCTTTCTTCTCCTGGTTGGTCTGTTGCTGTTCCTGTGGCTCTGGGAGGTTCCTTCCCCACTTCTGCCGGATAACGACCTCTCCGGGGGACGCCTTTGATGGATTGTTTGAGGTTCAGTTACTCCTTACTTTTGGACTATGGACAAAGAAAGAGGAAGTGTTCACCTCTATGATACTTTATATACTCTGCCATACTCTATGGTTACCCAGGGTTTATGGGTAATGTGGTTTGTTATTTCTTTACTGCGTTCTGATTGGCTGCTGTATTTCAGTAAAGAAATTGAGAAAGCATAATCCTCGCCTCCTGTCCTTAATAGAATTGAAAATTCTTGGCACAAATGTTAGAACATTTTTAAATGTCCTGCACCATTGTCTCGTTGTGCATAGTTCAAGTATTACTCTCAAGTTTTAAGTTTGGCATTTTGATGTCTCGGTAAAGAAGGAATGGTTGGGGTATGTTTTGGGGATGGACAACCCCATGGTGAAAGAAGTACTGATGGGTGTCCGTGAACGGGACTAAGGTGGTTACAGCCGTGACGTCATGGCCGAAGGAAATAAAAGTGGCCGGAACCCGACTTTATGGCTCTTGACCTGTGTGATACTAGACAACTTTGGGTCTCACTTAAATAGCAGCGCTACGCGGCATAAATACTAAACAGTGGCCCGGCCGATGCGTGTTGAAGTTGCCTTGACCTGTTTGATAGGTGTCGGCGTTGTGCGGTCAATACACCCGGATGCCCAGCAGAGGGCGTGGCGTATTATTTTGAAGAGGGTAGAGCTCGGACGGAAGCATGATTTAGCAGCTGAACGTAATTTTCATGGTACATTTATAACATGTATCACCTGTCGCTAGATCGTTAACGTAACCGAGCGTTTTAAGAAAAAAATACGAGTTAAACGAAGAATGAAAACCGCTCCTTACCCAACGTAGTGTGGAACAGGAGTGTTATTCGAGCACTGAACCCGATTCTTTCACCCAATTGCGGTTATCAAACCCAAAATAATCAAAATCTGACATACGGCTTATCATTTCTTTTACGGAAAGCAATCTGCCACTTTATTCGATCACACTTTAATGCCTTACTCTATAGTAAGTCTTACCGCAATGACCATTCAAAGATGGCCGCCACTTCTGTCTGACTTGATATTTTCTCACTATGCACATTCTCTAAAATAGTCAATAGAACTTCATATGCGAACTCCGCAGTAGCCGACTTGAAGAAGAGTATTCGTTACTCCTATCTCTGAGGCCTTCGGGGATGGCGGAGCTGGACATTGGGCAGCACTGCGAAGCTGATCACTGCAGCCAGCTAGGTAAAGCATACATACCAAGCATGTGAGCAGTTAGTGGGGAGCCTTGGTAACCGAAAGGGCTGTATGAACTGTGCATCTCGAGAGCTGACAACAAAATTGAATTAGTGACATGTTAACAAGCTCTCTTAAATACTTAAATACATACTCTTAAATAGGAGACCCAAAATGAAACCATTTTTTTCAGAACTAAGATGACAGCGAGAAAGAGGGTAGCGTAACAGCCAGAGCTGCCAACTTTGGACCTGGGGGAACCCGGTTCGAAACTTGGCGTTAGCTTAACATCTGCGATTTTGAATTCCTTTAATCTCCCCGTGCCTTCAAAGCGATTGTGACTGGTGCTGAGGTAGAACTCAGCAATACCTTTGGGTCAGATTCGCGCTATATGTATATAGAATTGCAAAAACAATCACTTTTTCAATGCACACTCAATACGGCAGCGACTATTCCGAGTTAAAGTAACGCTCCGGATGCCTGGATAAGCGGACACCATGCTGGATTCCCAAAGCTACAGCAGAAACTTGTACTTGAGCATTCTGCACTCTGCTCAATGCATGCTCATCCCTCCAGTTTAGCTGACCTCAGCTCCAACTTTCACCCTTTTAACTCCAATAACACTAAAAAGAACAATGGTACTCTTATTTGCATGTCGTACTGTTAGAAATGTGGTCTCTAGTTGGCAGAGGTTTGCACCATCTCCAAGTAGGGACCACAATCTTAGCCAGGGTAAGCTAAATATACACTGAATTAACGTGTGCTCACCCTCTGGTAGCTTGGAACAGAGTAGGAAGGCTTAACTTAAGTGGCAATGTGTAAAGTATTTGTTCATCACACAGTAACACCATGAAAACACCACAAAAAGACTACACACAGGGTTAGAAAAATAAAGAATATTTATATGAGTAAAACAAGATGAAAACAACAAAAATCAAGTTAGTAGAACCACAGTTATGAATTTTTCAAGAATAAATCAAAAACAGTGCTTAGAAGTCAATAGGGCTAAAAGGTTACTTGAGGTCATGTGTGACTGGGGTAAACTTAAAGTTCAAGCAGACGGCGATGGATGGCAAGCCGGCTACGAGACTCATGCAGGCCCCCTGAAAAAGTACCTTTCATTGAGCGAAGCATCAATGCTGAGGGTTAGGATGCATCAATCTTTTCCAGTCAGTCGGGTCGCTGTGTCGCTGTCAAGCTCCGTTGAGGTGCAGGCAATGCATCATAGGGCCTCACAGGCTATAGAACAGCTGTCGTAGAACAGCCTCTGTGTTGAAGGGCAATACTTCGGTTCTGATTGGCGCTAAGGTGGCAATGCGTCGGTTTTGAAGCAAAACAGCAGCAGAATCCACTTTTTTTTTCTTTTCAAAAAGTACAGTAGTGATGCAGGGGGGGGTCGTTACAGCTGGGAGGTTCTTGGCATTTTTATGGTTACATCGAGCCTACATAGTATAGGCTGGTTTGGTTGTGGGGTCTGTAAGCCCCCCGGAGGAGGTGAAAGAAAGAGAGAAGGGAAGAGGGGGGGGGGGGGGCGGGGTAAGGGTGCGTCAATACATTAGTGTCGCCCTCTTAGCTCTTCGCTTGGCTGCTTGCTGGTGGTGTGTACGGGTTTACGGGGGTTTGTGTGATTCCAGGTGTGCATCAAGGGCCGCCCACATTTCATTCTTAGCGTTGTGGCTTGGGGAGAATTTCCCAGTGATGTTGTCGGTTCCTCTGAGAAAGGTGACCCAGTTTATCCAGCTCTTGAATGTTGCCTTTGCTGTGTCTTTCCAATTTGCTAATATCGTTTTGACTGCTGCGGTTAGTAGGATGTCTACTAGGTCTCTCTCTTCCTTGCTTTCTAGGTCTGGTGCCATGAATGCTGTGGCTAGCCCTATGAAGCCTGGCTGTATGCTCCTCCCTATGACAGTGTTAATAAGGTTGCTCCACTCTCATCCAAAACGTTTTGACCTTTGGGTATTCGAAGATTAGGTGTTGTAGGTCCCCTGTCCCCCTGTGGCAGTTCCAGCACATGTCACTGTCTCTTATGCCTGCCTTTGCAAGTGTGGCAGGAGTCCAAAAAGCTCTGTGTAAGAGCCAGTATTTTGTCTGTGCGAGTTGTGGTGTGATTTTATTTGTTGTGGCTGACCTCCATAGTCTACCATTTTCCTCCTCACTGAGATGTCTTGTGTACAGTGTTCCCCAGAAGTTTGTTGCTTTGCGTTCAGTGTGGATGTTTTGGGGCTCAGGAGTTTGTAGATCTGCGCTGTCTGGTGCCCGATCTTGTTGAGGTTGCTCATGTATTGTATGAGGGTGGGCTTCCCTTTGTTTAGGTTCGCCTTGGTAATGGCTGTTCTGATTTTGAGCAACGTGTAGAGTTCTATGTCTGTGAGACTGTGCGCCTGTTTCAGGTTCTGGAACGTGAGTGGAGAGTTGTTTTTTTCCAGCTGCGCTGCGGTAGTGATACCCTTCTTGATCCAGGCCTCGTTGCACATCGTTCTGCCCTTGTATTGTACATTTGTGTTAAACCAGATTGTTTCACAATTGGTACCTCTGATCTGTTGTCCCATTTGTTTGTCTACTCTCAGCCGGGCTGTTTTGGTGTGTTTGATGATGGGGTCATATCTGGCGGGGTGTTTGATTGCTGTAAGCATTTCTATTGGGTTTAGCCCCCCCAGGATATTCCTTTCAAGTTTTAGCCACTCAGGTTCGTAGTCGTGCATGTTGGTAATCCAGAAGATTCCTTGTTTAGCTAGGCAGGCCGTTTGGAAGTTTTTAAAGTTCATAACGTTCAGTCCACCCAGCTCTTTGTTGAGCCTCAGTTTCTGTAGACTGATTCGCGGTTTCTTGTTTTTCCATATGAATTTGTTTATTATTTTGTCAAGTTTTTTGTGGAAGTCTTCTGTCATTGTTAGGGGCAGCATGCTGAGCGTGTAATTGATAGCTGGTGTCACCATCATCTTTATTGTCTCCACTCTACCCCACCAGCTGATGTATTTGGGGGACCATAGGTCTAGTCTTTCCTTTATTTTCTTTAGGGTAGCTTCTTCGTTGTGTTCTAGGGTTGCTTTGAGGTCTCTACCGAAGAGTAGGCCCAGGTATTTAAGGGGTTTTGTTTGCCAGGCTAGAGCTGAGTTCCCCAATACCGCTTTTGTTGTGTGTACGTTCATGGGTTTACACTCTGATTTGTCTCTGTTTAATTTGTAGCCTGAGGCTCTTGCGTATTCTTCAATGGAGTTCATGAGTGCCGCAATGGATGTGGTTGGTTCTGTTGTCGCGATTAGCACGTTGCCAGTTTCACTGTTTTACTCTTGATTTGGACCCCTGCTATGTCTGGGTTCACCCTTATCATTGTCAGCAGTGGTTCTAGTGCTAGTAGGAAGAGGCCCGCAGACAGGGGGCAGCCCTGCCTTGTTCCTCTTTCCAGAGTAAATGGCTCTGATGTGCCGCCGTTCACTACAACCCTGGCTTGTTATACAGCGCCATGACCATGCCCCTGTACTTGGTGCCTAGGCCAAATTTCCCCATACATAGGTCAAGGAATGGCCAGGAGACCCTGTTGAAGGCCTTCTCTGCGTCCAGCGCTATCATCACAGCCTGGTCTGCACTGTGCGTTGTTTGGTTGATGAGGTGGCACAGTAGTCTTGTGTTGTCTTGAGACAGTCTGTTTTTAAGGTATCCTACTTGTGAATTATGGATGAGGTGGGGCAGGGCCGTGTTTAGTCTATTTCGTAGGATTTTTGCATATATTTTACAGTCCACATTGATGAGTGATATTGGGCGGTAGATCTGCGGGTATTGTGGGTCCTTCCCTTCTTTGGGGATCACGATGATATTGGCTTCCGCCATGGAGTCCGCCATGCGACCTTCGGGGATGCAGTGTGTGAAGACTTCCGCCAGGGTGGATTTTAGTTGTTCAAGGAATTTCTTGTAGAACGCCTCCATCGGGCCCTGGTGCTTTGTTTGATTTGAGTGTTGTTATTGCTGTGTCTATCTCTGCGTATGTGATGTCTCCTTCTAGTGTTTCCCTCTCGTTCGCTGTCAGTGTTGGTAGTGTAATTTTGCTCAGTAGTTCACCCCCGAACCCCCCCCCCCGCCCCCCCCCCCCCCCCCCCGTCGGCGGCCAGGTTCCCATCCGCGATGTACAGCTCCTGGTAGAATTGTTTGAAGACTTGTTAGTTGTCTGCGATTTGTTTGTCTTGTCAGTTATTGCTGCAATCTAGTGTTGCCTCTGTTTCGCTTTCAAGTATGATGCTAGCTCTTTCCCTGCTTTGTTGGCGGAGAAGAGGTTTATGGCTTTGAATGTGTTGATCCATGTGCCCGGTCTTTCGCTCAGAATCTTGTTGAGCTCGTACTTTTTCTTTGTTAGTGATGTCAGTGTGTTCTTGTCTGTGAGGTTTGCGCAGTGCCCCTTTTCTAGGTTACCGATTTGTTCCTCTAGTTCGGCTATCTTCTTGTTCCTGTCCTTGTTCATTCTGGCTTTGATGTTTAGAAGTTTCCCTCTGAGTCTGAGCGTCCTAGAAGGTGCCCTTGTTTACCTCCGCGTTGTCATTGAGCTCTAGGTATTCCGTTATGGCTTCCTCGAACTCTGTTATGTTGCCTGGGTGTTGTAGGATGTCACCATTGGGCCTCCATCTGCGGCTGGGTGTGTCGTTGTGTTTTCCACTCATCGAGCAGGTGTGTGTGTGTGGCTGACATTAGGATGTAGTCGATTCTGCTGTATGAGTTGTGTGAGTGTGAGTAGAATGTGTATTCTCTCGCTTCCGGGTGTTGTAGCCTCCACGGGTCCCTGAGGTGAAGCTTGGTGCACATGTCTTTGAGGATGTTTTGGTTTTGGGAGTCGTGGCTCGGTCTGTATGGGTGCCTATCTGTGGTCTGGTCTAGGACCCGGTTCATGTCCCCCGCTAGTAGGAGCAGATCTCCTTGAGATAGCTCCGAAAGTTTGGATTCTACGCTATGCCAAAAATCTTTGTCATCTGCATTGGGCCCATATACATTGGCCACGTGTATGATTTCTTCCCCTCTCTTTAGGCTCGTCAGTAGTAGTCTGCCATCTTCGTCTGTGTGGCTGCATTCTAGAGTCATGTTGGCTTTCTTGCTCACTATGGTGATAACCCCTCTTTTCTTGTGTTTGGCTGGCGAGCAGAAGACTTCCCCTATCCAGCTGGCTTTGAGGCGGCTAGCATCCTCTTCCGAGAGTCTCGTTGTCTCGTTTCTTGTAGTACGTACACATCTCCTTTTAGTTTCGCTAGGTAGTCTAGGGGTTTCCTACGCTTGATGGAGTGATTGAGGCCTTTCACGTTGAGGGATACTACCTTAAGGTTTGTGCTTATGTTGGTGTGTGCTAGTGTAGTCATGGTGGTTTCCCATTTTGGCTACCCTTTGCGGGTTTTGCTAAGTGTGCTACTTCCCTCATCTGTTGCAGATCCGGGATATTGCTAGTTCTTTCTTCCCTGTGTCGGCTAAACGGTACTGACCTGTGTGTGCTGCCTGAGGTGTTCTCCCCTCTGTGGTAGACGGGTGTGGATAGGGACATAAAGATAGTAAAGACATAGAGAAAAAGAAATGCATACTTCTGTATTGAAAATTGTGACCGCTCCCTCCCCTCCCCCTTCCACCCCTCCCCCCGCACTTGGAACTGTCGACGTGGGACAGCAAGGGCCCTCCCTCCCCTCCCCCCGAGTTGTATCTCTATTAGCCCTTTGTCACATTGTGTCTTGTTGCATATGTGTTGGCTTAGTTATCTGGAAGCCTCAGTCTTATATACAAAAAGGATCAAAGGTAAAGGATATAGGTGCGACATCTTGCGTCTTCTTCGCTGTCGCCGGTCCTTCTGAGGTAGATCGTTTTTCCGTGTAAGTTCTTTAGATCCTCTTTCCATGTGAGGAGGGCCTTTGTGCATCGGCCTGAGGTAGAAACGGTTATAGTCTCTGGACATCTGGTTTATCCAGTGTTTAGTTCCTTGGTCCTTGGGTGCTCCTTTGGGCGGGTTAGCATTCTTCCGCTCCTCCTTCGGCTGCGTCCAATGAGGCTCTCCTTTTGGCTACTGGAATCTATGCCTCCATTTCCTCTGGTTCTGGGCCTCTCAGATACCTCCTTAGTTCGTTGGGCTCATCGAAGATTAGGGTGCCTCGTCTGTCCGTTATCTTCATCCTCACCGGCCCAGCGAAGCTGAAGGTGATATTGTCTTTCCGCAGTCTATCTCTCAAGGCTAGGAAGCCTTAACTAGTTTCAGCTGTGAGCTTGGAGAAGTCCTGCATGATGATGATTTTTTTTGTCCGTTCACTTTCAGAGTTTATCTTTTCCTGGCAAAAGCGAAAATTGCTTCAGTGTGATTTGCTCGCAGCGGCTTGCAGATGATTGGTCTTGGGCCTCTGCCGTGTGGCGGTTTTGTTGCTGGGACCCTGTATGCTTTGTCTACTTCGAAAGGTCTGTCGAACTTCAGATCTGTCAGTTTGGGCAGGAGGTTCTCTAGTAGGGCTGCGCATGAGCCTTGGGTGTCTTCTTCTCCCTCTGGTACTCCCAGGAGCCTTATGTTCCCCTTCCTGCTCCTATCATCTTGTTCTGCCAGCATTTTTTGTAGATTGTTTGTTGTTCTTATTACCAGGCCCATGTCTTTGTGGGTTATGCTGGTTGTGTCTTCCAAATCACTGATCCTTTTCTCTGCTACGTCGATTCTGCTGTTAGTTTTGCTTTGGTCTGCCCTTATGGCTGCCAGCTCCATCTGCATATTGTCTATTGTTTTTTTTGTGGCCTTGATTTTCTTTAGTAGCGTTTCCAGTGTTATTTCGCTATGCTGGCCATTTTTTAGCTTGTTTGGCGGGTCCGGGTAGTCTTTCCTGACTTTTTCGGAGTCATTGGCGTTCTTTTCATCACGTCCCACCATTGTATAACAACCCCTTCTGACTAGATAGGTGTGGAGTCTACCTTCTTTTTGATGTTTGGTAGGGTCCTCCTTCGCTTTTGTTGTGGTGCTTCTCTGTGTGGGAGCCGGATCTTCGCGAAATCTGCTTGGCCACTTGACCGTCTCGTTCTTGTCTTCGCTCCCGCCAGCTCAGAGGGCCTGCCTTGTTTTGCCTAGATGGCTTGGAGTTTGTCCGGTTTGCCGTGGTCCCTTTTTGGCTTGCGGCTTATGCTGTGCTTGGGGTTACTGCTCTGCTCGTGTCTCCTTTCCCCACGCTGCTCCTAGGTGCTGTGTGACTGGGTTCTCCCTCCCGCTGTGGTCTTGTGGTTGCTGCTCACTGTTGTGCTCGTGCCTCTTATTTCGTGCGGCGTGCAGTATTCCGTTCGACCGAGCAGGTTCTCTGCATCTGAGCGGTTGCTCTGTGTTTCGTTACAGTTGCTTTATTTCCCCCACCAAGATGGCTGCCCCCTCGGTCTGTTCAGGTTCGTTTCCGGGAGAATCAGCAAGATCAGCAAAAACCAAATAGTGCTCTTTCTTGCCTTTATTGCGGGTTTGCGGGTTTGTAATTTGTTCCTGGTTTCGGGTCTCGCTCTGTGCTACTTCTCGGCGTTTCGCGTTTCGTCCGCCTGTGTCAATCCCTCACCAAGATGGCCGCCCCCTTAGTCTGTTCCGGTTTAGTTTCCGGAAGAGTCGGCAAGATCGGCAAAACCAAATAGTGCAATTTCCTGCCCTTGTTGGGGGTTTGCGGGTTTGTCTAATCGTTCGTGGTTTAGGGTTCTGCTCTGTGGTGTCGCTCAGCTTACGCCTGCGTGTTTGTCTCCGCCTGTGCAGTCCCCCACCAAGATGGTCGCCCTCCGGGCAGGTTTCTATTTCGTTTCCTTTATGAGACTGCTCTGGGTCGGAAGGATTTAAGGCCGCGCTATTTGGTTGCGGATGTGGCTGGTATCATGTGGGGTCCTGAGTAGCGCTTTCCCGCTGTTCGGCGCTTGCCGCGTACCTGTTTGTGCGTGTTCGCCCGCTGCTGCCAGTACACCAGGTTTCCCGGCTATGGCTGCCCTCTTGCGGGTGTTGTGGGTCTTGTTGAGGGTTCTTGAGGGTTTGAGTGTGCCGGTGTTAGGTTGCTGCACGTCTGCTTGGCCTGTCGGAGTTATCCCCTTCGCTGCCTTCGCTGCTGTCGACTTCTTTAAGCTGGTAGCTTCCGGTTTCGTTTCGCTCGGCGGTGTTCCCAAAAATCTTCCTCCCCACTGCGGCTTTTAGACTGGCCCCGCTTACCGGCTTGTCCTCGCTATTCCGAACGGGCTGCTTGTGGCCTTGGTCTCTGGCTCTTGCCCCGCTTCATCCGTTCTTGCTGGGTCTCTAGTGGGCGGTTGCTTCCGTTCTGTGCACCTCCATCTTGTGTTCCTCTCGCTGGTTTCCTCTTTCTTCGTTTCCTTACTCCTTGTTGCCTCCCTGGTGTGATCAGCTGCTTCCTTGTGTGCCTCGCAGCTTCAGACACATTTCCCTTTGTTTCTCGCTTCGTCTCGGGCTATTTCGTCGCTGTTAGTTTACTCGGGTTGGTGGAGGCTCCAGACTTAGGCGTCTGTCCTCCTCGCCATCCAAGCCACGCCCCCCTGCAGAATCCACTTCTGAGCTCCAGGACTGGAGGGGCACCTCAGGCAAGGGTAGGGCTCACAGATGGCAGAGTCAAGCAGCATCAGCAGAGTTGCAGGAAGTCTTTTGTCTCCCTGAGACTTCGAAAAACAGGGGGTAAGTCAGCAAGCCCTTGGAGTCACTCTGGGTTCAAGTGAGATGGGTCCAGTCCATGTCCTCAGCAGGGCAGAGATCAGCAGGCAGCAGGACAGCTCAGCAAAGAAGAGAAGCAGTTCCTCAGAACAGTCTGTCCAGGAAAAGTGGAAAACCGCACAGCATTCTTTACTCCAGCAGAGTTCTTCCCAGGCCCAATAGTGTACTGATTTTGTACGGTCAGAGTGTGAGGACAGGACGCAACCTATTCAGATGTAAGTGTGAACTCCCTCCCCCCCTCTTTCCTACCAAGGAAGGTTATCAGAATCCATGAGTCTGCTGTCACGCCCACCCTTCCTGTGTTTGTGGCTGTCTAGAGGAAATGCACTAATAGTAGCTGTCACACAGCCCAAGTATTGGAGACAAGCTGCAAGGCACACATATCAAAGTTAAGAGCAGAAGAATATCCACTTTCTGAAAGTGGCATTTCTAAAATAGTAATGTAAAATTAATGTTGCCACTAAAGAGGATTTATCATTACAATTCCAAAAATATGAAACATGATTTAGCTACTTTTTTCTAATCAGGAATTATAGCTTAACAGTGTTCTATAGAATTCCTAATGCTAGTCAATGAGAGCAGTAGGCCTCACAGTAGTGAAAAACACATTAAGCTGTTTTTCACTACCAGGAATTAGATGTAAATGTCCTGCCATGGGCCGGAATAGGAACGCAAACCTGCCTTGGCAATTGATTCGGACTGGCGGTGGGGGAGAAGGAGGGTGATGGGGAGGTAACAAAAACGCCACCCAGGGGTCCAAACCCAGCCGCCATCTTGGTGGCCACCAGGAAAATGCCAAGTGTCAGCTGCGGCCAGTCCGGCCCTGGTCCTACATTTTACTTACACAGCACTCTGCCCTTAGTAATATCTAGGGCCTACCTCAGGGGTGACCTATGTGTAATAAAAGGGGAGTTGCTTTTACAACCCCACTGCTTCCACCTAATCTCTGAGAAAGCACAGGGGCATTCCCATCTTTTGTCTACTGTACGGAATCCATAATGAAGTACAAATCTATATCCAATGACATGCAATAGCGAATTGCAACTGCTACTGGATGATTGATATTTATTTGTTTTGTAGCCCATTGGGCATCTTTGTACAGTAACTTGAGAGCACTGAGGAGTACACAAAGGAAAAAAGTAATGAAAAAGGCGTAGGCTGGGTAAGCAACAGACTGTTAGACCTGCAAGTTTAGGTTAACCCAAATAAATGCATTCTTTGATCAAAGGACAACATAGGTGACTTCAGGCAAACATTAATTGAAAAGTTATGTTTTAAGAAATTTCCTGAATCAGAGGTATTTTGGCTCAGTGCAGAGTCTGAGTTACACAGTTTACATGCCATCGATCTATCTGTCATATTGCTTGTAGTTAAAAGGGCGTTGGTGGATTGAATAGAGAATCTCTAATAGATGGTGCCTTCAAAACATGTGTACAGGGTTTGCTTTTGCAGATATGTGCTTGGTAATTTTTCCAGTAGACCTCATAATTAATATATTCATACCTAATCCTGAAATGTAGTGGTTGCCTGTGGAGTGCTTTGACGGTCGGTTTAGCATGGTAAACTTTCAGAGGATCAGCTATATCTCAGCAGCCTGATTTAAATCTGTCTTTCAGATTCTACAGAAGAGCTGAGCAAATCACATTAGAATATCCCAGGTGCCCTGTGACAAGACATCCTGTGATAAGACATCTTGTGTTAGTTCAGTAAGCAGAGAGGTTTGCAGGCGAGTGAGAGTTTGCCAGAGCATGGAACTGTTCATATTGACACCTTTAAGAACAGTATTGAGTAAGGGGCGTGGATGGAAGATAATGTGTAGGCTTTGATGGCTGGAAAGATCTGGCCCTGCAGTCGAGGGCAAATTAAATAGAAAAAGATCTGTGGCTTGCACTCCTAGGACTAGAGTTTTAGGTTTTTTACCTGTTTAGGCATAGAAGGCTTTCTCTCACTCAGTGATGGCGATGAGTTTTTTTCCAGACTGATGCAGATTTATGTGTCTTCATAATATGTTTGGAATTGGGTAAGTTGTTGTAGAAGCTGAGACATAACATGTAGCAGCCGGCAGTGGCTAATCCTTGGGAATAGCCACAAAGTGAATCCTAGGGGGAGGAGTCTGTGAAACCCATGCATACTTGTTGTGCGTGTTGACAGATTAATACATATAATAGAGCTTAATGTATTTCTGGATCTTTTGAACCACTTATCCTTTCTGGATGCTTTAATGTGTTGGTTGAAGGTGTTGTAAACTGCTGGGAGATTAAGAAGAATTAGGGCAGCTTGGTGGAATTCTTTGAGAGTGATGTGCGGAT
This sequence comes from Lissotriton vulgaris, assembly GCF_964263255.1. Lineage (NCBI taxonomy): Eukaryota > Metazoa > Chordata > Amphibia > Caudata > Salamandridae > Lissotriton > Lissotriton vulgaris. The sequence goes on along the minus strand of NC_141691.1, from coordinate 1,660,855,437 downwards.
CCTTTCTGATGTCACTCAGGACTGATTCTGCCATTCTTACTTGTTTGAACTGTGATTGAAGGTTGCAAAACAGTTGATTTCATTCATATCCTCGATCCGTTCTCAAATGGGCCATAATGTTGTTAAATAGTACTCACTTCTAAATGGCATTCACTTCTATGATTGCTGAGGACATTGGAGAATGGCGCTCTTTAAGAGTGATCAATATTGTTCCTGCCCTCTTTGGCATGAACTCTTAAACTTAAGCTGGTGCTTGTACTGGTAGTTACATCTACTTATCCCTCATTTTAGCAAGACCCACTTAAGGTCTTCAGCCCATCTCCATTTTAAGTGTTGGTAGGCAAACTAAAATGTAGTGCCAAAAGCAGGCCTCAAAAAATCATATTTATTTTACCTGACCTGCATGTCTAGTGACTTGAATAATCTACATGATCTAACTGTAATATGCTTGATCTATACACTCGTCTCAAATTATGTGATCCTAGCCAAATATTTTATTTCACCAAGTCATCTTTTTCTTGATTATCACATGCAAGAGAACTTTCAAATATATGAGTTTGGCATATCTGCTGTGCAAAAAAATATTTTGCTTTTTGTAATAGACTAAACGTTTGCTTCATGTGTAATAACAATCTAGCCTACATATAGGGTACGCATGCCCCCTGACTTACCTTTTTGTTCACTAATAGCATTCTCATCAGTGCAGGAGCAGAAGTGGTTGTCAGTGCATATTTAAAAAGTCTCACTTATAATAAATATATTATTAAAGCGGGATGTGGTAGCTCACTGTCATTTGCAGACGTACATTTTCTATTGAAATGTCCGCAAACTTTCCCACTGACATACAGCTTTACTTTACTGATAAAAACTATATAGCGTGTGTTGCAGGGATTCTGCACATATACAGAAACCAGGACCTCGTTGTATAGTGGTCTTGCCACCCTCCCTGTGCTAAGAACTAGTTTATTATAAAAAGAAGACCTCTGGGCTTTGTCAGGGGGACACTATACCTCCAACTCTAGATGTAAAGGTTTACAACTCTGGACAAGCATAGCTCTTCTCTCTGGAAAGGTTTCTTCAAGTGTGTCTAACATACATGCCTTCAATATTAAAAGCACTTAATTTTCGGCAGTGCAGCTGTGCTTTTGTGTTATTAAGTGCGGGAGACTGACCAAAGCAGAGTAACAAGGGACATTGTTTTTTGACCTTGAACATCATGTGCAGACGAAAACCACAGAGAACTGCAAGGAACGCGAAAAGCAGATGGTTCTCATGTGAACACGCACAAGCAGAGGTTTTGCAAAAACAAAGTCTTTTGGTAACGTGCGCAACAGCAGCAACATGGCAGCCAAGCTTGTGCTAACCCATGCTAATTTAGCAATGTTCTCAGTGAATCCAGCAGCCTCAATACACCCTCTTCTGGTAAGTCCATGGAATGTAGACATAGGACGAAATCACGGAGTTTAACAAGTGAGAGCAGAGTTCAAGAGCATCTAGAATTTGTTGAATTTTAGAAAAAAAAAGTAAAAATAATATTTTGCTAAAAAATACAAAAAAAATCCGCCTCAGAAGTGTACGGTGAGCCAGCCATCTAAGTCTATCAGAGTGTATACGCAATAAACAGCAACTCCTCCAAAAATGAAATCATTGTTATCAGTAGCAAAAAGTGATGCCATCCAATTCAGCAAGCTGAATGAGCATTCTTGTTCCCCACAATAGGGTGTGTCCAAGAGCATCGTAGGACAACTTGCTTGATATTCAATGAAGCTGTGTTGTAGGAGATTCTGCGCAGCCACACAGACATCCCATTGTGCCAACACTCCAAGTGCAGCCGCATGCGCCATTTTGGCAACTCTGGAACATTCTTGCTCATGGGCCCGTTAAGGGACCCATTAACAAGTCGTAATCCGGTTCCGATGACTTATTGGAGAGGCAGATATCTAACGCCCATTAGAAGGAGCATCGTAAATGTGAGAAGACGGGTTGTACACAAGTGTAGTACGCAAAGCAGAAAGACAATCCATAAGCCACGCTGAGTGTAACCAAGGGCAGTGTGCCAAAGAATTCAAGCATACGGTTATGGAGTATTTGCTGCCGATCTAGGCTGTGTATGACCACAAGAGGTGCAGCCATTGTGTAGCCGGCAAATCAATAGAAGTATTCCAGCAGCTATGGTGAGTATTAGAGGCAAGCCACCAAAGACGCTGGAAAAAAAGAATGAATAAAGGCCGGTATTACACCAAATATAGCCTGAAATGAGGTCACAAGGCCAGAACCAACAGCCTTAAAGAAATGTGCCAGGCCGTGTGTAACAGACGCATTGAAAATGCGATGAATCAATTCACTGAAATGTAGTGGGAAGCTAGTATTTAGAAGGGCTTGAATCTCAGTATGGGTACTAGCCACCTGCAGCACGAATGTCTCGCGCGCAGAAGTAAGGGGGACTTCCTGCTGGAATAATAGCACTCTATTCTGCTCAACCTATTGAAGTCTGCTTTCAACGTTGGTATGGAAGGCCAAATCGATTTATGGAGCTTCCCATGCGGGGGCGGAAAAAGCAAGTTTTTACAACAAACTACACGCTGTAAAACTGTCACAATGTACTACATGCCATCCAGCAAACTGCAACATTCTTCGTTCTTTAAAAGTAGATTGCTACCGTTAGCAAGCAGGGTGAAAGTGGGTTTTATAGCTGGGACTGGAATACCTTTGAAAACACATGCAAGGTTCGAGCGGTAACACTGCAGGCCGCGTATAACTGTATGTTTTTGCAATCCAGGGAACGACCCATTGTGGAATCACAGGATTCCCCTGTAAGGTATACCTCCTTGTCATCTCGCAGGCATCTGTATGTGAAAGGCAAGGACCACACTTCATGCAGGAAAGCGCTACCTAAGGGTTCATAGCGGCCTAGTGGGTAATGCTTCATGCAGGAGCTAAATTTAAACAATGAGAATGGTAAAGAGATAACCCTGTGTATGAGTAAGACAGCTGAGTCAGTTTCAGCCACAGAGAATAGTAAAGGGTCTATCTTTTCAACATGGTCAGTGACGGCTACCGCCCCTCTCCCTGTATACCCACATCAACCCAGAACACATTGACACGGAACATGATTTGTCTTTGGAAGGCGGGGGATCGCAAGACCACCCGGCCGTATTTATTAAGATACAAAATAATAAAAATTTGTTAAACAAAATATACAAATTTTATGCAAAAATATTCAGGAACATTTAGATAAATTCATATCGACAAGTGTGATTGGCTAACCTTAACAAGATTCTAATACAGCTTGTTTCCTAACCGAATCGAACATCCTCATCTGAAAATGTTTGCATACTAACATTTATGGCCATATGGCAAGGTCGCTAACCGGTGTCAGGTCTTACAAGCTGCGCCCTTACCGCAGGTGCGCATGCGCAGCCGGGCCCGTTAATTACCCGGTCCACCCGTTCAGCCGAGCCCGTTAATTACTCGGTCCACCCATGCAGCCGAGCCCGTTAATTACTCGGTCCGCCCATGCAGCCGAGCCCGTTAATTACTCGGTCCACCCCGTGAACTCCATTTAACCACTGAAGGAGGGCCCTAACTCGCGTCATCAGCTACCCCTGAAGTTCTAGGAGAGGCCAGTGAACCCTCCTCCCCCTGGGCGGACACCTCCAAAGGATGCTGCCGCCCCCTCAGACCTTAAAGTAGCTGCTCACCTTACCGCCACAGGCCGGCATTGTTACCCAACGATCTGGCCTCCCCCCTTCCTATTCCTAAGAAAGGTCATGTTCACCTCGCAAATCCCTCTAGCCATGCTAATATGTTGTTCGACCACAGGACATTCCCAGCCTCAGTCAAGTGCACCCCGTCCCACAGGTAGAAATGCCCCCCAAAATACACCTGTGAGGAATTGTCTGCAACCGGGGGGCTCGAAATAATTTGTCCAACTGTGTGTTGATCCTCTTTACCGAGTGATTCAACGCCTTGACCGAGTCCCCCCCCTCGCCACTGCCAACGAGGAATAAGTTGCGACCAAACTACCGTGCAACCCGTGCATGTTCTGGACACCCACCCTGCAGTGGAGATGATTTCTTCTATCAGGATGCGCCTCCCTAGTTTGGTCAAATCGTTCTCCCCCAGGTGAAGTATCACCACTGATGGGGGAGCGGGTTGCTGAGATAATAGTTCCAGAAAGTAGTCCTTGAACTGCCTAATGCCTAAGCCTCCCCTCCCGAAGAAGGAAACGGAGAACCCCTTTTCCTCAGCCCTTCTCCTCCTTTCACCTGAAAGACACACATTTTTTGCGCGCCGAACATAAGAGTGGCCCACAATCCAAGTCACCAATGTCCGTCGATCTTCTTGTTGCTTATGTTGCGAAGCTGATGTTTCTTGCCGACATTCGGCGAGTTCCTCCCCCGCGTGACAGGTTCGAGAAACTGCAAAACCAAAAGATACCAAGCGCGAGTCATCTGGTCATGTCACAACATGTCAATACGTACATAACGTTTGTAACACTCAGACGACCATCTCCCAATTCTTTTAACCTTTTCGACTGGGAGTCCCCTTACAACTGCCTCAGTTGATGCCCCAATTCTGAAAGAATGGCCTGCTTTTGCGACCGCCAGCTCCAGGACTCTCCTAAACTGATACCTGGTCAATGGTGTACCATCCGTGTGACACAATAGTGCCCCCCTCAGCGTACCCTCCCGCTGCCTTCTAAAAGCCTCTACATGCGAGACTGGGCAACAAGGGTTGGTCCGAGCCCGGTGAAGCACTATGGTATCCCCCCGTCCCTCCTGGTCGGTTTTCGATCTTTGAATTGTCACCCACATTGTATCATCCTGGATCACCACACAGGCCACTTGAAGGCCGCCCCGTTTGTCACCCTTTGACGCTGCTACCAGCTCGCCTATCCTTAGAGCTCCATAGAACGCTAGTGTGAACGCCGCTTTGAAAAGCAGCACCTCCCATGTTGAGCTACAGACGCCCTGGAGTGCTAACAACAGGGCTGTGAGCCTTACCAGCCAAGTCGGCTTTCTCGAATCTGTCGAGTGTCCCTGTATGCGACGCCAGCCCCTCAATGCCTTGCGCACCACAAACGTGTTCGTAGGGTCCCTCATGCCCTTGGCTTGTGCGAAGAAGGAAACTGCCGCCCTGTGCCTGTTTGCAGCTGTCACCGCGCGCCCTTCCCTGTGCATCAACTCTAGGTATGCAGCAAAACTGTCCTCCTGTGCCCAGCTAGCCTCCCAATTGTGCCCTAAGAAAGTACGGTAAGACAAGAACGCCCCTTTGTATGACGTCTTGGTCCTGGGGGCTAAGCTAGATGCCACGAGATACGGTAGTCTGGGGCACCAATCCGCCAGAGAGCAACCGGAAAAGTTGCTGGCGATGGGTCTGCTGCTGGAAGCTGCTCCCTGAATACCTGCATTTTAAAGCAAGAAAGGGCGTCAGCTGCATTATTGAGAACGCCTGGCACATGTTTGGCTCTGAAAATCACATTCCATTTCAAACATTGTAGCACAATCTCCTTTACCAAGCGCAGTATGAATGGACACCGTGCCGCTTGTTGGTTAATGCATTCTACCACGCTCATGTTATCCGACCGGAGCACCACCGACTGATTGCTAAGGTGCTCCGGCCAGACCATCAGTGCTACCCATATCAGGAATACTTCCAGGAATCCGATGTTGGTGGTCAACCCCCACGACCCCCATTCTTCAGGCCATCTCTGGGCGACCCACTTGGTCCCCAGGATGGAGCCAAAGCCCACGCTACCAGAAGCGTCTGTCCATAAACCCAACTCTGCTGATGTTGTGGGGGGCCAGGCCACACTTTCCTGCCATTGAAGTCCTCCAGGAATGCCGTCCATATCGGCATATCCTAGCGAATCTCGGATGACAACCTACTGTGGTGATGTTTCTCTCTCAAACCCTTCATGGCTTGGGCAATCGACCTAGAGAAGGGGTGTGCCATTGGGATGACTCGCAATGCAAAGTTCTATTGACCCACCGTCTCCTGTAGCTGCTGCAAGGTAACCTTGTCCTTGAGTAGGCACTGGCTGAACTTAAACACTTTGTCTTTGGGTAACCTGAAGCACCCTTCTAATGAATCAATTTCGATACCCAAAAATTCCAAACAGGTGGACGGGCCAACCGTCTTCCCAGGCACTAGCGGAACCCCGAAAGCCCGCATGAGCACGCAAAATTCCTGCAATGCCCAGGCACACTCCTGAGTCCCCGCCGCTCCCAGGAAAAGGAAGTCGTCCAAATAATGCATGACCTGTTCGTGGCCCGTGGACTGTCTCATGACCCACTCTAAAAAGGAGCTAAAAGTCTCAAAGTATGCACATGAAATCGAACAACCCATAGGCATGCATTTGTCCATGTAAAATTTACCGTCAAAGGCGCAACCAAGGAGGTGGTGGTCCAAAGGATGCACCGGCAACAGACAAAAGGCAGATTCAATGTCCGATTTAGCCATGAGAGTGCCCCGCCCCAACCCCCGCAATAGCTCCACTGCTTGGGCAAACGAAGCGTAATTCACACTACAAATACCCTCGTCTATCGCATCATTCAAGGACGCCCCTCTTGGGAATCAGTCTAAACTCGCCCTTCTCCTTCTTGGGGACCACACCCAATGGTGAACACAGAAAGTCGGGCACTGGCACCTCCAGGAATGGCCCAGCTATCCTGCCCATGGACAGCTCCTTTTGAATCTTAGCAATAACTACTGCAGGATTATGCTGTACTGATAACTGATTCTTACAATGAGTGCTGCCTGTGTATCCCCCCGCTGGGATCCGGAAACCTTGGGAGAAACCCTCCTGTAGTAGGGCAGCCGCAGCGTGGTCTGGGTATCTGTTCAACCATGGGATCATTGCCAGGACATTAATGGGGGAGGGGCCAACCGTGCTTTCTACGCTATTCTGGTTTCTTCCCCCCTCTCTGACTCTGATTACCACTTCTCGATCTGCATGTTGTCTCAGGATGGGAAGTGTGACCGCAGGCATGTCTGAATCTACATGTGCCGGCCGGCCTCGTACAGGAGCGCTTATTAAAGTCCCAACACACACTCTTCCTTTCCCCGCCGCCCCCCCCTATTCTTCCCCGGGAACTCACTCCCCTGTGCTGCACAAAAGGGCTTCTGGGGTTTAGCGGGGAACACACTGGCTACACTAGTAGGCTGGGCAGGGGCCGTGTTCCCTAAGAACTTCTTATGCCACGACAGCGAGTCAACCTTGTCCCATGTCAATGACAAGTCAAATTCCTTAGATTTCCTGAAATTTACATCATATTCCTTCCATGCCTCCCCAGGGTACTGCTCGCTCCACCCTACAATCCTGCTCTGGTAGCAAGCCATTGCCGCCTGTACATTAGGAGGGTGTTCAACAGTGATAGCCGTAAGGATGGAGAAGGCCCTGATCCAATTAACCAGAGTTTCCTCCACCCTAAACTTCGCACACTGTACTCTCCATTCACTAGGGTGCATCCATTCCTTAAGTATTTTGGCATTCTCCATTTCCCTATTGTCCAATAACAGAGAGAAAATATAAATATAAGTTCCCGCCCAAATCATTTCTTTTACCGCCCGAGAAACATGTTGCGCTAAATCTTCGCTCCTAGACGGGATCGTGCCGTCCCCTAAGAGTGGCAGAGCCACCTCCTTACCATTACCGGACACTGGGGCCGGTCCGACGTTACTTCCATTCGGTTGAGCGGCATCCATACCTGCAGAAGAAGGAGAAACGGAGCCCGCAGCCCCACTCGCAACTGTTGCCGCCCTAATCTTATCCACTATCATGGCCACCTCAGCGGTATGGTCTAGCGTTGAGGGCATCATACACCCCTTCTGCAGCCAAGGAAGTATCTGCGCAGTTAGCTCGGGTGGGATCGGAGCTTCAGAATCCGGCACTGCTGCCGGCACCACCGGCGGGGGGGGGGCCCTATGGGTGCCGGCACGGGAGGCAACGGAAGTGGACAAACAGGGGCAGGCGGGGCCGGCCCGACAGGAGGGGCCCCTGATGGCAAGGCAGGAGCCGGTGCCACGGGAGCTGGGACTACCGGCTCGGGGTAGTGGGAACAGCCACAGGTGCAGGAGCGGGTGCGCAGCGCCTCGATCTCTTGGTCTTGTTCCTTTTAGGCGAGGAGTCAGAATGCCCATCTGGTAAAGGCGCAGCAATCTGCCGTTTGGGTCTACCGCGTGGACCTGTGATATCATCAATCCTCTCCATCACGCGAGCCTCTAGGCTATCAACCTTATCCAATCTCTTATCCATGGCATTCATTTTACGCATCATGGCCTGCAACATCATCTCCATTTTTGTCCACTTAGCACCCTTGGCTCCCGGCATTTTGTCTACTGACCGACTCGCTTACTGCTCGGATTCGCAAACCCGTGCACCCTGTACCTTCACCAGACGGAGGATACGCAGGGGGCTATAAGCACCACGCAACTGGACCGCAACACACCGGCTATTCCGATTGTTAGGAGTGGCAAAACTCTAACGTAGACCCACCCGGCGGCCACACAAAGCAATGAAATGCGAGCCCCCCGCTCTCCTCTTACCGTCGACGTCCTGCGTGTTCTACGTCCCGTACTCCACAAATCCACTGTACACCGCTCCAGCACGTACGATCCTCGCTCCGTCTGTCTGCTTCTAATGTCGCGCTACCACGCACTCCAGCAGCGATCCGCGACCTGAAAGATAAGAACAGAAAATTAGGAGGCCCCGAGCGCGGGGCACGACCAGTGTGGGGGAGCATCAGGCGACAAGAAGGGCCAACTGAGCGCTCCCCCCTCCTTTATTCCCGGGCACGCAGGGAGAGGGCTGGCCGCCCCCTCCCCCCGCCCCTCGCCGCCCGCCCCTCTGACTCGGAAGACTGCACCACGCCTTCCGGATCAGGGATTGGGCGCCGGACGACCCGGTGGTGTGGCGCACACCTCCCGCGTAATAATTGGACGCCGGGAGATCACGCCCCCACACCACCGAGAGGCAAGGGGAAAGGGGATCGCCGCACCGCCATGCGGGCGGGGGGGGGCAAGGGCCCCCCTTTTCATATGTAAAAGAGTGTACGTTGCATCTTTCATGGACATAAACTGCTGTTCGTCTGTCAAATTACAAGGCAAAAACAAAGAAAATGCGTTTAAATAATCCCATGTCACTTTACCCATTTTTAGAGTCTGCAAAGTCTATGCAAACTGCATTACTGAATGCAATGCATTTTGACCATGATATAAAACAGACACATCATCTTGAACAATATCAACAACAGAGGAAACAATATTATCTAAGGTGTAAATGCGGTAAGACAGTGTGTCCATATTACTGTCAACAACAGCAAGGACCTTTTCTAGATTTGCCTGATCTATTTCCCTTAAACGTGATGCAGCTTCAATTTGAGATAGCTTTCATATTTTATTGTAAGCTGCGTTCTAGGACCAAGAGGTCCCTTGATAAAGTCGTTCAAATCAATGTTATTGGATAACAACGATAAATGTTGTTTCACGGACGATAGGGATGAGTGCTGTAACCAATTTTGCCATCCTTTACTCACAGAATACGTGGTAACTAAATTTGTATTTGCATAATGTGGATTAGGTCTATCCTGTTTGTAACCAGATACTGCGTTATGGAAGGGTAATTGGCAGGCATCAGAAGTCGTCTGCCAAACCAACCATCCAACTGGATCTAAACCAGAGACATTAAATGTTATATTTTGAAACAAAACTTGCAGTTCCTCAATGGAATAATTGGTATGCAAGCTCCATTTATGATATGGAGCCAGAGTAGGAATGGAGGGGCATTCATCTGTTTTGTAGTCGCCAAACAAAACATGTAGTTGATTACATCGAATCATTTAAAAATAGAATTTGGGGAGGCGTGGCCAAGATGGCGGGGTGAGCGGACGCTTCCTCCTGCAGCTCCTCCAGCCCGACTAGGCTCGAGCCCTTTTCTTACGCTTCTCTCCCCCCGCTGATGCTCAGCGTGTGAGAGGAGTGTGGCGAAGCACCTGGCGAGCACGTTGGTGTCACTTTGGCCACGATCGCTTCGGCGAAAGCACCTCGAGAGACCGATTGAAGATCGAGGGACGACGGAGCGCCCGAGAGGCGGAGCGATTTGGTGTGCTGTCCAGACGCCTCGGCTGGGCCTGGTGCTGAAAGCTAGCGATCCGGAGGGAGTCCGTCCCAGCGCTCGCCGGAGACCGAGGGGGAACTACTGGCTGAGGACCGGCTACGCGGAGGACTTTGAGCGTGTGCTTTGACGCCCGGACTTGAGGCGGTGACACCCCCCATCGCGAGGGCCCCGGTCCCGTGAGCGGAGGACGGTTGGCTTGAAGCCGGGGTCGGATTATTCGGCCCCTCTACGTAACAGTATGGTGCCGGCTGTGGAACTTCTCATTTTGCCTAGTTCCTGAAGGGCCCCGGTGGTGTCGCCGGGATTGGCCGCTCTGCCAGGCCCCACCCTGCCGCCATTTTGTCCCAGAGGGATCGGTGTCGTCGGTCTCCTCCGGAGTCCTTGGCTGGCGGGTGTCTGTGCCCTCCACCGCTGCAAAACTAACTCTTGGTGGAGCGTATTGGCCGACGGCCCCCAGTTTCGCTCTCAACTGCCCCCTTGACTGGGCGCCCACGACTGGCAGTGCCAGGACTGGCCCGCCATTTTGCCGTCTGTGACGCAGCACCACGGTTCTGCTGGGAGCTCCCCACATCAAGTGATTGCTAGCGGCTGGACATTCCCTGTGCCCACTCATCAACTACAGCGTCTGTGATGACTGGAAGAGGAGGTTCGAGGAAGGGGGACCGCACCCTGCCGGATATGCTTGGCAGGGCCCAGCAACTACGGGACAGAACACTGCCGTCGCCGGGGTCCTCCCGGGCCTCGGCGGACACGACTGGGGGAGAACCCCCGGTCACGAGGTCCTTTATGGAAGAACTGTTTAGCTCCCTCAAAGAGGACTTCCAAACGCTGAAGCGGGAGGTGGCCAGTGAAGTCCGGGAAGTACGCAGGGAAGTAGAGGGCCTCGGTGAGCGGGTTGAGACGGTGGAGGCGGCGGCCCAGCGCCGGGACGATGAGATTGTCCACCTACAACAGGACGTTCTCCGCCTCCGGGAGCAGTGTGTTGAGCTCCAGGCCCACTCCGAAGACCTTGAGAACAGGTCACGGAGAAATAACATCCGAGTGCGGGGTGTGCCATCCGCGGACGAAGGGGCGGATTTGGTGGCCTATCTGCAGGACCTGTTCCGAGAGATCCTGGGGGAAGCTGCAGACTTCCCTATTCGCATTGATAGGGCCCACAGAGTCGGTCGACAGCGCCAGTCATCGGCGCCCCCACCGGATATCTTGGCTTTCCTGCCCGACTTCCCGCTGAAGGAACGCATCATGTCTGAGGCCCGTAAAAAGCAGCCCCTGACTTTCCGGGAGCGGCCTGTCGCGCTCTATCAAGACCTGTCCACCATTACTCTGCAGAAACGCAGATCCTTCAGGATTGCCACTGACTTCTTGCGCGAGCACGAGACGCCGTACTCCTGGGGACATCCCTTTCGCCTGATCTTCTGATGGAATGGAGTGTTGCATCAACTACGCTCCTTGCAGGACATCTGTGGGGTCCTGGGGCTTACGGCTACAGAGGAGGAAGGAGCCACACCGTCGTGGAGGCGGACGGAGAGAAGGAACCGTCGGAGGTCTGCGAGGAGACAATCGACGACTAGCGCTGGGCGCCCTGATTCCCCTACTATCAGGGCAGACATGGCCGACGCTTTGAGGGCGGCAGCCAGGGACTTGGCCGACTCCAACGGCGTGGCAATGACGGCCTAAACTCACTCCGGGGGGAGATGTTCTTAGCTTCTTCGATGCCAGGTTTGGGGCTGGGGGGGTTTGGGGGGGAGCGGATGGGGGTGAGTGGCTGAACGTCCACTTTTCTATTTTTCTACGGACTCGCCCTTTTTGGGGCTTGACTGAGACAATGGGGGGTTTAAGTTGGCATTTGGCTAGTTGCCATGGGTATGTTTCAGGGGGGTTCAAGGGTTGTTCTAGAGTTGGGGATGTCCCGTCCGATGTTGTCCATGCCCACGCTTGGCCTACTTTGGCCTATCCCGCGCAGCCGCCCCGCGCGCCCCACCCGCTGGTTCCCTGCCCACGACACAACGTTCCTGCTCCCTGGGAGGCATGTCGTCCCTGAAGGTGGTGACCCTTAATGTTAAGGGACTGAATAATCCCGTGAAGCGCAGGGCGATTTTGTCTCTGCTCGAGGGGACGCAGGCTGACATCTGACTTCTGCAGGAGACCCACTTATTGTCCCGAGATTGCCATAGGTTGCGCTCTGCGAAATTCCCCACCCAGTTTTTCTCCTCTGCCGCGACCAAAACCGCGGGGGTGGCCATTCTCATAGCGAGCTCCTTCAGGGGGGAGGTCTTGTATAAGTATGCTGAACAGAAGGGGAGGCTTCTTGCATATCGCCTGCGCTTAGGGGGCATAACGTTCACAGTTGGCTCCGTTTATAGCCCAAATGATCATCAGGAACGCTTTTTGGAATCCGCGCTGGTGGACGTCACTGCCTCTCCCGACCGTCATGCCATCTTAGGGGGGACCTTAATATTGTTTTTGATTCTGTAATGGATAGGTCGGCGCAGCGCTCTCCGCAGACGGGTGAATTGTCCCAGGCTGTGAAGGCCCGGATGGCGGACATGGACTTACACGACCTTTGGCGCTCCATGCACCCCACGGATAGGGACTACTCTTATTTTTCGCACGCACACCGAACCTATTCTCGGTTGGATTATCTCCTGGTTAGTGGACCAATGCGCGCTGCCGCTACAGCGGCGGACATTGGGGTCCTGACCCTGTCTGACCATGCACCAGTCGCTGGCGCCTTCATGTGGCCGACGTCCTCCCCCTCCCGGGAGGTGTGGCGCCTTAGAGACACCCTCTTACACAGAAAGTCGGTAGTGAAGCGCATTGAGGAGGTCATACAGGATTATCAGGCTCACAATAGCAACACCGACACCTCCCAAGCGACACAGTGGGCGGCATTGAAGGCAGTCCTCCGGGGGGAGTTCATCTCCATCTCCTCAGCCGAAAATAAAGAGCGGCAGCGGAAAAGGGATGAACTGACTGTTCAGGTTCGGGAGCTCGAGCAGGTCCACCGCCGCACGGGGGCTCCAAGGGTGTGGAGGCAGTTGAAGGCTGCAAGACAGCTCCTGTTGGCGCTGGATCTTGATAGAGCGGAATATGCTGCCTTGCCCTTGATTCGTGCCCACTACACAGGGGGGGACAGATGTGGCAAGCTCTTGGCACATCGGCTCCGGCTCGCGCAACAGCGAAGCGTCGTGAAGGAACTTGTAGGTACGGACGGGGTGGTCGTTTCCGGGGATGCAGAGGTGGCGGAAACTTTCCGCAGCTTCTACGAGTTGCTGTACGCTGAGGAGCCCTCCCCGCTGCGGGACGCCGAGGACTATTTGGAGTCGGTGACCCTTCCGGTGCTGGATCCCGCTCAGGCGGAATATCTGGAACGGGACATTCGTGTTGAGGAGGTGATTTCCGCTATAGCTCGGCTGAAGCATGGCAAGGCCCCGGGCCCGGACGGATACACGTCCCTGTTTTATAAGACTTTTTGCCCGGTTGTGGCCCCTGTCTTAGCTCGGCTATTTAATTCCTTTTCCTACCCGGGAGCCATCCCACCGGATCTCCTGAATGCGACGGTCTCGGTAATTCCGAAACCTGGGAAGGACCGGACCTTATGCGGTTCGTATAGACCCATTTCGCTCTTAAATGTCGACCTCAAGCTGTACACGGGGATTCTAGCGTCCAGGCTGGCCCTACACCTCCCTGGGCTGGTGGAGGCGGACCAGGCTGGCTTTGTACCCGGCAGACAGACGGTTGACATACCAAGCGGGTGGCGCATGTTCTAGAGAAGGCCTCACGGATCCCGGGGGAGCGAATGTTGCTGTCGGTTGATGCGGAGAAGGCCTTCGATAGAGTTCATTGGCCGTATCTCGAACTGGTTCTCAGGAAACTGGGAATCGGTGATAAATTCCGCACTATGATATTCAATTGCTACAAATAGCCATCGAACGCGGCACAAGGCAGGGTTGCCCCCTCTCGCCGCTTCTTTTTGCCCTCTCCATGGAGCCGTTTGCCCAAAGGATCCGCGACAATCCGGATGCGATTGGGGTCAAGATGGGCCAGTATGTCCACACAGTCAGCCTCTATGCGGACGATGTCCTGCTGACCCTGGACGATCCTAGGAGGTCATTACCCGCTTGCATTCGGGAGCTGGACGCCTTTGCACATGTGGCCGGCTTCAAAATGAACATGAGCAAGTCGGTGGCCCTAGACGTGTCCCTGGCTGCGGATACTAGGAGGGACATTCAGCGCCTCTTCCCCATGCAATGGTCCTCGTCCACGGTGCCGTACTTAGGGATTCTCCTAGCACCCACGTTACCGGAGATGGTGGCGGCCAAATACACTTCTCTCAGTAGAAAGGTCAGGGAGGAGCTTGGCCGCTGGAGTAAGGGCCTGCTGTCCTGGCTGGGACGAATCACGGCGGTTAAGATGACGGTGCTGCCCCAGATATTGTATCTTTTTCGTGCCCTGCCTCTACAGCCCCCGGTGGGCTGGATACGACAGATGCAGGCTGACATCTCCCGCTTTGTCTGACAAGGCCGCAAACCGCGGATGAAGAGGGTCCTTTCCACGCTCGCCCCGGAAGCAGGGGGCCTTGGTATCCCGGACCTCCGTAAATACTTTCAGGCGGCGCAGCTACGATATCTAGTGGAATGGAGCAGGTGGGAGTCCGACAAACACTGGCTCTTTCAAGATCAGGCAGTGGCGGGCCGCACCTTGCAGGAGGTTCCGTTCTTGCGCCACGTTCACCGCCCCCCTAACCTTTACGCTTCCTTTGTTACACGGGTCCCTCTGAGGGTATGGGATGCGGTCTGTGAAGTGCGGGGCCTAACCACCTTCCCTTCGCCGTTCACACCCATAGTGGGTAATCCAGACTTCTCCCCAAGGATGGAGCCGGGGGCTTTTTCCCATTGGACGACCGCAGGCTGCAGAGCGCTCTTCCAGCTCTACGGACCGGAAGGCGTGATTCCTTTTCAGCAGCTCCGACAGGAATTTGGCCTGACGGAGCTGGATAGACTGCGCTATATGCAGGTTCGGCATTGGGCCCTCCAGCCCCAGGTGCGAGACTCCGCTGCTCGTCAAATTACACCGTATGAGCAGTGGCTGGTGACCCGGACCTCCGATGCCAAATTGATCACTGATCTGTACAAGCATCTACAACCCCGCCGTTTCACTATTACAACCCAGGAAGGGAGCGGTGGCACAGGGAATTGGGTAGGACACTCAGCCACAAAGAATGGGACAAGATTGCATACCGGGCACGGCACTCTGCGTATCATACTGGCCTTACGGAGACCTTCACTAAGGTGTCTACGTACTGGTAATATACCCCAGAGAGACTGTATGAGATGCATAAACACACTGACAAGGGGTGCTGGCTGGGTTGCGGGCAGGTGGGTACCCTCTCGCACATTCTCTGGGACTGCCCCGTGCTGACTGCCTATTGGAAGGAGGTTTTGGATGAGGTGGACAAGCACTTTGAAATCGAGCTGCCGCGCTTTCCGGCGTATGTCTTGCTGGGCCTTCCCAATGACCTAATGTACCCATTGAAGTCCCGTAGGGGTAGGCAGATTGCAATTGCGATGGGATCTGCGGTCCAGAATATCCTTATCCACTGGCGCACCGCCACTGTCCCCTCCATTACGGGCTGGTTGCATAGGCTCTGGCATGTGTTAGGGATGGAGAAACTGTCGCTTACGGTGGCGGGGGAGAGAGACCAATTTGAGGAGCTGTGGCAACCCTTCCTTGCGCTGCTGTCCACCGAATTTAGGGAGCTCACCTGCCCGAGGTACCTTCGACTTCTTAGGTTGACGCCGCCGGTGACCCCAGCGGAATAGAATGAGTGGGGACGGGTTCCTGGGGGGGGGGTGCGTTTTTTGGGGCGGATGATACTAGTAATGGGCCATTGGAGGGGGAGTTGGGGGGAGTTTTACCTTTCCATTTATCGTTGCTTCTCCTTTGGACTAACGAACTGTTCCTCGCCAACACTCCTGAGTTGCGCCTCTTTTCTTTTATTGTACTGTATGTAACCCTAACCTCCTATTCCCTTTCCCTATGTTCTTTTGTCTTAATAAAAATGCTTTAAACCTAAAAATAGAATTTGTATTGGGATGAGGCATGCGCAATGTAAAGCTTCAGTGCCGCGAGCCTGCCAGGATCTAGAACCCCTAAAAGATTTTAAATTAACGGTGGCCTTCCAATGTTCATAGCCACCAGCTGACAATTTATGAATAAACAAATTGGAAAATAATAGTTTTGTGTGGGTTAACATTACCTTGGGAGTAGAGGAAATGTTTAATTTAAATTAATAGGACTCCGGGTTGGACATATCAAAATCTGTAAAATATGTAAACTTCTTTAACAGAGTACTTGAGCTGCCTTCTAATGGAGTTGGGCAATGTTCCCACTGTGTGTAATTAAAAACATTTCTAAATGTATTTGCTTTATGCACGTAATGGTGTCCATAATGCTGGTAACAATAGAAATCGGCATAATTAGCAGTATTTAAATAAAAATCTTCAGCATCAAAGGCAGTGTAATACTTCAGATCAGAAAACAAAGATTGTATTGCCTGCACATCCCAGTCATCGGAACATATGTTCTGTTTCACTACATCTCCCTTTGAAACACGAAGGACATTTGGTACATTGATTATCTCTGTTGGGCCATGAATTTGGGAATCCACTACATCCCAGACTATGCCATCAGCGACTGGAAAGGCGGAAATGTTAACAACAGTCTGGTCTTGTTTCATGATGTGGGAAGACGAGTGCGGAGCCAGAGTTCCGGTAACCAACTGAACAGCTGAGCATTCTGGCAAGTAGTGACCATTGATTAGTAAGAAAAAACTGTCACAAACCCAATGGACATGAACAGAAAAACCAGGATCAGTACCAACCAGATGTATGTCCAAGGAGGGACCAAATAAAGCTGTTTAAACCAGGAGACGAAAATATAGAATATTGTAGGGCCAAATGATGAGGTTGATCCAGAGTCAAAAGAAAAGCGTGACTGGTTGAGTATAGTTGTTTGCAAACCAGTCAAAGACACGCTTGTGGGTTACAGGGTGAAGCTGGCGAGATTAGCAAGGGATTAGTAACAGAGTCCATCTCAGTGGCAGTGCCGTTTTGAGCGGTGTCAGATGTGCCAATCACAGGATTCCTTCAAAGTGTTGGACAATATACAGCAGGTGCTATACTATTCAAAATCGGCTAGATGTTGTAACTTGACATTGTCCACTGAGATGTATCTGTTGTCTTTGCGACCAGGAAATGGTGGTAAAATGACTGTACGAGTACCCTTCACGCAAGCACTGGAACCTGTGCCCGATAAGAGGGACCAAACTCTTTTTTGTTCTCCATTTTCTCTCAGACCAGATCTCCAACTTTGGGTAGCCAGCCGGCCACCTGAATCTGCAGTGCTGCATCAGTGACAGAGGGCAAAGTTTCAGTAGCAAGGCTGTCACGGGTCTCTTGTAAGTCCTGTAAAATAGTAGAATGATTATCTGCGTCAAAGGTTGCAGCTGTCGCCGCCATGTCTAGACCATCAAGGTCTGGCACAAACATTTTTATGGAAAAGCGCATTTCGTATGGGGTCCGCCCACCCAAGGATCTTCTAGGGAGATTATTAAGTGCACGTTGCACGCTATACAAGTAGGCTAGCCAGTTCCTGCCAGTACCTAAGACTCTAGCTATCAAGGATTGCTTTAAGTCACAGTTCATTCGCTCCACAATTGAGTTGCCCTCAGGCCTGTATGGAGACGAAAACTGCCCCAGCGCCCCCAAAGACTTCATCGCATACTTGTACGCCGTAGAGGCGATCGCTGGACTTTGGGCAGATTGGAAGGTGTTACAGGCAAAAATTCCCACAAAACACCCAAATCCCTGTTGACATTTCAAGCACCAGCACTGCGTTGTGGCCAACCCAAATGAAACGTGTGCACGAATCATCTGCAAGTAAAATGTGCATATATAAGCTGTATCTAAAGAAAATGGACCGCAGTGGTCAAGATATACACAGCCAAAAGGCTTATTAGAAATGTGTAGCTGTGTTTGTGGTGGACGTGGAACTGTAGAAGGTTTAATCTGCTGACAAATGTAACAAGATAGTACATAAATACCAGTCTGTTTATATAAACCACACCATCAGCAATGTTGCTGCAAGATAGAAACTGTTGCAGACATGCCAGCATGGGCCGAAGCCAAGCCTTTGTGTGCGGCTGTTATGAAAGAAAGTTTGCTGTCCGCGATGGGAATCAACCTGTCACCAACGTTATTTATTCTTACATAAGGAATTTGGTTGGAACTTAAGTGATAAGAGTACTTTGAAGGGAACCCTTGAGGATAATTACCACCCTTCTCAGTATCAGCAATAGCTGCCAAAATGTCATTATCAATCTGAGTCATGGATCTTGTAGCGACTGCAACTAAACACGTGGCTAATGCTGATTTGGCTGCTTCATTAGCCAAACTATTACCGACAGCATGTGCTCCCACACGTTGGTGGCCAAGAGTGTGAATCACATGTGTGAGAGGCAGACGTTCTTTAAGATCTGCCACTCTAATCCAAAGCATTTTGTGCTTAATTGCGATGCCTTTGGAATCACGATAGTCATTCTTAGACCAAAAGAACAAGCTGTCATTGAAAGACTGAACACAGTAATAAGAATCACTTACAATGAGAGTAGTCACATTAGGATCTGAAAACTTGAGAGCAAGCACCAAAGCACGCAGCTTTGCCAATTGGGTGGTACAGTCACCTAGACCCTGCGTATGAACAACACTGGACTTGAACTCACGGTTCACTATGGTACCTGCCACAATAGCTCAAGCCGCCGAATAATCATGCTTAGACCTGGTGGCCGGTTGCGCCGAACCATTAGTGTAAATGATACAATTGTACTCCTCAAGCAGGCGCATTGACAGAGGAGGAGGATGAACTAAATCATCCTGCAGGAACTCCTGAGTCTGAAGAGAGGAGTCAAAGTTAAATTTGACATCGGGAGACGTCAAAGAAGTCCCCCATTGTATCCAACGGGGATGCAAAGCCTTGGAGTTTGGAACACTTGCCTTTGTCACTGCCTCAAGTCCAGGGTATGGTGTAACCACAAAATGCGTTTCTCCTGTGCCAGTGCACGTTCCTTCATGATCGCTACCTGTCCAGCTGTCAAGACTTTTTCAACAGTGGAAAATCGCAACTTGGCAGAAGTGTATAAATGTGATTTGTAAGCAATAGGTACTGTCTCGCGTCAAGTAAGTGAAACCAACTGCCCCTGGCGTGATTCGTATCACAAGGTATGTGTGGTTATCATGTGTTAACAAGTATTTTGATTCAAGAAGATCAGACTGCAAAGATTGCAGGATAGCTGAATGTTACCTGAATTAAACCAGCAGGCTTTTGAAAATGTAGGTTGTATCAAGGCATAAAGCGGATTGATACGCTGGGCATATTTCGGAATGTAAGAACGCCCGAAGTTAAAAAATCCCAAAAATGATTGAATTTTTCTCAGGGTTGTTGGAGGTCGCAAACGTGCGCATATTTCCAGGAAGTGAGGCGCCAAGCCTCTACCTTCATGAGCTTTTAGCCTAAAAACAACACTGTATTCTCTGCAATGTGTGATTTAGCAAAGTTAAATTTGTAAATGTAGTCCGCAAACAAAATAATGATGTGATCGACTCGGCAAAGATGCAGCCATAATTCGTCGCCCGTGAGATAAATATCAACATACGAGTACGCATATGGGTCTATGCTGTCTAGTAAAGAGACAACACGGGCGGCAAAAACCCTGTGGCTCTTTTTGTAGTCCATTGCTAATCGCCTAAATTGTTTTTGTTTTCCGCCGGATATGAATGCTGTCCATTGAGTGCATGCAGGGGACAGATTGTGACTGAAGAAGCTGTTGGAAATTTCAAGTGTTGTTTTGTATTTTTTACGAACAAGGACAATGAGTGTGCAAATGCCGGTAACCCAAAACTATGCGGTACGACCCATCGGGTTAGGTACTAGTAAAAAAAGGGTTATTAATCAGTGACACACATGTCTCAATCACTCCTTGATACTCTAACTGCATTAGAATCTCAGAAACCGGATCTTTCACTTCCCATTGGAGGGGATATTGGAGTTAAGGCTGTGGCAAAGACCGCAATGGTATCTCGTGGGGTGGAGAATCCTTATCCCAGCTGACATGAGTATGGTACAGATCCGGTGCAAGCACCCAAGCCCATTCTTCTGCGAAAGCCTCTCCATGCTCCTTGGAGACGTTATGTGAAAAACTCGGAAATATCACCTCCTCCCCTTTTGGAGCGTGCAAAACAAAAGGTGGGGGCCAATCTGCCTCCGCCAACAAAATGTCATAAGAAGATGATCGATTCTCCCCAAAAATCCCTTTAATAAAACGTTGAATGCCACCTTCAATTAGAAGAACTATATCATATAGTCTGTTTGGGGAGCCACTTGAGTGTCCAATGTTTCAACTGTAACAAAAGTTTCAGTCGCTGTCACCTTCAGAAATGGATGTAGTGCCTGCCGCACTATGGTAACTTCCGTTGCACTGTCGAGTAGAGTCACAGCCCAGGTTAAATTCAGGAGCCGGGTTTCCACCATCTGTGGCACATCTGGCTGTTAAAGCCGCACCTTTCTTTTTCTTGAAACTGAGGGCGCTGAAGAGGAAAATCGTCTTGTTTTCCTTTTCATTCAGTCTGCAAAGGCTGCTCACTTCCTTGTGGTGCACCCCGACTTCTGCCGCAAACCTGGCGTTCCCCTCCACCGGCTTGTGAGCCTGATGTTTCCTGCAAAGAACGAGGAGAACGCTGATCAGGAACCTGAAACCTGTCAGGAGACCTGATTCTCGTGCGGACGCGCAAATCATAAGTGCGCTCAGAAGACACAGGTGTCGGTGACGCAAGACGCGACCCCTGTTTCTGTTGTTGCTTTCTCTGTTTTTTAGTCCTCCAATTTTTCTTAGAAAAGATTGGACGCTCGTCTTTATCATACTGAGACTTCTTTGTGTTTGCGTTTGAGGTGTTAGTTTAGCAAAAGGCTTAACACCAAAACTATTACGGCCAATGGTCTTATAAGCCTGGGCAATCATTTTTGGCAATTCGCTTGGCTTCTCACCCTCTTGGATGAGAGCCAAAGTATTAGCTACTTGAAAGTTCACTGCATCTCCCTTCATGTTTGCAAGGATGAGATCTGCAACTGTCAAACACCCCCACCAACCTCATCCCCAATCCAACTGCCGCTTGAGGGCCGTGCTAATCTTGAACACGCTTAATCACGGTGGGGAGTACCGTCATTGAGGGAGTGCCAAAAAGTTTTGCATATACTGCTGCGAACAACTTACCCCAATTGGCTCCCGTGTCCGAGCGGTGCAAATTTAAGTTAGGCTGCACCATCTTTAAGTCTCTCGCCGGTATGAGCCCCCTCTTTATTTCTTCATTACAACACCCTTATGTTCCCTCTCGTAATCTCCGTTCGTCCCACCTGGCCCTACTTAAGGTCCCGGTTTTTAAACGTAAGAAACATTGAGGATTAAGATTTTAATTTCTTGCTCCTTCCTTTTGGAATTCTCTTCCTCTAAGTGTCAGAGCTGCCTCTCCCTTCGCACGTTTCAGGTCCCTTCTCATAACTCACTTGTTCTGTAATGCTTATCACTAACGTCCTTGTCTTGCGGACTGTCATCTCCCTGCTGCTCAAGCGCCAATAAACCGCTAGGTGTTAGTTGCGCTTCAGAAGTAATTTTTACATTACATTACATTACATTACAATTGTTACAATTGGTTAACTCAGGGATCAAGTCTTTCTGCAAACTAATAGTCAAAATACTGTGTTTCTCCACAGGAGAAGTATTCAGGAATTCCGCCTCCAGCTGGTCAAACTTCTCACCAAGCCAATAAGGTAAACTATCCTTATTCTGAGG
Source organism: Lissotriton vulgaris (assembly GCF_964263255.1). Classification (NCBI taxonomy): domain Eukaryota; kingdom Metazoa; phylum Chordata; class Amphibia; order Caudata; family Salamandridae; genus Lissotriton; species Lissotriton vulgaris. The sequence continues at coordinate 1,660,833,415 of NC_141691.1, read as the reverse complement.
ACGCTTGCCCATTACCGAATTAACCATGACGGTACTGATAGTCACATCGCCAGGTCCAGCTGGTTGTGCAACAACTCCAAGTGGTCCCACCTGGATGTTGCTTAAGACGTATCGTACAAAAGCTCTATGCACCCGTATCAAAGAGGTGTGCATCACGCGGAGCTCATCCACTGGAACTGCCAGATAACGTGGGTGTGGGGCGTACCCAGCCAAAACAGGCCAAGTGGCCCTATCAATTGATGAAGGGCCTAAACGGATCAGAGTCACTGCGTGGGGGAGGGCGCCATTAAACCAAATCAGGTGTTGCCATGCCGTTAGCAGAACTTCAAGAGTTCTATAAGGTTAATAAAGATGAGGAAGGGCCAAGGCAGTATAAGAATGCAACAAATCATCTTCTCTATTCACCGCCGGTAAAGTGACCCAAGAATAAAATACTTCAAAGTGGAGAGCTGGCTCAGCTTCCACTACAAAGATAAGAACGACAACCGCGTCTGGCACTCCATATGCGGTCAAACGACGACGGAGTGCTCCACGGCTATGTCCTGCAATATTTATATCTGCCATAAAGACAAAGGACGTATAACAACCTAATGCGGGGCAGTGCAATGAAGGGTTAACAATTAAGAGTAAACACCTTTTAATAATATCAAGCTTGAAAACAACTATAAAAACATCAACATAGGAGGTTAAGCCGTTACAGCTGTTTCCGGAAACAGAAGTGAGGGTATTGTGGACGAGCAAAAGCACTACTCAAGCGCCTCGCAGATAAGAACCAGACCAAAATCTTTGGTGGAGCCATGTTGCAGGGATTCTGCACATATACAGAACTATGCACAGGAAGCAAGGACCTCGGTGTATTGTGGTGTACCAACTACCCAACTTAGTGCCCAGATGCCCAACCCGACTAGCTATAGTGTCTCATTTGTTCACCGTTCTACAGCGAAGCTACCAATGATTAGACAACCCAGAATATGTAACTCCGACTCTCAGGAATCTCAGGAGCAAGAACACTCTTTCCCTCACTCACTCATACTTGTCCACAACATGAGTAATCAGAGACACAGTATAGTTTAAAATGTTTATTTTAACTAACATGCTCTAAAATGCAGTACACATGCCAGTACTATCAGCATAATTCATAAACACAATATAGTCAGCTTGTTACATTTTCCAAAGAAAATAAACAGGGATATCATTTTATTGAGCTAGTGGAAAACGGCCTACTGTGCCTTGCCACCCTCCCATGCTAAGAACTAGTTTATTATAACTCTTTCGCTCACTCACACATACTTGTCCACAACATGAATAATCAGAGAAACAGCATAGTTTAAAATGTTTATTTCAACTAACGTGCTCTAAAATGCAGTACACGTGCCAGTACTATTAGCATTGTAACAATTCCATAGAAGATAAACAGGGATATCATTTTATTGAGCTAGTGGAAAATGGCCTACTGTACCTTGCCACCCTCCCCGTGCTAAGAACAAGTTTATTAAAAAAAAAAGAAGACCTCTGGACTTTATCAGGGGGACCCCATACCTCTAAGAATAGATGCAAAGGTTTACATCTCCAGACACATCTCTTCTCCCTGGAAAGGTTTTCTTCAAGAGTGTCTAACATGCATGCCTGCAATATTAACATGATCGATGCTCATGACGAGCTGAGCTCGTCATGAGCCACGGCGCTCCGGTGCTCATGATGAGCTCAGCTCGTCATGAGCCGTGGAACGCTCACACACGGGGATAATTCCCCCGCTGTGCTGAGCGTTCCACAGGAATGGGTGCACCTGTGACGAGCTGAGCTCGTCATGAGCATGCGGGCGCTGTGCGCGCCCCCGCCCCCCCCAGCACAGCGGGGGAATTACCCCCCACAGCGAAGGGGTTAAAAGCACTCAATTTTCAGCAGTGCAGCTGTGCTTTCGTGTTATGTCTAAGTGCGGGGGACTGACCAAAGCAGAGTAACAAGGGACATTGTTTTTCGACCTTGAACATCTTATGCAGATGAAAACCACAGAGAACTGCAAGGAATGCGAAAAGCAGGCGGTTCTCATGTGAACACGCACAAGCAGAGGTTTTGCGAAAACAACGTTTTTTGGTAACTTGCGCAACAGCAGCAACATGGCAGCCAAGCTTGTGCTAACCTATGCTAACTTAGCAATGTCTGCAGTGAATCCAGCAGCCTCACTACACGTGTAAACAATAACACGTGGAAATCCGGTTTCAGCGAATATTATGATTTGCACATCCTAAAGTACAGCATTCTAATTTGTTTTGATCCCATTAAAACCTTTGTTTCCATCTCACCTCAGAATTTCAGTGTTTCCTAATCACTGATATATATTTTAAAATATTGGTGCAGTTCATTTACAGGCTATTCGATTGCCATATGCCCAGCATGACTGATCCTATTAAAATCTTTGTTTCCATCTCACTTCAGAAGTGTTTTCTTAATCGTTGATATATATTTTGAAATAGTAATACAGTTCCTTTACAGGCTATTTGATTAGTATGCCCAGCACGATTGTCAGGTAATTCACTTTACAAAATCCTTTGCACTCAGAGAAAGAAATGTAAACCACAAATTCCATGATGAAATAAGGAGCAAAATAAGCAGCAACTTGTAAGAGGTATCTCACTTCAGAGGGACCTCCCTCATGATAAAAACCAGTCCTATCCTATTCAGATTCCTGCGTCCCGTCCACCATGGACTGCTCTCACTCTAACCTCTGCAGGTCCCTAGGTAGTGGGGGGGGGGGGGTGAAGTGAAGGAGGGCAGTATGTGGGGAATGAAGTGAAGTGCAGGCATCTCTAGTCAGTAGCCGCACTGCCCTTCCCCCTGACAGCAGATGTCCCACCCATCATCGCCAGGCCAACAGTGGTTCTTGCAGATCTACTGTGACTCCTACTTTCTGATTCTCAAGTTGTGCGGGACAAACTTGAACATGTAAATCCCGCTTTATAAAAAAGTTAAATATTTACTTTTCTGATGCTCCAAATGCCCCCAAATTTTCATTGACTGATAGTTGGACACCAGACCATGGGTCAAGGTAGCTTTCCCCCAATCCCACTATTCCTGATTGTTTTCCTCAGAACAATGCAGCTTACTCTACTGCTGTAATTCTTTAGGAAAAACTAGCCCCCAGAAGTAGTACTTCTGCATGGTTCCTTGAATTCCTTTCTCGTTATAGTGCCACCAAGAGATCAGCTTTGATTATTTTCAGGGTATATCTCTACATTTGGAGATTCATGAGAGGGAACATACAATCCTCAGTCATTTTGCCAGTATTCTTCCCTTTCCAGACATTGGAGCTGTGTCCGATATGGCAGACCCACTAGTGAAAAGCTGTGTGCTATTCACAAACAGTATTTCAATTCCTGCACAATCCTCAGCCGTCTTTTTCAATAGTATGATTCAATTTCTGTGAAGTGGGAAGAGAACCTTACCCACAAGGCAATATTCCACCTCTTTGTAAAATCACTATAGAGATCCTGATCTAGTAGGCCTCTTCTTTTCATATTCACACAACAAGGCATATGGTAACCTGCAGCAAACACTATACAGCATACAACAAATCCAAACACTTAGAAAATGCATATCACACGACATCAGCAGTTATGTGAATATGTAAGTACTCTCTTTTGAGATTCTACAATTCTATTATTTTACCTTTTGAGACATATCTGACCTTCTGGCACTAGGAAACTCAAATCTCTGTGACACCCACATTTAACACTTTCGTTAGTTATTAAACTATGTCAAAATATAAAGAAATAAAATCTGATTTGATGTGTAGTTCTCAAAGTTGAATCCTTCTACGGCTAACTCTGCTGTTTATCCCTCCAACGTTACAAACAATAAGTCGTTAATAAATGTATTTGTTATTTACAGCTCTCTAAAATGGCAAAAATGTGGTATAATGCTGTATAAAAACAATTGAACTTTTAGTGTACGTTCAAAAGTAAGCCTGCATTTCTTTTTTTTCCAGATTTTCTGCCCTTTGTTTGTGATGGCTGTTCTAGAGTGTTTTGGTAAGAATAATATTCTGAAGTTTATATTGCATATATATTGCAGTGATGCATTTCAATCCCAAAGATGCATTTGTACCAATACAGTCATTCTATTCTGTCCGTAAATAATTATATTTACTCTTTTATACCAACATTTGCTAGGCAAACTAATGCCATCTATTGTTATCCGTACGTCCTCACCCAGTCTTTAATATTGAGGTGAATCCACCTCTTGACAGAGGAAAGGAAATTAGAAGAAGTGGTCTATTAACCCCCCACCCTTGTGGGTGCCTATAAGTGTGAAAACTTCCCACAAGTCACCCTGTTTTTCCCCCCTGGGGCAAGGATATTGAACGGGGAGGGGACCCTGCCTAGCTTGCCCCCTTCCCCTTTACTGCTCTTTCCTCTGCTTTAGCATCACGATGACAGGTAAATCTGTGTTTTGCTTCTTGATTTCAAACAGCTATATTTCTGTCTGGATTGAACTTAAGTCATCTTTAGAGAAAGATGGGACACACTCCAAAAAGGTTATGCATTTACAACCACATGCATCATTGCACCCGTTTGCGATTCCTAAATTGCGAAAATTAGGGAATCGCAATTTAGAAATCGCAAACGGCAATGCATGAATAATTCGCAAATATTTTAGCGATTTCTTAATTTTCCTTAATTGCGATTCACATTTTGTGAATCGCAATTAAGGAAAACCTTCCCATTGATTCCTATGGGCCAAAAGGCCCATAGGAATCAATGGGAATGCATTAACATTTTGCGATTTTCATTTTGCGAATCGCAATTTGTTAATGCATTTCAAGGGTGCTGAGGGGGGTCCAAAGGACCCCCCGCACCCTTGAAATGTTTTTGTAAGTGCAAGTTTCACACACACATGTCCAAAGGACATGTGTGTGTGTAACATGACACTTTCAAAAATGCATTTTTGAAAGATTTAGCAAATTAACACGAGGTTCAACCTCGTGTTAATTTGCTCCCCCTATTTGCAAATGCGCAATTTTTAAAACATTCATGCATTGCATTTAAGGAATCGCAAAAATGCGATTCCTTAAATGGAATCGCATTTTTAGAAATCGCAAAAAATTGCGATTTCTACACAATTGTATAATGCATCCCAAAAAGTGATTTTGGAATCGCAAACGGACGATTTTTGAGATTCGCACCATTTGCGACTCTAAAATTGCTTGATGCATGTGGCTGTCGGAGTCTTCCATCCCTGATTCTTCTGGATCTGTCTTCAGATCTTCTCCAAAGAAAAGATCCATGAGACATTCTCATGATACAGATTTGGAGGAGAAAATAAAGAAAGGTTTATGGGAAGCAGTAATTTTGTTTAAATCCAAAGGATTCTTGAAGGATACATTTGAAATCTCTGACATCTCTTCTAATACTGATGAAGAAGAGCTCATCCAAAACAATGAGCTAAAGGGAAAATACAACGATAAAGAACGTTTGTGTGACACTTTATCTACAATCCACTTTAATATGGGTTTCCCTGATGATGAAGCACCTTCTACCTCAACTGACCCTGTATTATGTCAGTGCCTATAAACTAGTGCTCCTTCTCTGCTCATCCATCGACATGTCTTCTATGTTATTCTCCGAGAGTGGAACGATCTGTACAAAAACATAGTGCCACTTTTTTTGGTCCAAGTAATATCCTCTTAGTTAAATAGAGAAGAGGATACCAGAGTCTGTGTCCATTGTTTCCTTGGGAGTTTGTCTTGTAGGAAGATCATCAATAGCAGAGGAAAATGTGCTTAAAGACTCTACTGACAAGAGAGTGGATTCAGCATTAAAAATAATGGCATGTGCGGGATCAGATCTGGATACGAGGGCAGGTATATACACAGCAGAAACAAGTTTGATTTATAGAAATTAAGGAGCTCTTTAATGTAATTGAAGAAAGAACTGAATGCACAGCCCCAATAGAAAGTATGGAAGACTGTGTGAATACCTCTCAGACGTAGCCTGCGATGTAGTCAGAAGCTCTTTATAAAGCAGCTATTATAGTGGCAAGAAGAAACGTATTTTTAAGAGATTGACTTGAGGATTCTGTCCGTCTCCTGTTTGCTGGTCACAAATTTGTAGGCGGAGAATTAGAGGAAAACCTTCACAAACTTGTCTTTCCCCAGTCACAGGCTGCTACTGTTTCCACTGGCAATAACCCATTCAAGACTTCTTTCAGACAACCATCCAGAAGAAAATTTACCAATAATCACAAAAGGACAGACGGGTAGAGGATTCAAGACCACTAATGAACAGCAAAATAGGTTTTTTCAGAAAAACTCACAGTCCTTCTGACTATACTGAATATGGCCATGGGTGGCCAGTGGAGGTATGATAAAACATTTCCTCTTGGAATAGGAGTAATCTACTGCATATTCTTGGATTCTAGAGATAGTGGCAAGAGTTTACTAGATGAAGTTACCTTCTTCTCCATGTGCAAGGACCATTCTTATGCCAAAACCAACAGACCCTCTAAACCTTACAGCAACAGAGGTAGTGATGCCTTCTCTTATAATGAAAGGAGCTACAACTTGAGGTCCCAAATCGAAGTAGAACAAGGGACTCTTCTCGAGGATTTTTCTAGTGCCTAAAGTAACAGAGGAAATCAGATTGGTTATCGATCTCAAATACCTGAACCAGAACCTGGATAAAGAAAACCTGTTTCAAAATGGAAACTCTACTGAAGATCATCCCTCTAATTCAACCAGCAGCCTTTCTTATAACAATAAAGTCATATTCCTATAGAGATACTTCACCAGATTTTCCATATTTGGAAGACGGTATCAATTCCAAGTCTTGCCCTTTGGCATGAAGTCTGCCCCAAGGGTCTTCACCAAAATGACGTCACTTTTGATTGATCTTAATGTAAAGATGAACACTCAATAAAAGTGTAATAAATAGTTTATTAACACCCAACAGGGAGGCAAGTTGTTCAATTTTTGACCAAGTTACAACTGATCCAACTCCCCACAACACATTCCAATCCAATGACCTAGATGCATTCTCAGCAAGGAATGTACACTATTAAAGGAGAAGATACAACACATCTCCCTTATTATAATAACAAAAACAGAAGGAATAAAAACAAGAAGAAGCGAAAGGAGCATAGCAAAGAAAAGCAGAAAACAGTCAGAAATGCAAAGGTAAAAAAAAACACAGGAACAATTCACGGAGCGCGGGGATACGCCGTTGTGCGTCACCATGCGCTTTACAAGACCCCCTATTATTATTATTATTATTAGAACAGTAATCTTGAAGATACAAAGGAGGTCTTCTAACTCTTGTGCTTGTGCTGCGAAAAGAAACATTCTGAGGTAAGTGATTGGAACATTTTTGACTCACAAAACCGTCAGAACCAGGTTTCACAACACCATCCCCCTCCGCACACCTTGATAAGCGAGACATACTCCAAACATCTTCCCCAGCAAGCATAACCACATTCTTCATGACCTTAACAATACGCCTAAGCCCAAAATACTTGGACTCACCCTTTGGTGACCAAGCCGCCTTTTTAATGAAAACAAAATCACCCACTTTCCAAGAAACACTCTTCGCACCTCTTAAGACATCAAACCTTCGTTTGTACATCTCCTGATAGTTTTCCAACCTCCCATCTTTGACTACACAATCTCTATCCTTAACCGAAAGCCACAAAGGATTAAGGTTAGAACCAGCAACTCTACCTTTCAGTTTCTTGAAAGGTGATAAACCAGTCACGCTATTAGGAGTGTTTCTGTGCGCCCACAGTTTTTCCCTGAGAATTGGTTTTAGTGGGAGCCTTCTTTCCAAAGCAGTCTGAGCACACGCTCTAATTAACCTATTCATGCTCTCCACCAAACCATTGGCCTGTGGAGAATAGAGAGCAGTCCTATGGTGGGTGATGGATAAATCTCTCAAAAAGTCCGACATTTCCTGAGAGGTGAACTGAACACCGTTATCAGAAACCAAAACGTCGGGGACCCCTTCACAAGTAAAAGCATCCTTCAAAAATTCAGTGACATTACTACTCAAAACGGAACCCATGCAAGAAGCAGACAACCACTTCGAAGTATAGTCTACCAGAACAACAACAAACCTCTCTGAAGGAGCCAGGTTCTCAAAAGGTCCAATAATGTCCACCGCCACTTTAGACCAAGGACGCTCGGGTATAGCAACAGGGGAAAGAGGGGCGGTGCTCACTTTCCTAGACTTATCATTACCAGCACAAATACTGCAGTCCTTCACAACGATCTCAAACTCACGGTCTAATTCAGGCCACCAATAGGTTTCCTTGACTCTTGCCTTGGTGAGACTACGACCAAGATGTCCTTCATGTGCCAAATTTATAATCCTCTCCCTCATCCCAAAAGGGGGAATCAACCTGTCGCCTCTGAACAATTCACCTTGAACAATGTTCAATTCATCTCTCACATTCCAGTAAGCCTTAGCAGGATCAGGAACTTCTTTCAAAATCGGCCATCCATTGACCGTGGATTCCAGAACAAAATCCCTGGCCGGATCATTAGAAAAGCTATCCCTCCATTCCACTTCATTCAATGCTGATTCCCTCACCCAAGAAACAACAGGTGGCTCAGAATCACACACAATCAACCTATCAAGGAGTGATCTAGAAAGAAAATCAGCAGGAATATTTTTAAGCCCAGGTAAATATTCTACACAAAAGTTGTATTCCATGAGTCCTTCGACCCACCTCTTGATCCTTGGAGTGCTACATTCTACATTTCTACAGGAAAACAACTGTACCAGAGGTTTGTGGTCAGACCTGACAACAAAAGGTAAACCCCACAAGTAAAATCTGAGATGCTTGATGGCCCAAAAACAAGCTAAAGCTTCACGCTCTATAACTGAATAGCGCTCCTCAGCACCCTTCAGAGAACGTGAGGCGAAACCAATCACCTTCTCCGAACCATCCACCAACTGAGAAAGAACAGCCCCCAAACCACGTAAACTCGCATCAGTGGACAAAATTGTTTTCTTGTGCACATCAAAATGCCCCAAGGTTGGCATTTTTGCGATCTCAGACATAACAGTTTCAAAGGCTCCCGAACATTCCTTGTCCCAATTGAAAACCGCACCTTTTTTCAAAAGCAGTCTGATAGGCTGAATCACGCTAGCAATGTTTGGAATAAATTTCGAATAATACTCGGACAAGCCATTGAAAGATTTCACTTGATCCTTGTTAGAAGGGGGTTGAGCTTGAAGAATAGCCTCGCCAGATCAATCTTGGGACTGATACCCTCCCCGGATATATTGTGCCCCAAATAAGACACCGATTTCACTCTGAATTTGCATTTCTCACGTTTCAAAGTCAAACCAGATTCTTTGAGCCTAGCTAAAACTCCAAATAAGATATCATCATGCCTGCCAACATCACTCCTGTACACCAGAATATCGTCCTGAAAGAACAAGACGGAATCAATTCCAAATAAAACATTCTTCATGATCCTCTGAAAACAAGCAGCTGCACTAGCCAGCCCAAAAGGCATCCTTATAAATCTGTAAGCACCAATAGGAGTTACAAAAGATGTTAAATGCCTTGATTCCTCATCCAACAAAACTTGGTGGTACGCTGCTGACAAATCCATAACGCTAAACACAGTAGCCCCACCCAACTTAGTCAAAATCTCATTTATATTAGGCAAAGGCTGCTTGTCAACTCAGATTGAACCATTTAGACTCCTGAGGTCCACACACATCCTAATATTGGTACCCTTGTCCTTAGGTGCCAAAACAATTGGCGCAAGCCATTCTGAGGATTCAATTTCCTCCACCACACCCAACTTCAACAGCCTATGAATTTCATCTTGAAGTGGTTTTAGCATAAGATTTGGCACTTTCCAAACTTTGTGTACAACAGGTTTAGCATTCCCTTTCAAAATAATCTTATGGTTGAAACCTTTCAAAAGACCCAAATCATCACTAAATACCTCAGCAAATTTTTCAAAAATGTCTGAAAAATCACCTAGGTGAGAGACCAACATAACCTGTTCAGGAGCATTGGGATTTAAGGTAATCCCCAGGTTCCTTTGATGACGCCATCCTAGAAGATTATCCCCCCTTTTCGCAACATACACTTTTCCAACAGTTTCTCTACCCTTAAAAGTAATGGTCTGGATGGAGTACCCAATCAAATCAATCTTTTGTTTTGCATACCCGACAGGATTAATGTCAGGAGCCAAAAGCTTGATTTTGTCCCCCTCAAAATTTGAGAACCAGAATTTATCACTAATAAGAGTGAACAATGAACCGGAATCAGCTAGTACAGGGACAACCTTGTTGGTGTTATGAATGTCACAAGAGGGCATAATTACAACATCATCATCAACTTAATTCACTCCATTAACAACATCACCCTGCAAATCAGTAATGCAGTGAATGGAATCCTGAGAGTACTCTTCTTCGTCGTCCACAAAATTAACTTTGCTGTTTTTACACATTCTAGCATAATGACCTTTCCTACCACAGTTCCTACAAACGGTACTTTTGGCTAAACAGTTTGGATAATTCGATCCATGTTTTTCACTTCCACATCTGGGACATCTAAATTTATTTTCCCTGTTAAAACTGTAGTTTTGTTTAGGTTTTTCAGTCTTTAAAGTTGACTTCTCTTGCTTTGAACGAATTTTACTTACAGCAACCACACTTATTTCAGGTTGAAAAATTTGCCGATTTTCATTATTTATACTGGAAATAGGATCAGTTTGAGTAGGACCGTTCCTAATCTCTTTAACCCAAGTAGAGCTATGCTCAACACTCTCAACAATAAGTATGGCCTCCTTCAAATTTAGATTTTTCGATAAAAGTTTTTCCTGAATCTTCAGATCATTAGTGCAACGAACAAGTTGATCACGAATGAGAGAGTCAGTTAACAGTTCAAATTTGCAAGTTTGCGCAAGAGATTTAAGAGCTGCCACATAGTTTCCAACTCTTTCAGTCTTACCTTGTGTACGCATAAAAAACTTGTGTCTCTCCATGACAACATTTATTCGTGCACCAAAATGATTCTTTAAAAGCAGTACACTCATTTCATTCACATCAGAAGGTTCACCAGCACCCCTACCAATAGGTATAGGATCCAGACTATCGTAGATGTTCCTTCCTTCAAAACCTAAATTGTTCAACAAAACAGCCTGTTTCCTGACCGCAGAAAACTTTTCACCACCAATAGCAAGTAAATAAGAGTCAAAAATTGGCTTCCATTTCTTCCATGGCAAAATTGGTTCACCTTGTTCACTCAAAAATGGAGGCGGTTGATTCATTCCACTTGCAGAAGATGACATCCTGAAAAGGAAAATTAACTAAACAAGCTAACACAACAATTTAAAATAATAATTTAAAGTAATGAAGGAAAAATAATAAACAGAAAATAAGGAATAAAATCTGCCTTTCTTTTCTTTTCAAAGAAGAAAAAAAAAATAATTGCAAATTCCACTGTACTTCCTTCTTTCTACCACACAGCATTAATTCCTTCAGTACTCAACATGGATAAAAGATCATCTGTATTCCTCTCCGTTTTTAATTTTCTGCATACCTCTCCATAGTTCATCTTGACCACCTCATTTCGTTTTCTTTTGGTCAACTTGTGCTTCAAATGGTCAAATTGCGCTTCGAAACGTCAATAACTTGCCTCAAAACGAAATGCGAGTGAAAGTCAATACATTTCCGCCAGATGCGTGCAAAACAGCGTGCGCATCACTACGGAGTACGTGTGACGAACCAGGAAGCGTGGCTGCTTTTCAACGCGCAAGACGCAATTGAACGTCACATAAACAAAGACGCTCGCGCAGCTTGCGGAGTATTCAAAAAATGCAGCTTAAGGAGGTAGGCACTTCGGAAACATATTTTGACTTTGTACTTGCCGAAAATAATTCTGCTGCTTCTGCCGCTTCTGCCGCTTCTCGGGCTTCTGCCGCTTCTGGGATAAAGTCCAGATCTTTTAAATACAAATCACTCGTCTTCAGAGAAACAGTTAACTCACTACTCCAGGAAATCCTTAATTCCAAGTCACGCAGGGTTCTTCTTCAACACCTGTTGGGTTCATCGTCGCCAGTAATGTAAAGATGAACACTCAATAAAAGTGTAATAAATAGTTTATTAACACCCAACAGGGAGGCAAGTTGTTCAATCCTTGACCAAGTTACAACTGATCCAACTCCCCACAACACATTCCAATCCAATGACCTAGATGCATTCTCAGCAAGGAATTTACACTATTAAAGGAGAAGATACAACAGATCTCTTATCTACATCTTTAAGGTCTCCACATGTTTCCATACCTGGACGACTGGCTTCTGACATCATCTTCAAAGGAGTCTGCTCTTCAGGGATGCTCTCTCAGGATTGAATATTGATAGGTGCTCGATTCAGAACAGATTTGGGCATGGTGTGCCTACAGCAACAACTTGTCTAAAGTTGCACGATCATATGACCTCATGCAGATTCCTTGATCATTGAGCCAGATTCCATCTGAGACTTTGGCACTCCATCTATTCAAGTACTGGAAACTATCATCTGTACATTAATACTTCAAGAGATACATTCCAGACACAACAAATCTCTCAACATCTGCTTTGGTGGCGAAAAAAGGGATTGTTGGAAAAAGGATTCCCCTAGTACCTCCTGTGAACCAATTTGTAATAACTACTGAGGCGAGACTAATAGGCTGAGGAGCAACTCTTTCATATCTATTGACGCTGGGGAAATGGTTCAGGATGGATCAACTTCAGTCATTGAACCAGATGTAATTAACAGGCATCTGGAAGAGACTATTCTGTTTCAAAACTAAAAATTTGTAACAAAATGTTTTGATCATGACAGATAGCCAAATTGCAAAGGTATATGTAGGCAAGCAAGGGAGATCAAATTAGTCTTTGCTGAATATGATAGCAATGAAAGTAACAACTTGGACAGAACAAAATCTGTTATCACTTAAAACAGACAATGTTATGTTATGTTAAAAATTATTTCTTGAGCGCACGATCACCAACGGTTTCTTGGCACTATGGGGACACACATGCAAACAGACACAGAGGGTTCTCTAATTGAAAGCCTGAACAAACAACCATCTGGCAGATGCATCAACGTAGCCTTTTGCCAATCCTAACTAGCGATTTTTAAGGAATCGCTATTTAGGAATAACAAAAGCCTATTTATGTAGGAATCGCTATTAAAATAGCGATTCCTAAACATTCCTTAATTGATACTCGCAAATTGCTAGTCGCAATTAAGGAATGCTGTCCCATTCATTCCTATGGGCCTACAGGCCCATAGGAATGAATTGGAGATTGCATGAGCAATTTGCGAGTACCAGTAGGTACTCGCAAATTGCTCATGCAATTTCAAGGGTGCAAGGGTGTAAAAATGACACCCTGTTGCACCCCTGAAATTGATATCTGCACACATGTTGCACACACACATGCCCTAAGGGCATGTGTGTGCGCAACATGAAACTTTGAAAAATGCACAAAAGTGCTTTTTTCGAAGTTTTAGCAAATTACCATGAAGTTCAACTTCATGGTAATTTGCTACTCCTATTAGCGAATTCGCTATTTTTTTTACTTTCATGCATTGCATTTAAGGAATCTCAATTTGCGATTCCTTAAATGCAATCGCAATTTAAGGAATCTCAATTTAGAGATTCCTTAAATTGCGATTTTTGCATTTGGGATGATGCATCCCAAATGCAAAAATACCGGGAGCAAAGGGGCAGATTCTGGGAATCTGCCCATTTGCGACCGGTATTTACTTTGATGCATATGCCTGCTGGTTTTAAGAGATTTCCTAAAAGCGAAGTAGGAAGTGGAAAGATGAAGATCCAGAGGGAGGGCATTCCAAAATTGTGGGGCTATGGACAAAAATCTGAGACCGCCATGTTTTTTACGTTTAAATGGGCAGGAAATCAAAAGGTTTATATTGGATGAGCGTAACTCATGAATAGGGACATAACGCTGTATTTTGGTTGAGATGAAAGCCGGACCCTGATCGAGAAGAGCCTTGAAGGTCATGCAACCAAGTTTGAAAAGGCAACATTGAGTCACAGGGAGCCAATGAAGGCTCTTAAGTAATGGTTGGACATGGATAGATTTAGGCTGGCCGTAAACAACCCTAGCTGCTTGGTTCTGCACCAATTGAAGCTTTTGTGATTGGTATGCTGGGATTCCTACGTATAAAGAGTTGGCGTAGTCGATACACGACATGACAAGGGCCAAAATAACTTGGATCAAAGCCTCTGTAGTTAAGAATCTACTTGTTTTATGAATTCTTCGCAAATGGAAGAAACTAGTAGAGACCACAGAGTTTATCTGAGCTTCCATCGTAAGGTCACTGCTAATGATGATGCCTAGACTTTTAACCGAGCTGGCAGGGGAAGGTAGGAACCCATCAGAGGGAAGGAGAATATGCAGGCAAATTCTCTGAGCTACATAATTCTAAGATTCCAGGATCTTTGTATCACACAGTTTGGGCCTTATTACTATGTCGGGCCAAAGGCTGTCCAACAGCTTGTCGGTGGCATTCCACCCGACATCTGAGGCATCGGTCTGACTGTCGTATTATGATACAGGCGGTCCGACCAATGCCTGTAGGCGAATCCGCTCCGTCTCCGACAGGCTCAAGGAGCCCATCGGGGCGGAGGGTGGATCGTAATCCCCAAAATGGAGGTGGTGCCTACTCATGCACTGCCATGAGGATACACGTTTCCGAAAGCCAGACCACCATAGAAAGGCTGACAGAAACGGACTTTAGGGACCCCTAGCAGAGCCCGACCTTGTGGCCTCCACTATGAGGCCCCCCAAACATCCATGCACCATGTGGCAGGCACCACATGAATGTTTAAAAAGTCTATTTTTCCTATTGCGACTTGTGCTGCGGACCGCACAACAACGACAATAGGAAACATACACTTTTTGACCACCATGAAGGCAGTCGCATCCTAATTTGGGAAGCAGGACTGCAGACTCCTTGTCGGGTGGTCCCTTTTCAGACATGATGCCAGTCAGATGCTCGTCCGACCGGCATCGTAATGAGGCCTGCTTTCTTTCAGGAGAAAGGCATCAGATTTGGGACACCACATAAAGACATATTTGCCTCCCAAAAAAATTCTCTTATACAGTACTTTTGTTTGTGATTTCCAACACAGATGTGTGCGGTGGACAACTTGTCTATTTATTGGCATCCTCTTCTTCTCCGTGCCTTCCATACTATTCCCTTAATCACTCTCCTTGCTGTAAAGATTCAGAGGGAATCAGCAGAAGTAATTGTGGTAGTTCCTTACTGGCCAAAGAGTTCCCGGTTCCCTCTCCTGCCCTCCATGTCTGTTGCTCCTCTTTGGAGAATCCCTCTTATTCTACCTCTGGTTCAGACTCTGGAATGTCTTTCTCTTCAAACTCGGGCTCTTTCGGTTTGGAGATTGAAGGCTTGGGATACTAAACAAGGCTATTTCAAATAATTTAGCATTTTCCATTCAACAATCCAGGCAAACCTCCACTCTCAAAGCCTGGAAATAGTTGAAGTTTGATGTGCCTCAAAATCTGTCATTCCCACAGAGTACAACATTAACATGGTTTCTGTTTGAGGGTTTTCTGAAGGAATTCGCTGTTACCACTTTAAAACCCCAGTGGATGTCTATTAGAGCCTTCAAAGAACCTTGGGGTGGCTTCCTTCTGGATGTGAATCTGGTATTTAGACTACTGAAGAGCTTTTCTCTATCTTTTCCTTTGACACATGCTTTTCATCCCCCTTGGGACTTACCTTTTGTTTTGAACGCTCTTCAGCATTTAACCTGGAAGCCTTTGAAAACTATAGAACTAACATTCTTACCCATAAGAGTGGTTTTCCTAGTTGCCATTATCTCAGCCAGGCACATTGGTGAACAAGGAGCTCTCTTGTGCACACCTCCTTATCTAAGAATCCTAGAGGATGGAATTGTACTTAAACCTGACCCCTAATTTCTAGCTAGCATGTCTTCCCTGCACATAGAGAACAAGAGATTTTCTTCCCAATTTCTTTCCTATACCAAAGTCCTCAGAAGAAACATCTCAGCTTATTAGCGCCCTATCCTGTTGTCAGAACGGTCCTGGCTAAAGCGCTGCGAGGCCTCAGGGTAGTTACGCGCTATATAAGTTTAATTTTCATTTCATTTCATTTCATTCTGCACTCACTAAATGTCAAGAGAACTCTCTTAATCTTTGTTGAATGAATAAATGCATTTAGGAGATATGACAAATGTTTTTTTTTATATTTAGGAATTTAGATCAAATGAATAAAGATTCTAACATCACTTTCGGTAAATGGATAAGGAAGACCACTTGCTATGCTATGGCTAGTACTCTCCACCTGAAAAGATACTTTGGCATCAACCAGAGGTGTAATAATCTTGTGTAATGAACTTAAAGGTTTATCCCTAACTGGTATCTGCAAGCTGGCACTTTGTCATCTCCGCATACTTTCCTCAATAACTACAAGATAAAGGGGTTGGGCCTGGATAGTGATCATTTTGTGTTTAAATGTGTTGAAATCTGTTTGTTTGAAAGACTGAATGATGTAATTTGATTGCTTCATTAATATTGCTTTTTCACAATTATCCTCTGCTTACATTTTATGGTGAAATGGTATCACTTTTTTTTTGGACGGCTAGCAAAGGCTTTGGTATGATTTACTACTAATGACTAGGACGAGCAGGTAAGGACTTGGGGATAATGTCCTACTTACTTACCGGTAATCTTAATTATCCTTAGTTCTTAACGTCCTCGTCATAGTTAGTGGAACCCACCCACCCTTCATGAACTGGCTTTTGGTGGATTTGCCAAGATCAAGATGAATTGTTGGCAATTGTCATAATTAAGGCTCCCTGTTTTCTGTTTTAACTAATTTTTACATATAATTACAGCCAGAAAACATTTATTTTCTTGTCTGTATTTATTTTTAAATGTGGATAAAAACGGAATTTGGGTTGCTTTTTGAGCAATTCGAAATACTGCCTGCCATGACTTCCAGGCCAATAGCTATGTGGATTGAATGGTAAGGGGTTTATAAAAGGAAGGAATTTTGATAAAGAAGCTTTAACAGCAGTAGAAATGCACAAGGTTGATAGAGACATATGCATATTTTAATTTTTAAGTGCATTGATTTATCTTCTGCGGGTGTTCACTGCATTTAAACCTGGCAGGCATTCAATCATGAGTTCCTATTTATCAATTTAATAAATGTGGAAATATACTAATTTCAGCTTTATTTTTCCACAAAACCCAAAATAAATATGGATAAATACAGATAAAATTAGCAAAAAGTAAATATGGATAAATACAGGCAGAAACGTCAAAACAATAAATACCATAAAACCGGGAGCCCTAGTCATAATTATAGATGCCCACAAAGGTGCACAGGTAATTAGAGAACCACTCCTTCTTCCTGATTTCTTTTGCCCTATCATGAGGTGGGATTCACCTCAATATTAATAACTGTGATAAGGAGTTACTGACTAAGGATAATGAAGATTACAAGTAAGTAATGTACGTCGGAATGAAAGGTTTTGTTTTTTACTTTAATGTTTTTTCCATTTTGGTAAACAATGAGCAGTTAGTGACAGGAAATGTTAGACCTGACTCCCTTCGTTTATATTCCCCCAACCCTTTTGCTTTTACCCCTCCTATTTTGCTGAATTTGTTTTTGTTGGCTTTAGGGCTCTGTGCCCTTTATCACTGCTAACCAGTGCTAAAGTGTATGTGCCCTCTCCTTAAACATGGTAAAATTGGCCTACACCAATTGGCACATTTAAGTTACTTGTAAGTCCCTGGTAAATGGTACTACGTGTACTGAGCGCCTTTAAATGAAACGCTACAAAAGAACCATGTTGCCAGGCAAATCCTTTGTTTTTAGTACAAATAAATCACTTCCAAGTTAGGCCATAAAAAATACTAGGTCATGGTGGACAGTGTTTAAAAGGTAGGACAAGTATACTTAAGTTGTACATGTCCTGGCAGTGAGAAACTCCTAAAGGTCTTTTTACAATGTGTTAAGACCTAGCTCTCACTTTGACTAGCACTTGGTTACTGTACTATATTTAATAAGTGCTGACAATGGAATGGGAGCAGCTAGAGAGATGCTGTTTAGACTCAAATTAATTGTAATATAAAATAGTCTTTAATGGTTAAGTCGATTTTAAGTCACAATTCTGAAAATTGCACTTTTACAGAGTTACTGTTCAAGGAAATGGGCAACCAAATAGACCCTTGGAGGATTGGGTAACACAAAAAAAGTATAAGGTAATGATGACTACAAGGGATTTTTTAGATAGGAATCCTATGTAATCAGAAACAATTTTTGAAAGCCTTACTTAGTGGCTTCTAGCAAATTAATTCCAAAATTAATTATAATAATTCAAAAACATTGTGCCTTCTCCCAATGTCCTGGGTCACATGACGGTAAGTGGATTTGCTGTTGTGGTTTGTGTTTTCCTCCCAGACAGTGACACAAAGGGGACTAAATGTGCACAGGATAGGCAATTCTGCCAAGATGGCTGGGGCAAGAGCTGTGCCTTGTCCCACGTACACTTCAAAGGGCTTTCCCTCCAGTACACACAAATTAACCTGACGCTAGCCTTTTGTAACCCCAAACAGTTTGTAGCTTTGACAGGCGAAAGGAAGAAATGTCCAAAACCAGATATAGTGGTAGGACAGAAAGTGCGCCCACACAGAGGCTGGCATCAGGTATAAATATAGGACCCCGTGAACCACTCTTCAGATCACGTTTGGACCAGTGGAAGACTCAGAAGCAGGACTGTCATTTAGCTTGAATGACTGTCCTGCTACTGGAAGGCCTGTCCTGCTGCCTGAGAAAGAAAGATTGGACCTTCTCCTTGACCCTAGGACCACCAGTGTGACTTGAAGGGCTAGCTTCCTTGAGCTTCAGACACTCAACAGTATCCAGACACCCTGCAAATCACCTGCCTGCTGCTGGTTCCTGCCTGAGAGAGTATGAGCCCCCAAATGTTGCTCCCCCATGGCCTGGATCCTTGGTGTGGTGCTAATGTGGCCACCTCCTACCAAAAACTAAACCCTGGAACTTTGAAAGATTTTCCGGAAAAACTGCTTTGAGAACTGTCAGGAGACCTACCTGCAAGTCGATCTCACAGGAGCGCATTGCAAGTGGGATTGACTTCACTGCAGCTCCTAATACATTCTTCTCCGGAGCAGCAAATCCTCTTCAACAGGACCTCCCAGCGACGATATCAGGCCTCGTGGAGCCCTCTTTGGCTACAGCCTGGAACCAGTTCCGCTGGGTGAATCTGAGCTCAATAAAAAATAAAACCGACTGTAGATGTCTTCTCCGGGCTTGACAATGGCCAGCACCATATTAATATGCAAACACAACCTCCTTGGCCTGAAAGTCCAGCTTCTCCCACTCAGAACTTTTCCTGCTGTCATCGACCTGCTCCAGCGGCTCCTCAGCGTTGACGACTCGTCCTTGAATACAGCCTGGTGCCTAGTTCCGCTGGGACTCTACCTTCTCAAGAACTTTTTCTGAAATTTTTTCTCAGCCTGAAGGTAAGCTGAGGCTGAGTCCAACGCATCCCTTTATTGCAACTAGCATTCCACCACGGTCAACTCTTGTTCTACTGATAGGATTTAATTTGTTTTGTTATCATCATCTTTAATAAATGTTCTTTTTTTCTAAATTGGTTTGGGATATTCCTTGTGTTGTGTTTTCACTTTATTACTGTTTGTGTGCTGCATAAATACTTCACACATTGCCTCTAAGTAAAGCCTGACTGTTTTGTGCCGAGCTACCAGAGGGTTAGCACAGGTTAATTTAGTGACTTCTGTTGTTTACCTTGACAAGGATTGGGTGGGTCTTCCACCTCCCTCAACTAATGACCCAAATTTCTTAAGGGAAGCTTTTCTATGGGTTACAGCCACATCAAAGGGACGGACAGGTATGCATTACACAGCAGCATGTGAAAGGTCGAAAGTCTTCAGGGGACGTGCACCAATCTGCCCGTGCTAAAATGTTTCAGCACAGCTCGTAAAGCGCAACTTTCTTGCTACGACTACTACAGAGTTTCTATTTTAGATCACCAATAGCACAAACCAGAAGGATGTTGGTTCAAAGTAACTCCTGAAGGATTTTGGGAAGAGCAGTCCTCTTCGGCTGAGAAATGGAGGCTGTACTATCAAAATGTGGGAGTGGCCTGTAACAATTTGCATGAGGTAGTTGGGTCCCGCAAATAAAGAAGTTAAAAACAGTGTTAAGTAATGAAAATATTTGCTCCACGAGCCTTGGCACAGAGGTGCTCTATTTAACAAGGGGAAACCCACATTTTGCACAAGCGAACTGCGTTCACTCCGAGTGAAGTTAGCCAGTGGCTGAAGTGGGCTGAACCATTGGTGCATGATGTAGTAGGCAAAACAAAACACTTGACTGTTACAAAAGCAGACCAGTGGACAAAGAGGACGGTCTGAAAGCCCATGTAGGTTAATGTATATTTTTAAGTTAAGTAAAATCAAAAGGTCTTGGCTTCTGCCAGACCTAGCAGTGATGGACAAGACAGCTAATCATGAATTCAAGCATCCCTCCATCATTTTTTGTTCAGTTTGTAACCCTAAACGATATAGAAATGCCCAAGTGGGTGTTTCGTTTGTGGGTGGGGTCAAAGCAGATCAGCATATCGCTGGCCTGCTTGTATTGGCACAATGATCCAAAAACATTGAACTGGAATGGGGTAATCACCATGGCTGAGATTAATTAAACCATTCAATTTATCAATTGCACACCGCAAGGACAATGTAGTATGCTGTAAGTATCCTATTAGTTTTGCACCTTTTAAATATTAAAATGTTCCTATTAGAACTTAGTTATGTCATTCAGAACTTTATTGTAGTCAGTGATTACCTGACCGGCTACCTTCTTACAGCTCTTGCTATGGGCTCCTTTATCTCTTTTACTTATTAATGAATATAGAAGCTTCTACTACAATCAAACCTACCTCATTTTGCTTTGGTGTGCCCTACTACAGACAATTCTAGCTTTTTTTAATACTGTTATTTGCAAAGAATCGAGAAGCTGCAGGTTTTTGCGGTCTCGCTTAAGACAGCGCCAGCTTTCGGGAGACCGCATTGTATACCAAACTCCACAAAGCCAATCTTTGCTCAAGATTGGATTGCGTTCTCAGTTGCCTTACACCTATTTGTTGCTTTCCTCTCTTTTTGTGTTTGATCCACCCACAGAAGCATTTTGGTTTTACCTTCGGTAGATTTGTCTTTTTCTCTACTCCGAATGCAGCATCGTAAACAATCACGTTTTAACAACACCAGTAAGTTCCTGTCTTTCAGTGCCATCTAGTACCAATTGGAAAACTGTAGTGAAAATGTGGAAGATACAGTTTTGCTCTTGAGTCTAATACAAGTATGCATTGGCAATGCCAGTTGTTTGTGAAGGTACACACGACTTATAGGCATTGCTAATGCTTGTCTAGTTCTATGGCTCCTACCCATTTTTCTTAAGTATGTAATAATTGGTTTTGACATTTCCAGCAGTAAGCAAACTTGTAGTTCAGAAGTTGAAGCACAGGTAAATATGTCAGTACTAAATCAGTTTGTCTGAGAGTAGCTTATTTCAAAGTTTTTATTCTCGTTGATGGTAGACTAAAAAATTATAATATGCAATTATATTGGGCATTTTTAAAATGAACATTTCTAATGAAAGCTTTTCTGCTTCGCTTTTTATTTTTAATTTTTCGTATATTTTGTTTTCATAATGTTTAACAAAGGATTAGAAAAATAATGCAGTAATATACACCCTTTAGGTGTAAACGGTGTTAAGCATGTATAATGTTGACTTTGCTGTAAAAAATAAGGAGCAATGCAAATTTTCATTGGAATAAAAGATGCACTAGTTTCCACAAATATAGTCCACAATTGCGACATGAGATATTCAACTAAGTATTACCTTGCCTTTTGAGGTCTGATGTGAGAATGTGACTTAGTCTGACACACCAAAAAATTGAATTGGCAGGTAAGTGGCTGAATTATTTCCAGGGTTGTGTATGTCTTATCCCTAGAAGTTGATAGCAGTATGGGCCTTCGGTACTGTCCAAAAATGTATTTGTGATGGCGAGGCAACCAGATAAGTCAATGAATTGTTATAATGTTGGCAATATAATCTTATCTAACGATATCCTAGTGTACCCTGCTTAACTTGACTTGCGGCTTCGCTACTGTAAGTGTCAAGGGCCACAGGTCTTTTCTTGGTGCTTAATTTTGTGCCCTGTCACAAGGGTAAGCCTGTTTTAATTTTCACAAGCTGAGGCTCTTAGCCTTTTGTGTGCCTTGGGACTTCCAAATAAGTGTCCACAATGATACACTTGAGTTCCTGAAGTGGCCGAACCATGTATTTTGAGTCCTGCTTAAAAAGAGAATTCTCACTCCGGTGCAGAGGATGTTAACCCACATGCTTATAGTTTCATCGGAGACATTGATTTTATTTGGCTTATTCAGCTCTGCTTCCAAAAGTCACAGAGTCTAGCACAGTACGTATCCTAGTTCCAATTCGTCTTAACTTTGTGTTCCTGGTGTGCTCTGGAAGCATTGCCTATAAGCAGTTGCTCTCGGGTTGAGGAGCTGGCAGGCCTTGGTAAGGCACAGTTTTTGCTCTGTTTATGACTTTGCTATCCTATCTTTACTACGGGTACTTGGTTCCTTAGCTACCAAGCACTACTATTACAAAAACAAATTGGGGCTTCAAGAGCAAACAGCCCGAAAGCAGCTGAAAAGTCATAGGGCTCTACATACAGGTGTCTGCCTCAAACACAACACAAGTCACAACCCGGACTTCTTTACCATTTTTGTGCACAGCTTAAGCAATGTTTCTTCGCCTCTTGGTTATCGAAAACGTAAACCTAATCTAGATGACAACAACTCAATCTTTCCCTCAGAGTATTCTTGACTCCTATGAGGGTCTCACCATAGAAGTCCATCACAAACACCTTTGCATTGTAAAAGCTAGTGTTTTACGTCAAGGCCTTTTTTTCTGAAAGCACTTCAATCCTAGCCATCAGGTCTGCTCACAAAATCCTCCTCCTCTATCGTCTCCCCTTTTACCCACTCATCACATTAAGTTGAAAAGAAAACCTTGTCCTTAAAAATGTCCTGTATCCAAAATAATCCAAGACCGCGATGACCAACAAATTCACTCTACTCCCAATTTATATTCTGTGTAATTTACTGTTCGCCGCTCTCCATAGGCCAGGCAATTGAGTCTTGTAAGCTCACCCAGAACAGCGAAGCTACGCCTTAAATGACCTGTTTCCAACATAAGTATCCCATTATCAGGCACTCCAACACCTCAATATGAGATCAGCTCAAATTTAGACCAAAAGTGCAAGTATCAGGATCCCCCTAATAATCTCCGTAATAATATGGAATCCACCCGTGCAGGGAAATGGGAGTACAATGGCACCAATCATGGTGAGCGGTAACCTGCTGCAGGATAACTGAACCTGACACCCTTAACTTGCTCATATCAGGAAGCTTCTTTAATGGTGTTGCCCAACATCCTTCATCTTTTCCCAGCACAGTATCAAGCCATACGGAGTGGGTTCCGTCCTTCCAGTTGACCCACCGGCTGAGCTCAGGACTGGAAGGCTTCTCTTCCTTATCCAATACTCAAGGCCAGTCTCCTACAGAGCCCCACAGCACTCTCTTCTTTCATTCTCCCTTAAGATTTACTTTAAGTACATGGTGGCCTACTCTACTGTCAGAACGTCTTCCTCCATTTGTAGGTGAAATGCAGGCATTAATAATGCTACACACCAACATGTTGCAGGAAAACAGCCTATTCCAAGAGTTCTTTCCAAGAGCGTCTAAGAGCGCCCTAGCCCCATTCAGGTCAAAATGACCTGAAAGAAGCTTACTCTCTGCTCAGACATTCCCCACTTTCTTTGATATGATCATACTCGACTGGAACTCCCATGTAACAGAAGTAAGAAAAAATACATCTAGCAATTGAAAGATATAAGCATAACCCTACCAGGCACGGCCGGCGAGAAGAGAAAGGTGCCTGCTCCTGTACTGATATTTAGGGACATACATTGCCAAAAAACACCCCATGGATAGAGAATAGCTTATGCGGCAGAACCTAACAGCCTTCTGGGCGTGTGTCCCTACTGACAGCATGGATCGATGACAATTCCTGTTGGGCCGCCTGACTCCCCTGCTCTGAGCTGGTTGTCAGGTTCCCTCTGACACTGATAGGCTTCCGAGTCAGATAGCCTCAGGGGACTAGTGGAGAAGTGTGGCTCACTGGTTAGAAGCGGCAGACCCTGAAGCAGAGATCAGGCCCGGGACCAGGGTTCAATTCCCGACGCAGCAGTGTCTTGGGCTTAATGTCCGCGGACTTGATAATTCTCTCGCCTCTGCGCCTACTCTAATCATGGGTCCCACGCTGAAACTCTGGGCAATAGCTTGCTTAATCTCCACAACGGCCCGTACAACGCTGTGGGTACCCAAGAGGGACATCTCACAGGTAGAACCAGGAAGGGTTCCACAGCATTATGCAGCGCCGGGACGCCCCGTTGCTGGGGCAGCTGTGCGCTTTACAAGTAAACAAGTATACTACATTAGTGCTAAACCTTTCAGCAAGAGGTTATTTATCTTTGCTCTTTAGCTAGTGACAATTTCTATTGCTTTAGTTTGGTTTATCATGTCTAAATTTATATAGTGTTATTTTTATTTAATATTTCAAGCATTCAACCACATCTCCATTTCCTCAAGCTCCACAAGAACAACTATTGAATGGGTGGTATAGCATTATCTGTACCTGACATATATTGAAGCACTGAAAGATTTTAATTGCACTGCATAAAGAACATTTTCCTTATTACAACATTAGGCTGAAATGCATCCCTGGCGGGATTGCATTCCGCTTGATTACAAGAGGTCTGGTATTCGCACACATGGGTTGTCTGTGTGCAAGAACACTGGGCATAATTTTATTGCTTGGAAACTCTGACCTGTAAAATCATGTGGGATCAGGCTATAAGTAGAGTCCAGCTCCAGCACCCAGCCTCCCTCCTAAGGAATGAGGGAGCAGACAACCTGCTCCTTGCAAAATCACAGACTCTCCTACCTTGTGATGAGCCTCCGCGGTCTCTTTCCCCCAATCTGCACAGGTCCCCAATACACATCTGCTCAGACCAGGTGGTAAATCGGAGCAGAATGAAAAATTTCCTAGCTATCGTAATGGAAAGTGTCAATTCTATTCAGGACGCGGAGGCGAGGATTAGGCTGTTCTTTCTCACTTTATTCCACTCCAGCAGCCATTAACAAACATATCAAAACTACATTTTCCATGAGCTCATGGAGAATGGAAATAGAAAAAAGTCCAACATATTGTCCAGTCCTGGACCAGGATGCCTTGTGATCTTCCCCTGAGGACTATCTACCACCCTCTTTCTTCATGCAACTGCAGCTTGCCAGTCTTCGAGTTATTCCTGTTTATTAGCGTCCGTACCTAGATCAAACATGGACATAGGGTTGAGATTCTGTAATATGGAACAACTTGAACATATTTTAATTACGATGATTCCACAAGAAACATAGAATAAGAAACATAGAATAAGAAAACACTGATGCTCTAGCAATCTTTATGGAGAATCGAAACACGAGTTACTCACCACATGTACAAGGATGTTCTAGGAGGGTTTTGCAATCAGGTGGGCTAATCTTCACCTCCGGGTCCTTATTAGAATTTTAACTTTCCGTTACGATAGCTAGGAAATCTTTCATTCTATGTCGGGACCTGAGGCTTTGGATTAGGCTAGTTTAAAGCGCATCTACCACCAGAGATGCCAGTGAGTGCACTGGTGTGAAGTAAAACCTTTTGAAAGCGGAATATGATGACCAGTCCACGGCATTAAGGATATCCTGCAACCGCGCCCCCAAAGAAAAAGCCATAGATGCCATCGCATCTCGAACCAAATGAGCCCCAGAGCGAGAAGTGTCTATCCCTGCCTCCTGCATAACCTAGCGAACTGGCAATTGTAGGGGAGGAGACCGCCCATGTGGTTTAGTAAGGGCTATAAACAACTGTTTGACGCCCTGTGGGCATATGTCGACTGTCGCCACTTCATAGACTTTCAATGCTCTGACCACACATAACTTAGAGACCTCTGGGAAAGCGGGATAAGACACTGATCTTGAGTTACATTTTGCCCTTCTGGAAATGTGAAAGGTAACTCCCTCCGGTGTGAATATTCGACCCGTAAGGTCCGCGGCTCATTCATCAGAAACCCTGCAGCAAGATATTAGACATAAAAGGGTCGCCAGTTTTGCTGACATCTGTTTCCTAGAAAGATACTTATTTGATGGCCAAGACTTGAACAAGTTGAAACTTTACTGACATCCAAAGGATAGAGTAACAAGGTTCTGGTGGCTTAGACAGCCTGATACCTCTCAAATGTTTGCACACTAGCGGGTGCTCGCCAATAGGGTGACCGTCCACCGGCATATGGCCAGCTGAAATAGCAGATTGGAAGGTATTAACTGATCTGTAGGTCAAGCCCTCTTTGGCCAAGGAAGCCAGAAAATTCAGGACATATGCAACGTCCGCCCCCATTAGATCAACTTGTTGTCGAAGACACCAACTCCCCCATCTGGACCAAGCTGAGCGGTACCTCTTGCTAGTGCTCTCTGCCCAGGATTTCCCGAGTAAAGCGTCCTCCGAATGGCCTGGCACCTTCCAACATTGCCTGTAACCCCGCCAGGCCTTCAGTTGAAGGCCCCCGACAGTAGGAACCTGATTGGATGTCCCGGGAAGGTGCTTCACCGGAAGGGAAATCTGATTGGATAGACAGTACATCCAGAGGTCCACTGCCAGATCTGATAATGCCCTTGATCTTGTCCTCCCTAAATGGTTGATGTAGCGTATCGCTGCTACATTGTCCATCTTGAGAAGGACGCAACATTGGACTTTTGCTCTGGTCCTAAATTTTACCGCAAAGGAGCCCACCATCAGTTCCAAACAGTTGATATGAAGGCCTTGCTCAGCTGGGGACCTTTTTCTTCCGGTAGAAATGTACCCGCAACGGGCACCCCAACCTGAACCACTGGCGTCGGACTTGATCACTAGGTCGGGTTGCAACCCGAAAATCGCCTGGCTGTTCACGCCTTCATGTTTGAAATCCACCACTGAAATTCCGTTTTGGCCTCCTCCGAGCTGGGAATGAACTGGGAGTAAGTAAGGCCCTTGTGAAGATGTGATGCTTTGAGTCGTTGGAAGGGACCCAGAAATATTGCGTGAATGGACGATAACAAGAGTTCCACCACCCTCGCGAGTTGGCGAAGAGATATTGTGGCCAGTGTGCGTCGCAACTCGTGCCTGATCTTTGCTAACTTACGAGAAGGAAGGCTTAGAGTAGCCTAGATTGAGTCCACCAGGAAATGTAAGAACTGCGTCTTCTGAGAAGGGACGAGGTCTGATTTGGAATCGTTGATCACAAACCCTTAGGGTGACCGTCAGTTGTATATGGGCTAGCAGGCATTGGGGGCACTGATTCATTAAGAGGATTTCATCCAAATAAATAATCATCCTTATCTCCTCCAATCTGAGGCACTCTACCATTTGTTTGGTGGAGCACCACGGAGCGGAGGACAGACCAAAAGGAAGGGACTTAATTAGAACATCTGCAAGTTCCATTGGAATTGAAGAAAACGCCTGTGATGGGGAAAAATCTGGACTGTGAGGTATGCATCCCTGAGGTCCAGGCGGACCATCCAATCCTTGGCCTGGAGGAGATCCATGAGAAGATGGATACCCTCCATCTTGAAGTGGCAGTAGATTAGCCATCGGTTGAACTCCTTGAGATGTATTACAGGCCGATAGCCCCCATCCCGTTTTTCCACTAAAAAGATATTGCTGAGGAAACAACAGGGTGAGGGGTCGTAATGGTCACTGCCCCCTTCCTCAAAAGATCGTAGATTTCCTTGTGTATCTGATCTCTCTGCTCTCTTGAAAAAAAGATGGGTTTTGGGGGAGCAAGTTGGCAAGGTTGCTTGATGTACTCTATCTGAAAACCTTGCACCGTCTAACACCCATGCGTCTGATGTTAAAGAAGCCCAATTGTGGTAGAAACTGTAGTCTTCCCCTATTACTACATCCACAAACTCTGAACGCTCACCTTGTTGGTTATTGTAGTCGCCATTTCCTCTTCCTCTACCTCCTCTACGGCGTTGCTGTGGCCTGGTAGGGTAGAAGTTCCCAAACTTGTTGGGTTCTTGCCATTGTCCACGGCGGGGTTTGGTCGACTTGAAGGAGGCTTGATTGTAAGGACGGCCGGTTGATCTCCCCCCTGCCACGACGGGCTGCCCCAAATGCGCGCTGGGGTAATATACGTATGATAGAGGACTGGGCCTTGTCCAGAGAATTGAAAGTGTTAACGAATTTACCCAATTCCCTAACAAAAGGATCTCCAAAGGGATTGCCCTCCGCTACCGGCCCAAGTTCTGAGGTGGCCAATTCCCCCAGCTTAGGGTTAATTTTGATTAACAGGGATCTGCAGCATTCCATGGAAATGGCCGCATTAGCGTTTCTCAGGAAAATTACTGCCCTTTGGGCCCAACTGGAGAGTGTGTGTCGAGAGATGAGCGTGCCCGAGGCTTTGGCATCTTTCGTCATTTCCAAGATTTTAGCTAATGGACATGCCGTGTCCAGGAGTTTATCCTGGCACGCTCTTCAGAATGATCAATGCCTTTTTTGGGATCCCTAATAAATTTTGCCAATAAGGTAGCCATTGTTGGATGTAACTCCGGGGTGAAGGCGACCTTTCCCTCTGGAGTTGGTATCGGGCATTCCGCCTTGAGGCAGCTTCTAAATTCCTTATCTAAGGGCTTGCGAAGTCTAGATGCCATGTACGCAGCCATTTTAGGGGCTGGAACCCATTCTTCTGACCTGGGGTGAAGTAGGTCGTCCAGGTTTCATGCTAAACCTGGACGACCTACTTACATCCGGCTCTGCGGGTTGGTCTGATCTCGCTGGGCGCCATGGCCTGCCAGAGTCCCCATCACCGTCAGAAGTCTGGGGGGACTCGTTGTGATCTGCCGCCGGCAGAGAGTCTGGAAGTCCCGAGGGCCCGCCAAGTCTTCTGAGGGTTGGGGAGCAGCTGAAGGGGGGAGAAGAGGTTGGGTATCCATAAACGCTTTCTTCAGGCGCTCAAACGCATCAGTGTCTATCCCAGCGTCATCTGCGCGCTTCCTCTTGGGGTCAGGGGCGGAGGTGGAGGGCTGCCCTGGAGGTAAGGGGTTTCATGCCCCTGACTTTTCGTCCCTGGAGTCCAGGGGTTTCAGGCACTGGGCCTGCAACTGTGTAATTTTCTTTTCCAATGGCGCTACCACCATTTTCATCGCCTTGAGGATGGTGGAGTCCATAACCTGACAAAAGTGATCATTTACAGGTATGTATGTCACTTCCTTCTCCTCCTCCTCCTCATAATACTGGTCTTCAAAATCCTCCATTGTTGAGGGCCATGCCAAAATAAACTTGGTAAGGGGTTATTAGAAGGGGATTTCCATGTAAAAATGTAGAGTACCCTTATGGTATTTATAACAATAATATTGGGACCTGAGCTCCCTTCTCATACAGAGGGTAATTATGCCTGGGCAGGTCCCTTTAATCAGGCTGTCTTACCCGAGGCACGGATGTAATGCTCCAGGCAGTGGCTCTAGTAACCGGCTTTACCTTTTTCCAGTATTGACTTTAGGCAATTAAATCTTCCCCTGTATGTATTTTTAAAGAAGACAATAACTGGCCTCACAGCACGTTGCCGGGCGAGTCTCTCCGCGTCTGCTTCACAGTGCGAACTGAGGCAAATAGACTCGCTGACTGCGAGGGGTAAACTGTGCGGCAAGCATGCTGAGGGGAAATTATGCAATCCCCTAGCGGCACGAGGGCCGCACCACATCAGAGCCAGCTGGGAGTAATGGATACCCCGTAAGGAGCGAAAGCACTCCCGCGGTCAGGAAACCTTTATATCTGTGCAACGCAACGCAACACAACAGCAAAATATCGTAGCACTCGCACTGGCATAATTATCAATTAAAAACTTTGCTCATTATGCAGAAATCTAACAGTCAGTACAGTGAGGAAAAAACACTTAACTGAATGCTGCTGGAGCAGAGAAGAAAGAGGAGGGTAGAGCGTCCTCGGGGGGAGGTCACAAGCCATCCTGGTCCAGGATTGGACAATATGTTGGACTTTTTTCTATTTCCATTTGTCATGAGCTCATGGGAAATGTAGTTTTGATATGTTTGTTAATGGCTGCTGGAGTGGATTAAAGTGAGAAAGAACAGCCTAATCCGTAGCCTCTGGTCCTGACATAGAATTGTCCCCATTATGGGGCTCTACATGCTGAATTGGTTTGGATAATTCCAGATCTGCATGCAAATGCTCATTCAGAGGGCAACAACTTCCAATATAGATTTTAGACATGGGGATATCAGCCACAATTGCTATTTCCAGCCTCACCTTAACCCCGCACCTAAATCCGCCTCAGTCACAATCGGGTCCTAAGCGGTAAAGGTTTGAGGGAATTCAAACACTTAACTAAGCAATGCAGAGGATGTGAACGATTTCAAGAATGACGTTAAAATATGGAGACCAGCTACTGAAAAACAGGCTGATCCTTGTCTGAAAAGGTACTAGTTTCCTCAAGAATTCCATATGATGTTGAAACTACAGTTAATATGTGACTGTAGTTAGGGTAACGGCTGACGTGATTTTGAAAATATAACATATGACTGAGGGTTGAGGAACCTTTTCTTTATGGAAACTAAAAGTCAAGAAGTCCAACTGAGGCTATGGAAAGGGTGGAACATTTCACTCTTTGCCACCCTTAATATTGCTGAACTAGTGAAATGTTTGCACGATTGAAAGAGAAAAGGAAGTATGGGTTGGGAAATCGATATCGATGGAATGAGTAATGACATGAAAATAGTACTTTATGTGAAAAATTGAAGATTTGTTTAGTAACAGGTTGGTTTCAGACACCAAATTATTTTTAAAAAGGTCTTGTTCAGGTTAGACATAAGGGGAGAAATGTTCAACCTGTACACAGAGAGAAGCTAATGATTTGCGATTCTCTGTTTTCAGTGGTTGTTTCACTTAGAAATTTGGAGACCTTAGGTTATGAACTGACTTGAACACTTTATATTAATCGGTTTGTGGGGGATTGGTACTTTCTTCTTATCATCAACAACATGTTTTACCGTGTTTTCTGAGGCAATTATGCTTATTCCTTTTGGCCTTGATAATGCTCACCACCAAATTGAAGTTAATGATCGATCTAAGTACTGTGGGGCTTAAATGACCGCCGCGAGGGTTGATCCAGTATAGGAGGATGATGCATGACCTTGCTACTGCTGCTCCAGAATTACAGCACTTTTATGAGGAACATCTGAGAAGGGCATTCTGGAGCAATGGTATTTCAAGAAAATATTTAGAGGTTTGAAAGGAACATAACAGCAGCCTAGAGAATGTATTACAAGTATTGGAAAAGAGTTAGTTAAGAGTCGAGTCTAGTACATTTATGTTTAGCTATCCGAGGTGGAGAATCTAGGCCGTTTCATTTCATAAGAAGGGATCCATCCAATCTAAGAAGAACCACGTTTTGGCAATCTTAGATGCCCTTTCTCCACAAGTAAGGAACAGATAACTTATTTTTCAAGTTTAGAAGATTTCTGTTTTAAACTTGTAACATGTTTGAACTTATTAGAAAATAGGTTATTATTGCGTATGTCTTTGATTGTCGATTGTGGTTTGTCAGTGTACTCAGGCAGTGTATTCTAGAAGTTATGGCTCCTGAACATTATTAGCTAAAGGTATAGCAAGGATGAATGAATTATGTCTTATGGTTCAAAAACATCTTCAGTGACACCAAGCAGAATTGTTTGATAATAGAAAGGTGGTTATTAACATGCACACAGGCTGATGAACACCATTGAATCTTTCTCTAGGGTTTGACTTAACACAACCCATGTTGAGTATGTGCCACCTGGAGAAGGATGAACACTTACAGCTAGATTAGCAATTTAAGCTGCCAAAAGACAGGCCTTTTAGTACTTTATTAGAGGATGTATCAGGAAAAACAATTGCTTAGCGGACTGTGTGCTGAGATTGCCTTTGATGGTGAACATAAATTCTGAAAAGAGAAACAGTAGTAGTTTGCACAATTCCAGGTTTTGTTACTTTTATGAAGAAAGTTAGTCTGTGTGTTGTTGGCCTAATATAATTGTATTTTAAAGTTAGTGAGTAGTTAACCATTGCCAGTGGTATTTTTTATAAGTGGGGGGTAAGGTAACAATTACTTGAATGCCTAGAGGGCATGTTAGAATAGACTGCCAAAGATATGACCTGATCAACCAATCAGCAAACACAGAGCTAATATCCTGCCAAGTCTGGCAGCCTACACCCATATGATCGGACACAGATTAACCATTCCTCCACTCTTCACCTTTGTTTCTGGTTGTTTTCTGTAACGGAATACAACTATCATCAACAGACTTCCTCACAAGTCTTTGTGAAATATGTTGTCACCCGAGGATGGATAATTGCTTCCTTTTAGATTATCACGCCTAGCTGCAAAATGCCAAGCCTATCTGTGCAGTATTAGAGGATGTATCGGGGAATAACTGTTGCTTAGCAGACTGAATTCCAGATTGCCTTTGATGGAGGACTGAAAGGCTGAGCAAGTATTTGAAAATGAAGATGATGTGGCGTGTACAAGTCAAGATTATGTCAATTTGATGATGTGTGTTGAACATGTGATGAAGTTTAACAACTTCACACGTTAACTTCACATGGTTACCATATATAGTAAACAACTGTGTTGAAAAGATGAAAATAACATTTTGAATACAATCAACAGGAATCAGCATATATGTTATACAAAGCTCAGCTACACCATGAAATTCCAGGATGGAGGGGATAATCTTCAACTCTGTGTACTTGATAGAAGTGAGAATTCGTATTCACAATATTTAGACCAATTTTCCTTTTATGGGAGGAACAGACAAAGGCATTATGGTACTAATTACTACCAGCAAATCTTTACCTCTCGCAGGTTTAATATAAAAACACTTAAAGTGTGACTCTGATGACCCAGCCCACCGCTCTAAAAATATCTTCTAATTTCGTCCCAAGTGAAAATAATTTTGATGCCACTGCTCTTCCATCAGAGCGGGCTACAAACACACTGACATCTATGCCCGCCTCAGACATGATCCAATGTAGTGGTTTAACATAGCTGTAGAAACTGGACCAACAGTTTTCCTAAATTGTATCAATAACTGTCCACTTCTGTGTGTGCTAACCTCTAAAGTACAACCTTCATATGCGCCCAAACATCTAATTTGCTCACAAATTAGATCTGCACAGAAGGCAGGGGTAAAAAACAAAACTAGTTCTGCCCTTTTTCATCTAGTTGTAGTAAAGGAGATCCATTTGGGTCTAAATGCTTTACTTTTTAAATCCAAGGCATGCATGTTTGTCGTTCGTTTGCAAGGTAATAGAATAACAGCATAGATATGGTTAGATGTTGTTTCATTGTAAGATCTTCATTAGCTGACCAATAAGTTAGCTAGCACAATACAATACAATACTGACATCTCACATTCTGGTGTATTTTAGTTCAGGAGAAATATACACCAAAAATCCTTTAAAATGTTGCATACTACAGGATGCCTCCACACAGGGGTATTGGACAACGCAAATTGACCTGTTGACTTATCTGCCCTTTAAGAATTTAAAGTGTAATACCAAGGTACTCATTGACGAGTTGAGAGAAAATATCAAAATCTTGAGTGACATTGAATATCATGAGAGGTGTGAATGACTGAGACTATTAATCAGAGATTTGGACAATACATTTTCCTTATTTCAAAGTGCACTTACTTTTGAAGGAATGTCCAAAAAGATACCCTTGTGTCATCCGGGAGGCATTAGTCCAAGTTGTAAGTTGGTAAGAAATGAATCCATGTAATTCTCTATAAAAAGTGTGAATACAGGAGTTTCACCATTTGAGGTATTCAAAGGGAGCAAGACCGAAACCAAGTTGCTGCCGTATTGATTTTCTGCAGTAGGGAAATCACACAGATGGCATTAAGGTCAATGTAGCAGATACAAGGACAAAATGGCAAAATATATGGATTGGGGGAGGAACCAAGATAGCACATTGGGCAGATGTGCCTTCCGTTAGCTAATAATATAAATATCACGTGAATTGAGAATTGACCACTGCATGGAGGCCCTTGCTAAACACGCTGCATTACTACTGGGTGAAAAGGTGATGTGACAGCAGACCCAAAGTACATGCCAATGTACCAAAAGACTCACTGACTGAACAGGAGTACTGAAGAGCAAAG
The DNA here is from genome assembly GCF_964263255.1 of Lissotriton vulgaris. Lineage (NCBI taxonomy): Eukaryota > Metazoa > Chordata > Amphibia > Caudata > Salamandridae > Lissotriton > Lissotriton vulgaris. The sequence continues at coordinate 1,660,798,983 of NC_141691.1, read as the reverse complement.
TGCAGCCTGCCACATCTCTATGTGTCTCTCTAAGTGGGGAGCAGACGCTGCAGCTTACATGAATGAGGCAGGGGCAAGCAAGGGGTGAGGCCAGGGCTTTAAGTGGGCCAGGTCTCCAGGGGTCTGAGCACCGGCAGTTTTTTAAAGGGGACCTCGAAACGGGTCTCTATCGGGCTCTGTGGTCCGGTTTTTGTTCCGGACTGCAGTGACAGCAGTTTGCTGTCACTGTAGTCTGGAAAAAGGTGCCAGGGTGCAAAACAGCCCGATAGAGACCCGTTTCGAGACAGCAAGCACATCAATGTTGCCTGCCCTCACTTCTCACTAGTGGAGACGTTACAGCATGACGTCATGCCAGGTGAGCGTTTTGGGGGAAGGGAAATCCTTTAAAGAGTCATTTTCTTTATGGATTTCCCGTCTCTTTTTGAAAGAGCAGCAACATTGTGGTAGGGTCACCAGGGCTTTAATTGGAAGCTTTTCCGATATTCTATGTAACAAGCCATAGTTGCAGCTTATTTATCTTATGCAACTAATAACCATTCACAAAGCAAATAGTACTTACTTGGTGTAAGTATGATGTTACTTGTTGTATCACATATCTGGATGCAATGACAGAAACAGCAAAATACAAGTCGGGCGGCACACTATGCTAAACAGATTTTTTGCATAAGTGTTTTAAAAACCACACCCCTAATTACACTGGCCACGCCCCTTTGAGAGACCCCCAGTTTTTTCATCCCACTTAAAGCTCTGGGTGAGGCAGTGCCTAATTGAAACGAGCATTCGGTTAAGATCTCCCACCCCTGCCGACCAGCAGTAAGTGCGATTTCAGCTATGTCGCACAGCTCCTGAAAAGTAACTGTACACCATAGACTACTAGACTGAGACTGTGTGTGAACTCCAGCTGAGAGTACAGTAATAAAATATACACAATTCAGGGCACCGGCACACTTACTTTTTCTGGCAAGTAGAGTGGCATTTCAGTTACTCCGGTTACAAACGTCCCATCGCTACACAGTGGTGTTCTAAGCGTCACAGCAGCCGTGGTCCTTGGGATTGGGTCCAGGTCCGTCTGGCAGACACAGGGCTCAAGACGGGTTTGTTTACCGTTCAGTGATGCAAAATTACACAGCCAGCCTCTTAACCCTGCAAACTTATTATGTATTGCATAATGCCACTGTGTTTGTCGAAGAGCGTGATACATAGCAGAATTCGTGGTACCAAGCTCTATCAAGTGTAGTTAAGCACTAGAAACTCCCATATTTGTTGGCACACAAACACAAACAAACATTGTGCAGTCAGGCGGGTGCTGCTTGTGCTGTCTCTGTCTCCCCCCACTTTTTTGTTGCACATGCGTACGATGCAAGGCATTGCGTGCATGCAACACAAAAAGTGCGGATTACGCCACCAATCACGACGCAAAAAAGCATTGAAAATGCAATAGGACTCGGATTTACCCGAGCCCTATTGCATTTTAAATGGAAGAGCGGGCACAAATGAAGGAACGAACGGGAGGGGGTGGGGTCGTTGTGACACAAGAAGTTACAGACTGCGGGAGGGAACGGGGAGAGACAGGGAAACCAGAAGTTTTTCGAAGTAAAGGGGCTGATAGCCTCGGAAGTGCAAAAATGACATCAGGGCAGTCAGGAGGCGGGACTAAAATGCCGAAAACCAATCAAAATGCAGAATTTCTGATTGTAGCCAATCAAAGTTATGCTCGCAAACTGGGCGGAGCTTCCCTCGCTATACTGGATACAGCATATTTCAGCGACACAGCGCATGCGCTGCCTAGGCGAAACCTAAAAAGGAGATGACTGCTGCTGAGTGGCATGAACTGAAAACAAGGCTGTGAGCTGGCCATTGATGAGGAGGCAGAACACCTGAAACCATAGATGGGTCGGACTATAAGGACTCAAAGCCGGCACGTGACCAAAGGGACTGTGGGCTGCGGTGGTCAGACAGGAATGGATTTCACAAGAGCAGAAACAATCGAGATTAGCTTCAAGAAGGAGCTGCAATTCTAGTAAACCTGCACAGGCAAGCTCACAATTACTGAAATAATATGTGAGGAAAAATAAATTTTCATTTTATCCTCTGCAATCCAGAAGCCCTCCAGAAGAAAATCCAACACCAACGGCACACAATCTGCTCTTCTAATAAGGTACAAGAAATATGCAAGGGCATTGAAATGTACCTCTTCATGCCCACCTCCCATATTACTAGGAATGCACAGGAAGGAAGAGAGAAATGAAAGGGGACCAATGAATAAGCGATAATGAATTGGGGAATGGGCAGGTTTCATTGAAAGTGATGGCAAAACGCAGGTACTGATATGATAGTAAAGCTAACAGAATGGAGAAGGAGACATGGCCTAATGGCCACATCAACTTTGAACTGCCCATTGCATGGGTTTTATTCTCCACCTTCTTACATTGTTCTGTGGTAATATTATGATGGAGCTTTGTGAATCGGGCCCCCTTTGATCTGAAGCTTTGTTTCTTCTGTTGTGACATATTGTGCTGTCTGGGATCTCCAAGCCTCCTATTTGGTCAGTGTTAGACCTGGCATCTTTGACGTGGTTTCCCCCTATCTTTTTGCCTCTACCTCCTGTATTTTTGATGCTACACTGGATTTCGTTTTTGCTGGTTTAGTTGCTTTGGGCACTTTGCCACTGCTGTTCAGTGTCAACGTGCAAGTGCTCCCTGTGTAAATTGTTATTATGATTGGTTATACATGATTGCCATAGTTGTGTCACCAAGAAGTCCCTAGTAAAGTGCACTGAGTGTGCCAGGGCTGGTGATAACAAATGCTACTAGTGGGCCTGCAGCACTGATGGTGCCACCCACATGAGTAGCCCTAAAATGGTGTCTCAGGCCTGCCACCGCAGTGCCTGTGTGCAGTCTGTGAACTGCCATGTCCTCTAGGTCAGTGTCCACACTGGCCAGGCCTAACCCTTCCCTTTCTGTACACATTGGTCACCCCTATGGAAGGCCCAAGGTACCCCCTTGGGCAGGGTGCAGTGTATGTGAAAGGTAGAGCATGTACTTGTGCAGGTGACATGCTCTGGTAGTGAATTTCAGCCATCTTTTCACTATTGTAAGGCTATCTTGCCCCATAGGCTATCATGGGGAAAGCTGGCTACAGTGGGTACCAGCATATCTTCCCATAGGAGCAAGATAGGATATAAAAGTCTGGTATCCCTGAACTCAGAAGTTAATAACACATCTTTTTGGAAAGGTGGTTTTTAAATCCTGTGTTCCACAATGCTGGCTCCACCTCCTGCTGGGCGGCTGAAGACTCTGCCCCTCTCCCTGAAAGGAAAGGAGAGGCCAGGAAAACAAAGTGCTCAAGGAACACCCAGAACTGGATCAGACCGGGCTCAGAGCCCTCCTGCACAAAGGGATCAAAGACTTTTAGGGGTATAAGTACAGGACCCCTGAATACAGAAAATTAGATCATCCTGGAAACAAGAAGGAACCTCTGCCAAGGAGAAAGCTGGAAGACTGAAGAAGAAGGACTGCCCTGCTGTGTGATGCTGGAATGACCTGCAGTTGCTTTACTGCCTAGGAGAGGAGAAGGGGGACAGCGTCCCTGAGCTCTGCTGAGAGAGCTCTGTCCTTCCTTGAGTGCTTGGGCCAGTTGTGGTGCCTCTGGAAGTTGTACGTGTGCTGGGAAGCTGGAAACCAATATTTGAGAGACTTTGCTACAGAAAAGTTATCGCATTGCTCGCTTGCGGAGCGCATTCCCGACAGTGCGAGGAAATTCCCGCCGCTACGAAGGCCGAGATCGTCACAGCGCCTGTTGCCGCTGCCGGAGATGTTGCATCCTACGTCTGCGGGAAGATCACCATTGCTGTGAGCATCGTCGCAGAGCATGTCATCGCCGGGTGGGATCGCCACACCGCATGCTTGCGGCTCGCATAACGTCACTGCAAATGTCGTTGCAGAGCCATCGCATCGAGGAGCTGCGAGAAGAAGATCGCCGCTGGATCACGCATTGTCACCCAGGAGATCGTCGCAGCCCCTACAGATCATCGCATCGTGCCTTTGCGAGACCAAACTTCCTACGGAACCTACGCACCGAAATCCATACAAGTCATCGCCTTCCTCCCCATGAAGACCGGATCCGTCGCAACACGCCCGCTGCTGCAGCAGGACTGTCGCCAACGCCTCCCCATGGTCTCAGGAGCAACGCATCGCTTGTTTTCCACCGCATCAGCTTCTGCTTTGGAACTTTGTCGCACTTAAAGGTACTGTTGGCTAAACGTGATGCAACTGTGAACTTTTCACGCAACAGTGTATTATTTTTATCGTAACTTTAAGAACTCTTTCGCAACCATATTCTTGAACTGTGTATGTTGGATTTTTGTCATTTTGGTCTTGTGTAGTTTACATTAAATACTGTTATTTTTCTAAACTGTTGTGGAGGAAGTTTGTGGTGTTGTCACTGTGTTACTGTGAGTGTTGGTACAAATACTTTACACATTGCTTTTGGATCAGCCTGACTGCTTGTGCCAGGGTACCAAGGGGGAGAGCAGAGGTTATCTAAAGAGTGGTTCCTCCTTACCCTGACTAGAAGCAAGGGTCCCTATTTGGACAGTGGTACCTACCTCTGCCAACTAGAGACCCCCAGTTCTAACAGTCAGTGTTGCTGAGCTCTGTCAGTGGACCTCTCCATCGGCTAAGTTTCCAGGCTGCACTTGATATAAATGTTTATGGATAGGCTTGCTTGTCTCTAGAAGACCTATTTTTTCAGCACTATCTTTTGTCTCACTGTACACTTACTTCCCTTCATTGTTTATCAATGGTGCAAGAGCTTTAACTTCCCCATGCTGTACTTTGTGTGTGTGTGGTGCTAATCTATCCTGACTGCTCATATGCTTTTCTTGGTCTCCAGCTGTGTCTTTGCTGTCACTGGGATTGTCCACTATGAGTTCATATTTCATGGGCTGTGTGGGAACTCCAAGGTCCCTTTATGTTAATGTTGTTAAACTCTGAAAATTCAACGTTGACTTCTTTTGGGTTCAATGCTGTATTACTTTTCTGTCACAAGTGTGTACATTTCTCTGGTGTTGCATGTTAACTGAACCATAACAAGTTATTAGTGCAATGCTCAGTCTCTACTAAAACATAGCAACTTAGTCACTAGCTCTTACTTTGCTCCCCTTATGATCGTTTGTGTATTTAGGGATCATTTAGATGCTCAGACTGCATATCCTGTTTAGGACAGTCCATTACACAATTAATCCTTAACTCTGTCTTTTGCGTATTCTTTGAGATATTTGGAATCACTTTGCATTGATATTAATATAGTGTCACAGCTGATCCAAAGAAAAAGAAAGAACTTACCTTCTCGCTGCTTCCTCGCTTGTCTCTCCTCCATAGTCCCTCACTCCAGCCGGTCTCTCCTCCGTGGTCCCTGTTCCTACCGGAATAGGAAGCACATCCAGGCTCCCCATAGCCAATCACAAAGCTGCAATGCACCATTGTGCTTGGTTTGAGCGTCATGGTTCGGCATTCAGACTGGCAGTGGGATCCTGGGCATGTTCTCTACCCAGGCTGTAATGCAGCCTGGCTGGACAACTTGCAAAGTGTGCATGAATGTTAGGCCGGCCTGAGACGGCCGACCAAACATTCATGCGCACTTACAAAGAGTGTCTTCCACTCCTCCCCCCGCCCTACAGAGACGTCCGCAGGAACAAGTAAAATGGTAATAACCATGAGTTATCATTTTATTTTTCATTTATTTTACTGCTAAAAAGAAGTGGGGCGACGCTGACGAGCCGCCACTGATGAGCACTGTAAAGCCCGCAGCCACGAGGCTTGGAAACTGTCCAACATTCTCCTTTAACAGAGCAAAGACCTCTAGCAAGGACGAGGTAGCCACAGGTCACTTGAGTGCCAATTTATGACTTCAGGAATTCAGAAATGTTTCAAGAGTTATGTCTGGAAACCGGCAACAGTCATATTTTTCCAGGCATTATCGAGCAAACCTTTATGCATTCCAGTTTCGCTTCAGCATAGATGTGCATATCTGCTGATATGAACATCTACTGAGCAAGTGTAAGCGCACTTGCTAACTTTATCTTTCCTTAATTTTTTTGTCCACAGGGAAAACCTCCCAGTCTGCTGCACCTGTAGGCTTTTCATGGATAACTTTCCACCCTAAAAAAGGTTTTACACCTGCTTTGTTAAGAATGGTGTTTCTACATACTCCTAAAGATTTAAGTTTTGGGTGTGTACAAACTCAAATGACATTCCAGCCCTGGAACACTGACTTCCTGCAGTAGATTTACTCGCTTAAAAGTCTCTGAGTAACTCATTTCACAAGTGCAACCTTTTGCATGTGTATTCAACATATTCCAGAAATGAATTGGGCATCATATTTTGAATCTGACTAGACCTTTTAGGGTTCATCTAGTTTTAAAATGTAATTGCCCATCCATTGGAAACGCACTTGCTATCCACTCACACGTTTGGCAAAGAATAGAGCTGAAATACACTGATTTAAATGATTGTCCAGAGATTACACAATATGGTAAAGTGGAGTAGGTCAGACTGGGTGGCTTCCTTAATACTAAGTTGGTAACCACGGCACTGAATCACAAGTACAATCTAGGCTTATGTAGAGTAATATTATGTAAGGTTGACTAAATGTTCTACAATAAATATGCAAGACACATTCCCAAGATTCTTCCTCTGAAACAAAGGTAAGAAATAGTGCAAAGGCATAATTAGAGCGCCAAAGCGCTCAGAACTCTGCAATAATCAGAACATAATGAAAGTGCTGGTGTTCTCTGAGCCCTGCTGTGATCCAAAAGCTCTCCTCAAAAAACAGAGTCAGCACATAAACAGGGCCTCTGAATATGCAGAGAATGAAAAAATTAAATCAATATACATAACTAGAGTCCTGCTGGTATATAAAGGGTCTGGTATAATCAGAGAAGTGGCTGATAGTAGACTTGCCAGAATCCAGAAGCCTGATAATACGAGTGGGTCATATCAAACCTCTAATATAATAAGAAAACTACCATAATTTGTAACCTCAATGCTTGACACAACAGAAGAATCACCAATGCCTACACACTATGAGAGAGGCAATGGTTGTGTGACTACCAAAAGCAAGAAACAGACCCACAAGAATGTGACTCCTACCGTTCCCTCTCAGCAATCAGTGTTGACAGTAACATTTGGGGAAAGTGCAAAGCAGGAATTTGTCCAGTGTAATGGGTATATTAGTCAGTAAAGGCCAGGTATGATTATAGCGAAAAAAGACCTATCAAGCTGCATCCGCAGAGAAGTCCTCCTCCTAGGACATCTGAAAGCTACATGAGACCAATACGTGATAGCTACATTGGTGGTGCTCAAGGCATTCAATACAGTAGAATGAAAATACATGGTGGAACTATCAAACACATTTAGGGAGGGGAAGACATTTATCCACTGAATCCTGCCCTGGGGCAGTGGCTAGAATCCATTCAAACAATTAAATATCTGATCCTTTCCTAATACAAAGAGGAGTGAGACAAGGATGCCCACTATCACCACTAATGGTTGTGCTAATATTAGAATCAATGACAAGATTATTATGAAGTAGACTTCTGAGGAAGGTAGATTTACAAATGACAGCTGTTAGACAAGGTCTCCGCATCACCACTATTCATGTCAAACCACAATCGATTAACAGATGCTATAACCCTAATGCAGCCGTCAGTGACCCCTCATTTTTTCCAAGAGAAAAATAGGAAGATTCTTTGAGTAGTCGGGAAAAGCATTCTGATTTACATCACATTTATTCAAATTTGTAATAAATTTTCATTCTAATATAGGTAACCTGTTATGATCTCGCTATCATTGATTTTCAAGTACCACACTGTTGTCACTAATGAACGTGGTCAACCCATTGAAGACGTCTTTCAAGAAGCACGTAAAAGGTTGGAGATCAGGTTTGCGAAAGAGACTAACGTTGTCAGGAGGAGATACAAATTTTATACCCAACCACAGAGAGTTCGAGAATCCATTAATGACTTTGTTACGAGACTTCGTAAACTTTCTGTTAAATGTAGATTTGGTCCCATGGCTGAAGAAATGATACGGGATCAACTTATTGTGCAATGCAGAAGCAGAAAGACTCAAGAACGCGTATAGGCTGCTAAAGGCACCACTCTTAAAGATGCCATTGACATAGCAAAAATAGTTGAAGAATCAGAGTTCTGTATGAAGGAGATGGATTGCAGGGATTCCAAATTGAACATCACTAGCGAAAGTGAAACCTCAGAAGTGGAGGGTGTTGAAGGGGAAGTAGCTGCATCTACTAGATTCAAAGAGGGGAGGAGTGTCTCAAGCAGCAGGTTGTATCCCAGTAAGTTTGGCAGTAAGACGTGTGGCAAGTGTGGCAGCACTTATCACACGTCAGATTCTAAAAATTGCTGGGCTATTGGTAAGGAATGTAGAAGGTGTGGCCGCAAAGGCCATTTTGCCAGAATGCGTAGAAAAGCCAACAAGGGTAAGGTGGCAATGTTGTCTGAGGAGACACATTTTAGTGAGTGTTTGTCCAGGCCAGACAGAATCCTTTGTGTTGAACCTTCCCTAGATGATGTAGTAAACAAAGAAGATGTCCTCCTTACCAACTCTTCCTGCTTAGATAATAAGAGAAGACGTAGACCCAAAGCAGAGTTTGTCATTGCTGACAAAAAAGTTGATCTCATGGTAGATTTGGGGTCGTTATATACCATCATACCCAAGAGAATATACCAACAAGAATGGCCCCACATGAACCTATTGCCCAAAGATATAAATCCCGGTGGGTATCAAGGAGAAAATATAGACATATTAGGCTATATTTTGACAGCCATCCATTTCAAAGACTGGTCCGTCAAGGGAAAAGTTTATGTGGCTGAAACTGGGCCCCGCACATTGGGTTGATATCACAGATATGACCTCCATATTAAGATTTACCCTCACAGTTTTAAAAAGGTAATGGTGGTGGATGACCTCTCAGTCGAAGACATTTTGGAGGGAGGTAAGGGAGTGTTCAGAGACCAACTTGGTAATTTAGAAGGTTACGTCCACAAAATACAACTTGAACCTGGAGCCATCCTGTCAGGTCCCAGATTCTTCGCAGAGGCAGAACTGATGCTGGCTCCCAATGCCCTATCCCCAGTGACGCCGCTTCACGAGCAACGGCACCAGAGACAGGGAAAGGGGAAGTGGACAGAAAAGAGAGACACTCCAACGACAACTGGCACCCACTAGTCCGTCTATATTCTATTGGTGGTCAGGACTGCACTTGGGTTCCAGTTGTCTTTAGAGCCTTGCCCCTCTCTGTATGTGGTTGCGAGTGGTTACCATAAGGAGTGGACAATACTTCTTCAATGATAACGTTGCCTTCAAGTGGGAGTCTGTTTACTAGTACTCGTAGTTGGTCATGCAGTTCATGGAGACAGTCTTGAACTCTTGGAAGATGCGTGCAAAAAGGAACTGGGAAGGAGAGAGAGGGAGGGAAGAAAAGGGGCAGCGCAATGGGGGAGCTCTGGGGAAACTAGAATGTCTTCCAAGGAGGTGGGAAATGTTTTACTTGGTCCTCCGGTGGATGCCGGCTTGCTGTCACTGACGTTCGCAGCCTTGTCTACGCCGAAGAGATGGAGCTGCAAATCGAGGATAATTCTCCTCAGGAAAAGTCCAGAAAGTCTTTCTTACACAAGAACTCCTCAGACTCTTGCTAGAATTGCTGTCCAAGCGTAACCTGCTCTCGACGGTCTTTTCTTTACTGAACGTCGAAAGACGAGAACCTTTCACAGTCTTGGTTCTCACAGCTTAAACCCAACTTCGACTCTGAGCTAAGATATTCAGGAACGGACTATGAATTATTCTCACAGAAAACACTGAAACTCGAAATTCCTGTGAGCGCCTTGAATTACGGCCACTCACGGTAAAGTCTATTTTGAAGTGCGCAGTTCTCCGCGCTCTCGCTCTTCAAGATTACTGGAGACTAGAACGTCGCCGATATGTCACCACGACAATAGCGGCGACCATCTTGAATTCCCCAACTAATTCACATTTACCCAGAAGTTCACCATCCTAGGTTTCACCACAACCCTGGATGTCTTCCTGGAGCGGAAATGTCCTGTGTTGTATAGAGAACTGACTGAATGATTCCTGAAAGTACCCCCTCTCAAAGACCGAGACAGCGGTCCTGGCTTGGATGGAAACTGAGAATGAAAGCGTTTGACTAACTGAGAAGCATGAACATCTTCAGCTTTTTCCCAGGAGCGATCTTCCGGACCATATCCTTTCCAATCGATCAGATAAAACAACTTATTGGAACGGATCTTGGAGTCCAGAATACCTTTGACCTCGTATTCAGAATGTCCCTGAACAAGAAGTGGAGGAGGAGGCTTCTCTATTCTAACCTGAGGGGAAGTCTTTTTCAACAAGGAAACATGGAAGACGGGATGGATCTTCATGGTAGGAGGAAGTTTTAATTTCACAGTAACTGGACCCAGAACCTCCTCAATTAAGTATGGACCCACAAACCGAGGCTGAAACTTCCTATTCCCCTTGAGATGCAAATGCTTAGTGGACAACCACACCCTATCACCTGCCTGATACTCTGGATATGGTTCACGGTGCCTATCTGCATATTGCTTGTACTTCTCTTTAGCCTGCATTAAATTCTCTTCTGCAGATTTGTGAAGGGCAGACATATCTTTCAACAACTCCCCTGCTGCTGGCACCCCCAATTCCTCCTGAACACAAAAAGGGTTAGGATGTCTACCATAATTGACATAGAAAGGAGAATAGCCTGTAGATGCACTTTTCGCATTATTACATGCGAACTCAGCCATCCACAACTGATCAGCCCACTCTCCTCCCTGATCCATAAGGAACAATCTTAAATATTGTTCAAGTTCCTGATTTTGACGCTCAGTTTGACCGTCAGTCTCTGGATGATAGCTTGTAGAATACCTAGGCTCAACCCCTAACCCATGAAGAAAAGCCTTCCAGAAGTGAGAAACAAATTGAGCCCCCCGATCAGAAAGTACTATCTTGGGAACTCCATGTAACCTCACTACATATTCCCCAAATAATCTCGCCAACTCTTTTGCAGAAGGGAGTCCAGTCAGGGGAACAAAATGACACATCTTGGAGAAGGTATCCACAAAAACCAAAATGGTATTAAACCCTTTGCTAAGGGGCAGATCTACAATAAGGTCCATGGATACAGTATGCCACTAACAGGTAGGAGTTGGTAAGGGTTGCAACATACCCTGCGGAGCTTGTCGTGTAGCTTTACTTCGGGCACATAAATCACAAGACAACACATATTGCTTGACAGAGGAAGACAGCTCAGGCCACCAAAAATAACGCTGAACCAGATCTAGAGTTTTCATAATGCCCTTATGTCCAGCTAATGGTTGATCATGGCACATCCTCAAGGCCTTTTCTTATAAGGACAAGGTTGGGAGATATAACGCTTCTCGATTGTATGGCAATTGTTGGTGACACTTGCGTTCTGGATCTTGAGCTACCCAGGCCTTGATTTCTTCCGTAGACAGACTTTTCTTGACTTCTTCTTGAAATCCGTACAAAGTGACTGTGCAGATAACTTGCGTCTCCGGAATAATTGGTTGAACCTCCACCACATGCTGCGTTTCTACAGTATCAATTCGCGACAATGCATCTGCCTTCCCATTCTTGCTGCCTGGTCGATAAGTAATAACAAAATCAAAGTCAGAAAAATAGAGAGACCAACGTAGCTGCCGAGGGGTTAAGGTCTTTGCCGTTTTCAAAAATTGCAGCTTCTTGTGATCCGTGAACACGGTTACTTTATGTCGAGCTCCCAAAAGATAGTGTCTCCAGTCTTCGAAGGCATCCTTCACTGCCAAAAGCTCTTTTTCAGCAAAAGTGTAGTTAATTTCCGCTGCATTCAGTTTTCGTGATCGAAAAGCTACTGGATGCAGTTGTCCTGTATCCGGATGTCTCTGTGATAAGACCCCTCCAATCGCCTGATCTGAAGCGTCTGCTTCCACAAAGAAAGGTTCAGCTGGATCAGTATGACGTAAAAGTGGAGCGGACGTGAAACTCTTCTTCAGGGTAACGAAAGCATTCTCTGCCTCACTAGACCACTGGAATTTCACCCCTTTCTTGAGAAGTCGAGTAATTGGGACAATCAATTGTGAGAAACCGGAGATGAATCGACGGTAAAAATTAGCAAAACCCAGAAATCTCTGAATCTCCTTCACATCCTTGGGCGACGGCCAATCCTCAACAGCTCGTACCTTTCCCGGATCCATCATCACTCCCTGTGGAGAAAGCACAAATCCTAAAAACTCCACTCGATTGGAACTGAAAGTACATTTTTCCAATTTTACAAATAGATGATGAGTTTGTAGACGATGCAGCACCGTTTTCACATGTTCTGGATGTTCTTGAGGGTCCTTCGAGAAAATCAAAATATCATCTAGATAGATTACAGCAATCTTGTCGATCAGATCTCCCATAACATCGTTAATAAAATGCTGGAACACAGCAGGGGCATTGCAAAGGCCGAAGGGCATCACGCAATATTCGAACAAACCGAACTTCGTTCGGAATGCAGTCTTCCATTCGTGTTCCTCCTTCATCCGCACCAGATGGTAGGCCCCACGCAGATCCAGTTTAGTAAGGATCTGAGCATCTTTGATCTGATCCAACAAGACCGAAATTAAACGCAAAGGGTATTGATTTTTGATGGTGGCTCGGTTTAATGCTCGATAGTCAATACAGGTTCTTAAGGTTCCCTCTTCCTTCTTAGGAATGAAAAACAATGACGAGGATACCGGGGATTGGGAGGGTCTAATGAATCCATTTGCCAAATAACGATCCAGATATTCCTTCAAATATTGGTTCTCTTTTTCAGTAAGAGCATAGATTCTGCTACAAGGAAGCACCGCTCCCGGCTCCAAATCGATAGTACAATCATAAGAGCGATGTGGAGGTAATACTTCAGCTTCCCGCTCATTAAAGACTTCCTTGTATTCTTGGTACTCCGCTGGAATTTCCACAGACGTAATCACACTGACCGTCTGCCCCCCATGCGAAAGTAATTGTGACGGAGTCGGAAGGAGCTTCGGCGGGTCCTGACTATAACAATGTTCATGACAAAAATCCGATTGCATCTTCACCGTCCGATTCTCCCAATCAATTGTTGGATTGTGCAAAGCAAGCCATGGTAAGCCTAAAATCAACTGAAACTGCGGCACGTCAATCAGATTAAATTGCACCTGCTCATGATGACCATCTGCTTGATAAAGTTCCACAGGTTCGGTGTCACAAGTGATTGGGCCCGAAGACAGGTTGGTTCCATCCACCGCTCTCACTGGCTCACTCTTAGTTTTTCTGATGGACTGTATGCCCATTCGCTCTGCATACTTGATGTCGCAAAAATTGCCCGTAGCCCCTGAGTCTAGCATTACTGCCACTCCCGGAATTTCTTGACCTCGAAACTTTAATGTCAACTGCAAGATAAGATGAGGCATCAGAGTCTGCAACGTGTTCGAAAGCGAATGGCCTTCTGGGATCGTCTTCTCCTCAGGCCATTGAGTTTCGACAATGAGTTTGTTAAACTGTGCCAAATATGTAATCAAATCTCCTGACCCCTGTCTGAGCTCAAGCAATTCATTATCAGTAGCCTGAGATATCCTCCTTCTATCAAAAATGCGGAGAAACTCCGTTTTAAATTGATCAAAATCATGCAGGAAGGGATCATCTTGTGTTACCAAAGGCATTGCCCAATTTGCAGCGTCCCCACCCAGAAAGGACAAGACAAACGCCACTCTAGACTGGGCATCAGGGAAGAGGGTAGGACGACACAAAAAATGTAACGAACATTGGGTCAAAAATAACTGGGCCTTTTGAGGGTCCCCATGAAATCGCTCCGGAGCCCCTAAAGGAATTAAGGGAGAAACAGAATGAATAACTTGCGCTACCGTTCTGGTGTCAGATTCTGTGGTACCCTTGCTAGAACTTGGGGAGGGCCCTGCGGGATTACTCATTGCCAACCCATCTACCTTCCGGGACAACAGCAAGGTTTCCTGACGAGAAACTACGAACTCTTGTTTCAAATTTTTATTTTCCTCCCTCACAGCTCCAATCTCTCTCTGAATCCCTGCTAACATTTTCCCAAGGGACTTTAGACTAAACTCTTCAACCATTCTGCCTGGGCGAGTGAACCACTTGGGCACTTCAAACTGTCAGGTCCCAGATTCTTCGCAGAGGCAGAACTGATGCTGGCTCCCAATGCCCTATCCCCAGTGACGCCGCTTCACGAGCAACGGCACCAGAGACAGGGAAAGGGGAAGTGGACAGAAAAGAGAGACACTCCAACGACAACTGGCACCCACTAGTCCGTCTATATTCTATTGGTGGTCAGGACTGCACTTGGGTTCCAGTTGTCTTTAGAGCCTTGCCCCTCTCTGTATGTGGTTGCGAGTGGTTACCATGAAGGAGTGGACAATACTTCTTCAATGATAACATTGCCTTCAAGTGGGAGTCTGTTTACTAGTACTCGTAGTTGGTCATGCAGTTCATGGAGACAGTCTTGAACTCTTGGAAGATGCGCGCAAAAAGGAACTGGGAAGGAGAGAGAGGGAGGGAAGAAAAGGGGCAGCGCAATGGGGGAGCTCTGGGGAAACTAGAATGTCTTCCAAGGAGGTGGGAAAGGTCTTACTTGGTCCTCCGGTGGATGCCGGCTTGCTGTCACTGACGTTCGCAGCCTTGTCTACGCCGAAGAGATGGAACTGTAAATCGAGGATAATTCTCCTCAGGAAAAGTCCAGAAAGTCTTTCTTACACAAGAACTCTTCAGACTCTTGCTAGAATTGCTGTCCAAGCTCAACCTGCTCTTTTCTTTACTGAACGTCGAAAGACGAGAACCTTTCACAGTCTTGGTCCCACAGCTTAAACCCAACTTCGACTCTGAGCTAAGATATTCAGGAACGGACTATGAATTATTCTCACAGAAAACACTGAAACTCGAAATTCCTGTGAGCGCCTTGAATTACGGCCACTCACGGTAAAGTCTATTTTGAAGTGCGCAGTTCTCTGCGCTCTCGCTCTTCAAGATTACTGGAGACTAGAACGTCGCCGATATGTCACCACGGCAATAGCGGCGACCATCTTGAATTCCCCAACTAATTCACATTTACCCAGAAGTTCACCATCCTAGGTTTCACCACAACCCTGGATGTCTTCCTGGAGCGGAAATGTCCTGTGTTGTATAGAGAACTGACTGAATGATTCCTGACACATCCCTGTCCAACATAAGCTTAGGAAAGTTCCCATTATGGTGAGGGGAGAAGTCAAGAAGATATTGAATGAAATGTTATCTAGTGGTCTCATTGAACCCGTTGAGTGTCCTGCTTGGGTTTCTCCTGTTGTTATCATGGAGAAGGCAGATGGCAATTAGCGTTTCTGTGTTGATTTCAGGAGTATAAATCAGAATGTCATCCCTGACACCTTTCCCCTACCCAATAACAAAGAGCTAATTTTATTTTTACAAGGAGCAATATTTTTCTCTAAACTGGGTTTTTGTTACGCTTATCACCAAATACTTTTACATGACTCCTCTAAACATTTGACAGCCTTCATCACCATGGAAGGTATCTTTCAATTTACTAGGATGCCTTTCGGTTTGTCCTCGACTGATGGTGTTTTTCAGAGGATGGTCTCAGAAGTGTTTAAAGGTCTAAAAATATCATCTACTTCCAAGATAATATCCTTGTTTTTGGTAATAGTGTGAGCAGCCACAATTTAGTGTTAAAGGAAGCTCTTGCCAGACTTTTGGAATCTGGTTTAACGCTACGTAGAGAAAAATGTTTTTTCCTTGCTTCAGAGGTGGAGTACTTAGGACACTCCTTTTCTTCTGATGGTGTCAAACCCAAGAGAGATTTGTTTGCTTCTATAAAGTTGGCTCCCATTCCTAGTAACAGAGATCAGTTGCGTTCCTTCCTTGGATTAATTGACACAGTTAATACCGTGACACAGAATCGGTGTCACAGTATTAACCATCGTGGTGATTGTAAGAAACAATATGAAATGTAAATCTGTGTGAAGATTCTGAAAACAGAGTATATAGTGCAACAATGTTAAACTTTATATTGAGCCAATATTGATTACATGCTAAAGAAAACCCTGTGAATTATGCTGTTTTGTTAAAATTACTGCCAGTAGGTATATGAACATTAGGCTAGTACGTAGAATAACACAATATTTATGTTCTCATTTAGATGTTTTTAAAATTGAAAGTGTAGTCCTGAAGAAGGTGACGATCATCACTTGAACACCGAAACGCTGCGTCGACTGACTGTTTTCAATAATTTGTTTTTAATTGCAACAAAATAGTTTTTAACATATGAGAATGAAATGTTTTTAAGGTTTGATATGTGCAATGACAATATGCTTTCTAGCAAATAAAATAGAGATCTAATAGATTCAAGTTTTGGGGGTTTTCTTGTTCTATTAAAATACATTTTGTTTGTAATCAAATTTTTGGTAACCTACTTTAGACTTTACAGTTTAGAAATATATTGGTGGATGTTCCACTAGAGAGTGTGAGAGGCACAGATCCTCATTCCTTACAAAAAGAAGGGAAACTGAGCTCTTTGTTTGTTCTAGTTGTATACACCCTCTCCCTTTTCCAGTGAAAAGGGTATCTCCTTGATGATTGTTAGTCATATTAGTATTATGAAACCTTGGGTTACTGAAGTTTCGTTGGTATTGTTTGAAACTCAATAAAAGAATTGAAATGAGATGAAAGTATATGGGTCGCAGGAGAGGTAGTAGCCTTTTCTGGAAAGGTTACAGTGATGGAATGAGTTTGCATTAAAAAAGAACTGCTGATGATGGTGAAGAGACTGTGTGATAGACCAAACTGGTAAATTGGTGGTGTGGCTGTTCTTAAATGCTGTGTTGGGAGCAGACGAGGCCTTATGAAATTTGAATTGGATCTCAATTCTCGGAGTTGTGTGGATAATTTCAAACACTTGTACGGAGAATAACGTTGGTAGCATTTTTTTTCTACGTTTGTAGAAGAGCCAAAATGTATTGCAACACCAAGAGCATCCGCAGTTCCAATTCAGTAATTTTACACTGAAATGACCACTGCGGTAAGGATTGGTAGGTCGGGGATGCAGAAATACCTTGGTATTTCAAGTTACCCCTCATGGAATTTCCTTTCACCGTGGAAGGACGTCCTAGATATACACAGTTGGTAGTAACCTATTCCAACATAATCAGCTATAAGATACTCACATCAAGTATTAACATTGTGGTTGACATTCACCCAAGCATGATAGCTTAGGGCTGTATTTGTAACATTATTTTTTTCACAATAAAACACTTTTAAACCTTAAAGGTGTGGAGGACAGTGTGAACATAAGGGCGAAGAACAGTACACATTTAAATGCACAAACTCAACAAAAAATGTAAACGAGTTCATGAGGATGCTCTAATTTTCTATAGGTATCTGAATGCCTGTCTTGTCATCTACTCCTGAGCCCTGTCCTGTCAGTGCAATGCATATATAATTAGCAGTGATGTTTATTACTCTATCTTGTTTAAAGACACGTAATGTAAATGTATTGATTTGGAGGGATCAGAGGCTGTTGGTGCTGCCAGGATTCAACGATTCCAACTTGTGACCTCATGTGACACACAAACGCCTCTAACAAGCACCAAAATCAATGCACCTTCCGGCTAGCCTCAATGAGCCATACCCCTTACATTGAGCTCTAGAGCAGTGAAAGAGTGTTGACTCACAAAAACGTTGATCCTTCAGAACGCGGAACCAGACTTCTTAATACGCGCAGTTTAATATTAGAGACGTGAAAAGTGAACTTTTTTTTAAAGTTTCTAATAGATGTTTTTTTCTCTCAGCCTAGAGCACCGCAGCAGAAATTCTCACGACTGCAGCAAGGTAAGTGAAGAAGAAAGCTCAGTATTTGCCCAATGCCCGTGTTGAACCGAAAATGTCCCCTCCATGGTAAATGGACGTGTTCCCCTGCCCTTGGGGCACAGTTGCATAAAACTGGAATCCTACACTTTTGACCCTAGCATTGCGCTAATTTACAATGTGCGCAAAGACCTAAGCCTCCACCTGGACTTGTCCTATGACCTGGACTGGACAGGTGCACCAAGTGAGCCTTCATTTGTCGACATTGGACTAATGTCCCTGTCATGGGATTAGCCTGTAGAGCAGTGGTGGTTGCAATCCCTGTTTTAAGAATCATTAGTGTGACCTTTTTATCTGAGTCACTTACCGGCCCCCTCATGTAAAGCTCCGCTTCCATGTACCTGCCCAGTCCTTTGTGTTCACAAGCCAAGTATGTGTTAAGCGTGTAGCCTTTCTTTTGCGGTACATACATGATGTGTGTGAGTGTGAGCCAGACAAATGGAGGCAGAAGTGATCCCTTGTGGATGTCCTGCCCTGACCTTTCACACAATGGAGGTGAAGACTGTGCTCTCAAACAGTGGAAATGTATTGCTCTCTTTCCTGTAGCTGGAGCAAGGAGACCTAGACACTGAAGTGAGGTGAAAGGAGACCGGGTTATTTTAGATATTCTACAAGGCCTTTTGCAAGAAGCTGCTGATTAGTCTTTCTGTGCACCTGTGGTGGGTGGTCGAGGCGAGGGTTGAGACGGGAGACTCTGTTGTGAAAGTTGAGGAAGCCTTTAGCTGAGGCTTTGCCATTTTTCTTCCCCTTCTGACCTCTCCAGCTGGGCTCATGACTGCCAGGTGCAAGAATCTTACATCTCTTTGTGCCTCTGTTGTGGGTGCTCAAGGAGGCATATGGCATGCTTTGAGGTGCATCAATCTACACAAAGGGTACATCTGGAGAACAGTCAGGGAAGGGCACTTAAAAGAAGAACATCCTAAACTAGTTCTACATTTTCACACACTGAATCCACATCTCTTGTCTACCAGTCGTGTCTAGAAGTGGGTTCCACCGTAATACTTTTTTGTTTCAGTTCTAAGTCGTCCATGGCCATGGTAGAGACTGCTCCTCAGAAAACTTGGGGGGTAGCTGTGCAACCAGGACTAGTGCCTTTCTGACAGCTGATCTCCCAGAGATGTGGGGACTTCACCTGAAGTCCAAATCACTTTAATATTTTTAGTCATGACCATTCTTAGGATCTGTATAGCTTCCCACTAGATAGATCCGAATCCCCCAATGTTTTCGCAATGGCTGGCTCGACTGATAGCAACTTGTAAACTGGAGAGCGCAATCTATGCCAAAAAGGGCATGCGGGCAAAACAAAAGGCTTAGAGATATGGGAGTCTTTAACCAGTTGGTTTAGACAAATGAATTCTTAGGGCTCGCTTAATGTATTTCTTATGTTGAGTTTTTGATTGTCCTTATTTATTCCGCTTTCTATTTAATGTCGATTCAGAAAAGAGGGTGGTGATGAACATAGTATCTGAATTAAGCAGACCACTCTTACCCAGTCCAAAGATCAGGGCTTGATCCATCACCGTTTTTTAGCTCACTGCACCATCCCAGCTCAGAACCTGGCTACATGCAAATTAGTCTGACCCTGGCCCAGTGCATCATGGGAACAGGGCAGACCAAACTACCAAGCCAATTCTTATACTGGGAAGGAGACAAGCTACCGGGGACCGGTTTCTGGCATTTCAGCCGTCTTCGGCCCGGCTTGCTTGAATCCTGATGGTGCAATGAGCAAGGGACTCACATCTGAGTATACCCTTCCACGCTTATGGTGGACAAAAACGATTCAGAAAAGGGGGTGGTGATGAACATAGTGTCTGAATTAAGCAGACCACTCTTACCCAGTCCAAAGATTAGGGCTTGATCCATCACCGTTTTTTAGCTCACTGCACCATCCCAGCTCAGAACCTGGCTACATGCAAATTAGTCTGACCCTGGCCCAGTGCATCATGGGAACAGGGCAGACCAAACTACCAAGCCAATTCTTATACTGGGAAGGAGACAAGCTACCGGGGACCGGTTTCTGGCATTTCAGCCGTCTTCGGCCGGCTTGCTTGAATCCTGATGGTGCAATGAGCAAGGGACTCACATCTGAGTATACCCTTCCACGCTTATGGTGGACAAAAACGATTCAGAAAAGGGGGTGGTGATGAACATAGTGTCTGAATTAAGCAGACCACTCTTACCCAGTCCAAAGATCAGGGCTTGATCCATCACCGTTTTTTAGCTCACTGCACCATCCCAGCTCAGAACCTGGCTACATGCAAATTAGTCTGACCCTGGCCCAGTGCATCATGGGAACAGGGCAGACCAAACTACCAAGCCAATTCTTATACTGGGAAGGAGACAAGCTACCGGCGACCGGTTTCTGGCATTTCAGCCGTCTTCGGCCCGGCTTGCTTGAATCCTGATGGTGCAATGAGCAAGGGACTCACATCTGAGTATACCCTTCCACGCTTATGGTTGACAAAAACGATTCAGAAAAGGGGGTGGTGATGAACATAGTGTCTGAATTAAGCAGACCACTCTTACCCAGTCCAAAGATCAGGGCTTGATCCATCACCGTTTTTTAGCTCTCTGCACCATCCCAGCTCAGAACCTGGCTACATGCAAATTAGTCTGACCCTGGCCCAGTGCATCATGGGAACAGGGCAGACCAAACTACCAAGCCAATTCTTATACTGGGAAGGAGACAAGCTACCGGGGACCGGTTTCTGGCATTTCAGCCGTCTTCGGCCCGGCTTGCTTGAATCCTGATGGTGCAATGAGCAAGGGACTCACATCTGAGTATACCCTTCCACGCTTATGGTGGACAAAAACGATTCAGAAAAGGGGGTGGTGATGAACATAGTGTCTGAATTAAGCAGACCACTCTTACCCAGTCCAAAGATCAGGGCTTGATCCATCACCGTTTTTTAGCTCACTGCACCATCCCAGCTCAGAACCTGGCTACATGCAAATTAGTCTGACCCTGGCCCAGTGCATCATGGGAACAGGGCAGACCAAACTACCAAGCCAATTCTTATACTGGGAAGGAGACAAGCTACCGTGGACCGGTTTCTGGCATTTCAGCCGTCTTCGGCCCGGCTTGCTTGAATCCTGATGGTGCAATGAGCAAGGGACTCACATCTGAGTATACCCTTCCACGCTTATGGTGGACAAAAACGATTCAGAAAAGGGGGTGGTGATGAACATAGTGTCTGAATTAAGCAGACCACTCTTACCCAGTCCAAAGATCAGGGCTTGATCCATCACCGTTTTTTAGCTCACTGCACCATCCCAGCTCAGAACCTGGCTACATGCAAATTAGTCTGACCCTGGCCCAGTGCATCATGGGAACAGGGCAGACCAAACTACCAAGCCAATTCTTATACTGGGAAGGAGACAAGCTGCCGGGGACCGGTTTCTGGCATTTCAGCCGTCTTCGGCCCGGCTTGCTTGAATCCTGATGGTGCAATGAGCAAGGGACTCACATCTGAGTATACCCTTCCACGCTTATGGTGGACAAAAACGATTCAGAAAAAGGGGTGGTGATGAACATAGTGTCTGAATTAAGCAGACCACTCTTACCCAGTCCAAAGATTAGGGCTTGATCCATCACCGTTTTTTAGCTCACTGCATCATCCCAGCTCAGAACCTGGCTACATGCAAATTAGTCTGCCCCTGGCCCAGTGCATCATGGGAACAGGGCAGACCAAACTACCAAGCCAATTCTTATACTGGGAAGGAGACAAGCTACCGGCGACCGGTTTCTGGCATTTCAGCCGTCTTCGGCCCGGCTTGCTTGAATCCTGATGGTGCAATGAGCAAGGGACTCACATCTGAGTATACCCTTCCACGCTTATGGTGGACAAAAACGATTCAGAAAAGGGGGTGGTGATGAACATAGTGTCTGAATTAAGCAGACCACTCTTACCCAGTCCAAAGATCAGGGCTTGATCCATCACCGTTTTTTAGCTCTCTGCACCATCCCAGCTCAGAACCTGGCTACATGCAAATTAGTCTGACCCTGGCCCAGTGCATCATGGGAACAGGGCAGACCAAACTACCAAGCCAATTCTTATACTGGGAAGGAGACAAGCTACCGGGGACCGGTTTCTGGCATTTCAGCCGTCTTCGGCCCGGCTTGCTTGAATCCTGATGGTGCAATGAGCAAGGGACTCACATCTGAGTATACCCTTCCACGCTTATGGTGGACAAAAACGATTCAGAAAAGGGGGTGGTGATGAACATAGTGTCTGAATTAAGCAGACCACTCTTACCCAGTCCAAAGATCAGGGCTTGATCCATCACCGTTTTTTAGCTCACTGCACCATCCCAGCTCAGAACCTGGCTACATGCAAATTAGTCTGACCCTGGCCCAGTGCATCATGGGAACAGGGCAGACCAAACTACCAAGCCAATTCTTATACTGGGAAGGAGACAAGCTACCGTGGACCGGTTTCTGGCATTTCAGCCGTCTTCGGCCCGGCTTGCTTGAATCCTGATGGTGCAATGAGCAAGGGACTCACATCTGAGTATACCCTTCCACGCTTATGGTGGACAAAAACGATTCAGAAAAGGGGGTGGTGATGAACATAGTGTCTGAATTAAGCAGACCACTCTTACCCAGTCCAAAGATCAGGGCTTGATCCATCACCGTTTTTTAGCTCACTGCACCATCCCAGCTCAGAACCTGGCTACATGCAAATTAGTCTGACCCTGGCCCAGTGCATCATGGGAACAGGGCAGACCAAACTACCAAGCCAATTCTTATACTGGGAAGGAGACAAGCTGCCGGGGACCGGTTTCTGGCATTTCAGCCGTCTTCGGCCCGGCTTGCTTGAATCCTGATGGTGCAATGAGCAAGGGACTCACATCTGAGTATACCCTTCCACGCTTATGGTGGACAAAAACGATTCAGAAAAGGGGGTGGTGATGAACATAGTGTCTGAATTAAGCAGACCACTCTTACCCAGTCCAAAGATCAGGGCTTGATCCATCACTGGTGTTGGATCTAGCCCTGATCTCTTGACTGGGTGAGAGCTTTCTGCTTAATTCAGAGACTCTGTCCCTCAACATAACGGATTGGGAGGCAAATTCTGCATGCCTTTTGGAGGCAGTCCATTTTAATTCAAAAGGAGACCGAAAATGTGGGTTTTACGAGTTTTCTAATGATGAGAATGGAGGGCGCTCCATATCCTAACAGCAGCACCAGCGCAGTGTTTCTGGGCACACATAATTTTGAACTGGTTATTTCAAACTGTAGGTAGCTGTGGTTTTCCAGACCTCTTTGATTGCCTGAAATAGTGAGTAGCTTTCAGAGGTATGTGGTATTATTGAGGGGTAAGTGCTTATAAGCGAGGAAACATTACTTCTGTGTCAGTCTTGTAATTATTGATATGATCAAATGTTTTTATGTGAGTGGTAAGTCTGGGCCCGGAGTATAATACTGCCTTAGGTGGAGCGTGCGACTATGGAGTACTGGCTAAAGTAATGTTCATGAAGTAAAGCCTGGAGACAGAAAGGGCGTGTAATTTTTTCTCTGGATGGGTCGCTTAAATTAGGTCTTTATTTTTTAAGGAATGTGGAAAGAAGTTAGCAGATTTAGTCACCAGATTAATGTGACAGATGATAATGAGCTTTGAATCTGTAGTAATGCTAAGGGATTTTACTGTGGTTGAAAGAAGACAAAGAGCCTTCAGTTTTCAGTACATCCTATGATATGGGATCACATTTTTTTCTGTAGCTGGATGAAATGAGAAGGAATTCTGCATTTTGTGGATTGAACATTAGGACATTTGTGAGCACCCAAGTGTAGAGTGTTTCAAAGACCTCATTGGTTAATGGTTTTTGTTAGATTTGTGTAGTGTTCGCCTATTAGTGGATGGAGGATCATTTATTCTCATTGGGCACCACTATGTACAGGTTGAACACTGTAGGTGCTAGGATTAAAGGATGGGAAATACCACAAGACTTTGAGACATTTTTTCCAGTTTTAGCCACGGGATGCCAATGGGTGAGAAGTGAAGAGAGCCAACACAGGATGCAGGCCAGGGAAGTCCATGCAGCATTGCAGGTTTCAAAGTTGGGGGCAATGAGTAACTGTGCCAAAAAGCTCCAAAAGACTGAGAAGTATGAGTAAACAAGGTTCTACATGTCATCCTGGGATCTTCAGTGTGACTGCTTCCTTACTGATTCCTGGAAAGAAAATAAACTAATAGTCTGTTTGAGACAAGGAGAAAATTGGCCAGCTTCTCGAGAACCCAAAGTTGCTTTAGTAAGAGATGCATTCGTCCAAGCATGCCAGGCACATTCAAAGACGTGAAAGCTATCTTGAAAGATGTTAGCTGGCAAGTGCTCTGTTAATCATTTGCTGGTTTGAGGTGCTTGATGATGGAATATCGATCATCAGAGCAGTTGGTAATGAAGCAGTAACAAGTGATTTTGCATTTGTAAGGAGTATAATCATCAAAGGTGTGATCGGATCAGATCCATTAAGTGATTTCAACACTTCATGGATCTGATCATGTCAGTAAAATAGGTGATGAATTCCTTTCAATCAGAGAGTGAGTAAGAGTGTATAGATTCCAAATGCGGAACTGTGTTGGACTGAATGTGCTGGAAAATTAATCTAGCATGGTTGGATGATGTATCACTTTACCCATGGATAGAATTTGATATTTTTATGTAGGATGGTATATTTCTAGTCTTTTCTCAGTACTTTTAGTTTAGTATGCAGTTGTTAGACCTGGCCCTTTTGACAGGTGTATCCCCAAACGTTTTCCCTTTTTCCTCCTATTGTTCTGACTGTGTTTTTATTGGTTGTAGGATTCTGGGCACTTTACCACAGCTAATCAGTGCTAAAGTGCATAAGCTTTGTATAAATTGTGACAATGATAGGTTATCCATGAATGGCATATCTGATTTACTGGTAAGTCCCCATGGGCAGGGTGCAGTGTATGTGAAAGGTAGGACATGTACTGGTGTGTGTGTGACATGTCCTGATAGTGAGATACAGTGTAGTTCATTTTTCACTGCTGAAAGGCTATCTGTCTCATAGGCTTATCAATAGGGCTGCACTATGCCATTTTACATATGTAACGTTCAAGAGGGACAAGATAGGAGAACTAAGTTTAGACTCTCTGAACTCCGAATTTATTAACGCACCTTTTGGTAAAAAATTTTTTTTAATCCTCTGTTTGAAAATGCCACTTTTAGAAAGTGGGCATTTTCTTACTTTACCACGCTGTATGTGAGTGACAGGAGCTGAGATGTGCATTTAGTCTAGACAGTCACTGGTAGGGTTGAGGTGTGCCCTGCCTTGGTGACTAATTTCAGGGCTGGCTGAATAGACCTGTACGAGTTTTGCTTACACCTGAATAGGCTGTGTCTTTGCACAATGCTGTCTCTGCTTCCTGTGGTCATGCTGCACCAGGTAGGAGAGGGGTTGGTTTAGACTGGATTAATAGACTCTTGCCACAAAGAGAACAAATACATTTTTGGGTATAAATATTACAGCTAAAACCCCAGGACTTTAGATTGCTTCAAGGAACAAGAGGACCCTGCAAAGAAGAAGAGTAGAAGGATTCTGTGAGGAGCGCTGCCTTTTCTGAGTGAGGGGTGGGTTGGCCTGCAGTTGCTGCTTCTGTCGGTGGTAGAGGAAAAGGATTTACTCTTTTTGCCCCGATGTGGTATCCTGCTTGGGAACAATCTCCAAGGGCTTGTGTCTCAGGGATACAAAGGACTCAAGAAGGCTACTTGCTATGCTTGAAAAGGGCCTGCTTTTAGGACAGTTGGAGAAGCTATGTGAGGAGCACTACCCCAAATTGGTGTGGAGTAGGACGTCCTACAGTTGTTGTTCTTGCCTGGGACAGGGGAAAGACTGGAGTGTTTGTGGAATTTTAGTTTACGAGCTGAACATCATCTGCGCCAGCTTGTCACCCACGTACAATGTGCACGACAGCCATTTTAGGTATCATGGTCTCCCTGTCCACGATCGATCGCCAGCGCGCTCCTCTGACCCTGCAAGCATCCTCCGCGCACCCTGGCTCCCCCCTCCCTCCCTCACATGAGCATAACCCTTCTCCTCCTGCATGACCCTGTCCTTGGGGGTCACGCTCGCGCCTGACCAACACCCCCTCTCCTTCCATGAATACCCCTCTGTTGATAAACCATCCCTCCGCGCTCGAATTGTCCACGCGGCATGAATACCACTCCTTTGATGACCCCTTCCCCCGAGTCCAACTGTCCACACAGGTCCGAGGCCATCGCCTAAGCCGGAAGATACCATTTACTGCCCCTTATTGTATGGAGTCGCTCCTCTTCAAAGGACCCACTATTGATCATGGCCTCCCCACCCCATGGGATACGATCAGGCGCACACATCCTAAGAATCGGCGGAACACTTAGCCGCATGATAACCCCCTCCTGTTATCAGCAGGGTGAGGACCTCTATTGTGGATGTATGTGGGGGTGGGTTTGACACAAGGATTATGGGGATGTCATTTCATAAGTTTAAAGAGTCCTTTATGCAATAAAGAATGCTGACATGTCATAAACCAGGATATAAGAGGCCAGGCCTCAGAGAGGCTGTTAGAGCACCTCGAGACGATACCTTGTTGTCTGATCTGATGTGTTCTGCTCCGTCGGAATAAAACTTCTGTTTCCTGCCTTCTGGTCTCCGGCGCCTGCCTCATTGCTTGGTAATTTGAATGGTACAAAGGCGGTTAGCGCCGGGCAAATCTTGAAGAAGGTCATAGCCCTACCCTTTTTCCACAATTGGCGTCCCAAAGCGTGGGGCCCATCAGCGACACGTGGATCCAGTGGGAGAGGTCCCGACGACAGAGTGAACGACTGCAACGATCGGGAGAGCTCGTGTCCGATAGACCCTCGTCTGACAGCCGATCATCCGACCTTCACTAGTTCCGAACAGACCTCTCTCGAGTGATCTACGGTCCTGACTGGGAACCATCAGGATTGCCACTAACATCGCGAAGAATAGAGGACGATCGGGCGCTGGATTCGGAAGACAGGAAACCGTCCATGCGGTCCGGGTAAGGTCGTGTAAACACGACAAATTGAGAAATGATTGTTTGATTTGGATAATACTAGTATTACGCTTTGTTGATCCCTCTGGAGATTCACCGTCTGCAAACGGAGAAACAACAGGCTCTCTGTTTGCAAACAGTGAAGGATAGGTAACGCAGACTTTTGTCCCCATTGTAATCCGTCGGGCCTATCTTCCTCCCCCACTGTTTTCCCGAACTGT
The DNA here is from genome assembly GCF_964263255.1 of Lissotriton vulgaris. Taxonomy (NCBI): domain Eukaryota; kingdom Metazoa; phylum Chordata; class Amphibia; order Caudata; family Salamandridae; genus Lissotriton; species Lissotriton vulgaris. The sequence goes on along the minus strand of NC_141691.1, from coordinate 1,660,771,752 downwards.
CGTTCGTGGATTGTTGTCTGGAGATTCTCTGTCTGCAAACAGGGAAGAACAAGGTCTCTCTTTGCAGGTAGAAAAAGAGTGGGTAACGCAAACCTTTAACACGTCGTACCCACTTATTCTCCTCACTGATTGTTTGATTGACCGAACATTGATTGTTCGATATTGGTTCTTTTGAGGTATTCACCGCCTGCAAACAACGGAGAATAGAAATATTCTGTCTAGTCTTTGCCCGCCGTGATAAGATAGGTAGTGCAGACCTTTGTCCCCGTTGTAACCCGTCATGCCTATCTTCTCCCCACTGATTGGTAGCCTGTTCAGCCCGGACCGCTTATTAGAGATGAACCATCCAGCCCCACTGGAAGGCACCCCTAATAAGGACATGTTCACCAAGCATGGACTAGTCGCTATTGCCTATACTAGGTTATGGCATAAATACACAAAAACGGACCTCAAAAGTCAGTGGCCACTGATAGGTTCCTTTGATGAGCATAAAATAAAAACATTAGAAATAGCGCTCCAGAAAAATAAGACTACGCCCACTATGCTCGATAGTATCGGCATGTGGCGCAAAGAAACGGAACAACGAAGAAAAAGAGAAGAAGCAAAAATAGGGAAAGAATTACGAAAGGCAGCCCACCTAGCCGCTAAGCAATTAGAAGAAGAAATAAAGGAAAGAAAGGAAGCTACAGAAAACCAAGAATCAGGGTCGACAGGTCAATGTCCTGTTAGGACCCCCTCTGCGCTCTACCCTGAATTGCCCTCCAAACAGCGTGCGAACGATGAGTTACTGCTAGGTCCCCCAATCATCTACATGCCCCCTCCATATGCCCCCTGCCAACAACACCTGCAGGCCCTGAGTGCGAGCGAGAACGGCCTTAGCGCTAGTGCACCAGCCCTCCCGGCCTCCGCACCAGCCACATTAGCAGCACCACCAGATGCCCCCGAGGTTAGCGAGCACCCACCAGCCAGACCAAACAGGTTGAGCAAAGATGAGCGGGATGGGATTGACAAAATAGCAAAGACACTAGTGGAACGAAGGGAGAGCGAAGAATACACAATGAACATGTATAACTCGCATGCCGACAGCCACAGACGGCATTTCATTTTGCGATTCAGCTACCACACCCTGAACGCATATGAGGATAGGTATCAAAGTAAGGGCCCCGCTAAACTGACAACGCTCTATAGGAAGATTGATGTTGGAGATGGGACTGAATGTGAGGCGACGGAGCTCTTCATGCAGACGCTTGAGGTCTTCCGCCACCTCACGGAACAAAAACCAGAAGCCAAGGTTACAGTCCCTGAAACGACCTCCGTAGAAGTAGCCAACACTATGATGCCCATCAGAGAAGCGGCCCCATACTGGATTCCGCCACGTGGTCTGGGAACAAACGATGATATTAATCACGCAGATGCAAAAGGGAGGGTTGTGTACAATTGGGTTTACCAACCATGGGACCGACAAGATATCCTAACTTTTAGACAAACTCTGCCCGATCTAAGAAAGAACCCGACAGCATTCTATACCGAATTGGGCAGAGCCTTGGGTTCGACGATAATGACTTTAGCGGACATTGACTTGTTTTTCGGGTTATGCCTGCCAGCTGACGTGTGGAAGCAAATCCGGAAGGCTGACCACACAGATCTGTTTGGACATACCTGGGAGCAACTCAGTGAACTAGATAGACAGCGAGAGCCTGGAAGGAAACCAGTAAAGGACATATTAGAACTCCCCGACAAATTAGTTCAGAAGTTAAAGACACTGATCCCAGAGAAAAAGGTAGATTGGTCGATAGTCACGGCCTTTCGTCAGAAACCCCAAGAAGATGTATCAGAATACTTCTCCCGATTCGAGACGGTGTTCTCCGACTACAGTGACCAAGACATGACCACCGCAACCGGACAACACCTGTTCGTACAAAACTATGTGAAGGGCCTATCACAGGAGGTCTCCCAAAAATTGCAGACGAGTGAGAGTAGTTGGGGGGCCTCCAAACCCGCAGCTATCCTTCAGATGGCTCAGTATTACGAGCACCAGAAGAATGAGAATAATAGGGCGTCCGAGAAAAAGAAGAAAGATTTGAAAGAAAGGGTGATGATAGCCCAGATACAAGGTATAGCGGTCGGACGGGAACCCCAAAGGGGGAACTACCAATCGACCATCCCTAGAAATCCCCCTCCTAAAGATCACACCCCAACACCCCACACTGGACGTAGAGACATTAGCGATGACCAATGTGCCTTCTGCAAAGGATTCGGCCATTGGAAATCCCAGTGTCCGGTTCTGCTAGAGATGAACAGAAATAGGGACCCCAAGGATGTAGCGGGTGGACCGAGAAATAGGGGACAAGGACGAGGGCACACAAACGACACCAACAATGACAGATCAGGGAGATCGAACACATTTGACCGCCCCCGACAGAACCAGTATCAACTATCCGACAGTGAGAATGCCCCCGATTTTGCATAGGACTGCCAGGGGCAAGGGAGGGATCCAGTCGAGCTCTGTGTTGACCAGCAAGGTCCTTATGTCACTGCTAAGGCCCTGGGTACAGAGTCTCCATTTTTGGTAGACACTGGGGCGACACGTAGTGTGTTATCAAAACGACTGATTCCAAGGGCACCCTTGTCTGGCTCACACATTACATCGATAGGTTTCGATGGGACGCCCTCCACTAACCCCCTGTCCGTACCCGTCACCTTTGACCTAGAAAGCAACACCACTGATACAACATTTCTGCTCTCCTCCAACTCCCCTGACGCCATTATGGGCATTGACTTACTGAAGCATTTTCGAGCTACCATTAGGTGTTCCCCGGATGGAATCCGAGTCATCCTGTACGACAACCCAGACATACCCAAATCCTGCCCTGCACGACACATGTGCCCCATAACTGATGCTGACCTGTCCTTGCTTGATACCCTACCTCCGTACCTATGGGCCAAAAATCACTCTGATGTGGGGCGAATGATGATTGACCCTATTCATATAACTGTGAGACAGGACGCTATGCTCCCGAAACTCCCGCAGTATCGGATATCGCCCGAGGGTGAGAAGGCACTGGTAGCGATCATTCAGTCTCTGGTAGATGCAGGGGTGGTCGAAGAAGTGGTTAGCAATATCTGCAACAGCCCTATCCTACCCATTGTCAAGAAGCAAGGCGAGGGAGATGAGAAAGCGTACCGCTTCATCATCGACCTGCGAGAGATCAACAAAGTGGTTGTACCCCAATACCCCGTAGTCTCAGATATCACCACCATTCTGACCCTCATCCCGTCCACTGCCACCACCTTCACTGTTATCGACCTCAAGAATGCGTTTTTCTCTATCCCCATCCATCCAGACAGCCGTTATCTCTTCGGCTTCACCCTGAAATCCCGCTCGTACCGATTTTGTAGAGCTCCCCAGGGGTACACTGAAAGTCCCAGTATTTACAACCAGGCCCTCAAAAGACAGCTGGACACGGTCCAGCTACCGGATGGAGTGGTATTGATCCAATATGTCGATGATATCCTTTTGGCAGCCGACACCACCCCACTTGCAATCACGGCCACTGTTCAACTCCTACACTTTCTTGCAGAAAATGGCCACAAGGTTTCCAAAAAGAAATTGCAGTTCTGCCAGCCACAAGTGACATACCTAGGCCATCTCCTGTCCAAAGAAGGGAGGAAACTCACACCCGACCGAATCCAAACCATCCTAGACACCCCCGTCCCAAAAACACAAAAGCAAGTCCGCTCTTTGGTTGGCCTAACCTCTTTTTGCAGACAATGGTTACCCAATTTCAGCCTCATTGTAAAACCCCTACTTGCCCTGTTGGCCAAAGACGCCCCCTTCCCGCTCCCTTGGACCCCTGAGTGTCAAGCATCCTTTAAGGAATTACGAGATGCCCTCTGTTCAGCGCCCGTCCTGGGAACCCCGGATTACTCCAAACCCTTCTCCCTTTTCACCCACGAAAGGGAGGGGTGTGCATTGTCGGTCCTGACTCAGTCTATAGGTCCAAAGCAGCGCCCTTGTGCCTACTTCTCCGCCACTCTTGATCCTGTAGCCAGAGCTTTGCCTGCCTGCCTTCGAGCAGTAGCTGCCTCTGCTGTCTCTATCCGTCAGAGCGAGGGAATCGTACTTTCCAACTCCCTCACTGTGTTAGTGCCCCATGCTGTCGACACCCTTCTGAACCAAACCAAGACTCAACATTTGACTAGCGCACGACTGACAGGGTACGAATTGACGCTACTTGCACCCCACATCACACTAAAGAGATGCACGACTTTGAATCCTGCCACATTGTTGCCCCTGCCAGAAAATGACCCCGACGTTCCTCCCATACACGACTGTGTGACCCTCACGGACGAACAAACTAGGAGTAGAGTTGACCTCCGAGACACTGCTTTCACCGACCCCGATGGAGAGCTATGGGTAGACGGCTCATGCATCAAACTCCCAGATGGCACCACTTCAGCTGCCTATGCAGTAACGACAGCCCGAACAGTAGTTGAGACAGCCCGCATCCCACAACGATCTGCCCAGGCAGCAGAGCTGATAGCCCTCACACGAGCATGCATCATAGCCACGGGGACCACCGCGAACGTATATACAGACAGCCAGTATGCCTTCGGGGTGGTTCACCATTTTGGGCTCCTGTGGAGGGAAAGGGGATTCCTGACGTCCCACGGCACCCCCATCCTTCACGGAGATCTGGTTTCTGCCCTGATTGAAGCGGTTCTCCTCCCCAAACGACTAGCAGTGATCAAATGCCAGGCACACAAGAAGGTGACAGACTTAGTCGGACAAGGGAATGCACTAGCCGACATCACTGCACGAACCACAGCTGAGAATAGGACGGCGACACGCATGTATGTGACCAGGTCACAAGCAGAAAAATGGACTGACGCAAGAGAAATTATCAGAGACATCCAGTCGGCCAGCACCCCTCACGAACTGACTAAGTGGGCAGGGGTGGGTTTGAAGGATGATGAGGGCTGCTGGCGAACAAAAGATGCAAACCAATGGTTGCTGCCTGACTCATACCTGATCCCCATACTGACGATGGCTCATTCCCCCGCACACATAGGATCTGCACCCATGATCGAACTCATTTCCAAAGTCTGGCATAACGACAAAATCCCCGACTCAGCCAGACGCCTAGTCCAGCAGTGCCTTATCTGTCTGCAACACAACCCTGGGAAAGGAACTGTGGTACCCCGGGGAGGGTTTGGGACCCCCAATCACCCCTTTGAGGTCCTCCAGATGGATTACATCCAGCTGGAGAGATGTCAGGGCTTGAAGTATGTACTGGTCATTGTATGTGCCTTCAGCAAATGGGTAGAGGCCTATCCAACCCGTGACAACACTGCCATGACGACTGCCAAAGTACTACTGAAAGAATTCTTTCCTCGCTATGGCCTTTGTCGAATTTTATGGAGCGACAATGGCCCCCACTTCATTGCTGAGGTTATCCAACTAATCCTGAAGGGATTGGGGGTGAAACAGAGATTTCACGCAGTCTTCCACCCCCAATCCGCCGGCCTGGTGGAACGCCATAATGCCACACTGAAGTTGAAATTGTCAAAAATAGTGGCCACCACCGGACTTAAATGGCCAGATGCCCTCCCACTGGCCTTGCTATCGATGCGCTCCACTCCCACCAAACACCATTTGACCCCCTACGAGGTTGTATTCGGGCGACCGATGAACCTCTGGACTGCTCCCAAACCAACCTCCATTCATGACGTCCCGGACGTCCTACTGTCTGATTATTTGTGCAAGTTAACTAAAACGTTGTCTGTCATTCATCAACAGGTGCAGCAGGCCATCCCCGATGCTTCCAGGGGCCCAGGCCACGACATCCAACCGGGGGACTTCGTTCTAATCCGAAACTTCCAACGGACCAAGAGCTTGGAACCCCGGTGGACGGGCCCCTGGCAAGTGCTAATCACCACACGGACGGCGCTTCGAGTGGAGGGGAAGAGGCATTGGCTGCACGCACACCACTGCCGGAAGGTCTCCGCGACCCTGGCCACGACAGAAAACGTCAACACCCAAGAAGAGCTCCTGAACAAAGATCGACCAACATTGAACTGTTATCCCGATACTGAGGCACTTGAACTTGCAAAATTCTCTGATCCCACTGTGCCAACCAGAGAAGGGTATTTCCTGCGTCGAAAGGAGGGAGCTTCAGCTAAGTAGGCCACGGACTAAGTTGAATCTCAGAACGGTGACCTAAACACAACCAAGGGTTACCGGGAGAGAAGTTAAACGAAGTCTGTGGTTCTGCCCGCTACCGAGCACCTTGAAGATGATGGAAGCGCCAGATAAGAAGATGATGGAAGCGCCAGATAAGAAGATGATGGAAGCAACAGGAAATACCCACTATAGGAACCCAAAGACTGACAATTTGCACAAATCGAAGACAATCGCCCTCTTTATTGTCTTCCTCTTTTGCCTCCTCCTCATGACCTCCTTCTGGATCCTGGAGGAAAGCACACTGGCTCATCAAGCATTGCTGCCCACTGCACGACCAACCCCCATGAAAGAGCACCACCTGATCTCCCTGTCACCTCAGCTCCGAGAAAGACGCAGGGAGTTCTGGAACAATTCCTTCGTGCAACTGTTGCACCAACACAACCTTGCTGTAAATGCCACGAACTGCTGGATCTGCGGATTGCTCCCGCATGCCACTGGACACTCCATTCCCTTCATCCCTTCTCCTTTCTCAGTTCACGGCTCCTGCCTCGCCAGGTTGATCCTCATGCAAGTGAGCCACAAGGATAACGCCACTTCCAGTCAGACAGTGTCGCACTTCTACTCCGTGTTCTGGCTGAACAAAACCGGAAAGACCTCTGCTCCCCTGTGTCCTGCGCTCACAGGCGCCACCTTCCTTAAAGACATTCCAGCCAAAGAACGCGTCGAAGTACAGGTGCTCCACAATCCAGCTAGATCCACCTTCTCTCATCTGCGAAAACAAACTACCGCCACTCTGACTGTGGCTCCGTCTGTTATCAATGTCACGGGTCTTGTGTGTCTCGAAGGCCAGGGAACACAGCTGGTGGGTCGCAGTTCCTGCCGAATCATCAGAACATTGGACTCAGTTGATCTCCCTTCCTTCGTTGCTTCTCCAAACATGTACTTTGTGTGTGGCACCAAAGCTTACACCTGGCTCCCGAAAGGTTGGAAGGGTATTTGCTACATTGCCTTCGTTCTCCCCCCCACTTATGTAGCCCCTGCTAACCATCACCGGCAGAGGCGTGCAGATGACATTGGACAAGCCGACTCCACTGGGGCACAGTTCCTGGATGCAGCAAAGGGACTCGTTCCCCTGTGGGGCCCAATGGCAAACAGCCGCGCTATCCGACACCTGACCCAGGCAATAGAAACAACGATCAACATCACGGCTGGCATCCTCGCTAACAACACGGCTGAGCTTCAGGCGGTCCGCCTTGTGACCCTTCAAAACCGCCTTGTTCTTGATGTGGTTCTAGCCGATCGAGGGGGAGCGTGCCGCATCATCGGATCTAGCTGTTGCACCTACGTGCCAGATAACTTGCCTTCAGTCTACAAAGCAATTGAACACCTCCACAGACTTTCCTCAGAGGTTCACCAAGAACAAGAAGGATGGTCACTTGGGAGCTGGTTTTGGGACACTTTGAAGGACTGGGGTTGGAGGTTGTTTTCCTTCGTACTGATACCTGTTGTGATATTATGTGGGTGTTGTTTAGGTATCCAATGTCTGCCATCTCTGTGCAGCTTCGTTTCTAACTGTATGTGCCCAAAGACTTTGGACTTCCGAAATGAGCACATGAGTCCCCTCTATGAAGTAGAAATACGTGGCCTTATGGGGATAAATCCGAACTGACAAGTTGGCGAGACATGTTAAAAGGGAGGACTGTGGAATTTTAGTTTACGAGCTGAACATCATCTGCGCCAGCTTGTCACCCATGTACAATGTGCACGACAGCCATTTTAGGTATCATGGTCTCCCTGTCCACGATCGATCGCCAGCGCGCTCCTCTGACCCTGCAAGCATCCTCCGCGCACCCTGGCTCCCCCCTCCCTCCCTCACATGAGCATAACCCTTCTCCTCCTGCATGACCCTGTCCTTGGGGGTCACGCTCGCGCCTGACCAACACCCCCTCTCCTTCCATGAATACCCCTCTGTTGATAAACCATCCCTCCGCGCTCGAATTGTCCACGCGGCATGAATACCACTCCTTTGATGACCCCTTCCCCCGAGTCCAACTGTCCACACAGGTCCGAGGCCATCGCCTAAGCCGGAAGATACCATTTACTGCCCCTTATTGTATGAAGTCGCTCCTCTTCAAAGGACCCACTATTGATCATGGCCTCCCCACCCCATGGGATACGATCAGGCACACACATCCTAAGAATCGGCGGAACACTCAGCCACATGATAACCCCCTCCTGTTATCAGCAGGGTGAGGACCTCTATTGTGGATGTATGTGGGGGTGGGTTTGACACAAGGATTATGGGGATGTCATTTCATAAGTTTAAAGAGTCCTTTATGCAATAAAGAATGCTGACATGTCATAAACCAGGATATAAGAGGCCAGGCCTCAGAGAGGCTGTTAGAGCACCTCGAGACGATACCTTGTTGTCTGATCTGATGTGTTCTGCTCCGTCGGAATAAAACTTCTGTTTCCTGCCTTCTGGTCTCCGGCGCCTGCCTCATTGCTTGGTAATTTGAATGGTACAAAGGCGGTTAGCGCCGGGCAAATCTTGAAGAAGGTCATAGCCCTACCCTTTTCCCACATGTTCTTCACATTTTTGTTTTCTAAAGCAAACCTAGGAGAAGCGCTTTTGGCTCTGCTCCCTGATCAATACATGTTGTGTGCGCTGCCTTTCCAGCACTGTGCTGCATGTACCGACTAGAATACAGCAGGGGGCTCTGCTGAAGTGGCCTTGTGTTGTGTGGAGCCCGCCTGCAAAAGATTTGCATATGGCTGGGTCTGAACTGGTGTGGCAAAGTTAGCTAAATAACGATGATGGATTTAACCCAGATCTAATAGAGACTAAGGGTAAGTGTCTGAAAAGTTTCAGCGCTCCGTCCATTATCCTATTGTGTTTACTTTGTGCGCTCTAAGTTGGCAGTGTATGCCCAGACATTGGTCCCTTGCTCACTTTGCCACTGGATTCAAGCTAGCCTGGATGATGAGGGGTTTTACCCCGAAACTTATCCCAGGATGCTTGTTTCCGGTCCAGGGATGGGATGACTTGGCTTGGCAGGTCAGGCTGGACTGTTCCCATGAGGAGCTGTCAGGTGCCCCTCGCTCGCCGACTGCAGTCGGGCGGGACAGAGCCAGTAACACATAAAAAGAGCAGTCTGTGAATGTCACCCGTATCGCAATCTGACACAGTCACCGCCTAGCCTTCCCCGCACTCATAATTGCTCCTTACCTGTTTTTGCTGAAGCCATCGGATTTGATGAGACGTCTCCGACGTGTTCGGACTACGACGGGAGGAGTCTTCTCTTCCTCGATTGTGGACTCTTCTACCAGGTTGTCGTCTCTCTTGGCGTTACCTCGCCGCTGGCTCCCTCTACAGCTGCACGTGTTCTGAGCAGTTGTAGTCCTTTTTCCCATTCAAACTGCAAATAGAAAGTGGAAAAGAAGACATTTAAGAGAATCCTAGCCTTCTGAACTCACGGTAGGATCGTGACATAATTATGTTGTGACCTTAATACTTATCTGATTACTTGTATTCCACATAGTGCGGTTATAGTTTCTTCATTGGTGGTTTCTGCATTTTCTTGAGCTTGAAAAAGAGAATATAGTTATAGGTTACTTCCCAGAGTCCTATGGATTAGCATATTTTCTAATCTGACCCAGCACCTTTTTGTGTAGCGTTTTTTTTCTCTTAAATTTATCCTGTCTAGGGAACTATGTTCTTAGTATAACAGGATTTATATATGATTTTTGGGTCTATTGGAAATTACGGTGGCATTCGTTAAGGTTAGTATTATACACTCTCTTTGTAATTTCATATCTGGCTCCGAAGCCTTAACGTTAATGCATAGTATTTTCTATTTCAATAGACTCAACCGTTCTCAGTTGGTTTCTGCATATTTATACCTTCAATTGAATTGGAAAAGAGATGTTTATCAGGTATACTATTCCTAAACATGTGTCCAGTTATTATTAAATACTACCCTCATGTTAATATAGGAAGAATACTCATTGTAAGCTATTTCACATAGGAATAGTATACAATCAACCTCCTAAGGACAGGGTGCCAGACGTGCCATCGTGATCGCCTCCTTCTCCCTGTCCTTGTTTTGTTGTCCACTCTTCCCCACATTCACCTCTTTGGTTTTGACTTTGTTGGGCTGATCTGGTGGGTGAGTGAAGTTGGGATCCAGCATCGGTTCTTCCACCAGGAGCAGGGTTAAGACTGATTTACATATGGCTGAGTCTGAACTGGTGGCAAAGTGAACTAAATAGCGATGATGGATTTAACCCAGATCTAATAGTAACTGGGGGTGAGTGTCTAAAAAGGTTCAGTGCTCTATCCATTATCTTATTGTGTTTGCTAATGGATAGTATGTACTTCAATGATGTTGGAGGAGGACATGGGTGATTGCAATTTTAAAAGGTTCGAAAATGGCAAATATTCTGCAGCATTGTAATCTGCAGTTTAGATTCTTTTTGAAAGACAATTCCACACCCTAATTTATTTGATCTATTTGCCCCTATAATCGTATAGCCTTGAGTTTCCAGCAAGTCAGTAATGGATTCGGAAAATATAGTTAGCAGTTTCAGAATGGGATGCGTTAGTGGACCTAGCAACTTGGTGTGATGGTAGCTTCTTTACGGATGAAGTTGATATGAATAAATTTTTGGTATTGTCAGATTTGTATAAGAGTATTTGGGAACAAAGAAGCCATGATGACAGATTGTAGGAATGGGAATGGTTGATAGCACACTTTTTGGAGTAGACTGACTAGTAGCACACTTTTTGGAGTAGACTGACTAGTATCAGATTTGGAAGTAATTGATGAACAGGGAGAATATACAGTAATTGTACAGAGAGAAATATGAATGCTGTGCTGAGTAAACAAAACAAGCATTTGCAATGCAATAGGTCTCGCATTAGGAAAGTTTGAGCTATTGGTATTGTAAATGACATTTTTTTTTATTTATGTGATGGTTTTGAAAATAGTGAAATCAATAGCTTTGTCATTTACAATGCCAATACTTTTAACTTTTGCAAATATGATACCTATAGCATGTGTAATGCAATATGTGTTGTATTTACGTGACTTAGATGTATTGATATTACAAATAACAATTGTTTTTAATTTTTTTAAATAATTAATACTTAAATAAAAGTTGTTGTAATTTATAATGGCAATAGCTTAAACTTTTGTAAATAACTTTTGTGAAGAATATGTTCAGTGTATTTTATTGTGACGAAAATCCAAGAACAGAAGTGAAATATTAACATCTTTTTGTGACATTTGTAATAAAGCTTGAAACATTGAGAGAACATATGTAAACCAGTTGTTGTTGAATGGTTACACAGATTGATGCTGTGGTGGCTCTGAGTGATGTTCTGGTTGCGACGAGTGATGCAGTGGCGTTCAGTGATGCTGTGGTAGCGCATAGTGATGTTGTGGTGCCTCTGAGTGATGCTGTGGTGATGCTGAGTGATGCTGTGGTGATGCAATACAGTGTAATTATGTGGGGTGTAACTATGTGGCGCTGAGTGGTATTTGGAGTGTATGTTGCATTGAGTGCAGTGTAATTATGTGGAGTGTAATTATGTGGCACTGAGTGGTATTTGGAGTGTATGTTGCGTTGAGCACAGTGCAATTATGTAGCATATAATTATGTGGCACTGAGTGGTATTGTGTGGAGTGCATGTTGTATTCAGTAGAGTTTAATTGTGTAGCGTGTAATTATATGGCACAGAGTGGTATTGTTTGGAGTGTATGTTGCATTGACTGCATTGTAATTATGTGGTGTGTAATTATGTGGCACTGAGTGGTATTTGGAGTGTATGTTGCATTGAGTGCAGTGGTATTATGTGGTGTGTAATTATGTGGCACTGAGGGGTATTTGTAGTGTATGTTGCATTGAGTGCGGTGTAATTATGTGGCATGTAATTATGTAGCACTGAGTGGTATTTGTAGTGTATGTTGCATTGAGTGTAGTGTAAATATGTAGCATATAATTATGTGGCACTGAGTGGTATTTAGAGTTTATGCTGCATTGAGTGCAGTGTAAATATGTAGCATATAATTATGTGGCACTGAGTGGTATTTGGAGTTTATGTTGCATTGAGTGCAGTGTAATTATGTGGCGTGTAATTATGTGGCACTGAGTGGTATTTGGAGTGTATGTTGCGTTGAGCGCAGTGTAATTATGTAGCATACAATTATGTGGCACTGAGTGGTATTTTGCGGAGTGTATGTTGTATTCAGTAGAGTGTAATTGTGTGTTGTGTAATTATGTGGCACTGAGTGGTATTGTTTGGAGTTTATGTTGTATTCAGTATAGTGTAATTGTGTGGCGTGTAATTATATGGCACCGAGTATTATTGTTTGGAGTGTAATTATGTGGCATGTAATTATGTGGCACTGAGTGGTATTTGGAGTGTATGTTACATTGAGTGCAGTGTAATTATGTGGCGTGTAATTATGTGGCACTGAGTGGTATTTGGAGTGCATGTTGCGTTGAGCGCAGTGTAATTTTGTAGCATATAATTATGTGGCACTGAGTGGTATTGTGCGGAGTGTATGTTGTATTCAGTATAGTGTAATTGTGTGGCGTGTAATTATGTGGCACTGAGTGTTATTGTTTGGAGTGTAATTATGTGGCGTGTAATTATGTGGCACTGAGTGGTATTTGGAGTGTATGTTGCAAAGTTTGGAGTGTAATTATGTGGCGTGCAATTGTGGCACTGAGTGGTATTTTGAGTGTATGTTGCATTGATTGCAGTGTAATTATGTGGCGTGTAATTATGTGGCACTGAGTGGTATTTGGAGTGTATCTTGCATTGAGTGCAGTGTAATTATGTGGTGTGAATTATGTGGTCGGATATTATAATCTAGCTTTTGCTCCTTAATTTGGAGATTTTATAAAAAAAATGTGTGCTTCAATGTCAAACAGTTCATAAGTTACATGACTGCTACCATACAGTGGTTGGCGTGTTGAAAAGGTTAACTATTCAAGTCTGCTGTTTCCGACGATGAACTGGAACAAATGAAGTGAAGTTTTTGTCCGGATCGTATTGATAAGACAAATGCGGAGATTTGTGATGTTTGATTGAAGTGCACACCGCTGGCAGTTATCAACTGGAATCATCGTGAATTTGTAGTATGAGAATTTTCGCCCAATTTCCAAGCCTTAGCAATTGTTACAGTCTCCCTCAATACAGTGTTATTAGTTTGAAAAATAAGTAATAGCACAAGTTTACATTTACAAATCGGCCCACTTTGTCATGCCCAGTGAGACAGAAACGTTAGTCGGTTAAATCTGTGGGAGCTTCTAAGCTAATCGCTGCATATCGCATAAGGCCAAACCACGTGACTTTTCCAATAAGAGAAAGTAATATCTTGGGGCAACCAACATACATACTAATAACAAGTCGCAGTGTTTTTTACTTTTTTGCTAAGACGAACACCTGAGGCCACCAACGACAATCTGATCTGCTTAATAAAATGTTAACAAATCGACCAGTGTTTATTGCCCAAACAAATAAATGAAACAACAATGGTACAACAATACCGAGGCGGCAGACCCGTAAACAGAGAACGGCCCAGGACCAGTGTTCAATTCCCGACGCGGCAGGGTCGTGGACCAGGGTCAAAACGACTCGATAATTCTCACCTCGGTGCCTACTCTAACCAGGGAACACACTCGGCAACTCTGGGCATTAAGCTTGCCTCATCTCTACAACGGCCCCCCACAGACGCCGGGGATGCCTGGTTTCACCTTGGAGATACCCAGAAAGGGACCATCTCACAGGGAAAACCAGGACGGTTCCCCAGCGGTCTTCAGCGCCAGGATACTCCATGGAGTCGCAGTGCGCTTTACAAGTACATCCGTATATATCCATATATACCTGGACTCATGTGCAGCCAGCTCCTCTGTTTTAGAAGTACTGGTGGCTGAAGTTCAATGGGATGACCGTCCCATCATTTTAGTGGACACATAGGTGTTAGCCTATATTTAACATGACCAAGCTTATGACTAAAAGGGAAAGTGCGGTCCTTTCCGTAAAGGCTCGGTGTAAGAAAAACAATGCAACAATGAAGTGCGATTAAAGATGAAACTGCACCAAAGTGTAATAAAAACACAAGCAAGGCAGGTGAGCTAAATTTCTTTGTATAAAAAACCGAGCAGACTGCTTTAAAGAGTCCCCTTGGGTTTTATCCACTTCTCATACTAGTGCCCACACATTAACACTGGCAGCATCTAAAAGCAAAAACATGGTCCAGCCTTTTAGAGGAGGCTCTGCGTAACAAGATAAGCGCATTGTTGTTGGACAACCTCAAATTAAAAGAGCAATGTTGTGGAAAGGGTAAGGGGCTGGGGGGAACGGCACGGGGAGAATAAGTGACACAGTGGTCTCGGGTAGAGAGCGGTGGAAAATAAAACAAGCAGTAGCCTCCATCATTAGAGTCTTTGAGTTTAATGGGGTTCAGCTCTGCTGAGAAGCGATGTCTGCTGCCGCTATTCTGCAGTGTGTTTTGGGAGGTTCTCAAGAGTTTTTTGGGTGTGTACACCCAGGGGAGTGATGTGTTTATGTCTTTTAATGCATTTTGTGAGTAAGCACACAGGGGTGGATGTACATATGCCTAAAGGGTGCATGTCTATATATTTAAAAGTTGTGTGTGGACAGTAGGCAGGAATGCTTCACGGTGGGTATCATTTCAGGATGTTGATGTTGATGTTGATTTCTAGATGACAGAGAAGCCTCGTGCATCTCTTTTGCAGTGCTCGCACTCACCTAGGGCCAGAGCGAGGATGACCTTGGCGCTCCTCTAGTGCCCCATGTCGAGGCTGCCACTGCCTGGTCGTCCTTTGTCCTGCAGTGTCCGTCCGCTCCTGGCTCACCCCCTGCCGGAGTCCAGCTGCCCTGCCTGCCGCCTTGTGATCTGCGTGGGCTGCACGCGCTCTGAGCTGCCGCTGGCTGGGGGCTCTGCACTTCTTGGCCAGGTGCGAGGCGGGGAAAGCCCAGCTTGTGTACCCGCGACCCCGCCCAGCCCGGGGCTGAGGAACACATAAGCAGGACTGGCTTTGATGGATCGAAATTCCGGGCAGCCACAGGGAGAACCGGCGCATTTGTGGAAGGCCTTATCCCTTTCGAGGCACTACGCCGGTTGCCTGCCTGGCGTGAAACACCAAAGTGGGCCACAGTCCCTGCTGCTAATAATTAGGGGGGTGTGAGTATGCTGCCGAATGGCGAGGCCCTGAAAGAGAAGTGAGGAGCAATCTGCGGGTGGGGGTTCTCAGTAATACGGAGGAGAGCTTAGAAACTGGAAAGGCACGCCGTGAGCGTGCACATCGGCGTGCCCTGCGGCTCGTGCCTAGTGGCGGCGTATGCGGGGTTTGCCGCTGTGCCTGAGGAGTGCTGCGCGGCTCGCGAGGCCGTGGGAGGGGGCCGCCAAAGCAACAAAAAAGCAGCCCCTGCACACCATGCTGCACGCCAGAGGAGCCTGCCTGCCCGAGAAGAGCTACCGGGAGGCGACCAAGGCGGGTAAGTGACGGCACTGCAGTGCCTGCGAGCGCCGCGCACCAGTGCGCTCTGTGGGGCGCCCCGGTGCGCTGACACGTCTTGGGCATGAAAAGTGAAAGTGCCTTGCCTCTCAAGGGGTACTGGAGATGCCCACGGCGCCCGCCTCCACATTCCCAGTCTGGCCTGTAGCCTGCGCGTGCCCCAGTCCGGCCTGCAGCGTGTTTGTGCCCTTCTCCTGTCTCCCTGTAAGCCCTTGAAAGCATAGTCGACGACTATACGTCTCGCTGGCGACAGTGCTTCGTGCAGCGTCGCCAGGTGCGAGACCTAAAAATGTGTATTATGAGAGGTTCTGAAGATAACTATGGAACAAAGTGAAGACCATTCTACATCATGGAACGTATAATGTAAGATCACATTTTGTTCTTCGCCTAGTATGCAATCAAGGACACAGATGCATTGGGTGCTCCTTTAGCAGGATGGACACATGGATAACATTGAAGAGTTTTATGCATCATCTGCAAAATCGTCCACAAAATGGCTCGACTTTTCCTTTATGACCTCATATCCGCATATGTATTTTTGCACCAACTTATACCAAGTTATGATCGATTTCTTCAGATGAAAGAAGGGTAGGATGATACAAACATGAAGAATGCTTGTTCCTGGTTGTGGAATATTCGTCTGACAGTATTTAAATCAAATCTTTTTAAGCTGGCTTTCTCTTTTCTATCTCACTCATGTTATTTTTGTTGGTTTGCGTTCTTTTCCGTATGTTTTCCTTGTTTTGCTGTGTTCATCGTTTCCAAATTCACATGCACTTATTTTTGGAGCCTGATATTTTTCGGATCCAAAGGATTTAGATATATTTTCTGCAGCAGTTTGGTTCGCCAGCAGCATATATTTTCCTCATTCTTTTGGGGTTAATGAACGATAACTTTTTTTGGATTGACTCAGCTGATGATTCTGCAAGGTGATGGACCCTGTATTTTATGTTTTGCATCTGAGTTTCTAATGGTGAGGATTCTTTCTGTTCGATAGGGCTTGCATGAATTATATGCCTAAAGGCCAGGAACATCCCTGTTGCACCTAAATGTTTCTCTGTCACTTTCTAGGTCAGTTTATGTACTGACTGTCTAGTTTTGTGCAGTGCTTAACTTGAAAAAGAGGTTGTGCCGGTGCCCATTAAATTTCAACACACATTACCACGGCTGTGCAGTCTTCAAACCCCCTCATGCTTCTCTAATAGACCACTGGACACTCCCTGCCCATTTATCTCACTCGTGCAGGATCCGGCTTTTTCCCTTTGTGATGGTTTTTCCATCTTTCTCTTCCTCCTTCTTTCTTCTTTGTATGTTTTCCCTATCTTGCTCGTAGGAAATGTCTGATGTGGAAAAACAAGTGCCGGGCCCCAAAAATGAGTGCTGATGGACCCCACTGGCAACCACCTGCTAAAACTAAGCACTGGTTTTGTGAAAGATTGTAGGTTTTATATATTTGCTAAAGTCAAAATAGTGTTTGGAAACGGTGCTTATCTTGACCATGACCTGGGATTCCTTTTGCTGATCATCATCTAAATCAGAAATTTGTTAAGTCTAGGAAGACTCGGCCTCTAGAGTGTTAGATGTTTCTGTGTCAGCTCCAGTTCACAAACTTGAGCTCAAATAGCTGTGTGCTACTAGGAACCAGAGCAGACTCAACTGAGCAAAACACAGAAGTTTTTCTTGAAACGTTTGCAACAAAAAAACAAGCAAAGTGAAGACCATTCTACATCATGGAACGTATAATGTAAGATCACATTTTGTTCTTCGCCTAGTATGCAATCAAGGACACAGATGCATTGGGTGCTCCTTTAGCAGGATGGACACATGGATAACATTGAAGGGTTTTATGCATCATCTGCAAAATCGTCCACAAAATGGCTCGACTTTTCCTTTATGACCTCATATCCGCATATGTATTTTTGCACCAACTTATACCAAGTTATGATCGATTTCTTCAGATGAAAGAAGGGTAGGATGATACAAACATGAAGAATGCTTGTTCCTGGTTGTGGAATATTCGTCTGACAGTATTTAAATCAAATCTTTTTAAGCTGGCTTTCTCTTTTCTATCTCACTCATGTTATTTTTGTTGGTTTGCGTTCTTTTCCGTATGTTTTCCTTGTTTTGCTGTGTTCATCGTTTCCAAATTCACATGCACTTATTTTTGGAGCCTGATATTTTTCGGATCCAAAGGATTTAGATATATTTTCTGCAGCAGTTTGGTTCGCCAGCAGCATATATTTTCCTCATTCTTTTGGGGTTAATGAACGATAACTTTTTTTGGATTGACTCAGCTGATGATTCTGCAAGGTGATGGACCCTGTATTTTATGTTTTGCATCTGAGTTTCTAATGGTGAGGATTCTTTCTGTTCGATAGGGCTTGCATGAATGATATGCCTTAAGGCCAAGAACATCCCTGTTGCACCGAAATGTTTCTCTGTCACTTTCTGGGTCAGTTTATGTACTGACTGTCTAGTTTTGTGCAGTGCTTAACTTGAAAAAGAGGTTGTGCCGGTGCCCATTAAATGTCAACGCACATTACCACGGCTGTGCAGTCTTCAAACCACCTCATGCTTCTGTAATAGACCACTGGACACTCCCTGCCGATTTATCTCACTCGTGCAGGATCCGGCTTTTTCCCTTTGTGATGGTTTTTCCATCTTTCTCTTCCTCCTTCTTTCTTCTTTGTATGTTTTCCCTATCTTGCTCGCAGGAAATGTCTGATGTGGAAAAACAAGTGCCGGGCCCCAAAAATGAGTGCTGATGGACCCCACTGGCAACCACCTGCTAAAACTAAGCACAGGTTTTGTGAAAGATTGTAGGTTTTGTATCTTTGTCAAAGTCAAAATAGTGTTTGGAAACGGTGCTTGTATTGACCATGACCTAGGATTTCTTTTGCTGATCATCATCTAAATCAGAAATTTGTTAAGTCTAGGAAGACTCGGCCTCTAGAGTATTAGATGTTTCTGTGTCAGCTCCAGTTCACAAACTTGAGCTCAAATAGCTGTGTGCTACTAGGAACCAGAGCAGACTCAACTGAGCAAAACACAGAAGTTTTTTTTAAAACGTTTGCAGCAAAAAAACAAGCATTGGCAAAGGCAGTAGATTTCCCCATTATAATGTGAGTACCGAGCTGTTGGCTTTGCCAATGTTCGTCTTTAAAATATTGTTTGAAAAAAAAAGGTAAAAGAAAAAAAATCTAAATGTTGGAGGAAAATCGGATAACCTATCTCATGGTATTTACAAACTGCACATTGAATTTAATGTTATCAATCTTTATAAATGGCATGGTTTTTTTCAAATACTTTTACCTCAAGAAACTCTCAGCAGAAATTAAAAAGTGTCAGAATGTCAAGGGAAGCACTGGCCAAGGCCTAAATTACATTACACAGATTTCAGCAGTTTGGTCCTCAATAGTAAATAACGGAGCTGATTTGTGGGCTTCCAGTAGAAGTGTCATTCTAAGTACACTATTTGCCTGAGACAACAGCTAAGTGAGGTTAGCAGATGGCTCTTCCCCAGCGCCATAACATCATTAAGTGCCAAAGCTTGTGCTTTCATGCAATGTATGGAACACAGGTTATAAAACAAAAACAACTCTCTGTCTGATGTTCTGCCAAACCCCAGAAAACATATCCCTGTTGCGAGCTTTATTAGACAAGCGGGGAGGTGTGGGCAGCAACAAAATGCTGGGAAAGGGGTGATATGTGAAAGGGGAAGCATCACTTGGTGGAGAGAGCTAGAAAACCCATGCACTCTCACGGAGTGCTTAATAAAAAATAAAAAAGTAGTTCCCGAAGTATGAGCAGTGGATGGAAATAAGTCAGCCAATCAAAAGGTTTCTGAACAGGCTGTGCTCTGGGGAAGGACAGACACAAGAAGAAGGAAAGCCATTGAATAAGAAGCAAATAAGTGCTCCAATAAAGTCAACCAATGCTAAGCAATTGGCGGGCTGTAAGCCCACAGCAAGTTCACAATAGGTCCTACGCACCAATACAGCTTGCACTGTCTGGTAGGTGAGATCTCACTGTCTGGTAGGTGAGACCAAGGGTAAGTCTTATCGCGAGGTTTACTGTGGTCTGGAGGAAGAGACAAATTACATATAGGGTGTGAGAATATGGCTTATGTTGTGTGACTGTTTTTAAAGGTAAGTAACGTTTTAGGTACTGTACCCTGCTATCCTTCGGAGCAGTCGCGTTCTAATGAATGTTTTAATAAATCTAGTAAATGTAGAGTTAGAAAACTAAATTATGGCCCTGCATTAGTTAATTGTAGTATATGGTTTGAAGCTCATCAGTGTTACTGTTTACATGGTTTTGCCATTAATCAGTCTTTTTTTTAAATTGTTTTTTGGGGATTGTTTTTGGACATCTTCATTTTTATGAATGTATTAATAGCTTTAGAAAATGTTTTAAATCTTAGATCACAAGTATTTTTTTATGACATTGATAGAACATATTATGCAGTTGTAAAAGATCACACTCTCACAAATGTTCTGTTTGATATCTCTGAATAGCAAATTCTTGCTACCCTGAAGTTTTTTTCTAATGTGAAAAAGCCTTAATCAGACTAAATATAAAAGAGGATTCCCACATTGTTCTTGTTTTCTTTTTGTTTTCTTGGTCCCCGACATCTGACTGTAGGTAATAGTGGCAGAGAACAGGATTCCCCGTCCACTCTTAACAGTCTAATGAAACTGAAAATATGACCCATCAATAACAGTATGTTTTCCGAAACATACATTTTATAACTGAATTGAAGAGGATTTTTCCTTTAAATCCATAAGTCAACTTAATCTGATAGCATTTTTCTTCATCCACAGGTCAGCATAAGCTGCACAATTGTGAAGTCTGGAGAAAACATCTCCCATCCATGTACATTTAAGAGCTGTAAAACAAAGGAGTTGATGCCAGTGCTGTGCCCTAGCTGTGAGAAACATTTTTGTCTAGGGTAAGCATCATAAATTGTAACTGTATTTAACTGTGCACCTATGAGAAGTGTTGCCCCCTGAACTAGAAAAAAGCCAGTAAAGAAAAGTAAAACTTGTTTGTTCACGGATAAAGATACAGATTTACCTTATTGGGGATTCAATATTGAGCTGGACGGTGTAGAGCAAGGCACACACTGTTACAGCCAGATAACCCAACTTCAATTCAGCACATATTTATTTTTGACACTTGGGCAGGACTCCTAATGCTTTTTTAGGTTTTTTCTACAGATAGCTTTTAGCTCTCTGTTATTGGAAATACTAGTGTCTATAGTGGGGTTTGAGCCAGCCCATTGCTTGCCATTGGTTGGCTTTCTATCACTCTTATTTGCTTGCATCTTATTTAATGACTTTTCGTCATCTTCTGGAGTTTGTCCCTTTCCTGGAGCAGAGTTTCTTTGGCATCCTCTTGACTGGATGACTTATATCGTTCCACTGTTCACATTCAGGAAACTACGTTGTTTCTTTTGCACTCCTTGGGAGTGCTTGTGCTTGCTTTCTTCCTCTCTTCCCATGTGCTGCTTTTCTTCCCACATATCAGCCTCCCATTTCCTTGCTCTGTACACGCTAATGTTCGTCCATTGCTTCCCTTCGTCCAATGCTTCCCTTTCTCCCACCATCCTGCTGTGCTTTTTGATCGCGTCTTTTTTTCTTGTTCCTTTATTAAATGTAAGCCTCCCAACTCTTCTACTGCTTACCCTACTGTTACACCCATTATTCTTGGCAGCGTTTAATCCTCCTCCATACTGGCCTACTGTTCCTCGCCGTCCGTTCCGTCCCTGTTTTGTCCTTTTTTATATAATTTCATTTTTTGGAGACCAAGCAAATGCTGTTTGCTACCCAAGCACTCCTTTTGAAAATGTGCCTTTTTGCATTTATATGTTTTTATTTACTGGTCTAACATTGGGCTCTGCCATCTTGGAATGGTAAATAAAATAAAATTGGCTACTGGCTACATGTGGAATGCTGAAACCGATGAAGCTATGAGCTTGCTGGAGAAGAGTTTATTTCAAAGGAACAGCCCAAGATGCATTCATAGCGGCCGGTCGGAATCCACAACAGCATGAACTGCTGTGGAACCCCACCATCGCCTAGCAACGCGTTGCAGCGTGAGTATAAGCATTCGCGAGCACGCGGGGCTGCCGCGTGTCCTCAATAAGTAACATAACACTTACTACAGTGACACAGCCACTCGGTCTCGCCGCACGCAGCTGCTTGCACATTGTCTAGTGCTGGGCATAAGAGGGCATTACTTGGACGCATTGTTAATAGAGCACTGTAAAGAAGAACTACACTAGTTACTACAATGTTGAGGAACCTTTTCGTGCACCTCCTGGCTCCAGCATGCAAATGCAAATTGCTACGTACTAACGCTGTCAATTGAAATGCGTGCACCATAGAGATATCGCGAACGCCAGAACAAAGAAGCAAGCCCCTGAAGAGAGGCGGACGGCCTCGAAACGCGTAGGGCTGATGAACATATCTCGCATCACTGAGGAATGAGGGAGCTGTTGTGTGCCTTCTGGAAGCTTGGGCCATTGGAAAAAACAGGGGGTTTGGTGTTTATATATTGGGGTACGGCCACAATCACCCCTTTGACCATCCACTCCACAAGGTGTCCTGCTGATGTGTGGCAACTTTTGGTGGAACTACAGTGAAGTGGTAACAGCAGGACACGCCGCTTGCCAGTAGCCCAGCCCGACACACTGTGTGCACCGCGACGCGACGTGGGAAGTGTGTTGTGTACCTATGCAGCGCATTTGGGTGACAGCTACGAGCTACTGCGGAGGAGTGAGGGACACGTTAAACTGCAAAACAGCGCCTTCGAAAAAGAACTTTGGTGAGCACTGTTTGGGATTCAGGGGCAGAACCCGCCCACTGGGGAGTGCAACTGTGCGTTACCTGTCTGCTCTTGGGAAATCCATGCCGGGTTTTCCAGTATCCCAGTGCTACAGTCACCTGAAGTGCCCCGTCCAATTGCAGCGTGACATTTGACTTTAAAAGAGGGCGGTGAGAACTATTATAGTTGATCCTCGGCTGCATTGATAAAGTTTGTAATGAATGAAATGCGTCTGCCAGTGCCGAAATAAAGGATTTATTTGCAGTTTTCCCTGGAGTCTCGTTGATGGTCGACTCTGTGTCTGTGACAGGGGGTTTGGTGTTTATATATTGGGGTACGGCCACAATCACCCCTTTGACCATCCACTCCGCAAGGTGTCCTGCTGATGTGTGGCAACTTTTGGTGGAACTACAGTGGAGTGGTAACAGCAGGACACGCCGCTTGCCAGTAGCCCAGCCCGACACACTGTGTGCACCGCGACGCGATGTGGGAAGTGTGTTGTGTACCTATGCAGCGCATTTGGGTGACAGCTACGAGCTACTGCGGAGGAGTGAGGGACACGTTAAACTGCAAAACGGCGCCTGCGAAAAAGAACTTTGGTGAGCACTGTTTGGGATTCAGGGGCAGACACCGCCCACTGGGGAGTGCAACTGTGCGTTACCTGTCTGCTCTTGGGAAATCCATGCCGGGTTTTCCAGTATCCCAGTGCTACAGTCACCTGAAGTGCCCCGTCCAATTGCAGCGGGACATTTGACTTTAAAAGAGGGCGGTGAGAACTATTATAGTTGATCCTCGGCTGCATTGATAAAGTTTGTAATGAACGAAACGCGTCTGCCAGTGCCGAAATAAAGGATTTATTTGCAGTTTTCCCTGGAGTCTCGTTGATGGTCGACTCCGTGTCTGTGACAGGGGGTTTGGTGTTTATATATTGGGGTACGGCCACAATCACCCCTTTGACCATCCACTCCACAAGGTGTCCTGCTGATGTGTGGCAACTTTTGGTGGAACTACAGTGAAGTGGTAACAGCAGGACACGCCGCTTGCCAGTAGCCCAGCCCGACACACTGTGTGCACCGCGACGCGACGTGGGAAGTTTGTTGTGTACCTATGCAGCGCATTTGGGTGACAGCTACGAGCTACTGCGGAGGAGTGAGGGACACGTTAAACTGCAAAACGGCGCCTTCGAAAAAGAACTTTGGTGAGCACTGTTTGGGATTCAGGGGCAGACACCGCCCACTGGGGAGTGCAACTGTGCGTTACCTGTCTGCTCTTGGGAAATCCATGCCGGGTTTTCCAGTATCCCAGTGCTCCAGTCACCTGAAGTGCCCCGTCCAATTGCAGCGGGACATTTGACTTTAAAAGAGGGCGGTGAGAACTATTATAGTTGATCCTCGGCTGCATTGATAAAGTTTGTAATGAACGAAACGCGTCTGCCAGTGCCGAAATAAAGGATTTAGTTGCAGTTTTCCCTGGAGTCTCGTTGATGGTCGACTCCGTGTCTGTGACAGGGGGTTTGGTGTTTATATATTGGGGTACGGCCACAATCACCCCTTTGGCCATCCACTCCACAAGGTGTCCTGCTGATGTGTGGCAACTTTTGGTGGAATTACAGTGAAGTGGTAACAGCAGGACACGCCGCTTGCCAGTAGCCCAGCCCGACACACTGTGTGCACCGCGACGCGACGTGGGAAGTGTGTTGTGTACCTATGCAGCGCATTTGGGTGACAGCTACGAGCTACTTCGGAGGAGTGAGGGACACGTCAAACTGCAAAACGGCGCCTTCGAAAAAGAACTTTGGTGAGCACTGTTTGGGATTCAGGGGCAGACACCGCCCACTGGGGAGTGCAACTGTGCGTTACCTGTCTGCTCTTGGGAAATCCATGCCGGGTTTTCCAGTATCCCAGTGCTACAGTCACCTGAAGTGCCCCGTCCAATTGCAGCGGGACATTTGACTTTAAAAGAGGGCGGTGAGAACTATTATAGTTGATCCTCGGCTGCATTGATAAAGTTTGTAATGAATGAAAAGCGTCTGCCAGTGCCGAAATAAAGGATTTATTTGCAGTTTCCCCTGGAGTCTCGTTGATGGTCGACTCCGTGTCTGTGACAGGGGGTTTGGTGTTTATATATTGGGGTACGGCCACAATCACCCCTTTGACCATCCACTCAACAAGGTGTCCTGATGTGTGGCAACTTTTGGTGGAACTACAGTGAAGTGGTAACAGCAGGACACGCCGCTTGCCAGTAGCCCAGCCCGACACACTGTGTGCACCACGACGCGACGCGACGTGGGAAGTGTGTTGTGTACCTATGCAGCGCATTTGGGTGACAGCTACGAGCTACTGGGGAGGAGTGAGGGGCACGTTAAACTGCAAAACGGCGCCTTCGAAAAAGAACTTTGGTGAGCACTGTTTGGGATTCAGGGGCAGACACCGCCCACTGGGGAGTGCAACTGTGCGTTACCAGTCTGCTCTTGGGAAATCCATGCCGGGTTTTCCAGTATCCCAGTGCTACAGTCACCTGAAGTGCCCCGTCCAATTGCAGCGGGACATTTGACTTTAAAAGAGGGCGGTGAGAACTATTATAGTTGATCCTCGGCTGCATTGATAAAGTTTGTAATGAACGAAACGCGTCTGCCAGTGCCGAAATAAAGGATTTAGTTGCAGTTTTCCCTGGAGTCTCGTTGATGGTCGACTCCGTGTCTGTGACAGGGGGTTTGGTGTTTATATATTGGGGTACGGCCACAATCACCCCTTTGGCCATCCACTCCACAAGGTGTCCTGCTGATGTGTGGCAACTTTTGGTGGAATTACAGTGAAGTGGTAACAGCAGGACACGCCGCTTGCCAGTAGCCCAGCCCGACACACTGTCTGCACCGCGACGCGACGTGGGAAGTGTGTTGTGTACCTATGCAGCGCATTTGGGTGACAGCTACGAGCTACTTCGGAGGAGTGAGGGACACGTCAAACTGCAAAACGGCGCCTTCGAAAAAGAACTTTGGTGAGCACTGTTTGGGATTCAGGGGCAGACACCGCCCACTGGGGAGTGCAACTGTGCGTTACCTGTCTGCTCTTGGGAAATCCATGCCGGGTTTTCCAGTATCCCAGTGCTACAGTCACCTGAAGTGCCCCGTCCAATTGCAGCGGGACATTTGACTTTAAAAGAGGGCGGTGAGAACTATTATAGTTGATCCTCGGCTGCATTGATAAAGTTTGTAATGAATGAAAAGCGTCTGCCAGTGCCGAAATAAAGGATTTATTTGCAGTTTCCCCTGGAGTCTCGTTGATGGTCGACTCCGTGTCTGTGACAGGGGGTTTGGTGTTTATATATTGGGGTACGGCCACAATCACCCCTTTGACCATCCACTCAACAAGGTGTCCTGATGTGTGGCAACTTTTGGTGGAACTACAGTGAAGTGGTAACAGCAGGACACGCCGCTTGCCAGTAGCCCAGCCCGACACACTGTGTGCACCACGACGCGACGCGACGTGGGAAGTGTGTTGTGTACCTATGCAGCGCATTTGGGTGACAGCTACGAGCTACTGGGGAGGAGTGAGGGGCACGTTAAACTGCAAAACGGCGCCTTCGAAAAAGAACTTTGGTGAGCACTGTTTGGGATTCAGGGGCAGACACCGCCCACTGGGGAGTGCAACTGTGCGTTACCAGTCTGCTCTTGGGAAATCCATGCCGGGTTTTCCAGTATCCCAGTGCTACAGTCACCTGAAGTGCCCCGTCCAATTGCAGCGGGACATTTGACTTTAAAAGAGGGCGGTGAGAACTATTATAGTTGATCCTCGGCTGCATTGATAAAGTTTGTAATGAACGAAACGCGTCTGCCAGTGCCGTAATAAAACATGTATTTGCAGTTTTCCCTGGAGTCTCGTTGATGGTCGACTCCGTGTCTGTGACAGGGGGTTTGGTGTTTATATATTGGGGTACGGCCACAATCACCCCTTTGACCATCCACTCCGCAAGGTGTCCTGCTGATGTGTGGCAACTTTTGGTGGAACTACAGTGAAGTGGTAACAGCAGGACACGCCGCTTGCTAGTAGCCCAGCCCGACACACTGTGTGCACCACGACGCGACGTGGGAAGTGTATTGTGTACCTATGCAGCGCATTTGGGTGACAGCTACGACCTACTGCGGAGGAGTGAGGGACACGTTAAACTGCAAAACGGCGCCTTCGAAAAAGAACTTTGGTGAGCACTGTTTGGGATTCAGGGGCAGACACCGCCCACTGGGGAGTGCAACTGTGCGTTACCTGTCTGCTCTTGGGAAATCCATGCCGGGTTTTCCAGTATTGTGGTAAATAAAGTATTACCCTGTCATAATTTCTATACTTAAACAAAGGGTCATGCATTAAATGAGAGGCAGAGTCCGTGGTGTCCGATTCAAAAGGGCTTTATTTCAGTAACTCGAGTTAAGGGAGAATTGGTTCCATCACCACTAAGGTTCAGGAAGGGTCTTCTGAACTTTATTCACAGAGTACAATATATATACATTCAATCTTGTACATAGGGAGGAGCGCTCCAGGCAGAGCAAGAGAAAGAGAGAGATAAGAGCATGTGGGCGTGCATGAGAGCGTACATGTGGGCGTTCACTTGAGGAGTCATAGGTGAGTCATTGGTAGGTGGATACATGGAGGGGGTCTGCATGGCCAGCTGGAACCTTTGCCCTACTTGTGTGCGCAACTTGGTCATGACGTGCAATTGACGTGTAACTGGGGGGAAGCTCGGGGGAGCTGACTTTCGATCTAGTAGAGAGGCCTTCAGTGTCAGGACGACCTGCACGTCTGGTATTATCTGATATCTTAGGTCCGGGGATGTATTATCTGAAGTAAAGGTCGCTCAAGCAAAGGTTGCTCATCACCCTGAGCCGGCGTGGGCATATATTTCATATATTTCTTTGTTCATTGCGTGGGGGCCGAGGGCTTTCTATGGATGCGAGCTCTGCAAATCACTTAAACGGAGACAGAAAGGCTAGGCCCTATCTCTGCAGACGGGTTCTGTTTACCTTCTTCACTGGGCAAGAATGTGATTCTGTAGAGCAAGCAGATAACTGTGTGCAAAATACTGTTTTGGCACTCCGGGCTGGGCCCCTCTCAGCTGGGCCAAAAGTATGCGAGTTCAGGGACACGTAGCTGAGCTGCAGCTTTCAAAGTGTCTGGAGGCATGAAAACCTTAATTTCGGGTCCTGGCTCAGGCTGAGCCACAAAATGGGTTCATCTCGATATATTAAAAGTGCACAATACAAACACATGGCAACATGGGCCTCAGTGCAGAATTAACATTTCTTTCATGGGAGACTTGGTAACTGACATCCTAAATGTGGGACGGAAATGCAGAGGCATCATTATTACAGGCATGAGAGGGAAAATGCATGGATGACATGCAAGTACACTAAACATGGGGTACACGCAGGGGACACATTGGCCATGTAAATTTCTATTTCCTCATTCCCTCCTTGTCCCCTACTGTACCCTTCAGGATACATCTATATTCATGATACCATATATCTGATCATACAACATCATTTGTTGGTCTTTAATCTTTTGTATACGTGGATGGGGAATACAGGCAGTGGCACACAGGCCGCAAATCGCCGGGCCACACTGCAGACAGAGACAGCAGCCGAATATCATAAGCAGTATCATTCCTAGGAACGACAACACTTTCCATCCCCATGCGGATATTACACCCCAGAGCCAACCGGACCAAGTCCATGTGCCTGGGTCTTGGTGTATATCATGAGCAATTTTGTGGAGCCTTGTTATTGCTGCGTACACAGATGGCGCGTTATTCGGAATGAAAACGCAACAACTGGAGCCAATCACTCTACAAGCCCCGCCCCTATCTGCCAGGATGACGTCAAGAACAAGACGGTTCTGAAGAACAACAAGTCTCATGGCAGACTGCTCCTGGGTCAAGTTAACCAGAGCGGATGCAGTCTCATTCACTACTGCTTCTAGAGTTCTTGTTAACCTCCGTATGAGTTTACTGTTTTGGACGGGACCTATGAAGAAAAAGAATCCTCTATTAAAATCTGTATATTGCTCCCAAGCTGTCTCAGTCTGATCAATCACGTAGGAATCGGTCTCTCTCCGGTGTCTAACATGCTCTAGTCGTGAATCTCGATGATAATGGGATGGGGCTAGAAAGACAGGTGGCAGTAGGAACGCTATATAGCACGTCCCACTCCAGTCTAAGGGCAAATGTACATAGGCTGTCTGACCGCAAATGAAATAGGTATGGGGAGATGCTTTGAAAGAAGACTTTCCTTTATCATTAAACTCGACTACAGCATTACACTCGCTGTGTCCCATATGTACTGATCCTTTCTTTCTAACACACAGATCACCTTTTACTGGTAGGACTGTAATAGTCGGTGGACCTGTATTTTGCTTGGGCTGAACATTCAGAATCATAAAGCTAAGGGAAGCATTTCCTTGCTCGTACTCTTCATTTTCTAGATCGGTCCCCTTCCTTTGGGGGAGACCGTCATCGTCTGGAAAACATGCCTCATTCATTACTTTATTCAAGTTTCCCCATATCCAGTCGCCCTTGTAAACTGTGGAATTTCTGTCTAGTGATGACATTAAGGCAAACCATGCTCCGCACGAACCATTGTGCGAGAACGGAAAAGGGAAGAAGGGCAGTACTCCCTTCGTCTTTTGATAAGGTGGAAGTTGGCCACATACCCAGCAATCTGTTGCATTGCTGGTCTGATGAGAACGGTGCAACATTCGAATAAAAGTATTGTTGCGCAGGGCTAGTCGATATGACAGTTCATGGGGAGGCAGATCACTGAATGTATGCTCTACAGTGTCATTAAAGGAAAAGTGTATATGTGAGGCAATAGGAGGAAAGAAAACATGTAGCGTCAAGCTGATACATATTATAGTGATGCACAGAAGAGACAGAAAAATCAGAGTTACTATACATCTACTGCGTAATATCTTGCAGTATTTTTCTTTCATTTTGCTCTTTTTACTACTCTGGTCTACGATCTTATACATGTCAGGAACCTGTCTAACCGATTCACCACCTAGTGGACTTAAACAATTAAACGCTGTCTGACTTTCTAGATCGTAACTTGGACCTATACTCTTGCTGCAGAGTCTTTTCTAGCAAAGGGGGCTTAAAGTCTGTAATGTCAGTTGTCTTTGTCAAAGTTCCAGAATCTCCAAAGTACTTCTTACAATGATGGGCATGAAGCCATCCTTTTCTTCCTTCGACTTTGATGGCTGTCCTCGTGGTCAGTAGCACTAATTTCGGTGTCTTCCAACGCGGCTCAAGGGGGCTTGATCGATCAAAATTCCGCACGAAGACGAAGTCTCCAGGGACTATGGCATGCTCCTTAACCTGGGTGTTGTCAGGGAAGGCGGCAGCAACCTGTGAACGACAAGAGAGTAGTGCAGACATCAAGGAAGCCAGGTAATCTGTCAGCATGTTACTGTCAACATCAGTTATTTTCTTAGGCATAGGCGTACCCCACATATTCGGCGGTCTACCGAAAACCACTTCATACGGAGATAGGCCTGTTCTGGAATGAGCTACCATACGCATATAAAAGAGGGCAACCGGCAGGGCTACCATCCAATCCACGCCTTTTTCTGCACAGATCTTTGCTAATTTCGTCCTTATTGTCTGATTATGGCGCTCGACAAGTCCTGCTGCTTCAGGGTGTCGTACACAATAAAACTTCCACTGATATCCTAACAGAAGGGACACTTGTTTCATTAATTCAGAAGAAAAAGGCTGACCATTGTCTGAGTACACGACATGGGGCAATCCGTATCTGGGGAAAAACTCTCGTACCAATTGCCTGGCTGTTGTTACAGCAGTATAATCTGGGACTGGATACGCTTCTGTCCATCTAGATAGTGCACACACAACTACCAGGACATACCTGTAACCTCTACATCTGTCCATTTGGATATAATCCATCTGGAGGACCTCAAAAGGGTGGTCAGGAGGATGAAATCTGCCTTGTTCCACCGGAATGCCTTTACCTGGATTGAACTGGCAACAGATCATACAGGTTCGCACTTTTTGCTTCGCTGCTGCACGCAGGTGCT
The DNA here is from genome assembly GCF_964263255.1 of Lissotriton vulgaris. Lineage (NCBI taxonomy): Eukaryota > Metazoa > Chordata > Amphibia > Caudata > Salamandridae > Lissotriton > Lissotriton vulgaris. Next base: position 1,660,741,110 of record NC_141691.1, on the reverse strand, counting down.
TGTTAAACCAGATATTCTGTAAGCTGTCTAACATTGCCTTCTCTCCCAAGTGTGCTGGACTATGTGCTGTGTTTATGATCACTTGTACCATTGAGTCTGGAAGAAACCATGTAGCTTTGCCTTTAGTCATCCAACCTTGGTCAGTCTGGACCCCTCCTTGTTCAGTCCATTTCTTTATTTCATCTGAAGTGGCATGTGTCTGTATGTCGAGTACATCCTGAGAAGGATCCCTGACTGTCATACTTTTTGTCAGTAATGGTACCTCTATCTTTGTCATGTCTGTTGGTGTCTGGGCTGTAAGTTTAGCAGTTCGGTTTGCCAGGTCATTACCCTGGAAAATGGTATCTGTAACTTTAGTGTGTGCTTTGCATTTCATGATAGCTATGGCTGTAGGTAAATGTATGGCTTCTAACAGAGTCTGAATAAGCGGGCCATGCTGAATTTTAGTCCCATGGGAGGTCAAGAAACCTCTCTCCCTCCACAGGACTCCGAAATCATGAACTACACCGAATGCGTATTGTGAATCTGTATAAATGTTTACTTTCAAGTGCTTAGCTCTTATGCAGGCTTGTGTCAGAGCGATGAGCTCTGCTGCTTGTGCTGACAGTATGTCTATTCTTTGTGTCTCTATGACTTCAGTAGCAGTGGTCACTGCATATGCTGCCACTAACTCTCCCGTACTCGTTCTCATGCATGAACCATCTACATAAAGTGTCAGGTCAGGGTCTGTCAGTGCAATGTCTGTCAGGTCTTGTCTTGGTTTCGTCACTGTATTCAATATTTCCACACAGTCATGTGGTGCGGTGTCTACTGTACTCGAGGGCAAAAGTGTAGCAGGGTTAAGAATGTTACATCGTCTGATTTCTATGTGTGGCTGAAATAATGTCAGTTCATATCCTGTCAGTCTCGCTACGGTCAAGTGTTGTGTCTGTGTCCTGTTCAAGAGAACTTCCACTGCATGTGATACCTGGACCGTCAGGGGGTGACCCAGCACTATAGAGTCACTTTGTCTTATGGCTAGGGCTGTTGCTGCAACTGATTTCAGGCACGCAGGCAGAGCCTGGGCCACTGGGTCGAGTGTACTAGAAAAATAAGCACAAGGCTTGTGCTTTCCTGCTTGATCTTGTGTGAGGACAGATAATGCTGTTCCATCCCGTTCAGTCACGAAAAGCATAAAGGGTTTGCTGTAACTAGGAGTCGCTAAAACTGGCGCTTGACATAAGGCTCTTTTTAAATTCTTCAAATGCCAAGGTATGTTCTTGTGTCCAGGGGAGGACAGTCGAAGACGCTGCCTCCTGTGTTGTCAGCTGTATGAGTGGTTTGGCTAGATAGGCATACTGGGGAATCCATTGTCTGCAGTATGAAGTGAGGCCAATGAAGGCCCGTACTTCCTTTTGTGTCTTGGGCTGTGAAAGGTTAGCAATTAACTGAATACGTTCTTGTGTCGGCTGTCTACCCCTCTTGGACAGCAAGTGTCCAAGGTACACCACTTGCTGTGCACAGAATTGCAACTTTGAAGGGGACACTTTGTGCCCCTTGTCAGCCAGAAAGTGTAAAACTGTCAGTGATGCATTTTCGCAGTCTGGTTCTGATCGTGCTGTAATTAGGATGTCGTCTACGTACTGGAGCAGTGCAGTGTTGGCAGGCATAGTAATACTGTCTAGCTGTCTTTTTAATGCTTGGCTGTAAATGCTAGGACTCTCTGTAAAACCTTGGGGAGTTCTCGTAAATTTAAAACTGCGTCCATTTAAACTGAATCCGAAGAGATACTGGCTGTCTGGATGAATTGGAACGCTAAAGAAAGCATTCTTCAAGTCAATGACAGTAAAGAACGTTGCTTCAGAATCAATAGCAGTCAGTAATGAAGAAATATCTGGGACCACTGGGTATTGAGGGACTACAAATTTGTTCAATTCTCGAAGGTCAACAACTAGTCTGTAAACTGGTGGTGCATTCGGGTCTGTTCGTTTAAGGATAGGAATAACTGGCGAGTTGCATACATTCGAGTCAGTCTCCACTACCACCCCATGTGCAATGAGTTTGTCAACAATTTTCAATAAGGCCACTACGGCATCAGGTGGTAACTTGTATTGTCGTATACGTGGTATTACTACTCCTGCTTTGAGAGTGACACGGTGTGGTGTTATGTTCTTGTAACCTACATCAGTCGGACCTTGTGCCCATAGGTGCTGTGGTACATTCTGGAGTCTGTGGTCAAATTCTTTCAACACATAATGTCCCTTAAAATCACGTAAAAACAATCGCACTCCTTCCGGAGAACAACATATAACTGCTCCTAGTTCTTTTAATGTCTTTATACCAAGTAAGTTTTCTGGACATGATTTAGCAAGTAGCAAGTCTGTGGTACGTGACAGTGGACCAACTCCTAGGGAGACTGGTTTCGATACTTCATTAACAATAGGCTTTCCTGAAAATCCCAGGGAAACATTCTGTGAGCCCGAGAGGGGTGCCCCTGGAACCTCGTCATGGCTGATGGTAGTTCTGCTCGCCCCTGTGTCAATCAGAAATGTTCTGTCTTTTCCCAATACACGAGTATGTACATAGGGACCCTCTTGATCTACAGGAACCTCAATAAGGGGCAAGCCAACTTCCCTCTCAAGGCTGTTTCATGAGTATGCTTGGTATTCTGGATAGTCTAACTGTGTGTACTGATACATTTGTGTCGGGGCATTAACAGGCGGTGGTGGGGGTGGAAAATTCGCTACTGTCTGTTTTGTGCTCTGTGGGGTGCTATTTTGTCTAGGAACGTGTGGTCGTTCTTTGGTTCTGCCTGTAGCTATATTGTGTTTCAGGACAGCACATTCGTTTACATAGTGACCTGGTTGCTTGCAATAATTACAGTTCCCTTTGACAGGTGTCGCGCTATTTTTGCCATTTTTGTTCGTGTTTGCTGGTACCGATTGAGCAACCAGCACTTTCATTTTTGTCTCTTTCATGCGTCTCTTTTCCTGATCCTGCTCTTCTCTAATCCTGTTCTGGTGGTATTGTAGCATTTGCAACATTTCGGAAGTGCTGTTTGCTTGCCAAGTACTCTCAACCTTCAGTACTCTATTCTTGATCTGGGGTAGGGAATTCTCTACTAGTTTGCTCACGAAAAGATGTGGATATGACTCGCTACTGGGCTTAAGACCACTATTAATTGCAAAGCATTTCTCGAATCTAGAATAGAAATCACTTGTGTCCTCGTCTTGTTTCTGTTTACAGGCTGAAATAGCATCCCAGTCTTCCTTTTTAGTAATCAATAATCTCGGCAAGACCTGTATTAGGAGTTCAGGTAGTTCTCTAGCTTTGTCCCCAAGACCAACCCCCGGAAGCCTGGCTTTATCCTCTGTTTCCAATTCTGCCCAACTTAACTTTTTCTCTCCCACCTCCCAGTCCTTTTCCTTAAGCTTTTCATAAATACCAGCAGGCAACAGTACTTTCAATAATTTCAGAATGTCAGCGTACGTATAATCTCCAATGCGGAGAATGTCTTTTAATTCTCGGCGAAACCCCCCCGGGTCTTTATCATGGCAGGGCAGCATCTTTTTCATTTCCAGTATTTCTAATTTCGTCAAGGGGGTGTAAACATACACTCGTTGCAGCTCACCGGATGTATTTTTGACGGGATGTACCTCTCATAGGGGGTTCTGTCTGTCTATGTATAGGTGCTTTCTGTCGTGGTGTGGGGCGGGAAGCATGCATGTGGTCAGAGAATTTAAGTACTTATGTCGTTGATCCAGGATCACATTAATTAAGTCAGTACCCAGGCCTGTCCATCTTTCTAGAAGTATGTCGTCCAGTAATTTATACAAGTGACCAGGATCAGAATATTGACTTTCATACAATGTTATTAAATGTTGGACCATGTAAATACCGGCCAAACGCTGTTCGTTCGATGGGAGGCTCAAGAAAGTCTGAGCCACTATATCATTGCTATATATATTAGAATTGGACACCCACTGGGTGGCTGACCGGGCCAATTCCTTTTCGTGTGGGGTGTGAGATCGTTCGCTCTCTATCCGTCGTTTCAGTGCTTTTTCAGTAGCTTGGAATAGATTTTCAAGGGAATATCTTTCTTTTATAGCCGAACCCTGTTTACGGTAGTCGAGGCACTTGGGCCTGTCAAACTGTCGTGCCTTGCCTACATAATTTATCTTGTCCTTTGGCCCGTTTTCTGACTCTTCCGATGACTCACCCTTCTCGTCAGACCCTACTCTGTGTATCTCTAATATTTCCTTTCGTATTTTCTTTGTCATGCTATCTGTCTGTCCCTGTTTATCATGCCGACCGGCATCTATGTTATCACTCCATTCTAACAAACCATGTTTTACATCTCTGTCTTCCTCGTCTTGTTCCCTGATCAGACAGTTAATCATAAAACGTAGGATGTAGTTCTTGACCCCTACCTTTCTGTGTTCCATAGCCTCTTCTATACACTCGGGTCCCTCCCCCGTTCTAATGAAACGGTATATTTTATCTAGGTGTTCTTTCATGTCTGGTAGTGTGACCAAATAGTCGACGGCTTTTCTTAGTCTTAGTGAAAACACGAGCATTGAACCCTTTCCTGGTACTGGATCGTAAATACAGCGGGCGATTGCTACACCTACAGTAAACTTATATGGCGTTGGCGTTAACGTTGGCGTTGGCATTGGCCCTCCTCCCCCTACTGCCCCTGGCCCTACGTCGTCTTTCACGACCTGCTGGAGCTGTTGGAGCTGATCCGCTGATGGGGGCGGAGGGAAATCTGCGTCTACATAGTCCGGTGCGGGCTCCTCTAGATAGGAGGAAATAAATGCCTCTGATGCTGTCTGCTTCTTTCTACGTACTCTAAAGGGTACAGGTGGTGGCGTACGCGACCTACGGGGTGCGTCTGAGGCGGTCACTCTAGCTAGTTCTTCTGAGAGGACGGGATAAATACCAGTAACTACGGCATTTCTTTCTCTATCAGCCTGTTCTGCCTTGACTCGTTCCCCCTCCTCCCGCAGTTCTTTTTCTTTGGCTTTTTCCGCTGCTTGTTTACTTCTCTCTACTTGGTGGAATTCTTTCTCTGTTCTCCTATGTGACTCTTTGCGCCATAACTCAATGGCATCTTTCTGAGAGGGTCTTACTTTCCTTTTCCATAGCGCTTCCTCTACTTTCATAATGCATTCAGAATCCCATGTTCCTGAGGCAGGCCATCTGTACTTTTCCTCTAAATCCTTTGTGTAATCTACCCATAAGTCTTAAAACAATACGGCATCTAGCCCGTGCTTATTGTACATGTAATGACCAGGTGTGTCTCTAGCCGGGATGTTAACTGACTCTTCGAGTATGCCTTTCCTAGTCCCTATCTGACGTAATTTCGAAAACAGTGGCATGTTGAAACCAACTTAATGAAAAACACAATACACAAAAATACTCTGACTGAAACAATCATTCACACTACAACACTAAAACATTAAAACAGATACAGTTTGACTAGATACATGTACTTGAAAACAGTTAACTTTATGCACTGGAATACAGTACAACCATACCGGTCTCGTAAAGAGACACGTCTTTACCGTGCCCACGTTTACCATGGACCCGTCTTTACCGTGCCCACCGAAATGGACCCGTCTTTACCGGTCTCGTAAAGAGACACGTCTTTACCGTGCCTGTGTGAACGGACACGTCTTTACCAAGTTCATATAAATGAACCCGTCTTGAACTTTATGCGTTCCCCATAGTGGTACTCACCGGGAAGCAGAACTTGAAGGCCTCGGAAACTTGATACTGCCCGCGCATGCGCCACGGAACAGGTGGACCTTTGGAAACCTCGGACCTTGCTCTCTCACGGGTTGGGCTCTGGTTGGGATGATCAGCGATCCTCACCGCCTCGTGTGGATGCCTGGTCGCAGTCCGTCCTCCTCGGCCTGAGGGAGTAAGCAGGAAATCCCGCTGGCGTGTACACTTTGAAGTCCGTCACGGCTGTAGAAGGGGGCAAGGGCTGGACCTACATCTCCGGCGCGTGGGGAAGGGGATTTGTCCCTATTCGGGCGCCAGAATATGTGGTAAATAAAGTATTACCATGTCATAATTTCTATACTTAAACAAAGGGTCATGCATTAAATGAGAGGCAGAGTCCGTGGTGTCCGATTCAAAAGGGCTTTATTTCAGTAACTCGAGTTAAGGGAGAATCGGTTCCATCACCACTAAGGTTCAGGAAGGGTCTTCTGAACTTTATTCATAGAGTACAATATATATACATTCAATCTTGTACATAGGGAGGAGCGCTCCAGGCAGAGCAAGAGAAAGAGAGAGATAAGAGCATGTGGGCATGCATGAGGGCGTACATGTGGGCATTCACTTGAGGAGTCATAGGTGGGTGGATACATGGAGGGGGTCTGCATGGCCAGCTGGAACCTTTGCCCTACTTGTGTGCGCAACTTTGTCATGACGTGCAATTGATGTGTAACTGGGGGGAGCTGACTTTCGATCTAGTAGAGAGGCCTTCAGTGTCAGGACGACCTGCACGTCTGGTATTATCTGATATCTTAGGTCCGGGGATGTATTATCTGAAGTAAAGGTCGCTCAAGCAAAGGTTGCTCATCACCCTGAGCCGGCGTGGGCATATATTTCATATATTTCTTCGTTCATTGCGTGGGGGCCGTGGGCTTTCTATGGATGCGAGCTCTGCAAATCACTTAAATGGAGACAGAAAGGCTAGGCCCTATCTCTGCAGTCGGGTTCTGTTTACCTTCTTCACTGGGCAAGAATGTGATTCTGTAGAGCAAGCAGATAACTGTGTGCAAAATACTGTCTTGGCACTCCGGGCTGGGCCCCTCTCAGCTGGGCCAAACGTATGCGAGTTCAGGGACAAGTAGCTGAGCTGCAGCTTTCAAAGTGTCTGGAGGCATGAAAACCTTAATTTCGGGTCCTGGCTCAGAATGAGCCACAAAATGGGTTCATCTTGATATATTAAAAGTGCACAATACAAACACATGGCAACATGGGCCTCAGTGCAGAATTAACGTTTCTTTCATAGGAGACTTGGTAACTGACATTCTAAATGTGGGACGGAAATGCAGAGGCATCATTATTACAGGCATGAGAGGGAAAATGCATGGATGACATGCAAGTACACTAAACATGGGGTACACGCAGGGGACATATTGGCCATGTAAATTTCTATTTCCTCAGTATCCCAGTGCTACAGTCACCTGAAGTGCCCCGTCCAATTGCAGCTGGACATTTGACTTTAAAAGAGGGCGGTGAGAACTATTATAGTTGATCCTCGGCTGCATTGATAAAGTTTGCAATGAACGAAACGCGTCTGCCAGTGCCGAAATAAAGGATTTATTTGCAGTTTTCCCTGGAGTCTCGTTGATGGTCGACTCCGTGTCTGTGACAGGGGGTTTGGTGTTTATATATTGGGGTACGGCCACTATCACCCCTTTGACCATCCACTCCACAAGGTGTCCTGCTGATGTGTGGCAACTTTTGGTGGAACTACAGTGAAGTGGTAACAGCAGGACACGCCGCTTGCCAGTAGCCCAGCCCGACACACTGTGTGCACCGCGACGCGACGTGGGAAGTGTGTTGTGTACCTATGCAGCGCATTTGGGTGACAGCTACGAGCTACTGCGGAGGAGTGAGGGACATGTTAAACTGCAAAACGGCGCCTTCGAAAAAGAACTTTGGTGAGCACTGTTTGGGATTCAGGGGCAGACACCGCCCACTGGGGAGTGCAACTGTGCGTTACCTGTCTGCTCTTGGGAAATCCATGCCGGGTTTTCCAGTATCCCAGTGCTACAGTCACCTGAAGTGCCCTGTCCAATTGCAGCGGGACATTTGACTTTAAAAGAGGGCGGTGAGAACTATTATAGTTGATCCTCGGCTGCATTGATAAAGTTTGTAATGAACGAAAAGCGTCTGCCAGTGCCGAAATAAAGGATTTATTTGCAGTTTTCCCTGGAGTCTCGTTGATGGTCGACGCCGTGTCTGTGACAGGGGGTTTGGTATATATACATATATATATACATATGGATTAAGTTCTGTTTCCAGGATGAACCCATATATATATATATATACAAACAACCACATCCAGGACCCAACATTGGACTGGTAACTAGGAAGCTGTTTGTCAGACATCATCTTTATTGCAGCATGCTGGTAAAGCTGGGAACAGAAAGACACTCTCAGTCTAATATCAGTGCCAAACGCGTTTCGAGAGTCAACTGGCTCTCTTCGTCAGTGGCTTGGTAAGTTAAAATTTTAAGGAGGGCAGGTGCTAACTATTTGAAAATGTATTATGCTGCTGCTTCATTTTAACTTACCAAGCCACTGACGAAGAGAGCCAGTTGACTCTCGAAACGCGTTTGGCACTGATATTAGACTGAGAGTGTCTTTCTGTTCCCAGCTTTACCAGCATGCTGCAATAAAGATGATGTCTGACAAACAGCTTCCGAGTGGCCAGTCCAATGTTGGGTCCTGGATGTGGTTGGATGTATAGCGGCTCCCAAAGTCGCGGACTCGGCCCTTTGAGAGAATTTTCTGCAGATGAACGGTCTACATCATTTGACTGGCTCACAGACGTGTTCAATTTCTTTTCTTGTAGCCTCCGCGCTTTCCTCCTCTCTTTGCGCTTTTTGTTCCTTCTACAGCATTTTGCGGCTGCGCTTGGGGTGCCCATGATCTGAGGGTTTGACGCCGGTCCTCTATCATGAACCCCAATTCCTCCGAGGGAGTGAAGCTTTGGGGTTCCGACAGGTTTAAATGTTGCTCATTTTCTCCTGAGATTGATTCTGCATTGCTTGAAACAAGACTAGATCCTGAGCTTGAAGCATTATCCGAGATAGTTCCTTGATTAATAGAGATTAACGGTGGTTGGACTTTACTATTAATTGCCACTTTTTTAACATTATCGAAGCGCTTGGCAAAGGTAAAAATACGTCCAGTCTCATAATCGCGTTTGTCCCGCGCAAACTTAGTTATTTTGCGATTCATTATAACACTCTCATGTTTGTCAAGGCGTCTCTGTATATCTTCTCTTCCTTTTTTGACCGCGTCTTTTTGGTCTAATGCATCAAGTTCTGCAATTAACAACTCTATTTCAGCCGCTATTTCCACTCTATCAATCTCAGCATATTTAACAAGCATTATAACCATATTCATGGAGCATTCTAAATTATTCGTAGCCCATTCTTTCAGCATCAAAGGATTAGGTTTGTCAAATGAAGGTGCAATTAGAACACGCAGTCCTCTAGGAACCCTTCCTGCCTCTATGTACTTTTCCAAGGACTTACGTTCCCACCACTTCGTTAGTTCATTTTTCTGTAGTTTTTCAAGTTTTTTTAGCAAGTTTTTGATATCTTTCACCTCCGTGGCTTGCACATTGTGTTGTTGCCTGGTTCCAGAAGTTACCGGTATATTGGCAAACATAGCATCCGCACGCTCATCACGGTTCCTGAGCACGTCAGTTGTGGACGCCATAGCGCTAATATTTGGGCAAATATAAAGGTATGCACAATTCAATAATATAGCGACTTGTTTAAATAGCTTGTTCCAAGTCCAAACGATAACCTAATATTCAAATAGGTGTTCGGTAAGTAAAGTCTTGGAAAATAACAAGTCGCTAAAAGTCCTTAAATCTTCACACCCACAGCTCACAGGCAAAGGGCTCCTCTTCGCGCACAAGAGCAAACGTCTCACCTGCTCGGCAACGCAATCCGGACCTGGAATCCTCCGACGCCGTGGTCCTGATCTTCGCCAAACGCAGGCTTGCCGCTTCACCTACGTGACGCTCGGAGCTTCCTTGTTCCGCCTAGTGGGGGGCTGGAGTACTGTACCACTTCCGGGTTAAGTCCAACTATCGCGAACGATAACAGCCGCCGAAAAAACCAGCCACAAACGTGAAGAGGGTCCGTTGAACACGCCGACAGCCACTGCGTGTTGAAATCAATGGAAAACAACTCCTGAAGCAGTGAAAACACCAGGAACGGACCACCACAAAGGTTCTTCAAATTTTCAGTGCATTTATTAAGCCTCTCTCTCACAACATGACGCGTTTCAGCCGGGTCACCCCAGCCTTGATCACATGACGTGTCAGGAAAAACTCCACCCTTAAATACTATGATCAATGTAAAACCCTCCCATTCTTCGCATGAAAAGGGTAAGCAGACTTTTAAAAGTGCATAGTGCAAACGAGCAAAAGCAATTAGAAAAGTTCAACAATTCATTGTATACATTGCTCAACATAATATAATTATTGCTACTTAATCTAAAGAAAAAACACTTAAAAAGTGATATTTTGATAAGTTTGAAAATATATTTTTGTAAATGTCAGTATATAATTCATATGCAGTTGTGTAAAGTGGTGAAGCAAAATACCCTAAACTTGAACTACTGTGATTAAGGCTGAAAATTAGAAACTGAGGCTTAATTACTCCTTTATATTTTAGAAAAAGTAGCTACATTTATTTAATCAACTTTGAAAATTCCAGAAGAATCCTTTTAGGAAGCACGTTGGTCATTTTGGTATGAGGCAAATGCAAGGTCAGCCCAGTAAAAGTGAAGGTGTATTACTGCACTTTATAAACACCCTTGGACCGCCTATCGTCTTCCAGCCTACTAGAAGAGATCGCAACCTTTTCTATGTATGTATTACCGGTACAGGAGCACACTTTCTTTTCATTGGGACAGTGGAAGTACGCTAAGGGTGAGACAAGTACTCCTTTTCCACAGTGTCTTTTTTTAAATCAGCATACTTTGTGTTTTTAAAGGAAGGTTATTGCCCTCTCCCCTCCAGATTGGTAGAAAAAGACAGATATACCTGGGTCGTGGTGCTGTGACAGTTATGCATCAATGATAGCTAGGCACCTGGCAATACTTCATTATCAGACCTCCTCTTCCTCGTCTGAGTTGGAACAATATCCTACCCATTGCAGTGCCTGGAGGCAGATGAGAAAAATCACTAATAATGTAATGAACCCACCAAAAGAAGCAAAAGGAAGGTAGGACTTTCAATATGCAGCTAAATATGAAATGAACTGTGTTATATTTACTGTTGGTACATTCCCGGCCCACCCTCCTTTCCCTAACTCTTTGGAATGTGCTATTAGAACTGTCACCTAAAGGTTCTACAGCTCACTCCAGCCGGCTGGAACCTGTTGTGATGTTAAGACATGAATAAACGAAGTTCTCTTCAACATTATAACAAACTGTTATTTCCGAAAGGAAGGATGTGAATGTTTTTTTGATGAAAAGATGGGATATAGAAACGGTGCATAGTTTCCAGATTAGCGTTTACTTTTGTAGCCTCTCTAACGTTTCATGGCCGGGCAAAAGCTGTAACCTGTGTTGTTTAATCCAGCTAACCATCGCATATTTCTTCTTTTAAAGACATCGTCATCAGTCAGACCATGAATGTGAAAAGCTGGACGCGCCTCAGCCTCGTATGGCTGCCACACAACAGCTGGTCAAAGACATAATAGGCAAGTATATGCTCTGCGGTTTGAGGCAATGCGTTCTTTGAGAAGGTCTTGTCCTGGCTCGTTCGGTGTACAAGCCACATGCCCAGCTCATGGCTATTCCTGACCACTTGGATTTCAAAGCGAGAATTGTCTTGGCAATGCTGATTACATATGCAAAAACAGTTGATGGACAGAATGCAGAACAATGTCATACATTCACCCCAGTACAGAGATCTAGGCCTAAATCCATCGTTTTTCTGCTCACCATGTCATTCCAGTTTGAACCCAGCCATATGCAAATCCCAGCAGAGAGCAGTGGAGAGCCCAGGACTCACGTCTGAGCATACCCATCCCACTCAGGGTGACACATGCAAAAACAACAGTTGATGGACAGAATGCAGAACAATGTCATGCATTCACCCCAGTACAGAGATCTGGGCCTAAATCCATTGTTTTTTTGCCTAGCATGCCATTCCAGTTTGAACCCAGCCATATTCAAATCAGCCTTGACCCTGTGCCCCATGGGAACAGTCCAGCCCGAACTGCCAAGCCAGGTCCTCCCTGGACTGGAAACAAGCATCCTAGGACCGGATTCGGGCTTTCAGCCCTCATCAGCCAGGATAGCTTGATTCCAGTGGCATGGAGAGCATGGGACTCACGTCTGAGCATACCCGTACCACTCGGGGTGACAAATGCAAAAACAACAGTTGATGGACAGAATGCAGAACAATGTCATACATTCACCCCAGTACAGAGATCTGGGCCAAAATCCATAGTTTTTTTGCTCACCATGCAATTCCAGTTTGAACCCATCCATATGCAAATCAGTCTTGACCCTGTGCCCCATGGGAACTGTCCAGCCAGAACAGCCAAGTCAGGTCCTCCCTGGACTGGAAACAAGCATCCTAGTACCGGTTTCGGGCTTTCAGCCCTCATCAGCCAGGATAGCTTGATTCTAGTGGCATGGAGAGCACAGGACTCACGTCTGAGCATACCCGTCCACTCGGGGTGACAAATGCAAAAACAACAGTTGATGGACAGAATGCAGAACTATGTAATACATTCACCCCAGTACAGAGATCTGGACCCTAAATCCAGAAACCGGTCCCAGGATTCTTGTTTCCGGTCCAGGGAAGACATGGCTTGGCAGTTCGGGTTGGACTGTTCCCATGAGGCACAGGGTCAGACTGATTTGCATTTGGCCATGTCGGAACTGGGGTGGCGGTGTGAGCTAAAGAATGATGATGGATTAAAACCAGATCTGTGACTGGGGTGAATGTTTGCATTGTTCAGTCCTCCGTCCATCATCTCCTTGTGTTTTCTTTGTTCGCCCTAAGTTGGGCGGGTATGCCCAGACGTGGGTACCTTGCTCACTTTGCCACTGGAATCAGCTAGCCTGGCTGATGATGGCTGATTAGCCAGAAACCGGTCCTAGTATGCTTGTTTCCGGTCCAGGGAAGACATGTCTTGTCAGTTCAGGCTGGACTGTGCCCATGAGGCACAGGGTCAGACTGATTTGCATATGGCCATTTCGGAACTGGGGTGGCGGAGTGAGCTAAAGAATGATGATGGATTAAACTCAGATCTGTGACTGGGGGTGAGTGTTTGCAATGTTCAGACCTCCGTCCATCATCCCCTTGTGTTTGCCTAACGCTGATTATATTTCAGCATCTTTCAGGGCATGATCTTGAATTAGATCCCGCTCGGCACAGTGTTTTTGAGGTCAAAGTAACAACACTTATATGGTTTGTTCTTGAGTGTGGTTTTCCGAAGGATTTGCTTATTACGTTGTGTCTAATTGTTTTGGCATATACACATCTATTAAATCTCATGCAAGTGGAATTGAAGTAGTGTTTGCCAAGTTCATGCACAGGTCAGACAGGTAGCACGGTGCTGCACCCTGCATTAAAATTAAAAAACTCCCTTTCCTAAGGTCGTATAATCGTGACCTTTCACCAAGAGCTCCTCTTTGCCTGTTTCCCTGACCGAGGCAAAACGTTTGATGATGCTCGATTTCTAGCGCACTTCCTTTCTTTAGCCCTCGTTTCGAGGCCCTTGCAAAATCTGTAGGTAAAGCCTGGCAGATATGACAACGCTGGCTCTCAAGAGTAATGTTATGCACAAATAAATAAAAAATAACGTGGGGTACCCTGTTAGCACATATTTCCTAAAGTATTTGGCTTTTTCATTATCGTAATGGTTCATGGCCTTTCCATGAAGCTATATAGTATTATCTGCTTACTCTAACCCTGTATTAGACTGAAATGTGCGGTATTGCCAAAACTGCAATTTTTTTTAATAATGACTCTGTGGTGGATCTGTTGTTTTTTAATTACTCCTTAATTTTGCACTAGTTACTGTATTTGCAGTGTGCTCTTGGTAGGATTTGCATTCTGTGTGCCTCTTGTGCACATGCCCAGAAACCAACATTTTTGTATTTTTCTGTTTACCAGGATCAGCTATGACTTCTAGACTTGTCTTGTGGATGCCTGGCATGCTTCTGGCATGCAGACTTGGGCTGCTTTAGCCGCTTTAGCTGTGTTGTTTGCCTGAATGGTTTGCTTCATTGGTCCCAGGTCTCGCTCTTTGTCAGCAGCAAGACTTATCCTTCCTTTCAGGTTGTCTGTCCATTTACTCCCCAGTCTCATTCATCAAGATTGCTCCTTACTTGGATCAGAAGAGATCTAGATTACAGGAGACCATCTACAGTTGACAGACCCTGAATTTGTCTTTCGTTTTAACAGACAGAGCCAAGATCTTGCTTTACAGTTTCAATTTTCCATTATTGGGATACTTACAAGTTTTTGGAGGTTAGCTGGGCCTTGAGGCTGTTTTTAAATGGTTCCAGCTGAACAGCCTCAAGTGCAATTCTGATAAGTCTGAGGTACTCTTCTTCTGGTGCGCTGCGGAGCCAGACTGGCATGCTTGGTGGCCCATTAACATGTTTCCTCCGTCTTGTTCATCCCAAGTAGCTAAGAACTTGGGGGTCAAGATGGACAAGGGTCTGACGCTGAGATCCCAGATCCTTGGTGTGACGGGCACATGTTTTGGCCTCCTCAAGATGCTGCGGAGGTTTCTGCCGCTTCTGTCTGAGGAACATAGGAAGCTGACTGTGCAGGCTCTGATAGGCTCTAGATTGGACTACTCCAACGTCCTCTATCTGGGCCTGCCAGAGTTTCTGCTGCAGCGGCTCCAAGTTGTGCAGAATGCGGCCGCGAGGGCCATTTATGGCCTAAACAGGCGAGCCAGGCGAGCAATGTAAGGTCTGCCTTTTGCAGACCTTACATTGGCTGCCTATCCGTAAACGGATTGCTTTCAAGGCATTAACTTTGGTCTACAAAGCTCTTCATGCGGTGGGAGCTCAATATCTCCAAAGGAGACTCGCCTTCTACCAACCGGCTCGCTCCCTCAGATCAGAATCTCTGTTTCTGGCGGTTGTGCCGCGTGTTAAGAGAGCTCGCATTGGAGGCCGTTCCTTTGGACTGCTGGCGCCACAGCTGTGGAACACCTTGCCGTTGGCACTCCGGGAAGCGACTAGTCTACTCGCATTTAGGAAAGGCCTAAAAACTTGGCTGTTTGCCCTTTAGGTTTTTTTTCTGCCTTCTTCTGTTGTCTGCTTTCTATTTTGTTTCTATTACTGTGTTGTGTTATCCTGCTGTAGGTCTCATCTTTAAAAGCGCCGGGACACTCTTTTTGAGTAGCCGTGCGCTATATAAAAATAAATATAACATAACATAACATAACATAACATTTAATAAAACATGCATGGTGTGTTTTGTATTCAGAATAACAATAATGTTTCAGTGCATGTTAGATTTCAAACCTTGAGTGGGAGGAGGTGGTTTGTTATTTAAATCATCCTTTAGGGGTTGTTGGAAATGGGCTTATTTTCCGCTCACCACCAAGGATGTTTCTTGAACAGCTATTCTGTCCACTCATTCCCCATGTCAAATATCTAGAAAAGAAGGGAGGTAGTTGTGGTTGTGTAACTTTTTGTTCGAGGCATATGAGCTGCAGATCTCACACTGAGCATTAGATCGCCACCTGGTGTTGGGCTCGGATGATTGTATGTTGTTGTCGTCTTGGAAGAAGTCTTTGTAGTCACGAGATAGGTGACTCCTCCCTTGGACGATAGTGCGCATGGGCATGGACTCCATCCTTAGATTGTTTTTTTCCGCCACTCGGTTCGGATGTAACTTTTCCGCTCCGGTTCGAAATCTACTTTCTAAGTAGTTTGACGCATCAAAAACTTACTTAAACTCTTATTTCATCAGCTCGATTCCGGTCGTCGACGTGGGCCGTAGGGCCTATCCACGCCGTGAGGCCTAAAGCTCATGGAAAGGACGCCATTCAAGAAATGCCCCCAGTGTGGAGTAAAATTCCCGCACAGTGACCATCACAAGGTCTGTAACCTGTGCTTATCACCAGAACACGACGAGTCCAGCTGTCTAACCTGCGCATCCTTTTGATCAAAGAATACAATTCGGGATCAGAGGGCGCGTCGACACATCATGCAGAGATCAGCTCCGGAACTGGAGGACATCTTCGACGAGGGTCCAGATGTCCCAGAGGAAGATTCCGAAGATCTCAAAATCGAATCTGGGGCAGACGACTCCGATGACTCCATACCTTTGGGTCAACTTGTGAGTGCTACTGTTCCTGCCCCAACCCCAACACCCAAATCGAAAGTAAAGGTCAACACTCCGCCTCTGGGGCCAGTCGCGAACGAAAATCTACTTCAGATGCCCCGCCTTCGAGCTCGGCCCCGAAGAAAATACAAAAGCCTTCCGGTAGCTCGGGACCGAGCAAACCGCATGTGCCGATACCACCAGCTCCCTCAGCACCGAAACCGAAAGAAGTCCCAGTTCCGAAACCATTGACTCCGAAAGACAAACCGGCTCTGAACATAATAAAGCCTGCTTCCGACGCTTCCAAGTCGACGAAACCAGCTTCGGCTCCAAATGCAAGATCTTTGGAGCCAAAACCTACGCCAAAGAACTCTGCTACAACTCCTAAGGCTAAGGACAAAGAAAAGAGACAACCACGCTCGGAACCGATAAAAATCGGCACCAAAAGCGGTTCCTGATGAAGAGGAACTTTTTCACCCTGATCCTACACAGAAAAAATCTATACTGACCCAAAGACAGGACATGTTTCTACTGTGTAAGACAGAAAGAGTAAGTTAGATACAGCACCTCCAACTCAAGTGCCGGTAAAAAAGAAGGACTCTGCCACAGCACCTATGCGCCCTTTTTCTCCTATACCTCCTTCTATTCCACCTCTTCTTCCTTCACCTCCTCAAAATTCTCCTCCTCATTTTTCAACACAACATACACCTCATAATAATGATGATGATGATATTATGGGGGAGGGGACGACCCAAATGACCCTTTTAACTACCCAACAGATCCATCTGGCTGGGAGTACCCAATCCCACCAGATGTCCCACCGGATGTACCAGATATCCCTGACCCATATACATACCCATCCAAACCATCTCCTCCAGAAGATAATATTAGGTTTGGACACTTACTCAATAGAGCTGCCATCCATCAAGGGGTCACAATGCACTCAGATGAGGCAGAAGAAGATTTTCTACTTGATACTTTTGAACAATCCCAAAAGTCAGTTCAGATATTACCTATGATTAAAGGGGTCATTAAGCATGCACCAGAAGTGTTTAAAGATCCTGTACGTGCTAGGATCATAAACCCCAGAATAGAAAAGAAATATAGGCCTGCTCCTGGGGATCCTGCATACATTAAGGGACATCTACCTTTAGATTCCCTAGTCGTTTCAAACGCTAGAAAACAAGCAAACTCCCAAGCATCAGGTAAAGCGCCACCTCCTGATAAGGAGTCAAAGATGATAGATGCTTCAGGCAAGAGAATAGCTGCCCAAGCAAGTAACACTTGGCGCATAGCTAATTCACAAGCCCTCCTCGCAAGATACGACAGGGCTCACTATGATCAGCTAGAAACACTCTTACAGCATCTACCTGACCAATATAAAGCACAAGCTAATGACCTTATCCAAGAGGGTAAGCTAATTTCAAATGCTTTTATCAAGTGTGCACTTGATGCAGCAGACACTGCATCTAGAGCAATAAACACTGGCGTCCTCCTTAGACGCCATGCATGGCTACGCATCTCAGGCTTTAAGCAAGAGGTGCAAACTACCATATTAAATCAGCCATTTAACCAAAAGCAGCTTTTTGGCCCAGCTGTAGACATAGCACTTGAAAAGATGAAAAAGGACTCTGATACTGCCAAAAGTATAGGAGCTTTGCAGTCCCCACTATAGAGGAGGCTCCTTCTATAGAGGAGGCTCCAAACAAGCTGGAGCAGACAATTCATCTTCCTTTAAAACCAATACGCAAACATCCTCCAATAGGGGTTATTTTAGAGGAGGCTACAGAGGCAATAACAACAAGGGGAGAGGTCGAGGTAATAACAACAATCGAACCTCTCCCACCACAAAACAGTGACTTCCTTCCGCTCCCCCAACAGCATTCACTCCTGTAGGGGGGAGACTAACACAGTTCCTACCTGTCTGGAATTCCATCACAACAGACAAATGGGTAAGACGGATTATCCAGTATGGCTACTGCCTAGAACTTACAGCTACCCCTCCACATAAACCACCCAGACAGCGTTCAATGTCTACAGAACATCTTACGCTGCTCAAACAAGAGGTTCTATCATTGCTTAAAAAAGACGCAATAGAAATAGTTCCATTACAACATCAAGGAACAGGGGTTTACTCGCTGTATTTCCTAATACCCAAGAAGGACGGGACGCTAAGACCAATTCTCGACCTCAGGCCCCTCAATCTGTATATACACTCAGATCATTTTCATGTGATCACTTTACAACAAGTGCTCCCATTGTTGCAACAAGCGATTTCCTTATTACACTAGATCTCATGGACGCCTACTTCCACATTCCCATACATCCTTCTCACAGGAAGTATCTAAGGTTTGTACTAGAAGGACAACACTATCAGTTCAAAGTCCTTCCATTCGGGGTCACAGCTGCACCAAGAGTTTTACAAAGTGCCTAGCAGTAGTAACAGCACATCTCAGAAGTCAACACATGCATGTCTTCCCATACCTAGACGATTGGCTTATAAAAGCCAAGTCATTCAATCAGTGTGTCCAACACACATCTCAGACAATTCAAACATTGTACAACTTGGGGTTTACAATCAACTACACCAAGTCGCATCTCCAGCCCTCTCATGTACATCAATACCTACGGGCTACAATAAACACGTCTACAGCGCTAGCTTATCCCAGTCCAGCCAGAATACAGAGCATCCAAGCCTTAGTCACAAGGTTTCAAGACCAACACTCTCTGCCAGCCAGAGTGTTCATGCAACTAATAGACATGATGGCATCTTGCATTTTTATCGTCCCATATGCAAGACTGCAAATGCGCCCATTGCAAGAATGTCTAACACATCAGTGGAACCAGGCTCAAGGACAACTTACTATTCTATTCTATTCTATTCTATTAAAATTATTTATTACGCGCACTATCACCAGCGGTTTCTTGGCGCTCATTGACATATTGCGTTGACATATAGCGTTGGTCAAGGGAGACATATAGCGTTGATCAAGGGTGAGGGATTAATCATAGGCAGCTTGAAAGAGCAGGGTTTTTAGAAGTGTACGAAAGCAGTCGTACGATGGACAGAGACGGAGAGAAGAAGGTAGGGCGTTCCAGGTGGAGGGAGCCAGTACGGAAAAACTCAGTCCTCCATGCTTTTTCCTTTTAAATCTTGGGACCTCAAGGAGGTTTAGTGATGCTGAGCGAAGGGCTCTGGGAGGAATGTGACGGGACAAGGCCAAAGAGATGAACCTGGGAGCTGCGTCCGATAGGGCCTTAAAGGTAGTGCATGCCAGTTTGAAAGTGCAGCGTTTAGAAACAGGGAGCCAATGCAGGCTGCGGAGGAGGGGAGTGACGTGCTGGTGTTTGGGCTGACGGAAGATCAGGCGGGCAGCCTGATTCTGCACCAGCTGAAGTCGGTGGAGGTGACATGCAGGAATTCCTGCGTACAGAATGTTGGCGTAATCAAGCCTGGAGGTGATGAGCGCAATGACAACCTGGATCAGGGCCTCTTTAGTAAGAAACCTGCTGATCTTGCGGATCCACCTGAGGTGGAAGAAACAGGCAGAAGTGATCGCGTTGATATGTGGTCTCATTGATAGATCTTCGGAGATGATCACCCCCAGGCTTTTAACTGAGCTCACAGGAATAGGTGCAGTCCCCAAAGATGTAGGCCAGAAGGTGGTATTCCATGGGTGATTGGGGCCGCCCACCAAGACGAGCTCAGTCTTGGTGGGGTTCAGTTTTAGGTGGCTATGGTACATCCACTCTGCAATGGTCAGCATGGTGTCCTGAAAATTAATTCGGGAGGAAGGGAGGGAGTCTATGGGGAAAATTAACTGAAGGTCGTCTGCATAATTAAAGATAGTGACCGGGGAGTTACGGAGGGAGGCTAAGAGTGGTTGGAGATATAAATTAAAAAGAAGAGGGGATAGTGCAGAGCCCTGTGGGACACCGCAGGAGAGGGAAGTGAAAGGTGCGGAAAAGGTGGAGAGGTGGACGGACTGTGAACGCTGGTGAAGGAAGGATCTGAGCCAGTCAAGGGCCACACCTTGAATGCCGGCATTGTGGACACGGTCGATCAAGATGGTGTGATCGACCGTGTCGAATGCCGCTGAGAGGTCTAATAGGACAAGGGCTTGAGAGATGTTTTTGTCAGCTCCTTTCCTAAGGGTGTCCATGACTGCTACAATGACCGCCTCGGTGGAGTGGAGGGGTCTAAATCCCGCTTGTTGAGGATCTAAGAAAGATGATTTCTCTATAAAAGAGCTCAAACAGCGGGTAACGTAGGTCTCCAAGATCTTACCTAGGTAGGGGAGAAGGGAGATGGGTCTGTAGTTGCTGAGTGTAGTGGGGTCTGCATTGGGTTTCTTCAGTATTGGTAAGACTGCAGCTTGCTTGAAGGAGGATGGGACCTCCCCGGTAGCAAGGGAGTTGTTAAGTAGCGCTATCGGGGGGCCGGGGCAAGCAAGAAAGGCTCCTTTCAGGACCTGCGAAGGACAGCAATCATTGGGGGATCCTGAGCTGACTTTATGAAGGAGTGAGGAGAACTCTTGTAAGGATATGGGTGGAAATTCAGTCAGGATACTAGTGTTTGTAGGGGGAAGAAGAGGAGGAGTAGAAGAAGGGGTAGGAATATTGTTTTTTATTGTTGTGATTTTTTCTATAAAGTAAGAATTGAGCGAATCACAGAGGGTTTGGGTCGGCGGAGGTTGGGGGGTGACTCTATCTGGTATGGAGAGCTCATTTACAATTGAGAAGATGTCTTTCGTTTTGTTAGTAGAATTCAAAATTTTTTGTGAGAAGTATGCTGTCTTGGCTGCCAGGATAGATTGTTTATAAGATTTTAGGGTCTCAGTGAAAACAAGTTTGAGTTGAGGATCGTAATGGCGACGCCAGCGGCCTTCAGTTTGTCGCAAGGCGAGTTTATCCGCTTTAAGTTGGTCCGTAAACCAACGTTGAGCGTCGTGGGGGCGCATAGCTTTAATAGTTTTAAGGGGGGCAGCTTTGTCGCTAGCCTGACGCAGCCATTCGTCAAGTTTTTCAGCCTGATTCTCAAGTGAGGACTGCATTGTAGGTACGGTGGAAGCCAATAAGTCGTGGAAATCAGGCGGATTGACCCTTTTCCAGTTGCGAGCCATTTTGTTCTTAATACGGGGGGGGGGAGACACAAGGTGTGCAGTTGTAGGTGGAAGGAAATGAAGTAGTGGTCAGACCAGGAGCACGGGAAAACTGAGGGGGGTGAAATGTCAAGGTTTGATGTCCAGACTTGGTCGAGGATATGACCTTTCAGATGGGTGGGGGTGTGAATATGTTGGGAGAGGTTCATACCTTTGAGGAGGTCAGTGAATTCCACCGATGAGTGGCTTTCGTGGGCGTCAGATGGCCAGTAATTGAAATCCCCGATAACCACAATATTGGCATGGTTGATTGCCAGTTGAGCGATAGCGTCGCTGAAGAGTTGGGGAAAGAGAGGCATAGGATCCGGGGGTCTATATACAAGGACACAGATGAAAGATGATTTAGGGGAAGTGAATTTTAGTGCCAAGTGTTCTATTTTAGGGATAGGGGTCATCATGATCTCGGAAAAGGTATATTTAGAGCGGATAATGGCCACCACTCCGCCACCAGTCTTCCCCGCAGGCCGGTTGGCGTGCATAATGTAGTAGCCCGTGGGGATAGCTGCCAGGATATCAGGGGCTGAGTCCTCAGTGATCCAAGTTTCAGCTAAGAGAAGTATGTCAATAGAGCTTTGATGCAGTAAATGGAAGATCTCGAGCTGATGTCGAATAAGGGAGCGGGTGTTAAGGTAGTAAATTGATAAGGAGGTGGTGATCTGAGGCGCTAAGGGGGAGGGGTCAGAGAGGTCATCCAGTGGCGGGAAGTTAGAAGGGATAAGGATGCCACATGTTTGAGCCGCTTTGACAGCTCGGGCAGGGATGGGTCCAGAGAAGGTCAGTTCCAAGAGATCGGCGGAGGAGTAAGAGATAAAGTGGGCGTTACGACGGGGCCCTGGGCCTGGTCGGCCGCGGACGGGCACAGACGGGCTTGACTTATGCGCGACTTCGGCGTGAAGTCGGCGCTCCCGCTGCGCTCGTCCGCTGCGCTTCCTCCATGTCGTCATAAATACCCTGCAGGTGAGGGAGCACTAGACCGCTGACCTGCAAAGGTTGCGTGCAGCGCGGAAGTGCTGTAGCCAGCAAAGGGAAGTGGCGCTCTAGGAACTGACCCTCCGCAACAAACGGCACCAAGCCGGGGCGGAACGGGGCCAAGAGCGGCTGTCAGCGTAAGTACTGCACAGTTAAAAGGATGTTCCAAATACAGAGTAAATACAGAGCAATTTTAAAAATAAATGAAAACGTGTTTTAAAATCAGCAGCAGCGCATGTGAAGACCAGTTGCAGCCTCTGTCACCCACGTTAGCAGCCTTAGTCGCCGCGTTAGTCGATGGGCGGAGGCCAGAACAGGAACTAAATACTGATACCGGCTCGGCAGCACTAGACCGCTGACCTGCAAAGGTTGCGTGCAGGGCGGAAGTGCTGTAGCCAGCAAGAGGAAGTGGCTCTCTAGGAACTGACCCTCCGCAACAAACGGCACCAAGCCGGGGCGGAACGGGGCCAAGAGCGGCTGTCAGCGTAAGTACTGCACAGTTAAAAGGATGTTCCAAATACAGAGCAAATACAGAGCAATTTTAAAAATAAATGAAAACGTGTTTTAAAATCAGCAGCAGCGCGTGTGAAGACCAGTTGCAGCCTCTGTCACCCACGTTAGCAGCCTTAGTCGCCGCGTTAGTCGATGGGCAGAGGCCAGAACAGGAACTAAATACTGATACCGGCTCGGCAGCACTAGACCGCTGACCTGCAAAGGTTGCGTGCAGGGCGGAAGTGCTGTAGCCAGCAAGAGGAAGTGGCGCTGTAGGAACTGACCCTCCGCAACAAACGGCACCAAGCCGGGGCGGAACGGGGCCAAGAGCGGCTGTCAGCGTAAGTACTGCACAGTTAAAAGGATGTTCCAAATACAGAGCAAATACAGAGCAATTTTAAAAATAAATGAAAACGTGTTTTAAATCAGCAGCAGCGCGTGTGAAGACCAGTTGCAGCCTCTCTCACCCACGTTAGCAGCCTTAGTCGCCGCGTTAGTCGATGGGCGGAGGCCAGAACAGGAACTAAATACTGATACCGGCTCGGCAGCACTAGACCGCTGACCTGCAAAGGTTGCGTGCAGGGCGGAAGTGCTGTAGCCAGCAAGAGGAAGTGGCGCTCTAGGAACTGACCCTCCGCAACAAACGGCACCAAGCCGGGGCGGAACGGGGCCAAGAGCGGCTGTCAGCGTAAGTACTGCACAGTTAAAAGGATGTTCCAAATACAGAGCAAATACAGAGCAATTTTAAAAATAAATGAAAACGTGTTTTAAAATTAGCAGCAGCGCGTGTGAAGACCAGTTGCAGCCTCTGTCACCCACGTTAGCAGCCTTAGTCACACTTACAGACCTGGTGTTGGTAGACAGCCGCACACATCCCTCTCTGCAGTGGTGGAACACCAAAAACTTGTCCAGAGGGCAGCAGTTCCTCGACCCTGTTCAACAGAAAGTACTTACAACAGACGCATTCCTGACAGGATGAGGAGCCCATCTTCTACACCATACAACTCAGGGAAGATTGACCACTCAACAAAAAGTGCTCCACATCAATCACCTAGAGCTGCTAGCAATATTCCTAGCACTCAAGTCCTTCCAAGTACATGTACAGAACCAAGCTGTCCTAATCCGGACGGACAGCATGACAGCCATGTACTACATTTAAAAACAAGGAGACACCCGTTCTCTGCAACTGTCCCAGCTTGCACAGAACATTTGGAGATGGGCCATTCCACAAAACATATATCTACTAGCAGAACGCCTTCCAGGGGTTCACAATCAGATTGCAAAACTGTTAAGTTGACAAACACAACAGATTCACGAATGGGAACTACACCCGCAAGTTCTTCTACCATTCTTTCACAAGTGGGGTGACCCAGACATAAATCTGTTCGCCACACACGAAAATGCTAAATGCCCAACCTTTGCCGCCAGGTTTCCACACCCTCTGTCCAAGAGCAATGCGATATGGATAAACTGGTCAGGCAGATTTGGGTACGCTTTTCCGCCACTCCCACTAATACCACTAGTAGTGCTCAAGCTAAGACAACAAGCCTCTCAAAATGATCTTAGTAGCTCCCACATGGGCACCCCAACCGTTGTTCACAACGCTGCTACAACTCTCTCTAATTCCACATCAAAGACTGTGTCTGACACCATCCATGCTAACACAGAGCCATGGAGACATCAGACATCCAGATCCAAACAGTCAACTGAATCTGGCGATCTGGCTCCTGAAGTCTTAGAGTTTGGTTACCTTAACCTAACACCAGACTGTATGAATATCATTAAGGAAGCCAGAAGACCTACTACTAGAGCTTGCTATGCGGCAAAATGGAAAAGATGTGCCATTTACTGCACCAATAATCAAATTGATCCCCAGGATGCTTCAATACAGAATATCATCTGCTACCATCTACACTTACAAAGATGTACTCTAGAATATTCATCTATACGTCTACATCTAGCAGCCATTGCTGCATACCTCCAAAATAGACATATGTCATTATTTAGAGTACCTGCAATTAAAGCATTTATGGAAGGATTAAAAAGATTAATTCCTCCTAGGTTACCACCCTCTCCAGTGTGGAACCTAAACATTGTTCTTACCAGGCTCATGGGACCCCCCTTCCTCACATGGAAAACAGCTTTCCTTATTGGTATTACCTCTCTTAGGAGAGTGAGTGAGATTCAAGGATTTACTATATAAGAACCATTTTTACAATTACGCCATAACAAAGTGGTCCTAAGAACAAACCCTAAATTCCTTCCTAAAGTCATTACTCCATTTCATCTAAACCGATCAGTAGACTTGCCAGTGTTTTTTCAAAGCCCAGACTCTGTAGCAGAAAGAGCTCTACACACCCTAGATGTAAAAAGAGCCCTTCTCTATTACATTGACAGGACCAAATACTTTCGAAAAACAAAACAATTGTTTGTAGCTTTCTCACCACCACATAAAGGCAACCCCATCTCTAAAGCTGGGATTGCAAGGTGGATTGTAAAATGCATACAAATATGCTGTCAAAAAGCAAAACGTACATTAACAATTCCTCCTAAAGCGCACTCCACACGCAAACTAGGAACCTCTACGGCTTTCTTGGGGAACATTCCCCTAGAAGACATATGCAAGGCAGCAACATGTTCTACAACACATACCTTCACTAAACACTATTGTGTTGATTTGCAAGCCAAGCAGCAAGCTGCTGTAGGCCAAGCTGTCCTCAAAACTCTTTTTCAAACTACTGCAACAGATACAGGTGGTTAGATAGGGTAGATACTGCTGTATAGTCAATGCTCAGTGTGAGATCTGCAGCTCATATGCCTCGAACGGAAAATGCTACTTACCAGTATGCATCTGTTCTTGGCATGTAGAGCTGCAGAGTCTCACACACCCACCTTCCTCTCCGAGACCTGTATCTGTTCCAGTTCTATCTTACTTAGATATACACGCATGGACATCCTTTTTTCTTTCTACTAACTCCACCATTTCCCATCATGGCGAAAAACAATCTAAGAATGGAGTCGATGCCCATGCGCGTTATCGTCCAAGGGAGGAGTCACCTATCTCGTGACTACAAAGAATTCTTCCAAGACGGCAACAACATGCAATCATCCAAGACCAACACCAGGTGGCGATCTAATGCTCAGTGTGAGACTCTGCAGCTGTACATGCCAAGAACAGATGCATACTGGTAGTAGCAATTTCCTTTTGTAGCTGATCTTTCACATTTCTGACTTGGTTGAAGCCAGCTGTTTTTTCACACTTAACCTGGGTTTTAATCTGCCACTTATCTGAAGTGGCCTGCTGTACCAAGCCCTTCCTGAAAATTATTCCCCAAAGATTGAATTGTGCCTATATGTGAGCCCGTTATTCACAGATAATTTGCTTTCTCTTATCGTTAAGGAAACTGTAATGTACTATAAGAAATATCAAGTGAAACTCCGGGTCTCAAGGCACAGGCTGAAATGGGTCACGTTTGTGTTGTTGATATGGCAACTATATCAATAGACCTTATGGCTAATGAATATCGGAATGGCATCTCCCTGTAATGTGGAGTTTCTGTGCTAGACAGATAATTTGTTACACATTTGAGAAATAGGGCTGTTTTCACCTGTTTGTTGGTTAGGACAATTCCTTATTGGGCTTGTTCTACTGTTAAAGATTTGCCTTGTGCTACATGACAGGATGTGTATGTGTCTGGTTGCGGAAGTCCATGGACTTCTCATGCAAACATAATGATTGCCCACTGCTGCATGCAGGATCCCATTTTGGCTCATGCTTGATAAGTCACTTCTCTTTTAAGGTCTCATTGGTCAGCGTGCACCGTTTTCACTTTCTCTCTTCAGGTGTTTGTCTTTGATGGAGCATGGGCAAAGTAATGATCAATGCCTTTATTAGTGTCCTTTCCACTGCTCACTAGCGGATTGATTAGCAACAACAGTATGCCTCCCAGACCATAGATTCAAGTTTTGTTTAGGAAAAGGAATCTACACGTTTTCCTATTCAGGTTCACTTAATGAACTGTTTGACTTGTATTCATTTTTAAGAGATAAGTGGCGCCTGTGCTTGTTTCTAAAAAATAACATCTTCAATACAAAACTCTTTGGTCATGTGTTTGCCAAGTGGATTTTTATCATCGTTTCTTTGTGTGTGTGTGTGTGTGTGTGGGTGTGTGTGTGTGTGTGTGTGTGTGTGTGTGTGTGTGTGTGTGTGTGTGTGTGTGTGTGTGTGTATATATATATATATATATATATATATATATATATATATGTATATATACAAATATTCACATATACAATGGTTATTTACATGCTATGCTGTGACAATACTATTCAAATAGTCTGTGACATCGCTTGAGACAGTGTATGTCACTGCAACTTACAGGTATACACAAGTTGACATGTATGCCACATTTACACAAATTGACACATAATTCAACAATGCATATATACAACATCCGGCCTGATGACGAGCATCGAGAGACACCGCAAGAAGAAGTTCTGTAAAAGTATCTAATTCTGAACGAAGAAAAGGTGACCGGGAGGAATTGCAAAAGGGCCAAGCCGCCTGCAGTCAACCACGAGCTGGCCTGGATCCTTGGATCGTCCTGCTGGAACGATCCAGAGGTTAGACTTCCTGAAGTTTGACCGGGAGCTCGTCGCATGGCAATCCGGCGAACCCTCACCAAATCCAGACTGGCTGAGAGCTTCGAGAGACCCCGGGAGGAAAAGCTCCAGAAAAGTTTCTAAGTCAGAATGTAAAAACTTTGACTGAGACCTACCACGAGGGGTAGCTGCGCTGGGCTCCATCGCGGCCGGCCTGGAACTATGAGCCAGTCTATCGCGACCGATGTTTCGATAAGGCGCAATAGGTTTCTAGGTGCTATATAATGCTACATATTTAAAAATTCATATCTCCGGGTCCCTACATTGGATTTTTGTCCTATTTTTATAATTTTGGTGTTGTATTTTTATTGTGCATTTTGTCTTAATTATTTACTGAATTGGTGTTTTAAATGCTTTACATACCTGTCTTTGAAGTTAAGCATGCCTGCTCGCAGCCAAGCTACCAAGGGTTGATCATGGGAATAATTTTCTACAACCTATTCTGAGCCCTATACTGTGTTAGTGGCCTTATTGCCAGCGGCAGATATACATTTACTCCTAAAAATAATCCACTTTCCAACAATGCCATACCATATAATGAAAGACTATACAATACTGTACCATACCATACTATACTATACTATACTAGTACTTCATTCATACTATAAATCACTTCCAAAAGGAGAAACCTAAAGATTAGGACGATACGGAGTCTGAAGTTTGCTACCAATGAACTTGATATTTATTACTAATCAAAAAATATTCCAGTAGGTGAACAGCCAGAAAGGTTATCGTTTGACCATAACTCTAGTTACATCTTACCTGTAATGAATTTTGTGTTGTCAAAGATGAATGAAGATGTATCCCTTCAATTTACTTCCCCTATGCCTTAACTTGTGATTGTTGATCTTCTTGTTTCTTGGGGGCATTGTGTGCTTTTAAAATCATTCTTTAGTTGATACTTTTAATTATTGCACTATGTACCGCTTTGCTGTCACTGCTGCTCACGCTCCCTTGATGTGCTGGTGTACTCGTCTGTAAGAGCGAGTCACCGGAGTATGGCCATCTTGGGTAGCGTTCTAGTTGTTGCACTCTCCCTATTTAATGGAGGTGGTGCAAGCGAAAGGTTAGACTAAGATTACCCCGCAGCGCGTCTAATCGTAATTGTTCTTAAGTGTGATAGCTATAACGTGAATTGGTCACTAAAGCTGTTAATTTTCTTGGGGGGCATTGTGTGCTTTTAAAATCATTCTTTAGTTGATACTTTTAATTATTGCACTACGTACCGCTTTGTTGTCACTGCTGCTCACGCTCCCTTGATGTGCTGGTGTACTCGTCTGTAAGAGCGAGTCACCGGAGCAGAGCCATTTTGGGTAGCGTTCTAGTTGTTGCACTCTCCCTATTTAATGGAGGTGGTGCAAGCGCGTGGTTAGTCCAAGATTACCCCGTCAGCGTGTCTAATTGTAATTGTTCTTAAGTGTGATAGCTATAATGTGAATTGGGCACTAAAGCTGCTAATTTTCTTGAGGGGCATTGTGTGCTTTTAAAATCATTCTTTAGTTGATACTTTAAATTATTGCACTATGTACTGCTTTGTTGTCACTGCTGCTCACGCTCCCTTGATGTGCTGGTGTACTCGTTTGTAAGAGTGAGTCACCAGAGCACGGCCATCTTGGGTAGCATTCTAGTCGTTGCACTCTCCCTATTTAATGGAGGTGGTGCAAGCACGCAGCGGGCGCACCGACAGCGCGCCAATGGCAAGCCCGCCTGTGCCCATCCGCACCCGGACGCGCACAACGCCAACCATGGTGCCCAAAACACCTCCCGTTTAGATACTGCGTTTAAAGAGCTTTGCCAGGCCTGTAAGAATGTTAATCTCCAACAGCGGGTATTACACCCAACTCACCAGAAGGGCCATGTGATTGATATGGTTTTCGCAGATTAAAATGACACAGTTGTACAAAAAATACTCCCTCAATGTTGGACAGACCATTTCTTGGTCCTCTTCTCTTTGTAAGCAGCCATCCGCCATCAACAAGACGGCCTAGTAAAGAGTGGTCTAAAATACTTAAACTAGCGGACCTCCCCAGGCTAGTTAATGTAATCAGATCTCTAATTCGCTAGATCGACTAGCAACGCTGAGGAAAGTTAAAAGTTGCATAAAGCCTTCTGCTCCATGGTATAATGAAGAGCTGAGAATGATGAAGACTAGCTGTAAACAAGCGGAAAGGAAGTGGAGGAAGAACTACTTAGAGATAGACAAGGCAGAACTAAAAAATCTGCTTTATACTTATAAAAAGTTAATAGGCAAAGCTAAGGCTAAATATCTTGAGGAAACTATTCTTCAATCAAATCACAAACTCTTATTTAGCCTAGTAAGAGGCCTGTCCAACCCGACTGTGCTAAGTCTAATATCCCGGCTTCACAATAACTTTGTGATAATTTATCAACTTTTTTCGAGGAAAAAATGTGTAAAATTTTAACAGGGCTCAAATCCCCGGTGGATGGGGATGGGCACCAACATATAGGTGATGATACCTTATTAAATTATGGTATAACTGACAAGAAACATATGACAGTTCTGGACCATTTTCAGATGCCTTCACAAGAGGATTTCTCCGCAATTGCTACTGGTGTTTTCTCGGGTTCCCCTATGGACCCACTTCCACACAAGTTTTTGGAAATTGTCGCTGCGGGAACTGGAACGCGGGTACGCTGAGGCACCAGAGGCGGGTAAACTAGCTCGTATACAGGAATTGATTAAGGACTATGATGAGCTAGCTGACACAGAGATAAAATATCTGTCGCGCAGACACGCGGCCCGGCGATATGGGGAGGGGGGACGACTGAGCCGTACACTGCCGTTTAAAATTAAGGAGCGCCTTGAGCAGACGCACATAGATAGAATAGTGGACGAGCATGGAGGGGTACATCATCACCCAGTCGCCATTACGGAACAGTTTCATGGCTTTTACACCGATCTATATACATCGCAGGGGCTGCTTCGGAGGCAGAACTTGAGGCATATCTGGAGGACGTGGTGCGTGCCTGGCTTTCGGACGCGCATAAGGAGTACAGTACTTGTGTGTGCCAATAGACGAGCAGGATGTTAAGACAGCGATTTCGGCATTATCTAACGGTAAGGCACCTGGGCCTGACGGCCTTTTGGTAGAGTTTTATTAAAAATATGCAGATCTTCTTGTGCCGCATCCTTTGGAGATGTATGTGGAAGCGCATGACTCAGGAAAATTACCGCCGTCCCTGAGACAGGCATTGATAATTACTTTACTTAAAAAAGACAAGCCCCCAGACAAATGTGACTCTTACCGTCCGCTGTCATTGATCAATATTGACGCCAAAATACTGGCTAAGATTCTGGGGATCAGAATGCAGCCCCCGATACAGTGTCTGGTACTGCCCGATCAATCGGGTTTTATACCCGAGAGATCCACCTCGTACAATTTCCGAACTGTTTTCTCCATGTTCCATGTTCTTGAACCGACCTTGTCAGCGGCGGCAGTATTGTTAGACGCTGCCAAGGCGTTTGACTCGGTGGAATGGAAGTATATGTATTATGTGTTGCGTCGCATGGGTTTCCCGCCTTTGTTCTTCCAGTGGATAGCTGTGCTTTACACAGAACTGACCGCAAGAGTACGTGTTGGGGGACTGACCTCCAACTGAGTTGCTGGACGAAGTTCAATTTGGTTTCCGCCCTGCTCATGGGACCGAGACTGCCCTGGTGGCAGTCTTGGATGACCTGAGAATGCGGGCCGACAGTGGTCAGACAGCCTTTTTAGTGCTGCTCGACATGTCGGCCGCGTTCGACATGGTTAACTATCGGACTCTGATTAGGAGATTGGAGAAATGGGTGTTGTGGGGAGGGCGCGCGACTGGTTACACTCCTATCTCTCTAATAGGCAGCAGGCAGTGACTCTGTCGCCATTTTTCTCCCAGCACAGAGATGTTACACAGGGGGTTCCTCAGGGCTCGGCTGTCAGCCCAATTCTGTTTAATCTCTATCTTCGTCCCCTTATTGTTCTAATAAAATCATTTGGCATTAATGTTCTCAATTATGCAGATGAAACTCAGTTTGTTGAAGGCAACAATGCAGTGTCTCTGGAAAAGTTCCACATCTGTTTACATCAAACGGCAGTCTGGCTGAAAGAGAACTCTCTACAATTTAATGAGGAAAAAACTGAAGTCTTATGCTGCACGGCAGGTAGAATTCAAGCGTCCTCTCCCAGCAGACTTCTGGCCTGGCTCGGCTAATAATTCCCTAGTGCCCGCTAACCCAGTGCGCAATTTAGGAGTACTGATGGACAGCAATTTGCAATTGGAATCCCAGGTGAATAAAACGGTGAGCACCTATCTCTGCTTCGAGCTTTGCGAAAGATACTCCTGTTTTTGCCCACTGCTACTCGACCTCAAGTGGTTCGGAGCATTGTTTTAAGCAGAATAGACTATTGTAATGCACTTCTTTTAGGTGCCCCAGTCTCTTTGACCAAGAAACTACAAAGAGTACAGACTCTGGTGGCTAAGCTGGCACTAAACCGGCCACGCGGAGCCTTGGCCTCTCTGGCCCTTAGGGACCTACATTGGTTGCCTGTTGTACAAAGAGTACAATTTAAAGAAATCTGTATTGTTTACAGGGCAGTACATAGAATTGGACCTAAAGTACTACAAAGGAAATTTGTATGGTACTCTCCGGTTAGATCTTTGCATTCATCCTCCGCGAATCTGGTCTGTGTTCCCTATGTCAAGAAAGTTCGAATGGGAGCCAGATCTTTCAGCTACACAGCATCTACACTTTGGAATGCACTTCCCTGGAGCTTAGACAACTGAACACCTTGTCATGCTTTAGGAATGAATTGAAAACCAGATTGTTCCCTAGAGAGGAGACCGTGACCTTCTCAGCTTGACACTCGCTGCCCGGTAATCTAAGCGCCAGGATACCCTTGGGGTGACAGTTGCGCTATATAAGTGCACCTTACATTACATTACATGATGATCATGAAACAAAACATTCTAACCTCGATGGGTAAATTGCTAGCAAAGCAGTTTACAATTGAAGATCATTGTCTTGAAATGTTAACATCTATACTTACTGCTTTGAATTACCGCAAAGTGTCACTCGGGTCAAAATCCAGACAAAATGAAGATCAATCTGAGATAAACTCATTGATCAAACAGTTACTCTCTTCAAATGAAGGGTCCTGCGCACCTTCACCATGCTCAGAGCTCTTCAGAAACTCATCAGAGAACACCGTAAATTATCCAGTACAGGATTTAGTGGTTAAAGATGATGTTTGCACCATGTCCCTTGATGTTATACTATGCATTCTCAAAAACCTGCCTCTTCTGCCATTTCAGTTAAGAAGAATAAAGAAAAAAAGGGACATGCCTGAGGTTATTATTAAAAATACAACATCATTTGGGGACGTTGAGTGCCATAAAGCTGAATAAAAATAAACAGGCCAATCATAAAGTGAGATTCCCATCAATGTCTGTTGACCATGAAGTCCTCCAAACACTGTCCACCACCACAGTAGCTACAACTGCAGAACTTACCCACTAGCAGACTCTTTCAATCCTGATTTGGCTGGCTCTTAACCCTTTCGATGCTGATGACGAGCTGAGCTCGTCATCACCCACGGGTGTCGTGTGCTGATGACGAGCTCAGCTCGTCATAGTGCCACTAAAATGGCATTTTCCAGCACAGGGGGGGGGAAACGCCCAGCAGCCATGTGGTTAAGTGTGTGCATTAAGTGTAAATTTATTGTCATGTGATGCAGGCATCAATGTAGATAATGCAGCCTCCTCTTGCTCTAATCACCATCCACATGTCGAAGCTGAGCATTCTGAGGCTAGCTCATAAATTTTGTCTCATTTCACCACTCTGATACTTGAAAACATATTCCCAGATGTTGAGCATGTACAGCCCATGAATCGTTCTCGTTTATTAAACATTTTAGTGATTATTACTCCAATGAAACTATATTTAGTTTGTCATACCCACAACGACGAGTCATTGCAAAGGGTAAAAGAGTATTTTTATTCTAAAAATATTTTAAAATGAGATAATATTAGACAGATCAAGGTGGCCCAAATTGTAACTTCTATTGTGATGACAAACTTAGTAACCTTTGATATTGAGGAATTTACTAATCTAAATTCATTAGTTTGTTGTAGTACCCATACTTCTCATGTTATATGTAGTTGTTTGACTGGGCATAAGAATGTGTTACTTTTTTCTTCCAGTGATAATATTAGACACATTAGAGACTTGCAAATAGCCGAAGCTTAGCATCACATTCATAAGATCTTAACCAAGGGAAGCATGCAGCCAGTTTGGTTCTATGTTGCCTCCATAACTGATGCAACTACTCTGAAAATTCACTGAGGGAATTCATATAGCGTAACTCCTTTGAAGATTTATATATGGTCACCACAGTTGTCCCTCCTTTTGTTATGTTCCCACTTCAGTCAAGGATTGAGCTGCTTTCAATAGAACTCTGGTTTACTGAAGAATAAATTATCAACTATATTTCCTCACTATTGCTGCCCTTGTGTGGACGAAATTCCAGCAGTAGATTCTCCTCTGGGTGTTGCACTTCGTCAAGAAATCCAAGGATTTTCAATCGTCCCCACCTACAAATTAAATATGTATCATCATCACCATTTGCGATTTCTAAATAGCGAATTTGAAGGAATCGCTATTTAGAAATCTCGAAATGGTATGTATGTACAAAATCGGTATTTTTTTAGCGATTCCCAATTATTCCTTATTTGCGAATTCGCAATGTGCGAATTCGCAAGTAAGGAATAATTTCCCATTCATTTCTATGGGCCAGGAGGCCCATAGCAATGACTGTGAAATAGTTCGCAATTTGCGAATCGCAATTTGAGAATTATTTCAAGGGTGCAGGGGTGTCTCAAGGACACCCTGCTGCACCCCTGTAAATTACATGTGTGTGCATATGGCACACATACATGCCCAATGGGCATGTATGTGCGTCATATGCCACCCTCACAAATGCACAATTGTGCATATTTACAAGAAATCGCAAATTACCACCAACTACAAGTTGGTGGTAATTTGCGATTTCTAAACCTGAAATCGCAATTTCAAAAACTTTATACATAGCATTTAAGGAATCGCAAAATTGCAATTTTCTTAAATGCTTAAGCAAAATAAGGAATCGCAATGTTTTGCGATTCCTTATTTTGCTATTTTTTCATACATTCCAAAATCGGTAAAAAGGCCGTTTACGAATCGCTAAGGCTGAAAAAGAATCGCAAAAGGCTTGATACATATGGCCTCTAGCGCCATATGTATGAACACATTTTCCCATAGACACAGAATGGTAAAACCCTTTGATACATCTGGCCCATAGTTTCTTGTGGTCCAAGTGGTGAAAGGGATATTATGTCCTGGCAAGAAATCTCAAAGTGACTACTTCTGTGTTTAAGGTTATGTATTAAATGACCACTTTACCTCCTCCAGGAATTTTAAAGTCCCAGCAACTCCTCGATGGAGTATACCTCCAATAGAAATCTGCAAGGATACCAGTTGGTCCATTCACACTGCAACCTCCATTGCTTCAACTTTGACGCTTGAGCGGATCCACTGATAAATAGGTCTTGATAAAAGCCTCAAAGCAATGGATGTTTGACTGCTTGGTTGTCTTTTCTAAGCTCAGAACTTTGGGGCAATCCTTCACTGGAGAACTAAGTTTACTTGTCTGGAACAGAGGTTCTTCGGTGAGGAAAGCCTCCACAGACTAAACAACGGCTTGCGATGCTACCCATTTTTCAGACATTAGGTTTCTGCATGTAGAACACTAATATGAATGTACAAAACAGTACCGAGGCCTTGCCTATGGAGAGGATTATTATACCCTTTTAAATGGGGAAATACATTTGTGACACATGCATAACCTTTGTTTATTGTTCTCAACCTCTCTATAAGCTTGCATGCGCTGCTTAGTGTTAGTTTGTTTTCAGGTCGATTGCATGATCAGAGAAAAGTAAGTTGATGATCTGATTTTTTTTTTTTTTTGCTCCTAGATTCGAAAAAGGGAGCAGTGGCAAAGAAAGGCCGTAAAGGAGCCAAAAGCAATGAAACCGCAGCAAAGGTCGCACTGATGAAGCTCAAAATGCATGCTACTGGGAATACCTCTGTGCCACAGGTTGGCAGATATCCTTGTATTTTTCATAAATGTACTTAGAATATAATATCTTCCCAAACTGACTGTTCAACAAGTGTGTGCTTTAAACAAGCATTGACAAAGTTAATAATAGTCCTGTCTTTTTGGGGAGGGGAGATTGGTAATTGTTGGGTAACTTTATGTGCATTACTCTCAACTGACTTGTAAAGGAAATCTCGTAATGAACACAAATATCCTGGACAACAGCAGTATGAACGCTGTGAATGGGACTATGTTTCTGAAAAAAACTGCATTCACAGAATTAAGCTCTACCCTCAAAGAAGAGAGATTAAACGTCTGTTTTAATTGGTGAGCTAAAAAGGCATTCACAGCAAATTACTTCTGACTCGATACTTTTGGCTAAGAGACCATATTTTTATTGCATCTTAAAGAAAGCATATATCTTTACTTTGCGAACAACGTTAACATGACCCAAAGCAAAAACAATTGAACACACAAGGACAGTTAGTGATAATAAAATAATAATAAACATCTTTATTTGACAGTAAATTAAAACCATTCACATTTTTAAAACACGTTGAGTTCATTCTTCCTGTACAGGCAATTCATGTAAGCCAAGTATATATTGAATGTTTAAAACGTAAAGCGTAAAGTTCTAAAATGTTAACCAAGGGTGCAGGGCCAAGTAAATTTTATTAGACGTCCCGGGTGTCCTGCATTTCAGGGATCACACAGTTTGCTAATAAGGCACATCTTGCGGCCACCGTGCCCATAAACTTCACAAGACGCATTGTCTGCCGGCAATCCCTGTCCTTAAAACAATGCTCAGTTGCATCCGGACATAAGCGAGTGTTCAGTTCCCGAAATAATGGCGTAAGCAAAAATTACCTTTCTCATTCAAATCCGGGGCAGGACAACAATACGTGGGTCAGTGAGTCTTTCTGGTAAGGGCAGACGCAACTGGGATCTCCTGCCCGTGTGAATTTCCATCTTTGGGCTATTTCTCCCACATCGAACAGGCCCTTTCTCAGCCTTTAAACCCTTTATTTATAGGACTTTGACAAAGAGAGTCACAGATAAGTTTGTGGATTTACCTCATCATAGGTCGCTACTATAAAACTGTTGGGAGAATTGGATTTCAGTGAAAGGATATTGTTTTTACTGACTGGTTTATTAATGGTC
Organism: Lissotriton vulgaris; assembly: GCF_964263255.1. Lineage (NCBI taxonomy): Eukaryota > Metazoa > Chordata > Amphibia > Caudata > Salamandridae > Lissotriton > Lissotriton vulgaris. The sequence goes on along the minus strand of NC_141691.1, from coordinate 1,660,704,472 downwards.
TTCGGTAAAAGGCTTTTGAAAGAGACTTATGAGATGTTCACAGCCCAAAGCGGAGTCATTTGTAGGTCGGTCAGAGTTGTCGAAATTGCCTCTTGCCAGAGTGATGAAAAAAGTTTGAATAACTCTTCACCTAAATGGAATACCATACAAAATGGAATTTGAGAGTACCACCATCTGCTTCTTTAACTTTGAACCACAATTTCAGTAGGTTGGCCCTCTGTCCCAATATTTGGTCTGTGATTCCAAATTGGAGTTTGAGGTTCTCTAGAGGAATTAGACAGCTGAAATATTTGATGAAATAACTTTGATGACTGCCGATTTAGCGACTGCCCAAATTTGTCAGGGAAGTCTTCCAGGCAATATACAAGCAAAAGCAAAAAATGTAGCCTTAATAATTTGCAATAAAGGCAGTCAGGGGCCTGTGAGGGTTGTGGTAACTTTACATTGACCGGAGGCTATCCCCACGGCTTATTTTTGCATGGCTTCCTTATGAAGGCTAGAGTTACCCGAGGCTTAATCTCAATGCCAAGGTATTTATATATATATATATATATATATATATATATATATGCGGATGTTTTATCGATGATGTGGTCTCCAAATTTCTACGACCAGGAGTGATGCTTTTGTAGCCTTGTAAAAGTGACTATTTAGTTTTTTCCAAGATTTATTTCTAATCAGTTGTTTCTGAACTAAACAGCGAAATGGTTGAGAGGATCGCAGTCCATTGGCCAAAAAGTCTAATATAACTATATCATTGGCATACTACATGACAGATAAAAGTATGTTATTAGGTTTCGGGGAGCACGATTTTGAATTTTCAAGAGTGGATTCTCTGTCTGCTGTAAATATGTTGAAGAGAATGGGGGCTAAAACAAAACCTTTATTACAGGGAACTTTGTTGGACACGGTGCCTTCCTCGCTAAGTTTAACCTGCACCCAGTTGTTCGTACAAAAAGGGATGAGAGTCCGGCCCGGACTGGCCGAAGTGGGCACCAGGCAATCCCCCGGTGCGCCGCACTGGTGGGGGCTGATTTTGTTACAGGGCCGTTTTTGCAGCATAGCTGCAAAATCGGCCCTGTAACAAAATCGAGCGCAAACCGGCCCTGTCAAAGAGCGCAGCAGCACCCCCAACCCCCAGGAGGTGGGGTGGCCGAGCACTTTTCCAGGGCCGGTTTTGGTTCCCAGTCCGGCCCTGATGAGAGTGTAGAGTGTTTTTGTCGGGAGGCCCCAGCGGCTTAGTTTCTGCCACAGCCTTGACATATCAGAGCTATAAAAAGCCTTTTTATAGTCTATAAGGCAGGCATGTAATGCATGCTTGGTGGCTGATGTTGAGTGCATTAGGAGAGTCAGTGCTAAGAGTTATCTGTGGTCCCGGTGTTTTTACAGAACCCAGTCTGGAACCATTGAATTATATTTGCTTGAGAGACTCAAATAATAGCTCATTGGAACTTCCCTACTTCCATTTATATGGAAGGGATTGATGTATGCACCCTGCCATGATGTAGGAACCAGACTGGTTAACAAAACACTGTAAAAAACACTGCTCATGATGTCCATCCGGAATTGTGGATTTGCTTTAAAAATTCCTGAACGCAAGCTGTTCAGACCTGTGGCACCATTACTTCTTCCCTTGGTGGTGATCTTTTTGATAGCTGAGGGACAGCTAGTGCATAATGCAATGTCTTCATGACAGGCTAAAACATCCAAACATCTAGTGGAAAAAACAGTTCTACTCAAAGCTGTAATTGCAAAACCATTTTTCCTTTAGAGTAATGACCTGCTAGACTACCTTGTAACTGCATCATAAGGTGAAAGTAGCCTTTTGAGCCAATTCTTGGAGTTTATAGTGATCTTAACTGCAAGTGTGGACACCCGTGACAACTCTTTGACACCCAATTCAGTTTCGTAGTTGCCACCATCTGAAGAGGTGGCCCGAATTAATCTGAAAGCTTATGAAATCTACTACATTAACAAACAACCTACAATTGTCTAATAAAACAGTTTGAGTAGTCTTGGATTGGAATCACATACAACAGGCGACAATGTACGTGTAGGAAAACAGGCAATCAAACCACAAGATTTGCTACACTTTGACACACTATTTCTATTCTATCTCCATGAAGATAAATTGTGCTGTTACATTTGAGAATTACATTTCGGCTAACGTTTGCCAGTGGCCTTCTAGTGGGGTTGCTCTTGTTAGACAGTTCTCATGCCACAGATCTTTCACACGGAAAACCTCTTAACAATTATTAATAACATGTTAATAGATAGACCTGCTGTTTCATATGTTGCATATAATTTATACATTTCAGAGATATGTTTGTCATGATTTTAATTAACAATGAAAGATTTACTACCACTACCATCGACTAATCGCTTCTATAAAATCTGGTGCACCAGTTCTAATGGACTATGCTAAGCTGTCATTAGCTGCCAACTGAATCCAAGTAACTTGTGATGTGTTCAGCCAGTCTCTTGATTTTTACACAACAGGATATTCAGAGCTCATACTTACAGAAAAATAAAACTAAAGTCCCAGACTGGAAATTCAGATATTGCTGAAAGTGTCAAACATGAAATGGGGCCCAAGTGGCAGCCCTTCGAGTCCGGGCTGCCACATTTAAAGATAACAATGACATGTCCAAATTCAAATCGCATATAAAATGCGTGACACAACATTAAAGAAATAACTCCTACACTTATTCTTTTCAGAGCAAATGTATTGTACTAATATTTGTACGAAGAGTGCCAACATGCACCTAGTTTAAACAACAGCAAACCTTAGTGCAATTACTGTCACTCTTGAGATGTAAATAGAATGTTTGTTCATACCATTAAATGCTCCCCTGTTTACTCATTACTAATACTTTGCGGTTGTCTGTTACAACAGGCTTTTCTCACTCACCAGGGCTATTTCGTGTTTTGGACGATTCTGTGAAGCCTGCATTAACAAGTGAAACTGTGAAAAAACATGGCGGCCGATTAGGATGGCGACGGATTGCCCCCGCCGGCCCGGCGGGGGCAATATGTCCGCCATCCTCCCTGAAATGACTCCCTGCCACATTAGGATGGCTGGGGGGTCCGCGGCGGACGGGAAGACCGTCTGCCGCTTTTCCGCCGCGGTTGCCTTACCACCGTGGCGGCCGCCACGGAAAGGCATACGGTCTTTGCTTTGGGGGCCCGTTGCGGGCCTCCATGGTGAAGGGGGGGGATGCACATGGGGGATACCTATGGTACCCCACTGCGTTTCAAAGTACAACATGGCAGGCACCGCGTGGTGCCTGTCATGTTGTGCTTTGAAACGCACAACATGCATTTTTAGCATTGCGGCGGGCGGTCCTGCGCCGCAATGTTAAAAATGCGGGATGCACCCGCCACTGTGGCGGATGCATCCTAATTCGGCGCACGGGACCTCCGCCATTATGGCGGATGGTCCCTTGCCACAACAGGTAGGCGGACGGACAGAGTCCGTCCGCCATCCTAATGGCCCCCCTAGTTGTTCATATTCTGTTTATGGGAAATGCACTGGTTCTGCATGGTCACCCCAAATCTTTTGCCTTTTGCTGGATCCTGTCCTTTTGCTTGGCTTTAGAATCCTGTGCACAATATACTTGTTAACCAGTAGCAAAGTGTCTGTGCTCCCACTCTAAAACACTGCTGAACTGGCCTAATTCTAGTATTAAAGGTAACATTTTAAAGGAAAAATAATAGAATTACTGTGGGATGTTTGGGTTCAGGGATTCGGTAATGTTTATGGTGATGAGGGGTTTTTAGGGGTCAGGAATAATTGACATTCGGGCATAGAAATTGTTTTTAGGGTATAGAGGTGGTTGAGTGTTGGGGTGGTGAGAGGTTGTAAGGGTTCACAGGTAAGTGGTGTTTAGGTGTGTGAGGTGTTTTTAGGTTTCAGGGATGGGTGGAGTGTAAGGGTGTTGAGGGGTTTTAGATTTCATTGATGGGCGGAGTTTAGGACTGTGATGGGCGGAGTTTAGGATTGTGAGGGTTTTTTAATGTTCAATTTTGGGTAGCGGCTGGGATGCTGAAGAGTTTTTAAGTTTTAGGATGGGGTGGAGTGTAGGGTGGGGAGGAGTTATAAGTGTTAAGGGTTGTGTGGAGTTTGGATTTTTTAGGCTCCAGGGGTGAGTAGTGTAGGGTAATGTGGCGTGCTTATGGGTCATGGGCGGCTGGTGTTTAAGGGCGGTAAGGGTTTTTTAGGGTTCAGGGATGGGTGGAGTTCGGGTATGCTTAGATGTTTTAAAGCGTATGTGATGGGTGGGGTTTAGGCATAGAAAGGGGTGTTTGGGGTTCTGGAATGGATGGAGTTCGGGTAGTGATAGATTTTATGGTTCAGGGATGGTAGAATTTACAGGTAGAAAGGGCTTTATGGTCTTCAGGGATGAGTGTAGTTTAGGTGTGGTGATGTGTTTTAGAAGGCAGGAATTGATGGTGTTTGGAGGTAGTGAAGGTTCAGCAATGGATGCTTTTACCAGTGGAGACAGGTCAGCAAATGAAAAGCATCCAAAGTAAGTATTTGACAATGTCAAACATATAAATATGAAATAATATCTCCTGAAGTAAAGCACCGAAATAAACCTCTCCAACAAACATTTTTCTGAAAGTATGACCTGCAACCATTTTACACTTAAAAAAAATAAGCATGCAAAACCAGTATAGATGAAAGGGTTTCTCAGTAATGGTATGCCATGAAATCGTTTTTCTATGAAATCACATACAACTGCCTTTTATACCAAATTTTGCTAAATTGCTTTATCATAAAGTATTGTTGTTGGTGTGCGTACATCACAGGTTAAGTCACCTTATAAGCCCAACTTTGATTGTCAAATCTTCGGATGTGGAAAAACAAAAACGAGCATTACAAAGCATGAGCTATAAATGTTATGTACACATACGTTGTCACTTAAAAGCCTCTTTAAATATATTCATATGGTGAAAATCTGACAAAGCTATTAATTTTTCTTTGCAGTCTGAGCGGGTTTACTTCCAAGTCTTCTTACCTCGGGTCCTGAAAGAGAAAAGTAAACCTATGTTCTTCAGCAGCAAGTGGAGTCTCGGCAAGTTGGTGGACTTTGCTGCAGCCTCAACTAAACTTAAAAATGATAACAACAGGACGTGTTCCAAGGTATGCCCCTTTTTTCATTTTAAAAATGCTTTATTTAGAAATAATTCTCACATTAGTAACTAAATGTTCTCCAGTATTGTATCTTTTATAGATTCGCATGTTTGAATCTTCCCCGTCGTCATGGTGAGAGTCCCATGATTACAGTAGAAATAGCAGTGCTAAAGCATTAGCTTCAATCTTCATTGAAAAACAATAGTATTTATTAACCTATTTACATCGTTTTAAAACATCCAAACTTCAGCAAAACAGAGACCCTGAAGTGTCCATCCCCTGCCGAGCCACCATACCTCCGATTTTTTACAGCATGTCGTGTTAGGGAGTCTCCCTGAGCTCTGCTCAGTAAACGTGTTTCTTATGACCTTTTTGAACTACAGCTTCCAGCTATCATTTCTTTACCTATCAACACCTGAAGTATTGTTGGAGTATGTGTTTTTCTGTATTTCACACAGAATGCCAGAGTCTAAAAAAGGGCTGTTTAGACCCTGCAAGATCTGTGGACAAAGCAGACTTTTCTCTGAGGACCCTCATAAGGAGTGTCTATATTGCCTTTATCCTCACCACAAACCCAAGGACTGTAAGTACTGCCATAGGTTTTCTGCCAAAACCCTCAAGGACAGAGAGGGCAGACTCCTGCTATGGCTCGAGAGAAAAAAGTCAACCTCTGACTTAGGCTTTGACTCTGAGGAGAAGGCCCATTCCTCCTCCAGGAAGACAAAATAAGTAGAATCCTCTTCTGCTCACAAGGACTCTAAAAGATGGAAGTCTCATGATAAAGAGGTTTCTGAGAAGAAAAAAGCCAAAAAAGACCAGGCTGCCCCTTCAACTTCTCGTCAGAGGTCTGGCTCAGCACCTCCGTCTGCTCCTCATACTCCTTTCAAAATGCCTTCTTCACTATTGAACTTACCGTCAACAGCTCCATCATCAAGTATTCTGCCATTTTCAGCGACAACAGCAGCTTTCACATCGTTGACGGTCTCGTCGGCGACGCTCACCACGTTGACAGTCAAAGTCAACAGCAACAGTATCGTCGAGCAAGGAGACTGGTGCTACCCCTTCGGCAACAATGACCAAACCGTCCCCGTCGGCAAGACCTTCATTGTCGGTCACGTCACCATTACGGCCGCATATAAGGCTGATCCACGTTGTCCTTAGCTTTGTCCTCGTCAATGTCGTCGATGGAGGGGAAAAAAGAAGCCAGCCTTCTAGGATTTTTAAAAAATCTCGCCATTGCCCCCAACTCACCTCTTGGATTGCCAAGAATCTGAAGATGAAGGCTTATTTGGCCCGCCTACAGTCCTTCCCATTTGAGGGTTAAATGCAAGGGATCTAGTAAGGAGGATTAAGCAGGAGGTCCCATTTATCAGCCCTGACTCTCAAAGTACTCCAAAACGCCCAGAGGAAAAAGTAGCACCTCTAGTTCTTTCCATCCAGGTTGATTCACAGGACAGCAATGACCAGCAAATGGAGGAGGATGAGCTCCACACATATACGGATGCTCCGGACGAATGGGATGATTATGTTGCCCCAATGCCATCATCTCCTACCCTGCCAGTAGCTGATTTGCCACCTGCAGATATTGGTGATTTCCATGATCTCTTAGAGCGGGCCTCCAATCTCTTTGACCTCCCTATACCAGCCGAACAAGCAGAGTGCTTTCTGTATGACTTTAAACCTGGCACACAGTGCACCATTCGTGCTATTCTATTGTGGATTTCTTGTGGCAAGAGGGCCTTAAATTGATGAAAACACCAGCTTCCATTCCATTTGTCATTCTGAAGCCTGACAAAAAATATAAGGCCCCTGAAAACTCCCCGACGTGTCTCATTGGGCATCCTCGGACCGATTCTGTCATCATGCAGGTGGCACAACGAAGGATCAAGAATGCCTTTTCTCCATGCACATCTCCACCGGACAAGGAAGGGCGCCGCCTAGATAATATAGGCAAAAGATTTTCTGCATTGGCGGCCGCTTCCATGAGAGCTTCCAATGCCATGAACATCCTCAGGAGATATGACCGACAGATGCTGTCCGACATCTCGTCTCTGGTGAAGTATCTCCCAGAAGACAAGAGGCAAGAGACATTCTTTCTGAAGGAGAAACGGCCTCTTCTGAGCTGATTGACATTGCCATGGACATCTCCTCCACCACCTTTAGACAGAAGGCTGGAGTGGCGGTGTTGCGCCAACCGGGATGGCTTAAAGCCACGACAAAGGTTGGAATCCATTGACCTATACCGCACAAGTCGTGTGAGTAAATGCATGTATGTTTGTCCTGACGAATGCTCCATAGACCTTCGGGCATAGGGAGCTGAAACATGTCGACTGAACCACCAAGGAGGTACAACTGGACCTAGTAACTTGTTCCATAGTTGATACCTGCTAATTTTTAATACCAAATCCTCCACCTTTTTTCTATTAAAATTGCTGCTTATATGAGAAGATTTGGTTTTTAATCATTTTTTCACCCTCATTCACTTTACCTCTAGGGGTTGCCCCTCATAACTTGGACACTGCATTCAGATCCAGAGGTTGCCTCTGGGTGAGGCCGGCATAGAGCACAAAAAATTGGATATCCAAAGACAATGCCGTAACGCCAGTGTGGGGCGGATAATCAAGATACACCGCATACCGTAACAACATGGCGTTTATGAGGGTTTCCATTTGAACCAATGGTTCTGAACGCTACAAGTGTCCATTCCTTCACTTGATTATTATTGAATTGATATGGGGAACTGAATGGACAGTAATTCCTCCTCCCTACATTTTGATTGTTTGTTTAAAGCCACTACCTTCTGCCTGGAAGTGCAGGTTAAGGTGTTAGACGTGCCATTTGATGGGGAATGTCTTTTTGTGAAGCACATTGGTGATGGGCTTCAATCCATCAAATCAGACAAATACATGGTTAAATCGCTCCGCAGTTTACAGCAGTGGAGATTTCAGCCCTTTCGAGGCAGAGGTCAGTGCCTATCTAGGCTGCAATTTTAGCAGCGGTTCCAACCTTATTCACAGCAGACCTTTCACCTATCTTATTCCAGCCAAACCTACAGCTCGAATATCAAGTCAGCATATTCAAGGGCATCAGGGCGCAGTAGTCAGCCATCAGTAGTCCACCATCACGGCGTCAGCCGCTAAGTCTCAGGATTCCAACATGAGACAATGAGAAGCAGCAAGCCCCTGTCACTACTTTGCCACTTTGATTCAGTCCTACTATAACAAAATTCTTAAGACAATGGAAGTCCATCTCGTCAGACAAATGGCTGTTGAATGTTTTCCAGCACGGTCGCATCCTGGAATTTGTTCAGCAGCCTTCAAATTTCCCGCCATGGAAGACATCTCATCGTAATCTTCCATTTCTCAGAAAATAAATACTATTGCTTCTTTCCAAGCATGCAATAGAGAAGGTTCCACGTAACCATCACAATTCTGGAATTTTACTCCCACTTGTTCCTAATCAAAAAGAAGACAGGAAAATGGAAGCAGGTAATATACCTCATGCTACTAAGCAAGTTCATCAAAAACCATCCATTCAGGATGCTCTCTCTCCAAGAAATCCTGCTCCTTATGGAGGAGGGAGATTACCTCACCTCCCTCAATCTTCGCAATGCTTTTTTTCACATCCCAAGCATTGCAGATTACTCAGGTTCCAGATGGCGGTGTGCCATTATCAATTCAAAGTGTTACCCTTCGGGTTGAAGTCAACACCCAGTGTGTGTTCAAAAAGTGCATGGCTCCGGTGGCAGCTTTTCTTCGACGGTCCGGTCAACAGGTATTTACCTGTCTGGACGATTGGTTAATCAAACCTGGATCTTTCTGGACAGCCTAGAAATCCATGCAAGACTGCCGGCAACTCTTTCAGTTGCTAGGTCTCTGCCTCAGCGAGGAAAAATCATTTCTCATCTCCACTGATTTTCCTAGGTGCAATTCTCAACACAGAGCTATCAAAAGCTTTTCCCACGAAAGAGAGGATTTAACATCTGCAAAGGATAACACGTCTTCTGTCTACAAGAAGGTCAGTTTCTGTAAGGACATACAAATACATTCTGGGGATGATGTCATCCTGCATCCTATCGATCCCCAATTGCCGTCTCCGCATGAAACCACTGCAGGAGCAGCTTGATGCACAGTGGGCTCAATATCGGGGTTTATTTCGTTAAATAATTTCCATAACCTCATGAAAGACCATGGCAATGTCTTGTTGGATGGTCACAAACAACAATTCTCAGGGTTTCTCCATCCTACAAACTACACCACAAATGGTGATGACTTCAGATGCCTCGATGGAAGGATGGGGAGCCCACCTCCAGGATCTTCAGGTTTACTGCAAGTTTTCCAGCCAAGAACCATTGTGCCACATAAATCTTTTGAAACTAAAGGCAGTATTTCTTGCCCTTCAAGCCTTCCTCCCAAGGGAATTTATGACGTTACTTAGCATGCTATTACTTAGCATGCCTTTACTACGAAGTTTTTACTTCGCAAATGCCTTTACTTAGCAGTTTTTTATTACTCATACCTTTACTTCGCAAAATCATTGAAAAGCATCAAATAGGCATTACTTAGAAGTACTTTACTTCGGAGGATTTTACTTCGCATAAAGATTCTTTTTTTTATTTTTTCCCTACACAGCAACACTACCCTCCTCGCCCCCTACACTTCCCAAAACACTAAAACACTACCCTACACTACAACACTACCCTAAACCCTAAACACTACCCTACACATACACTACAAAACTACCCTAAAACGCTACCCTACACTACACATACACTACAACACTACCCTAAACCCTAAACACTACCCTACACTACACATACACTACAACACTACCCTAAACCTTAAACACTACCCTACACTACACATACACTACAACACTACCTTAAAACACTACCCTACACTACACATACACTACAACACTACCCTAAACCCTAAAACACTACCCTCTACACTACACATACACTACAACACTACCCTAAACCCTAAAACACTGCCCTACACTACACATACACTACAACACTACCCTAAACCCTAAAACACTACCCCCTACACTACACATACACTACAACACTACCCTAAACCCTAAAACACTACCCTACACTACACATACACTACAACACAAGCCTAATCCCTAAAAACACTACCCCCTACACTACACATACACTACAACACTACCCTAAACCCTAAAACACTATCCCCTATACTACACATACACTACAACTCGACCCTAAACCCTAAAACACTACCCCCTACACTTCACATACACTACAACACTACCCTAAACCCTAAAACACTGCCCTACACTACACATACACTACAACACTACCCTAAACCCTAAAACACTACCCCCTACACTACACATACACTACAACACTACCCTAAACCCTAAAACACTATCCCCTATACTACACATACACTACAACACTACCCTAAACCCTAAAACACTACACATACACTACAACACTACCATAAACCCTAAAACACTACCCCCTACACTACACATACACTACAGCACTACCCTAAATCCTAAAACACTACCCCCTACACCACACATACACTACAACACTACCCTAAACCCTAAAACACTACACCCTACACTACACATACACTACTACACTATCCTAACTACACTCCCCCACTTACCTCTCTCTGCCCATGGTCCACTCTTCTACTGCGAAGTAACGGCATATGCTAAGTAAAGGCATATGCAAAGTAAATGCATGCTAAGTAAAAGCATGCGAAGTAAAAGACAATGCTAAATAAAAGTTGCTATATAAAAGAAGTGCGAAGTAAAAGATGCGAAGTAATGGTTGTTTACCTCCCAAGTGTCCAGGGCTCTTCAGTACTTGTCAGGATGGACAACACGACCACCATGTTTTATCTCCTCAAACAGGATGGCACAAGGTCTCAAATAATATCAGTTCAAGCACAACAGATATGTAAGTGGCTGATAACCGATGGAAGCTCATTGAAGGTGGAACATGTACTGTAAGTACAGAACGAGTGGGCCGACTTGGCAGGGACACCAAGCAGTGTCAAGAGCGGAAGCTCAATGACAGTCAACTGCAAAGTGTCTTCTAGTCATGAAATTTTCCAACCTTAGGTCTGTTCGCTACATCTCTCAACAAAAAATGCACTCTATTCGCCAGTAGGGTTTCTCAGCCAGGATCTCAGGGAAACACTTTTCATGGGCTGGGTTGTTCTCTTACGCATTTCCTCCATTCCCTCTCATCCCAAGGACTGCAAAAAATGAAACGGGAACCAAGCAGACTCATTCTCATCGCACCGGCATGGGTGAGTCAATACTGGTACACCAAGCTGCATCGCTATCCTATTTAGTTTCCACCGGTGGAGGATCTCCTTTCTAAGGGTCAGGGCCAAGTGGTTTATCCGCAGATTCACACTCTTCATTTGTCGGCTTGGCTCCTCACCATGCTGAATCCGAATTTTTTATTTTATTTTTTTACTGAGCAGAGCATAGTTAAGGTACAATACATATATGGACAATTAGAATAATGGAGATGAATACAAAATATTTAAAAGCTTCTACTTTTAAAAGCTGAATAAAAGGGAGGATTTTTGAATACTTTAAAACCGGGAGCAGTCAATGTTAATAAAACTATATATATACATTTTCAAATACAAGCAATGTGCAACATCCGCAAAATTCGAACATAAATTGCAAATGCAATACAGTACAATCCAACCAGAAACAAAGTGCTAGTGCTTAAGAATTACTCATAGTGCAAATACCACAGGAAAAAAAAGTGTGCTTGTGACTTTTTGATAGAACCTACCAACACTTCAAGACTGCTTAAAAATAATTTAGACCTATTATCAGTATTCAATTTAAGTTCTAACTTAACTCTCCCTTATTTCCTCAAGATTCTCAAAATACTTCCAGTTCCTATCAAATCTCCTACCTGCTCCCACTCTACTAGCATAAGCTTTTCCGAAATTCCATGACCTACTCATTTTGTTAAGCCATTTCAAATGGGATGGAACTTCCTTTAATTTCCAATTTCGGAGAATCAGGGAACGGGCAACAGCGCAAGAAATAAATACAAACATTTCCTCAGCATCTTTAAGCACCCCTCTGTTATTACATATACCAAAGAGGGCCAATTCGGCCGAGGGCAGAAGTGTTTTTTCTATAGCTACCTCAATATCTAAGATAATGGCCTCCCAGAAAGGTTTCAGCTGAGGACAAGTGAAAAATATATGATGCCAACCACCCTGGCCGTCAGCTTGGCATCTGAAGCACTTATTCACCACCTCCGGGAACCTTCTCCCAAGTGCCTCCGGAGTCCAATACGCTAGCCAGCGGGACAGGAAAGCCATCCTCTTAAAATTAGCGGCACGCAATGATTTATAACCCAACAAGCTTACGGTTTCTCAATCTTTGCGTGTTAAATTACATTGTGTTAGGCTACTTATTTTATCTAGATGGCGATCTATCATAGCTAATTGCCCATCACAATGGAGCCTCTTGTACCAATCCCCTCTACCGGTGATTTTAGCTTCATACAGAAGTGTTATCATCTCACTCGTCGAGTCGAGAAGTCCACCTATATCTCTTCTTAAAAAGTGGACAATTTGTAAATATTCAAAAAACGTTGGTCGCCCGGGAGTACTTGCTCTGGCCAGCACTTCTTGCCATGTGATAATTCTATTCTGAACAACAAAGTGCCTTAAATCCCAAAATCCCAAATTCTCCCAATTTATTATATGGCTGTTTCTGATTTGGAGGCCCAGACAAGAACATTCTCGTAGGCTTAAAAACTGGGAGGCTGAGGAGCTAAGATTTTTCTTAAAAAAGGACTGCAATCTAAATAAGTATTCTTTCAGAGTCTTATATCTTGTCCTTTTTGGGAACTTTGCAGTCTTTAAAAATACCTGGTTTTGAGAATCAGCCTCTTGCATCATCTTTACTAAGAAGAAGCTTTCTCAATTGTTTTTTTAACCTATCAGACCAGCCACTATATCAAGAAAGGCTGCCTCATAATATGTTTTAAAATGTGGCAGAGCCAGTCCCCCCTGTTCAGCTGGGAGTTGGATCACTGACAACTTAACCCTAGGTGCTTTTCCCACCCAAACAAAACTTCTGATCATAGTTTCCATGTCTTTAAAAAAAGTAGGATTCAATTTGATTGGAACATTACAAAACAGGAATATTAACAAGGGTAAAATCAACATTTTAATTAGAGATACCCTGCCAATCAAGGTGAGCGGGAGTAAAAGCCATTGAGCGAGAAGACTCTTACAGGCACATGCATCAAGCGATTTAGGAATCGCAAACGGTGCGAATCGCAAAATTCGGCCGTTTGCGATTCCCAAATCACTATTTGGTATGCATCAACCTAAAAGTGAAGAAATCGCTATTTTAGCGATTTTTTAAAGTGCGATTGCTTTTAAGGAATCGCAATTTTGCGATTCCTTAAAAGCAATGCATGAAACTTAAAAAAATTGCGATTTCGCAATTGGAGAGAAAAAATTACCATGAGGTTGGACCTCATGGTAATTTTGCGAAAAGTTAGAAATATGCAATTTTGTTCATATTTTTAACTTTCATGTTGTGCACACACATGCCCTTAGGGCATGTGTGTACACAACATATGTGCATTGTTTGATTTCAGGGGTGCAAAAGGGTGTCCTTTGGACATCCCTGCACCCTTGTAATCGCAATCTCAATTTGCGATTAGCTAATTGCGATTCGCAAATTGAGATTGTCTTCCCATTCATTCCTATGGGCCTCTAGGCCCATAGGAATGAATGGGAAGGGATTCCTTAATTGCGATTCGCAAAATGCTAATCGCAAATAAGGAATTCTAAGGGATCGCAATTTATTTAGCGATTTCTTGATGCATAGGCATTTGCGATTCCTTAATTGCGATTCCTTAAAAATCGCAATTAAGGAATCGCAAATGCCGAGATTGATGCATGTGCCTGTAAATCTTATTTTTCGTTCTCACATAGTTGAGAAGATAAAGCTGATGATATTCGCAGGTCACATATATGCCTAAGTATCTAATAGGGTCCCGGCTTGCAGCCTGAACACGTAAACAAGATGGGAGAAGGCTGAGGTTGGTGTTTAGAGCAAGAACGTCCGTCTTCTTAGCGTTTATTTTGTAACCTTCTATTTGCTCATATGTTTTAAATTCCCTTAATATGATTTCTATATTCTCTTTATTTGGCTTCAAATAAAGAATGATGTCATCAGCGAAGAGCTTAAGCTTCGCCATCCCGGGGATAGGGGGGAAAAATGGCAGGATTGTTTCTAATTTTGATCACTAGGGGCTCAATAATAAAAGTAAAAAGTAAAGGAGACAAAGGGCACCCTTGCCTAGTCCCTCGATTGACTTTGATTGAACCGGCCTTATTTGAGTTTATTATAACCTGCGCCGAAGCACCTTGATAGATGTTCCGCAGCATCTTGATCACTTGCTCTGGGAAACCGAATTGGGCAAGGGAATGAAACGCGATTGCCCAATTTACCAGGTCGAACCCTTTTTCCGCGTCCACCATAAAAATACACGCTGGGGTTGAATTGATATTAAAATAATCCAGTGCCTGAATTAAAAATTCAGTATTGGAAGCCATTGAACAGCCTGCTATGAATCCTGACAGATCGCTGTGACTTCTTGCGCAGCTTACACAAAGCGACGAGCCCAGATTTTTATTAGGATTTTATAGTCTGAATTCAGAAGGTTAATAGGCCTATAAGAGTTAATATCTTTTGGATTTTTATCTTTTTTAACGAAGGATATTATTGTTGCTTCGCGGGTACCAATCCTCCTAGTTTAATATAATTAAATAAATTCTTAAGGGGAGTCAATAGATCTTTTAATTTTTTTAAATAAAATTCAATTGGAAACCCGTCTTGCCCACAAACCTTCGCCCCTGCTGTTGCTTTAATAGCGCCTGCTATTTCCCCTGTACTAATTTCAAGCCCAAACTGTGTAGCCCGATTGGGCGTGATCTTCGGAATTTCTATGTTTGCGAAATAATCCTGTATCTGGTCTTCCCCCACAAAATATTCAGTAGTGTATATACGACCAAAGTGCTCCACAAAGGCCCTTTGAATCAGGTCATTGTCCACTATCTCTTGGCCATTCATAGAATCTCTTATTTTAACTATCAAGGCGGATTCCTGTCTTTTTCTCACAGAATTAGCCAGGAGTTTCCCTACCAACTGGCTATTCTCATAAACCCTTTGCTGAAAGGTTCTAGAGCTGTTGATCTCTTCCAGTATAAATAAATCTCTTAACTCGGCCTTTGCTTGCTCCAAATGATTCAGGTGTAGGCGAAACTGTAGGGCATATTCTTTATCTACAGCCTTTTGGAGCATAGATATTTGTTGTCTCCTCTCTTTAGCCAGAACAGATGTATAGGATATTATCTGGCCGCGAGCTGTCGCCTTAAATCCCTCCCAAACCGAAAATGGTTCTTCTGTGTCATTATTGGTTTTAAAGTATACCGTAATCCATTCTCCAAAACCAGCCACCCAATCCTGAGTCTGGAGCAGGGTACGGTCCAGCTGCCACCTGGAATGATCCCTGCCTCCTACTCCAAGACTACCTTCTACCTCTAATAGTATCAACAAGAGAGATAGGGCGAGAGTACCCCAACAAGTATATCATAAACAACTTAGGAGTGACTCAGTGAAACGTAAGATACGTGTGATAAGAAAAAACAAACATAAATAAAAGTGTCAGGTTATCCAGAGGCCCCTACCTAATTATGGCAACGCCTAGGATTGGACAATTCCAATCTTGATAATCAGGAGGTAATAACCCCGTGGACTGGAATGACTGCATCCAACAGGGAAGGACAAATAACCTCTTGTTTAAAAGGACCCTCACTCACCACTAGTTGGTGACATGCTTCATCATCGGGTCCCCGCTGGGGTGGCCGAATGCCGCCCCAGCGTGCTACAACGCCTGAGTTACAGCAGAGCGGGTTGGTGGTGAGTGTAATAGTGAATTAACTCAAAAAATGTGCAAAATATGTGAGTGCAGGATTAAAAAATACAAAGTTGAAGCCCAAACAAAATATTTAATGCGGACCAACCTGCATTAGGGTTAAAAAACGTGAAAGGCGGACAATCCTGGGTTCTATATTAGGAGACCCGTGTCCTTAGTTAAGATATCTAGTCAACATGTTTCTGCTGTAAAAAAGCGGAATCGCACAGCATTCTTCAGGACCACAACTAAATTGCACTCCGGTGGTATGTACGCGCTAAGGTACACCCTCCCGTGAGGCACTTAATGTGAAAAATTGATGAAAAATAGTAAATGTGTAATACTCACGGATATTACCAGTGTCGGCACGCTGTGGATCACAGCAGCCAAAGTTACAGACTGCAAGTAGCCAAAGGACTTCCTGGGTCAGAACAATGCGGGAAATATTCACGCGGCGTTCTATTTTCTGGCTCGCGACTCCCCACCCGGGACCTACAATCAAGGACTGCCATCTGCCCAAAGCAGTCTGTAACTTTGGCTGCTGTGATCCACAGCATGCCGGCACGGGTAATATCCGTGAGTAATTACACATTTACTATTTTTCATCAATTTTTCACATTAAGTGCCTCACGGGAGGGTGTACCTTAGCGCGTACATACCACCGGAGTGCAATTTAGTTGTGGTCCTGAAGAATGCTGTGCGATCCCGCTTTTTTACAGGAGAAACATGTTGACTAGATATCTTAACTAAGGACACGGGTCTCCTAATATAGAACCCAGGATTGTCCGCCTTTCACATTTTTTAACCCTAATACAGGTTGGTCCGCATTAAATATTTTGTTTGGGCTTCAACTTTGTATTTTTTAATCCTGCACTCACATATTTTGCACATTTTTTGAGTTAATTCACTATTACACTCACCACCAACCCGCTCTGCTGTAACTCAGGCGTTGTAGCACGCTGGGGCGGCATTCGGCCACCCCAGCGGGGACCCGATGATGAAGCATGTCACCAACTAGTGGTGAGTGAGAGTCCTTTTAAAAAAGAGGTTATTTGTCCTTCCCCTTTGGATGCAGTCATTCCGGTCCACGGGGTTACTACCTCCTGATTATCAAGATTGGAATTGTCCAATCCTAGGCGTTGCCATAATTAGGTAGGGGCCTCTGGATAACCTGACACTTTTATTTATGTTTTTTTTTTCTTATCACACGTATCTTACTTTTCACTGAGTCACTCCTAAGTTGTTTATGATACCTTCTACCTCTACCTTCCAGTGATCCGAAAAGGGATTACACCCAATAGAGGAGCCTAGGGCCTGAATGGATCTTGATGTAAAAAAAAAATCGATTCTGGATGCCGTCCGGAAGCGGTGCGAATAGCAGGTAAAGGATTCCCCATCTGGGTTCATAGAGCGCCATGGGTCTATGAGTTGGTATTCTGATATTAAAGTGCCCAAAGCTTTTTTTGTATTGGGTTTTAGTTGTTTCTTATTTTTATTAGAGGGATCTTTTTTTAAATCTTGTATATAGTTGAAGTCTCCTCCCAAGATAAGCTGCCCAGGAGCCCCCCTCAGAAGATCATTGATTTCTATGATGCTAGACACGTCATCAGATACCTGCCCGTAATAGTTCACAAAATTCATAACCTTCCCCTGTATTCTAGCAACGACCCATAACCATCTCCCCTTAGGATCCCTTTGAATCTTTAAGACTTCCCAAGATAGTCTTCTGGAAAAGTAAATAGCAACACTTCTCTGGGCAACCCCAGCTGACGCAAAAAACACATGAGAAAAATATTTCGGAATAAATAAATTAGGGGCATTGGATTTTAGGTGGGTCTCTTGGAGCAATAACACATGGGGACTCTGAGACACTGACCATTTTATGAGAGCACCATATTTCTGTTTGTTTAAAACGCCATTGGCATTAACTGCTAAGATATTACATTTATTCATTTCCATCTTAAAATTCTCTCAACTTTAATTCCTACATCCGGAGTTAAGTACCGAACCTGCCTAAGACTCCTGCTCTTTTTTACTGCATTCACCCCAACCCCCCTCCTACCCCTGATGAATCCCTACCCCCACCTGAAATGTGGAACCTTCCATCCCCCCCATGCAAGCCACATTTCACCCCTTCCTACTAACCTGGGTGTCTTCTTGTCACACCCTGTGTGACCCTATGGGACCCCAAGCCCCTCCCCGACAAAAAAAAGTTAAACTGATACTATTCTGATACCATTATGATAGCAAAGCAGAGAAAGCAAATCACATAACACATACATAAGTAGAACATTATCGTGACCTGTAAGGGCCCACTAGTTTCTATAGTGTCCCATGTTTCAACCAGCTAGTACACTTGCCCTCAGCAAGTAGGAAAGCAACCTATTTCCAAACTTTCCTCAAGCTCAACCACTATTCAACACACTGCTACATAGTACTCAAGTGTTTTCCTCTGAAGAGATCTCCTTGAGGATGGACTGTGCTTCCTCAAGGTCAGAAAACATGTAAAACTTTCCCTTCACAAGGACTTTTAATTTAGATTGTTGAGCGATTGAAGCTTGTTCGCCCTTCAATTTGAAGAGGTGGAGGATTTTAACAAATTCTTTCCTGCGGCGCGCTGCTGTGGCAGTCATATCAGAAAAATTCTACATTTAATTGTCTCAGTAACTGAAAATTGTCTCTGCTGGAATGCCTTAGATAGAATTTTTTCCTTAACCCTGTAATCCACAAAATTCATCAAGATAGTTCTGGGGAAGGTTGAGTTTGCGAATCTCTGTGCCAGAACCCGATGAGCGCTCATAATAGTTAAGTCCCCCACGAAATCTGGTAATACATTTAGATGGATAAAAGAGTTGACCCACTGAAGCGTATTTGAACCTTCAAGGCCCTCAGGAACCCCCACTATCCTTAGATTGGATCTTCGGGAATGATTCTCTAGTTCCTCGAGCTTATTTTCGAGTTTGCTCTCCAGAAGGCTCTTTTTACTTGATGCTTCTTTAGCTTCTACTCTTGCTTGATTTATGTGATCATCAAGAGCCGAGATTCTTTCCTCCACCTCATGTAATCTGTTAGGGAGTCCTGACATCGACTCTTTGAATTTTTCCAGCCTAGAGTGCAGGGCGGCTATCTCGCTTGTTGGTTCACCTTTATCTCACGAATCTCATTGAGGATTAGGTTCAACATCTCGCGAATGTCGATTTGGTAGCTCATTTCCTTTTCGGAGCTGTCGCCTTTCCCCTTTTGAGATATTGGAGTTGCAGAAGTTGATTTTGCAGATGTTGAGCCCCCTAATGCCCCTTCTTGAAGCAATATAGTAGGTGGACGAGAGGGAGATTGCAGAACTGCCACTGATGATGGAATCTGCTTAGATAGTATCTCTATCCTTGGTTCTTCGCTGATTATGCTCAAACTCACCTACGCTCCAGAAACTGCACTACTTGAATCAGCCCTGGCTGCCACCTCAGAGCAATTTGACGCTGGTAGTTGAGGAGCTGTTGGCATAGATTGTATTGTATTCTCAGGCGATTTTAGAGGAGAATCTATTTGTTCATGCACTACCACTGCTACTGGCGTTGAAGCTAGAATTACGGAGTTCTTTTCAAGCAGGACCACTGGTGTTTGAGGAATGCGAGCAATCTTCTTCCCAAACAGGGGAAAGTCTCTCATCTCTTTCACCCCGCTCATACTTTTCTCACCCGGAGATGGCTCAACCTCTGCCACATTTTCTAATAAAGCTGAGGTATTTTCCGTTACATCTTCTATGTGCCCCCCCCCCGTAGCTGCTTCTCCAGCTCCTTCATCTGGAGGAGAGGTTAAAGTAACATGAAGTTCATCTTCTGAGCTCTCTAGCGTTGTATCCTTCCCCGGCACGGGAGATACCGAATTTCCTTCTCCTTTTTCGCCCTTGTCTCTTTCTTTGGCTGCTAGCCGTGGGGCTTTTCTTGCTAGGGCTAGGCGAGTTTTACTCTTCAGATGGGCAGTTGTTTCCATCTTGGCAGTTTTGCTTGGCTCTTCACTATCTTTCAGTTGTCTCCCCATTGTCCCAGCAACAGGCTCAATATTTTGAACTTAGGGGCAGTATTAAAAAAGCTCTGTGTGTTAATAATTTCGTAAAACAGCAAGCAGCAAAACAGTCCAAATGCCCCCTTTCTCTCCCCCTCGCCTCACCTCTCTCCTTTCTATGTGTCTGGACCGCTTATCTCTCAAGAAGGGTTCTTGTGGGCTCACATAGGTTTCCAGAAAGGAGCGAAACTTTAAACCTGCTCCTGCACCCGCTCCTGCAGCCACGAGCCTTCACTGCATGAAAAACGCTGCAAAAAAATCAAAGGCGGCAGGGGGCGAGAGGCACACTTGCTCATAAAAATCCTTACACCACGGACCTCCGGACGTCGATATTGCAGATGTCCCAAAAGGCTCACAGCCTCAAAACCGCAAATTAAATTCCCCCGAATTACTGAGCAGAGCTCCAGCACGCCGCTCGTTTCATGCCGCTTCAAAGCACGCCATTACCGCGATGACTGCCGCTGTCGAGGAAGGGCGGGGCCACGAGTCACGACGGCTATCCGGAGGTGTGGAGCTCCGAAGCCATCCGTCTCCCTTCCAAACCTTGTTATGTTTCGCGAGGGCAAGACCCTCATGTACAGCCTGAATCCGAAAATTTGAAGATATCGGACGACGAATGTAAATCCATACTTCACAACGCTTGAGCTTCTTCTACCCTTAAGTGCTACATGGCAAAATAGAAGAGATTGTGTGCCTGGTGCACTTCACAGTCGTATCATCCCTTTTCCTTCTGTGCCTGAGCAGATATTACCATATCTCCTGCATCTTGCCAAATCAGGCCTCTCTCATTCATCCATAAAGGTTCACTTGGCATCCATCTCCAGATACAGGCAGCGCTCCGGCCCACCCTCCCTGTGATCCAACAGGCTTATCAAGGAGTTTATGAAGGGTCTCTTCAGAGCTTACTCAACTGTAAAGCCTCCTCCAGTGCTTTGGCAGCTGAACACTGTTTTATCACAACTCATGAGGCCTCCATTCGAGCCTAATCATGAGTGTGACTCGAATTCCTTTCTTGGAAAGTGACTTTCCATTTAGCCATCACGACTGCAAGATGCATTCGCAAAACCCAGGCTTTCACCATAAAAGAACCTTACCTTCAGTTCCACAAGGGATGGAATAGTCCTACGCACTAATCCTTCATTTATTCCCTAGGTACCTTCATCGTTTCACCTCATTGAACCAGTTATTCTGTCTACATTCTTTCCCAATCCTTCTTCAACGGCGAAGACAATAAGCGTTGTTTGAAATTCTACTTGTAAAGAACTAAGTCTTTCCGCAAATCAACTCAGTTGCTCATCTCTTCCTCTGCTCCTAGAAAAGGTCAAACCTTAACATAGGCTAGTATTGCTTGCTGGGTTGCTTCAGCTATACTCTTCTGTCACGAACAGGCTGGACATCTAGTACCTGCAAAGGTGGAGGCTCACTCAACACAAAAATTGCAGCCTCTTCAGCTTTGTTCGCAGGTATTTCTCTGTCTGACATCTGCAGGAAAGCAACGTGATTGAATGCCCATACCTTAATAAAGCATTATTGCCTCAATGGCTGGAGAATGGCAGATGGGGCAGTCGGTCAAGCTAGCCTGTGGTATCTCTTCGCATAAGGTATGCAACTAATAATCTCAATCTTGTTTATGCTTTAATTTTTTGTTACTGCTTTTTCTAGGTTTAGTAAAAGATCTTTCTACGCATCTTCTAATTTTGTGCACTATTTAAAGTTCTATCCTTGGCTTGTTGTAATTTATTTAATTGTCTTTTTCGGATGTTTTGCCTTCACACTGCCATTAGTCTTCGGATTCTGCTAACTAGTCTGATTCAAGCATGGTAATCTATAAAAGATACAATACTCAAGAAAAACAAGTTACTTACCTGTACACTGGAGTTCTCCAGTATGGCTATCTTTTATAGATCCACATGTGACCCTCCCTCCTCTACGTTCAGGCTCACCATTACATACCTCTGTTGTTTTTCTTTACACTTGTGCTCGAAATCTGAGGTGTGGTGGCTCTGCAGGGGATGGCTACTTCAGGGTCTCTGCTCTGATTGGCTGAAGTTTCGATGTTTTAAAACACTGTAAATAGGTTACTAAATACTATTGTTTTTCAATGGAGATTAAAGCTAATGCTTTAGCACTGCTATTTTCACTGTTACCCTGGGACTCCCACAGTGACAACGGGGAGATTTAAGCATGTGAATCTATAAAAGAATCAATAGTGGAGAGCAACAGTGCTCAGGTAAGGAACTTGTTTTAACTTCAAATAGAGATCTGTGTCTACTGTAGTATACATAAAAAGATGTAATTTTAAAATAAACAGCAGCAGTTGTAAGCAAAGAAATAACAAATCTATCTCTATATGTAATATAAAAATAAAATTGTTACGTGAAGCAAATTGCAGTTTTAAATTTTTAACAAGAAAAAGAACAGACATCCTACATAGCGTGAACTAGAAACCATGTGTCTTATTTTATATATGTCATAAAACCCCTTAAATATCTAGAATATATTTAAGGAGGTTTTAAAACTTTTGTCGAAGTATTAGCAATAATACTAGTTTTGGATTGGAAATGGACAAATTAAATTCCACCAGTTTGATCAATATTATTAATGTTCTTCCAATTCGAGGTAACCGCTTGTAATTTGATGGCAATGGTGAATGACAAGGTCGGTAAACCTGCCCATAGATATGTTTATAGAAAAACATTAGAGCAACCACCAAGAAAGATATGCAAAATAGAAAAATGTACAGTAATAGAACAAATATCACTAATTATACTTCTTGTTCTAATAACAATAATGTTGGTCTTGTAATGCTGACAATAGTGATTTTAAACATATGTTCTTTTCCCTCATGGAACTTCTGTTTGTTTAGTAGTGGCGTCTGCCATTGCTTTCCTATAGCTCTGGCGTTACCTCCGTTATTTTTTCTGTCTTTTCAGAAATTAAGACTATGCCACCCATCTTCAGGGGAATCCTTGCCATTGGACCACACTTTGGAGAGCTGGCTGTCCCACTCAGAGAATCCCCTTTATAACGGCGGGAACGTTATTTTAGAATATCTTGACAATGACTGTGAATTATTGGAAGATGTTGATGCATATTTATAGTTATTAGTGCCAATCAGGTTGTAGGCTCAGACATTTTAACTGCTAATCAGGATTAGAAAAAATACGTATTAAATGTGTGCAAAACAAAATACTTTGAAACTCATTTGTGAAAAATGTGTTTGTTTTGTTTAGTTGATACTGATTGCTCTGTATTTCATGACCTATCTACAGCAATGCAGTATGTTGTGCACATCCCTGGGCTTTGCATCAATTTGGAATTAAAAATACTGTAACTTTTCTGTATTTCTGCACTTACTTCTTGGCTTTCCACTGGTGGGTCTGTTAACTTAAAGCATTCTGATTTACAGAACTTTTTGCTCATCTGGTCGGTATACTTTGCTTCATATCCGTAGTGTGGCTAGTCCTTTCACAGCACTCTAATACTATGGTTATGTATCAACCGCCTAAAGGTGGCCTGCGTTGCTCAGGCAGTCCCCTAAAAGACTCTGATGGGTGCTAGGTAGAAATATTTATTAATGGCAAGTGATGCAGGTAAGCAGCAAACTGTTTATTGGTGACCAGCTGGACCAAACGTCCTAGATTTTTGATTGTATGTACCAAAAGCAGTTCATAAGCCAGTGGAGAAAAAATGAATGTAGTATTATGTCCAGATAATTGATGGAGTAAAAAACACAGGTTGATGTTTATTTAAGTTTTTCGGTATAGTGGTGCCCTACCTGTGTGGATGGCGGAGCACTTTACAGTGAGACAAGTTATCATTAGAGAGGGTGCAAGGTGTACAAATTACTGTCTGGTAGCAATTAACTTGGACAAATAAGTAAGCATGTAAGTAAAATTGTTTAACAATTACTGGATAGTAGTAGATAAACAGAAGACAGAAGTCGTTTTTGAGGGGTGCATCAATCCTTTCATTTGGATAGTTGCACAGCCCACCAGCCAATGGCGTAATTGAGAGGGTGAAGAGGGTTATCTAAGACACCACAAAGCTGGCTTCAATGTTCAGATAAGCTGCCCTGCTCATTGATATGCAACAGTGGGAGACATGCTTCCTTTTTTGCTCCGGGCACATTTTTCTAATAAACATGACTAAATGCTGTTGTTCACAGCGTGTTTCCATATAGGCCAAAGTGCAAATGGCCTCTGGATGCGGTGCCATCATTCTGAAGTGGCGCACTCAAAATATGTTAATGGCTGCCAAAAATCACAAAATGCGTTTACCTCACAATGCTCAAATAAGGGGTGTGTCCTGGTGTGAGAAGTTGGCCTGGTATATGATGTCCACTAGTTAAAATGGGCACCTTGCATGAGTCCAAACAACCCTTATAGTGATTTAAGAGGTCAGAGACAACCTTAGAAAGCTATCCAAGTGGTAGCTGTAGAGTGCAGCCTTCAGGCTAAGTCTTGAAGGAGTGGAAAGCAACTTGTTTTACCAGAATGCAATCTTATAGTATAGATTAAATGAAAGGAGAACCAGACAGTAGTTATAAAAATATGTATTTATTATATAACACTTATCTAGTATGTTACAGTATCTCATATATGGAGATAAGCACAAAGCACACTATACTTCAGCAAAGAAATAACAGTAAATAGCACTAATACACAGTGGGCCTCGGGGGGACCAAACCATATACTAAGAAAGTGGTGTAAGAACCACGACTCGAGTCAAGACAGTGTTGAGAGGATGTATAATCGCAAGGACCCCAAGGAAGCACCCAAGGTGAGTAGATAGGGACCCCACGGAGGACGGGTGCAGTGTGGGAACACAACTGCGTGTTCTGTACAACTCTATGTGAAAGTCGCTGGTGGTGTTTTAGAGATTAAGGACCCTTCCCAGTGGACTTGAAGAAACTCTGTGGAAGACAGAAGGTTGGAGAGCCACCCTACCCTTGGATACTACCTATCCCAGGGAAGTCGGTGCATAGGTCTGAAGTGGCGTTGGAAACTTCCGTCAAACCCAATGGAGGACTTCGAAGAAGAACTGCTGTTCGAAGGAAGAAAAGTGTCCTTTGGAATCCCAATGTGGATTCTTGTTGAAGGGTACCTGAAAGCAGAGGGGACAGAGTCTGGGTCACTTAAGAGTGACCAGGGGCTCGGTAGACGAATGCCCACGGATAACGGTGCTTCAGGATAGTTGACAGTGACCTTGACCCTGCAGCTGTAGGGACCAGGCGACGTTGAGGATGACCAGTAGCCAGATGCGTGATGTCCCACAAAAGATGTTGAGTGCTGAGAGGTCAGTGTCCGGTGGGAGCCACAAGAAGCCTTGGCAACAGCAACCCACGCAGAAGGTCAAGGGAGTGTACGGTTCGGACCAGCAAGGTCCAGGAGACTCACCACACACAGGGCAGTCAGGGCAGGTCTGGAACAACCAGGGGAGCCCAGGAAAAGCAAAGTTGACCCTCAATTGGACCCACAGGCCGGAGGCACAGGAGTTGTAGATGTCCTTGCACCAAGTTTGAGGTCAGAACGCCTTGTGCGGGCTGCAATACCCGAAACCCTGTGCACCGCATACTTTTGCAAGTGCATGTCCTTGTTGGCTATCCTGCTCCAAGTGCATTGGGCTCCAAGTAGCCCCAACATCTGGCACAACTTCCTACAAAGATCTTCAGCCACCTAGTACCGTGTGCTCCGTGGCCTGTTGTTTTGTGAAGCTGCTCTCAGAAATGGCGAAGAATTAGTTTCGATCATGATACAAAATGGTGCCTGTACACAAAATACTAACTTAGGTAAAACAATATAATAACATAATTTTTATTCCAACAATGGCTCCTATCAAAATTCAAATGTACCTCAGTTTATTACTACTTTGCACTTCTTTTTATTTTTCCAGCATTGCTCCTTCTAAGTGGATTATTAAAAAGAATGTGAATAACAATGCTCTCGGGACATAAGGATGAGAAATGAAAAGTTGGATAGATCTCACTACCCTGAGTTTATCCTTGGGACTAACCTAGCAGTTACATAGTTAAACATACTCAAAATTAGGCCATGTAAGTATTATCAGTAAATATGTCTGAGAGTCATGAAATACACGCCCCTTTACCAAGTAAGTGGCATAATCAGCAAGGTATTAGTTGAAGAGATGAGGGACTGGTGGTTTTGGGGAGGGGAGGTGTCTGTCCCTGGGGCATTTCCTCGTCTGAGTTTTAGTTTGTTTACCTTTTCTTGTCATAGGTCTCTTAATCAACGCTGTTCTTCGAGGTTTCTGCACGGTGCGGATGTTTGAAGCGCTAAGTTTAAGTTTCTGCTGACTTGATTAGCCCTCTTTAGGTGACAATGTATATTTATGTATAGGTGACGGAATGATTTAAACATTTCCTATCTTACAGGGTCCACCGAAACCACTCTTTTACTCGACATTAAAGTCTGTTGACGATACAGGAAGTGTGGGTGGGAGCTTATCTGCATTTTTGTGATCTGCTTTGTGACTCGAGTAGCATGTTTGAAATGCAGGTCATTCCCCTCCAGGTATGTGGACTTTGCTCTCTAGAATGATAAGGAAATGCTAATTAGCACGACTCCTGACGAACGGCTCTCGTCTACACACCTCCTGCTGCAGATGCCGCCTCTAGTTGAAAATGCTCTCAAGGCTTGTAGTATTGTCGGTGTTGATGGTGATTCCGGGGCAGGGGAGGCAGCCTAGCTTTCTCTCAATCGGTGACCACGAGGAAATCCTTCTTCCATCGGGGACTCAGAGCGCCTTCACTGTGAAGTCGAGATACGTGGAGAACGAGTCAATGAGCTACATAGTGGTGTCTGTGCAAGACCAGGAGGTGCTGCAGGTAGTGAACGTGACCCGAAGCACCCCTAACGCCACCCACTTCCTGGTGGTGGTACAAACCCACGGCCCGGGAGACACCGCTCTGAGAGTCCAGCTGTGGGATGTGAGGGGCGAGCAGCGCAGGATCGTCGAAGAATCCGAGGACGTGCACGTGACCGTGGTCGGAGGGCGCGCGAGCAGGCACCTGTCGCAGCGCGCGAGGGATCTCACAGCTCTCGCCCTGGTCATCGTCTTACCTGTGGTTCTGCTGAACAAATGCGCTTTTGGGTGCAAGATCGAGCCGGAGACCCTGCGCAGTCTGTGGCGGAAGCCCCTGCCGGTGGTTCTCGGAGCTGCCATCCAGTTCATCCTCATGCCCTTCTGGGGCTTTCTCTTGACCCGGGTCTGGCAGCTTCCCCAGGCCTTGGCTTTCGGCTTTGTTCTGACTTGCACCTGCCCGGGCGGGGGAGGGGGGTATCTGTACGCCCTGCTCCTGGACGGAGACATCACCCTGGCCATTTCCATGACCTGCTCTTTAACAGTGCTGTCTCTCTTCGCGATGCCCGTCAACGCCTATGTTTACAGCAGGGCTTTAGGGTTGTCGGCGTCATTGCATATTCCCCTGGTAAAAATGATGGCGACTCTCCTATCAATTGCAACGCCGATATCAGTCGGGGTAATCATTAAGCAAAGAGCCCCCCAGTATGCGCAGTACCTCGAGCGCATCATTAAACCGCTCACCTCTCTGCTTGTAGTTCTTGGCATCTACCTTGGGGTTCAGATGGGATCCCACTTTTTGACAGGGGTGCACCTGGACTTGCTCCTGATTGGCCTTTTGATCCCTGTTTTTGGGCTCTTACTTGGCTACTGCCTTTCATCCAGACTTTTTAAGCTGCCTGGTCCAGTCAGTAAAACGGTGGCCATTGAGAGCGGGGTGCAAAATGCCTTCCTGGCCCTGGCTGTCATACAGCTCTCTTTCCCGCCAGCGGAAGCGGATATGATGTCAGTCGCCCCCTTCGTCGTAGCCTTGAGTGCTGCTGGTGAGATGTTACTGATTGTACTGGTGTACAACGCCAGAAAGAAAAGCGCCAGACTGGACTGAATAAAACAATCTCATACATTTACCTCATTTTGTTTTTTTAATGTCTGTGCTTAATCAAACTGTGCATGAGGTTTTATTCATTTTACCCAAAAGCCATGTTTTTGTGCTTTAGTTTTGCTTTCGCCTTCGGTGAAGGAAGAATGTTTTAGCTCAAAATATTGTACTACCCCAAACTTTAAAATCTGAATGGCTGGTAAAATCATTCTCATAATGCTACATTTAACAGCATATGCCTGCCGATACCATTGCTTCAGTATCATTCTTTTGTGGTTTGCACCAATGCTTTTTTTCAGAACTTTTCAAAACATATACATGGTTTATAATGAATGCTGTTGCTAGTATATTGTTTTCTGGACATGTAATGGAATGGTATAGGTTGAGGTATGTACTGCAACAGCTAATTACCGATACTGGGGTTAGGTATTTATTGATTGCAGTAAACACTTTGTATTAAGAGTTTTTGGTTAGAAATGTGACATTCATAACCATTGTGCACTACACTCTCACCATTTCTGGCACTCCTGCCAAGCAGAGCTAAAGAGAGCAGGGACTGCTTTGCTATGGAGGGCTGATTTTTAGGTTTGATCTCGGGCGAACGAAAAGTATTAGGGTATATTTGACATAGCAGGGGGCGTCACATAGTATCATCCTGGACAGAGGACTGGTTCACTCTCCCTTCCAATCCAACCCCCTGCTCTCTCTTTATCTCTAGCTCAGTGCCAAGGAACCAGCAGGCAGCATGAGACAGGCGCACCAAGGGATGCACACTTATTTCTTGCAGGCTACCCAGTGCTGGATGGTGAGTTTTGATAATGGTGAGGTTTAAATTCGTGACGTGAATTCCAGCAGTAAAACAACGCAAATCTAATCTTTAGAGGGTTCTGAGAGGGGGTCTTCCCAAGAAAGTCTTGAAAAGAATGAGGCCATATGGTATATTCTATAGTAAAATGTTCTTAATGCATTTGCAGAAATGACACATTTTACTGGCAGCCTAAAAAGGCACTCAAAACAATAATTGATTGAGGGTTTTTGTTGCTCAATATGTATTCCTTTCACCCCCACTCTCCCTTTTTAGGTCTCGCCTACGCAGCACAAGCTGCAAAGGAAAAAGACCTTTAGCTATCGGCACAGCTTTGCCAGCAAAAACTTGCACGTGTTGCATTGCTTCCAATGGCAACGCGTGCACGTCTGGCGATTCCCTTGGGGGAGCGAGCTTTCAAACCATATGTTTGTAATTAACTCACTGCTCCCGCAAGGGAAACTGGCACAGGCCCCCTCCTCTGTCCTCTCCCCCTTCTGCCTCCTTTCTGCGTGAGGCGGACCACGCTTGTTGGTTGGATCTTAAATGATGGCAGGCATTCCCACAGCAATGCTAACCAACGTGCTAAAGAAACCACACAAAGGAAAAATGTTCTTTAAAAGTGCGTGTTTAAAAGGAGCTGCTGCTTCTCAAAATAGAGCAGACTAACAATGCAACGCATGTGATTGTTAATAACATATGCGGTGTAGCAGGATTTCTTTCTCTACTTTGCCCAGTACCTGGAGGATGTAAGAAACAGGCACTGCTTCTTCAAACACATAAGTGGTGATGCAGGCCCCTAAACCCCCCCACATCGATGGTTTCAGGAGCGCGCAGGTGATCTGAAGATTACACTGGTTTATGATAAAATTCTGGATGGAGGCTGGCTGTTCCCAGGCCCTGTGGGGTAATGTTCACATGTGAGGTGACAGTGAGTACGCGGTATACCGGTATAACCTGTTCGGCCATCCCCCGGCCATGCCCCCTCCATGAGAAACGACCACTGGGGAGTTGTCCGGACAGGTATGGGCAACGGCCAGCGTGGGAACTCTTGTTTGGGAATTTCTCTCTAGTTTTCAGTCCAGAACCCCCGGCAGCCTTGGTGTGAGGTTTGCATGGGAGTTCCCCGGAGAGTAGGGATAGGGCTCAGGAATCTGGAAACTCCTGCACCCCAGGAGCACGAATAAGTGATAGCTGCAATTGGGCGTGGGTGGCACCCCAACCCGTGGTCTGTTTCTCACACACACCTGTGCTGTAATCAGGCGCTGAGTGTATTCCTGGGCATCTCTGAACCAGAGTGTTCAAATTCCATTGTGTGGCTTGCCCTCCTGCCCTTTTGGCAGAATTTAATGCATTTAACCCCAGCGTGACTAATGAGGTCTCCTCCGCCTTTCATCCGCACAAAGTCGATTAAATGAGTATCATTGAGTTAGATTACACATAACAGTTAACATCTGCACTTCAGCGTCAGGATGCCTCAAGGTGTGAACAAACCTTTTTACAAACACGATTATGTTATGCGACCTGTGCTACGTTACGGCCAGTGCTAATGCTAGCGCTGGCACCTGCAAATACGTTTTGGAGGGGAGCATAACCGCATCTCTTATCAGACCTTGCAGGTACACCACACACGCTGACTTTTTGTGCATACGATTACTTTGCTTTGAAGATAGTTTATTGCAAATGTGTTGAGAACCTTTTTAAATGTGAACTGTGGAGTTAATAGTCTAACAGTGTAATCTGTCTCATACCACATGCCAGTCTAATGGCTCTGGCACCAGGTTATATGACCTCTAGACAGCCTAGTGTGATCTTGGGCACATGCCCGTGTGCCAGTTGTATGCCAAACCCTTCTTTCCTGTAGTCACACATTATGCATGAAGGAGAACACAAAGCAGCTTTAGGACTTAGTAAAAGTAAGCGATTCTGGAGGACATGCTGTATATTTGGAGTTCCCTGATATGGCATTTATTTTTACAGCATTAAAAACAAACATTAGCAAAGCCAATAGGGTACTTCTATGCGTGATCTATTTGCTTTGTCAATTTTTAATAGAATGTTTCACAGTGGTGCGAGCTCCTGTGCTACATAGCTTAAAGTTAAAAAAACAAGCATTGGCATAGCCAATAGGTCTTGCCTTTGGGACCTTATAAGTGTTTAGCCATGCTACACTTTATGTTGTTGCACCAAGGATATTGTGCTGGATAACTAAACGCTTATAAGGTCCCAAAGGCGAGACCTATTGGCTATGCCAATGCTTGTTCATTCATTGCTTTCATCTCACTCCTGTTAACGGATTTCCATTTTCCTCTCACTCCAATCGCTGTCACCTATGATCTCCTTTTCCTGTGTATCTAACATAGAACTGCTGTTCGGATAGTGAGCACAAGCAAAGCACTGCAGGAAGACGTGCTGCTGCGTGCACCATTGTTTTGCAGCAATGTGAGGTATAGGAAGGATGTGTGGTCTCTGTATGATAGGCGCTGGTTTCACTGGTCCACCATGCCAGAAAGACAGGGTTTATAGAAGTCCAGAAGTAATATTTGAATGGCAGCCTTTTCAACTTCGCATCATCACCCACCAGCATTGATGCTTCACGGGATCTTATGCTCCACCAATGCCAAACTCTTAGTTGTCCCTAGGTTTAAGCGGGCAGTTTGGGGCATCGGGAGCTTCTTGTTGTCCGCAACGAAATGCTGGAATGTACTTCCGCAGCATATCAAAAATACCCCCAGCCTTCTGGAAACCGCCCAAGACCTGGCCTGTTAACTCTGCTTAGCCTCCCAGTTTCCTCCCCTTTATGTCATTCAATGCTTTTTTAAATAACGCAAGACGCCGTATTCGTTGCTCTTTAGAAATCCTAATAACATAACACAACTGTTCATTGGATCTGAAGGCAAAACAAGTGACCAAGGCAAACTTGCTGCACACCATATGTGTGTTTCAGTATGAATCATCAGCTGACCAGCTCTGAGAGACCCATAATAGCCTGCTTATAGAGGTTAAACAGTTTCTGGAAAATCAAGCTATGAAGCTAGACGTTCAAAAAGGGTGGGAGCTGTAAGGGAAACAGAACCACCTGCGTTTCCCAGCAAATGCGGCTTCAGCCTGCAGAAAATACCGCATCTGTGCTCGATTGGACCAAGAACCTGAGAGTACATTTCTAAATTTAAAAAGGTCAGCGCCCTGCATACGTAGAAACATTTTTGCTCAAGGGGGCCGTTTAATTAGAAGATTTCCTTTCACCACTTTTTACTGTGCCTTATACATAATCACATTTCGAGACCTATTTGGTAGGAGCAGGGGCTGAATTTTAATATCTGGAATCTGGAGGTTTCTTGGTGCAGTTGTTGCTACCACGGGACTGCAGGTCTGCTGTTTACTTTTTATTATGCTGTTCAGTACAGGCAAGCATGTGCAAGTTCTTCGTGACAGCACCCTTATGTTCATTTGATGGGTGTGGTGCAAAAACTTGTCAATCCTTTTTAGTGAAGCAAATATCTGTATTGGTATTGTAAGGCTCCCGCAAATACTTTTTCCAAAGGCACAGAAGGGCTACTGGGCAGAAAATTATTTTTGAGAAGCGGTGTAATACTCTTGCCCTAACAAGTCCACAAGAACATGAGAAACTTCTCAGCTTCATTTAAAATCAGCCACTCTGCTATTGTCTCAAATTAACAAGCATTGGCAAAGCAAATTGGCCTTGTCTTTTGGATCTATTGTCTGTGCCACAGGTTTTTTAGCAATGCTGTACACCATGGTTACTAGCAAATATTTTCCTAGGGGCCAAAAAGTATGGGCTGTGGTGCAGCAGAAGGCTGTAATGATGTTGTGAGGGTGAGAGGACAGGTGAGCGTAGGTGAAATGAAGGATGTACATGATGTGGACTGTGAGTCATGAAGTTATTTTGAGGGTTTCTATCTCTTATAGTGACATGGGGCATAATTTACAGATTTGATAATACTGTGCTGTATCTGAGTCACTGTCCCTCTACCACACCCTGGGGTAAGCCTTTTCTTCTTGCTATTGCTAACTTTAGCAAGTCAAGTGTGCAAAGGAAGTAACTTGGTTACTGAATTTGAAGGAAAAATATTATTAGGCCTTACAATCTCCTTATTCCTTTGATCTCTCATCTGTAAACGTAAAGAAATTAGGAATGCTTAAAAACAAGATCCGCTAAGGTAATAAGTGCTTTTAAAACTCTTTCACGAGGACCCCCCTGATTTTTTAAACTTGAACTATAAGTATCGCTGATAAAAGGAGCATATTGGACGGTTCTTCTAATAGTCGGATATAATGTCCATGCATAGACTTCCTGTGTTGCTCTTGATTATATCACTTTGTAGTTAAAGATACTTGTGCAGGGTCCTCTGAATGTGACCCTACACTGTTTTCAGCTGATCCTATTCAAATCAGTTATAAGGTTTTGCTGAGATGTGAATTACAAATACCACATGATGTATGCTTCATTGATGAAGACTAGTCCTTTTCAGCACGTGTGTGTTAACTCCCAGCACTGAAGTAAAAACTGAGAAGTGCTCGCAAGATATTTGACCAAATGCTATTTCTTCTTTCAAGACCTGCATAGAAACAGGATAGTTGAAAAGATGTGTACCAGCAAGGGCTCATGCATGAATTGAGATTTCACAATTGGCATTCACCAGTGGTGCTGGAATCATTTTCAGAGTGGGGTGCTGCCCTTAAATTTACATGACAGAAATTATAATGTTGGTCTTGGCCTTCTCTGCTGGTCCACCCCAAAACGTTTGCATTTACCCCTCTTATTTATGCTGAATTTATTTTTGCTGGCCTTAGGATTTCTTGCACGTCACAACTGCCAACCAGTGCTAAAGTGTTTTTGGTCACTCCCTAAAACATGGAAAAATTGGCTTGATTATCATGATTGTCATATTTCATATACTTATATGTCCCTAGTAAAGTGGTATAGTGGAAAAGTGTGGCTCACTGGTTAGAGGAGGCAGACCTGGAAGCAGAGGTCAGAGCGGGACCAGGGTTCAATTCCCGGCTCGGTGGGGTCTTGAGTCCTAAAAATGTCCATGGACTCGACAATTCTCGCTCCGGTGCCTACTCGATTCACGGGTTCACACTCTGCGACTCTGGGCAATAGCTTGCTTAATCTCCACAATGGCCCCTCGCGGCGGGATGCCTGGCTTTCACCTTGCGAATACCCTGCCGGGGTTATCTCACAGGGGAATACCAGGACGGGTTCCCTAAGCAAGCGCTTAGAAACCGCTCGGTGATTTGCGCTATATAAATTCCTGTACATTTACATCCTGTACGTTTACCATATACACAGGGCCTAAATATTTAATGCCACTAATGGGCCTGGAGCAGTTATTGTGCCACACACTTAAGTAGCCCCTTAAAATGTGTACCAGGTATGCCATTACAGCCTGTATGCAGTTTTAAACACCAAATTCGACTCAGCAATATCACCCCCTTGCCAAGCCTTCAACTCCAATTTTGTTGCATATGCATCATTCCTAATGTAGGACATAGGTAGGCCCTAGTGAGGTCACATTTTAATTTAAAGGTTGGACATGTAATTTTAAGTTTTACATGTTCTGGTAGTGAAAAATTCAACATTTGTTTTTCATTAATGTGAAGCCTTCCTCTCCCATAGGACAACATTGGGCTGCCTTATTACATTTAATAAATGCTAACTTTTGATTGGGACCAGGAAAATATTTAATGTTTGATATCTGAGAAATCGTAATTAAAAATCATCTTTAATGGTAAAGTCAAATTTGTATTTACAATTTTGAAAATGCCACTTCTAGAAAGTTGACAAAGACGGGTGGGGCAACATATGCTACCCCAAACCACTCGCACAGCAACATCTAGCCAGTTTTGGCTAACGCAATACTCCATTTTGTCATGTGGGTTTAATCCTTATTTTTCATTTTCAATCCTTCTTTTTTGTTTGTGTCTATATGAACTTTCAGCTCCAATTCTCACACAGGATACATTCTGCCATTTTCCAAAGTTTCTACTGTTAAAACTGTGTCTTCCGGACCTCAAGTTCAAACAGGTTCGTCCAAAGCAATGTTAATTTAAATTCCAATGTATTTCGGGCATTTTGCTGCCCCGTTTGGTGCCTATGGCCTGTTCCTGGGTCACATGACTGAGTACAGTTGGACGGTGTTTATTCTTCCCAGACAGCCACACAATAGAGGGATTAGGTGTGTCTGGGTGGGCCATCACTGGCAGGATGGAGGGGGAATGGGCACAGCCTCCCTTGCAACTGAATAGGCTATGCTTTTCCTTCACACAAAGCAGTTGTCACCACTGCATTGCATTGTACCTGCAGTCAGTTTGGAGCTAGGGTAGGGGAAGCAGGAAACTTCAAGAACTTCAAAGAAAATTCTCTAGAAACGTCTTGTTTTTAAACGAAGGCACCAGGTATAAAAATAGGGCCCTCAGACTTACTCTTCATTTCACTTTCTGGACCTACGGAATGAAACTCGCAGATCTGCCTGCTGCTGTGTTCATCAGAGGACTAGTTTGCTGCACCTGGCGTACTGCCTTGTTGTCTGAAACCTGCCTTGAACCTTCAGAGGCATGCCCTACCATTTGAGCACTGTTCTACTTCAGAACCCAGGACTACTAGTAACTTTAAGGGCGTGTTGTCTGGTCTGCTGGTCAGAACCTCGAGACAGAAAAGGCTCCAACCATCTTGAATCCAAATCTGGATGCAGCCTGAGTGAGTCCTAATCCCCCAAGTGGTAGACCTGCAATCTTGTACCCTCTGTGGTGGTGCCAAAGGTGTCCAGATAGCCAAAATCCAAAATTTGGGACTTAAGACATTCTTGGCAAAAAGCTGTTCGAAAAACCGAGGAGAGACTGGGAGCAACTTGCTTACCAATCCGCACTAGGTGCTTCTCCTGTCGGCCTGACTTTGAGGGAGCTCCTGGTACATTCTTCTCCACAACAGAAAATCCTACTCAGCGGTCCTTCGCCAAAGGGATATTAAGCCTCCCTTTGGCTACACCCTCCAGCCTTATGCCACTGGAGATTTTTGACTTCGAAAAAATGACTAGGTCCGAACGAAGAAATCTTCACCACATTGTTATCCTGTGACTCCCCACTTGTGACTCCCCCCTCCTCAGATGCTGTCTGCAACCTTGCCCTGCTGCACTTTACTTTCTTCCCAAAAAAACTCTACAAAATTTCTTCACAATCAAAGATAAGCGCTGACATGTCCAATCCATCCACTCATGGTCCATCATGGAAGGACCATATTTATCGACATTGACCTAGTCTTGCACAACTTGATGCCTGCGGTAGGTGCTTTGATCTTTTACGTGCTCGTTTTTACCCTAAATGTACACACCCATGATTCCGGGACTACTATTTGGAAATTTGTTGTTTTGGTGTCAAATAATTTATTAAAATGCCCTCTATTTTTCTAAATTGATGTGGGATATTTCCTGTGTTGTATTTTCACTTTATTACTGTTTGTCTGCTGCATAAATACTTAAAACATTGTCTAAGTTAAGGCTGACTACTTTGTGCCGAGCTACTAGAGGGTTAAGCACAGCTTAGTTTAGTGGTTTACCTTCTCAGGGATTGTGACTGTTGCTCAGGGGCGGCTGGTACTAGTGGGCAAAAGGGGTGTTGCCCTCCCATTAATCTGAAAGCCTGAGGGGAGAGGCAAGAAATGAATTAAAAAAACGAAGCAGCCGAAAAGAAATGTCTACTTGCTAGCTGCTCTATGTATTACTTGTGATGAGGCAGCTCCGTAATAAACTGCAGACATCCTGTTGGCTGCATGTGCCTGCCTGGGCAAGGTCATCTATCGACCTTCAGGCACAAGGTACTACAGCAGCCACATCGTGGCAGGGGGAGTTCCGAGTTACAATGCCTTGGATAAGGCTGTTTATTGGCGATTACAAAATAGCCCTAGGAGGAGTTGGCAGAACTTGATTCATCTCAATGGCAGTGGGCGGGGTAGACTGGAAGGGAGAGGGAGGTAGGGGGTGGCAGCTATTACCAGCCATCAAGAGAGGGGCCGGGCTGTGAGGGGCGGGGGGTGAGGCTCGCTGCTCTCTACATTCCTTTCCTCACGTGGAGTCGAGTGTGCTTTCACTTTTGAAAGCGTAATGCATCTGAAGCCTCCATGTCTCGTGTTTATTACAGCGTAGGCTGAGGCTCTACAGAACGCAGGCTGGTAGGTGCCTATTTTCATTTTAAGCTGTAAGCAATACACTTAACTTTTTGTGTATTTTTATTTTGGTGCAGTTGAGCAGCCATGTGTTGTGTTGGAGAGTTTGAAGTTAAACAGAACCCTAAGGTATTGGCGCACATTACAGGAGCGCCTGCTACATTAGTTAGGGTTATATTTTTCAAGGTAACAGAAGGCTAAGTAATGAAAGTTCTTTCGATGTGAAGATGGCTTAAGGTTGTATTTACTGAAACCAAAGAAGTAATACAATTGGTGTGCTGTGACCTACTTTTATTTTCTGGAAGGCTTATATAGAGGTATATGATAAACATTGATAAAGCAGTGCTGCAATAGTGTGCTACGATTTTAAAAAAATCACCAAGTGTGTAATAGTGATGTAAAATAGACATTATATAAAAGATACCATACAATTGCAAAAGTACATTGTTTGCTGTGGTAAAAATATAAAGGCGTGTTGTTTTGCATTGTTATAATGTAGTGTATATGTAGAACGGGTTGCAGGGAAGAGAGTGCAATGCTTGAAGCGTTTATTAGGTATATAAAGGATCGCACACAATAAGCCAGACAAATGCTCAACAGATTGGCATGCCTAACTGGTTATTGTTAGAACCGGCTGTCTCTAGTTGGCAGAGGTATGCACTTCTGACAAATAGGGACACACCTTTTCTAGTCAGGGCAAGGGGATCACACCCTTTGATAACCCCTGCTCACCCCCTTGGTAGCTTGGCAGAGCAGACAGGCTTATCTCAGAGGCTGTGCGTTAAGCATTTATGACCACATACAGTAATAAAGTGAATACACTACAAATGGACCCGACACAGTAGTATTATAAAAATAAGGATTTTTATATAAGGCTTAGCACAAGACCAAATAACGACAAAAATATACCACAGTCTTAAGAAATACTCTTGGAAGGGAAAATAATAGTTCAAAGGTAGTTTCTTCTTTGCACAAAAGTTTTTAGTATCAAAAAGCAACTCTTCCTCTTGGGAACACGGTTCTTGGCAACAATGTAACCCACACGGGAGTTACACGCTGTCGAGGCAAAGTTAATCCAAAGGTTCGGCGTCGAGCGCGAGGAGCGCTACGTCGAGCCCGGAGTCACACGGACCCCCACAACACAGTACCTTGGAAAATGAAGCACACGATGATCAGCGGCGTCGAGAAATCCGGCGTCGCGTCGTCGGTGTCGATCAGGCCTCAGTAGTCGTCGATGTCGATGATGCTGTTGCAAGAGTGAGCAGCGCTCATGGCGTCGAGAGGGCACGAAGTCGATGCGATCAGGCAGCGGAGCAGACACGAGGTCCCTTGGAGCTGGAGCCGAAATCACTACTCACTGGCAATGCTGCTGGCGTCGATCAGGCCCGGCGGCCGGCGTCGAGGAAGCGGGACACTGGAGCCGTTACTCACGATGTCGAGCTGGATTCGGCGACGTCCGTCGGCGTCGAGATTGCTGGTTTCTTTCAGAGGTGCTGGATTCTCAGATTCCAGCAAATAGCACTTTAAGCAGATGAAGTCCTTTAGCCCTGTGACTTCAACAGGAGACTGGCAATCTTCCAGTCCTTGGAGATTTTCTTAGCAAAGCGTGAGAGTACACACACAGTTCCTCTCTCCTGGTTCCTTGGCAAAAATAAAGAAGCACTGCAGGATTCCCCCCAGCAAACAGCACACTGGCAGAAGGGGTAGGCAAGTCCTTGGATCAGCAGGCTTCTTGTCCTTGGTTTCAGGGTTCCTTGTCAGAAGTGATCAAAATTCTTGGTTCAGGGGTCCTTCTGTTATACCCATTTTTGGCTTTGATCCCTTTGTCCATGCAGGGGGATTTCCCAACATCCTGGGTCTGTGGTGGGTGGAGCCAGGCAGAAGCACCTGGCCTATTCACTGAGCAGGGCTGAGTCCTCAGACGCCCAGCAGGAGGTGGAGCCAACATTGTCACGGGCAGGAGCAGAGCTATCGGCCTCCTGGTAGGAGGTGGGGCTAGGATCGTCCATGGCAGACACGGAGCCATCAGCCGCTTGGCAGGAGGTGGAGCCAGTATTGTATCAGGCAGGGCAGGCTATCAGCAACTACTCTCCCCCTACTCTCAACGCAAATGTCCCACTCATCCCACACTGACTCATTCAGACCTCTGGAGCCACCCAGCTCCTGTCACGCACACACAAGACCAGCAGAAACCAGAAATGGTTAGACAAGAAAATAGCCACTTTCTAAAAGTGCTATTTTCAAACCCAGAGTCCAAAAACCATCCACACCAACGGATGCGTTATTAAACCCCGAGTTCAGGGATACCAAACTCGACATTGTACCATGCTCCCCGAGCCCGCTAGGATTATAGCATTAATAATCCCGGCAGCCCATTCTAACTAATGGAGAGCAGGTTACCTCGCAATAGTGAAAAACGAACATGGCGGTGATTCACTATTAGGACATGCCAACTTGGTCAGGCCTGTCCTACCTTATGCTTACAACGCACCCTGCCAGAGGGCCTACCATAGGGGTGACTAACATGAAGTTAAGGGAAGGTTTAGGGACTGGAAAGTAGGTGTACTTGCGCAGTCAGCGTGACAGTACTAGACTGCACGTGGGTCTGGCAATGGCAGACCCTCAGACATACTTTTACTAGGCCGCTCTTGTGGGGGGCACAACACGTGCTGCAAGTCCACGAGCAGCATTTGTATTTACAAGCCCTGGCACTCCTGGTGCACTAGACTAGGGACTGACAGTAAACCAAATAAGCCAAACATGGAATTCAATCAATACCGTAATTTAACATAGGGAGCACTTGCAGTGTGGCACTGATCAGCAGTGGCACAGTGCCCAAAGCATATACCAGCAAAAACATCGTAAAACAGTGGAGGCAAACAGGAAAAATGGAGGAGAGACTCAAGCCAATGATGTCAGGTCTAACACGTGTCCCCTCCAGCTGAAATGTGGGGAGAACTACCCTTGACCTAGGGAGTCCTCATCACTAAGGCGGAAAAATCTGGACAGACCATCAGCATTGGCGTGATCTGTACCAGGGCGGTGTTCCACCGTGAAGTCCATCCCCTGTAGGGAAATGGACCACCTCAACAGTTTCAGATTCTCACCCCTCATCTGCATCAACCATCTGAGGGGCCTGTGGTCTGTCTGAACCCGGAAGTGAGTCCCAAACAGGTAGGGTCTTAGCTTCTTCAGCGCCCAGACCACAGCAAATGCTTCTCGCTCTATCGCACTCCACCTCGTTTCCCTGGGAAGTAACCTCCGGCTGATGAAGGCTACAGGCAAGTCTCAGCCCTCTTCATTCACCTGAGCTAGAACAGCCCCCACGCCATGCTCTGAAGCGTCCGTCTGGACAATAAATTCTTTAGAAAAGTCGGGTGCCTGGAGTATAGGGTCTGTGCACATGGCAGTTTTCAGGGTGTCAAAGGCCGTTTGACAGGCATCAGTCCAGATCACATTTCGTGGCTGCTTCCTGGAAGTCAGCGAAGTCAAGGGGTGCACAACGTTACCGTAATCCTTGACAAACCTCCAGTAGTAACCTGTGAGACCTAAGAAGGCTCTCACCTGAGTTTGGGTTTTTGGCGGCGCCCAAGCCAGGATGGTATCAATTGGGGTTGCAGGGGGGCCGCCTTGCCGCTCCCTACTTGGTGCCCCAAGTACACCACAGAACCCTGCCCAATCTGGCACTTACTGGCTTTGATTGTGAGGCCTGCTCTGCGCAGGGCCAACAACA
The DNA here is from genome assembly GCF_964263255.1 of Lissotriton vulgaris. Classification (NCBI taxonomy): domain Eukaryota; kingdom Metazoa; phylum Chordata; class Amphibia; order Caudata; family Salamandridae; genus Lissotriton; species Lissotriton vulgaris. Next base: position 1,660,663,669 of record NC_141691.1, on the reverse strand, counting down.
CTTCCTGGAGGTGGCGCAAGTGTTCCTCCCAGCTGGCGCTGAACACTGCGATGTCGTCCAGGTAGGCGGCACTGAAATCCTCCAGTCCAGCCAAGACCTGGTTGACCAACCTCTGGAAGGTGGCAGGGGCATTCTTCATCCCAAAGGGCATCACCCGGAACTGGTAGAGCCCATCTGGTGTGGAGAATGCGGACCTTTCTTTTGCCCCATCGGTTAAGGCGATCTGCCAGTACCCAGACGTCAGATCAAACGTGCTAAGGTACCGTGCAGCCCCCAACCGATCTATGAGCTCATCAGCTCTGGGGATGGGGTGCGCGTCAGTCTTTGTGACTGAATTGAGTCCTCGGTAATCCACACAGAACCGAAGTTCTGGTGAAGCACCAGGCGCTGCAGCCTTCGGGACCAAGACCACTGGGCTGGCCCAAGGACTGCTAGAGGACTCAACCACCCCTAATGCAAACATCTTGGAGACCTCCTCCTTAATGTATGCTCTGACCTTGTCAGTCACCCTGTAAGCCTTGTGCTTCACAGGAGGGCTGTCTCCGGTGTCAACATCATGGACACACCAATGAGTGACTCCCGGAACCAAGGAAAACAGATCAGGGAATTGTCCCAACAGTTGGCGCCAATCCTGCTTCTGCTCAAGGGTCAGTGTGTCAGAGAGGACCACACCATCCACTGACCCATCTTGCTCTTTAGCACACAGGAGGTCAGGAAGAGGCTCACTCTCCTCCTCCATTCCAGCATCTGTTGCTAGGAGCATGCCCACTTCGGACCTTTCTAAGTGGGGCTTCAAACGGTTGACATGCAGGACCCTCAAGGGGTTCCTGGGAGATTTCAAGTCCACCAAGTAGGTGACATCGCTCTTCTTCTCCACAACCTTAAACGGTCCAGTCCACCTGTCCTTGAGCGCACAAGGTTCCACAGGGGACATGACCCAAACTTCCTGACCAGGCTGAAGCTCTACCAGAGTGGCATTCTGGTCGTACCAACGCTTCATCTCCTCCTGGCTGGCCTCCAGATTTGCCTGAGCAAGATCTCTGAAGCGCCGAGTCTGGTTCCTAAAGGCCAGCATGTAACTGTATACATCCTGGGGAGGTTTCCTGGGAGATTGCTCCCAGCCTTCTTTGACCAGACTCAAAGGTCCTCTTACCGGGTGACCATACAAAAGCTCAAAGGGGCTGAACCCTAGGGATTTTTGCGGCACCTCTCGGTAGGCAAACAACAGGCATGGCAAGAGGACGTCCCATTTCCGCCTCATTGGTTCTTCAAGACCCATGATCATGCCTTTAAGGGTCCGGTTGAATCTCTCAACCAGTCGATTTCCTTGCGGGTGGTAAGGAGTGGTGAACTTGTAGGTTACCCCACACTCCTTCCACAGAGACTTCATATAGTTGGAAATGAAGTTGGTGCCCCAGTCGGACACCACCTCTCTGGGGAACCCCATTCGGGAAAAAACCCCCATCAGTGCCCGTCCCACCACGGGGGCCGTCACTGTTCGGAGAGGGATGGCTTCCGGGTACCGTGTGACATGGTCCACCAAGGCCAGGATAAACCTGTTGCCCAGGGCTGTCTTGGGGTCCAGGGGCCCAACAATGTCAATCCCCACCCGGTCAAAGGGGGTACTGACCACTGGAAAAGGTTTGAGGGGAGCCTTCTGCTTCCTTCCGCTTTTCTCACTTGCCTGGCAAGTGTGACAAGTCTTACAATGGATGTCTACATCCCTTCGCATCTGAGGCCAATAAAAATGGGTGACAAGCCTGTCATAGGTCTTGTCCTGCCCCAGATGTCCAGCTAAAGGAACGTCATGAGCCAAACCCAGTAAGAAGGCTCTGAAGCGCTGGGGTACCACCAGCACACGGGCTGACCCAGGCTCAGCAGCCTTAGGCTCGCTATACAGGAGGTCGTTCTCCCAGTAAATAAAATGTGACCCTGACTGATCACCTGAGGTTTGGGCTGAGGCCTGCTGCCTCATACCCACAAGAGAAGGGCACACTTTCTGTTCCGCACAGAATTCCTCCCTGGAGGGACCACCATCCTGCTGCCAGTGGGTCAGCTCAGGCAGGTCTCCCAGTTCAGCAACTTGTTCCCCTGTGGGCTCCAGGGCATCCCCCTCAGGGTCTACCTTCTCCTGGACCACGGGAACTACGGGGGCCGGTTTCCCGCGCCTCCTGCCTCTTCTCTTCACAGCTGGGTCCTGGGCCGTACTTTCAGGCTCCGGGACCCCATCAACACCCTTACTGGCTGTCATCGATCGAGTGGTTGCACACACCCACTCTGGTACACCCAACATTTTCAAGTGTGTCTCCCTCTCCACCTTAGCCCTAGGGGAGTCTTCTAAATCATTGCCCAGGAGACAATCAACAGGCATGGCGGGCCTTACAGCAAATTGAAGAGTACCTGAAACTCCCCCCCATTCAAAGGAAACCTGCGCTACCTCACACTCTTTCTGGGAGTTGTCAGCAGCTATCACAGGGTAGAATGCGTGGGGAACCACCTGCTCTCTGGACACCAAGTGACATTTGACAGCTGTCACACTCGCTCCGGTGTCTCTGAGAGCTTCCACTCTATGGCCATTAATGGTCACCCACTGCCTATATTTCTTAATGTTACTAGGGAGAGGGGGTGGAGGGACCATTTCCATGTCTCCTAGCGAGACCAGGGACATTTTTGCGGGACCCCTCCCACCAGGGACAACCATCTCTTCCCCTCCCAGGGCTACACTCGCCAACTGACGGGGGGTGCACGCGGCGGTGCATTCAAATTCTTCATGGGACACTGGGGGGTCATAATACCGGTGTCCCACCTGCCCACAAACGTAGCAGGTCAGGGGGCCCTTATGAACAGGTTTACCCATCGAGGCCCCTGGCTTTTTCTCCGGGGAGGCTGGGAACCCTTCCCTTGGTTCCCTTGGGGATTACTTTGGGGCCCTTTCGGGGACTTCTTCTGTTTGCCCTTGTCCCCCCCACTCTTCTGCTGGGGACCCTGCCCACCTTTGGCTGAGTCTCCCACTGGACCCTTGTGGACCCTGGTACTGACCCAGCGGTCCGCCTCCTCAGCAAGTTGCTATCGATAAGGTGCTGGCGCAGCTCTGGAAAACAGTTATAAGACAAATGCTCCCAAGCAAACAAATCATAAAGAGTGTCATAACTTTCCACTTTGCTGCCCTTTACCCAAACATCCATGGCTCTTCAAAAATAAGACACATATTCAACCCACGTCGTACCAGGCAACTTCTTACATTCTCTCAAAGCTTGTCTGTACTTCTCGGGGGTTAGGCCATACCGCAACATTAAAGCATCTTTCATATGAGCATACGACATCCTATCCTCAACAGGCATGTCTAACAGGGTATCTCTCCCCTCGTTCACAAAGCGACCCCACAACCCCGCTCCCCAATACTTCTCAGGGACCCGGTGGGCCAACAATGCTAACTCATATGCTTTAAACCATTGACCAATATCTTCGTTCCTATGATAATCTTTTATCACATCTTTAGGGAAATAAAACCTACTTACTGCAGGCTCAGATGGGATGCTGCCACCAGAGGGATTCAATTCTAACTTCTTAGCTTGGATGTCCAACTCCCTCAACTTGGTATCACGCTCCAAAGCTAACTTCTCTCTTTCAAAATCCAACCTTTTGGTCTCCAAATCAGCTTCCCTCCTACCTCTTGCATTTTCTAACTCCAACTGCCCATTTATCTTTAGTCTTGCCATTTCCATGTGGTATGCCCGCTCCTTCGCCCCTTCTTCTCTTTCTTCAGGGGAAAGACCTTTGGAGGAAACACTGCTACCGGGCGAGGACACAGGTCCATTCACTGGCACCTCCTCAGCCCCTTCCACTGGCGGTACCACCACCGGATCAGTGGGATCTCTGGACTCCAACCAGGCTTATAATGCTTTGACAACTTCTGGTTTGTTTCTGCAGCTCTTGGTAGGAAATTGGAACTGATTGCAATAATGGTCTAATTGCTTTCGGCTGTAATCTTCGATTTTACTTCTATCTAATTCCTCCACGACAACAACAGGGGTAGTGACTCCGGTGTCACTCATGGTCAACACTGGCAGTGTTCGAAAAATCCAGCTTCAGAAAAGCGGAGAACAAAAATAGGATCCTTCCAAATTAGATTGTGGCTGTGCTATGGTCTGCTTTCACTATGTAGCGCACACTAACCACTGCACATGGGTCATAAATGCAAAGTTCAAATCCTCACCGCTGACCCACCAATGTTAGAACCGGCTGTCTCTAGTTGGCAGAGGTATGCACTTCTGACAAATAGGGACACACCTTTTCTAGTCAGGGCAAGGGGATCACACCCTTTGATAACCCCTGCTCACCCCCTTGGTAGCTTGGCAGAGCAGACAGGCTTATCTCAGAGGCTGTGCGTAAAGCATTTATGACCACATACAGTAATAAAGTGAATACACTACAAATGGACCCGACACAGTAGTATTCTAAAAATAAGGATTTTTATATAAGGCTTAGCACAAGACCAAATAACGACAAAAATGTACCACAGTCTTAATAAATACTCTTGAAGGGAAAATAATAGTTCAAAGGTAGTTTCTTCTTTGCACAAAAGTCTTTAGTATCGAAAAGCAACTCTTCTTCTTGGGAACACAGTTCTTGGCAACAATGTAACCCACACGGGAGTTACACGACGTCGAGGCAAAGTTAATCCAAAGGTTCGGCGTCGACCGCGAGGAGCGCTACGTCGAGCCCGGAGTCACACGGACCCCCACAACACAGTACCTTGGAAAATGAAGCACCCGATGATCAGCGGCGTCGAGCAATCCGGCGTCGCGTCGTCGGTGTCGATCAGGCCTCAGTAGTCGTCGATGTTGATGATGCTGTTGCAAGAGTGAGCAGGGCGTCGAGAGGGCACGAAGTCGATGCGATCAGGCAGCGGTGCAGACACGAGGTCCCTTGGAGCTGGAGCCGAACTCACTACTCACCGGCGTTGCTGCTGGCGTCGATCAGGCCCGGCGGCCGGCGTCGAGGAAGCGGGACACTGGAGCCGTTACTCACGATGTCGAGCTGGATTCGGCGACGTCCGTCGGCGTCGAGATTGCTGGTTTCTTTCAGAGGTGCTGGATTCTCAGATTCCAGCAAATAGCACTTTAAGCAGATGAAGTCCTTTAGCCCTGTGACTTCATCAGGAGACTGGCACTCTTCCAGTCCTTGGAGATTTTCTTAGCAAAGCGTGAGAGTACACACACAGTTCCTCTCTCCTGGTTCCTTGGCAAAAATAAAGAAGCACTGCAGGATTCCCCCCAGCAAACAGCACACTGGCAGAAGGGGTAGGCAAGTCCTTGGATCAGCAGGCTTCTTGTCCTTGGTTTCAGGGTTCCTTGTCAGAAGTGATCTAAATTCTTGGTTCAGGGGTCCTTCTGTTATACCCCTTTTTGGCTTTGATCCCTTTGTCCATGCAGGGGGATTTCCCAACATCCTGGGTCTGTGGTGGGTGGAGCCAGGCAGAAGCACCTGGCCTATTCACTGAGCAGGGCTGGGTCCTCAGACGCCCAGCAGGAGGTGGAGCCAACATTGTCACGGGCAGGAGCAGAGCTATCGGCCTCCTGGTAGGAGGTGGGGCTAGGATCGTCCATGGCAGGCACGGAGCCATCAGCCGCTTGGCAGGAGGTGGAGCCAGTATTGTATCAGGCAGGGCAGGCTATCAGCAACTACTCTCCCCCTACTCTCAACGCAAATGTCCCACTCATCCCACACTGACTCATTCAGACCTCTGGAGCCACCCAGCTCCTGTCACGCACACAAAAGACCAGCAGAAACCAGAAATGGTTAGACAAGAAAATAGCCACTTTCTAAAAGTGCTATTTTCAAACCCAGAGTCCAAAAACCATCCACACCAATGGATGCGTTATTAAACCCTGAGTTCAGGGATACCAAACTCGACATTGCACCATGCTCCCCGAGCCCGCTAGGATTATAGCATTAATAATCCCGGCAGCCCATTCTAACTAATGGAGAGCAGGTTACCTCGCAATAGTGAAAAACGAACATGGCGGTGATTCACTATTAGGACATGCCAACTTGGTCAGGCCTGTCCTACCTTATGCTTACAACGCACCCTGCCCGTGGGCCTACCATAGGGGTGACTAACATGAAGTTAAGGGAAGGTTTAGGGACTGGCAAGTAGGTGTACTTGCGCAGTCAGCGTGACAGTACTAGACTGCACGTGGGTCTGGCAATGGCAGACCCTCAGACATACTTTTACTAGGCCGCTCTTGTGGGGGGCACAACACGTGCTGCAAGCCCACGAGCAGCATTTGTATTTACAAGCCCTGGCACTCCTGGTACACTAGACTGGGGACTGACAGTAAACCAAATAAGCCAAACATGGAATTCAATCAATACCGTAATTTAACATAGGGAGCACTTGCACTGTGGCACTGATCAGCAGTGGCACAGTGCCCAAAGCATATACCAGCAAAAACATCGTAAAACAGTGGAGGCAAACAGAAAAAATGGAGGAGAGACTCAAGCCAATGATGTCAGGTCTAACAGTTATGTAGACCATAAAGGAAGGCCATGGATGTGCCCACTTTCAAGCAATGTTATAGACCTGAGCGAGAGGTGCACCCCTAATGCCATGAATGCTCTGGGCTAGTGTATCCTGAAGGCATGCCCAAAATGTGCACAACTAAATAAATGCAGTGTAGGAGTTTCACTTGATTACCTGGTCTGACTATTTGCACCTATGGGAGAAAGAAAGTCCAGGGAACTCCACATTAGCGTGGAGTGCAGTGTTTTGTGTGATAATATGAAGTGGTGAAAAAGTGGCAATTTCTAAAAATAGGAAGAGTAAAGTGCCCTCAATGTGGTGTGAGCACTTGTGACTAGATCCGGAGCTGTGTGTGCCAATAACAGGGCTCCTTATAAGCATAAAGTGCAGCTTTTTCTCTGGTATTAGTAAGTGGGCAAATAGTATTTTTTTTTAAAAATAGGATGTTTCAAAAGTGAAATTTTTACATGTTGGATGTAGTGTAAGCCTTTATAATTACTTGTGTAGCTTTTCCTGAGCATATCATTCAAATAGTAGACTGCAAAAAGTTTGTTTAATGCATGTTGAATATTATAAAGTCCCAACATTAAAATAAATAAAAATAAAGACAAAATAAATAAAAGGAGGAGTTAGTTAAGTTGTATGTAGTCAGTGCTATGGAAGCAAAATAGCATTTTAGTGCTGGAGCACTCCCTGTTTCCTAACTAAAATAAACGTTTTGTTTAATATTTGTGGGAAATAAATAATAATCCATGGTTTTGTTCATCTGACTTCAACTTGCAAGGTTTTATGTAATTTTCAAAAAGGGATGAAGATGGAGTGTTATATGATAAAACTGCCGCCCTGTAAGTGTTTAACACAGATATAAATACAGCAAAAAGCAACAGAAAGTTGACCAGTCAAATTTTCCACTGCGCAGCAACACGTTTTTTAAACTTATGAGCTACAGATATTTTGTTTGTTAAAATCTGCATATTTTGCATCAAATGACTGATTATGTGGCAAATAAGACAAATCCATTTTGCCACTTTAAGGCTGACTAGTGCCTTAAGTGGTTGATGAGCTGCAGCAGCATTATATTTCTACCTTAAAAAGTGGTAAATAGTTGTTTATGACTGGAACTTTAAAGGAATGTGCTGCTTTCGGCTGCAAATATGGCAGCGTTCGTTGACCTATCTAAAGTAAACCACTAAATATAACACAGTAACATTCACAAAGCAACATAACACCACAATTAAAACATGACATCGCACATCACACGAACAGTCAAAACAGAACACAGCGCAAAAACTACAATACAACAAAATAAAAATCACATTTAAATAATGCAGCACATGACAGCAGCATGAAAAAAACAAGTCACCAGCGCAACAAAATACCGCAAAGCAAATGTGCAATTATTCAAATTTGCAGTAAAATGTACCATTTTGTCAAATTTTGTTCAGTGAGGGATCCTCACGACCATCTATTCCAGTCACGCTCACTCATCACGCCTCACCACTTTCAAAAGTCACCAGCCGCCCCTGCTGTTGCTTGAGCTGAGTTAACACCCCACTCAACCAGCTACCCAATTTCTCTCACACAGGGATTGTGAAAAGTGTATGTGTCACTCAAAAAACAAGTGTAGCCAATGCATTTAGCTGCAGAGTGGCAAGGATGTAGTATAAAGCTAGTGGTACACCTTAGAGCGCATTGCAGCAAATACATTACTAAAGCATTGTGTGGTATAGCACTGCCATTACAGACAACAGATTTTCCATTACAATTACCATTACATTTGCCCAAACATACAGTCTTACTGATTAAACTATACAGCGCACAAACGATATTCTGTGGAAATCAGCATCACCTAGTCTGCTGATTTGTTTTGAGTGCATTAAAAGCTTTTTTCCATCATACTTCAAAATTACAAAAAAGTGCTCCGTTTGTACTTTCCTAATTCTTTAAGTATTCTGAAATATGTGTACAGTACGTTTACATGCATTTCAATTTTGTTATGTGCTGGAAAAAAATAAATCCCTACAATATTTTTACACCCAGTAAGATTGTCATATAAATCATCTCACTTTTCAGTCAGAGAAAGAACAGTAAACACCAAGCGCCCTTTAAAGGAATACTACCCCTGACATTTAATCTGTCTTTGAATGATCAGCAAATGTGACAAGATAAAAACGAAATGTAAAGGCCATTTAATTGTTCATTCCACTTTTGAACTGCAGCATGTTTATTTTTGGGATACTTCAGCATCCTCCACTCTCATACTGCCCCTGGCATAGCTATGAAAGTGAGGAAGAGGATTGGTGGACAGCCTGAAACCAATAAAGCCAGCAAATAGAAAGCAAGAACAATTGAGTTACAAAACACACAGCAAATGGTAAGAAATGGGCAGAATGTGTTACTATGGAAGCTTTCAGCATGTCCACTATATGTATTTAAAACCAAGCAGTTGCGCTGCCTGATAGGGTTCAACATAAAAATGGACAGGCAATGACTGGGGTTTCATCATAAAAAGGACAGCTAATGACTGACAGCCTAGCCCGTAGGCTCTTATAATGAAGCCAGTGGATTTAGTCAAGAACAGGCTGCTGCACTGTGATTCGTTGCAGATCCTTTCTAACATCAGTGAATGAAATTTGTGCAATACATTTTGAACAAACTAGTCAGATAGTCTACAGAGCCTCAACTAACATTTAAAAAAAGGACTTGGCAAATATCTGTAAAGCAAATTATTGAATTCACGATTGTAATCCTGCAATTCGTTTAGATGTGGTACTTTTATGCAAAGAGGTATTATTGCCGAGGCCTTTGTCAGCAAAATAACATTTTAGGGCTAGTGTGAAGTAACATTTCCCATGTTGGTAGAACTGTCGCAGTAGGTGTTTTTAACAAGACACTTTCCATGTGTTGCACTCAATTCTGCAGGTTTAATGTGTGGAATGTTTTCCAGTATCAAATGGATTTCTTTTAGAAAAATAAGTGGCAATGATCCAGTTGTGTTTTTAGCATTTCCACTCAAATGTCACACATAATGACAAAAAAGATAAGGGGTACATGTTTATTAATGAGTGAATTATTGAACACAGAGGTCTTTGGGGCATATTGTGGATGTCTGTTATTTAACTGCTCATTGTCGGCCTTACCCTCATAAAGTAGAGGCGCTAGGGCTGTGCAGTGGCCAGAGCCCCATCCAAGTCTCCAGCTGAAATAAATTTTCGGCACATGACACTCTTGTAGGGCCTGCAGGTAGACTTGAAAGGATGCTGTGAATAGGGACTATTGTACTGAGTGAAATGGAGGTAAATGCAGAGAATGATATTATTGACCTACCTGCAAAGAAACAAGTGCACAATTGGTACGGAAAACAAGGATGTCCAACTTAGTTGCATGAGGCTGGATCAAAAGTGGATCAGTGACATATTTTCAAGGTTAAATGTATATATGATGCCAGGTGAATTTCATTTACGTTGCCATATTTGACCCTGAAAAACCATGTATGGAATTCATTATTCATTTAAAGATTTTGTGAAACGGGTGCCTTTCACACAAGGAGAAAAAGACTGTTTTCTTACAGCTTCAGATATCTCTATTGACTTTTAAAACGGGATTGCTTTGAGAATTGTTTGTTTATAATAAAGAGGCACAAATTTAACTTATGAAATAACAGGGTTTCTTCAACTTTCTTGGGGCCTTCATTAAACAAACATTTGCAATGCAATTGGCCTCACAATCGCGCAAGTTTGAGCTATTGACAATGCCTTTTATTTATGTTTTGGGTTTTAAAACATAAATAAAAGGCATTGTCATTTACGATACAAATAGCTTAAACTCTTTCAAATGCAAGACCTATTGCATTGCAATAAAGGGCCTTCTCGACCTCTTGTTCGATTGTAAATAACAGAGGAAGAGACCGGCTTGCCCTGTCTTCAAAGTAGTGATAAATAGTGCAGTCAAGAAGATGTGTAAGTGTTGTACATTACACAGACACAAAGTGTGAAGTGAGAGTTACATATGATCCAAGCTATAAACACTAACAACGCGCTCTGTGATTACACTGTTTCTGGCTCAGGAGGAAGAGCGGGAGGGTGCGGCTATTTCCTGCCCTCTCCATGATTTGAGTGTGGCATTGCGTAATGTCATTGCTATCTTTGCTCTAATAAAAAAACACTCCAGCTGTAGTAGGGCTAGGGCTTCACCTCCTGGTGCAGGACAGGCTGTGCTTTATGGCAGGCATCGAGGGAGAGAGGAATGGTCTTGGCTGCAGCTCCGGTCTCGTACAGTGCCCCTGCTATTACTAGTGAGCGAGAGGCGCTGAGGTGGTAGTATTGGTATTGGTATTAATGGTGGAGGTATTGGTGGTGGTGATATTGGTATTGGTGGTAGTGGTACTGGTATTGGTGGTGATATTGGTACTGGTGGTGGTGGTATTGATATTAGTGGTGGTATTGGTGGTGGTAGTATTGGGAATGGTATTGGTGGTGGTGGTATTGGTATTAGTGGTGGCGGCATTAGTGGTGGTGGTATTGGTGATGGTGGGATTGGTGATGGTGGGATTGGTATTGGTTGGATTGGTGGCAGTGGTATCAGTGGTGGTTGTATTGGTAATGGTGATATTAGTGGTGGTATTAGTGGTGGTGGTTGTATTGGTGGTGGTATTGATGGTGGCGGTATCGATAGTGGTGGTGGTGGTATTGGTGCTTGTGGTGGTTTTGGTGGTGCTGGTATTTGTGGTGGTGTGTGTGGTGTTGGTGGTATTGGTGGTAGTATTGGTATTATTGGTGGTGGTGGTGGTACTGGAGGTGGTATTGCAATTCTTGGTGGTGGTGGTATTGGTGGTGGTATTGGTGGTATTGGTATTAGTGGTGGCGATATTCTTGGCGGTGGTGGTATTGGTGGTGATGAGGGTATTAGTGGTAGTGGTATTGGCGGTGGTGGTATTGGTGGTGGTATTGGTAGTGCTGGTGGTATGGGTGCTGGTGGTTGTATTGGTGGTGGTGGTGATATTGATAGTGGTGGTGGTACTGGTGATGGTATTGGTGCTGGTGGTAGTGGTATTGGTGGTGTTGGTGGTATTGGTGGGGGTGGTGGTATTGGTGATGGTGGTGTCGGTGGTATTGTTATTAGTGGTGATATTGGTGGTGGTATTGTTGGTAGTGGTGGTATTGGTATTGGTTGTGGTATTGGTGATGTGGGGGTATTGGTGCTGATGGAGGTGGTGGTGGTGTTGGTGGTGACGGAGGTGGTGGTGGTGGTATTGGTGGTGTTGATGGTGGCAGTGGTATTTGTGGAGGAGGTGGTGGTGGTGGTATTGGTGGTGTTGATGGTGGCAGTGGTATTGGTGGTGGTATTGGTGATGGTATTTGTGGAGGGGATGGTATTGGTGGAGGGGGTGATGGTGGTGGGAGTAGCGGTAGTGGTTGTTGTGGTTTTGGTGGTATTGGTGGTGGTATTGGTTGGTGGTATTGGTGGTGGTGGTGTAGTGCTGTTAGTATTGGTAGTGGTATTGGTGGTGGTGGTATTGGTGTGGTGGTGGTCTTGGTGGTATTATTAATAAAATAGGCTTTTGAAAACAACCCATCTGGTGGCTTTAGTATAGAACACATGCAACACATTAACACAGGATTATGTGCTTCCTGGAATTCACATGATTTAATTATTTGTTGTTGATAACTTTATTGGATATTTAAAACAGCAAAGGAAATTCATTGGTTGCAGCTCATTAATCAACACATACAGCGATGTAAAGTCAGTAGTTCGTATAGATCGGGTCAGACTTCTCCAGTCCATTTATACATCTTGTGACAATTGATGTAGAGGCATAACACAAGCAGTACATCACGAATCATGGTGGTACTAGATTAAACCATTTCCCCCAAATTCTATGGAACAGTTCTGTTGCTCCCCGAGCTTCAAACAGGGCCTCCTCCTGGGTACCGCACCAATCAATCCCCCTCCTCCACCCCTTCACAGTAGGTGGCGCAGCATGGGACCAGTATCTCGCTATGTCCCTTATGGCCACTGCTACCACATGACTTAATTTGATAGTGGCCCAGTTAAAGGTGGTGTGATTGGTATTTCTAAGGCAACTGCACCACCTTTAACTGGGCCACCAAAACCGTCTCAGATTTCCATTCCACAAGTTGAAAAAAGCAATAATAGCCATAACAGAACTATTGCTTTGGAAAAACCCGCGATTACAGAAAAATCTCATACTTCTACACGTCCTTATAGTACGCACCCAAACAATGGTACTAATTCAAATCTCCCTCCTATTCCCCCACCTCTACCCATTAGCAAAACAAAGAACATCGTAGATTTGCCACCCAAATGTTTAAATTACGTTATAGCCCTTACAGGAGTGCCACCCCCCCCAGAGGGCAATCGTGAACACCATACCAACCTGAAAAACAAGGTCATCTACTGGCTAAGGAGAAATAGACCACTCCCGCCTCATCTGAATGGTGATATCGTTTCAGCCAGGCGTTGCCAATGGGTCGGTACTAGACCCAAGGATATCGAAGGAGAAGTGATCTTAGTTAACTTCAAAGATCACAGATTGGTAACCCATATCAGTGATTGGTACCCCGGAACAGGGGAGGGGGGAATTTCAACTCATAATTTAAGTTATTTCTACCCTGAGACAATGCTGAAAAAACCGTCAGCCCAGCCTAGACTCTACCACCCCGATAGCTATGGCCGCCAAAAAACCCCTGGTGGCCCTAATACACCCATACTACACAAACAACACATGGGCTATAACACTTTTATCCCATATCACTCGAACTCCCCTGCCCCATCGACGTACAGATCTTTTGCCCCAGACAGTCTAGCTCAGGCGAGGACATCAAGGGATCGGAATCCCCTCGATTACACTAATGATCCCCGTTTTTGTCCCAGTCAGGTATTTTTACCGCAGAGAAATCCGCACGACCTTAATGCTCATTGGGGTGCATTATGGCCTCAAAATCCTAAAGACTTGTGGAATATACCCCTGTCTAATTTTTATCACCCGCTTTCCGGCTTAGACGACAATGAATGACTGCACAAGTCAATCATTACTGGAAAATCTCATGTGGCTTCGCGGACTATTCACCGCTCCACTGACCATTTTTTGTCATCCAGCCAGTCTAAAAACCATCATAACAGCCAACACGGAGGGACACTGGCGGATATGGATTCTCTGAGTGAACTGCGGCCATCTGGTCATTCACAGCCTCAACAGCTTCAACAGTCCATGAAAAACGGTTCTATATTTAATCCTTTGAGCCCTTCCCATGTTCTTAGTAGTATAACGCAACAACTAGACTTACCATGTGCGAATCTAGGTCGCACTTGGGGAGAAACAAGCTACGTTCCTGTTAAAACATCACTTCTTTCTTGGAACGTGGCTGGCCTGGCTAGCAAGGCATCAAATAAAGCTTGGCTAAATGCTATACATACGCATGACATTTTATGTTTCCAAGAAACTTGGTGTTGTGAAGAAGTACATCTTTTGGGGTACCAAACTTTCCACTCCCCTGCCACACCATCCGCCCATGGTCACAACAAGGGGGGGCTCTGTGTCTATGTCTCAACAGTAGCAAAAGTCAAGATCCACAAATTTTTCTCTTCTGCTCACTTTCAAATTCTATTCTTTAAGTGGGGTTCTTTAGAGAATATAGCACTGTTGAATTTTTACAACAATATGGCTGACACTGAACTGGAGTCCACTATGTCTGAGTTATCGCGCTTGCTGTCACATACTGTGAATCATCTTAAGGGGGCAACAATAATGTGGGTTGGGGATTTTAACTGCACGATTTGCCCCCACTCTGATTCCCCCATGTGTGGTATTGTAGGTCTTGGCGAGGATAATTCAACTCACTTTGTACACACGAAGAGGGGAATGTTGTTGAATACTTTTCTCTTTAAATTCGATCTTTGTTTTGCCAACCAGTTTTGTCCCACACCAGTGCAGTTTGAGCCTACCTTTTTTGGCAGGGATTGTAATTCAACTATTGATTTCATTCTGATATCGACTGCCAATTCAGGAATTTTGAGCTCATGTGCGGTTGGCAAGGAGGTACTCAGTGATCATTATCCCCTTTCTATCAGCATAAAAGTAGAGGAGCACAATGCCAAAAAAGCTACCATTCCCATGTACCCCTATAGGACTGAACTATCCAAAACAAATGGCTATGTTGTGAAGTGGGATAAGATTGTACCCGATGTGTTCTTGAAAAAACTACTCTCTAACTCGGCAAATGATGTCAACCTTTGTTTAGAGGTTCAGGCAGACCCCCTCTCCGTGATGACCGCGTTTGCCAATATTCAACAGCGGATAAAAACCTTACTGACACGGGCAGCAAACAATAACCCTTCAATCAGAGAAGGGTGGTTCGATGGGAAATGTACAAAAGCTCTAAAAGCTCTCAAAAAAGTTTTGGCCCTCAAACCTAGAGACCCTGACATAATTCGTAGCGCTAGGCGAGCATATAAATGCGCACTAAAAGAAAGAACCCAGTCTTTAAAAAAGCAAGCTTGGTCAACATTAAGAGAAGCATCTGCCCAGAAAGATACTACCAAGTTCTGGAGACTGGTCAAGTCTCTGTATCAACCGAATAATAGCGGTAATAAAATAGAATTGGCTATAACAGGTGACAGATGGTTGGAACACTTTAGGCAGTTATATAGGGACATAAAGCCAGCAGACACTATTACATTGACGGGGCTGATCCAAAATGCCCCACGACCTAAAGATAGAAGTAACGAGATCCTTCCCCGTGTCTGTCCTTTCCCGATTGACATGACATTTACCATAGGGGAAATGCAGGTTGCAATCAGGGACAGTGCATCAGGCAAAGCACCAGGGCCAGACTGTACCCCAGTAGATGTCTACAAGGCTGAACCAGATTTCTGGGCCCCTTTGCTCACAAATGTGTTGAATAAGAGCAACCAATCTGGGTTCATAGAAAGTTGGTCGGATGCAATAGTGGTCCCCATTTTTAAAAAGGGTAGGCGAGACGATCCAACCTGCTATAGGCCAATATCTCTTTTAGATGGCCTTATGAAATTAGCAGGGAGGATTATTTTAAAGAGACTACAGGAGTGGGAGGAGGAACACAATGTAGTCTCACATCTCCAATACGGTTTTAGGAAGGGTGTAGGGACTGCTGAGCAGTGCTTAAACTTGGCCCTTTTATGCGCTAAATACACGCAGGCTAGAGGTGGGTCACTTTTTATAACTTTTGTTGATTTAAGTTGTGCTTTTGATTGCGTGGACCATTCTTTGTTATGGTCGACATTGGCCGAGATGGGAATTGATGCACGCCTAATTACTTTTATTAGAGAATTGTATCACAATTGTGGAGCAAGAGTGAGATTTGGCAAGCAGGGCGAATGCACTGACAAATTTGCCCTGTTAAGGGGGGTTAGGCAAGGATGTATCCTAGCCCCCAGGCTATTTACCTACTACATAAACTCAGTGGGCCAATACCTCTCTCTCTTCCAAAACGATTACCCCACCGTGAAAGGCTTACCAGTGCCAATCCTCTTGTATGCCGATGACGCGGCCATAATGTCTCAGACCCAGGTGGGTTTGCAGAGGGCAGTGACTAAATTTGCAGGTTATATGGAAAATAAAGGGCTGAAAGTAAACATCTCGAAGACTTTTACCATGCTGTGCACTAACAAGCGCAGTAGGGTGCCATGTAACGTGTTCCTGAACAAGCAGAAAATTGCCATCGTTGATAAGTTTTGTTACCTTGGCATACTCTTTGATAGGAAATGTCGTTGGAAACAGGCAATTGAAGCGAGGAAGTTGGCCTTTATCCGTACTATAGGCGCCCTGCGCGCTTTTTCCAAAAGAGTGGGTGGTAGACCAACTAAAGAACTTGCACAAATATACCAGGCGAAGTGTGTGTCCACAGCTACCTATGGGGCGGGACTTTGGGGCATCGAGAAGGATCAAACGTTGCAGAGCTGTGAGAATCAATTCATCAGCTACCTTCTGGGTGTCCCAAAGTCCACATCCTCATTTATGACACACATAGAGGCTGGAGTCAAGCATATGGGGGACACAATTAGGATGGCCCCAATTCTCCTATGGCACAAGGTATGGACAACCAGGGAGGCCAGTTTTAATAGGGACCTCCTGGAGGATTGCTTGGCCCTAGATGGGGTTGCAAATCTCCGCTGGCTGTCGTACGTAAGATCTGTACTTGGGGAGATGGGCCACCTAGATTATTACGTAAATCCTGGTTCCTTGGAGGGCGTATCCAGATCAGTTCTTAAAAAAACAATATACTCCCATCTGGAAACTTTGAGATGGAATGTCGAAAAGAACAAACAATCCATCTTAAATTTTCAAGAAATCACCCCCAAGGAAGGTATGCAAAGGTATCTAAAAGTGGACCCCAGCCCATATCATAGAATGCTTTTGACTCGCCTCTGCCTTGGGATTTTCTTTCGTATGGTTTCTGTACCAAAGATCAACAACTGGTCTCCACTGAATTTAATATGTCAGTGTGATAATACTGCATTCCAATCCAACTTGCATTTAATGTTCTTTTGCTCCTTCTATACCACCCCCAGAAAACTTTATTTAAAACCTCTGTTAAAGCGTTGGGGGATAAGAAATTGCAGACCTGCCTTTTTAAGACTGTTGAAACTCGAAGATGAGCATGTGATTTTTGCGGTATCCTGTTTTTTAAGATCTGCCATGTTGTTGCGGAAAACCATGTTGTAAAACAATCCCGCTTGGATCTCCCTATTGTGTTGATCAGCACTAATTTCAATCCATTCTGTACTGTATTCTGAATGTCTTTTTTAAAGATTGAGTATTACAATTGTCGTTTTTAATTGTTAAATTTTATATTCAAACATATCATTTGTGATGTTTTTATATGGATGTATTGTGCTTTTATGATTTCGAAGAAAATCGAATAAAGCTTATATATTATTATTATTATTAATTTGATAGTCATTTTTAAATCCATTTTACTTGGGGGTGGGGGTTTGAAACAGACACAAGATAATGCTGAGTTAAAGTGATTTAAATCGGGTGCCCGTGTTACGGGGGCGGCCGTGCTGCTTAAAAAACCTTCGCGGTTTCAGCTAAAGCAGCTCATGTCTAGCCTGCAGTAAGAGAAACTCAATACAGTAAATAGTGCTTACAGACTAAATAACAGGTCCTCTGTAACAACTGAAGTAAAAGGTCCAGTCACTATGGGAGGTTACAAATGAAGACAACACCGTACTAAGGAGTGACTAACAAGCCTATTAACGAATCTGAAAGACAATGACACAAGCCAATGAAAAATATGGTAGGAGAGTGGGTGCGGCTTATCTCCCGTACTCTACTACAGCAGTCTCGCAGAGCATGCCTGCTGCCACTAAGCTTGACCTAAAACGCCTGTGCTGGTAGCCAAGGCTTAGAGGCATTCTTATGAGAAGGCCTTTTAATAATACAGTTCATTAGTAGCAACTGTTTCTTTTTCTATTAGCGGGTTTACAGATAACCCTTCTATGGGTGCAGAGGACGAGGTCAATGGCTATGCCTCCTAGAGTGGTTGTGATTTCAGTGAGCCTACGTCACAACTGCAAGTTTGAACTGAATCAGAAGACACGTGCTGCAATAACGCTCCTGTTTACTTTTCATTGCCCTTACTCAGTGCAGAGATGTGCATTCGCCAGCACCCTTACCAGCGGGGTGTTATTAACTTCACTGCGAGATGCTCCAGTTCTTGAGGATACCAACTTGTAGTTCTTGAGTTTTTAGGGCGACTGTGCACCACCCGAATCTTGCAAGTTAGACGGGAACCTAGCTGCTAAATCAAGCAGCAGATTGATGCTTTAGTCAGCCTGCCTATGCAGTGTCATTATTGGGTTAATTTACATTAGCAGGAGGAGTTGGCCACCCTTTTTCATATGTCAGAGGCTAGGGTGGGTTCAGATCCACTCTCCCCACCTTTAGCCGTTGGCAAGATGAGAAGGGATAGTCCTCGTCTGATTCCACCCTTTTATAAAAGGCTGGTGGTGGAAATTCTAAAGCTGACCTCACCCCAGCTTATGACGTCTTAGAAAGAATGGCATGAAAGGCAAGCCTCTGATGACTGCAAATGCTAAGCTCTGCGCCCAGATGGAAAGTAGATAGAACTTTATTGTTTGATTAATAAAAATCATTACAATGGTAAACATTTATCAATGAAAAAAAAACGTACATCGGTATTACTAAAATATTTACACATAGTGCAAGAGATACGCACTTTGTCTCGGTGCTGTGTCTTAGCTTTAAAACATTTATTTCGTTTTTTGTTTTTTTCTCTGGGAATCCTCCTGAGGATTTAGTCCATTCGTATCATCATAGTGGGTTAAAAATTAAGATTCATCCATAAATAATTAAAAAAGACCTGGCCATCTATCTTTGTTAGTGAAATATTAACTTCATCTGATCAGTGCGACTTCATAACGAGCAATTAAAAAGCAGTTGTGGACCATGATTGGCCCTTCTGATTTAACATCTGCTACGGTCACATAGCAAGACCCTAGTCGTTGAGAATGAGTGCTTAATACCGCTGGTAGTGCGGGTCCATTAATGTGGTGAAGTCCCTACGTATGATGGTTTAAATGTTCCTGAGGTGCACGGGGGGGGCAAGAAATGATCTGTGTGAAAAAAGGCCGTTAACAGCTGCTATTTAGTGTAGCAGAGGGCTTAAACCTCCCTTTGACAATTGACTATTATTTACTTGCTGGCTCTCTCTGATTATAAATATTCTTACTGCTCTTGTCATAAACTTGGGGAACCGGATATTGAGCAGTGAATTGTCCGGATTAATTGAAGCAAGGATAGCTTGTCGGCACGTGCAAATGGCAAGTTTATACCATTCGCTCTTTAACAAGATTTTTTTGTCGTTGAGTAGTGTGGGGCAGAGACATGCCACATGCTCAATTGTTTCCTTGCTACTCCAGCACTCCCTGCACATTATGTTAGTGTTTACGCGTTGCCAGCTCGGCAGGTGGTACAGGAACGGCCATTCGCCAATTCTGAGGGCCATGAATCTTTTTTTCCATAGCACAGAATAAGTACATGACAGATATGGGGCCATAATCCCTGGCTGAAACCGCAATACAATTGTCCAAGCATGCTTACGTTTGGCCAATTGGGCTCTGTCTGAATGGAAGGACCAAAGGCGGACCTTCCTTTTAATGTGGATTTTGAGTGCCTGCTGTGGTGTATTCGAGCTCCAGATTTCTTTTGAGTCCAGGAGTTTTAGGGAGTTTTGTAGGTAACGCCAATATGATCTACCAAGTTGTCGGCTGAGATTTCCTGCCACAAAAGAGCCTCCAGGCTTCCTTCTCTGGAGGTACGCAACTTATTACACAGCCTTATGAAAGCTCCGACCCCTACTACTTGATGTTCTTGAAGGCCAAACTCAAGACGTATTTGAGCAGGAGATGAAGATTTCGGAAGGCTCAACACTTGTTTGAATATTCTTATTGTTCTTTTATTCATGAGGGTGGTGTCCTTCCCTTGCATGATCTCCTGGCTGTAAGTGAGGACATTGATGAATTTTGCCTTCATAACTGTTATGAGTGGGGTCAGACTTGGCCCAGACAGTTGCCTGACAAGGGTCTTAAATGCCACCTGGTTTGTCAAAGCTTTGGCTTCGACCTCGTCTCTATGCTTGGAGAATGAGCCCGTTCTATCCATGTGGACCTCCAGGTACTTATATGAGATGGCTTTGTGGACACTTTTGCCTTTGTACTGCCAGCCGCCTCCTCAATATTTCCTTGACCCAAAGGTGATTGCCCTTGTCTTTGTTAGGTTCAATTCCAGTTTGTTCCCGGTGGTGAAAAGGGACAATTGATCGAGGAGTCTCTGCAGGCCTACCCTGGTGTGGCTCAGCAGCACTAAGTCATCCGCGTACAATAGATTACTGACTCTTGCCCCGGCGAGTTTTGGAGGATGAGAATTAACTTTGTCGAGTGACTCTGACAAGTCGGAGATGAAGAGATTGAAATGAAGGGGCGCTAACACACATCCTTGTTTCACTCCAAGTGATGTTGGAATTTTCCTTGAGGTATATGATCCGTCCCCAAGTTTTATGCGGATCCATGTGTTGGTGTATAGCGCAATTATTGCTGATAGAAGCATTGGTGGAAGCCCCCATTTCCGCAATTCGAGCCATAATAGACTTCGGGGGACGTGGTCAAAGGCGGCCTTAAAGTCAACGAAGCAGCCATGCAATAACATTCCTGAGGAAGCCGATTTGTCCAACAAGACGGATGTTGCAAGCAAATTTATGGTGCCTGATTTTTGCACAAATCCTGTCTGGTTAAAAGGTATTAGATTATTTTTTGTTGCCCAAGACCCCAGATCTTGAAGGAGCAGTTTGGCATAGTGTTTTGATTCTACGTCCAATAGAGTGATCATCCTATAATCTTTCGGGTCTGATCTCTTGCCTCCTTTATAGATTCGATGTATGATGGCGCCACGCCACAATTCTGGTAATACCCAATTGGTCCACAGTAGGAAAAAAGGGGTGCCAGATGATGGGCCCAGAATACTGTGTCTTGTTTAAACAATGCCTGTGGTAGCCCATTTGGCCCTGGGGCTCCCTCTGAGCAGCCCTCAGCCATGATGGTTCCAAAATTTGTAAGAATATGTTGGAATGGTTCTGGGGGATGGAGCGAGGTTTTAATATTAGTTGCTGGTGGCGTCCTTATGTTTGATTCAGCTTTTTTCTTTGTTAAATCTGCATTCATTGTGCCTAATGCTTGGCAGCAGTTGCGTTGTTGGGCCAATACCGGGGACTTTACCGGTGGACCAGCTTCTTTTTCTTGTTCCTCGAAATGGGTTGAAAAATAGAATACCCATTCGGCTTCGGAGATGTTGGCGCTACTTTGTCCTCCCTGCTTGTGTGTTTTGGAATATTGCTTGTCGAAGTGCTTTCTGGGCTACCTTATATTTATTGAATATCTGATCTTCTCCTGGGTGCCTACAAGCTTGTCTTAGCATACTATTACATATTGATTTTAATTTCTTAATTTCATCTGTTGTTATCGCTAAGTTGCATTTTTTGGTTTATCTTGAGGTAAGAGAAAAGTTTTTGAGCAGTTCCTGGGAGAAGGTGTCCCATGCTGTGATTGGCGATAGTTCATTGGTGCTCCTTAGGTCTTGCAGGACTCTACATTTACGCATTATTGCTGGTATAATTGGATCTGACAGTTTTAGCCTTTTGAGGTTTTCGGTGTAATCCCCTCCTGAGGTTTAGCTTGTTGTGGCGTGATGTGCTAAGTGAAATGACATGGTGATCACTTGAGGACGGTGATCACTGTCACCTCGAGCGACTATGGCGTAATTCTCAATCAGGGGGAGGATGTCCTTGTTACAGATGGTGTAGTCTAGAAAGGAGTGAATATGACCATTTGATCATGTCCAATTCGATGGATTGTCCTTAGGGAAACGTCCATTCAGGATTGTGTAGCCCAGAGCACTGAGTTGTAGCACCATGTATTCGCCAAGTTTGCTATATCTGGTGCCGGTGGGTTTTGTTTGTTCTAGAATGTCTGGCCATGGTGCAACATATTCTTCGGGAAGTTCTTAACCTCCTCGCTGCTGATGACGAGCTCAGCTCGTCATCAGCCACGGCGGTCATGTGCGGATGACGAGCTGAGCTCGTCATGTAACGCGGCTTTTTCAAATTTGCCGCACACAGCGGGAAAAGCCGCAGCAGCGATGCGGTTAAAGAGGTTTGTATTATAATCACCAGATACTAAGCAGGCTGGTCTTTTTTACTTACTTTCTAGGTTACACAGGGTCTGGATTAGATGATTGAACTTCGTTTTTTTCTCCCTAATACTTTGTGAAATATAAACGTTGATCAAGATCAGTTGGTCAATCTGTTTGGTGTTATCTATCCTTATACCAGAGATCCAGTCTTCCTTAAATGTCAATTGGGCAATATTAACATTTAGCTTAACTGAGATGTAGATTGAAAGACCGCCGCTGGGTCGGCCAGGTTTATGTGACCTCTGAGTGGGGACTCTATATTCCAGGTATTCCTTCTATTGGAAGACTGACCAGGGACCATGTTTCCTGCTATAGTATGACCTTGTGGTTTTTTAAGAATGTTATCACATCGGTAGATTGGAATTTCATAGTGAGGCCATTATTATTCCAAGAGCATACTGAAAGACCTGGTTGAATGCCGATTCAATTTTGGTTTCCCTCGTCCAGGGCCGCTGACAGCCAAGCCTAGTCAGACGCCGTAATTTTGACCTCTGTTTTGGGGCATATGGCCCTTCCTGGGAACCGTTCTTTGGCAGATCTTAACCGATGGATACAGTGGTTCCGCTTGTTGAACTGCTTTAATTCCCCATGTATTTAGTAAATCAGACATTGTTAGAACCTGCTCCTTGATCACTGCGGTCTGATCTACGTCTCAAGTGTCAATATCTTGCCTTGTCTTAGTCGTAAGCAGTGTTTCTGTTTTTAACGTGATGCTATTTCTATTACTTAATTTGGCGGTTGAAAGATACTAAACTCCTTGGGAGTCACTTGGTTATCTGAAGACAGTACTGGTGCTGTAACTTTGGTCAGTTGAAAATCAGTTTTTTCTGGTAAAATCTTGTTGCCGTTGCTGGTTTTATTATGGTTTATGCTTTGATCATTAACTTTCTGAGTGGTTACGTTATTTGTGAGTAGGCATGAGTGATATGGTGTATCTTGCAAACCTGATGGTAATTTCCCTATTTCTGTCAGGACCAGGGCAAGGTATTGAGGAAGCGTTGACAGGCTATCAATGATTGGTGAGCAGCAGCATATCGCTTGGGTCAGGTTGACTTTGGATTGTGCTTTTGTAATTAAGGCGTCCAAGCCTTCCAATCCCTGCCGTGTATACTTCTAGTGTGTTTAAAAGGTCAACTTGTAGATCGAGTTTATCTGAGTGGTAATTTAAAGCCGATACTGTGGATTGTAGAGTTTGTAAAAGCGGGGGCCAGACAGTTGTGAATTCAAATGCAATGGGGTCGTGACCTTCAGTCTCATCTTTTGTTTTATTTGATTCTGTTTTGAAAATGGATAAGTCCAAGAGGGAGTGATTATTGGGTTCCCCTTGGTTTGCTTCGGGAGTTTCCTGGTGGACCAAGGCGGGTGGCGTTGTTGGCGTTAACGGTTTAATGATACCCGGAGTAGTCCGGGTCCACTGCGCTGCTTGGGGGTAGAATTCATTTTGTTTCCTGGGGAGACTGAGTTATCGTCGCTTGAAATTGATATTGGAGATGAACATTGATCCTTGTTTAGTTGAAGCGCTTGTTGTAAAGTAAGAGACATGTCTCCAGACTGGATGACTGATCTTGGGCCCTTTTTTCTGACGTACGGAGTACGTCCCTTGTGGAACAACTGTCTGGAGATGTGACAGTGACCTGATTGTGAAGCTGTTCATGGACCAGGGCGGAACTAGGTCGGTGTTAGGTAGAATTTGGGGGGCTGAACTAATAAAGACAATATTTCACTGGGGTTGGTTAGGGTTTGGGCTTTTGATCCATTTTTATTAAAATAATCTCTGAGGGTCCTCTTTTTTGTATCATTACTTGTTTCATCCTACATATTATGGTGTTGGGTGGAGGGCGCTGGAGTGGTTATCATTTCCGTCGTGGTTGTTTGGACCGAGGTGCTAGGTTTATAATCGTGATGCTGTAGAGGGAGCGGTGATGGCGCCAACTCCGGTTACCCAGGTGATTCTGTAAGATCTTATGGAGTAGAGGAACTCATGTGGCTCTTTTAAATTTAGAGATTTGGCCTCATTGGGCTACAGCCAGCCTTCGCTCTGTTTTTGGTTGATGAATCTGGGGTACCAAGAGCGGGGGAGCAGGAGTGCACTAACCTGTGCTGTACCCTACTCAACTCGCTACACAACCCCTCTGCTCTTCCAACTCGGCCCCCAATCACCTGTTTTGCACTGTGTACAATGGGTGACTGACTACTAACTACAAGTGTGCACGGCCAGGTCAAGGATACTCGAGGTTACTCTCTCTCTCTCCAGGTGAAACTCAGGATGACTCTCCACACTTTCGTTATGGGATAAGACAGTTGTGTGGTTTTAATGGGCTAAATTACTCCACTTGTGGTTCTGTGAAAACGGACCTTGTCACATAAGGTTATGGTTCCGTCACGATTTTGGTGATGTCGAACCGTATTTAGTGAGTGTGGCTAATATGCAGTGAATTCGTCACGTTAGTTAGCAAGTTCACCATGTATTTGGAGATTTGGTCTCGAACATGGGTTCCATTTTGTTTAAGTCTCCATTTTTTATTGCCATCACGCAGGCCGACGAATATGGTCGAACGAACGAAGCGGCCTGGCCCTCATGTATTGGTATACATTAACAGGGTCTTTCTTGATTCCGAGGTGAATTGAAAGCATCTGATTCCTTCACCTGAAGCTGACCCTGCCGAGTCAATTTCCCTGGTTTGATCGTTGTCTGAGATTGCCAATCACTGTTCAGGACATCGTTAACTTTTAGTCTCTTTACACCTGCCTTATCTTGCTCACTATTAGACATTGTTTCCTTTTCTATGCTCTTTATTACATGCATTGTGCCTTTCAATTATGGGTTTGTCCTGCTTGTGGAGATTGGATTTGGGACATTCCCAATGATTAACTTTGGGTTGGGATGTTGCAAACTGAGTTTTTCGTCATGTGATACTTTGTTTGAGAATGTACCCCATTGGTTAGATTTTTGCGCAGTGGGAGTATTTTTGTAAATGTGAATATTGTGTATAAAAGGAGATGTCTTGCTCTACGAATTTGAGCAGTCTCCTGAAATACTCCATCCTGTGTTTCTGGGATCACTGTTACTGGCTGCAGCTAATAAACTTGGTCTCTGACGCCACCCAGAAGTATTCTGTGTCTCTGTAAACCAAGACAGATGAATCCGAAGACTTTGGGCGTGCCCCTGGCGCCGCTGGGTTCTAAAAGCCCGGTTCTTCAACTGGCGCCTAACGTGGGGCGACTTCAGCGGTACCGGTCCAAGCCCGAAGGTAGTGAGGAGCTTCGTGAGGAAATTCTGGAAGAGGCCCCCACTTCATCGACCCCGGCATATCGAATGTGGACTGAAGGTTTTTGCTGCGAGGATTCCCCTATCCGACGGCTACGAAGGACTGCTGCCCTGACTGTCGCCCTGTCTTGGACCCTTTTGTGATGATTTGTAGAGCGAGACGATAGACGGTCTTCTGATGGCGTGACAGAAATTTTGGTTAAGTATAAGTGGGTCGCTCCCACGACTTGGTTTTGTTTCTTGGGTTCTTTGATTTGGTTTTTGCAAATACCAAATCCGAGGGGCTCGTACATTTGCGAGTATATCGTGTTTGATAAACACTTGAAGTTTGAAGCTAGATTAGTGAGCGAAGATGCCTGGTCTTAGCAAACTTAGGAATTTGTTTTGTTGTAGTTGCAACAGGGATTCCCGATTGGAGGTCTCGTGTCCGATACCTCCGGTTGGAACTCCGACTTATGAGCTCTATTCAAAGCATGGTGTGGGTCCCATTACGTATAATGAAGTATGGGTTCGCTATACACAAAAAGATGGTGTCTTAAGGTGGCCACAACATGGTAGTTTCGAATCAGATGTTTTAGATACTTTGGAAGTTGCGCTATTCAGGAACAAAGCCCGGCCGGCGTTGTTTGACTCTTTCCGCCTCTGGCGTAAGGAAGCCAAACAGCGAGAAATTAAGCAAGCTAAAAGAGATAGGAAAGATACGAATATGTCGATAATGCAAGCTGCTAGGCAGTTTAAAGAAGATGAAGAAGATCGTGCGATTGAGGTGTCAGATAGACAACATTGCATGGCCATTGATAAGTGTATTCCAGCTTTGTCACCTCTTCTCCCGAATGTGACTAAGGACCCTGAAAAGGATCCTTCGATGTTGCATTTGTTGAGATCACCACCCCCTTGTGTGCAGAGTGCTACGGCACCTCCGCAACCCCCAGTTGTTCAACCCCCTGTTGTTCAGCCACTCATTCTTCCACAGTTGGTTCTCCCACCTCTGGCGCAGCCTTCTCTAGGGCTGCCAGCTTTGCTTACAGCTTTGCCTCAAACTCCTTTGCCTTCTACTCCTTTGCCTTTAACTTCCTTTTCTACTGACCCTATGTCTTTGTCGTCTCAAAACACTTTGTCTCATGTCGACTTCTTCTTCTGCTCGACAACGAATGACTGAGACTGTTACTAGCCTTTTGTCTCCTCTCTTTGGGTCACTAACTATGACCTCAGTTTCTGTAAGGAAACAAACTCTTAGTCAGCTCCCTAGTTCTGAGGAGCCGACTGTGTTAGATCTCCTTGCTCGTAGATGGGTTTTGAATGCCTCCAGGTATTATTTGCAAGCGGTTATGGATGTTTTCCTACAGTGGGAAACACCAAAACAAAGGTATGTTTTTGATGTTATGTGTACTTTCCTTCGTGAAGAGTGGGACGATGCTAAATTGGGTCCGATTCCATCGGAGTTACTTAATGTTCAGTCGGACTTTGCTAAAGGGAAGATAGTGGGTCCCGATGTTGAGGAAGCGGTAGAGACGCTTCTTGCGTTTAGGTGTAGACTTCCTTCTCAGTTGTTGTTTGAACCTGATCCTTCGGTTAGGAGAAAAGTGAAGCAGTATCCGATGAGAGAGGTTCCTCCGGTATGGAGAGAGGAAGTTTTGGCTGATGTTCCTAATGGTATTGCTGCTGTACCGGCTCATTTTCAGCGTGTATGGGTACATATTCCTTGGAAGAGAGCTGAAGTCCTGGCTCTTAAGCAGACTTTACTTGACTCCCGTAAAAATCCTGCAGGTTATTATAAAGAGTTGTCCCAGACAGTTGATGCGTGTGTGATGAATTTAGCTGATGTAGATATGTTGTTGGGGAATGTAGTCCCTCAACCTTTGTGGGCGAAGGATCATGCAGTAGAGGTAGGAGATACGTGGGTTAATATTGTTGCTGCAGATGGTTGACAGGTAGGAGGGGCTAAACCTGAGCCTTTAGTTGTGGATTTACCAGGTAGGATCATTAATTTAATGAAGACTTTGATGCCTCCTATGGGAGTGAATTGGGATAAGTTAGCAGCATGTAAGCAGAAGAAAGACGAGAGTGTGTCTGATTTCTTCACTAGGTTTGTAGACACATTCATCGATCATAGTGGTCAAGATATGAGTACAGAAGGTGGCCAAAGGTTGTTTGTGGATACGTTTGTCTATAATTTGCTCCCCGAGCTTTGTAAGAAGTTGAAGGACTCTGAGAGTTCATGGGCTGTTTCTTCTTCGGCCCAGATATTGGCTACTGCACAATATTACGAGAATAGAGATAAAGATGAGAAAGATAGAGCAGAGAAAAAGACTAAAGAATTGAAGACGAAGGCTCTTTTACAGCAGGCGTATCCGCCTAGTTTTAATCAGCGTGAGTTTCAGCAACCTCCACAGTTTCAGAGAGTGTTGCAGAAGCCCGAGTCTTTTCCGCAGCGAATTCCGGTATGCCCTAATCAGTGTACTTATTGTAAGGAAGAAGTCCACTTCAAGCATAGTTGCCCAATTCTGCTACAACGTGCGAATGGTATGGCTGGTGTGAGAGGTCGTGGTGTTCAGCAAGTACCTAGGGGTAGAGGACGTGGTGTTTTCACCCAGAATGGACGTTCCTTTCCCCCACAGAATTCTATGAATTGTTTTGATCAACAGAATGTTTCGGCTGGTCAGTTGGCTCAATATTATGCTGATGATTATTATGCTGAAAGTGAGAATGCTGATTTTAATAATAGCTAGGACAGCCATAGACAAAGAGAGGGAGTAGTGTCAGTTCCAGTAGACCAGAGTGGATCTTATGTTGAAGTGATTACAGCAGATGTGTCAAAACCTTTTCTTTTGGATACTGGTGCGGCGAAGAGTTCTATCATGCACTCTAAACTCCCTGGCGCACCTTTGTCTGGCTTGACGAATGTTTCGGTAGGATTTTCTGGCGCCCCAGTTCGTAACCCGGTTTTTTGTCCATTGTCTCTTTCTGTTGGGCCTTGTGAATTGGAAGCACCTTTGATTCTAACGACAGGTTGTGGTGAGAATCTGTTGGGTTTGGACTTGTTGAAAAGATTGCATGCAACATTGTATTGTTCTCCTTCGGGAGTACATCTTGCATTGGGTAAGAGAGTGATTTCTCTGATGTATTTGTCTAAAGATCGGCTTCCACTGGAATTGCGTTCTCTCCCTGATACTCTATGGGCTACGGGTCCAAATGATGTTGGCCTTTTGCAGATTCCACCATACGTTGTTACCCTTGTCGCAGCTGACTGAACCGCGAGAGGACGTGACCCCGTGACGAAGGCGCCCGCACAGGTGGACCTCCTGTAAATTATAAAGCAGAGTCGGCCAGGACAAGAGGGAGATAAAGAGAAAATCCCCGAACACTTACCAAGTGACACAAAGATAAAGTCGAAATCGCCGCAGCAAGAAGGTCTTTAAGCCTCAAAGATAACGTCATGATTTTAACGGCATCAATAACACAGTAGCATAAACTACAGAACCAAGTTTAAGGGAGAGGCAGACGACATGACTGTAATGTCTACTGGAAAGTATCGTGGCTGATGTATATGAATCAGAACCCATAAGAGGACCTGGAAAGTAAACTCGATGGTCCAGTATGCCGTGAAAATTATGATGAACATGCAATAAAAAAAGAATATACCTGTTTTTTAATAAAGTTCAGTCCTGAGGAAGGTGTTTATTCGATCCAAACTAAAGCACCGAAACGCGTTGACATAAGGACTCTATATGATTTTTATTCACATTGTATAACATTGTATTGATTTGTATGTTGTATGTTAAATCTATGCAATACATGCAAACAAAGATTCATAGATAAAATCAGAAATGTATAGAATGAGAAGATCTTTGATTTGAGTAATTGATTGCATATTGTTTTAATATTGTTCTTAATTTGTGTATTGTAATTTTAATCAGGTTTTTTCCGAATAATACATTTGTGAGAAATGAGGAATTAATAGAGTTTTTTTGTATCTTATATTTCAACATGTCATGTGATAACTGATTAAGAATATCTGCTATATGCTAAATGATGTAGATTTAACTGAAGAACACAGAAAGGAAATCCCCCTTTTTTACATTACTTATACCCAGTCCTTTCTGATTTATCTGGGAAACTCTCTTCTTTGGAAGTCAGTTCCAGTAGACCAGATTGGACCTTATGTTGAAGTTATTACATCAGGTGTGTCAGAACCTTTTCTTTTGGATACTGATGCGGCGAAGAGTTCTATCATGCACTCTAAACTCCCTGGCGCACCTTTGTCTGGCTTGACGAATGTTTCGGTAGGATTTTCTGGCGCCCCTGTTCGTAACCCAGTTTCTTGTCCATTGTCTCTTTCTGTTGGGCCTTGTGAATTGGAAGCACCTTTGATTCTAACGACAGGTTGTGGTGAGAATCTGTTGGGTTTGGAATTGTTGAAAAGATTGCATGCAACATTGTATTGTTCTCCTTCGGGAGTACATCTTACATTGGGTAAGAGAGTGATTTCTCCGATGTATTTGTCTAAAGATCGGCTTCCACTGGAATTGCGTTCTCTCCCTGATACTCTATGAGCTAAGAGTCCAAATGATGTTGGCCTTTTGCAGATTCCACCATACGTTGTTACCCTCAAGGCGAATGCTAAGTTGCCTCGCATTCCACAATTTCGAATCTCTAGCGATGGTGAAAGAGCTCTTTTAGCGATTATCTATGATTTGGTTGAGAAAGATGTGATTGAAGAAACGAGACGTAATGTGTGTAACAGTCCTGTTTTGCCTGTTCTTAAGCATACTGTCTCTTCCCAGCCAGCTGTGTATCGGTTTGTGATCGACCTTCGAGAGGTTAACAAGATTGTGGTGCCACAGTTTCCTGTTGTCCCAGATATTACTGCTTTATTGACTATGATTCCTGCTTTGGCTGCTTGGTTTTCTGTTATTGACCTGAAGAATGCTTTCTTTAGTATTCCTATTGCTGAAGAGAGTAGAGATATTTTTGGCTTCTCTTTACGAGGCCGAAGCTTCCGGTTTAAGCGTGCTCCTCAAGGTTATTGTGAGAGTCCATCCTTCTATAGTCAGGCTTTAAAGACTCAGCTTGACCCTTTTGTTTTGCCTTCTGGTGCGACTCTTATTCAGTACGTGGATGATTTGTTGGTTGCTGCTGATGATGAAGAGATTTGTAAAGAAGTTACGTTTCCTTTGTTACGACATTTGTCTGCAAAAAAAACACAGTTGATGGACAGAATGTAGAACAATGTCATACATTCACCCCAGTACAAGGATCTGGGCCTAAATCCATCGTTTTTTTGGCTGACCTTCATCATAAAATGTCACTTTCGAAGTTGCAATATTGTCGCCAAGAAGTGACCTATCTAGGTCATCTCTTGTCGAAGGAGGAAAGACGATTGACCCCAGAGCATATACAAGCGATTGCGCAAATGACTGTACCATCTATACAGAGAGAAGTGCGTGCTTTCTTGGGTATCACTTCGTATTGTAGACAGTGGATTCCGAATTTTTCTTCGTTGGCGAAACCTCTGTTGGCACTTACTCTTAAGGATACACCGAATCCTCTTCCTTGGTCTGACGAATGTCAGAGAAGTTTTTCTGAATTGCGTGATGCGTTGTGTTCGGCGTCGGTGTTGGGTACCCCCGAGTACAGTAAGCCTTTTACGCTTTATGTGCACGAGAGAGAAGGATGTGCGTTGTCAGTGTTGACACAACAGTTTGGAGACAAGCAACGCCCATGTGCGTATTTCTCAGCTACTTTAGATCTGGTAGCTGAAGCGTTGCCGAGTTGTTTGGGAGCTACAGCGGCAGCGACTGTTTCTATCCGACAGTCCGCTGGTCTGGTATTGGATAATACGTTGATTGTGATGGTCCCACATACGGTGGATACCCTATTGAATAAAACAAAGACTCACCATCTTACTAGTGCACGTTTGTCAGGTTATGAGTTGACGCTTTTGGCGAGTCATGTGCATATAAAACGGTGCAACACGTTGAATCCAGCTACGTCGTTGCCGATTTCTGTAGAGACAGATGTTCAGGAACAGCATGATTGTTTTCTTCTGACAGAGGAAGAAACGAAGGGTAGAATTGATCTGAAAGATACTCCTCTTTCGAATTCTGATGGTACCTTATGGGTAGACGGTTCATGCTTTAAGCTCCCGAATGGCGATACGACTGCAGCGTATGCGGTTACGACTTTGCACACGATTGTTGAAGCTGCACGTATTCCACAGAATTCAGCTCAAGCAGCAGAGTTGATTGCACTGACGAGAGCATGTGTGTTGTCGAAAGGAAAGAGAGTGACTGTGTATATCGATAGCCAATTTGGTGTTGCTCATAGTTTTGGACGTTTGTGGAGAGAGAGAGGATTTCTTACTTCCCATGGTACGAAGATTCAGCATGGACAGTTGGTGAATGAACTTCTTGAGTCACTTACTTTGCCAACACAAGTTGCGATTGTGAAATGCAGTGCACATAAGAAGGTTACGGATGATGTTGGTCGTGGTAATGCGTTTGCGGATGAAGTAGCGAGTGAAACGGCGAAAGATGTGACGATGTGAATGTACGTTGCAGGCCCTGCGAGATGGGTTCCGGAAAGAGGAATGTGTGAGGATTCAATAGAGAGTGTGAAATCGATTCAGGCTGAAGCCACTGAGAAAGAATTGAATGTGTGGAGAGAGACTACGGGAATGTTGGATTCGATTGGTTGTTGGATTGAGTTGTCAGAACACCAGCGATGGTTGTTGTCTGATGCGTATGTGCTTCCAGTGGTTACGATGGTGCATGGATTGGCACACATCAGTTTGAAAGGGATATGTAAGTTGTTGGCTCCAGTATGGCAGAATGCTGGAATTCCTAAATGTGCTGAGAATCTGGTGAAAAATTGTATGGTTTGTTTGATGCATAATCCTGGTAAGGGAACTCCAACTCCAGCAGGTCATTTTGCTCCTCCAACGTATCCGTTTGAGGTTCTACAGTTGGACTTTATTCATATGGAGAGTTGCAACAACCTAAAGTATGTCCTTGTGGTTGTTTGCCCCTTTTCAAGATGGATAGAGGCTTACCCTCTCAAGGATAAACTGCCTTATCTACAGCCAAGGCTTTGTTGAAGGAGTTATTCCCTAGGTTTGGATTGCCGAGAATGGTATGGAGTGACAACGGAAGTGAATTTGTGGCTCAGATTATGAAGAAAGTGTGTGTAGGTTTGGGAATAAGGCAGAAATTTCATGCTGCGAATCACCCCCAGTCAGCTGGTTTGGTCGAATGCTACAATGGCACCCTTAAGCTTAAATTGGCTAAGATACAAGCGAGCTCTGGCCTAGCATGGCCCGATGCTTTGCCGTTGGCACTTTTGTCCACAAGAGCGACAGTACATTCTCGTGTGGGACTTAGCCCATACGAGATTGTCTTTGGTCGCCCGGCGAATGTTTGGGGTGTGCCGAGGCCAAATAAGTACAGCGAAATCGAGTACCCTATGTTGGTTGACTATTTACATGATTTGACTGCTAAATTGCGTGTTCTTCACCAACAGGTGCACAATACCTTGCCTTCAGCTTCTGTGGATGCAGGTCACTCGATTCAACCTGGGGATTGGGACCTGATCAAGAACTTTCAAAGGACGAAGAATCTCGAGCCGAGATGGAATGGTCCTAACCAGACTCTTCTGACCACTCGTACAGCTGTTAAGGTCTGCGGCAAGAAAAATTCAGGGCATGCCACCCATTGTAAGAAACTTCCACTTCCCTTGGCATATGACCGATGGATTGTTGATGGTGTTGCCAATTCAGAAAGCGAGAGAGTTGTGGAGTTTGTCCCCTTTAGTGATGCGCATTTGAAATGGACTCAGTCGGAACGTGAGGATGATGAAGTTTTGCAAGAAGCTGTGCCTCCACGGTTGAGACTCGATACTACAAATCCAGAGATACTTTTCCAGGATCAGACTGTGTCTGGTAAAGAACGTTATAATCTGCTAACCAGATTGGACAAATAAAGACCGCACATTTTTTGGTGCATTATACTCTGTCAGACAAGAGGCTTTCTTTTTTTTGCCTTTTCTTTTTGAACCGCTATCCGGGTTCAGCTGCAGGGTCACGGTATAAGTTCTTAAGGGGTGACCCGCGTATTGACACAAGGTCTGCGGTTCTGGGATGTCTAGGACGCCTGGACACACACTTAAGTGAAGAGGGAAAATTGCTGTGAGCAGCACATTAGAGGATGGAGTCTTTTGTAACTGATAGAGTTGTTGAGAAAATGAATTTTAAGATGAGATTGTGTACATTGGTCCGTAACAAATGTTTTATTATATTGTGTTCTTTTGTGTTTTTAACTATCACATTGGCTTGTGTGGGTTGGATTATATATGCTACACCATTGATTTCTGCACCCACTATCCAACCTATGTTTTCTTCTACTACTGTTCTTTGCTCCAATTCTATACGTTGCCTGAACATGAACAGACAAGAAGATCGGAGTTTGTTAACAACTCATTTATACAGCTGTTGCATCAGCATCAGTTGGTAGTCAATACTAAAAATTGCTGGGTATGTGGTCTTATGCGCCATACGACAGATAGAGTTATGCCATATCTGGTTTTGCCTTTTTCTTCCAATGGGTCTGTATGGGCTTTGCAGACTATGTTCATCTATGCGAATGAGGTGTACCCTATGCGTTACATGAGAGACAACCCGAGCAATAGTGCCCTGATAAAGGGAATAGTAGATATGATCCGAGATATTGATGCATACAATGCTATCCCTAAGGATGAGGCGCAGGCATATATTGGTTGGAATGTCACTTGGAATAGCACTAGTTTGATAGAGAAGGAGAGACGAAAGAGGTCTCCCCCGACTTGGATCGTACCCCATCGAGGCCACTTTTGTTTACGAGGTAATGGTCGAAATTCAAGAGCTCAGCTAGGTGAGAGTGTGTGTGCTCAAACCTATGTTTATGCATCTCAGACTTCTCCTCCGTTTGTGCCAGCTAAAGGTACATATTTTGTATGCCACGATAGAGCCTACACATGGTTGCCACCTGATTTTTCAGGCACATGTTATGTGGCGTTTTTGCTTCCCCCTACATACACGGCTACTATGGATTATCACAGAACAAGATATGTTAGGGGTGTCTTCGATTAGGAAGATACCGCAGCACAGGAAGTAGGAGATTTTTTCAAGGGTTTCCTACCCTTTTGGGGTCCTATGGCCAATAGCCGACATATACGACAGCTTACGAGAGTGGGTGAGGCCACCATAAATGAGACTGCAGGTGCCCTCAGCAATATTACAGTGGAGTTCCAAGCTGATCGTGTTATGACATTGCAGAATCGTATTGCGTTAGATGTCATACTTGCTGATCGAGGAGGGGTATGCAAATTGATCCAATCTAGTTGCTGTATTTACATACCAGATAATGCCCCGACAGTGTACCAAGCCATTTCCAGATTGCATAAGGTTTCTGAGTCTATTCATGTAGACGAAGGAAACTGGCCGTTGATTGGATGGTTTTGGGGACTGTCTCCAAATGGGGATGGAAAGTTCTGATTTTCCTTGGTATGGCTTTAGCTATTCTCTTCTCCTGTTGTCTTTGCATCCAGTCTGCTCCCGCCGTTTGTGGTCTTTGTGCTACTACATGTGTGCGGAGACCTGTCTCGAGAGAAGTAGAAAGTAATAAGATGATGCTCCAGCAACACCTTGATGGTCTGATGAAGATTGATATAGACCTAGATTCAGATTAACGTGAGTTTAGGTTATTGCCTACGTAATGGCAAAAGGAGGGTGTGTGGTTCTGTGAAAACTGACCTTGTCACGTAAGGTTATGGTTCCGTCACGATTTTGGTGATGTCGAACCGTATTTAGTGAGTGCGGCTAATATGGAGTGAATTCATCACATTAGTTAGCAAGTTCACCATGTATTTGGAGATTTCGTCTCGAACATGGGTTTCATTTTGTTTAAGTCTCCATTTTGTATTGCCATCACGCAGGCCGACGAATATGGTCGAACGAACGAAGCGGCCTGGCCTTCACGTATTGGTATACATTAACAGGGTCTTTCTTGATTCCGAGGTGAATTGCAAGGATCTGATTCCTTCACCTGAAGCTGACTCTGCCGAGTCAATTTCCCTGGTTTGATCGTTGTCTGAGATTGCCAATCACTGTTCAGGACATCGTTAACTTTTAGACTCTTTACACATGCCTTATCTTGCTCACTATCAGACATTGTTTCCCACTTTCATGCTCTTTATTACATGCATTGTGCCTTTCAATTATGGGTTTGTCCTGCTTGTGGAGATTGGATTTGGGACATTCCCAATGATTAACTTTGGGTTGGGATGTTGCAAACTGAGCTTTTCGTCATGTGATACTTTGTTTGAGAATGTACCCCATTGGTTAGATTTTTGCGCAGTGGGAGTATGTTTGTAAATGTGAATATTGTGTATAAAAGGAGATGTCTTGCTCTACGAATTTGAGCAGTCTGCCGAAATACTCCATGCTGTGTTTCTGGGATCACTGTTACTGGCTGCAGCTAATAAACTTGATCTCTGACGCCACCCAGAAGTATTCCGTGTCTCTGTAAACCAAGACAGGTGAATCCGAAGACTTTGGACGTGCCCCTGGCACCGCTGGGTTCTAAAAGCCCGGTTCTTCACACTCGTCCAGCCTACATGTCCCATTGGCGAGTGCAGATTTAGGAGGGGGGCTGAATGGGAAAACCGAGTTAGAGGCTGAAGAGAGATAACAGGGTGATCAGGAGCAGGGCACACTAGGGCACCGCAGCCTCACCCAACCTAGTTGAGCCGCTTTCCGCTGCGCACCGTGGCACAACACTCTGCAGCCTCTGATAGCAGAGGCCGCGCTCCAGACCCTGCTCTCGCCCTGCCTGGGTGTTGACGCAGGCTGCTCACTAGCTGCTCGCTCCTCACCGCAGGCTGCCTATGTTGTGACAGGGGCAGAGGCAGCAGTCAGCAGTATGTGGACCTCAGGGTGTAGTCCGTGTAAAAAACAGGTCTCGACCGCGATTTGCTGATTATTCGCGGTCCTAGATCCACGGGGGGCCCCCGGGCTTCCTGCGGCAGTGGCAGTGACAGCTCGCCTGCTCCTCGCTCGCTCCTCTCTCCTCCCGATTCTGCACTGCCACCTAGCGTTCCTCTGCTCCCAGATGGGCTTTCTTTGCTTTTAAACTGCTGGGCCTGAGACATCTGCAGGGCCTGATTCATTTCACTAGGGACTGGAGCTGAACAAGCATTAGCTCTAGCTTTTACTACACTACATAAAATAATATATGGTTCCTTTTGAAACAATATAAAAACAAGCATTGGCTAATCCAATAGGTCTTGTATTGGCAAGCTGATGCAATGGCCAATTTTCAATTTTTTTTATTGCAAGAATGTGATACAAGAGTAAAAACAAGAAAAAATAAAACTTGCTGCTGCCTAAAAGTGGCAGCCATAAGCTTGCAATGAAAATGTAAAATAAAAAAATTCAAATAACCTTCACATATCATTCAGTGAACGTTATGGATGCTTCGTAGCAACCAGATGTACACAGGACAGGTATGGAAACCCTTTTTAGTTGTAATGTACATCAGAGGAAAACATGATTTGTGTTAGTACAAACAAAAGGTATTATCGGCTTTGAATTACTGTAACTTGAGGGCATATTTTCAACACACAAGGATGATTAATAAAATAAAAAATAAAAATTAATGTAAAAAGCACATGTAAAGTATTGCCCACCAATCCTGGTAATGAAGCGTACTTTAGACAGATATGCACATGTGATGAGGCCATCACCCACAGGGCAAGAGGTCCAGTGGCTGAAGTAAGCTGATCCATTTTCCCATGCTAAAGGCGGTGGTGGGTGGAACCAAAATGTTATTAATATTATTTAGAAGTTTTGTATAGCGCTAGCTGGACCCAAGGGTATCAGAGCGCTTCACAGCAGGTACAGTTATGTGCCATTTTTGGCAAAGACAAACATCTGCAGGTTACCAACTAAAGAGCATTCAAAAACAAAGTTACAATACAGATCTTCATGCTTAGGGGTATCAGGAAGAGGAGTTAGTTGTCTTTCCTAGAGTCAATTGTGGAATTCACGTTGCGGTCAGGAGAGCTCAAGGAACAGGGCTCTGAGAAGGATCTTGAATTTCGGGAAGGAGGTGGTCATTCTGATGTGGGGGGTGGAGTTCCAGATCTTAGGTGCATTTCCCGCAAAGGGTTTGTTTACGGTTTTGAGTTTCCATGATTTCATTGGGATGAGTAGAAGCGTGTTTGAGCCAGGTATTCTGGTTTACCATCTATTTCATCTTTATTTCGATAAGTATTGTCATAAAAGAGATCACATATAAAAAACAGTTTAAAAATTAATGCAATGCATGTAGGTAGATCAATAAGTACTAGAGAGATGCAAAGGTCCATACAACATTATCATTACATCACAATCTTTAAAAAAGAAAATATAAATAGGTGAGTGTCCGTATATTCCTCCATACCAATCTAGAGTTGGAACGCAAGCAACAAGGCATCTGTACAACTGTTGATACTGGATCATAATTCAGACAAAATTTACATACATCCTTCTTTTGTTCCACATAGCTGCCAAGAATTTTGTTACAGCAAATACAATTACAGTTGAAAGATCCGTTTTAAGTATTCTATAGGCTTGCGAAAAATGCGTGATCCCCAGATTTTTACATAGAGGGATAATCCACCACCTCCTGGATATTTGATAGGCGGGGCAGAAAAACACAACATGCATTTCATTTTCCAGCACCGCAATACAGCCAGGACAGTTTTTTGGGGAGGACGGACACCACTTGCTCGTGAAAGCTCTAATAGGTAGGGTGCCATGTCTCCATTGGAGGTGCAACTTTCTCAAAGCAGCAGGACTAACTTCATCTAAAACAGGCTCAAACTGATAAAAATCTTTAATCATTAAAAAAGTGCTAGATAAGGTGCTGGTTTGTGCATTCGATATAAGAGCAGTTAATTTACTTTCGCGGTACAGATTGAGCAGGCACTTGCGAGAGACCCTATTGCAGGCCAGCTCTGGGTGAGACCACATTAATGGAAGACCTATTCTCTCAAATTCCTCTCTTACATAATTCAGCCAGGGAAATTTCCCCGAGTTCGGAAACCTTAAAACGTTCAAGAGCTCTTACCTATAGTTCTTGAGCTCAGGGGTAATCCAAAGCCTCCACCAAAGGTTAGCGGTTTGAGACCCAATTCCTCATCTATTGGTCTGAGGCCCAGATCGAGCCTTAGTGGCAATAGAGGTGTACTAGGGGGCAAAGCTACCAACTGTCTTAGGAATTTGTTTTCCAAGACGGCAATCATGGGTCCACACTTGTGGCCCCACAGTTTGCCACCGTAGATTACTGCCCCCCCATGCCTGTAATTTATATATTTACAGGGGTGGGCCAATCGGTTTGCCAGAGGATTTGTTTAAGAGCTTAAGGATACCCCCCGCTAATTGAGACAGCTTGAGTTGAGATTTTATTTGATGTTGAACCCAGGTCATAGTTTCATTTAAGGTAAGCCCTAGGTACTCAAAGGTCTGAACCCTTTCTAGCTGGACTCCACCTATCGTCGGATTTGGGCGAGTTGTTTCTGGGGGATTAAAAATCATATATTTTGTTTTAAGAGTATTTATTTCCAACCCCCGTTCCAAACAAAAAGACTCAAAGCCATCCAGCACTCGTTGGATGCCCATGGGAGACTTTGAGAGCAATAAGGTTTCGTCTGCTAACATGATCGCTGAAACCCTGCAGCCAGCAAGCTTTGGAGCATCGCTGTTGGGTACCGGATTCAGGTGAGTGATTACCCCGTTGACATAAAGCAAAACAGGGTAGGTGCCAAAACACACCCCTGTCTTACCCCCCTGCCAACGGGGAATCTGGCTGAGAGAGCACCATTTTTCCCACACCTGACCTGTGCGAAATTCTCCCTATGGAGTCGGATTATCATATTCAAAAGGGGGGAGGGAATTCCCAATTCAACAAGCACAGTCCAAAGTTTCCCGCACGGAACTAGGTCGAAAGCCGCCCGGAGGTCCACGAAAACATTGTACAGTGAACCGCCCTCAATTTTAACGGTTTTCCAAAAAAGCTGGGTCAATCGAAAAATTCGATCCGTAGTGCATACATTCTTTCTAAACCCTGCCTGGTAAGGGCTTAAGATGGAAAACCCCTCGGTCCATTCTAGGAGGCGGTCTAAAATCAGCCTCGCGAAGATCTTTTACGGCACATCAATGAGGCTGATAGGCCTGTAGTTGGCTGGGAGCAGAGGAGAACCTTTCTTGAAGATAGGGACTGCATATAGCTCCGCAACTAGTTCTGGGTGTGTAGCAAATTTGTCCCATCTAATCTTACGCCTATTATTTGATAGAAGCGCCCTGTCATCTAGGCCACTATCTATGTTGCCGTTATCTTTGGAAATACCAGGGGATAAAAAGTCCAGAATCAAGGCATTGTGGTCGCTTTCACCCCTAGTTTCCACCCTAAAATCATGGACCTTGTGCCAAGCACAGCATTCGACAAGTATATAGTCCAGCAGTGACTCCTGATCTGGCTTGTTAAAAGTACATTTGAGGGGATATCCGATTTTACACGGCCATTGCAGGCCCTAATTGAGTATTTAATTGTCAGAGCCATGATTTGGAAAGCCAATGGCGCCCATGACCTGGGCGGGGGACCCACCACTTGAGGTATTTTCCAGTGGTCGCCCTCCTCCTGATTTACACCATCCAACAGGCTCGAGAGTGGCTCAAAGTGAGAATTAAAGTCTCCCCCCACCACATACGTGGTGCCCTGAGGAATCACATTTAGAAAGGAGGAGAGCTCCTCAACGGTTCTGGGCTCAGATGTAATACTCACAGGTCGAGAGTAGATATTAACCAGAGCGAGTCTAGAAGCATTCGGCCACTCCAGCACCACACATTGGACATCCTCTGTTGTAGTATTCATATCCCTGGCACTACAGCCCAAATGGGTTCCCACCCAAATTGTTAAACCCCCTGACAGTCTGCCCTTACCCCCCCCTCCCCCCCCCACCTTGCAGGGACTGAAAATGAAGCAAAACCGCTCCATAGTTGCTCCTCCCTTGCCCAGGTTTCCTGGAAGAGGCAAACATCGTTCTTATCTATATAACAGCCCCACTCGGGGCAGGCCATTTTATTACATAGACCTGCCACATTCCAGGACAATATTTTCAGTGAGCTATGATCAGTTGTAGTTCTTCGAGTTGGTGAGCTGGATTCTATACCAGTAGTCAGGATTCCTATAGTATGAAAATTAACTGGAGCCTTAACCTGGTTGTCGCAGGTATTGGTTTCAGGTGAAGCGCCCTTCGATGTCCCTGGATGAATATTCATCACACTAGCAGCTTCCTGCATCCTTCCCTGATTCATACAAGTGACTGTTCCTCCCTGACAGGTTTGATTATGTATTGTGGCACCCGTCCCCCCATTTCGACCCCCAGCTCTACATTTATACTGTAGTCAATCTACCTGGTCCAAGCAGCTATACCTATTGCTATGGAGATATTGAGCAGGCATGTGAGTGTCGTAAGGATTGGTCGTAGGCCCTCTGGTCTGTCCCCTGGGTCCCACCCTTGTCCAACCATCTTCTAACCCTATTTCAGATTGTACAATATCAGGTGGGTAGAAGAAGGACAGTGGGAAAGTCTGAATAACAGTATCTGCCTCCCTGCCCGTCCCGTTCCAGATATGCAAGACTATCCTGGGGTTCCTAAAATTAACCAAGATGCAATCACCACTCATATTTTTAATAGTATATGCCACCCAAGAAACCCTTCTGACCATTAGAATTTCGCTAAAAATGTGGGGTGGGAGGGGTCTGTGTGTGTTCAGCCAGTTTGCCGCTTTGTTCTTAAGAGAGGTAAACGATTCTACCGCTGAATTACTGAGCTCGGGTACACCGGTTAAGACCACTATAAGAGGTGTTGCCTCTTATAGTTTGCCTGATTTGCGGAAGGAGATTTTATGTCCTATTTTTAAAAATTACAGTATTACAAATAGGATGCAAGCCGTAAAATTGTTGATGGAAATGGAGAACTTAGACATAGCCTGTGCCTTGGGGAAATATATGAAAAAAGTTAAGGCATTCCTCAGTTGCACAGAGTAAGATCTAATAATATAGGTCCCTGACATCAAATAATGTGAAACAAGTAGTGTTTAAAATGGTGCTGTATGATTAAGAAGTTGATGTATAGATGTGAATTAAGTGTTTTTTAAATTAATTGTGATAACATTTCGATTTTAAAAATGATAGTTATGTATATGTATATTAAGATGTAATATGTTTATCGATACCGCCGTGCTAGGTATTTTCTGTTGCTTTTACTTTTCCTGTTTAGTAAGATAAGATGCAAATTGTACTTTTATGGTTGTAACAAACCAAATAAAGTTTGTTTTGACTGACTGACTGAGGTGTTGCCTCTGGTGGCAGGTTAACTAACTTTTTCATTCTCACTCTACTGCCAGTGCTTTTAGCACCGCCTGCCGCAATGTTAAAAATGCTGAATACGCCCGTCAGTGTGGCGGGCGCATCCTAATGGGATGTACGGGACCGCCGCACCCTTAGTAGGCGGCCCCATTTCCCACTGATATGGCGGGCGGACTTTGTCCGCCTGCCATACTAATGTGCCCCCAAATCTCTTCGTTTGGTCCATCGTGTCTTATATGGTAAGGGGTGTCATTATCAACAAGACAAATTTTCCCATCATTCACCATGTCGCAAGCTTCGATCCTCTTTGCCCAGTTGGTTGCAATGCCTATGTTCCACCGGGCAAAATTGGAAGGATGGTCTTTTTTGGTTAACGCTGCTCAACTCTGGAATTTGTTACTCCCCATTCTTGAGAATGGTCCTCCAATTACTAACATTTTGAAAAGCATTAAAGACCTTACTTTTCACATGGAAAGTGCCCTTGTATATTCTCATATTTCTTCACCTGAGTGTCAGGATACCTTTTTGGGTTGCAGTAAGCTCTATGCGTAACTTTAACCTATTGCGTGCCTAGAATGCTGGGTATGGAATCACAATGGAGGAGAAGATTTGATGGGCAGTAGTTGGAGGAAGGAATCTGAAAGGCGGCTGTGAGTTGGCGTGGCTTCTTTTCCTATGAACCATAATTAAATTATATCAGAAGATCTTACCTGCAGTTGATGCATCTTCCTTTTTCAACAATGGTGATGAGGATGAGCCACAGACTGTCATATGATATTCTAATACCCAGCCCTTTTTTATCACATTCAAGAGCATTATTTCTCCAGCAGCTAATCTAGGAGCAGCCTACATGTCCCCTCAGGACCCCTTTCACTGGTGCATGATATGAGGCTCTCTTAGCCCACCCTCCTCCCCAAGAGCACAATCCTGCAGTCTGACCTACTCTGGGTTTTCCCCTGTGTGCTGTATGGCCTGTCCGGCCATGCCTCAGTCACCTGCTCCATGCAGACGCACAATGTAGCCGCTGAGTAAGTCACTGTGTCACTCTGTTAATAATTAGGTTGACTGTATGTAGACTAAAACGACTAACAGAACACGTTCCCCTCTAAAGCATACTTTAACAACTTTGCCTACACATGGCGAAAGCATTCTGGAAGTTTTCAGAAAATCTTTTACTTTCAGTCCCACGCATTGAAAACACCTTTTCTCACTGAGTTTACCTACTCTGTAAAAGCCGCAGCAGTACCGACACATTTTACAAAGAGCCTCGCCTCTGTGTGCTGTTCTGCTTTGTGGGCACAGACTTTTGACACCACAGGACTTTCTGTGGCCTCCTCCGGTAACGCCAGAGCATGTTCGGGCAACGGTAGCCCGTCTGATAACGACATCGAAGTGTTGATTTTGGCAAGAGGTGTGGGTGTTTGCATCCAGAAAGTCACTGTAATGCCTGGCACCACTTTTAAGGCTGGTGTGTTGGTAAACCAGACTTGATAGGCACATGGAGATCCCATAAGCACAGTGGTGAATAGACTGCGGTTTGCATTACTTGCTCACATAGAGCGACTTGACCCTGTAAAAGTCTTTTCTCTGACAGGAAGCTGTTATGTAGAAAAACACCCCGGGGCGCTGGACAAAGAATCCACAGCGGGTGGGTGTTTCTGGTTTCCAGGTAAGGCAGTGTTTCGACTACACGTCGCCACTTGCTAAACTTGTTCTTTGGCTGAGCGGTATAAATACCTTGGCCCCCACCCCATATCTGTGCTGCGAGTCACTCTCAGCCAGGAGCACTCTTGAGCAGAACCAGCGCAGGCCTGCAGTACCCGGGCGCGCGAACCGCGGGACTCTACAATGACGGCCTTCAAAGGAGTGTGGACCCGGCAGTTTTGGACATCTATGGGAGGAGAATTTTTGGCTGTCCTTTTGTTCCTTATTGTGAGTTTGGGGTCTACGGTGACCTTTCCCCCCGCCCCCGGACCCAGCAATACCCACATCGCCTTCTGCTTTGGCCTCAGCATCGCCATCTTGGTGCACTGCTTCGGACACATCTGTGAAGCCTTTTTGAACCCCGCGGTAGCGCTGGCCATGGTGTGCACCCGGAAGATCTCCTTCGCCAAGGGGTTCTTTTACATCATCATCCAGTGCCTCGGGGCCGTCGCTGCCACCGGGGTGGTCTTTCTCGTCACCCCCACGGACAACCACCCCGTTGGAATTACCACAGTAAGTATGGGATAGGTGGCGCTTTGGAGGTTTACCTCTACAGGGACTTTTACATTACAAATATCTCTCACGAATGTGTAAATCAAATTGATCGAAAAGTCTTTATCTCAGTTTGTCATTATTTTTGTTCACATCCTGGTGTGTCATTGATTGAGTCTGTGGTAGGTACAGCTACGTAGCTCATTGTGAACTAGTTTTTTCCAGGGTAATTTAGACTATCACTGAATGGGCATATACACTTGATACCTTAAGATCATGTTTCACTACGGGCATAAGTTCATTTGTTTTTGGGAGCCCTGCTCGTTGGGATCATCTTTTTCAATCGTTGTGTCAGCTTTCTTTATTTCCTGAGTTGTGTCAGCTGTCTTTATTTCCTGAGTTGTGTCAGCTTTCTTTATTTCCTGAGTTGTGTTAGCTTTCTTTATTTAATGATTTGTGTTAGCTGTCTTTATTTCCTTAGTTGATTTCGCTGTCGAGGCTTGTCCTTTGGCAGGGAAGGGTGCGGCAACATTTTTGTATATAAAACTTTCATAATTGAACCATCTATCGTCTTTCTAAAATCGGATTGATGTTTAAGTTTTAAAAAAAAGTTGATGTCACTTCTTTT
This sequence comes from Lissotriton vulgaris, assembly GCF_964263255.1. NCBI lineage: Eukaryota > Metazoa > Chordata > Amphibia > Caudata > Salamandridae > Lissotriton > Lissotriton vulgaris. The sequence continues at coordinate 1,660,618,837 of NC_141691.1, read as the reverse complement.
TTTTCAATTTCTTGTCTCACAGGTGAATAAGAGCATCTCGCACGGGCAGGCCCTGCTGATTGAAACTCTCATCACCTTCCAGCTGGTGTTCACAATCTTTGCTTCCTGCGATAAAAAAAGAAAAGATATTAAAGTTCCAGTGCCGATGATTATTGGGTTTTCGGTCACCATCGGGCACCTTTTTGCAGTAAGTATTGCAGGAAAAGGGTCCCAAGTGTTGTAAAAAATCCATACTCAGCGCAAGGATACAAAAAACATGGTGCTAAAAAAAGAAGTAAGACAATTCAAAATGAATAGGATGTCGACCAAGCTAAACCACTGTATATTTGAAACAGATAAAGGAGAAACGTCATTTTGTTTACATTTTTGTCAAAATATACTTACGTGAGTGTAGGACAACCCGCAGGTGGCTCGTGTGGTCTGGTAATGGTTGTGGTGGGATTCTTCGTACAAAGCTGTATATATGCGTATTGGAACCGAAAATTAATGAAGCTATCAGGCAAGCGACGTATATACACAGTCTGGGGAAATACAGAGATTAAAGATCTTATACATTACAATGCGGTGCTGGAGAAGGCGAGCCTCAAGTGCAGCTTCAGGCAACAAGAGCAGTTGGGAGGTTCCTTAATGGCAGATGGTTTCTTCCTTCAAATAATGTGCTTTCGCTCATTTTGGACCCGGAGGAAAGAGCAAGTTAGCGGGTTTCTGGCTGCATGTTGATCCTTGTTGCACATCAGAAGGTTTATTTCCTCTGGCATGTGATTGGCAGTCTGATGCTGACATGGCACTGTGTGCTACACTAGATTTTTTGTCAGGTGGGGTGCTGTGGTGACTGTTACCGCCCAGGGGAAGGTACAGCCCCGTGTTGAGGATGATGTTGGCCTGCAGGGACTGAAAATATGCTTCCATCAAGGGTGGCGTGTGCGCTCATATTTATTAAGTCTGTTGATCATTTGCTCATTTGAGCACTAGAGCTCTTTTCTGCGGAGACACGAGGAAGCAGGGGATGCCTGCTAGAGACGAGGAAGCAAGGGATGCCTGCTAGACAAGAGAAAGCAGGGGATGCCTGCCAGTAGAGTGTTTCCTCTATGCAGGGTGCACAGGGAAGCAGGGGATGCCTGCTAGACACGAGGAAGCAAGGGATGCCTGCTAGACACAAGGAAGTAGGGGATGCCTGCCAGTAGAGTGTTTCCTCCATGCAGGGTACACAGGGAAGCAGGGGATGCCTGCCAGTAGAGTGTTTCCTCCATGCAGGGTACACGGGGAAGCAGGGGATGCCTGCTAGACACGAGGAAGGAGAGTATGCCTGTCAGTAGAATGTTTCCTCCATACAGGGAACACAGGGAAGTAGGGGATGCCTGCTAGACACGAGGAAGCAAGGGATGCCTGCTAGACACAAGGAAGCAGGGGATGCCTGCCAGTAGAGTGTTTCCTCCATGCAGGGTACACGGGGAAGCAGGGGATGCCTGCCAGTAGAGTGTTTCCTCCATGCAGGAGACGCGGGGAAGCAGTAGAGTGTTTCCTCCATGCAGGAGACACGGGGAAGTAGGGGATGACTGCCAGAAGAGTGTTTCCTCCATACAGGAGACGCGGGGAAGCAGGGGATGCCTGCTAGACACGAGGAAGCAAGGGATGCCTGCTAGACACTAGGAAGCAGGGGATGCCTGCCAGTAGAGTGTTTCCTCTATGCAGGGTACACAGGGAAGCAGGGGATGCCTGCCAGTAGAGTGTTTCCTCCATGCAGGAGACGCGGGAAGCAGGGGATGCCTGCCAGTAGAGTGTTTCCTCCATGCAGGAGACGCGGGGAAGCAGGGGATGCCTGCCAGTAGAGTGTTTCCTCCATGCAGGAGACACGAGGAAGCAGGGGATGCCTGCCAGTAGAGTGTTTCCTCCATGCAGGAGACGCGGGGAAGCAGTAGAGTGTTTCCTCCATGCAGGAGACACGGGGAAGTAGGGGATGCCTGCCAGTAGAGTGTTTCCTCCATACAGGAGACGCGGGGAAGCAGGGGATGCCTGCCAGTAGAGTGTTTACTCCATGCAGGAGACTCGGGGAAGCAGGGGATGCCTGCCAGTAGAGTGTTTCCTCCATACAGGAGACGCGGGGAAGCAGGGGATGCCTGCCAGTAGAGTGTTTCCTTCATGCATGTAGAAGCAGGGGATGCCTGCTAGACACGAGGAGCAAGGGATGCCTGCTAGACACGGGGAATCAGGGGATGCCTGCTAGACACGAGGAAGCAAGGGATGCCTGCTAGACATGAGGAAGCAGGGGATGCCTGCTAGTAGAGTGTTTCCTCCATGCAGGGTACACGGAGAAGAAGGGGATCCCTGCTAGACACGAGGAAGCAAGGGATGCCTGCTAGACATGAGGAAGCAGGGGATACCTGCCAGTAGAGTGTTTCCTCCATGCAGGGTACACGGGGAAGCAGGGGATGCCTGCTAGACACGAGGAAGCAAGGGATGCCTGCTAGACACGGGGAATCAGGGGATGCCTGCTAGACACGAGGAAGCAAGGGATGCCTGCTAGACACGAGGAAGCAGAGGATGCCTGCTAGTAGAGTGTTTCCTCCATGCAGGGTACACGGAGAAGAAGGGGATCCCTGCTAGACACGAGGAAGCAAGGGATGCCTGCTAGACATGAGGAAGCAGGGGATACCTGCCAGTAGAGTGTTTCCTCCATGCAGGGTACACGGGGAAGCAGGGGATGCCTGCTAGACACGAGGAAGCAAGGGATGCCTACTAGACACTAGGAAGCAGGGGATGCCTGCCAGTAGAGTGTTTCCTCCATGCAGGAGACGCGGGAAGCAGGGGATGCCTGCCAGTAGAGTGTTTCCTCCATGCAGGAGACGCGGGGAAGCAGGGGATGCCTGCCAGTAGAGTGTTTCCTCCATGCAGGAGACACGAGGAAGCAGGGGATGCCTGCCAGTAGAGTGTTTCCTCCATGCAGGAGACGCAGGGAAGCAGGGGATGACAGCCAGAAGAGTGTTTCCTTCATGCAGGAGATGCAAGGAAGCATGGGATGCCTGCCAGTACAGTGATTCCTCCATGGAGGAGACACTGGGAGTAGGGGATGCCTGCCAGTAGAGTGTTTCCTCCATGGAGGAGACACGGGAAACAGGGAATGCCTGCTAGACACGAAGAAGCAGGGGGTGCCTGCCAGTAGAGTGTTTCTTCCATGCAGGGTACTCAGCAAAGCAGGGGATGCCTGCCAGTAGAGTGTTTCCTGCATGCAGGGGGCGCGGGGAAGCAGGGGATGCCTGCCAGTAGAGTGTTTCCTCCATGCAGGGGACGCAGGGAAGCAGGAGATGCCTGCCAGAAGAGTGTTTCCTCCATGCAGGAGACACAGGGATGCCTGCTAGTAGAGTGTTTCCTCCATGCAGGAGACACGGGGAAGCAGAGGATGCCTGCTAGTAGAGTGTTTCCTCCATGGAGGAGACACGGGGATGCCTGCTAGTAGAGTGTTTCCTCCATGCAGGAGACACGGGGAAGCAGGGGATGCTGGCTAGTAGAGTGTTTCCTCCATGGAGGAGACACGGGGAGCAGGGGATGCCTGCCAGAAGAGTGTTTCCTCCATGCAGGAGACACAGGGAAGCAGGGGATGTCTGCTAGTAGAGTGTTTCCTCTATGGAGGTGACACTTGAGATTAGGGGATGCCTGCTAGAAGAGTGGTACCTCCATGGAGGAGACACGGGGAAGCAGGGGATGCCTTCTAGGAGAGTGTTTCCTCCGTGCAGGAGACACGGGGAAGCAGGGGATGCCTGCTAGTAGAGTGTTTCTTCCATGCAGGAGACACAGGGAAGCAGGGGATGCCTGCTAGTAGAGTGTTTCCTCCATTCAGGAGACATTGGGAAGCAGGGTATGCCTACTCGTAGAGTGTTTCCCCCATGGAGGAGACACAGGGAGTAGGGGATACCTGCTACTAGAGTGTTACCTCCATGGAGGAGACACGCGGAGCAGTCGACGCCTGCTAGTAGAGTGTTTTTCTCCATGGAGAAGAAACAGGGAAGCAGGGGATGCCGGCTAGTAGAGTGTTTTTCTCTATGCAGGAGACACAGGGAAGCAGGGGATGCCTGCTAGTAGAGTGTTTACTCCATTCAGGAGACATTGGGAAGCAGGGTATGCCTGCTTGTAGAGTGTTTCCTCCATGAAGGAGACACGCGAAGCAGGGGATGCCTGCTTAGTAGAGTGTTTTTCTCCATGGAGGAGACACAGGGAAGCAGGGGATACCTGTTAGTAGAGTATTTTTCTCTATGCAGGAGACACAGGGAAGCAGGGGATGCCTGCTAGTAGAGTGTTTCCTCCATTTAGGAGACATTGGGAAGCAGGGGATGCCTGCTAGTAGAGTGTTTCCTCCATTCAGGAGACATTGGGAAGCAGGGTATGCCTGCTCGTAGAGTGTTTCCTCCATGGAGAAGACACAGGAAGTAGGGGATACCTGCTAGAAGAGTGTTTCCTCCACGGAGGAGACACGAGAAGCAGGGGATGCCTGCTAGTAGTGTTTTTCTCCATGGAGGAGACACAGGGAAGCAGGAGATGCCGGCTTGTAGAGTGTTTTTCTCCATGCAGGAGACACAGGGAAGCAGGGGATGCCTGCTAGTAGAGTGTTTCCTCCATTCAGGAGACATTGGGAAGCAGGGTATGCCTGCTTGTAGAGTGTTTCCTCCATGAAGGAGACACGCGGAGCAGGGGATGCCTGCTTAGTAGAGTGTTTTTCTCCATGGAGGAGACACAGGGAAGCAGGGGATACCTGTTAGTAGAGTATTTTTCTCTATGCAGGAGACACAGGGAAGCAGGGGATGCCTGCTAGTAGAGTGTTTCCTCCATTTAGGAGACATTGGGAAGCAGGGGATGCCTGCTAGTAGAGTGTTTCCTCCATTCAGGAGACATTGGGAAGCAGGGTATGCCTGCTCGTAGAGTGTTTCCTCCATGGAGAAGACACAGGAAGTAGGGGATACCTGCTAGAAGAGTGTTTCCTCCACGGAGGAGACACGAGAAGCAGGGATGCCTGCTAGTAGAGTGTTTTTCTCCATGGAGGAGACACAGGGAAGCAGGAGATGCCGGCTAGTAGAGTGTTTTTCTCCATGCAGGAGACACAGGGAAGCAGGGGATGCCTGCTAGTAGAGTGTTTCCTCCATTCAGGAGACATTGGGAAGCAGGGTATGCCTGCTTGTAGAGTGTTTCCTCCATGAAGGAGACACGCAGAGCAGGGGATGCCTGCTTAGTAGAGTGTTTTTCTCCATGGAGGAGACACAGGGAAGCAGGGGATACCTGCTAGTAGAGTGTTTTTCTCCATGCAGGAGACACAGGGAAGCAGGGGATGCCTGATAGTAGAGTGTTTCCTCCATTCAGGAGACATAGGGGAGTTGGGGATGTGTAGGTCTCTAGTCTGCTCTGATGGCAAGCGATAGCTGGTACCCGGAAATCAGGATTCTGAAGCAAGGAGAGATTTGTGTTGCTCATGTAGTCTTCCTCTTCACTTACATTTAATGATACTGCGTAACAGGAACGCTAGGTTCAGAGGGAAAGTTCTTTCCCTGCTCGATTCAAATCTACTGAATGATCTTTCCTTCGGTTCATATCTATCATTTGTCCTGCTTCTTTAGGAAAGTTCTGAAGACCCATACATTCCTTGAATTAATCTGTGATGTTGCTGTAAGTCTAGCGGGTGTTGCTGTTTAGCATTAAGGTGCTTTGTTGGTGCATTATGGCTTAACTCTTGTTCTATTTCATTGTGAATTGGAGTGACTTCACATTTGCAACCGGCGACGATTTTGGCTACGTTTATATCTAAAAGCCATTTGTCGACCTGGAAGTGTTTGGAGCTTTCCCTTATGAAGAGGAGCTTTCTCTAAGTACGTTCCCAGTTGGGCCTCTGCATCTAGACTTAGATAAGGTAAAGGCAGTCTTCGAGCCAGGTGATGCCTTTGCATTTAAAGAGTTTTCACCTGGAGCTGCTGTCGAATGAGAATTGTAGCAACTCAAGCTGATTACAAAACAGGTGGATGGATCGAGACCATCTCCGATCTGCAGATAGATTGTTCTGATGGATCGGTAGAGATGTTACCAAGTCTGTTCGCTGCATAAAAGTAGTTTGAATAATGCAGATTATTTTCTTAGATGAAAAGCAAAGCCAAACTGTACAAAAGAAGTGAATATGAAGCCTGATCCATTTTGAGTGTCATTTGACCAAGAGGCCAACTAATGCCTTGAACTAAAAAAGGCACAACAGACGCTGTGGCCAGTCCATGTGCGTCCGAGCAGGCCAGATCGTACAGAATAGGTCATAGAGGCTTCCAGGCCTACGCTCATACGTTCACTGTTTGGTAACTGAGACAAAAACAACGTCTCTGCACCCATCATGCGTGCAGAAGGTGACTGCTGGATTGGGCTGACCTCAAGTGTTTCTTACGTGAGTCCGAGTATGGTAGCTCTGCACATGAAGTAGAATGTAATCTGAACGAACTGCTAAGCAGCCAGTCGAGAGAGAGGCTGTCTGGTTAGGTAGTACACGCGCTAGTATCTTGATGGAAGTGGTACATTTACACAAGGGCCCTGACTTAATGCTCTGGGTCCAATTTGGAGTTCTAAAAAATAGAAAACGGCGTCTATAGCTGGACACCTCACCTGAGAACGTGCATTACTCAAGGAGAGAGTAGTGGTCACAAGTTTGAATGACTATGGAGCTGAGTCGGTCTTTCATCCTTCCAAGGTTGATATTAAGAGGACTGATGAGCGTAGTAATTATAAAAACTGCTGAGCAAGCACTGAGGTTGAAATATGTGGTACTCCCTGCTATACTAATTGTCTTTTGAATTAAAGGGCCTGTGTTCATTAAGAACTTCGGGGCATATCATTAAGGCCATGCAATAATTATCGCTCAGCGCTCTTAGCGCGAGGATAATTATCGCTGGCCAACTCTGAATTTTATCGTGGAAATAGTGTGCTAGCAGCAACGCTTATCTCCAAAGCAATAAAATTCAGAGCGCAAGCTGCCAATTGTGCGATTATCGCTGGAAATACAGCGATAATCACACAAGGTTTAGCGAAAGCTTGCTGATAGGGCAAGGCATACTTAGCCATGATATCCACCTTACATAGGATATCATGGCTAAGTCAGTTTTGAAGGGTATACAGTCATAATATCGAGTAAAAAATATAGAATGGGCAAAATATTGAGTTAAAAATATAGAATGGGCAAAATATCGAATGGACAGAATATAGACGACACAAATATCGAATAGAATAGCAGTAATATCGAATCCAAAATATAGAATGGACAAAATATCGAATAGACAGAATATAGACAACAAAAATATAGATGGACAGAATATAGACAACAAAAATATCGAATTTTAGGTAAGTTAATATTTATTTGTTTAATAATATGTAAGTGTTTTTTATGTTAGTATATGTGTTAAAAGTGTATTTTATAATTTATTTTAATTAATTAATTTTATGGCATTTAATTTTTGCATAATATAATTCTGGAGCGGGTTGTGGGTTTATAGGGGAATAGGGTGGGAAGTAATTCAAATATAATTATTAAATATTTTAATTTATTTATTGGTATTTATTTTGAATTAAGTGTTAATTTTTAATTGGTAATTAATTAAAATATAATTGGTAATTCATTTTTATTAATTGATTAATTGATAAATATGTTAATTTTATTTATTTTCAGTAGCAGGTTGTGGGTTTATAGGGGAATAGGGTGGGAAGTAATTTAATTACAATTAATTAAATATTTTAATTTATGTATTTGTATTTATTTTGAATTAATTGTTAATTAATTTTTAATCGGTAATTAATTAAAATATAATTAGTAAATACTTTTTATTAATTGATTAATTGATAATTATGTTCATTTTATTAATTTATTTTCTGTAGCGGGTTGTGGGTTTATAGGGGAATTGGGTGGGAAGTAATTTAATTGTAATTAATTAAATTTTATTATTTATTAATTGGTATTTGATTTGAATTAATTGTTAATTATTTTTCAATTGTTAATTAATTAATTGTTATTGGTAATTAATTTGTATTAATAGGTAATAATTGTTTAGTAAATAATTGTTTTTATTATTTTTCATTGATTAATTATTACATTATATTAAATTGGTAATTAATTTTAATTAATTTGTAATTGGTATTCATATTTAATTTATTTTTAATCATATATGAAGTATTTACTTTCCCTACTGTTGCTCTCCTTGGAGTGGGAATAGTAATTTTTACCCTCCCACTATGCAATGCTTTCCCTACTGTTGCCCTCCCTGGAGTGTGATTAGTAATTGTTACCCCTACGCTATCCAACGCTTTCCCTACTGTTGCACTCACTGGAGTGGGAATAGAAATTTTTTATCCTACGCTATCCAATGCTTACCCTACTGTTGCACTCTTTGGAAAAGGAATAGTAATTTTTACCCTCCCGCTATCCAATGCTGTCCCTACTGTTGCCCTCCCTGGAGTGGGAATAATAATTTTTACCCCAACGCTATCCAACGCTTTCCTTACTGTTGCACTCACTGGAGTGGGAATAGTAATTTTTACCCCTACGCTATCCAACGCTTACTCTACTGTTGCAGTCCCTGGAGTGGGAATAGTAATTTTTACCCCTACGCTATCCAACGCTTTTCCTACTGTTGCACTCTCTGGAGTGGGAATAGTAATTTTTACCCCTACGCTATCCAACGTTTTCCCTACTGTTGCACTCTCTAGAGTCGGAATAGTAATTTTTACCCTCCTGCTATCCAACGCTTTCTCTACTATTGCACTCTCTGGAGTGGGAATAGTAATATTGTACCCCTACGCTATCCAATCCTTTATGTACTGTTGCACTCTCTGGAGTGGGAATAGTAATTTTTACTTTTTCCCTATCCAACGCTTTCCCTACTGTTGCACTCTTTGGAGTGCGAATAGTAATTTTTACCTTCCCGCTATCCAACGCTTTCCCTACTGTTGCACTCTCTGGAGTGGTAATAGTAATTTTTACCCCTACGCTATCCAACGCTTTCTCTACTGTTGCACTCAGTGGAGTGGTAATAGTAAATGTTACTGTCCTGCTAACCTATGGTAAAAATATTGTATATTTTTTATTAATATTATGTGTATATATATATATGTATGTATTTAAAAATTAAATTGTATGTTTATTTATTTTTAACATAAATTAATTATTTATTAATTTTAGGGTTATTTAAGTATTTTAAGTATGTTTAAGTTAATTATATTTAATATTTTATTATTTTTCAATTACTTTTAAGACATTTAAAAAATTCGATATTTTGACTATTTATATTTTTTACAACAATATTTTTGATTCGATATTTTTGCACTTACCTGTTTGGAGGTAGGAGTTCGATATTTTTGTATTTTTTTTAACTCGATATTTTGCTACATCGATATTTATTTTATCGATATTATGTCAGTGATCCGTTTTGAAGCAGGCGTAAGGAAAGTAGCCATAACAGAGGTAATCGCTACTTTGCTTGTCACTCGGCAGGTTAGGGTGCCCATTGATAATTGGAGAAATGTCGCTTAGCGACATTTCTCCAGTTTTGTCAGGGAAGGAATGGCCACTTTGCATCTCATTAGAGATGCAAAGATGGGTTTTGGGGGAAATGGCGATAATGCAAGGATTCATGCGATAGCGTGACCTTGCTAATTAGGCGATACAATTATCGCTGCTTTCCGTCCGAAAACGGACGCTAAAGTGGCGATAATTTTATCTCCAAGACTTGATGATATGCCCCTTCCTCAGCTAACAGGTAACCGAGAATGTACTTTGACTAAGAGTTGTGATTCTCAGCTGAGGGATCATGGCCAGACCTTTTCTTTACTAGAAAGTGACCCCTTTAAAAACTAAGCACAGTATTCGACGTTAGCATCCATAATGCTGACCAGTCTTAAAAGCCACATACATAGTGTAGTCAACCAGGCTCCTACCCTGTCCTGGTGACTTCAGAAGGGGCCTCATAAGTATGATCATTTACAGGAAGTTGGTACCGCATGGGGTTTCCTCTGGGCAAATGATAGTGCCCTCTACACCACAGCACTGTACCCAGCAGCGCCCAGAGTCTGAGAGAAGCCTGAAGAAGTACATCACTGTAAGGCGCATTTCCATGTCCATACTCGTGCCAAGGAGGAGCTCTGTAAGCCACAAAGGGCCAAGAACCTGAAATCAGAGAACGCCTTGGGTTATGTACGGTAAACATCTAAGACCAAGAGTAGGGAGGAGTCCCTGCGGGGAGACATAGCTACCGTTTTCTACAGAACACAGATCAGGTTAAAGTCTTTCATGAAAAGCACCCAGGTCACATTCCCACTTGAATGTCTGTCTACAAGTTCCATGAGACAGACGTCAGACAGGGCAAAGCGTGCCCAACAATATACATCAAGTGCTTCCATCTTTGTTGGTACGATCAATCCTGCCACTGCTCCCTTCCACATCACCTGTATAGTGTCCCCCAGAGATCTATAGGCCCTGCCTCGGTGTAGATCATATTTTGGTGCAGTTGCTCACGCTAACAGGTGTAGACTGGCACATTGTACCTTGCACAGAGGACACTTCCAACTCTCACGCAGCTTAGCCCCTTCAGGAAAGTGTTGCTGAGTTAAGTCTGTCTCTCAAACCAGAAACTAGAGATGGCAAGCCACTAATAGCTTGAGCCAGACACTTCACTCTGCCTCAGGTCGAGACCCTATTGGACCAGAAAGTTCAAAACAAACTGAGCATTCATGAGGCGCCTGCCTGCAACCAATGCTCTAATCTCATGCACCTGGAATTAATGACAAATGGGTACGTAGCTAAGTTTTGAACGTCCAAAGTCATAAAAGGTAATCAAGCAACACAAATTTCTGAAAAACTATTTACTTTTCAGCACAAAATTTATTTTGCACTGGAACGTTGTCTTTAGTAGATAAAGAGCTTGAGCAGCACTGTTTTACCACCTTAGAAAGTGGTAAATGGTTGCATGTCACAGGAACTTTCAAGGCATGTGCTGCTTTTGGCCGTAAATATAGCAGTATGTGTTGCTCCATAAAAAGTAAGCAACAGAGCATAACTCAAAAACATACGCAAAGGACCTTAACACCAAAATGAAAATATAACATGGAATTACACACCAACATAATTAAAAAAGAAACAGCAACAACATTAGTACAACACAACAAAAGCACATTTAAAAAATGCACCACCAACAATAACATAACACATCACCACCACAACTTAACTCCTTCCGTGCTCATGACAAGCCCAGCTCGTCATGATTCACAGTGGAGCTGGGCTCATCATAATGGCCGCGGTCCGCCCACACGTGTTTAATTCTCCCACACAGGCGAGGAATTAATCAGTGGGCGGGGTTGTGACAAGCCCAGCTCGTCATGAGCACAGCTCTACTGTGACTCATGACGAGCTAGACTCATCACGAGCACTGCACTGTGGCGCGGCGGACCCCAATGCACCGTGGGGGAATTACCCCCGCAGCGAAGGGGTTAATTCCACACAGCAAATGTGCGCAAACATTCTTATCAAATAGCATCACCTCCAAAATTCTCTTTTCATAATACTGTGGTAAAGGTATTTGCAGCAAGCACTGCCTTAACTTTCTGCAAAGCATATGAAAAAGCACCAGCTTAAAATGTTCTGTGATCTAGCCCCTTCATGTCTGTTGTGGTAGAAGCTGGTTTTATGTGCAACAGGTCGGTAGAGGAGCTTTGGCAGAGTTCTGTGTTCCACAGAGCTGCCTTTGATTTAGATTCCAGAAGAGCTGTCAGAATGCATTGGTACAGCTTGTGTGGAAGCACAGTGCTTCTTGGAGTCTGGAGATCAAGGTTGAGGTGTGCGGCCATATTCTAGCCCCCGATGTTGTAAAGATCACCATGGTGTCAGTGTGCTGTGTACATGTTCAGGCATCAGACGGAGGATAAACATACTAAAAGGTGTGCTGTTCCAGAGAGGGGTTGAGACTTACTTTGTATTTTAATTAGTTAGGTCAGACGGGGGAAGCATCCCTTATCGGATACACAAGCTGCCGAAGTGGCATGCTTCATCATCGGGCCATGCTCCTTGCTGCAATGCCCAGGGGGTCCCAACTAGGGGACTCTTTGCAGCAGGTATGTTCCTTACCCAAAATTGCCAGGAGATGGCAGTTGGGTAATGTCCTGCACCTAGTTTAGAGGAGGGATAGAGGCTAAGATGGTAGATTTGGGATAAGTGAGGTTAAAATTGGCTATGGATTTTCAATACCTTTTTATACATTTATGCTGAGAACTCATGCCAAAATTAAGAGCAGATATAGAACCTAGAAGGATACCAATGAACCCCAGGTTCTAACAGAGGTCAACATGTTTCTTGGCTAAGTCTGCTCACAAAGAGTCAATGGCAAATCCTCAGGACCAACTAAGAGAGCCCTAATCTACCAAATTAGCAGTGCTATTCGTGTAGGTAATAAATCCTGTTTCGGGTGAAACAAATAAATGTAAAGAGTAGGTCTCACATCTTCAGAGTGCCGTCAAGCAGGTAGGTTTTTCACCACGCTGTCCGACGACCCCAGTTGGGAGCTCCGGAAGCATTGACTTGGGATTCCACGGGCACGTTCACTTCTGACAATGGGTCATACAGAGAAGATCCCCATTATGAGACCTACTCTAGGGCTCCCCTAGTTCGAGGCTCTCAAAGGTGTTTGCAAAATATCCTCTTGCCAGTATCGAGGTAGCCGGCCTTCTGCAACTCTCTCTAGCTACAGGATGCGAAGAATGATATGAATTACTTTATTTTCGGGCCTTTTGTCGTAAATTGACATCATGACTAGTTGGGCCCTAAGGCTGCTGCTTTACTTCGCCTTATAGAAGCGCCAGCACTAAATAAAATTCCAAGGCACTTTGAGGTAAACCCAGTGAAGATTCTGAAGAGTGATCTGGAGCGACTCACATGTTCTGCAAGATACTTCTTCTTCGGGTACCAAAACTGACACGGATTTCTCCCATGATGAAAGAATGATGTTAAACGACAGAAGACAACTGGCTCGGTTGTTGCCTCTCAAACAAACACCTCAGTCAAACTCTGCAAAAGGAATGTGCGTGCAACAAGAAGAACCTGGCAAACATCCAGAATAGAAATTTGCCTAGCCTACGCAAAGGTAAGTTTCAATTCTATTAAGGACGCGCAGGCGAGGATTATGCTTTACTCGAGCAGGCAAAAAATATCTACCTTCAACTTCGTCAACAGTTCCAAAATCAGGTCAAACACAGTTGCCCCTACTCTAGGAATGGGTTAAATGCTGTTGTAATTCCAGTTCTCACATCTCTGCGGGAGATGTTTGCTATTGCATTTGCCATTCGGTGCATCGCAATATTATCGCAGTCAGTGTTACTGAATAAGCTTCAGATTTACCTCATACATTTCTCCAATTTTTCTGAAGCCCCTAGTATTTTTTGCACGCTACAGTTTGGTGTGTGTAAATACACTTATAGAGCAACCTTGTTCATGAAGTTTCCACTCACTAATTAATCTCTTGTACTCCAAATCAGGCTTACTAATACATCACTAATTAGACTAATTAGTCTTGGTCTAGGCCTGTCCACCACTGTGTGCAACAGAAGGTACTTCTTGGATATCAAGGTTCTTGTACTTTAAAGTTTGGAACACACTATGCATTTAGGGGTCTATCATCCGCTCTATAGTACATGACATAAGGATAGCTATTTTAATTTTCATAGCACATATTAAAGAGACGTAGCGACATGTAAAAAGAAACAGAACTTCTTTTGTTATTTTTTTGTCCACCTTTAATAAGCGTTAGTTAAAGGCAGGAGTATTGTCACGTCCACTGGTAAGAAAGCTAAAAAGAGAAGGGAGGCATAGACTCCAGCTCATACCCAATAATTCTGGTTCCTGTATGGTTATTATAATATTTTTTAACATATGTATGTTCAAATATTTCTCAGATATGATTTCTGCTTTTTGAATATTTGTATCTGTTTATTAATATATTTAAATTGTTCCTCCACAGATACCATACACTGGTGCAAGTATGAATCCTGCAAGGTCCTTTGGTACAAGTCTGGTCTTTAATGACTGGCACAGTCACTGGGTAACTATTATGTTTTATACCTTTAATTTATTTTTCACTTACTTGATAGAAAGGGCTGGGAATTTTTACATCAAGATTAAAGTTTTCGTCCAGTTTACAAGTAGGCCTGGGCTAAATTTCCATTATGCCTGCGTAATATTTCATAATTTCATAATTTTTTTCTTATGTTTGGTACACCAAATACCCGAAAATATGCTATTGTGCCACGTGGCGTAATTATGTTGCGATTACAGAACAATTAAGAGTATAAGCACAAGAACAGTGCGAACAATCAGAATGCGAGCGGCTGTGGTTAGTGTCACGTTTTTGTGCTATTGTTTTAGCCAAAATGCATCCTAGAATCCATTGAGAAAATATAGGGGTAAATGCTAGTTTTAGGAATTTCTTGTAATTTTACATAATTCTTGTGTAACTACGCATAATTGTGTTTCAGCATATTATGCACATTTCCCACACTTAGAAGTTTACCACCAGGAAAAGTCTTTGATGGCCTTCCAACAAGTATTTCCATGGGGTCTGGTAAATTATTCGGGTCAACCTTATTGAAGAGATTTTTAAGATCATACACAATGTCTAGATGGCAGGAGGCATCTCCCAGAGCTGGATGTCATGAACGGCTGAACGGCTTCGCCATTTGCCCCATTTTTTTCCTCCAGTGGACAATGACTACGGTTCCAGGCCATGAATACGGTTCCATGACTTCAAATATGGCTAGTGGTAGCTTGCAACAAAAAATACATTTTGAGTGCCTCCATTAACAGTTCTGTAGTAGCAATTATAGGGACTCATTCTACTGTTCTGGAATCCTTGTAACTAATTTTCAACGCTGTCTCTTTTCTCCAACAGATCTATTGGATTGGCCCCTTCATGGGCGGTGTCCTTGCTGCCTTTGTTTACGAGTACTTGTTTTGCCCGGATCCAGAACGTAAATTAAGGTTTCAAGCTAGTTTTCGAAAACCTCAAAATGATGATCAGGAAGACTCTGCTCAACTAACTGTTCAGCCCGGGGGTGAATACAGCAAACTGGAATCAGCTGCATAGCTTGGCCCTGAGTGAGCACTTTCTAAACTTGAAGGCCTACTGAGTGGTCACTCAATGTTCAGGCTTCTTTTGACTGTGCACTTGATGATGAACAATAGAATAGCCTTGGTCCAGAATGCAAGACTGCCAAAGAATGAAACAGACACACTTCGATGAGTTTGGGGGGTGCTCATGTCCCATTTTAGTTTACAGAGTTCTTGGAAAAATGTGTTTATTAAACATTGGGGAAAGTAGCTCTCAAAATTAGATTGGAATGTACAATACAGGGGCATAGGAAACGTACGTTGCTGTAGATTTTTATAACATCATACTTGCTATATGACTGCCAGTGTGCACTGAAGACACAGTAGGGAATTTCCAAAGCATAAAAACAAGCTTTATCTGAGAAAACTTCCATAGACCTTCCGTGCAGCCTTTGCCAATAGCATAAGACCCTTCATGTTCTGTATACGTGGCAGAGTATTATTTGGTGGTGTAAATGTTTTGGAAAAAGATTTCATCACTAGTCTGCCCAAAAAAAATCACCTTGTGTGTTCTTCATAATGGTAAGAAATCTCACAGAATATGCACCAGCAATGTCTGTGAGCATGAATAAGGAATACAATATATTACATTGTAAAATTAACTTAAAAGGGTAACATTTTAAGATTAGGAACTCTATTATCATCAATGCCTGATATTGTCATGTGGAGTTTTTGCACATACATATTGTTCAGATTCCTCAAAACATAAGGTGTGCAATGTTCAGGATCCTATGGATACCCTTCCTAGAGGTGAAAGGTAATTGATCATGCGGTGTAATGTTGACACAACTAGTGACATGTTGAGGTTGTATTAATGCACAGGCGCAGTAGTGAGTAAGAAGGCCATACCGGCCACTGCTAGCTGGGAAAAGGATCCCGAATGCTTGTAGGCAATGAGTCCGCAGTTTCATCGTACTACTGGCTATGTGCTATCTTGCGTTAAAAGGCAAGCGGAATATAGAGAATGTATAATAATTGCCCTACTATGCAAGCCCTAGTGTGAACAGGGTCTGAATACCACCATTCATTTTGGCTGCCAATACCATGTCTGGAAAAGGAGATTAGGGAATGGAAAAAGTACTGAAGATGCACACAAACTCAAGTAAAGGGATATCAATGTCATCACCTTCTGTTAAATTGTATAGATGTACAATTGTCGATGTGTTTGTATTTATGTAATATTGCTTAAGAATGTTTGTAAAGTCTGTGTGCATTGTAATAAATTTAAATGAATCAAGTCTTGCATTATGGGAACAGTCTAAAGGAAGCTGGGTTCACTTTCATTGGAGAAAAGAAAGTAGGAGGTAAAATGGCCTATCAAGGGTAAAGACATGGAATTGGGCAGAACATCACTTCATCATGGACCAATAGTAGAGCATAGGTTCTCCCTTGAACACTGCCCGGGCTGCTAGATATTTTATCTCTCTTCTTCTGCAAAATATTGACTAAGGTTCCTTCGAGATTTTGGGTTCTTTCCTGTGAATCAGCCACATGGGAACCTTCCAAGTTCCGATATTCAGATTACTTGTATTTGAAGGCATGCTAAACACAGATCGACATTAGATTTATGTTCATGGGAATGGGATGAAGAGGGGAGTGAGTTTAGGTGATGAGAGAATAGAAGCATGTGGTAGTGTTTGTGGGGTGCCAGGGCTGTATATGGGACAGTCTGCCCATTGCCAACACAATACATTTTAACATCAATGAACACCTTTCCTCCTTTTACTACATTCGTCTTACAAGATGGCTTCCACTGGATTTCTAAATTGTGGTAGCATTGTTTCATTTCTCCTGCATGTGCTTATGGAGGATACCAGGCATGTTTTATTATGCATTCTTCCCAAAATAGCCTGTAGCTCAAGATGGTTCTCTTCTGCCCATTGCCAGACAAATGCTGGAGGAGGTGGTTGAGATAAAAATGTCTCCCATATCTTTCAGTAATTTTTTAAATTAGGTTTACAGGTCGTACTTCCTAAGAACTCTTCCATTCCAACATGGTGACGGTGGGCACAGAGAATATGCCATGCTCTGCAAGTGAATGATGCACACACAATGGGCGCATAGTAAGGCGTGTATGAGAAGCCTATCCAAGCAGTCTACCACTGGGTGTTCAAGTGGTAAACCTTCATCCACAACAAAAAGATAACATTGTAAAACGGATAATGTGATGGTATGCTGCTCCCGGATTATCTCTAGGTAGTGCATGTGACTCATGTTAGCACCACTACTTTTAGGGAATGTTGGAGCTGGGTGAGGCAGCAGGTGCCGCTGCTGGTGGGACTTCCACTAAACTGCAAACATGAATTAGGTTGGATATAGAGCCAGAAGGGCGAACGGCAAATGCACCATTTGGTTAAATAACGGTAAATCAGGGCAGTACTTCAAAGTAGATGCTGCAGTGGTGCAAGGATCAACAATTCAAAAAGCAATACAGCATATTATATCATATGAAATAATCTACAGGAGCCTGCAGACGTGTTCAAAGCTACCAGCACACTGAAAACAATCAACCTGCGCGTCTGTCTTTCACACCTCATCATCCACCACACTGCTGTGAGCTGCATCCCATACGAAATATCCGCACCTCAGTGCTCATCAAGCACAACATGGAAACACTTCCCACTTAGGATCACAAAATAAAGACAACACCCTTCCAATAATACAGCCCACATGGCGTAACTTGCAACACATGTAGTAGGTAAGCACTGCAGTGCTCTAAATGAGGGTATTATGCGCTATATGAATGCTGCAATACAATACAGTTAAGGGAACAAGGAGACTTTCCAAAGTAAGTATAATGAAAAGTAAAGTTAAATAAGTAGCACAAAACGTTTGAGTATATTTTCCTTTTGTTGACTGTGATGGAAGAGTTTCCATTCGGTGTCTGGCTCTCCTTTAAACAGGGCAATGAAAAGAGTGCTCTATCCTTTGGTGGACGGATGTCACAAGGGCGGAGTAACCTACAATATTGAGTAAGGAAACATCATCAAAGGGCACTGGTGCCAAAATATGAGGGGGCCGATCCCAAATTTAGAACATCTCTGCTATCATCATATCGCAAGATCTGCGAACATGCATAATAGTTTTCCTTTTTAGGTCAAGCCTAGGCAGCCGGCATGCACTGTCTGCAAGACACAGAGTAATCGCTCTATGAGCTTTCATCCCTCCTATTAGCTTTCAATTGGTTACTTACACTGTCCTTTAGAAAGCTCTGCTTTCTATTGGATAATGTTTCTTTTTTTGCTCTGTCTGTGGGTGCTTAATTCTCACCCAGGCCATTTCACTCATTGTTTGTTCTGGTTGGCTAGCTTTCATGGTTCCTTCTGGTTGGCCATCGCTATGCTGCATCTGCATATTTTTAAAAGTGTATCCTTTTGGATCTGAGTGCGGCGTTCGATACCGTGTCTCATTCCATCCTTTTGAATTCTCTCCGGTCCCTGGGAGTGGACGGTCCGGCTTTGGCCTGGATTGCCTCCTTTTTAAGTGAGCGCACTTTCCAAGTCTTTTCCACTAAAGCCACATCTGCCACATGTCCATCGGCGTACGGCGTTCCGCAGGGGTCCATACTCAGCCCTTTGTTGTTCAACATCTATGTGAGACCCCTGGCCACCATCTCGGTGGACGCTGGACTGACTATTTTTTCATACGCTGATGACACCCAAATTGTTTTCTCCCTTTCCAGCAGCGAGCAAAACAGTGTATCGATTCTGAAAAACGGATTGTCACATATAGCTGAGTGGATGCAGAAGCATCTCCTCAAACTAAACGGTGACAAAACCGAGATTCTCATGCTAGGGAAGAATAAAGATCTATGGGGCCCCCAACATTGGCCCAGTGACATGAGACCCCTTCCCCAGCCAACTTCTGTGGTTCGCAACCTCGGATTTCTCATAGACAACAAACTCTCCATGGGACAGCACGCCACAAAGGTGGCCGCCATCTGCTTTGCCACCTTGCGATGGCTCCAGAAAATTCTATGGATGCTGCCTCATGCCACCAGGAGAACCGTTATCGAGGCGTTAGTAACATCTCGCCTGGACTATGGAAATGTCCTCTATCTTGGTGCTGACGCGGCCACCATTAACAAACTCCAGGTTGTCCAAAATGCGTCGGCCCGACTTCTTTGTAACATCCCGAGGAGATCATTGGCCACACAGGCCCATGCGCGATCTACACTGGCTTATGATCCCCAGCCGTATTAAATTCAAAGCCCTATGCTACCTTTTTAAAATCAAGCAGGGTGTGGCCTCAAAATACTTGCAGAGTCTGGTCCAACCCTACAAGCCCAGTCGCACATTAAGATCTTCTGCCAACTGCGACTTTGTTGTCCCAAGATTCAAGCTTGTAAGGATGGGGGGTCGGGCCTTCTCCCATCTAGGCCCCAAATATTGGAATGCGCTACCCATCACTCTGAAATCAGAAACTAACCTTCTCTGTTTTAGGAAAAAATTGAAAACCATACTTTTCCAATGATCTTCATGCCGCTTTAGCTGTCTTATGGTGCTGTTTGAGAGGTCTGTTTTTCTTCTTCAGTCTATCCCTTGCGCCGGGAAACCCACTGTAGGTAGCTGTTGCGCATTATAAGTTTAAATAAATAAAGAAAGAAAGAAATAAAATAAAATAAATAAATTCATATTTTTTTAATGGGCATTCGTCATCCTCATTATGTTTCATTGCATTGTTTTAGTGACTTTCTTTCTTGTTTTTTTTCTTTTTGACGGCAAAATTACTGACGCAGAGACTCAAACTCAGTTCCCCAGCTCTGATATCGGCAGCCCTGGAGGTTACACCACAGCCTCTCACTGTCAAATATATATTCTAAAAGTATTGTATTTCCAAAGGTTCAGGCACAACATGCCTGCTTGCTTGGGTACACTATGCACTCCATAAATGAGTTATTGGAGAGGCTGGTGTAGATTATATTATGGCAATAGCAGTGCACCTTCACCAGTGTTTTAGTCAGGGGTACCAGGTGGTCACTTTGAAGGAGTGGCATTATGTTCAGGAATCTCTACATGTACGGGGCAAGTTTTACAGTACACCCAAGTCAGCTTCAGAGATGGATTTAAGTGTCCTGGCCTAAATTATAGTTTGCTACATGGGCACTCCCTTTTGCTGTGCAAACAAGTCATTTTGAGACCTTTGTTGCAACCTGGCACCCTCTTCAGTTTATTTTTGGTGGCATTGAAAGGCTGCTGCATGTAGTGGCTTTAAGATATACCAGCCCTGACTAAGGTTAATTGGGCAATTATGTATAAGGCATTCTGGTTCTGTGTTGCTGTTATGCTGTGTGTGTCAAACACCAGATTTGTTAGCATAAAGCTTATTTCATATTGGCTCCTGATGTTTAACATGAAAAGGAAATTAGGTCGATCCAGATAAGAATTGTAAAGTGATTCGTGGGTGAATTACATGGCGGTTTTTCATTGAACTGAGTAGTAGATTGTCTATGCCAGCCAGTGTAGTTTGTTTCCAAGAGACTGCCATTGCTAGATATGATTATATGTATGATGGGTGATGCGCCTCATTGGAATGTTTTAGCTAGCTTTATTTGAATGGTTTGATGATCCATATTGGTAGGGTGAGTGAGTGACATTTATTCAATTAGCTGCACACGCACACACACTGCATCATCTCCCGTCTGTTGCTGCTTGAGAGGCCACACAATTCCCAATCACCCCAGTGGAGCCTCTGATGCTGTCAAGCAGATGTGAGACAGGCAGAGGGAGAGTTCGCTTCTGAGACCTAACATTAGTAAGAAGGAGAGTGCTGTGATCTTGTGCACTGCCGGCACCCCTGCCCATTCTATGAGTCACCTCAGCTGCCCCCTCTTCCCCGATCAAAAGGGAAGCATCAGGCAGTAGGCTTCATCTTGTTAGGCTGACCATGCAGCTTAGTGGGTTCAAGCCCCTTCTGCAGAGCTCAACGTATAGCACAATAGTTTTGCCAACATGTTTGACTTCTTCAGCCTGTTATCCTTCTGAAGTAAAAAAAAAAATGAGATCCACTGAGCTGTTTCATGAAGCTGCAAAGCCTCTGAAAAACCTATATAAAAGACGGGGGCACATTACTGTCATTTAACCTCCCATCCCCCATACATTCAAGAGCAGAGAATTTGGTAAGGCAAGGCTCCCCTGCTCATGAGATTAGACCTCAGACTTGGCACTATTCCCCAACTCCTTGTGTAATGTAACTGGGGCTAACGTTAAGTGCTCCAAAACCTTCAAGTCCAGTTCTCGCTATATAAACTTGCAAAAAAAGAAGAAAAAACTGTCCATGTTAAAAAATGCTAGATGTTGTAGCACCCAGGATAATGTTCTGCATAGGTAGCTAAAAACGTATAACTTCCCAAAGGCGAAATTTATTGCATTGCAAATGCTTGTTATCAATAGCAGCGATGCTCCAAGACATCGTATGTGCTTGGTGGCTAGAACAGACTTTACTACCAGTGAGAACAGAGCATACTTACTTTCCTGATGAATTAAGGTCACTTCGTTGTGGGCAACTGTGTGTGTGGTGGTGTACCTATTTTGTTTTTTGCCTTGTTCACAAGTTCATTTATTTACTTTTTTAATATATACGTCAGACATTAACCAAAAGTGCTAGAGCGCGTTGCAATAAAACAAGTTTCATTACAATGAAGTGAAAAAGCATTTATAGAGTGCAAACACCTGGTTCCAGAGGAAGCATCCCGTGCTAGGAGATTGTTCATGAGTGACTTCACTGAAAAGACAAACATTTGCAATGCAATAGGTCTCGCATTAATTAAGTTTAAGCTATTGGCATTGCTAAATATTGCAACACCAATTGCAACAAAAGTCTATAATTGTAGGCCAAAAAAATGTGTATTTATTTCTGTAGCAATGGTGCCATGCTGCGCTTTAGATGAATATTTTTAAAAGTAAAGTGCGCCATACTGCGATTGCTACAATAGTTGATTATGGATGCGTTAACAATTGATGTGTGCTCTGATGGCCGGTGGTGTGTGTGCCTGTAGAAATTGTGCACTGATGGCTGGTGGTGTGTCTGCCTGGTGGAAGTGTGCACTGCTGGCTGGTGGTGTGTGTGCCTGGTGAAAGCATGCACTGACGTCTGATGGTGTGTGTGTGCCTGGTGAAAGCATGCACTGATGGCTGGTGGTGTGTGTGTGCCTAGTAAAAGCGTGCACTGACAGCTGGTGGTGTGTGTGTGCCTGGTGAAAGCATGCACTGACGGCTGGTGTGTGTGTGTGCCTGGTGAAAGCGTGCACTGATGTCTGGTGGTGCGTGCCTGGTGGAAGCGTGCACTGATGACTGGTGATGTTTGTGCCTGGTGAAAGCATGCACTGATGGCTGGTGGTGTTTGCGCCCGGTGAAAGCGTGCACTGACAACTGATGGTGTATGTGCCTGGTGAAAGTGTGCACTGATGGTGTGGTTGTGTGTGTGTGGTTGTATGTGTGGTTGTGTGTGTGTGGTTGTATGTGTGGTTGTGTGTGTGGTTGTGATTGTATGTCTGGTTGTGATTGTATGTCTGGTTGTGTGTGTGGTGTTGTGTGTGTGTGGTTGTATGTGTGGTTGTGTGTTTGTGTGTTTGTGTGTGGTTGTGTGGTTGGGTGTGGTTGTGTGTGTGTGGTTGTGGGTGCGGATGTGTGTGTGTGGTTGTGTGTGTGGTTGTTGTGTGTGTCGTTGAGTGCGTTTGTGTGTGGTTGAGTGTAGTTGTGGGTGTGGTGTGTGTGTGGTTGTGTGTGTGGTTGTGGTTCTGTGTGTGGTTGGGTGGATTTGTGTGGTTGGGTGTGTGTTTGTGGTTGAGTGTGTGTGTGTGTGTGTGGTTGTGTGTGTGGTTGTGATTGTGTGTGTGGTTGTGTGTGTGTGGTTGTGTGTGTGTGGTATGTGTGGTTGTGTGTGTTTGTGTGTGGGTGTGGGTGTGGTTGTGTGTGTGGTTGTGTGTGTGGTTGTTGTGTGTGTGGTTGAGTGTAGTTGTGGGTGTGGTTGTGTGTGTGTGGTTGTGGTTCTGTGTGTGGTTGGGTGGATGTGTGTGGTTGTGTGTGTGTTTGTGGTTGAGTGTGTGTGTGTGGTTGTGTGGTGTGCGTGTGGTTGAGGGTGTGTGTGTGGTTGTGTGTGTGTGTGGTTGCGTGTGTGTGGTTGTTGTGTGTGTGGTTGTGTGAGTGTGTGTGGTTGTGTGTGTTTGTGTGTGTGGTTGTGGGCGTGATTGTGTGTGTGTGGTTGTGTGTGTGGTTGGGTGGTTGTGTGTGGTTGTGTGTGTGATGTGCGTGTGGTTGTGGCTGTGTGTGTGGTTGTGTTTGTGATTGTGGTTGTGTGTGTGTGGCTGTTGTGTGTGTGTGTGGTTGTGTGTGTGTGTGGTTGTGTGTGTGTGGTTGTATGTGTAGCTGTGTATGTGGTTGTGTGTTTGTGGTTGTGTGTGTGGTTGTGTGTATGTGTGTGGTTGTGTTTGTGTGTGTGGTTTGTGTGTGTGTGTGGTTGAATGTGTGGTTGTGTGTGTGGTTGTGTGTGTGTGACAGTAATACTAAAAGCATCTCAAAATAAAGGAACACAAACATCGAGTTTGTGAAAAGAGAAAGCCTGTTGTTAGTCAAACGGGCAGCAGCAAAGCATTAACACAACATGTTCTTTGATGTTTGATGTTCTTTGAACGAGAACATGAAAGGGGCGCCGCGAAAGTGATCGCGGGCAAAGGTGAAAGTGATCGCGGACGCTTAATGAGCATGACAAGGTTTGCCATATGGCGCCCCTGCTCCTATGCGCGCACCCGCACACATGTACTGTAGCTCTAGGCTGGCCATGGTAACATTTTTTGGGCCCTCACTAAAAGTCTCGCCAGACCAGCACATGCGCTGGTTCAGGCGAGGCATAAAAATGAATATGGAAATCTTGTACGATTATTCATAACTAAATTCACAACAAAATACCTGCTGAGTAAGCACCTAGGGGAGCTATCCCAATAAAACACTGAGCCCATGTACAGCTGTAGGAATTATGCTCCAAGTTTACAAAGCTTCTAAAAGGCTAATGTGTGACTTCCACATGTAAAAAGTCTTAAATGAGGCAGCATTGCTTAGAAGACTGCATAAAGCAAAAAACGTATAGGTCATACATGCAAAACCGTCTTCTAAGCAGGAGGAACTGGGACAAACATAAGCATAAAATTGACAGCAGTAACCACTCTGGGCATTCCCAGAGGAGTAGTCAGATAAATTAAATGCAATAGAGGTCAGCAAGCATTCAGTTAAAACTCTGCACGTACTCGAACATTTCTTTTTTTTTGTTTTTTAAATTCAAATCATTTTTATTTTATTTTAGTTTAGAATAGAAATAAAAAGCACAAGACAGTACAATAAGGAGCAAATAAGCATTAAAGTACAGTAAGGAATAAAGTAATGCATTTTCAAGGGTTAGCTGCTGCACTTCCACCTAAATGATCTAGGTATTAGTGGTGCAGAAGGTGTGGAAAATGCATCAATATTCTCATTGTCTACAAAGTATAGGAAAGCAGTGAAGATATTTGATGAAAAAGTATTTTCCATAAAAAGAACAAAAGGTAATAAATAATTATGAAACATTACCATTTCCCTAACCCTTCGTATAGAGGGATCTATGCACACATCAGGTTAGGCAGAACAGTCAAACATCAGGAAGGTATGTGAACATCAAAATTCCTGTGCGTGCTCTTTGTATCTCAGACAATGAAACTTTCGTAACTCTATGCACTGTGATTATGTGAGGTCATATGCTACCCATCTGGGTTTTGAATACTTTTGTGAACTATGCCCAAAGTCTTAACAGTGAATGACCAAAGACTGGTGCTGGGTAGATTTATCTGCAAAAGCACACATTCAAACCTGGAACAGCATAAAGTGGCTTGATCTTCAAAATGATAAACACTCCTTTAGCAGAACACCACATTGATAGCTATAGGGCAGCAAGGAGGTGAGGAAATGGTCTTCGATTAACCAGAATGCCAAGGATATTGAAAGTGACATAAAGTACCATTTGACCTCCTGAAGACATGGCAGATTTGAGTCTTTGACCCACCATTAGTTACTCAAGAGATTCGTACTGCCAAAGGGTTGGTGGAACACTAAAGAAAGAAAACCCTTCAGCTGGAGCCTTCATGACACTTAGATACAAGTTGTAACAGTGGCAGAGAGGGACAGTTTTTGGCATGGGCGAGCTGGACTTAACTCGGTTCTCTCTTTACATTCTGGAAATTGCAGGTTTATTTCCACTCATTATAAGCACAGAATAGGTAAGTCTCAGGATGCGAATGAAATTATGCATTTACTAAGTTAATAAAAGAGAGTGGAATGTTGTTTTTCTCAAAATGTGGTGGGACGGAAAATGTAGTTTCGCCGAGGGCATTAACTGGGCAAAAGCCAGCCCCGGGAGCGTGTCTGCTGCTGAACGGGCATCGCAAAGTTCGGAGAAGGCCCTGGTTAAAGATGGTCTGTAAGACTGACTGGTTGTAAGCTCCGTTTTGGTTAAAGAGATTTTGTGGGGCGTGTGGTTTCGGCACCGTCAGGAATGGCCGCCTTGCCGGGGAGCTCCGCAGCGGCATGAGCGGGACGGGAGCACTCCGAGTGCATTCATCGCTTTGTGGGGTCTACAGCCCACAGCTTTAACTTTCGGACTGTCGGCTGCCTCTTTTGATGTCCATGCCTGTGATACGGCGTCCTCACATACCCGTCTTGCTCCACGTTACTGCAGTCCTTCGCGTACGACAGAGAACCCAGCCAGAGCGTCCATAGTAACAGCCCAACCCACCAAATGTCCAACCCTCTGTCCTCTGTTCCAGGACCCAATCCGGAACGGCGAAAATACGGAAGCACTACCTCCCGACCCCGGAAGTACCTCCCCCTCACGTGATCCGGACACTAGAAAGACCGGAACCAGGAAACTGTCCAGTGTCGGAGTGAACTTGTGGCAGGAGACCCCGACCGGAGCGGCGAAGGAGAAGACGACCGAAGAGGAAGAAGACTGGTCCGAAGATTGGTGGAGTCCACCGGAGGTTGCTGGGGAGCGGCCGCAACTCAACTTGGAGAGTTGCGGCGGAGCGGGTGAGTGAAACGGAACCCTTCCGATAGCACGTTAGGTGCAGTGTAAATAACTCCTTCTGTATAGTTTAAAACCCTTTAGGCTCACGTCGTCACCCGTAGCACTGTGTAAATACTGTGAAGCACTCCTCCACTTTGTAAATAAACCCTCCAACCCTCACGTCCCACCACCCACCACCCCTTCTGCTTCTCGATACCCAGCTTGTGTCTGTACCTACCCCGACCCTACCGTCCCCTCCTCACTTTCGACTTCATACCCCCCACACTCCCCGGTGCTGGTATCAGGGATCCGACGAGAGAAGTCCGGCAGGACTAACGGCTCCTTTCTTTTCTTTGTTTTCCTCCCGGTACCTCCGAGGACATCCCCAAGATCAGAAGACCCGGAGAGCCCGCTGGCAACGTTACCGAACCCGGACCCTTCTTCCACCCGAGGAACTGTGCCTTTAATTTCTGGAACATTGACTCTCGATAAACACCCTGTTGTGAACAGACTTACCGAAATAAATCAATCATTGCCCACTACATACGGCCTCCGCGCTTGGTATTCCGGTACGCCACACCCCCACGCACACAGTTGGTGTCAGAAGTGGGATCCGGAGGCATGGAGGCCGTCGTGCAGAAAATGGCCGAGTCCCAAGAGATGTTGGGAAAGCTAATGGAGCGGTTTTTGAAAACCGCAGAGGAAGACAGGGGGCAACTACATGATGTCCTCAAGGGCCAAGGGGATGCCCACGACCAGGCCATGGGTAAATTAACGGACGTCCTCGGCCAGCAGCAACAACGACCCATAACCTCCCTACCATCAGTGGTCCTACAAAAGTATGTTCCTGGCGACGATCCGGACTACTTTTTTACGAACTTTGAAAGACTAGCGCAGGCCGCCTCATGGCCAGCAGATCGATGGGGGCAATATTTGGGACCGCTACTGACCGGAGACCTCCAAGCGGCGTATCAGCAAGCCAACATACAGGGCAACACACCCTATGATGACATCAAGAAGTGTATCCTCGAGCGACTGGGCATAGATGATGAGACCTATAGAGTGAAGCTGCGCCAAGCCAAGGAAGGGCCACAAGAAACCCCTAGGGACCTGTCCTTCTGCATTAAAGATCTCGCCAATCGCTGGTTACGCCCGGACACCTCCACCAAAGACGACATCCTGGCCAAAGTATATTTGGAGCAGTTCCTGGCATCCCTACATCCGGCCACTCAAAAATGGGTACGACAACACGCACGTCTCACCCTTGACAGCGCGGTGGAGATCGCAAGTGCATACAGTCGAGCCCAAGAAATACCCAGGGGTAGAGATGAACATCCCCACAGAGCGCATATAAATACAGTCCGACCACACCGACCCCCCCCTCCACGGAAAGCGGAGCCGCCTCCCCTGCTGCCACCGCCGCTCATATACAGACCACCCAATCCGGGTCCACAGTGCTACAACTGCGGCGGCTATGGACACATAGCGCGTGTATGTCCACAGAAGGACGAGCCCATGGAGGTAGGCCTGGTACAGAACTATGTGTGTGCAACACCCGGAAAGACGCCCCCACCGTTCCGCTGTCCCGTATATGTAGACGGACATCCCCTCATGGCTTTGGCGGACACGGGCTGTCGCCAGAGTGTTCTACGTCCCCAGGACCTACCGACCCCACCGAGATCACCCACGGGTATGGTCGCCATCCAGTGTGTACACGGAGACACTAAAAAGTACCCAACCACCCAGGTGCGTGTACGGCACCCAGCTGATCCCGGAACTGAACTCACTGTGGGTCTGATACCGAACCTTCCTGAACAAGTGATCTTAGGGAGTGACTATGCTGGCCTTCCTAAACTAGTGCAGGACACTACAGACTCCCTGAACCAATGGTGGGAAGAAGCACCCTTTTCCAGGGAACAACCGCTTGTTGAAGACCCGACCAGACCCCGGAAATCCCGTAACCAGAAGAGAAAAGAGAAGAGAAACCACACCACCGCCTACCCGGTGGTTCCTGATGTCCATCCCTGGCAAACGGATAGGGAATTCCGGGCGTCACAACAAGAAGATCCTATCCTGCAAGAGGCCTGGGGAAGGGCCTTAGACCAGGAAGACCCCCTTCACGTATGTCCCTATTTTTTAAAAAAGAACGGACTACTGTATAGAAAAGGGAACCCAAACCAAACCACCCCAGCTATTGATCCCCGGACCCTTTCGAGAGAAGGTACTCTTCCTTGCCCACAGCCATCTCCTAGGGGGTCACTTCAGCGACGAAAAAACCAGTCTGTCCATCCTGGAGAAGTTTTATTGGCCGGGAGTGCATCAACAAGTCAGACAGTATTGTAGAGAGTGCCCGGTATGTCAGAGGAACAGTAGATACCGTCCTCCCAGGGCTCCCTTACTCCCTCTACCCCTCATCGACATTCCCTTCACCCGGGTGGGAATGGACATTATAGGCCCCCTACTCCCCTCCCGCAGTGGTTGCCGATATGCCCTGGTTTTGGTGGACTACGCCACCCGCTTCCCTGAGGCAGTGCCCTTACGCCAACCTACGACACAGGCCATAGCTAAAGCCCTCATCTCCATATTCTCGAGAGTAGGGTTTCCCAGGGAGATCCTTACGGATCAAGGCACCCCATTCGTTTCATCCCTAATGAAACAAGTGTGTTCAAACCTAGGCATAAAACAGATTCGCACTTCCGCCTACCACCCCCAGACAGACGGGCTGGTAGAGCGATACAACGCTACCCTTAAATTGACTCTGAAGAAAATTTTGGCCTTGGAGGCAAAGAGGTGGGAGGAGATGTTACCGTTGGCCTTGTTTGCCATTCGCTGTAAAACCCAGAGTAGCACAGGATATTCTCCATATGAATTGCTGTACGGTCGACCACCCCGCACCCTACTTGACATGGCCCAAGAAGCATGGGAGGCCGAACCTGACAGAACCCGACCCCTGCCAGAATATGTCGAAAACCTAAAAACCCATCTCTCCCAGCTGCGCGCTATTGTCCGCCAGAATATGGAGAACGCACAAGCCAGCCAGAAACGGCAATATGATAAGGGTACCAAGCCCCGCTCCTTCAACAATGGGGATCTAGTTCTACTGATGAGGCCGTCATCTGACCACAAACTATTAGGGCAATGGCAAGGACCCTATGTGATTCTTCGCCAAGTGACTCCTGTCACCTACGAAGTAGAACTCGACCCTACTCGAGGCACCACACAGGTGTACCATATCAACCTTCTAAAAAAATGGGAGGGACCCCGACCTGTTCTAACCACCACTGATATACCACCCCCTCTCTTATTTGAATCGTGTTTCGACCCCGAGATGACCAGAGAACAGAGGCAGAGTCTTCGGGAGGCATTACAACCCTTACAGAGAGTGTTTTCCTCCTCACCAGGTCACACAACTATCACAGAACACAGCATACACACAGAACCCGGAAAGATTGTAAGGCTGCGACCCTACAGGGTCCCTGAAGCCCGTAGGAACGTGATAAGACAAGAAACCGAACTGATGCTGGGTATGGGGATCATTGAGCCTTCCATCAGTGAATGGAATTCCCCCATAGTTCTAGTGCCTAAACCTGACGGGTCCGTCAGGTTTTGCATAGATTTCCGAGAGGTCAATAAAATATCTACCTTTGATACTTATCCCCTTCCGCGGGTCGATGAGATGGTCGAAAGCATAGGGAAAGCCCGATATATATCCACGTTAGACCTCTGCAAAGGCTACTGGCAGATCCCACTAAGAGCACAGGACCGAAAGAAAACTGCCTTTTCCACCCCAGACGGCTTATTCCAATTCACGGTGTTACCATTTGGGTTACACGGGGCACCCGCCACCTTCCAAAGGGCGATGAACCATGTTTTAAGACCTCATTCAGGGTATGCCGGCGCCTACCTCGACGATATTGTTATCTATAGCAATAGCTGGGCAGAACACCTCGATCATCTCAGTAAAGTTGTTGGGTCATTGGGCTCTTTTGGGTTCACCATCAATCCTGCAAAGACCACTCTAGCGGCAACATCGGTGAAGTACTTGGGTTACCTCTTAGGTGAGGGAGTAATACGTCCGCAGACCAAGAAGGTTGAGGCCATTCAGTCCATTCCATTCCCCCAGTCACGAAAGGACCTCCGGGCTTTCCTAGGCCTACTAGGGTATTACCGTAGGTTTATACCCAACTTTTCCCAGACTGCAGCCCCCCTCACTGACCTCTTAAAGAAGTCCACAAAAACAGAAACCCTCCTAAAGGACCCCTCTCCTGTTCTACTGTCAGCCTTCTCTCGACTCAAAGCAGCCTTAACCTCCAAACCTGTATTGGTCAGTCCGGATTATTCACGGACCTTCCTCCTCCAGACAGACGCCTCAGACCAGGGTCTAGGGGCAGTCCTTTCACAGAAAGACGAACATGGGTACGAGAACCCCATATTGTACCTGAGCCGTAAACTGTATCCCCGTGAAACCAGTTATGCTGTCGTTGAGAAAGAAGCATTGGCCATTAAATGGGCGGTGGAAAGCCTAAGGTATTATCTGGAAGGGAGAGAGTTTATCATCTATACTGACCACGCCCCTTTGGAGTGGATGGCCCGTAATAAAGGACATAATGATCGGGTCCTCCGTTGGTTCTTAGCCCTACAACCATACAGATTTCGGACATTGCACCGTAAAGGGACTGAACAAGGCAATGCCGATTACCTCTCCCGTTATCCCATGGCCCAAACCCGTACTAGAAAGACAGCTAGGGGAAGGGGATGTGATACGGCGTCCTCACATACCCGTCTTGCTCCACGTTACTGCAGTCCTTCGCGTACGACAGAGAACCCAGCCAGAGCGTCCATAGTAACAGCCCAACCCACCAAATGTCCAACCCTCTGTCCTCTGTTCCAGGACCCAATCCGGAACGGCGAAAATACGGAAGCACTACCTCCCGACCCCGGAAGTACCTCCCCCTCACGTGATCCGGACACTAGAAAGACCGGAACCAGGAAACTGTCCAGCGTCGGAGTGAACTTGTGGCAGGAGACCCCGACCGGAGCGGCGAAGGAGAAGACGACCGAAGAGGAAGAAGACTGGTCCAAAGATTGGTGGAGTCCACCGGAGGTTGCTGGGGAGCGGCCGCAACTCAACTTGGAGAGTTGCGGCGGAGCGGGTGAGTGAAACGGAACCCCTCCGATAGCACATTAGGTGCAGTGTAAATAACTCCTTCTGTATAGTTTAAAACCCTTTAGGCTCACGTCGTCACCCGTAGCACTGTGTAAATACTGTGAAGCACTCCTCCACTTTGTAAATAAACCCTCCAACCCTCACGTCCCACCACCCACCACCCCTACTGCTTCTCGATACCCAGCTTGTGTCTGTACCTACCCCGACCCTACCGTCCCCTCCTCACTTTCGACTTCATACCCCCCACACTCCCCGGTGCTGGTATCAGGGATCCGACGAGAGAAGTCCGGCAGGACTAACGGCTCCTTTCTTTTCTTTGTTTTCCTCCCGGTACCTCCGAGGACATCCCCAAGATCAGAAGACCCGGAGAGCCCGCTGACAACGTTACCGAACCCGGACCCTTCTTCCACCCGAGGAACTGTGCCTTTAATTTCTGGAACATTGACTCTCGATAAACACCCTGTTGTGAACAGACTTACCGAAATAAATCAATCATTGCCCACTACATACGGCCTCCGCGCTTGGTATTCCGGTCCGCCACACCCCCACGCACACAATGCCGATTTATGGGGTGAGCGCTATGCAGCATTTTTTGCAGTTTTTCTCTCAGCAATGATGGTTTGCGCTTGATGCGGCCGCCATTTTGATGCGCTTTTCACCCCGCCGTGCTCTGCAGGTTTTTTCCCACATGAGCCACCTCACGAGATGCTGGATACAACCTTCTATGCCCTTAGATACCCTTCATTTTTGTCTGCCTTTGGTGACGGTCTTGGCCCTAAAGAGATTTTTGATGCTGGAACTTTTTTTCTTCACCTGTTTGCCTCACTGTTGTTATTTCACTGCCATTTTAGACTGAACCTTTTCTCTCACGCTGGCAGTTGGTCTCTCCTACTATGCTTCCACTGGGACTTACATTGTTGACAAGAAGATTTAGTATTGCTGCATTCTCCTCTCAAGATATTGACTCATTCAATCTCTGAAACTTGTTGCATCTTGTCTCAACTTTTTGCTCTCTCAATAGCAATGGCAATGTCGCGCCACAGTCGCAATTCTGCACAACAAGTTAATTCTTCTACAATTTCTCTGGAAGATGCCAATCCCTTCAGTGTTTTACAAGAGAATATAGATGAAACAGCCAATGACTCCTCTTCTTCCACTAAGTGCTCCTCTCCTCTTCCTTCTTGCTCAAATAACAAAAGTATTTCCAAAGTTCCTTCGTTGTCTGCCTCTACAGGGAAACGCGTTAAAACAAATCCTCCATCACCTCCTAACGCAACATCCTCTATCTCTTTGGAGCTTCTACTAGAAGAAATTTGTTCACTCAAACCATATATGGAGAAAATCCGCTCACTCAAACCTTACATGGCGGACACTAACGCTCGCCTTCAAAGTCTTGAAGACAACTGGTCCCATACGGAGCAAAAGGTATATCTCCTCGAGAAAAATATCTCTTCAGTCCAAGTATTCACTGATCAAGATCCAAATATGCACAGAGAAATTCAAAGTCTCAAGACCCAAGTGGAAATGTGGAAAATTGCAATAGGCGCAACAATCTTCGCATTTACGGACTTGCAGAAGGTCTTGAGGGGTTGAACCCCATATCCTTTTTTCAAACCTTTTTACCTCAGCTTCTTGGTTTCCCAGGCTCTCCAACTCTAAACATCCAACGAGCCCACTGTCTAGGTCCACCATCCTGTACCTCTACCTCTTTTTCTTCTACAGTAAAACCCGAAGGTGTTATTCTATACTTTTTGGAGTATACTGATCTACTCAAAGTTCTTCAAACTGCCAAGCAGAAAGGGAAAATTACTTGGAATGGCTCCAATCTCTTCTTCACACAGGATTATGCAAAGAGTACCGCAGACCGTCGCAAGAGGTTTTTGGTCATGAGACCTGCTCTCCGTTCTTAGAATGCCCGCTATGGCTTATTCCATCCTTGCCTATTTAAAGTGACTTATTACAACAAGATGACAAACTATGAGGATCCGGCTCTACTTCAGCATTTTCTTGACTCCTGTACCAATGAATCGATGGAAATTCCTCATTCATAATTACTGTGTGGAGCTTCCTTATGTATTGCAGTGATGTCTTATCCCGGTGTCTTCTTTGCACCTCTTCCCCTTTCGTATTTTGTATTTTGTATTTTGTTATTCTGTGCTCTGTATTTTGTATTCTGGTATAGGTTTCTGGTCTGGTTGTGATCCTATTCTGTTAATATTCAATTTTTTGGCTTTTTCTAGGTGCGGCGGTATGTCCCCTTGACCTGACCTGTTCGTTCTTTCTTTATGTTCACTTGGAAGCTGTTCCCCTTCCATTCTTCCCTGTGGTCTCTTCGGCTCGGTGTGTTCATTTCCTCATGTGGCTCCAACATCCCCATTCTCAATGTTTTCATGTGGTATGACTCTTTTTTGTCTTTCTTCATTCTTTTGTGTAAATTTTGAATCTCATCTTTGATCTCTATCTCCTTCTCATTTCGTATCTTCTCCCCCTGTTTCGCTCCTTTTTCTTTTGCTATCTTCTTGTTTCTACATTACCTATTACTCTGTTCATCATTATGCCATTTACCCTGTTTTCATACTTATTCCTGAATTCACTTTCCCTTCTTATCTTCTTTCTTTTCTTTCCTCTTAGTAAGAATGTTTTACCATATTATGGTATTTACTCATTTATTGTTAATATTATAGTTCATTGGCATTTATTGTGCATGTTTTTGTTAACAGTAGCATCTTGACCTATCCTGATACCTATTTTCTAAGCATTCATGTTTATGTTCTTTTTGATAGTATCATTTTATTGCTTTTTACAGCAATTTCTTTTCATTTTAATCATTCTCATTTAGAGTTTTAACTTGGAACATTAAAGGAGTTAACAATCCTATAAAAAGACAATGCGTGTTAACTCATCCAGCTAGATTAAATACTGATATTGCTTTTATTCAGGAAACCCACTTATCAGATACTGAAGCTGCCAAGTTAAAAAGAGGTTGGGTGGGTCATGTTTCTTCCTCCCCTGCATTAGGGAAAAAAGAATGGCTTATCTATATTATGTCATAAAAACACCACTTTTCAATACTACATCAGGAAATTGATCTTGAGGGTCATTGGGTAATTGTTAAGTTACTTATTGATCAAATAACTGTTCAATGTTTATGCCCCTGTTACTGTTGATAATGTGTTTTGGAAGCTAATTTCAGACAAGCTGTAGTGTAGTTCCTATATTCCCAATAGGCTCTGCGCATTGGAATAACATAAACGATAGTTTAGACGTAGGACTTAGGTCGACTAAGTCTCTATTGAATATGTTAGACTTAATTGTGTGTGCCAGCTAGCTCAGAGGTCACTAGAAACTTTCTCGAGTAAACAAGAAGGTGTTAACTTTACTGAATAGACAAGAAGGGATTTGCTTCTGACAACCATATAACATGACAACTTTGTTCCCCCTGAAATAAGGAATATCTCCAGAGTCACAGAAACAATAGATAGCTATTTCACTCAGTCAATCGTGCATGCTTCGTTTCACCAGAAGTGCAGAGAAATAGAAGGGTTATTTATTTAGCAGTCTTCTTTCTTATGCTAGAGAAATGAATTGCCACAATTGCAATACTTGTCATAAAGTAAAGTGCGTAAAGTAAAATGAGTATTATGAAATAATACTGTAAAAGCATTTATATGGTTTCTAAGTGATAAGATACTTAAAATGGATAAAATACATACAATGATAAAATAATGACTAAACGTACTCAACTGGTGTTTCTAAGATACGCCTACCCCGGTGTACCTAACCTAAGCCTAGTACATGGGAAGGAGTAGATGAGTTACAGTTTTTGCCAAGAATCTGAATCAAGAATTCTCTAAAGGTCTAATCAGCTCCGTACCTTTGGTAAAGAATGAAGGAGGTCTTGTATCTCTCTCTCAGGACTCGATCTCCCAGCAACCCGCGAGAGTGTCAGGGAAACACTGGAGCTGGATTTCCCTGCAGGAGAAAATACAGCGTCTCTCTCAGTGCACCAACAGGGAGGGTCAGCTTCCTTCGGCACTCGCATCAGCAGGGCGTCGGGCAAGTAGATAGCCGATCTGCTCCAAACCACCGTGTGTTGCTTAAGGCAGATGTTGGTATATTTATACCTGGAAGGTGCCGAGTTTGACGTAAGGTTGCACATAAGACGTCACTAAGAACTCGCAGTTCTTTCAGGACTCCAGGAGTTCTAGGACAAAGAAATACTGAAGCAGGGGGAATTCCCGGGCTGCTGGAGGCTTGGTTTGTTTAAGAACGCGTTGTGCTTTCTAGGAGTCTATGGGAGTAGCCTTACCGTATTTGGACTGCATTGGCTATGACTTAATATGGATATGATTCTTATGCCTTTACAAGGATATGATTTGATATAACCACATAAGGGCATAAATCGGGAATGTTTTAATTAGGGTCCTAGATACATTCACAACACCCACTCCACGTATAATGTCCAACATTACTAAATACTAAGCAATACTAAACATATAACGCTGCATGTGTTTTCCAGCCCACCCCAAAAATACATAGTAAGCATTTGAAATGGTATATACACGAAAAAATGAGTATAATACTGTAAGTTTTTAGTAAGCAGTGGTGTCATTCAAATAATGCATATTTTGTACATTTAGAATGTTGACTGAATGAATCACAAAATTTACATTTATGAAATGGCTCTTAATATAGAAGAGAAGGTCAAGACCATTTCATCACATATTTGTACAAGACTGTACATGTGCTAGAGGCTAAGTCAAAATATTGTCTCTAGAGGTTTAAAAAATAGAAATCTTGTTCTCTAAGAATAGTTCTACTTTAAGCAGAGTACATGTGCCAAAAAAAGGTAAATATTTTGGGGACTGGAGAAAAATAATTTCGTTTTTGGGAAGAAAAATAGTTCCAATGTTTTTTAGCAGTTTTGTTTATCAAAACTGAATGCCGAATTCAGAGTTCAGGGAACGCTGTGTGCTCGCTTTTTTTAAAAGTTATTCTCGTTGTTAGGAGAGAACATTAACTCAGAAAAGGCTGGTAAAAAATGTGTCTACAACAGTAGGTGAAAGTTGGACCAGGTCCGAAAAAGTAGAAATAGTGCATAAGTGCGAAGCATTGCCATCATCGGTGTTCAGATCAGCAATGGTCACGGAAGGTTGTACCTAGGTGCTGCTTTCATCTCATACCTCACCGCCACCTAATCGTAATGGTGAGGTCTCAACGAATGCCGTCATCAGAATGGGTAGCCGCTGGGGACAACATGTTGCATGAGCCGTAACCGAACCAAGCAAAGTATCGACATCCATAGGTACTGCTGATGGAAGTGTGAGACAGACGTCTAACACACATCCTTCTCCGCAAAGCAGGCATCATAGAACAGGTAAGATGCAATCTTGCCAGATTGGTCTGAATGAAAAAAAACAGTTAATATTCAGATCTCTTAGCCGAGCCAAGCCGAGGACTTTAGTAATCCGCTCTCGGTATTGCATTGCAAAGATCGTGTCTTCCATTGAAGCCTGAGTTTTGCCTGTGACTTTACTTGCCATATCGGAGCAGAAGGAACAAAAATAGGATTCCTGCTACTAGTCCCAGGATGAGAGGCAGGCAGCCGAACACAGAGTGTATGAAATTCGGGAAGATACCCAGGACTGCTTCAAAGGGTGCTAACAGTCCCGAAAAAATTGTCTTAAATACATGTGCGATGCCACTGGTATCTGACATGTTTAAGATTTGACTTAACATTTATACGAAATGCACGGGGCAATTTGTTGATAATAATGCATGTATCTCTGCTGCTGTCCTTGCAAATTGCAGATCATACGTTTCTCTAGATGAGGTTAAAGGCACAGTTGC
Organism: Lissotriton vulgaris; assembly: GCF_964263255.1. Classification (NCBI taxonomy): domain Eukaryota; kingdom Metazoa; phylum Chordata; class Amphibia; order Caudata; family Salamandridae; genus Lissotriton; species Lissotriton vulgaris. The sequence goes on along the minus strand of NC_141691.1, from coordinate 1,660,581,641 downwards.
TTGTAAAAGAATAGACTTCATTCTGCTTAAAGTATCAATTCTAATAGAAGAGATATTCAAAGAAGGCCATATTGCCGCCTCCATGTCTGGTTTGCTGTTTGGATACAATACTTGCATACAGCAAGTGACCCTGGAAGTAACGCTCACGAGATTGGCCGTTCCTGGCACCATGCCACAACAGCTGTGGTCACTTATTATAACATAGCTACCGTTGGAAAGCTGCTTGAAAAAAGGCACTATCTGTGTAGCAGGGGCTCCGTGCAGGTGACATGAAAGCTTATTTGATGAACCTCCGCAAGCTCCATGCAAGTTTTTTTTTTTTTTGTGTAAGACGTTTATTAGACATTGTACAAGTTACACAGCGTCACACAACAACCCGGAGGCAGGCCGCTATTAGATTGAGTTATTTCAAAAACAAATTGTCACACCTTACGATATGCCATGCAGCATCATTATATATGACGATGTTCAGCGTGGAGCAAGCGTATGTAACAGTAGCTAAGCAACTTGTCTCACATTTTTGGGGTCAATAGACGTATAGAGCACTATCAAATGATAGGTGCTGACGAGGCAACATTGCATGTATAATAGCATTTGATGTAAATAACCGCCAGTGCAGATCAGTCTACATCTACAAGCCCTTCCCCCCCCCAACAACAACAACAACAAAACAACTCAGGTGCAGAGGAGGAGTATCGAACAGGCATAGCGGCACTTGCGTGGAAGGATCTATGCATTCGGGCAAGACGTCACCCTGCAGATGTGCAGACAGCAGCAGGGAGCACAACGGGTAGGCAGCATTCAACTACACGGGGGAGGAGGGGGGGAGCAGACCCGCACAAGGGATCACCCGGCCAGGGAAGGGGTACCGCAATATGTGGAGGTATATCAACACATAGGCTCAATCAGGGCACCGATAATTCTAACTTACATCCATGGAGTACTACCATACTCAGGTCCTACCCCAACATGAGGCCCTAGGTGCAAACTTAAATATGTCAACCCATATCATCAGAGATCTCCACTGTGGGTGAGTGCCCAGAGGCTGTGGAATCTGCAAGCTCCCGCGACCACTGCATGAATGGCTCCCATATGTCTTTAGGCCTGGAAGCGGTGGGCATCGACTTCCAGTAGTGCTCAAGCTGCGCGTTTCCATATGTTACATCCTGCACCCACGCAGCGAATGTAGGCAACACCTTGCGACCCCAGTGCACCGCTACCTGTCTCTTAGCATAAAGGAGCAATAGCGCATGTAACTTCCTGTTCCCGGGTAAAGTGTCCTGAACATATCCCAGTAGACCCAGAAGTGGGGATGGCTCGTCAGTTCTGTGCAGAATTTGATTAATGGCAGTGAAAGTGCTGGACCCAAACTCCTCGAGCCTAGGGCAGCTCCATGCCACATGTAGGAAGGATGCATCAGCGCCACCACATTTCCATCATGTGGCGTCCTCTCTGATGCCCATGCGGTGCAACAACATCGGTGTGCGGTAGTACCTATGTAGGAATTTGAAATGCACTAATCTCAATCTCTAATTGGGTGATAGTGCTGTGAGTTGTCTACAGCAGTACTCCCATTGCTCCTCCGTTAGGGGCGTCCCCAGGTCATCGCTCCAGGCTTGCATAGAAGAGGGCACAGTAATCGGGAATTGCTCTTGCATGCAGTTGTACAGCCGAGACACCAGCTTCTTAGGAGAGGGTCTCAAAAGCAAGTTTTGTAGGGCAAGTAGCTGCGGTGGTTCCTCTGGTAATTGGGGCCACAACGCCTTACAGGATTCCTTGAGGGAGTGATACAGGAGTAGGTCAGAGAATGATTCAGATTGATCTTCCGCGCATACGCCCAGATCTCTGAAGGTCCCGTTTGGATATAAGTCCGCAAAGGTGTGTAGGCTTTGCCCTCGGAGTGTGAGGGCTCCGCCCCTATCGCGCAAGCAGGGCATCATTGGGTTACCACGCAGCGGGATGGCTGGTGCGTAGAGTAGGGGGAGCTTCGCCCTATTGCGTAATTCGCGCCATGACCAGCGGAGCATGTCCACTGTGTCCACGTCTTTCGATGGGCGTGAAACCTTGCCATACAGTGCTACGCTCAGTGGCGACGGGGCCGCTACAGCCAGCTCCACTGCGACATGCGCCTGGTAGGGGGTGGGAAAGGCCCAGAAATGCAAGAATTGTGCCTGCGCACAAAGCGAATACAATTTCAGGTCAGGTGCTCCAAGGCCGCCTTGGCGCAACGGGAGCGTGAGCAACGCCCAAGATGTCCTCGCCTGGCCACCAGCCCACACAAGTGTCAGCAACAGCGACCGTGCACGCGCATGGAAGTGAGCTGTCAAGGGCAATGGAATATTCACAAACAGATATAAAAATTTGGGGAGAACCAGCTCCATGCAAGTTAATTCCTTGACACAGAAAAGTACCGCTTAGTGAATTTTTACAGTTATTACCACTAAGAAATACCTCTTTCTTGCCCCCACTCCAACATCTATGTGTATAAGGCAAATTCCAGGTTGACTTGATGTACCCTTTACCCAACCTTTTATACAGGCCTGCTGGTATATACTTTTGGCAGTATTGAAACTGAAAAGTCGTTATCGGAATTGTAATGGTGCCATTCAAGGACAGGTTTTTCGGAGACTGTCAATGGCAATCTTTCTAGTTTTTCAATGCTCAGCACCGTATAGTCTTCCCCTCTTTGTGCCAAAGAGATTTGTTTATCAGTAAGGTTAAAGATAGAAAATAATGACCTTGTGTTGATTAGACGCCATGGCACGTAGCCTGAACGCAGATTTTGTAACGTCTAGCCTAACTGTACAATAGAACGTAATTGGGACTGGCCATGTTGTAACATTAGCATATCCTGTTCTATTATATCAATAGCAGATGATACAATGCTGTCCAGTGAATAAATTCTGGAGGACAGAGTTGTTAACCCATTTTCCACTACAGACAGTGATTTTTCCAAATGAATACGATCAATTTCTCGTATTTTTTCAGCAGTTTCAATTTGTGTTACCTTCCAAGCTTCGTTGTAAGCTGCGTATATACCGGCGTATATGAAACATTTTTGACGCAGTTTGCGAGGTCCCAGTAAGAAACCTCGCAAGTCATCACCTTCTTTAAGTAAAGTCAAGTGTTGCTTAATTTCGGGTAGTGTGGATTTCGGTAGCCATTCGAGGCATAGTTTTCCTACACTGTATGTTGTTATGATCCCTGGATGTTGTCTCTGGGAATATCTTGGGTCTGGCCTGTTCTGTTTGAACCCCTGCATTTTGTTCAGGAATCCATCTTGACAGTTATTAGTGTCTGTGGGCCAGATCAACCATTTTCTCCAATCAGGATTAGTTCTGTTTTGTTTTAAAATATAGGACACGTCTAACCCCTCATCTGTAGTATTATTTCTATCAGGCATAGGCTTCGGTATAGATGGGTTGTTTAAATCTTTTATCTTGGCTGGGCCAAGACAGGTCGTTTGTTGAATGGTGTTATTCAGGAACATTATTTGTTCTGGGATCATGCAGGCTCTGAATAATGATTCTAGACCTTGTACCTGCCATTCTTTTGTACCCCAGACAGTTTTTTCTCAATGTTGTTTTTCCAACATTCAAAACCAAATGTAAATATTTTTTCATAACATTTTTCAGAATATATCAGTTTAGTGTTTGTCAACATGTTTTTCATTCCTGTCTTATTCATAATTTTAAAATAAAACGTTTCTGGATCAGTGATATTAAACCCTGAGAAGTATGTGAATTTCTCATAAAACGTTTTCGAACTGCCTTTTGGCGGAGTTGGACAATGTTCCCATTGATTATAACTGAAAACATATGCACACTTGGGCGCAGGACACAGGCCGGGAGCTGTCGGACAAGAACTGGACCACGATATTGGAACACCCTAGACGGGTATCGCGTAATGCCCGGTTTAGATTTATTCAGGGGATGGTTCTATATAGGGCATACCTGACCCCTATGCGACTACATAAAATGTTCCCTCAAACTCTCCCCACGTTTGCCCGCGCTGCAGCGAGGAGCTGGCTGGGCTCCTTCATATGCTGTGGTTATGCCCGCGACTTCGAGAGTATTGGGTAGGGATATGCCATATACTGCGAATGGTCACGACCCTGCCAGTGCAGGAGGAGGTGCTGTTCTGTCTGCTGGGGCTGCACAGACGACCTAAGGCACTGAAAGCCCAATTGAAACTCCTAGACCTGGCATTGTTGTTAGCCCTCAGGACGATTACAATGAGATGGAAGTCCCCTAGACCACCGGGATACACATATGGCAGGCAGAAGTGCTCAGATGGGGGAGGGCGGAGGGGGCAACACTTAGGAGTGAGGAAACACGTGGTCTTGAAAATTCCCCATATCCCAAGAATGGGAGACTATGCTCATCACACTGGAGAGTGAGGACCTAACCCAGACAGCTGGTACCGCACTGGGAGATTAGTAGGGAAGGGCCACAAGAACTGCGGGGAGGGATAAGGTACCCCAGATACTCTCACGTCACAACCGATAACACCCCAAGATGTAGCACACGCTGACGCCTACAATAGCCGAAATAGCCCAATTTTCATCTAGATATCTGGAATTGTTAAACCGCCAGGGGATGGGAAGTTCAAGATGACAAGTGGGTGGGGGGTGGAGGGTGGGTTACGGAAAGTTTGGATACTTTAATGTATGTTCTCACGCTGCTGACGTTCAGGAGACTAGAAGAAAGAATTATGTTGATATCACTGCTACTGTTCCCCAATAATTTCACTGTAACGAGATAAGGGGATATGCAAGGGGTGAAAATACAAAACACCAGCTGGTGGATCGTCATGGTTAATTGTGATGTACAATTTTGAATACTACAGCTGTGAATAAAGTGTTTAAAAAAAAATAGCTGAAAACATTTCTAGGTTTAGCAGATTTATGCAAATAATGATAACCAACATGATTAAAGCAATACATTTCTTTATAATTCGATGTACCTTGTAAATAATCATGTTCTGTAAATTTTGCTGACATTTCTAAATCTGACATCATATTATTAATATTTTCAAAGTCCCAATCATCAGAGAAAGTACTAGATGATACAAAGTCACTTAAAGAAATCTTGAACTGATGTGGATATTTCAAGAGTTCAACCGGGCCATAGATTTCATAATCAGTATGGTCCCATGCTACACCACCAGGTATAGGAATGGCTGTGATGTTCACTGATGATAGTTCTCTTTTTTCAATGTGAGAGGATCTGTGAGATTTTAGAACCAAGTTGATGTTCTGACTTGCTGTGTCCATTGTACTGTATTTTCCATCAATCATTCTTCCCAAGCTTAAAACTAAGATGAGCCAGAGCAGGAGGAAAAGTACACCTAACACAATCCACAGTTCAATCCAGGGTGAAATCAGATATATATCTCCAAGTTGATGAACGAGTTCTGTAATTTTGTCTTTGAAAGTTTTGTTTGCTGGCTTGTCTCCATGTTCACTTGGATCATCAGAAAAGTCATCGAAGTTGATAAAGTAGCCAGATGCAGTTCTGTCAATTGTTGGAATTGCTTCCGGATTTTCATTAATCTTTTGATTTGCTTCTTCCTTTGTCTTATTAGAATTGTCTGAGGCTACATCATTGTAGACAGGTGTTTCTTGACGAACTGTTGCAATTTGGGTTTCAAGAGGCACAAGTTCCATGGCTTTGTTGCATAGTCCTTTTTTATTCACTGCAGGTTCATCAAATGTGATTAGTCTTTCAGTTTGAACCTCTTGTATTGTAGCAAGGTTTGGTCTTCTGCTATATCTTGGTAGTCCATTGGGTCTACTACTATTATTGGCCACATGGTTGTGGTTTTACCAGGTCGATTGATACAACTCGGTTCTCTTTTTTACCAGCAAGGGGCGGTAGTACTACTGATCTTGTTCCGCTGATAGCTAAGACAGGTACTGCTTTTCTGTAAGAAGGCCCAAATTCCTTCTTCACCGCGATCTTTTCTCTGACCAGATCCCCAATCTTTGGAATCTAGACAGGTCTTGCTGGGACAGGTGTTTTTCTTCAGTGGCCATTGGCTTTAGCATTGTGTTACTTAGACTTCTTCTTGTTTCATTCAAGTCCTGTAAAACAGCCAAACGATCTTTGATATCAAAAGCTTTTTGTTCCACCACTGAAGTCTGACAATCGAGGTCGTCGATTATCATTCTTGTACCAAACAAAAGTTCATACGGAGTGATTCCCCCCAGAGAATTTCTTGGCAGATTGTTAAGACTACGTTGGACACTTATTAGATGTTTGACCCCCCCATCACCCGAACCTAATACCCTCGCTGTTATAGATTGCTTTATGTCACAGTTTTTTCTCTCCACTACCGCATTTCCCTCAGGATGGAATGGACTAGAGTACCGCAATGCAATGCCCAAGCTGGCCATGGCCTCCTTGTAAGCTCGAGAGCTAAAAGCAGGACCCTGCTCAGAATGTAGCATGCCAATTGCGTATGTGCTGATAAAGACTCGCAAATCTCTTATAACAGTTCTGGCGTCAGCCGAGCGCTGGGGCCACATCCAAATGAAACTCGTCTTAATATTTATGGGATCACATTTGTCCTGTTGGACGCCTGCGTGTAGATAGTCTAATGCTGTCTAATAGAGGTGTCTGGGCTGGTCTTATTGTGCTTGAGTCAGATATCTGGTCCGGTTCATAACTGCGATCTCTGTTGCAGTATTGACAATCCATTGCAAAGTTATAAACTTGCACGCTCATTCCCGGCCACCAGTATTTTGATTGCAATTCTATTAGGGATTTCAGGAACTCTTGGTGCCTCAGACCCATTCCCATGTGTGCTTCCTGAATCAGGTAAGCCCTCCGGTTCGTGTTTGGAATTGCTCTATCCCCCACTCCAGGGATTTGAGCAAACAGAACAGAGTTCGCATCAATTATGAATGTAATTCCGAGTGGATAGTTTAGAGGTAACGCCACATAATTGCCTTCCATTGAGGCTCTTACTGCTAGTAGCGTTTCTCTATCTATTTGTTTTTTAAACGCTTTTTTGTAGCTACGGAAGCTGATTGACCAGCTGCTGCTGTGGCTTTATTAGCCAATGAATTCCCTGCAACGTGAAAGCTATCACGTTGAAGACTCTGCGTATGTATCATGTGAGTCTTTTGTAGTTCTTTCTGCAAAAGAACTACTTGTTCCCAAAGCATTTTATGTTTGATTGTGCCACCTGTCTCATCTTTGTAACCGTTTTTAATCCAGGTCTGCATGGAATTATTGTAAGATTCCACGCAGTAATGCGAATCGCACATTATTAATGTGGGGAATTCGCGATCTGCATTTTCAAGCGCCATCTTCAAAGTTCGTAGTTCAGCTCGCTGAGCTGTACAATTTCTGATTGATTCAGTTTTAGTGACCAATGGTCTGAATTTACCTAAGCACCAGCGACCTTTAACAATCGCACACGCTGCATTTTGAACTTTTTTATCCACAACATAGTGTTGTGATAATCTATCTGTGTAGAGTACACAGGTGGACTGTTCCAGAGAATTTTGATCGACAGAGGACATTCTTGTTCATATTATAGATGTTCTAGCTTTTTCATGTTGGGATCAAATGCGTGTATCACGTCAGTTGAGCAAGAGAATTAACCCATTGTATCCATCTCGGATGTAAGGCTTTAGCATTTGGAATGCTTGCTCTTGTTACTGCTTCCAAGGCAGTTACCGGTGTAACGATTATTATACATTTACCTTGTGCAAGGGCTCTTTCTTTTGCTACAGCAGTTTGTACCGCAGTTAGAATTTTTTCAGTAGAACTGAATTTCATTTCAGCTTGTGTGTACAAGTGTGATTTATAAGCTATTGGTACCATTTCTCCCCCATTAGAGGTCAGGTGTGTAAATCCGCATCTTCCTCGGATGACTCGGATTACAAGGTTGCGTTCGTTTGCGCGTGTTTGCAGTTTTGTTTTAGTTAACATGTCTGTTTGTAATGATCTTAAAATTTCTGTGTGTTTTTAGTCCAATTAATTGGTTTGAAATGAGGGTTTATTAGTTCGTAGAGCGGTTTAACCCTCTCTGCATAATTTAGAATGTAAGTTCTTCCGAAGTTCAGGAAACCTAGAATTGATTGTAAGTTTTTCAGCGATTTTGGAGCTTGAAGTACTGCACACTTCTCTAAGAAGTTGTCTGATAGGCTTTTGCCTTCACTTGATAATTCATATCCTAAAAATAGGACAGTCTGGTGGGAAATTCGTGACTTTTTTAAAGTTAAATATGTACCCTTCAGATGCGAACCCTAGTATGATGGTGTTCACTTTTTTCAAGTGTGTCTCCAGGTCATTGTCTGTAAGATAGATGTCATGGAGAAGTGTGGCTCAGGGGTTAGAGGCGGCAGACCCGGAAGCTGAGATTGGCCCTGGACCAGGGTTCAATTCCCCGCCTCGGCGGGTCTTCGGCTAAAAATTCCACGGACTCGATAATTCTCGCTCCGGTGCCTTCTCGACTCACGGGCTCACACTCTGCGACTCTGGGCAATAGCTTGCTTAATCTCCACAACGGCCCCTCGCGGCGGGATGCCTGGCTTTCACCTTGTGGATACCCTGCCGGGGTTGTCTCACAGGGGAATACCAGGACGGGTTCCCTAAGCAAGCGCCGGGACACCCACTGCGGGTAGCTGTGCGCTATATAAGCTCAAATACATTTACATCGACATAAGAAAATGCCTCATCATCATATATTTGTAGTAACTCTGTTACCCTGGCTAAAAATAATCCTGGACTATTCTTGGATCCCTGTGGGAGACGACAAAATTGCTTTTGGGCTCCCATGCTGGAGAAAGCGGTTAAATACCTGCTTTCTGGTGCAATGTTTTGACAGAAGAAACCATTTGAAATATCTAATGTTGTTTTATTATTTTTTGCGCACGATATTATTCATTAGTGCTGCACTGTGTGAATTTTGTACTGCAAATGTTTTATACAGGAGTTTAAGTGTCTGTAATCCAATACTAGACGATATGAATTGTCTGGTTTGGAGACAGGAAACAAAGGATTTTTCATTTGTGAGGGTCATGTTTCAATCACCCCCTGGTACTCAAGTTGATCTAAGATCTCCCTGACTTGTTTTTTAGCTTCTTGCTTAACAGGATACTACCTTTGTGCAGTAGGTTGATTTTTTAACTGGATTTTATGGTGAGGAGAATCCTCATCCCATCCTACATGATTTTTATATAATGCAGGGGCTTGGGCCACTGCCAAATTTCTTGCATATGTGTATTTTTTATGAATTGGAATGTGATTTGAGAAGGCAGGCATAATCATTTCTTCATGAGGAGGAGAAGTGCACAGCTTGGGTTTGTTTGCTAACAGGTTGCGAAAAGGTTTAGAAAGTTTTTAACATTTGAGGGTGCCGCCCGGGTGGCGTCTCTTGTCAATGGCGCCCACTGAAGTAGTCTTAATTATGATTCAAATGAAACAATGAAACAATGGAAGCATCCCCTGGCGCTCCACTCTAGATTTTCTGGAAACATCCAGAATTCCTCAATTGTAAATCATGACTCATATGCGTGTTTTATCCGGATCAGTCTTATTTTATTCATAAATCTGTCTGTATGTCACTGCGATTTATTATTTGGGCTTTTTCATGTTCAAAAAAACAACATATCCTTTAGTCCAATGCATTTCGGGCTGTAGAGCCCTTCTTCGGGGACCATGAGACTGAAAGCAAGGCAAAATAACAATACTTAGAATGTCATGTGCTTGATACAAGAATACATTCAAAAAATCGGCCGAAATGCATGAATATCGCTGAAAAGTCTGCAATATTCATGCATTACAGAGCAAATGCTCTTAGCCATGTTATCCACCTACCATTGGATACATGGCTAAGAACTGCTCAGGGGCAGGTGTTAGCTTTTGGAGATATTTGCGCCTAGCGCGAATATCTCCAAAAGTTGGTAATAGGAGATAGCGATGTTAGCGACTGTTTCCAGTCGCTAACATCTTGGCACGCCCACTGCATGTCATTAGTGATAAATATCACTGACATGCAAAGCGGGGCCCAAGATGGTCGCTATCTCCTACTAGCTGTCGCTAACTGGTGTTAGCGACAGCTAGGTAATAGGGAGATAATTTTATCTCCGCTTTCTTGGCTTTTAAAGCCGAAAAAGCGGAGATAACCCCCCTTGATAATATGCCCAACAGAGTAGCTAACACCTCCCAGACCTTGTTTTTCACCTACAAACGCTTCTTTTTACTCCAGCGAAACTAGCCTCATTTTCCACAGATCATTCGTCAGATTGCTGGTCATGTAAAAGCTCCTCAGCTGATTTAAAACATATGCTTTTTGATTGTCCTTCTCCTTCCCGTTTTTGGCTTTCAGTTTGGTCTCAAATTAATAAAATGTTTAATACCCAAGTCCAATTCTCCATTTCCAACATCTTTTTAGGCTCATTATCATCCTCCTGGCAACATTCAACCCCCACCCCCTCACTCATTGATCTGCTATTAGTGATAGCCCTTCATCTAATTACCTCTAACTGGAGAAAATCACTTTTAGGGCCTGGTGTTTGTTTTCATCATAGATTAGATACAGGCAGTGTCACCCCCATCTTTTTATGTATTAAAAGAGATATTTTATGGCTCCCCTTATCCTCAAATCTATCAAATTTAGCCTCAGCCTCTTCCACTATAGTTAACACTTCGGATGAAGTTAGGAAACCTCCGTAATTTTTGTTGTCTTTTATTTTTATACTCCTGATGAAAGTTCTCCAATATCACTCTTTTTTTCTTCGCATAGCTTCTTTTGTATATATTTCATAATGTATTTCACAATATTACTATTGTTGTATTAGGTTTTAATTCAGGTAATGTTTACCCTTCTTGTTTTCCTCCCTTCCTGCTTTGTCTCCCCCCTCCCCTTCCCCCTTTTTAATAATCATAGCAGTTTTCCATTGACTTTTGCCTTTATATTATTTCTTTCTCTGTATGCTTTCTCTTCAATAAAATTTAAACTTAAAAAGAAAATTGATTTTGTGACCGATTCCATCTTTATGGGTGTATTTGCCCCAAGAATTTAGCCCAGGCAGCTTTTGACCCAATTATAAATAGTTTAAGTGGTGGTATATAGACGATTACATGGAAATGCTTCCGTGTCGAGAATGGAAGGTACAATGCAATGGTTCCACTTCTGGTTAACAGGTAAATTGTCAGTACTCAGTTTTATTTTTAGTACTTTTTTTATTCACAAAGTAGAACTATTTGCCCCTCAATGTCTAGTCTTCTATCAACAAACGTGCGCTGTCTCAATCATAATTCTGTGTGAAGGCGTGGCAAAGAGTAACATTTTTTTAGCCGATGGTGAGATATAAGCAGACATGCTCATCTGAGTCAATGGTGCTGCCACCTATAGGCGATTATAACTTTGTGATCTCAACGATGACAGTAGTCGATATGTTATTTATTGGGCGATTAATAGAACTAAAACTTCCATAGTGGCAGCGTAACCCCACGAAAAGGATGGATGCTGAAGTACTGCTAGCGCTTCGCTGATGACCAGTAAAAACCCTCATTTTCTTATGGTGATCTGGAATTTTATTAATGATTGGAACAAAAGTCTCCCTGACTGAACAGTATTACAGCAGAAAGGTGAGCTTACAGTCTCTTCCCCTCCTAATTGTACTGAAGCCCATCATGCATTTTGCCCCTCTCTCGTGTTTATTTACATATTAACAGACAGAGAGAAAGGTTGACACTCTGCCCCGGAAAGTTTTAGTATTGCAGACTCGCTTTTGTATAACGCTGACTATTTAAAATGCGTATCTCAATGCAACCGCTTCAAGTGTTCGTGTTCCGCGTCAAACTGGTTGGAATATCTATCATATTACGAGCTGTTGAATGAACACACAAAGCACGATAGCCTAACTATAATAGTGTGAGGCTGCAACTTATGCCGATTAACAGAGTATGGCGCAAAAACGTTTAACATTATGTGAGTAGATCGGATTCATTAAAATATATATTAATGCCTGTAGTGATAAAAGAGAAATGCAAGGAGAGTTTCTATGCAGATATTTTGTAAAGGATTGTGAGGGACGCGGCTGTTGCTCACATTCTTAGGGTGCTGCAGAGTTGCTTAGGTCGATCGGCAGCGCAATTGGGCTGTTAGCAGTATTGACCAATAATCAGGCCACACTGATGTTTAAAGCGTAAAAGGCTATTTATTAGGACCAGGCTGCACAAACATAAACAACCCCCCAGAAAACATTAAACAACAACAAATCCCCCCCAATATAGACTCAACCTTCATACACTCCGGACTCACCTTCCATTCCATTCCATGACCCATTCTGTTCTTCATCCCTATCTTCATATCTCTCTTAGCATTCTGGCATTACACTCATGCCTGCCGCCCCCCCCCATCATTTACTCTTCCCCCCCACAAGAGGTGGGTGTGCCTGCTAGTGACTCCCCCACCCCTCCCAAGTACTGCCAACTAGGGAACCCCCTTTAGGGCAGTTACCTGCCCCCGGGAACCTACTGTGCATCTTTCACCCCCATTCTTTCAAGCATTCCTATGACACCATATCGCCTCGTTCCACAGCTTGCTCACCACATCTCTCACTTCCATCATATAATACGCATTCCCTAATGTCGAAAGATGCACACCGTCATCCCTAAACAGCAGTCTTTCTTCCAGTCGTAGTCCAGGGTGTTCTATCACCTTAATATCTCTGTCCTCTCAAAAAACCTCATAGCTCTGTTCAACTTCCTGCAAGCTTTCTCAACTGCCCCATGCTTGATCGCCCCTCTCCAAATCCTTCTGGGGACAAATTCAGTCCATGCAATACAAGTCTCAGATAATTTCTGTTGCATCACCTCCAAGTCTCTTTGCATGAACTGTAAGAGCACCAAACCTGACAGCTGTATCAAGTCATTTTCCCCCAAATGAATAATCAAGAGATCCGGGCATCCTTTCTGTGGGACCATCTTCATGAGCCAGGACAATAGTGCCCCCCCATAGCATCCCCCCTTTCCCCCACCAATGTACCTCATGTTGTTGTCCTCTGAGTCCCAGGTTACGGCCGTACACCTGTTGCTCTGCATATTTGGAGGCCCAGTGCACGAACGAATGCCCAACAATCCATGTGACCGTCTTGGCCCCCGGGCCACCCACGCAACTTAAGAGAAGAAAAAGAAATTAGTACACATCCTGAAACACAGCCCTCCAACACCCCTCGGTCCCACATTACCCCAAAAACCCGGACCAGGACCCTACTTCCGGATATAACGCTCACAACACTGAGACTTCCACCTGCCAATCCGCCGGATCCTGTCCCATGACCAAACCAACCGTGCAGTTTGGCCTTACACTGATCCGCTCCAGGCACCAATCTTTGGAACCACTGCCACTGCGAACGAGACAAAGCATCTACAATGTCATTATTCGCTCCAGGGACGTGCTTGGCTCGAAAAACCACATTCAACCTCAGATACTTCAGCATGAAACTCCTCAACAAACGCAGCACTCTCAAATCTCTCGCCCGCTGCAGGTTGACCAACTCGACCTCAGTAATATTGCCCACATGGAAAAGCACCGACCTGTTCTGAAACTCCAATCCCCACACTTCCAAAGCCACCAACAAGGGAAAAAACTCCAGAAACGCAATGCTCCTCCCCTGCTTCACCCAATGCACCGGCCACTCCTCTGCGCACCATCGGCCATTCTGAAAGATGCCAAAACCGGCTGCCCCGGCTGCGTCAGAGTAAATTTGGATTTGCCAGACCATCCTTTCCTCCAAAAAAGATGAGCGACACCCAGTTGAAGTCAGTGAGGAACGTCAGCCATGTCCGTAAGCCAGCCCACACTCCCATGGAAATCCAAACCCTGTGATGTGGTACGACTGCCTCCGAGATGACCATGCTGAGCCGCCTGCAGAACGTCCGTCCAGCCCTCACCACCCTTCAAGCAAAGTTCAAGAAGCCCAACAGTTGATGCACTGCCCTCAATGCTATACTCTTCTCACCAATCTCCCACAGCAAACATGCTTGAATCTCCTCCACCTTTGTCTGCGGGAGGCGAGCCATTCAGTGAATGGAATCCAGCTCAATGGCCAAAAAAGTCAGACAGCAGCTGGGCCCAGCTGTTTTTTCCGGCACCAAAGGGACTCCAAAATGCTGCGCCATCCCGTGAAACTGTGGACAGGGCCCTGTCATAGTCCCCTGAGAGATCTTTCCCCAGGAAGAGGAAGTCATCCAGGTAGTGAGTTAATCTGTGTAAAAGCCCATTGCAAAAATGTGCTAAACATCTCGAAAAGCGCACAGGAAATGGCACACCCCATGGGCAAGACCTTGTTCACATATATGGCCCCTGCAAACTGCATCCCCAGCAGAGAGAAATCTGCAGGGCGTATGGGCAAAAGGCAGAAAGATGATTTGATATCATACTTAGCCAGTTCCGCCCTTGGCCCACACACCTGCACAAGGTGGATCGCATCATCAACCGACGCATAGAGGACCTGGGAGTCTACCTCGGTAATGAAATCGTCCACAGACTGTCCCTCCAGCCACAAGAGGTGATGGATCATGCAAAACTCACCCTCCTCCTTTTTTGGCACGACTCCCAACAGGGAGATGATCAAATGTTCGAGAGGCCAATCCACAAACGGGCCCACCACCCTGCCTTCCTCCACCTCTTTCTGAAATGTTGCCGCCACCACCCCCGGCAATTCTTTAGCCGACTTGAGATTGGCCGCCCACCTTCGCACCCTCGGCCCCTGATAGCCCAGTCGAAAGCCCTCTGTGAAACCCCACAGCAATTTCAAAGCTGCCTCCCTGTCCGGCTAACACGAGAGCCACGGGGCCTTCACCTCCACCCTAACCGGAGTAGGCGCTCTTCTGTCCAGGCTGCCCCCTACCCTTCGCATTTGTGTTTTGCCACTGCTCCGAAGGCATGACCAAGGTGAAACATTAAGTGACGGCATGCCGGCCCCCACATTTGGAGCACTCATGCTTGAACTTGCAAGGGTACCGCGAGCAATATCCCTTGTTGTAGCCCCAGCATGCACCCGTAGTGCTGGTGCCAGGCTTAGTTGTTTGACTGGTGTTTCCTGAGGGTGCAGCAGCCCCTCCCGCCCCAGACTGGGCAGGCTGCGGCGGAAAGGACTGGTAAGGAACCAGTAAACCACTAGCTGTGAGCTTGGACGCCGACGAATGCGTTGACGCCATCCACTGCATCCACAGTTCTGATCAATTTCTCCCCAAGGCTTGTCGGGGTTAACGCTAACTCGGGCCCGGAACTCCTCGTCATAACTCAACCAGGCTAACCCTCCAAATTGCAACTGTGCCTTCCTTATAATATCCATGTACTTCAAAAGGAGGATGGCCCTGTCCAAATGCTTCTCGAAAATATATACTTGCGTAGATTAGAAAGGCCGACGTCCAGTTCTCCATATTGACTGGCACTCTGGGCCGCCTGGTTAGCTCACATTCCTCCTCCTTAGAGCCCTCTTTTGCCTGCACCTCCCTATGTAATAGCTTGAACACGTCTACATATTTGTGCTTCTGTTGTAAATAAAACAGCGATAATGTTAAGCATTCGCCGAAGACAAATTGTTGTGTCTTCAGTGTAGTTTCCCGGTCTTTGATTATTTTACGGCCAGACTCCATTTTTTTTTCTGGCCTCCATCTTGTAGGCTACATCATGCCATGTGCTCGCCACGAGGCAAGTCCTACCTCACTGACCGTCACCCCTGGAGTTTGCCCAGCAACAAGTTATAAATAGTTCCAGACTATCTAGCGCATGCTCAGTACGTGCAACATCTGTTTCTGATTAGAGGGGATTGGAATGTGCATTCGGGGGGCTTCATGAACCGTTAACTCCACCCATGTATTGATTCTGTTCAAGAAATATCCTTATATGGTTGTAAATCATACTCTTGAGCTGTAACCGCCCATTTATGAGCCCCTTCTCCCCTTCTTTGTGTATAAAAGGGGACCGCGTGTCCATGTTCTGTGCGCTACCTTGTACAATACTGAAGGGTGTTGTGTGGGTTGTAGTACCACCTTTAAAGGTTTATTAAACTTTGTCTTTGTATTTCCAGTTTCCGTGCCAATTTCTTATATAGTCTGAGGACTACTTGCGTACAGAAGAGCGAACCTTTCGCATTTGCGGGCCTGGCTGAGGCCTGAACTCATCGATTGGCGCCCGTCACGTGGGGCTCATCGGCGACTCGGATGCTCGAAGGACTGGTCGTGACGAAGGATTGGAAACTTGCCGGGGACGTGATCACTGCCAGCGGCGCTTTTAGTCCTGGCATCCCGAGGTATTCTTCCTTCCCTTCCGATCTGACCGTCTGGGTGGCGCCGGTCCTCGACTGAGATCTCTTCTGTCGGTTTGCCGTGTAGTGGCCGTTTGGGCAAATTCAGAACTTGGCAGTTGGAATCTGGACGCTCTTGATTGGTAAGAATCATTGTGCGATACTTACCCCGAGCCTTTGATAGTCTTGATTGGCAAGGCAGTTTTAGGATACGCTTGCCCCGACTAACTTGTTTGAATTTGAAATTGACTAGTCATTTGTGAATGTGTCTATGATTGTGATATATGAGTTGCAACCCATATAGGCGGGCATTGTGGGGAAATTTCTCCTGACCTATGAATTTGAACGGCGCAACGTTTTAAGTGCCATTTCATTTGTAATATCGCATATTCAGCATTATTTTGAGACATGCCCGTTTTTAGCGCACTTCGTAAGTGGTGCTGCTGTTTTGGAAATGACCGGTTGGTACTCGAAGAATCACAGCCGGCTCCCCCGGAGGGAACACCGAATAGAGATATGTATGTGAAGTTTGGTCTTTCCCCTATAATGTACAGCACGTTGTGGAGGAAATATACCAAGAAGGATCCTGAGTTGCGATGGCCTATGTATGGATCGCTTGATTTGAGGAAAATTGAGTATGTGGAACAGTGTATGTGTAAGCGGAGAGTGCGCCAAGATATGTTTGAATGCATAGGTATGTGGGTGAAAGAAGTACGAGAGCGTGAGAAGCGTGAGCAAGCACTGATTGAGAAAGAGCAGAGAAAGAGTGAGCGTGAGAAAGCGCATGAGTTGAAAAAGCGTGAAGCTAAGGAGTTAGAAGAAAAGCAGGAGAAAGAACGGCGGTTGCAAATATCTGGCCAATATCCTGTTCGCCGGCCACTCTATCCTGTCCTTAATAAATCGGATGATGATTTTTCGTTATTAGATCGTTCACCCCCGCCCTACGCTGGCCCGTCCGCCCCGAATGGAGGAGATTCAGATTCCAGCCCATCCGATCAGAAGAGGGATAGGCACTCTATGTTATCGGTCGATCGTATGGCTGATTACTTATCGGGTCACCAAAGATACTGTGTCTTTAACTGATGTGTTAACTGAGCTTGAAACATGGGAGGATAGAGAAAGACTGTATTTTGTTAGTTTTCTTTCTGATGAAGTAGTGACCGCCTTTCGGAAATACTCCGATGTTCTTGAACCAGAGGATGTGGTAGCTGATGCTAAAGAATTACGTAAAGGTCTGTATTGCTTTGCCCACTTGCGTAATCTGAACTTACGCACACCACTTACTCAAAGAGAAACTCCAACACTCCACTGGAGGTAAAAATGAGCTTTATTAATATTGTAGGCAAAGGCAATAAGTCACTGCAACTAAGAAAGTCTTAGGCACCGAGTGAAAGGCAATAAACAATGAATACACCACACTATATACATAAATATGAAACTGTGAATACAGGTATATAAACAGTTAATGTACAAAGCACCTCACCAGATTCATTTGCAGCACCGGAGACTTCAACATCCCTAGGCCAAGCACTGAACACCAGGTCGGGAACCCCCAGACCGGCAAGCTCAGGGAGTAATCTCTTCGGGCACCAAAGTTGTCCCGCGAGTGCGTCCACTCCAAGACTGAGTTCCTGAGCTCCACCTCACAGACCCCGCTTTTTATAGCTTAAATCAACCTGTTCGAGAAGCCTCTTGCAGGCGCTCTCGCCCATCTTTTCACAAGTGCTGGCCCCCATCTCTGCATCAGACCCACCCAGACAGACCTGGCCAGATTCTGTTTAGGCGGTGTCGAGGCAAAAGACATTCCTTTCCCACTCTCCGGCCTTGGAGACTGGCACGGCCATCCTCCCTCTGTTCTAGTGATAAGTATGGAATGCATGAAAACACTCTGAAGGTACAACGTAACCTCACGAGGCATCCTCACGAGATGCCTCGCACCTGCTTGTACTGGTTTACGTGAATAACATGTTTATGTTACTGCTAAAGTGTAACTCCAGGTCAACGCAGCTCAAGATGGAAGTGCGTTGCAACAAAATGGAAGATCAGAGCATTGCATGGAATCGAGGTCAACATATGATTTAGCACGTGTAAAATGGCAAATGCAACACAAGGTCTTTTTCTTTCTTCCCAGGTGCCCGATGCAGTTCGACGACTTTTTGCGTTACGGGATGAAATGTTTCGACTCCGGGAAGAGATACGGAAACGGAAGGCCGGCGACGAGTCTTCGGGCCTGTCTGGTGCCGGGAAGCAGTCACCCATCTTTCATTCAGATAAGATCGACACTGTGCATGCTAAACCGATGCGGGAGGCAGCGCCGTTGTACGTTCCCCCTAAGGGAGCGGGTACCAGTTCAGATAAGGGGTCACCTGATGCTAAAGAGTATTTTATTTATAATTGGGTATATACTCCTTGGAATAGAGCAGATGTCATGGCATTAAAAGCAGCATTACCCGATCCCCGAAAGAATCCCGCAGCGTTTTATGAGGAGGTTGAGTGGGCTTTGAATTCTTGTACTATGACTTTGGCTGATAGTGATTTGTTTTTCGGGCTTATTCTGCCACCAGACATGTGGAGGTCGATCCGAAAGGTTGACGATCTCACGATTTTTAAAGCTAGATGGGGGATCTTGAGGATGAGGACAGGGAGAGGAAACCTGCACAGAAACCGCCCCAATCGATTTTAGATCTTCCCGCTGCCATAGTCACTAAATTGAAAACGCTTATCCCCCCTAAAAAGATTGATTGGACTATGTTAGCGTCTTGTAAACAGAAAACAGATGAATCCGTGTTGGATTTCTTTACACGGTTTGAAGAAACGTTTCACGATTTTAGCGGTCAGTCGCTTACAGACGACACGGGTCGACATCTCTTTGTCGATAAATATGTTTCAAACTTATTACCAAGTATAGCAGCTCGATTAAAAGCGAGTGAAAGTTCTTGGACTACCTCGACGCCAGCATCCCTTCTGCGATGGCTCAGTATTACGAGCGTCAGGAATTAGAAGCGAAAGGGAGTGAGGAAAAGAAAACTAAGGATTTGAAAACGAAGGTTATGTTAGCGCAAGTATATGGGCAACAGCGTAGAGGAAATGACCGGGGTGGTAGGAACTTTTCTACTCCTTTGCAGGGTCATACTGATGTGGCCCGGGATCAATGTGCGTATTGTAAAATGAAGGGACATTGGGCATGTGATTGCCCGGTGCTACACAACTTTCGCCAGGAGCGGGGGCAAGGGTCTGTAAGGGGTAGAGGAAACTTTTCAGGTCCTCGATACAACACGAATGACCGAGCTAGATTTGATTCCAATGTGCGATCCCGTGATGGGTCCAACGTTTTTGATCAACAAAATCAGTATCAAATGTCTGAATATGCACCTCCTGAACAGCATGATTCCCAGTATGCATAGGATTGCGTAGGATGGGGTAAGGAACCAGTTGAAGTGCCAGTAGATCAGAGGGGTCCTTATGTTACAGCACATGTTTTGGGCTCTACTGATAAGTTCCTGGTTGATACAGGAGCTACTCGTAGCGCTTTGTCCAGAAAATTGGTTCCGAGGGCTCCCCTGTCTGGCTCATCGATTACGTCAATAGGGTTTGATAGAACTCCTTCTGTTAGCCCACTGTCACAACCTCTTGCACTTTATGTTGATCAGTTTGCTGCACCATGTCCATTTCTCCTCTCCCCGAACACTCCTGACAACATCGTTGGCCTGGATTGGCTCAAGTATTTCCGAGCCACGATACGGTGCTCCCCTGAAGGAGTGCGTGTTATTTTGAATGACAATTATCCATCCATGGAGAGGGTTATTGGATTACGGTAGAAGCTGAATTGGCCTCTCTGCCTGAATCCTTGTAGGCTACGTCCGATACCGACGTAGGACAAATGATCATCCCTCCGGTACACATTAGTGTAAAGGAGGGAGCTGTGTTGCCGCGCCTGCCTCAGTATCGGATTTCGCAGGAGGGGGAGGAGGCGCTTATACAAATAGTGCAGGATCTGATTAAAGCCGGGGTGGTTGAAGAAGTCCCTAACAATGTGTGTAACAGTCCTATCCTACCAATTTTGAAAAAAGACACTGACACCAGGGTTTATCGATTTATTATCGATCTAAGGGAGGTTAATAAGATTGTGATACCTCAATATCCTGTGGTCTCAGATATTACGACACTTCTCACTTTGGTCCCACCAACTGCAACAACGTTTTCTGTTATTGACTTAAAGAACGCTTTCTTTTCGATCCCTATTCATCCTGACAGCCAATATCTTTTCGGCTTCACTTTGAATAACAGATCGTATAGATTTTGTAGATTTCCCCATGGCTATACTGAAAGTCCCAGTATCTATAGCCAGGCATTGAAACGACAACTAGATTCCTTTGTTTTATCTGACGGCGTGGCGCTTATACAATATGTCGATGACATCTTGTTGGCCGCCGACACCCCAGAGCAATGTGAAACATGCACTCTGTCCTTACTTACATTTTTGGCATCCCACAATCACAAAGTATCGAAAAAGAAACTGCAATTTTGTAGACCAACCTACTTAGGTCACCTTTTGTCTAAGGAGGGGCGTGCGCTCACGCCAGATCGTATTCAAGCCATTTTAGACACACCAGTACCCTCCACGCAGAAAGAAGTTCGAGCCTTTTTGGGTCTTACCTCCTTTTGTAGACAATGGATATTAGGATTTTCACACATAGTTAAACCACTGTTAGCCCTCTTGACAAAAGATACCCCAGTTCCCCTTCCATGGACAGATGAATGTGAGAATGCTTTTCACCAATGACGTCAAGCCCTTTGTTCAGCACCAGTGTTAGGCACTCCTGATTACACAAATCCCTTTACGCTATATGTGCATGAGAGAGATGGATGCACGTTGTCAGTGTTAGTGCAGATGCACGGCGATAAGCAGCGCCCTTGTGCATATTTCTCGGCAGTACTTGATCCTGTTGCCCGAGCATTGCCTGGATGTTTTCGTTCAGTTGTGGCGACAGCTGTGTCAAAACGCCAGAGTGAAGGGATTGTCTTATCTCACAAGCTGTTAGTGTTGGTCCCCCATGCTGTTGATGCCCTTTTGAATCAGACAAAGACGCAGCATCTGACTAGTGCTCGTCTCACAGGATATGAGTTGACATTACTGGCTCCCCACATAACTTTGAAACGATGCGCAACACTAAACCCTGCCACATAGTTGCCCTTCCCAACGACCCGGCCTGAGGCACAAGAGACGCATGACTGCGTCTTTGTGACCGAGGAACAGACAAAGGGTCGCATTGATTTACAGGACACACCCTTTGCAGATGTGGATGGAGAACTGTGGGTGGATGGGTCTTGTTTAAAGTTACCAGATGGAACTACCTCTGCGGCCTATGCAATTACCACATTACACACGATAGTGGAGACAGCACGCATAACACAGAAATCAGCTCAGGCAGCTGAACTGATAGCATTGATACGAGCTTGTGAGTTTAGCACAGGATTATGTGTGAATGTTTATACCGATAGCCGCTATGCTTTCGGAGTAGCGCATGATTTTGGCCTGCTCTGGAAGGAAAGGGGCTTTTTGACATCACACGGAACTCAGATTATGTATGGAGAATTAGTACACCAGCTTCTGACTGCGCTGACACTCCCTAGAAGAATAGCCATAGTAAAATGTAGTGCGCACAAGAAAGTGATAGACAAAGTGGGACAAGGAAATGCCTTTGTAGATCGAGTGGCACGAGAAACTGCGATGCAGCCTGGTGCCACTTCTATGTATGTTGTCAAGTCACAAGCTGAACGGTGGCATGATGCAAGGGAGAAGGTGCTAGAAATGCAAAAGACTGCTACTGATAAGGAACGAGAGCAATGGTCCAAAGATGGAGAACTGGACGATGAAGGTTGTTGGAGGAATAAGCAGATGGATAGGTTGAAGTTGCCTACAGCCTTCGTACAACCTATGGTTCAGATGGCACATGGGCTAGCACATGTTGGATCTTCGGCGATTGTGAAATTGCTTGCACGAGTCTGGGAGCATCCAGAGATTGCTAGCACGGCTAAAAGAGTAGTACAGACTTGCATGATTTGCCTAAAATACAATCCAGGAAAAGGGACACGAACTCCGGCAGGAGGATTTGCAACACCCACTGCACCTTTTGAAGTATTGCAAATGGATTACATTCAGCTGGAACGCTGTAATAATCTGAAGTACGTCCTGGTTGTGGTTTGTGCATTCAGTAAATGGATTGAGGCATACCCTTCTAAGGACAATACTGCAATGACTACTGCTAAGGTGCTTTTGAAGGAATTCTTTCCTCGATTTGGTGTTTGCAGATTATTGTGGAGTGATAACGGGCCCCATTTTGTGGCGGACGTTATTAAGTATGTCCTGAAGGGATTGGGCATTGTGCAAAAGTTCCACGCAGTATTCCACCCGCAATCAGCAGGATTGGTGGAGAAGTATAATGGAACTTTGAAATTAAAAATTGCAAAAATACAGGCGTCTACTTCTTTGACTTGGCCAGATGCTTTGCCTTTGGCGTTGTTGTCTATCAGATCGGTACCACACTCTCGGACAGGCTTGACACCTTATGAAATTGTCTTCGGGCGCTCCATGAACATATTGGGGGTGCCCAAACCGAGTTCAGTGTATGATGTACCTTGTGTTTTAATGAATGACTATTTGGCACAATTAACTGATAGTTTGGTTTCTATTCACCAACAGGTTCGAGAAGCACTCCCTGATCGGTCCACAGGAGAAGGTCATAACCTCCGGCCTGGTGATTTTGTTCTTGTGAAGTCCTTTGAGAGGTCGAATAGTCTGGAGCCGAGATGGTGTGGCCCTGAACAAGTTCTTTTAGCCACAAGAACAGCAGTGCGAGTGACGAATCGAAAGAATTGGATTCATTCAATTAATTGCCGGAAGGTGCAACCTGACCTGGTGGAGCCTGCTGTACTGACAGACCATCGAGACATCCTGACTACAGAGAAAGGCCTGTCGCAGGGTTTCCGTTCTCTCACAGAACTGTGCACAGAGATCTAGAACCTGGGTGAGTCAGGGTGACCCAGAACTCACCTTTGTTTCAGAAATCCCCTTACCAAGCTAGCTACAGTGTCTCATCGGTAGTAAATACTTCCCAATGACTTAGACAATCCAGAACATGAACTTAGAATACCTCAGGTATCGTGGAACATATGAACACTCTTTCGTTATATTATCATTCCAAACCGAAACTGGGAGGCAAAGAATACACGTGCAAGTTTGAAATGTTTATTTTTCAATGCAGCATTCTCAAACGCAGTATCTTGTATAATATCAACATACATATGATAAAAATCAGAGTCAGCAGCATAGTCACTAATCCATAGTAAGCAAAAGGTGATAGCATTTTATGATGCAAAAATCTATAGAATTCTGTATCACCTATATTTCGCGCACCCTAATTAGCATATTATATTATATCTAAGAAGGTCTCATCTGGGTTCTTAGCAGGGCGGACCCATACCTCTAATTCTCAGTAGGAGGAGATCACATCAACAGCTACCAGCTCTCAGCATGCTCAGCATCAAGTGTGTTGATTCATTCCCTGTAACTGTATCTTAAACCCACGTAGATCCCAATGTTGGCAGAAACATTATTTGTGTTATGACTAACGTGGTGCGAGGATCAGGCCTTCAGCAACCTTGTGTTAGGTTATTCTTAGAGTGTGCAGTTCTCAGTGTGCCGACAGTTGTACCAAGTGTACCAAGCACGACTGATACCAGGGCAATAACATATTATTCTCAAATAAATCCCATCTTTCGTCTAGGTTGAAAGCTACAATAACAATTAGGTGTCGTGTGCAAACCGAGCAGAAAGAAAATATGGCGTTTAAACATTTAATAAGCACATGCTAACTTAACACAATATATAGAAACGTAGTAACCATATGACACCCCCCCAATGATCCGAGGACGGTTAAAAGAGAAAAAATATAAGCCAATACTCTATGAGAGGCAAGCCATGAAAGCAGAGTTCAAGCTAAATGTATGTAAATGTATGTAAAATTTAAAAACACAAAATGTATGTATGAATGCCTATAGTGGCCACACAAAATATAAAAAGTCGAACTTGAGGCCTACTCTCAGTTAATAGGCCTAGAACATATGAAAAAATCAAATGTTCGTATTGAAAAAAGGCACCATTCAGAATTACTAAAAAGTCACGTGCCATAATGATGGAAGTCTTCAGAGTCACTCATCGTTGAATGAATATGCAAAATAGGTAGCTACAGCTTCCAACATGAAATCACTGCCATCATCCGAAAACAGTTCAGCCATCCAATTAAGCAATGGGAAAGAACATACGTGCTCCTCCAACACCGATTCCTCTAGCAACATCAGAGGACAACTCAGTGGGTTCTCGAGAACGCTCTGTGCCAGAAAGTCATGCGCCGCTGCGAATATGTCCCACTGACCCATTAGTCCATGCATCGCTGCCACAGCCATAACCCTTTCGCCAGAACAGACCAACTCGTGAGCCACTACGGGGTTCATCAGCTGATCAAAGTTGACGTCAGGAGAAGTCGGTAAACAGAGACACAAATCAATGGCCCAGTCGAAATCACAGCTCAGGCAATGAAACACAGGCTGGACACATGTGAAATAGGAAAATCTGAAGGATAATCCAAAAGCTGTGCTTAAGGTCGCAAGCGGCAAGGAGCCATAATAATCAAGCATCCGGTTGCGAAACTGCATCAGTAGGGGCTGAGCGTTTCCTTGCGCAGGATGGGCATCCATGTTTTATAAAATAAAATATCACCAGAACGCCTGCAGCCAAAGCCAGCAAAACAGGAAA
Source organism: Lissotriton vulgaris (assembly GCF_964263255.1). Taxonomy (NCBI): domain Eukaryota; kingdom Metazoa; phylum Chordata; class Amphibia; order Caudata; family Salamandridae; genus Lissotriton; species Lissotriton vulgaris. The sequence goes on along the minus strand of NC_141691.1, from coordinate 1,660,556,547 downwards.
TCCACCAAACAGGCTAGCGAATATAGAATGAAAGAACGCAGGGATAATACCAAATACTTTTTCAAATGTAGTCACGAGACCACTGCTAACCATTTTAAAAAATGAGCCAGGCTCGTTGTGGAGGAGGCATTGAAGATTTGATGAACCAGCTCGCAGAAATGAAACGGCAAATCAGTACTTAAAAGTGCCTGTACTTCTGTGCGTGTGTTTGCTATGTGAAGGACATAAGTTTCGCGGGCAGAGCTCAGGGCCACCTGCTTTTGAGACAATAGGGCTCTTATACGGCCTAAACCATTGAACTCAGCTCTCAAGGTTAGTATTCTTGGCCAAATTAAAACATCTGAATTCCCATGCGTGGGTGGATACAACACATTCTTGCAGCAAACCACCCTTTCTGACACGGTAACCACATAAGCGATACCAGCCTCTAACCCACAACAAAACTCGTTATTCAAAAGTAAATAACTTCCGTTGGACAACAAAGTGAACGTGGGAACTATTGCAGGAACTGGTGTCCCTTTCAAAACACAGGCCAAATTAGGTTTGTCCTGATTACAAGAACCATGCAACTGGATGTGTCTGCATATTAGTGAGCGGTCAGGCGACTGTGTACATTCTTCACCATTCAGATTCACTTCATTTCCCTCCTTTAGGCATCTGTAAGTGTATGGTAAAGACCATGTCTCATGGAGGAAAGCGCTGCCTAATGGTTCATATCGCCCAATGGCTATATATTTCATAAAATTTGTAAATTTATACAAAGCAAAAGGTAAGGTTATAACACCATGGATAAGCCATGTAGCAGCAGTCACCTCAGCCACAGAAAATGGCAGGGATTCTAATTTTTCAATATGTAACTGTAAAGGGGGGTCAGGAATGGACTGGACACGGTGCCGTGGTAAAGAGGGTTTTATTTTAACATATAGTTTCTTTTGGCGCAAAGTTAGTCTCTCCTTTGCAAACCCGGCAGGATCCGTGATGCAGACTGTGGGGTTGTTCTCTCCTCTAGGGCGGTTCTGGTCAGGCTGGCGTTTCTCTCCAAAGGACCTCTCGCATCAGGATTACCGGTAAACAAAACAACAGAAAAAGGACCAATTACTTTCGCGTCCTGTAACTCTTCCTTCCGGGGTACCAGGGAGTGAGGGTCACCTTTGAGTGCTCAAGCGTTACCGCGTACTAAGTGTCAGGCGTGAGGGAGGGTACTTTTACTGGGAAGGGTAGTGCAGGGATGCTAAGGGGCTGAGGGTCTTTTTACTGCGGGTAAATGTCCCCGCCGTCCCACCCAGTTCGAGATCCTGTCCTGTACCTGTCGTAGCCACACTCCTCCCTCGGGAGTGTGGCACGGCGCAGCGCGGTCTTGTTGGCCTCCTGGCACGTCTTCTTCAGACAGCAGGGCTTCGTCTTCCCCAGCCTCGTCTGCTTCTCGTCCTGGTGTGGCGTTTTCCTCGTCTCTCCGGCGTCCTTCCTCCGCGCTTTCCTCTCCTCGGCTCACTCCCCAGTCGGTGACGTCACACACCGACTTCCATGGTTCCGTGGCTTTATCCAATGAAAGGAATGATACGTCACGAGGGGCAGTCCCAGCGTCCTGTTCCGTCTACCAGTTAAAGGGGCCGGTTTGTATTTCATGCGACGGTGTTCTCCACGCAAAGGGCTCGTCCTGTGAGGAAGGAGTAATCATGTCTTCGTCATTGACATACCACCATTGAACTTCCTTGCTGCTGCTCTGATTGTCAGTCATCGTACCGGTTACCTGGTTACAGTAACATAGAAAACGTTGCATCTCTCATTGATAGCAGGCGCTGTTTCTCAGTTAGATTAAATGGGGCAAATAGTGATGAGACGTTCATAAAATTCCATGGCACTCGACCAGACTTAAGATTCTGTAGTGTCCAAGCAAACTGCATCACAGAACGTAATTGATTCTGACCATGATATAACACGGACACTTCATCATGTACAATGTCAACAACAGAAGACACAATATTGTTTAACGTGTAAATTTGGGAAGAAAGCGTGTTAATGCTGTTATCAACAACTGCAAGCACCTTCTCTAAATTTGCTTGATCAATAGCTCTCAGGGGTTTAGCAGCCTCAACCTGGGTAACTTTCCAAATTTCATTGTAAATCGCATACAGCCATCGTTTAGATCTACCTTTTTCTGGGCCTTTTATAAAATCGTTCAAATCCACATTATCAGTTAATAGAGACAGATGTAGTTTAACTGCAGCTAATGTGGAATGTTGTAACCAATTCTGACACAGCTTCCCCACAGAATAAGTCGTGACAGTATAGTCTTCTTCAAAACGGGGATCGAGTCTGACTTTTGTGAACCCCTCAGCCAAACCCAGAAAACGGCGTTGGCAAGAATCAGCACTCCTATGCCACACCAGCCAACCCTTGGAATCCAAACTGGAAATGTTAAAGGACGAGTTGTGTAAAAGAGTTTGCAACTCATGAATGGACAAATCAGTAAAATTACCCCAACCTGTATATTCCTCTAAATCTGGGATGGTCGGTGTATTTAATTTTTTAGAAGTAGCCAATCCAAAGCATGTTGTTTGGAAAATGGTTGAATTTAAAAACAACATGTGATTCGGGATGAGACATGCACGGTGCAAAGCCTCAGTGCCTTGTACCTGCCAATCTTTGGTACCCCAAACCGATTTAAGGTCAATTGTTCCTTTCCAAAACTCGTAGCCATCTACAGCCAACCTGTCTAGAAAGGACTTCGAATACAGCAATTTTGTATCGGTAAGTCTAACTTTGGACATGGACTTTTGTGTCATTTTAAAATAAAATGACTCGGGATTAGATTGATTAAAGTCTGTAAAATAGGTGTATTTTTTCAGAAACGTATTGGAACTGCCACTGAATGGAGCAGGGCAATGTTCCCATTGTGTATAATTTACAGCAACCCTCCTGGAATTTGTCTTATGTAAAAAATGATTTCCATAGTGTTGAAAACAAAACAAATCACCATAATTAATAGAATCTGTGTACAGGTCCTCAGCATCGAAGGCAGCATAATACTTTAAATCAGAGAATAATGCTTCTACGGCCTGAATATCCCAATCATCAGAACGTATATTCTGTTTAATTACATCTCCCATGTTTACTCTAAGCACATTTGGAACATTAATCACTTCAGTGGGCCCATGTATCTGAAACCTAACCGCATCCCACACAATCCCATCAAGGACAGGCCAAGCAGTAATGTTAACTGTATTTAAGTTTCGTTTCAGTCTGTGCGCAGAATGTGAAGAGGAAAGAGGGGCCAATGTTCCATTAAGGTACCGAATTCCTGTTCTTTCTTTAACGTAGTGACCATCAATCAGGCGGAAAAAATAAAACACAAAACCAATTGACATAAAAAGATAGAATGAAAATAGGATCAACCAAATGTATGTCCAAGGGGGAATTAAAAAATGTTTTTAAACAATGTGGAATATCTTGCAATGTTTGTGGGTTTCTTTGAAGGTTCCCAAACAGAGTCAAAAGAGAATCTGGACTGGTCGGCCAAACCGGTATTAAAATCAGGCATCGATAAATCAGCAGGATAAGTGTAGTTTAGCTCATCAATGGTAGTATCAGGAATAGTATTTAATAAAGGACTGGATATGGCAGGCATCTCGAGGGACACCTCCTGTTCTGCACCAGATGTAATAGCCAGCACAGAGTGCCTCACCATGGAAGGACAGGATACAGCCGGTGTCATGCTATGAAGAATCGGCCACCCTGTGTGTCTTGACATTGTCAATAGAAATAAATCTGTTTTCCTTACGACCTGGAAGTGGTGGTAAAATGACTGTTCTTGTGCCCTTCACTCCAAGAACTCGAACCGGTGCTCGATATGAGGGACCAAACTCTTTTTTGTTATCGATCTTCTCTCGAACCAGTTCTCCAACTTGGGGTAGCCAGCCAACTACCGGGATCTGCAGCGCATCATTCGATGTGGAGGGCAAATGTTCCTTTGCAAGACTGTCTCTGGTCTTTTGTAGATTCTGTAAAACATTGCAATGTTCATCTACGTCAAAGGCCGTGGCCTGGGCCGTGCTGTCTAGGCCATCGAGGTCAGGTACATACATCTTGATACCAAAGAGCATTTCGTATGGGGTCCGCCCACCCAGAGACCTTCTAGGGAGATTATTAAGCGCACGCTGCACGCCTATGAGGTGGGCTAACCAGTTTCTGCCAGTGCCTATAACTCGAGCTGTCAAAGATTGCTTTAAGTCGCGGTTCATTCGTTCAACTACACTATTACCCTCAGGTCTGTAGGGACTCGAAAATTTGACTTGGACCCCCATCGAAACCATAGCATCCTTATACGCCTTAGAGGCAAAAGCCGGACCCTGATCCGAATGGAAGGTACCACAGGCAAAAATTCCCACAAAGACTCGCAAATCCTTAATGACAGTACGTGAATCAGCGCTCCGATGTGGCCATACCCACACAAAGCGTGTGCATGAATCAACTGCTACTAAGATGTACTTATACGCAGTATCAGAAGAAAATGGACCGCAGTGATCCAAATAAACACATCCAAGTGGTTTATTCGAGATGTACAACTGTGTCTGAGGCGGACTCGCAGCAGTTGAAGGCTTAATCTGCTGGCAAATGTCACATTGAAGGACATAATCGCGCGTCTGTTTATACAGTCCCCGCCACCAGAACCTCTGTTGTAGCTGAGTTACAGTGGCTGAGACGCCCGCATGCGCAGACGCCACACCTTCATGCGCCGCTGTAATCAAAGCAGCTCTGCGATCCGAGTTGGGAACTAGACGTTCGCCAACTTCAGGGATTTTTACATAAGGAACCTTATCGGGACTTAAGTGGTATGTGTATTTAGAAGGGAACCCTGCAGGACATTTACTTCCCTTCTCCGTTGCAGCAACTGCTGCCAAGATGTCATCATCTATTTTGCTTTTGCACCTCGTGACTGCTGCAACTAAGTATTTTGATACCGCTGACTTCGCTGCTTCATCAGCAAGCGAGTTGCCAACAGCGTGGACCCCCACGCGCTGATGACCGAGAGTATGAATCACAAACACGAGTGGCAGCTTCTCTTTCAGTTCCGCCACTCGGACCCAGATCATTTTATGTTTTATTGTGCTACCTTTGGAGTCACGAAATTCATTTTGAATCCAAAAGAACAAGTTCTCATTGTAAGACTGGACACAGTAGTAAGAATCACTTACGATCAAAGTCGTCACACTAGGATCAGCGTACTCCAATGCAAGCATCAGTGCACGAAGCTCTGCTAATTGTGCGGTGCAGTCCCCAAGTGTCTGCGTATGCACGACACTGGACTTGAACTCATCGTTCACCATGGCCCCGACCACAATGGCACAAGCGGAAACGTAGGCATGTTTAGAGCCATGCGCAACCTGCGCCGAACCATCCGTGTAAATGATGCATTGGAAATCCTCCAACGGCCGCATTGCTAATGGAGCAGGATGAACAAATTCATACTGTAAATACTCCTGCGACCGTAAAGTGGCGTCAAAAATAAACGTGACATCCTGGGACGTCAAGGATGCAGCCCATTGAATCCACCGAGGGTGCAAAGCTTTGGAATTAGGTACACTGGCTTTCGTAACCGCCTCTAAGGCAGGACACGGGGTAACAACCAACTTGCGCTTTCCTTGTGACAGGGCACGTTCCTTAAGAATTGCCATCTGCACAGCCGTTAAAACTTTCTCCACAGTGGAAAAACGCAGTTCAGCCGAAGTGTACAAGTGTGACTTGTAAGCAATAGGTACTGTGTCTCCTTCATTAAAAGTCAGGTACGTGAAATCCACCGCCCCAGGGATAATTCTTATCACCAGGTTGGTTTGGTTATCACGAGTCTGTAAGTATTCAGAAGCGAGCAAATCAGCCTGCAAAGACTGCAGAATGGCCGAATGCTCAGGCAGCCAGCATGATTTGGAAAAAGATGGTTGTATCAAAGCATACAAAGGCTTGATACACTGGGCATATTCCGGAATGTATGTCCTCCCGAAATTCAGAAAGCCCAGTAGAGATTGTCATTTTTTCAGTGTTGTCAGAGAGCGCAATTGTGCGCATTTCTCCAGGAAGTGGGGTGCTAAACCCTTCCCTTCGTTGTTAAGTTCGTAACCTAGAAACAACACTGTGTACTCTGCAATGTGCGATTTTGCAAAGTTAAACTTGTAACCTATGTCTGCAAAGTTACAAATTATGCTATTTACTCGACACAGATGCTCCCAAAGATCGTCGTCTGTGAGATAAATGTCATCCACATACGAACAAGCAACTGGGTCGAAGCTCTCCAGAAGAGAGACAATGCGTGCGGAAAATACTCCAGGACTGTTCTTCTAGCCCATTGGGAGTCGCCTAAACATTTTTTGCACACCGCCGCATGTAAAACTGGTCCATTGGGAACTTAGACCGTCTAATCTATGGGCATAAAAACCATTGGAAATGTCAAGCGTGGTTTTGAACCGTTTACGCTCAAGACTATTCACTAACGCAGAGCCATGTGTATTCTGTACTGCGCAGTTACGGCAATGCGAGTTCAAATGCCTATAATCCAAAACCAAACGATATGAGCCGTCCGGCTTGTTTACAGTAAAAAGGGGATTATTCATCGGTGACACACACGTTTCAATTACACCTTGATATTCCAATTGTTCAAGGATAGCCGCAACTGAAGCCTTTGCTTTTTGAGGTTGAGGCTGTGGCTGAGACCGTAAAGGAATCTCGTGGCTTGGTGACAATTTATCCCAGCCACACTGATTGCGGTACACAGCCGGCGCAAGCGCCAGAGCCCACTCTTCTGCAAAATGCAGCGCTTCCACTCTCGGCACAGTGTGCGCGAAGCTGGGTAGGATTACCTCCTCCCCTCGCGGAGCTGCGAGAACAAAAGGTGGGGGCCAGTCAGCCTCCGAAAACAAAATGTCATACGTAGACAAGAGATTTTCCCAAAATACCCCTTTTACAGTTCGCTGCATGTCACCTTCAATTAACAGGACAATTTCAAAAAGACGTTCAGGGGGAGCAACATGCGTATCAGCAGTTTCAATCACAACATAAGAATCAGTCGCTGTCACCTTCAACAGTGGACGGAGGGCCTCTCTCATTATGGTAATCTCTGCTGCGCTGTCCAGCAAGGTCAGAGCCCACGTCAGATTCCGAAGCCGCGTTCTCACTATCTGGGGCATAACGATGCGCGCTCAGGGCAGTGACTTTCTTCGTGGCAAACTGTGGTCTCTTGGACGTAGAGCCTTCCTGCTGATCTCCACCGGTACGCGGGCGGGGCTGACCACGTCCTTGCTGGCCACCCCGGCCCCTGCCGCCCCCTCCACCACCGGTTGACGGAGCCGATGAGTCCTGAAAGGAACGAGGAGAGCGTTGGTCAGAAGCCTGAAACCTCTCAGGCGATTTAATCATCGCGCGGTCGCGCAAATCATAAACACGATCCGACTGCGCAGGCAACGGAGACGCAGGAGCAGAAACCTGTGTTTGTTGTTGTTGTTGCTTACCCTGATTCTGCTTTTTAGGCCAATTTTGTTTCTTGGATTTTTGTTGACCACTAGTTTCCGATGTTTGACCCTGGGGCTGCTTCTTCTCCTTATCAGGAAAAGCTTTAACCCCCATTGCATTGCGGCCAACCATTTTGTAAGCAGCTACAATTATCCTTGCTAACCGTCGGGGTCGTTCGGCCTCGGGAACCAACGCTAATGCGTTAGCAACCTGAAAGTTCACTGCATCCCCCTTGATATTCGCAAGGATCAGATCGCAAACCACATCAAAGGAGCCACACAGGCGCATACCCAATTCAACAGCCGACTCCGGTCCGTGTTCGTCTTGAACACGTTTAAGGACCCCACCCAGATTGGTCACAGACGGGGAGCCATAGCACCTCAAATAGACCGCTGCAAAAGTCTTGCCCCAGGTCTCACAGTCAACAAGTTCAGGAGCCAAATCTTTCGGCAAACTTAGTGTAAGAATCCGGTGTTTATCACCCGGACTCGTGTTGGGAAACACAGCTTCCAGCTGGCCGAATTTCTCAGCAAGCCAGAACGGAAAATCATCCTTGTCCTGGGGCTTTTTAACCATCACGGAATTAACCATGACCGGATTGATTTTCAGACCAGCATGTCCTGCACGAAGCTGTGCGCCCCTAGGGGCCGTGTCCTGAACATTACGGCTAGTGTAATGAACAAGCGCTCTAATCACTTCCACCGCGACTTCATGAAGCCGCCGCAGATCAGCCACGTTACAAGTGGCACGACGAGGGTGAGGAGTAAATCCAGCCAAAGCGGGCCAAGGAGTGCCCGGAATGGACAAAGGACCTAACCTCGGAGCGGTCAAAGCGTGCGGTAGGGCGCCACCAAACCAAACTCCATGCTGCCAAGCATCAATAGGAACTTCCAGTGCCCTGTACGGAGCGTACGCAACCGGTACATCCGAAGCAGTGTACGAGTGGAACACACCAGAATTAGCGTCCACTGCCGGAAATGTCACCCACGAATAAAACAGTTCGTACGGGTAAGCATGTTCCGCACTCACCACCAGAACCACAGCCAAGCCTTCCAAAGGAACATCATACATCCGCAAATGGTCACGCACCGCAATGCGACTATGCTGCGGGATGTCCACGGCTTGTGCCATGTCAGCACAGGAAAGTGAAAACACAAAGATTACTTTGTAGCACAACTGGGTAGTAATTCAAAGTAACCGTTTTAGATAGATTCAAGCTTGAAAATACCTATTTCAAAAATAGGTAGGTTTTTCCGACACTGCCGTTTTCCGGAAACGGGAATGAAGGCGTTAAGGTTTGAATGATATACTACTCGAGTGTCATGATATAAGGCCAATCAACGTATGGGCGCCATGTCGCAGGGTTTCCGTTCTCTCACAGAACTGTGCACAGAGATCTAGAACCTGGGTGAGTCAGGGTGACCCAGAACTCACCTTTGTTTCAGAAATCCCCTTACCAAGCTAGCTACAGTGTCTCATCAGTAGTAAATACTTCCCAATGACTTAGACAATCCAGAACATGAACTTAGAATACCTCAGGTATCGTGGAACACATGAACACTCTTTCGTTATATTATCATTCCAAACCGAAACTGGGAGGCAAAGAATACACGTGCAAGTTTGAAATGTTTATTTTTCAATGCAGCATTCTCAAACGCAGTATCTTGTATAATATCAACATACATATGATAAAAATCAGAGTCAGCAGCATAGTCACTAATCCATAGTAAGCAAAAGGTGATAGCATTTTATGATGCAAAAATCTATAGAATTCTGTATCACCTATATTTCGCGCACCCTAATTAGCATATTATATTATATCTAAGAAGGTCTCATCTGGGTTCTTAGCAGGGCGGACCCATACCTCTAATTCTCAGTAGGAGGAGATCACATCAACAGCTACCAGCTCTCAGCATGCTCAGCATCAAGTGTGTTGATTCATTCCCTGTAACTGTATCTTAAACCCACGTAGAGCCCAATGTTGGCAGAAACATTATTTGTGTTATGACTAACGTGGTGCGAGGATCAGGCCTTCAGCAACCTTGTGTTAGGTTATTCTTAGAGTGTGCAGTTCTCAGTGTGCCGACAGTTGTACCAAGTGTACCAAGCACGACTGATACCAGGGCAATAACATATTATTCTCAAATAAATCCCATCTTTCGTCTAGGTTGAAAGCTACAATAACAATTAGGTGTCGTGTGCAAACCGAAGCAGAAAGAAAATATGGCGTTTAAACATTTAATAAGCACATGCTAACTTAACACAATATATAGAAACGTAGTAACCATATGACAGGCCGTGCTGTGGGACCTGACGATTCTGAGGAGTTCTTCCCGGACCAAACAACGCCTGCATCAAAGAGATACAACCTGCGACCAAGAAAAGAATCTGCAATTGTGTGAGAAGTTGTCGGAACGGTCCCTAGGTTTGTGAAACGGAGAGCCGATGAGGCAAGGGGGGGGGATCAGCCATGCATTAGAGTAGTGACACCCGTCTTGGCCCGATGGTGAAGAAAACAACGGCTGCCTAGGGGTAAGAGTTCCGACAACACTTTAGAAGCAGGAAGATACTGTGACTTTTGTTCAAAATGGATAAGAAGAAAGTTTTTGGTTCTGTAGGGTTAATTTTTGTTATAGCAGTCATTGCTACAGTCATGTGGTTTGTTGAGGAGAAAGCTCCTACCCGTGAACTGTATGTTGTCTCTACTCCAGTTCCTGATGAGCATTTCCTTTATACACTCCCTTACCAAGAATTGAAGCATCGACAGTCTCATCTGAATAACACTTTTATACAGATGTTGCATCATACCCACGTTGCTACAAATGCCACAGACTGTTGGATATGTGGGGTGATGCCAGCGCACCTAAAGAAAGGGGGAACACCGTTCATACCACTTCCCTTTTCACACAATAGCTCTTGTAGAGCATGGTACACTCTGCTTTTTGCTACAAGAAAACCTGCTGTAGGGCGATTGATCTTCAAACTGAACAAAGAATGCCATCAAGATAAAGACGGCTATCCACAAGCCAACGGAACTATATGGGAGTGAGAAGAATATATCCAGACAATGCATCAACTCCGTATATCTTCACGAACACCAGAGACACTGTTGGACAGGAAAAATTTGTAATCTCTGTGGCTCAAGCACAAGCTGACTTATGTGTACAAAGCGTAGGCCATATTCCTGTAAGTGTTAGTGATTGCATTGTCGTGCTGATATCGACGGTTTGAATAACAGTACTTTTCTTGCTTCACATAACACTTATTTTGTATGTGGGAATAAGGGTTATTATTGATTACCTGCCGGATGGTCTGGAGTATGTTATGTGTCATTCCTATTGCCACCTGTATTCCTAGCACCAGCATCTTATCATAAGGATTTGAAATTGCTGAACAATGTAACTGTAAATAGATTTAAGCGAACTTTATCTGTAGATGAGGTAGATCAAACCGACACTAGTCTGCAACAGTATATAGATTTCAATTTAGGATTGTTCTTCTTTGTGGGACCAGCTCTGAACAGCAGAAAGATACGACGATTAACGCGAGTAGTGAAGGCTGTTACAAATCAAACTGCAGCGGCTCTGGGAAATATTACTGAAGAGCTACAGATTACCAGAGTTGTTGCATTACAGAATAGAATGGTCCTTGACGTCATGTTAGCAGATAGAGGTGGAGCTTGTAGAATTATCGGAAGTAGTTGTTGCGTTTTTATACCTGATCACACTCCTTCTGTATACAAAGCTATCAATAAGTTGCATAAAATTGCAGCAAATATACATCAAGAAAATGGGTCTTGGACGTTCTCTGGGTGGTTTTGGACACTGATCTCCACATGGGGTTGGAAGGTTCTTACTGGACTATGTATAATTGTTGCCGTACTGTTCACATGTTGTGTGTGTATTCAATGTAGCCCTATGATATGTTCGTTATGCATTTCATTTTGTGTGCCCAATAAACAAACTGTTGTGGATGCTGCCCATAAGAAAACTATAACTAGAGAGATAGCGGACATGATGAGCATCGATATAAACGATGAGTATCTAGATTATCCAAAGAAACCGAATGTCTTCAGCAAATGCTGAAAGGGTCGTCTGTTGTAAATAAAACAGCGATAATGTTAAGCATTCGCCGAAGACATATAGTTGTGTCTTCAGTGTAGTTTCCCGGTCTTTGACTATTTTACGGCCAGACTCCATTTTGTTTTCTGGCCTCCATCTTGTAGGCTCCATCACGCCATGTGCTCGCCACGAGGCAAGTCCTACCTCACTGACCGTCACCCCTGGAGTTTGCCCAGCAACAAGTTATAAATAGTTCCAGCCTATTTAGCGCATGCTCAGGACGTGCAACATCTGTTTCTGATTAGAGGGGATTGGAATGTGCATTCGGGGGGCTTCATGAACCGTTAACTCCACCCATGTATTGATTGTGTTCAAGAAATATCCTTATATGGTTGTAAATCATACTCGTGAGCTGTAACCGCCCATTTATGAGCCCCTTCTTTGTGTATAAAAGGGGACCGCGTGTCCATGTTCTGTGTGCTACCTTGTACAATACTGAAGGGTGTTGTGTGGGCTGTAGTACCACCTTTACAGGTTTATTAAACTTTGTCTTTGTATTCCCAGTTTCCGTGCCAATTTCTTATATAGTCTGAGGACTACTTGCGTACAGAAGAGCAAACCTTTCGCATTTGCGGGTCTGGCTGAGGCCTGAACTCATCACTTCCAGATCCTACTTTTAATCTTGTCCAATAAGTGGGAACCCAGAGGCATGGCCAAGCCCATATACGGCAGCTTCTTCTGATGTTTGATCTCCCCCTTCCCATCCTTGTCCTCCTTACCATCAGTCTTGTCAGTCTGAACCCCAGCCGTCACTGCCACCTTACCCGTCTTCTCTGTGGATGCCCCCACACCTGGCACCCCGGGCGCTGACGCCCCTGAGTCTCTCACAGAACCGTCCTCCACACCCACCGACCTACAAGCCTTCTTCCGGCTCCCCTTCGGGCCCTCGTCCCAGGCTGACCACCAAGACCCCTTCCCTGTCAAAGGCGTCTGCGTCTCTCCCGACCATCCTCTCGAGCAGCCTTGGGGGTGTCCGCTTTAGTCTTGCCCATCTTCTTCTGGGGGGCCTGCAAAACACCAAGACAACTATAGCTCTGTACCCCCACGAACTGTCAACAGGGGGAAAACACATAGCCTGTTCCCCCTCCCCTTGCCCCTCTCCTGTCCTTCAAAAGCCTGCACCGGCTCCACAATCTTCCCAAGAGCTATTTGAACACGCTCCCCGCCAACCAAAAGAGCTCCCCAGGGCCCCCCCACCCAGCTGCCTGCTCCTGCATACCGCGCCGTACTGCAGGCACGCTGCGCGCTGTCTCCCCCTGCACCTGAGCCCCGGTCAGTTGTTCAGCCTCTTGGAGGTGCTGCGGCAGGCTCTTGCGTGGGCCCCCTCGTGGTGCTCCATTTCTGCCCGCGTCCCGCCCCCTGCCTGCCGCACCTCTCCCCAGCAGTGGTGGCTAGTCCAGACACGCCACCGCCGCAGACACTCCGGCCGAGGCCGCCCTCAGGCTTCACGTGAGTCCCACCCACGCCTGAGACAGCACCTCGGGTCGGAAGAGATCCCCCCTGCCGATCTGCCCTAAAACCCATAAGGCCTCCCTCACCTGATCGCCCGTGACATCGGCCATGGCTCACCATGCTCCTCCAACGATCCGCATCGTCTGCAGCCTACCCCAGCACCACCGACCATTGGGCCCCGAAAAACGCCAGACACTGACACAAAATCCCTAATCTCCCTACACCTAACACTACTTCTGCCTTCAATTAACTTACCCACTCTCCTCAATTAACTAACCCCACCCGACGATGCCAGAATGCAGGAAGAGGAAGTCGCCTTCCTCTCCTGCATTCTTATAGCCCACTAACCCAAACCGCACACCTACCCCCAGCCTGGCCCTCCCCGCGCGAATAACCCCGGGGGAAGACTAGACTGCGTCTTCACTTCCCTCGGGGCCCTGCTTCTGCGTATCCACGAACTGTGAATAGCTCATGTGTTGGCAATTCAAGATTAAGCAACTGTTGGGGGCCTTTCCTGGGGTATAAAGAGCGGAGAATCAAAGTACTGGGTTAAGAAAGTCAATGACTGTGTGTTAGAGGCTGCCAAAGCCAGGGTATGCTGTGTGTATGTGTGCTCTCTGCAGAGGTTTGTGGGTTTATTTACATAAAGCGTTTAATGTACATTAAAGAAAAGGGAAAGAAAATAACTGACATATTTCAACATAAGTGAAAAAGTTTAGGTCGTATTCACTACTAATGGTATGGAGTTTGTGGGGGGCCAGTGAAAGTTTTGGATTTTTTATTCAGACCCAGAAAGACTGAGAATCCCCCCCACACAAACAGGCACCCCCTTTAACAAACACCACAGATGTGCCTCTAAATACTTTTTGGAAGTACTTATTTACTTATTTACCAAGCACGTTTTCCAAACTTTAGAAAAAACACGATGTGGGCAATTGATTCAATATTATATGCACAGTGGTGAGATGGTCGTTTAGCCGCAGGGGTGTGTTCCTGTACGCTCATTATTTCCAGTATCAGCATGAGATATAACCTCGTCTGTATCAGCGATTTGTGAGAAAGAGAAAACAGAGGGAGAAGGCGTCAGGAAAGTGAGGGGGAAATGAGAGGATACATAAGAGAGACAGGCGAGAGTGAGGTGTTAACAGGACAGCGAGAGAGGTGCAAAAGAGCCTACCGGGAGATAGAGCGCCAAACAGGGGCTGAGCCGGATTAATATTTAGCCTGCCTCGTAGGGGCGTGTCCTCTGCTGCTCTGCTCCCTTTCAGTCAGGTCGCCGGGGTGATCCTGCTACCTACGACCAGGACTCCAGCCTATTGCAGGGAATAGGCAAAGTCACAAGCATTGAAGTGTGTCGGAGCCGACCATGGAGGCAAGGCAGCAGGCGCACTCAGTCTAGGAGCTCGGGCATTCTCGGAAACACTGCTAGCAAGCGTTGGCTTGTGTGAAAGGGAGGTGTAGGTGAGGGGCGTGGAGGGTCCAGTGGTCGAAGTGGGGAAAAAAAAGTAGGGGAACTGTGGGTGGAGAATCAGGGGGCGGGAACAACCGAAGATTGAATCAGTGGGCGGAGTCAGGGGTGTGGCTAGAAATAGCAAAACATACCAATTTTTAGTACGTTTAGCATTTCACTGACCAGTTACAGCTTATAACGTTATTTAATTAAAAGAATGGATATGTTTATTTGAGGTTTAATTCAGGAAAAAGCAAACACTCATAGGGAATACAGGTTTATGTAAAGCATGTGAAATATAAGCAGGAACAACATGTTACCTTAATGCTTTTACTCTCATTGTTCAGAAATCCATGATTATTTTTTGTCTCAAACATTGAGGTCATGAATGCAGGGCTCCTTCTATACACATGTGTTAAGCAGGGCTCAGAAGAGAAAGGGACTCTTCAGGAGAATCTAGACTCACAGAAACCCACAAAGGCTCCTTCATATTCATGTCAGCCCGCTAGCTGCTCAATCATAATATAGTAAAAAGAACAACTGGTGGACAGAATGCAGAGCAATATCATACATTCACCCCAGTGCAGAGAGATGGGCCTAAATCCATTGTTTATTTGCTCACATGCGATTTCAGTTTGCACCCAGCCATATGCAAATCAGTCTTGATCCTGTGCCCAATGAGAACAGTGTAGCCCGAACTGCCAGGCCAGGTCCTCCCTGGACTGGAAACAAGCATCCTAGGACCGGTTTCGGGCTTTCAGCCCTCATCAGCCAGGATAGCTTGATTCCATTGGCCTGGAGAGCACAGGACTCATGTCTGAGCATACCTGTCCCACTCGGGGTGACAAATGCAAAAAGAACAATTGATGGACAGAATGCAGAACAAGGTCATACATTCACCCCAGTTCAGAGATCGGGGCCTAAATCCATCGTTTTTTGCTCACCATGCCATTCCAGTTTGGACCCAGCCATATGCAAATCAGTCTTGATCCTGCGCCCAATGTGAACAGTCCAGCCCGAACTGCCAGGCCATATGTATTCAAGTGTCCTTTCATTCGGGAAGTGAACACAAAGCAGTACCCACTGAACTATACACATAACATATTGCTCTTTGATATGCATGGTACATGTTCTTTGCAGCAGGCATATTACCCCTCTGCACTACCTTAGATGAGTAAAATAGCCACTAGACAAAACATGCTCCCATCTCCCTCCAGCAGGTACATTGATCACCAAAGTTATCTTGACACTTGTATTGTTGACCGAAACCTGCTGAATATACAAATAACTTTGCAGTGTTTTTAAAACTCTTGCACTTGTACAAAACCGGTCCCCCCAAACTAAACTGGCCCCCTACCCTTCCAGTCGCCCTGGGAAACGCCTACTCCTGCCCTTTCACTGCTCCTGTCCAGTCAGTACTCCTGCTCATGCTCGATCAACACTCCTGCTTCGTCAATTCCCCCGACCCCTCCCTTCTCCTGGCCCGTCACTTCTACTGGCCCGTCACTTCTCCTGCCCGTCACTGCTCCTGCCCTGTTCACCGCTCCTGCCCCGCTCACCGCTCCTGCCCCGCTCACCGCTCCTGCCCCGCTCACCGCTCCTGCCCTGTTCACCGCTCCTGCCCCATTCACTGCTCCTGCCCCGTTCACTGCTCCTGTCCTGTTCACTGCTCCTGTCCTGTTCACTGCTCCTGTCCTGTTCACTGCTCCTGTCCTGTTCACTGCTCCTGTCCTGTTCACTGCTCCTGCCCCATCGCCTCTCCTGCCCGTCACCTCTCCTGCCCCGTCACCTCTCCTGCCCCGTCACCTCTCCTGCCTCGTCACCTCTCCTGCCCCGTCACCTCTCCTGCCCATCACCTCACCTGCCTGTCATGTCACCTGCCTGTCACTTCTTGTACCCGGTCACCTCTCCTGCCCTGTTGCCTCTCCTTCCACGTCTCCTCTCCTGCCCCATCACTGCTCCTGCCCCATCACTGCTCCTGCCCCGTTCACTGCTCCTGCCCCGTTCACTGCTCCTGCCCCGTTCACTGCTCCTGCCCCGTTCACTGCTCCTGCCCCGTTCACCACTCCTGTCCTTTCACTGCTCCTGTCCTTTCACCGCTCCTGTCCTTTCACTGCTCCTGTCCTTTCACCGCTCCTGTCCTTTCACCGCTCACATCCGGTTACTGCTCTAGCTCATGCCCCGTCACCTCTCCTGCCTCGTCACCTCTCTTGCCTCGTCACCTCTCCTGCCCCGTCACCTCTCCTGCCCCGTCACCTCTCCTGCCCCGTCACCTCTCCTGCCCCGTCACCTCTCCTGCCCTGTCACCTCACCTGCCCATCACCTCTCCTGCCCGTCATGTCACCTGCCTGTCATGTCACCTGCCTGTCATGTCACCTGCCCAGTGACCTCTCCTGCCCTGTTGCCTCTCCTTCCACATCTCCTCTCCTGCCCTGTCGCCTCTCCTGCCCCATCACTGCTCCTGCTCCGACACTGCTCCTGCCCCCTTCACTGCTCCTGCCCAGTTTGCTGCTCCTGCCCCGTTCGCACCTCCTGCCTCATTCACTGCTCCTGCCTCGTTCACTGCTCCTGTCCTTTCATTGCTCCTGTCCTTTCTCCGCTCCTGTCTTTTCACCGCTCACACCCGGTTACTGCTCTAGCTCATGCCCCGTCACCTCTTCTGCCCCGTCACCTCTCCTGCCCCGTCACCTCTCATGCCCCGTCACCTCTCCTGCCCCGTCACCTCTCCTGCCCCGTCACCTCTTCTGCCCCGTCACCTCTCCTGCCCCGTCACCTCTCCTGCCCATCACCTCACCTGCCCATCCCATCACCTGCCTGTCATGTCACCTGCCCGTCACTTCTTGTGCCCGGTCACCTCTCCTGCCCTGTTGCCTCTCCTTCCACGTCTCCTCTCCTGCCCTGTCACTTCTCCTGCCCTGTCGCTGCTCCTGCCCTATCACTGCTCCTGCCCGTTCACTGCTCATGCCCCGTTTACTGCTCCTGCCCCGTTCACTCTCCTGCCCCGTTCATTTCTGCTACCCCGTTCACTGCTCCTGCCCCGTTCACTGCTCCTGCCCCGTTCACTGCTCCTGCCCCGTTCACTTCTCCTGTCCTTTCACCGCTGCTGTCCTTTCACCGCTCACACCCGGTTACTGCTCTAGCTCATGCCCCGTCACCGCTCCTGCCCTGTTCACCGCTCCTGCCCTGTTCACCGCTCCTGCCCCGCTCACCGCTCCTGCCCCGCTCACCGCTCCTGCCCCGTTCACCGCTCCTGCCCCGTTCACTGCTCCTGTCCCGTTCACTGCTCCTGTCCTGTTCACTGCTCCTGTCCTGTTCACTGCTCCTGTCCTGTTCACTGCTCCTGCCCCGTCACCTCTCCTGCCCATCACCTCTCCTGCCCCGTCACCTCTCCTGCCCCGTCACCTCTCCTGCCCCGTCACCTCTCCTGCCCATCACCTCACCTGCCCGTCACATCACCTGCCCGTCACATCACCTGCCTGTCATGTCACCTGCCCGTCACTTCTTGTGCCCGGTCACCTCTCCTGCCCTGTTGCCTCTCCTTCCACGTCTCCTCTCCTGCCCTGTTGCTTCTCCTGCCCTGTCGCTGCTCCTGCCCTATCACTGCTCCTGCCTCATTCACTGCTCCTGCCTCGTTCACTGCTCCTGTCCTTTCATTGCTCCTGTCCTTTCTCCGCTCCTGTCTTTTCACCGCTCACACCCGGTTACTGCTCTAGCTCATGCCCCGTCACCTCTTCTGCCCCGTCACCTCTCCTGCCCCGTCACCTCTCCTGCTTCGTCACCTCTCCTGCCCCGTCACCTCTCCTGCCCCGTCACCTCTCCTGCCCGTCACCTCTCCTGCCCCGTCACCTCTCCTGCCCCGTCACCTCTCCTGCCCATCACCTCACCTGCCCATCCCATCACCTGCCTGTCATGTCACCTGCCCGTCACTTCTTGTGCCCGGTCACCTCTCCTGCCCTGTTGCCTCTCCTTCCACGTCTCCTCTCCTGCCCTGTCACTTCTCCTGCCCTGTCGCTGCTCCTGCCCTATCACTGCTCCTGCCCGTTCACTGCTCCTGCCCGTTCACTGCTCCTGCCCCGTTCACTCTCCTGCCCCGTTCATTTCTGCTGCCCCGTTCATTTCTGTTACCCCGTTCACTGCTCCTGCCCCGTTCACTGCTCCTGCCCCGTTCACTTCTCCTGTCCTTTCACCGCTGCTGTCCTTTCACTGCTCACACCCGGTTACTGCTCTAGCTCATGCCCCGTCACCGCTCCTGCCCTGTTCACCGCTCCTGCCCTGTTCACCGCTCCTGCCCCGCTCACCGCTCCTGCCCTGTTCACCGCTCCTGCCCCGCTCACCGCTCCTGCCCCGTTCACTGCTCCTGCCCCGTTCACTGCTCCTGTCCTGTTCACTGCTCCTGTCCTGTTCACTGCTCCTGTCCTGTTCACTGCTCCTGCCCCGTCACCTCTCCTGCCCATCACCTCTCCTGCCCCGTCACCTCTCCTGCCCCGTCACCTCTCCTGCCCCGTCACCTCTCCTGCCCATCACCTCACCTGCCCGTCACATCACCTGCCCGTCACATCACCTGCCTGTCATGTCACCTGCCCGTCACTTCTTGTGCCCGGTCACCTCTCCTGTCCTGTTGCCTCTCCTTCCACGTCTCCTCTCCTGCCCTGTTGCTTCTCCTGCCCTGTCGCTGCTCCTGCCCTATCACTGCTCCTGCCCCGTTCACTGCTCCTGCCCAGTTTACTGCTCCTGCCCAGTTTACTGCTCCTGCCCCGTTCATTTCTGCTGCCCCGTTCATTTCTGCTACCCCGTTCACTGCTCCTGCCCCGTTCACTGCTCCTGCCCCGTTCACTTCTCCTGTCCTTTCACCGCTGCTGTCCTTTCACCGCTCACACCCGGTTACTGCTCTAGCTCATGCCCCGTCACCTCTGCTGCCCTGTTCACCGCTCCTGCCCTGTTCACCGCTCCTGCCCCGCTCACCGCTCCTGCCCCGCTCACCGCTCCTGCCCTGTTCACCGCTCGTGCCCCGCTCACCGCTCCTGCCCCGTTTACTGCTCCTGCCCCGTTTACTGCTCCTGCTCCGTTCACTGCTCCTGCCCCGTTCATTTCTGCTGCCCCGTTCATTTCTGCTGCCCCGTTCACTGCTCCTGCCCCGTTCACTTCTCCTGTCCTTTCACCGCTGCTGTCCTTTCACCGCTCACACCCGGTTACTGCTCTAGCTCAAGCCCCGTCACCTCTCCTGCCCCGTCACCTCTCCTGCCCCGTCACCTCTCCTGCCCATCACCTCACCTGCCCGTCACATCACCTGCCTGTCATGTCACCTGCCCGTCACTTCTTGTGCCCGGTCACCTCTCCTGCCCTATTGCCTCTCCTTCCACGTCTCCTCTCCTGTCGCCTCTCCTGCCCCATCACTGCTCCTGCCCCATCACTGCTCCTGCCCTTCATCATCCCCATAAGGTCAACAATCATAGACTTCAGAACATTGGAATATTTTCTTAAATCACTAACAGACTCCTAAATACTGGGGTCAAACGCCGGGGCTGTCATAGTCCCCTCATGGCAACAGGACCCCCCGCCCCACACATGGATACCCTACAAACATGAATAATACACAGGACACAGTGTTTGGTTGGAAAGAGAATGCTGCAGGATTTATTACATACAACATATGTAATAGATGGGTTATCTTATGGGTAATCCAAGGGCAGGCCGCATTCTCGCCACCTGCCCGCCTGATGAGCCGGGCAGCACGGTGTGTGGCCAACTGTGTGCTGCCCCATATTTTAATTAAGTAAACTCACGCCCTGAGGGGCGGAGCGCAACTAGGCAACCCCCGGTTGTACAGGCCCACAACCGCCCGAAGGACTACTGAGGTGCCGACACGTGTACCCGGACCTCCCATGAAGTCCAGGTGTTAGGCTCTGGCACCCCTATGTGCCTGCTGAGGTACACCGCTTCACCTCCCAGCTTCCGGATCACCCTGTAACTCCGCTGCAACGAAAAATGACAATATTATAAAGTTCACACCACCCCACCCCCAGTTGGCGCACGGGTAAGAGGTAGGGCGGGGAAGTGCGTCCAAGTTGTTGGTCTGTACGTGGCGGCGAGGGGCGGCAAAGAGGCCTGAATCTGGCGAGGGGAACTTAAGTACCCCTCGCCCGGCCTGCCGCCCCCCGAAGCACGTCACTGGGCCCACCCCGTTCCCTGCTGGACCCCTCCTGCCCGAGGGAGGAGGGAGTACTGCATGCAAGGGGGCGGGGGGGAGCCCCCGGCGACTAAGGTGCCGCCCTCCTGATGGCCACCGGGTGGCCTCGGGCAGCAGCATAGTCCCCTCATGGCAACAGGACCCCCCGCCCCACACATGGATACCCTACAAACATGAATAATACACAGGACACAGTGTTTGGTTGGAAAGAGAATGCTGCAGGATTTATTACATACAACATATGTAATAGATGGGTTATCTTATGGGTAATCCAAGGGCAGGCCGCATTCTCGCCACCTGCCCGCCTGATGAGCCGGGCAGCACGGTGTGTGGCCAACTGTGTGCTGCCCCATATTTTAATTAAGTAAACTCACGCCCCGAGGGGCGGAGCGCAACTAGGCAACCCCCGGTTGTACAGGCCCACAACCGCCCGAAGGACTACTGAGGTGCCGACACGTGTACCCGGACCTCCCATGAAGTCCAGGTGTTAGGCTCTGGCACCCCTATGTGCCTGCTGAGGTACACCGCTTCACCTCCCAGCTTCCGGATCACCCTGTAACTCCGCCACAGCCCGACCGGTGGCTACCGCCGCCGCCCGGGCCCCCCATCCCCTATGCTCCTTCCTACCTGCAGCCTCTCTCCTGCAGAGCATCGTACCAATCTAGGAGAAAAAGGTCCAAGCCCACTAGATTGAGACCTTTCGATGGCTTCGCATGACTTTGCGCCTCGCCCGACTCTGCGTGGGAGCAATTCGGACCACCCGACCTCACAGCTCCCCACCATTCAGCAACCTCCACCAGGTCCGCCTTCATTTTATGCAGCAACGCGGACCTTCCCATGTTGGTGATGTCGTTGCCCCCCAGGTGAATGACCAAGTGATGCGACGGAGCGCCCCCTGTCACCAGGGAGTGTCTGAGTCTGGACAAGAGGCCACTCCAGCGCATGCCCGGGAAACCTAACCATACACACTCCGTGTTGGCGAAACCCCGCATCCAGTTCCTGGTGGCTGCCCATCAACCTAACCTGGAGACTGTTGAATAGCCCAGAACCCACAATCTCGAACCTGTCAACACAAAAGCTGCAATCCTTGCTCTGCAGACCATCTAGTCAGTCAAAACTGAACAAGACCAGGACGACGGCAGAGCGGTGGACCCTTACCACCTCGCAGATACCTGATGCTGGCATGAACCTTACATGCCTAACGAGACACCCAGGCCTCCTGCCACTATCTGCGGATACCCCTAGGTCTTTTAGTCCTTACCACCATAGTGTAGCCATCCCCGGATCGGGAGGACATACTAACAGGAAATGACGAGAAGAGCGGGGGCCCCTGACTGCTGAAGGTGCTTCGTATCGCACCCTAGACGTAACAGCACCTGCCCTGAATTCCAACGAACCCTTCACAAAAAGCGCAGCAGGCAAACCCCGCTAGGTTACCACTACTGGTGAAATGCCATCCTCCTCCAAACCTGGAGGAAGTGTGCTTACGATAAACGCCTGTGCTGCAATGCTCAAGAGCACCGGGACAATGAAGGGGTCAGTACCACTTATCCTATACAACTCGGGTGATGTCATACCTATGACAATACAGGATTGGCGTAACAGCTGGCAACACATGCCCACACGGGTTGTTGACAGAAGGCAACTTAGTATGTCAATCTACTGTGGCCTTAACCAGGGGTGCAGTTAAAAACTTGCTATATGGACAAGCCCGGGACCTGCACCGTGTTAACCTAACCTATGAGAAGAACGGGTAACATGACAATAGTCAATTCGCTCTTATAGAATACTGCTGTTGTCTGTCTGTTTATCCAAGGCTCTGGAATCTGAAAGGCAGTCCAACTGCTGTGCCATTAGTTTGGTCCCTAGCAGATTCCCAATATAAAATTGCTTGAAGAGTGATCAACAGCTGGGAAGAGAACACAGAAATAATTCCCTTGGAGGGGCTGGGCGTCAGCCACGTTTACTGATGGTCACCATAAGCATTTTTACCTAAAGGAGCGCTGAGCCTGTCATACCTATCAGTGACCTCAAACACACTTTGAAAGGAGGAATTACTGGTGTGCAGTTGAAAGCGGAGAATCCCAACCAGGATTCTATTACCCCTATCTGAATTGACACTATGCTACCAATGCAAAAAGCTTGCCGAAAGAAGTGATGCCATCGACAAACCTGTATGTGGTGCACCATTGGAAGGCTAAAGCAATGGTATGTGAGTGAGCCGTGTTAGTGCACTCCTTATCTCGAGGGCTCGTAATAAAAGGAACAAACTAATACTCTGTAAAGCTGGAGGGTGAGAAAATTATTCAGGGTACAGGATAGGTCATTGAGGCTTAAAGTGTTAGATATTAGACGTAGCAGCCGGGATCGAAGAAAGGATCGCTTTCAATATAAGTCTATAATGAACCATTCGCACCCTCCATCGCAGACAGTGTAAGTATAAAGCTAAAACTCCTGATCAAGCAGTAAGAATATTCAATATTTATCTTGGGTCTTATGATCGTGAGCAAGTCATACGCTCTTGACTCTCCCCCTTACCATACTACCCAGAAACGTCCTCACACGGGCTAGCCCGGCCAAGTAATCCAGAAGAGAGCCTCTAACTATCCATAGCACGCTGTTTAAACTTGCACTCCATACACGTTATCCCCCTGTAATGCACACTATGTCATTACAGTAATTGTTTGCTCACGTCTGTCACTTTCCTCCATGTAACTGAGCGATTGCCTATGTAAGGTGTTCCTTGTAGTGCTCAAGCAACAGAAACGTTCCTATTGAGAAGCGCTCCGATCCGGTCTGAGGTTAGCGCTAAAGAAAGGCAATAAAACAGAGTCCGTGACAATGCACCACAGGGGGCTGCGGAGCGTCAGTAAAGACTAGAACCCGGTGTTAGCCCCGAGAACATAAACAGGAGAACCTTCCATACCCACAAGGTGCACCGAGATATTTGGACTACTGCGGGTTAATACCTAGCCCACCGTCCCATAGATAATAGGCAAAGCTCTAGGTGTGCAACTAGCACCAGATCCGCCCTTGCTATGTAACATAGTTCTACTGTTTGAGCTCCCACCAATTATTGTTGTGTAATACTCCTACTCGTGTAGATTGCGTACATTACACCAATAACCCTGTAATGCACTGTGTGTGAAATCCCTTATTGCTCGAACACAATTATCACTTTGATTTGGTACACAAAAGTAACCTGCACCCTTCACTTTCTCTTGTGACGCGCGCTTGCTACCTATTACACACTGATTGCACAGGTAACAAGAACAGTATTTTAGTATAATACTCCTACTCGTGTAGATTGCGTAGATTACACCATTAACCCCTATAATGCACTGTGTGAGCTCCCTTATTGCGTGAACACAATATCACTTTGGTACAGAAAAGTAACCTGCACACTTCACTTTCTCTAACCCCTATAATGCACTGTGTGACCTCCCTTATTGCGTGAACACAATATCACTTTGGTACAGAAAAGTAACCTGCACACTTCACTTTCTCTTGTAACGCGCGCTTGCTACCTATTACACACTGATTGTACAGGTAACAAGAACAGCATTATAGTGTAATACACCTACTCGTGCAGATTGCGTAGATTACACCATTAACCTATGTAATGCACTGTGTGTGAGCTCCCTTATTGCGTGAACACAATATCACTTTGGTACACCAAAGTAACCTGCACACTTCACTTTCTCTTGTAACGCGCGCTTGCTACCTATTACACACTGATTGCACAGGTAACAAGAACAGCATTATAGTGTAATACTCCTACTCGTGTAGATTGCATAGATTACACCATTAACCCCTGTAATGCACTGTGTGCCTTGAGACCCTCTGGGTATTTAGTGCGCTATATAAATTCTTTGACTTGACTGACTTGTGTGAGCTCCCTTATTGCGTGAACACAATATCACTTTGGTACACAAAAGTAACCTGCAAACTTCACTTTCTCTTGTATCGCGCGCTTGCTACCTATTACACACTGATTGCACAGGTAACAATAACAGTATTATAGTGTAATACTCCTGCTCGTGTAGATTGCGTGGATTACACCATTAACCCCTGTAATGCACTGAGTGCGAGCTCCCTTATTGCTCAAACACAATTATCACTTTGATGTGGTACACAAATGTAACCTTCACACTTCACTTTTCTCTTGTAACATGCTACTAGCTACACATTACACCGTGATTGCCAGCTGTGCACGTGGACACCACCCAGTGGTCCCCACTCGGTGTTCGTGGGTACCAACCGGAGGCCTGCCTACGCTGCCTATGCACTGCTGAGCAAACCGCATCGAACCGCAGCTCGCCAGCAGGACCACACGCTAAACAATCTGCCGGACGGGAGGGACACGGGAGATGCATCCAGACACGCCGCTCACCCCCCCTTGTTTCCAAAACACCCCTACGTGCACAGCGGGGTGCTCGAGTGAGACACGCTGCACTGCCGCCTGAAAGGACGTAGTCGCCGCCCCACCACCCGGAGAGTGCCTCATTAATAAATTCGTCCTACTAACATGCGTCAAGGCGCCTGCTCCTCAGGGCGCCTGCTCCTCAGGTCTGAAGAAAAGATTCACAGCTCTGTGTTCCGCATGGAGTATGTCGCATTGATACAACACTCCATGGACTGTGCATCCAACGCCCGAGCATGCCTCCAGCCATTCCCAACCGTGACATGAGACAACACGGGGGATCGGGAGGTCCCTCCGACTCCCCAAAGTGTGAAACGCGGAAGCGGCAAATGCCCGGAATGCCACGTGCCACCCCTGGCCAGGAGACCAAGCGCCATAACAGACACAAGACCCAGCCAACGCGCGCATGCGACTTGGCCTCTGCGAGGGGTCACCAAGCGGGGTGGCCATGTAGCCATGAATCCTATCTCCTAACTGCCACTGAGTACGGTGAGCTCGTGCTCATACTCCTCACCTCAATCGACGTGTCTTGTGCATTAGCACACAATGGGGAAAACATGCCGCTATAGCCAGGCAGAGAGCCGCGAAGGGAGAGACACCCCCTATCAATCCAGGGTGGGGGGGGGGTGGGGGGGGGGCACCCCCACACAACCCAAGGCCACCCTCACTCCATGACCCGATCCGCAGGCTCATGACCTAAGCTGCCTCTTGCGCACCCGTACCACCACGCCAATTACGTGGTAACTACGTCTAGTGTCTTCTAGGTCCGTTGGCCTCATCATGGAGAAACCAGTGCAAGGAGCCCTCGAGAGCATGTCACCTCTCCTGCCCGTCACCTCTCCTGCCCCGTCACCTCTCCTGCCCCGTCACCTCTCCTGCCCATCACCTCACCTGCCCATCCCATCACCTGCCTGTCATGTCACCTGCCCGTCACTTCTTGTGCCCGGTCACCTCTCCTGCCCTGTTGCCTCTCCTTCCACGTCTCCTCTCCTGCCCTGTCACTTCTCCTGCCCTGTCGCTGCTCCTGCCCTATCACTGCTCCTGCCCGTTCACTGCTCCTGCCCGTTCACTGCTCCTGCCCCGTTCACTCTCCTGCCCCGTTCATTTCTGCTGCCCCGTTCATTTCTGTTACCCCGTTCACTGCTCCTGCCCCGTTCACTGCTCCTGCCCCGTTCACTTCTCCTGTCCTTTCACCGCTGCTGTCCTTTCACTGCTCACACCCGGTTACTGCTCTAGCTCATGCCCCGTCACCGCTCCTGCCCTGTTCACCGCTCCTGCCCTGTTCACCGCTCCTGCCCCGCTCACCGCTCCTGCCCTGTTCACCGCTCCTGCCCCGCTCCTGCCCCGTTCACTGCTCCTGCCCCGTTCACTGCTCCTGTCCTGTTCACTGCTCCTGTCCTGTTCACTGCTCCTGTCCTGTTCACTGCTCCTGTCCTGTTCACTGCTCCTGCCCCGTCACCTCTCCTGCCCATCACCTCTCCTGCCCCGTCACCTCTCCTGCCCCGTCACCTCTCCTGCCCCGTCACCTCTCCTGCCCCGTCACCTCTCCTGCCCATCACCTCACCTGCCCGTCACATCACCTGCCCGTCACATCACCTGCCTGTCATGTCACCTGCCCGTCACTTCTTGTGCCCGGTCACCTCTCCTGTCCTGTTGCCTCTCCTTCCACGTCTCCTCTCCTGCCCTGTTGCTTCTCCTGCCCTGTCGCTGCTCCTGCCCTATCACTGCTCCTGCCCCGTTCACTGCTCCTGCCCAGTTTACTGCTCCTGCCCAGTTTACTGCTCCTGCCCCGTTCATTTCTGCTGCCCCGTTCATTTCTGCTACCCCGTTCACTGCTCCTGCCCCGTTCACTGCTCCTGCCCCGTTCACTTCTCCTGTCCTTTCACCGCTGCTGTCCTTTCACTGCTCACACCCGGTTACTGCTCTAGCTCATGCCCCGTCACCTCTGCTGCCCTGTTCACCGCTCCTGCCCTGTTCACCGCTCCTGCCCCGCTCACCGCTCCTGCCCCGCTCACCGCTCCTGCCCTGTTCACCGCTCGTGCCCCGCTCACCGCTCCTGCCCCGTTTACTGCTCCTGCCCCGTTTACTGCTCCTGCTCCGTTCACTGCTCCTGCCCCGTTCATTTCTGCTGCCCCGTTCATTTCTGCTGCCCCGTTCACTGCTCCTGCCCCGTTCACTTCTCCTGTCCTTTCACCGCTGCTGTCCTTTCACCGCTCACACCCGGTTACTGCTCTAGCTCAAGCCCCGTCACCTCTCCTGCCCCGTCACCTCTCCTGCCCCGTCACCTCTCCTGCCCATCACCTCACCTGCCCGTCACATCACCTGCCTGTCATGTCACCTGCCCGTCACTTCTTGTGCCCGGTCACCTCTCCTGCCCTATTGCCTCTCCTTCCACGTCTCCTCTCCTGTCGCCTCTCCTGCCCCATCACTGCTCCTGCCCCATCACTGCTCCTGCCCTTCATCATCCCCATAAGGTCAACAATCATAGACTTCAGAACATTGGAATATTTTCTTAAATCACTAACAGACTCCTAAATACTGGGGTCAAACGCCGGGGCTGTCATTGCTTGAGTTGGAAAAGATTTGTCTGCACAGATGGCGTCATTATCAATGGGGCTTTGCAGGGGGGCGAATCTGTTAGTACATGCAATTATTAAATCTGCCAAATCATGTGCACATGGGTCAGGAGGTGGTGTAAATACTGCTTCCAAATATGAGCTTACTCGTTTGGTTATGGGTGCAAAACCACTCTTGCCCTTGGGTTTCTCAAACATCTTTGGAATGGTGTGTGTTACACCGGGGCCTGTATGGGGAGGACAACTGTCAACAGAACTAGAAGTGGCGTGAAAACGGCCCCGGTGCACCTCCGGGCCGAGATTGCCGGGAAACAGTCTGGTAGGCATTGATGAACGTTGCTTCAGCAGGTAAACACTGTGAATATCACTGCCACAAAACCCAACTAATAGCAGCTTTAAATTGGCATGTAAATTTGCTGGCAGTGTCCTCACAAATGAGGTGTGATCACGGGCTCACAGCAGCCGCAGGGCCATCAGAGTAGCCGTTTTCGCACTATGCTACACTGATGGCCCTTTCAGTCTCACTTTGCAGGCCCATTAGACCCAGCGGGGAAGGGGAGGAGGCCGGGCGCAGTGCAGAGGCCTTCTGAATATTCACGTTGCACCACTCGTGCGTGAAAAAGAAAAAAAGGTGTACTTTAAAGTATGGCAATTTTACAGTCCCCGGTACGCTCTTTCAAAACTAAGAAGTAGGGGAACGGACTAACATAATTTTAAGAAGTAAGGGCACGCCGTGCCCTTCCGTCCCCGCCCACTTCTAACGCTGGGAGGGTCCCGGCAAGGCAGGTGAGGGGCGAGGGTGCAGTCTGGACGCTGCAGGCTGCCTCAACGTTCAGAAGGGCGAGTGAGGGGCCGGGGGCAGGCGAGGGAGTCAAATGGTGTAGATGCAGGAGCAGAGGCCACCCAGAGATCCGAGCGCAGGTGAAGGCATCAGAGGGGGTGGGTGCAGAATCGGAGCAGAGGTGAAGACGCCTGTGAGGTAGACGAGTGCAGCAGTGTGTGCAAGTGCCTATCCACAGGGACACACAGGGTCTCCTGAGTAGGTGAGGGCAGCCAAGGAACCTAGAGAGGCAACCGGGCGAGAGCCAAAGCAGAACGTGAGAAAAGCCCAGACTTGAATGCACAGAGCTCTGAGAGCGGAGAGAAAGTAGCTCAGATAGAAGGAGTGCAGTTACCACCATGATGTACTTCCAGGAAACCCCCAGAGAGCCTGCTGACCTTAATCCTGATCTGTGAACATTTGTCTGAAGTCACAGTGCTGTAAATGCAGGCCTGAGCCTTACAAGAACAAAATGCAGGCCTGAGCATTTCAAAAACAATCTTGGCTTGGTCAGATTAAGACTGGGAAAGTGCAGGGGTGTGGCCAGCATCTGACGAGGATGGAGGCACTCTGAATGAGTTCCGACTTTACAGTGTTTTGTAGCATATTAGATTATTACAATTTCATGTCTAAACGAGTAGTGCACGTTTAATTAAATGTGGCTAGATCAAGGGACACTAAGTGGGTGTGATAACTTTCAAATGCAATTGTGTCCTCTTACACTCTCCCCCACACCCTCTCCCGCCCCCCATCTACCTCTCGGGCTAGCGTTTACTTTTGAGAAAATGTCTAACGCAAGGAAACGGGCCTGAAAACCCTGTACATTTATCATCAAAATGTCAAACATGCTAATTTTAGACACACTCAAGTAGGAGACTGGGAAATGCCCAATTACTTGCACTGGGTGAAGCAATGTTTCCAGTGTTGTTATAAAAATGCAACCACCCTCACCGACTGAGCAAAATATAGAGTGTTCCCTGAAATTCATTTACGTCACAGATATTAAAAGTCCTAGACTAGTGGCCTTTACACTACATGAATTGCCCTACTGAACCCTTCCCCCCACTACTCCACCGCGAGCCTTCGGGACCTACCCTTATGCCCAATAAAATTCAGTAGAAGTAAAAAACAAAAGGCATTGCCATTATTTTGCCAGCACACATAGCCTCTACCTAAAGGGGAGTGCTGGGATGTGTGCAATTTGTGCTGCTTTTTGCAACCAAACCTGTGAACCGCAACAAGGGCGATAAAGAAATGCCTTATTTACAGGCCTCTTACAGCACATTGGCATTGTGACAGTCTCCCGAATGTATCCAAGCGATGGGTATTTGCGTTTACCGTACATTTCTGTTTAACTTTTTGGTTTCCTTACCACAAATCTGGATACGGGGGCATCCTCCTGTTACTGCCCGGTTCTGGTGGGCCTCGGAGAAAGCCCCCTGTACGTGAAAGCGTTTGAAAAAATAAATTGGGAGCTGGCCGTCCTCGGGCGAGACGCCGGGGTGTGGGGATGTCCGCGGGGTAGTTTGCGCCTCGCGGAGGATGTGACAGGCTGTGTAAACTGTAAATCACTTGCAATGGAGTTAACTAGCTGGAGAGCAGACTTGCTGGAGCCAGCCCTGGCTGCTCCACTGAACGTGTGAAGGCTGCGGTCCGGTAGTCTATGGCTTGGTTTAAATATGTTACAGGCTGTAGCCGCATGAGGCCAGCAGAGCCGCACCACTACGAAAATGAATACAGCTGCACAGGGCACAGAATATGTTTTCACACAATCTTGCAAATTAATTGGACGCAATATTTGAAACACAGCTTTCAGGCATTCATCCAGATGGAAACGAGGTGGGGCAGCAAATGCCAGCTCAATGAAAGTGAACATTACACATTGCAGAATCATCAACAGTGATGTAATGCTATAATAACATTACCAAGCTCGCGCTGCAGCAGGAGGAGGCGTGGCAGCAAGGGGGAGGAGGGTGGCCTGCAATTGCGAGAGCGATAATTGCTGCCATTTGGTGGCGCGGGCTCCGCAAAGTAGATTGCTTCACGTGCACGCGTTGCCATTGATGGCAATGCAACGCATGCACGTATTTGGCCCAAAAAGCTAGATGATTACGTGAGGTCCCCTCCTATGCAACGCATGCGCGTTGCGTAGGCGACACCTAAAAAAAAGCCTCATCAGGCAATTACGAATTTATAGCAGCAACTGGAAAAATAGCTGCTTTTATTACATTAGGTATACATAGGCTTTCCTGTTTTCAGTTTCTATTTTTGGTAAATTCTGGTGGTGTTTTTTCAGTGTTTTCCAGTGATTTCAATACCTCAAAAAACAGTGTTTTTCAGTGATTATTCATTTTTGCACTATTAAAAATAAACTGAAACAGTGTTTTACCGGTGTTTATGGAACACTTTGCTTTTATTATTGCTTGCTTTCTTCATTGATGCATGGTAAATATACAGTGAATGTACTGTGTACATGAGGTCCAAATACATTTTTACAAGTCAAACTTATTGTAGTACACCATACAATAATTCTTCAGTGAGTCTTTGGTCATTCACGCTTTCTCTTTCCTTCCCAATATCGCGAAGTGGTGTTTTCCTATATTTTTGGATGGGTATGCCTACTCTGCATATCATTAGCGTTAGGTGCCGCTCCCATCGTGGCGATGTTTTTTGCGGCAGCTATCACTGTGAAACTGGCAATGTTGTCAGTTTGCACAAGCATGGGAATGGGGCAATAAATCCATTGCCACATTTTCCGCACCCTAAGTCCAGATAAATCGGCGATAAGTCCTTGAGAATATGCCCCTAAGCTGCTTCCAGGAGCTGAGCAGAAGTACAAGAAGGTAAAGGAAACAGAGTCTAAATATACAACAGAGGGTCATGAGTGAGTAAATATACTTTACATAGTTTACATATTTACATAGCTCTCAGAGGCGCAACTAGTCAAAATCAGCAGAGTGTAGCTGCAGGGGCTCTAAGAAGAGATGAAAAAACAACAAAACCTTGTTAAATAAATGGTCTTTTTAAAGACATGTGAAGTACTCAGGTGCGGGTGTGGCAGACCACAACAGCTCCTCTCCCCCATGTCAGCCAGGCAGGGGGCCTGGGGTTGCTCTGGCCCTTTGGCCAGTCACACCTCGGCTCCCCATGGGCCGGACAGGCCCAGAAGCAATGTTTTCCCCTGACACCTCTGCGCCAGGCCACCACAGGCAGGCCAATGGGGGTGTACATACAAGGGATGTCGGGCCTTCATTCCACCTCGTACCTCAAATTGAGAGTGCTAATACCAGATATTGAGTTAGGGGAGCATGTGTAGTGAGAGATCCACTGCCTTCCAATGAGAGCTGTTCCTATCACACTCACAAATAACTGCCAAAGAGTGTATCACTGCGTACCTCTTTGCCTAGTGAACATGTTAATACTAATATTTGTGGGATCAATTTTGTTTTACTTTTAAACGTCTTTTAATTTCCTACCTTTGCACCTGCTGTCATCTATTTGCAGTTACTGTACATACTTTGCTTTTGTATTCATGCTTGTGCTTTTTTGTTTTGCTTTTTTATTTTCTTTATTACTTTTTAAATTGCACATTTGCTTTATTTGTTCTTTCTTATTTTTAAATTAACTTGTACCTTTCAAAATACTCTTTCTTTTCTGGCTTCCGTTTTCTTTTTCCCATTTTAAAATGCTTTTAACTACACACTGTGCCTTTCTCCATGCCTCTTTCCAAACCATGGTAAGGCATTGTTCTGTGAACGTGCCTGTACCTGTCCCAGTAGATAGTGCCTGCCTAAATGCTAGTGAAGTAATTATCTGTGGAATAACACTATCCAATGGGATTTATCTGGTCACAATGTACGCATAATGTCAGGGCTACCGATTTCTGATTCTGTTTCTTTTTTTTGCCTCTCATAATGAAAAAAAAGAACACAAAGTCATTGCATTATGGTGACACACAGCCTCGCCTGCAGCAGAGCGCGCTCCAGCGCCCTTGCACTTCTGAGACCAATTTGTTTAGCTGAACACAATGGGCCCGATTCACAGAACTAACTTAAGACAAAATCCTAAACTTACTACCATTTTAGTATTCACAGAAGGCACTTACTCGTTTTGGTTTTGGTATTCACAGAAGGCACTTACTTATTTCGGTATTCACAGAAGTTAGGAGTCCTAACTTTAGGACTCCTAAATGCCTTCTGTGAATACGGAAAGTCTTAAAATTAGGATATGTCTCAGTTTAGTACTAGTAAAGTTAGGACTCCTAACTTTAGGACTCCTAAATGCCTTCTGTGAATACCGAAAGTCTTAAAATTAAGATTTTTATCAGTTTTGTAGTAGTTTTGTAGTAGTAAAGTTAGGAATCCGAACTTTAGTTTCAATTGTGATCCGCAATTCATGGATCAATGTTTATAATCAATGTGGGTCCGCAGACTGGCCTTTGGATAGAATCTGGTTCATGAACCAGATTCTACGGGGAAGCGCCAGTGGACCCACAATGCGGTTCACTGTTCAACAGACATCGTTCTACTAATCGCGGATCGTAATAACCATCGACCGCCCCTCTATCCAAAGGTCAGTCTGCGGACCCACATTGATTATAAACATTGATCCATGAATTGCGGATCACAATTGAAACTTTTGATTGCGCTCTCAACCTTGAGGCCATCAGGCCCGCGCTCCCTCCGTAGCTGTAATACTGTGTCAACCTTGACAAATTCCTGTACGCACGCGCCAGCGTTAACTCACGCCCAGCGCCGAGGCTACCAAGCCTCCTCTGCCCGCACTGATAACTCGATTATCTCACATTGACGCAGAGGCATACATATTGTTAAACCAGGCAATATATTGTTAAGTCCTGAAGATGATCCCTTTGTAAATTGAGCACGGGATCGAAACGTCGACTCCTTTTAATAGACCTACAGTTAATTATTGTATATTATTGCTTGTATGTACTAATCAGGGAAATATTGACAACCTTGATTTAAAACAGTGCCCAGATTGCTCACTTTCTTTGCCTGAAGAACCTTTCTTTTTACTACACTTTTTTCCCCATTTCTTCTTCCCTTTTAGTACGGTACAGGACTGTGCCTTACTGCAACAAAAATGTTTGCTGTCAAAATGTATTCAAAGTTCTAAACACTTGATTTGATCTATAATAAATTCCTTGCCCGGCTGGGTATAGGAAAAGTATATAGCAGCCTATTGTGGTCTATATAATATTGTTGTGAAATGTTGCTTAAGCTTAGGACCTTTGTTTTCGTAAATTGGCTCCATCAAGTGGCCAAACAGTGCAACACCTATGAAAATCAGTGACACTCGGTTTAAACCAGGTCAGCTGATTTTCATTTAGTAGGGTATTATCGGTCAGAGTCGGTTTTAACCGAATTCCGGCCAGCCTAGGTATAAACAAGTGGTCAGTGATTTACCTTCTTACCTCCAAATGAGGGTATCATTATTCATCTGTGCATTGTTATACCACAGTAAGTAACGGAACAAGATCCTACACCATTGCAGACCAGGTGTGGTTGCTTCTTTTTTCGGTTTTACCTACAGCACATATGCACTGTCAACAATAGCTATTGTTCTTTAAAAAACAAAAAACTAAAAAGGGCTTAGAGCTTGCCCATAGCTTACCTTTACTTACCATTAGTTGGGTCCTACATTACTCTCCTTTCCTTGCTTCCTATTGGCCGGCGCCTCCAGCTTTGATCTTCATTGCTTTGTCCCTGCATAGAGCATAGGCCATGTTCTGTTTCCTGTCGCCTGTGTCCTTCCACTGGCCACAGGCCCCTTGAGGTAATCTTTTTTTTATTTACTTTTCGTCACCCCGTCTTTCTTTTTAACCCACTCAACCCACTGTCATTGTTTCCCACCCTTTGCCCTCCTCCCTCTTGTTAATTTTTTTAATTTTTATTTTTGAAAGGTTTATGTAGCACAAACTTGACACGAAAGTACTTGAGTGCTTTATTTCAGTACCATTTACTTTACACTAGGACACATTCATTTAGATTTTTGGGAACGGGGAGTTTAAGGGATTTGCCCAAAATCTCAGGATGTTGTGCCTATGCTTAAACTTGAACCTGTTCCCCAGGTCCACAGGCGGCAGTTCTGACTGTAACATTACATACCCTTTACAATAGCTTGTGCAGAGCTATTTGGCTTTGTTAATGTTTTTTAAAGATTTTGCACACCAGTGCGGGGTCCTGTGTAACATGACAAAGTAAAAAACAAAAAAACACTATGACGCAGTCAACGCTGGCTGCTCCATAACACTTTGTTCTTATTTACTTTGAGTCTTGTTGTACAACAGCTTGCGCTGATATGCAACATGTTCAAAAAACATTAACAAAACCAAATAGCTCCTGCAGAGCTATTTTAATGAGAGCCACAGTAATGAGGGGCCCAATGACGAAGCTTGTCACTTTTGTGGGTCAAGGTCGCCGTCCTATTTAGAGAATAATCTTCTTAACTAGTCAACAACTAATAATTCTATACGCCTTACTTCAACATATTGGACCCATCATCTTTGGGGCTGTGGTATCTGAAATCGATGGTGGTCCAGTGTGCCTAAAGGGGGCAGCCGACCCGATTTTGGAGCAGATGGCAGAAAGACAGTTGTGTCCTTCATCAGAGAAGCTGCCTACCCTTGTCCTCCTCGTCGTAGAATGCGCATGGGGCAGATGAGAGTTTAGTCATTTTTTGACTAAAATCTTATTACCACAAACTTCTATATAAGGCCCTAAGCAATAAAATGAGCAACATTGAGACATAAAGACAGAGCGAGGAAAAAAAGTTTGTCACAAGCAATGTGGCAATTACTTGTGAGTGCACATACAGGCATGTCAGCTCAAGCAGCAAATGTATAGTGGATCAAACAGCATAGGTAAGTATGGGCTTACGTAAAAACATAAAGGTAAAAAAAAAAAGAGTGAGCTCAGGTGGCACACAATTAATTAAACTGTTCATCAACATCGTAAGTGTACAGACACAATCAGGTTCGAGACTGCAAGGCTATTTTTAGCTGCTATGGTTGCTCCATGGAAGCCTGACAAAGGAATCATAACTGCTGACATGGTACAACTTTACGGTTTAGGAGTATACAAGGGAAGTGTACTATTAGTTTAACTCTCCTGGTGTATACCTGTTTAGCCTAACCCTACCTATAAGGACTCCACACACTACTTCTGAACCCTTTTTTCAACAGTGACAACATCTTCTGTGATGTGTCTACCATTCCTAGACTTCCTTGTGAAAGAGAGGTGTGATGGTGCACAACCCCACACTATCTGCCCCACTTACTATCCGTGTAGTCAGAGTTACCGTGCGTGGAGTTGGCTAGTGTGAGGGAAGCTTTGCGAACGTTAGCGACTGACTACGTGTGTATGCATTTGGGTGCGCATCTTTTGCATGCATTTCCTTTTCCTGACCGCTTCCCTCTCACTTCCCTGAGAACGCCTACTTCTAAACATGCACGTGCCAATGCATATGTTCTGCGTATTTTAAGAATAAGGGAGACCTGTGCATCTAGAATATTTTATGCATTTGTTAATGAAGGCCAAAAAGTCAGGGTGTTAATGTATTACAATGGAAAGAAGCGAACTACACACATTTTGTTACACAAGACGTGTAACACAGAATATCTAACAATTGTAAGGAAACAAAGAACACATTAGCAGCGTTGCTGTGATCTTCCCCATCTCTAGATGCCGCACTCATCTTGAATAAAATTTGATATTTAAGCGCAGGGAGCCTGCTAAAATCACGTTTTGTCTGAACTCCGCCTACTGCAAGTTTTAGACTGCCATCTCATGTTAGTTTAGTATTAACTACTGCCTTACCACAACTTAATCACTAGATGTTCTTTTTTTTGCCCTTCACCATCATAAAGTTTGGCGAGACCAGTACTTGATAATGACCGCACATATTTTTAAAATATGAACACCTGCCAGAGAAGTTTATTTCAGTACTGTTGACTCGGATCCTTGAAGGTCGGGAAATTTTCAAGTTTCACCTACCAGATATTTCAAGCTGTTTTTCTGCAAAATACCTATTGTGAGCTGACATGGGGCTAAGAGCTTACCATTGGTTGGCTTTATTGTCACTCTCATACTTGCCTCTTATTTGATAGCTTGCGGTCCTCTCCCTGTGTTCTCCCACCCTTGGAGCATGGCCTCCTTTTGATTAGCTCACTCGTATCCTTACACTGCTCACATTTAAGGAGCACGTTTTTTCTTTTTTAATAACACCATAGAGTGCATGTGTTTTTCATGTCTCTCCTGTGTGTGCTGCTCACCCCCCAAATGTCACCCAACCCGTGCTCTGTATTACTCCCTCCTTCCCCGCTTAATCCCTCTTCACCAAGCTCGTCCAGTGCATCCCGGT
This sequence comes from Lissotriton vulgaris, assembly GCF_964263255.1. Lineage (NCBI taxonomy): Eukaryota > Metazoa > Chordata > Amphibia > Caudata > Salamandridae > Lissotriton > Lissotriton vulgaris. The sequence continues at coordinate 1,660,519,636 of NC_141691.1, read as the reverse complement.
GCTCTCTTAATTGTGCTTTTGATGATTATTTCTTGCACCGAGTTTGCACGTTTTGATTAGTGGCCTGCATAGATCTGCAGTGTTTATCTTGATGAAGATATATTTCTGGCTTGAGCCCCTCAGCAGTAACCATAGGCTCTAATTATCACCCCAGGCACTTTAAAACCCCCACCTCACACCGACAAGGGCCCATGTTCCTAGCACTCCACACTCTGTTTTTGTGCCTCTGTCAAAAGAAATAAACTTGCACACGTTACCCGGTAGCTAACTCCTTCGAGTGTTCATTTTACTTGTTCAGGAGATCACAGATGCATCAAAACCATACGTGTTTCTCGCCATCGGCGTAGGTAAGTGTTGTGTCTTGAGGAGAGGCCCCTCTGCTAATTAGGCCCGGGGCGCGGTGGGGAGACACAGCGCGCTTTGCAATAAATTACAGAGCCTGTGGTGCGTTACTTCTGGCTGTCGCGTACGCGCGTCACTGACGTCACGTCCGCGGAAGTACCTTTATTAAACTGCCATCACATGACCTGGGCCATACTATCTGGCCAGGTCCCAAAGGGGCAAAGCCCCAAGCACCCCTCCCTCACATTCAAGGTTGTGGCACCCTATTAAGCGCATTTATTGCGTCACAGTTGCGACATAACATTCCTCCCCAAAATAAAGAGCTCAACAGAACAAGTCTCAAGTTAACCATCGAGAATGTTCACAGTCACAATGTTCAAAACCATTGGAACAGTCTTACGTGAAGTAGTCCTTCAGCTTACGGGTCGGCTCCGGATTTTGTCGGACCCGGTACTGGGAGCTTCCTCGCCCATCCAATTCTTCTTCCGCCTTGCCACTCGAAGCAGGGCGCTGGACCTCGGAGGGGCTCCCCGGCACGCTGATGTCAGGTTCAGGAGATGGGTCAGTGTTCTGACTAACCGATTGTTGAGTGGAGTCAACAGCTCCCCCCGGTTGATCTTTTTCTAGCCGTGCATCCTCGGAGGGCCTGTTCAACATCACGGTGTCACTGTCCGACGATGCAGTCTCAGAGACATGACATTTTTTGAAGTGCGAGACGTTTCGGGTTATTGTTTCACCACCTCGTCTGGCTATCACCCGAGTGCCCTTTACAAGATTGACAGTCCGGGGGCGCCGTTCATACGGAAGACTGAACTTGCTGCTGGTCAGGCGGTTTTTGATTAGGACTTTATAACCCCATTCCAGATATGTCTGCTGGGCTCTCCGCCATTGACTGACTTGAGCATGCACCCAACTTCTCTGTTCATCTATCCGGTGGTCATCAGGGGATGTCGGGCGCCACTGGGGGTGAACTGGGAGGGAGTCGGTGAATACACACCCTAGGAGCAAGACCAGTGGTGGGGTGAGGAGTCTGCCGATAATTCCGCAGGAACGTGAAGAGGGCTAGCTCCAGAGGCTGATGGCGTTCATGGGCTATGCGAATTACCTTATTTAAAGTCCGCATGAATCTCTCTACCTCCCCGTTGGCCTGTGGCCAGCGAGGGGTGATCATCTGGTGTCTGATACCCAGGTACGCCAGGTGCGTGGCTATCTCTTTTCCTTGGAAGGGAGGTCCATTATCCGTTTTCAGTTCTTGAAAGATGCCATGAGTTGCTATTACTTTCTCCAACTTCGGGATTATTTCAGCGGCATTCAGCGTGTGGACGATCACCACCTCCAGATATTTGGAGTAGTCATCCATAGCCTCAAAGGTGTGTCTTCCACCCGGAAGACTTCCGGAATCAAGACTGACACTCGCCCAGGGACGTGGAGGCCTCGGCTCCGTGATTACGGGAGCAGGCTTAAGAGCTTCACCAGTCACCTGGCACCACTGGCACTCGCGGACGGCGGCTTCCACAAGCTCATCCATTAGGGGAAACCATACCTTTGTTGGTAGCGTTGACTTGGTTTTGACCATTCCTTGGTGCCCACTGTGGGCAAGTTGAATTACTCGGGCAGTCAAGGAAGAAGGGATCACCAGCCGTTGTCCTCTCATTAGGCATCTTGTGGTGTCTTTGGTTAGTTCTTCACGGATGTGGTATTGGCTTTCCAGGATCCATCGCGCATCCACCGTGAATATCTTCCACTCTTCTCAGGCTCGGTGCCAGTTCCCATGCTTCACAGCTTGTTTGTCTCTCTGTAGACACTCATCTTTGTCCGTTTCATCCTTCAGGATATCCATGGAGAGAGGAAGAGGGCATGATCTTGCTGTAATGCATCGGACATACTCTTCCGTATCCACAGCGTCTTCCTCCTCTTGGGCTGTGGCCTCTCTCGGAAGTCAAGATAGATAGTCTGCTGGATTGTGACTTCCTGGCTGGTATTCGACTCAACAGTTGTAGTTCTGGATTTGAAGAATTCACTTCTCTATCCAAGGAGGGGGCTTCAACGATGTGCCCGAAAAGAGGAATTTTGTAGTCAGTGGCCACCACAAACGGTTTGCCATACACGTAGAGGTGAAAGTGGCGACACCCCCAGTTTATGGCAATTGCCTCCTTTTCGATTTGTGAGTACCTCTGTTACGTGTCGGTGAGGAAGCGGCTTGCAAAGGCCACCGGGGCCCAATCTTCTTCAGCATTGCGGCGTTGCATTAGTACGGCCCCCAGTCCTTTCAGACCTGCGTCTACTGCGACCAGTGTCATTTTTAGTGGATCAAAGAATGCCAAGGTGGTGGCAGCTTACAAAGACTCTTTAATATCCTGGAATACCTTGGCCTGTGCTTCAGCCCATGTCCAGGGGAGGGAGTCCTTGGTGAGATCCCTCAGTGGTTGAGTGAGGGTCGTGAGGTCTCGGATACAGCGCCCGCAATAATTGACCATGCAGAGAAAACTGCAGACTTCTGTGACGTTGGGTCGTGCTGGGGCATTCTTGATATCACAGACCTTTTCTGGGTCTGGATTCACCCCTTCTGCTGAGAAGGTGTAGCCGAAGAATTGCAGTTTAGTTTTGAGGAATTCAAATTTCTCCCTGTGTAGTGTGAGGCCAGTATCTTTGATTCTCTGGAGTACTTGAACTAGTTGGGAGATGTGCTCAGAGATGGACTTCTATAACAGTGAGCAACCCAAAATACCCTTGAGGGCTTGGGTGAATATAAATGAAAAGGTAAAGGATGCCTTCAAGGGAATTTGTTTTAGATCTGTGTTTGGATTGATTTAGGAAACTTATTAGGACAATTTAATGCTCCTATAGTTGAATAATCAATGGTAAGAATTTCTTTAAGTTGCATGAATTTCAAAGGGAACACATTAATGTCCAACAAAGAACAAATACAATTTTTTTTTATAAAGAAACAAAACAAGACTAGGCGTGTGTATATGAAATTGCTGAATTTATCATCAAGTAAAAAGGCAAAAAGATTTTGGTTACAAATATATAAACAGGCCTACAGGGGTATCAATGGTAAATCAATATGTAACTCTGTAGGTCCTGATGACACCTTTCCTAATTTTCAAATTAACAAATTAGTAGGAGAAGAATGGTCGACGTTTCGGTCTCCTATGTATTCATCTGCGAGACCATCTTCAGGACTGTATGGTTAATATTTGTAATGCCCTGGTATACCATGAAACAAAAAATATTTACAGTTACCTAATTGTCAAAAATTTAACTGGCAGCAACACGGTCAGCGCTGTCAATTTTGAGATCAAGGCGGCATAGGTAAAAACGCTTTGTCTACCTATGCCAAAAATCTAGTAAATCTGGTAGATTTTTGACTCCACTATGATGGCGATCAATATCACAACTGCCGTATGAGGCGCAATATTGTCGCTCCAAGATGGCGCCCATGTTGGGTTCGTAGTTTGCTTTGGCGCTCCAAACCTGCTTTAAAAACGAAGCGTTTACCTATGCCGCTTTGATCTCAAAATTGACAGAGCCCACCGTGTTGCTGCCGCGATTCCTGGTCCCTATCAAAGGTAACTCCTTACAGAATCTGCAAAAGGACTTTTTGTCAAAGGTCGAAAATCTTGACATGCATATAACATTGTTACGTTTATGTCGTTTCAGACTGCAACTAATCTGTTTTCAAGTCGCCTATATGGTCACAATCCCTTAACTTTAAATAAGGTAAAAGCTACATAATTTACTGCGATTTAATATAACGCTATAAACCCCTAGCTTTTGGTCTAATACGGTGTGCTGTATACTCTTTCAGATTTCCACACATTCGCTGTAAATTCGGCAAGTTAATTAGCCTTGCGGTTGCAGGCTTGAGCACATCTCCGCTTTAACTGCCACGCTGCTATCACTCGTACGACCTACAGCGTCCTTACAGGTACCCCATTAGACCGTGATCACCCAAATCATTTTTAGGTCTTTGACTTGCTACATAGCGTGTTAAAACGTGGGCATAACCATTAATTAGACTCCGTCAATTCCATGTTTTTTGCCCCCAGACTTTTACCCAATTTGCAACCAATGTGCCTGCAGACAGAGTCGCATTTACAACTTTGGCTTCTTTTTTGAATTCTATTGTGCCGCTCTACCGAGGTATGTTGACCTGGTCCATCCAATTCTGAATGTTATATATTATTTCTCTTGCTCCCGGAAACTTAGTAGTGATTTCTCTAAACTCCAATGGGAGAATAGCCATCACAAATTACAATTGAAATGCTACTGTTTACATGACTAATTAATACTGCAGTCGCCCATAGAAATCTGACCTTTAAGCTTGACCATGGACTGGTTTTGTTGTTTATTGTGGCAATTTTTAATGATCACCATTTGACTTGTGACTTTGTCCAAAAAAACGTAATCAACCGTTTTCTAATTTTGTACTTAACACTCAGATGTGTATAAACGAAACCATGAAATTAGGATGTGTGACGTAGTTGGTTTCTATCCTGATATTGTCTTATCAAAGGTCAGAATCACAAAGGTGTAAAAACATTAACATTTGTTGAGATGACTCTAAATGATAAGTATCATTTTCGAACAGAATTTTGTGACTAAATGTTTTCAGTTTAGTGTTTGATATGAGGTGTATACAGCATTAACTAAATATATTTAGACTGTATAATTGTATAAGTTATGTGTTTTTACTTGTCTCTTCTTTTCTATTTCTTTATTTCAGTTAAAAACCGGATGTTATATATATATGCGTTTAAATTTTTGACAATTAGGTAACTGTAAATATTTTTTGTTTCATGTTATACCAGGGCATTACAAATATTAACCATACAGTCCTAAATATGGTCTCGCAGATGTATACATAGGAGACCGAAACGTCGACCATCGCCTTCTCCCACTAATTTGTTAATTTGAAAATTAGGAAAGGTGTCATCAGGACCTACAGAGTTACATATTGATTTACCATTGATACGCCTTATATATTTGTAACCAAAATCTTTTTGCCTTTTTACTTGATGATAAATTCAGCAATTTCATATACACCCGCCTAGTCTTGTTTTGTTTCTTTATAATTGTTTTTTTGTATTTGTTCTTTGTTGGACATTAATGTGTTCCCTTTGAAATTCATGCAACTTAAAGAAATTCTTACCGTTGATTATTCAACTATAGGACCATTAAATTGTCCTAATAAGTTTCCTAAATCAATCCAAACACAGATCTAAAACAAATTCCCTTGAAGGCATCCTTTACCTTTGCAGAGATGGACTTGGCATGCACTACGATATCATCACTTACATTGATGACTCCTGGGATGTCCATGATTAGCTAGTGGATCACATTTTGGAACACCTCAGCGGCACTAGATACCCCAAAACTCAAACGTGAGTACCTTCGGAGTCCGACATGGGTGTAGAATGTTATGATGTTCCTGGAGGCTTGTTCCAGGATGAGATGGTGATATCCAGACCGCAGGTCGAGCTTCGAAAACCAGCACGCTCTGTCCATTTCTCCGATCAAGTCATCAATGGTCGGGGTGATGTGGCGCTCTCTTTTGATAGCGGCATTGGGCAATCTCATATCAACACATATTTTTATGGCCCCAGGCTGCTTGGGTTTCCAGGTGACGATGATTGTTAGGTCGGTATGTGGGCCTTGTCGCAACTGCGTTTACTGGTTCTACCTTGACAGGCGACTGCAGCGCCGCCTCCATATGAGCCGCCCTGGCTTGGGACAATTCTTTGGTGCGCCCTAGAGTCAGGATGCCCTTCAACGGCTTGCCAGATTCTTCTTAGATCCGTTCATGAAGTTTCGCTGAGGCACACCGCTGGATAATTTGCCCTCTAATCCAGTGAGGGCAACTCCAGTGGAGTGGTGTGGCTCACTGGTTAGAGGCGGCAGACCCGGGAGCAGAGGATGGCTCGGAACCAGGGTTCAATTCCCGATGCGGCAGGGTCGTGGACCAGGGTCAGCGGACTCGATAATTCTCACCTCGGTGCCTACTCTAACCAGGGATCACACTCGGCAACTCTGGGCATTAGCTTGCCTCATCTCCACAACGGCCCCCCACATACGCCGGGGATGCCTGGTTTCACCTTGGAGATACCCAGTAGGGACCATCTCACAGGGAAAGCCAGGACGGGTTCACCGGCGGTCTACTGCGCAGAGATACTCCTTCGGGAGTCGATTCTAGCGCATTACAAACACACAATTAAATTATTTAATGAATCTCCTCCGTCTTGTCCCTGAAGCCACATGTAGATGCTTGATTTTTGAGCCGGGCGTGGACGGTGTCAAGCGATTCGTTGGGCAGTTGTCTAGCCTGGCAAAATATGAAGCGCTCGTAATCCTGAATGACCATCGGTTCAAAGTAGCCAGTGAGGGCATTGATGAGGGTGTGGTGCGCTTTGGGCATGGCTTCCACAAGCTTTTTTGTGATGCAATGAATATCTTTGCCCCCCTGGGTGGAGTAACATGGCGCGCTTTTGGTCTTTGTGGACTTTCGTGGCCTCAAAGAATATGATGGGACGCTCCACCCACTCTTTCCATTTGGGTGCTTGGGCTGATGGGGGCCCCTCGACCACGAAGGGCTCTATCGGTGGGATTGTGGACATATTAGGCGGCTGGAGTGCTGAGCACTGCGACAAGCCTGGGAGTTATGCCACCATCACTCCCTGTGGGCTAGGCTCGCTTCCACCCCTCAGATATAGCAGGGATTGCCTTGTCGCCTTGTCCCCCTCACTCACCGGTGCAGCGAGAGCGTGTGTGTGGGCCACAGTGGAGCTGATGATGCCTTGGAGGCCCCAAGAGCTCTAACGTGCATGCGCGTCTTCCGCAGCCATGTGCGTTTTGCAGAGTGATGCGCAGGCTCTGACAGGAGTGGTCCAGCCACCCAGATCACACCGGGGACGTGGACCACAAATCTTGCAAGCGGAGTTGACCTGTTTGCGGCACCGGGCCGCCGATGCGGGAATAAGTGTTGCTGACCTGTACATGGCGCCGGGCCGCCGATGCAGGAGTCCCAGTGGCACGAGCACCAAGGGGCACAAGAGCACCTCACGAGGCCGCCACAGAGCAGGATCACGGCGGGGACATTCCCGCCCTCGTCACCAATGTTGTGTCTTGAGGAGAGGCCCCTCTGCTAATTTGGCCCGGGGCGCGGTGGGGAGAAACAGCGCGCTTTGCAATAAATGCACGGAGCCTGTGGTGCGTTACTTCTGGCTGCCGCGTACGCTCATCACTGACGTCACGTCCGCGGCAGTCCCTTTATTAAACTGCCATCACGTTACCTGGGCCATACTATCTGGCCAGGTCCCAAAGGGACAAAGCCCCAAGCAACCCTCCCTTACATTCAAGGTTGGGGCACCCTATGAAGCGCATCCATTGCGTTAAGGGTGCAACATAACAGGCAAGCTAGCGTGAGCTACAGATCATATTGGAATGATTTCACAGTGCGTCTGACGTCAATCGAGGCACTAAACGTGAACTTCAGCTTTATTATGGTTGCTCACTCTTGCAGCAGCGTTTTTTTTGTATAATGTTTTTGAATATGAATTCATAATGCAACACACTTATACATATGCATTATGTCAAATAATCAATTTAACAGAAATAAAGGTGTGTTCATTAATCCTGAGTTGAATCGGCCTCTTGTGTTTCAAGCTTTTGTCTCTTTGCTGGGTGTGTATGTGCCTGCATTCAGCTGTGTGAGCGCTTTCATGTACTTACTTGCCCTTTTGTACAAACTTGTTTGTGTACTTATGGGCTGATAAGGTACACGTGCCATGTTATTCTTTATCACAACTAAAACCTTTTACTTAAAGTGCCTAATCATACAAGAACTTTCAGAGTTTGTGTAGTATATTTTTTTTACAAATGCTTGTTTCTGATGTGTTATCCTCCTGTCCAGTAAATCATAAAAGATTTTCTAGTTATAAAATAATTTTGTATTCTTTTATGGGTGAACAGTAGATGGGAAATGGCACTCAACAAGAAACCCACCCAATATCTACTGTACGATCAATATCAATGTAGTGCTCCAAGATAGGGAAATTCAACCCACTCCCCAGTCTGTGATCAAAGATCACCAATGTAGTATAATCGAAGCCTCTAGCACACACCAATATAAAATGCATAAAGTCCATTTAAATATGTTGAAATTTTCTCAGTAGTCCTTTTTATTCTTTCAATCTGCTGTTCGGTAGATATTGTTCTTAGCCACAATTCCAACACATGTTTCGTCGCACATGGGATTAACCCGCGACTTCCTCAATCCTGTTTGTTCTTTAGTAGTCCTCCTTAAAGCTGGTTGTAATTCTGTCATGGAAAGTGTACTATGTGCCCTGTAGTATTCGTCCTCGTCCTCCACTCTCTTGTATAGTCTGTGAGGGTGTATTTCAGCATCAATTTAAAAAGATCGCAGAATCAGTGTATGTGACCGTATCCAGTAAAGTTTTGTGTATCTCTCCATACACGTTGAACGATACTGCTCGATATCCTGTGAGAAATGGGATACTACTACATTTATAAGTGCCAACATGTTTATGCACTTTAAAAATATAGATTAGGTTTTTGTTTCAAGCAATTATTATTAGCACATGTGTAAAGAACATTTACTGAAAGTTTCGCTATTGCAACTTTTAGTACGAAGGTGTAGCACTTATTTCTCTGTCATTTATGGTGCACACATTAACACATACAATTGTTAAATTGATAAAAATTCACCATCGAAATCAAATTAATTATATTATTTCATACATTTCGTTAGTTATTCTTCTATTTTATCTAAAATGTAAACCATTAGAAGTAAAATCAATAATGTGAGAATGTAATCATGTTTAGATTTCTAACACGTTAATAGGACAAGATTCTTTTCTTTCATATATCACAACCTATGTTACTTGTATGTGTGATATAATTTAAACTACTCATGCTTTTACAATGCAGTAACTAAAGTTCTTTGTTATATAATTTTTCTATAATTTGAAATTTATGCACGTTTATTTATTTTCTCTAAATAGTGTCATGTCCAGTTTTTTTTCTCCTTTAAAAGTGTAAATTTCTGCTCTATCACTACTCACAAGAGATATGTTCAATACAGGTCAGTGATCATTTAAGTGCATTTTTTACAGTCTTGGGACTTTTTAGGTCTCGCCTGTCGATGCGCATGCGCATCGAGCAAGCGAGACTATAGGGGCTCATCAACTCTTTATCTAACTGCAAGGAATCGTGGCGATTCCTTGCAGTGCCCGTGACTTTTAAGGTCAATGCGCATGCGCATTAAGCTTATGCGCATGCGCATTGACCTTAAAAGTCACGGGCGCGTGCACGTCCGTGTTTGTTTACCCGCTCCGCCCCCTCCCGCCGTGTCGCCTTGCCTACTCTCTCTCTCCCCTCTCCGCCCCCGTTCCGCCCCCTCCCCTTCGTGTCGCATTTCTCCTCCCCCCTCCCCTCTCTTCCCTCCGGCTTCTTTTTTTTTGTTTATTTTACTCGCACCTCTCCCCTCTCCTTCCCCATCCCCCGTTCCGCCCCCTCCCGCCGTGTCGCCTTGCCTACTCTCTCTCTCCCCTCTCCGCCCCCGTTCCGCCCCCTCCCCTTCCCGCCGTGTCGCATTTCTCCTCCCCCCTCCCCTCTCTTCCCTCCGGCTTCTTTTTTTTTGTTTATTTTACTCGCACCTCTCCCCTCTCCGCCCCCTCCCCTTCCCGACGTGTTACTTCTATGGGGTCTCAAACGTGTGCCTCAGACGTTCAGCTAAAACAATATGCAAATAAGTGTGCACATCACTGTTCCAGTGCGCTGCATTAAATACTGCAAACTTTTGCTTTCAAAATGGCTGTGCGCTTTGACGTCATGCATGCACCCCGTCCGGAACACAGCGCTCCTTTGGCACTCCGACACACTGGCATGCTGCTTGGAATCTCCTGATTGTTATGCACGCAAAAAGAAACTCCCACGCGGCAGCGCTGACAGAGATGCGTGTTAGCCGATGAGGTACTATACAGTTTGCGTGGATTTACCCATGTAAACCCGGGGTCTGGGGTATAGATTGAGCAGACGTCCGATAATTTGAGTACTGCTGATGTCTGCCTCGTATCGCTGTTCCCCTTTTGTTTTCCTGTTGTTGAAGGCTTCGCCTCCCCTACTCCTCCTACTCTCCTCCCACTCTCCTCCCGTCTGTTCCCGCACTCCTCCCCGGCCGCCTCACACGCCTGCTGGCTTCACTCCCCGCTGCAGGCGGCCCTGCGCACTCTAACCGCCGGCAAATCTACACAACCGCACTAAATAGGCTCACCAATGAGCAATGTACAATATGCAAATTTCATCTTGACATGTACACCCCACTGGCAATGACAGACGTTGTACACCTACTCTGTACATTTGTAAACGCTGCAAATACCTCAAAAACTGTTTAGTGTCGAAATGGTCCTCAATTTTGAATCCTATGCAGTTGCAATGTACACCATAATTACAGCGTGCGTATGGCTCTAGAAACCGGTCTGAAATTTTGAATCAATCAAGGAGAATTCGCAGGCTCAGGAGCGTGCAGTCAAAGTAAAGAAGAAGTAAATAAAAAATAAAACTTGCAGAAAGATGATTTTGATTTGTGTCCTAAAGTAAAACATGAACAACGTTGGGCAGAAGGTGCTTAACTGCTCTACAGATTTGGGTGACTATTTTTCATTTTGAATACTGCATTTTCAGAATGTGTTGCATTTTATCCTGTCTGCACACGCAGTTACACTTCTAAGAATACAGGCTACAGCCGTTATTAGAGCAGTTTTCTCCGAATCGAAAGCAAAGATAACATCTCGTAAGATGCCTGCAGAAAACGTCTATTCAAGAAATATTCCTTTGTGCCCTTTAAAAATAGGAGAGTTTAAAATTGGAACGCAGTGAGACAGCCTGCGTGAACTCCATTCAGTCCAGTGTCTTTTTTACACGTGATAAAGCCTGGTTTACTCATGCAAATCTTGTGTTAGTCAAAGTATCGCTTAAACATTGGCGTGAAAAGAGAAGCATTTTCTGGCAGTCAATTTCCCTAAACTCACCAGTCCATTTGCATGCATGAGAGGAAAGACAAACAATGCGCGTGTGTGGATTGCGCGTGCACTTGTGTTCTGGCACTCTGCCTAGCAATAGAGGAGAATATAGCGCACCGGTCCGTTATTGTTTAGGTGCTACCCTTGTTTAACTACCAGAGAGTCGAAATACTGTGTCCGAGAGGAAGGTTCTGGCTTTTTGGAAATCTCCATCTTTTCACACAAAATACGCATAACTCCTAAATCTTTAACATTGTAAAAAACCCTTAACCTATTCAGTGAATTGCAAAGACAACATACTATTTTTCGCGAACATTGCCATAATCCTGATCAGTAATAAGCATAGCTCACTATCGCATACATTAATACCAAGCCCATTCAGTGCTTGTGAAAACATTGCAACTACTTAAACTCTTTGGAAATGAGCAGCTGTGAACAAATATCTCCAATTAAGTGAAATAAAGTGTTGTCATGGTATTCTAGTGGATATGCATATATAACTAACGTACAAATACACCAATGTCCGATTTACAAGATTAAATCCAATGCTGGACAATAAGCTGTATAGTTACCTTTTTAAGTATACAGGGATGCTATATAAAAAAAAAGAATAAGCAAAAGGTAGGTCTTGCACCAGTCCATGGGACAAATATTTGATTGCACCAAGGAAACGGATGTTTTCAATAGACGTTATTAAAAAAATATCATCTCATCACCTGCTGCCTTGGTTCTTTTTTTTTAATTTTATTATTTTTTGCAGAAATGAAGCTTTGATTATTGTTCAATTCCTAGGATCTTTTTTTTTTTTAAATCATTGCCTAGTAGATGACAGTTTTGATGGACACGGTTTCCTGGAGATTCTTCATCTTATAAATATTCACCAGGCCTCAAACAGATCTGGAAAAGGTATCCCCAGCATTAATACTCCAGGGCCATCAGGTCGACCCTTGCGGCTGTAGGCATGATCCCACCCGCTGGAAATCACATCACCGGCATATAATAACTAGCAACGAGTGTGCTGGCATGAGCTCATGTTTTACCTGAGCTCTCTATGTATGCTTCACGAGCTCCAACCGCATCTTGGTCAAATGCCTCCTCTGAAGGTTTCAGGGTTCAAACCTTACTGTCAGTGCCAAAGATAGTTGCCGTTATCAGTTCCTCATGACATCTGCAAGTGGTGTATTTGCTCTGACTATAACACTGCAGCTTGTTCACTATGTTCCCTAATGCCCCGATGGTCCGTCAGGGAGCAGGAGATCAAGTTGATCTTGGCCAAGGACCGGAGGAACACGCCAAAGCCATACTTCTTCTCCCACATGTAAGTCTGCTGTGAAAAAAATCTCTACCAAAATAAAGCCAATAAAGCCATTGGAAGTACTGTAGGAACAAGAAATCCACAACCTTACGGAAACTGGACAGTTCTCAAGACCATTTCGCTGTTCACTGATTTCAGTCCTCTGAGACGCATAAATACAATTTCACTTACCCTCAGTCAGCCTGAACATCACTCACCCTCAACTCCTCACTCACCCTCAACACCTCACTCACCCTCAACACATGACTCACCATCACTCACACTCATCCTCACTCACACTCAACACCTCACTGACACTCACTCACACTCAATCACTCTCACCCTCACTCACCCGCAACGCCTCACCCTCAACGCCTCACCCTCAAATCCTCACTCACCCTCACTCTCACTCATCCTCACTCACCCTCAACACCACACACTCACTCACCCTCACTCACCCTCAACACCTCACCCTCTCACACTCAATCACCCGCTACACCTCACCCTCAACACCTCACCCTCAACACCTCACCCTCAACACCTCACCCTCAACACCTCACCCTCAACACCTCACCCTCAACCCCTCACCCTCAACACCTCACCCTCACTCACCCTCACCCTCACTCACTCACCCTCACTCACCCTCACTCACCCTCACTCACACTCAGTCACCCTCACTCACCCTCACTCACCCTCAACCCCTCACTCACCCTCACTCATCCTCACTCACCCTCAACACCTCACCCTCACCCTCACCCACCCTCAACCCCTCACCCTAACTCACAATAACCCTCCCTCACCCTCACCCTCACTCACTCTCACTCTCACTCACCCTCAACACCTCACTCACCCTCAACACCTCACTCACCCTCAACTCCTCACTCACCCCCACCCTCACTCACCCTCAACACCTCACCCTCACACAGTGCAATAGGTCTCACAGGATTTTTAGTTAAAGCTTTTACAATTGTTTATTGCTTTTTTGATTTGTAATTCTTTAGCATTGGCTACAAAAAATAAAAATGCAAAAAATTTACAACAAAAAAACCCATAAACAATTCTAAAAGCACTAACTCTAATGCTGCGAGACCTATTGCATTTCTAATGCTTGTTTTCCTTCTTTCCATCGCAAGGTATTGAAGCCTACAGTCTTGGGAAACCTGCTGTACCCAGTGTGCTGTGAAACACTCCCTGCGGTTACGTCTTCATGTACTCTGAGGTAACATTCCTCCAAATGAACTGCTCTGAGCAGTTTTTTCTACCCAACCCTTCTGTGGAATGTAAGCGCCGTCTTTCCTTTCTTCAAAGTCTTACATCCTATAGCTCACATTAGTGACTTGCCGAACCTGATGCCCATCCTGAGGTGTGGCTGCCGTGTGTGCAGGACGCGCCAGATGTCATCATTTCCGGTACAGAAAGGATTTCTTTTTTTAGCATTTTAAGACTGACTCATAAACGGTATTCTTAAGCACAAGAATGAATAGTAAGTCAGGAGGCAGTCATTTCCGGCCTCTGGCACCAGGGCCGGTCCTAGGTCTTGTGGGGCCCTGGGCGAAAGGGAAGATGTGAGGCCCCTCTAATTTGCTTGTGACATCACAAGGTGTTAGGTGTGGTTAGGTCCAGCATACATGCTCCTTAATATATATCATGACCTAAAAGTTCTATGAAAAGATCTCCGGTAAAGCGCCCCCTTGTGGGTGCCCATTGGGCATTGCAGTGCTGACCTGAAATGGAGCTTGCCCGATGATGAAGCATGACACGCATACAGGAGTGTGAGGGCACTTGATCCTATTGCAGCATATCCCCGCAGGGTACCAGTGTGTCTGGGGTCTGAACCACAATCCAAATAAGACCCGTCCAACTGGTGATTATCTGCATTTGACAGCCTTCTGCAGCCTGAGAGAGGCTTGTGTGAAGTCCTGCTAAAAATGTTGGCTTCCTTCGGCCCTTAGAAGTCGGTGGAATTTGGATGTTTTAAAGTTTGTGTTGTTTCTGCTGAGGTTGTCAGCCTTGATTTCTCTTCGGCTTCCTTCCTCCTTAATTAGGTGTACTTGTTTAGCATTAGGTAGTATCTCTGCCTCTAAATAAATAAATATATAAAATATTGCATAACTACAGCTTATGTCACCAATTAATATTTTCTAGCAATTTGGGCATCTTTTTACTCATTGAAAGCCTTTACTTCCAGGCACATGTCGCCATGTGAATTACTGGGCCTTCTATGATTATCACCCTCTTTGGGGAACAGCCACACATCATTCCCTATCACCGTGGCTAAGCTGGGAATTCCTTATTATAACTACAGTTTGTGAGTCTCCCTCTCACATACCCTCACCCATCTCACCCTCTGGTGCTGCGTCCCATAAAGTAAGCTGTACCTCATTGGCCAAGCAGGACATAAAAAACATTACACATAAGCTCAAAACAACACAACACCCTTCCAACCACACACATGTTGTAGCTTGGTATCTATGTTGGTAAGTGTTTCCGCGCCTCTCACATGGATAGTAAGCACTAAACAAATGCTACAATACCATACAATATGTTAATTAGACACATCGAAGTAAGACACTTGAAAAGCTAAAATCCCATTCAAATGAATTAGAAATGCTTCCAAATTGCTGCTGTGGATTACACAGCATTGAATGTTAATCTAAAAGGCTGCTTGGTGGGGTAACGTAATGTCTTTTGTAATCAGTGTGCAACCTGGAGCAGGCTAGCTGACATAAGGTTGGCATGGAAGTTCAGACCTCTCATCTTTCTTGTAGAATTTCAGATGAGTACCTATTTAATTACTCACTTAACAGGCTGTCCAGCCTATGATTAACATATCCTTAAACTTGGTAACAGTAATGTATGCTTTTCGCAACTCTACAAATTACGTTTCTCAAGGATAAACCTTTGAAAAGGAAAGCTCCAAATGGCTGCCATCTTGCTAATGTACCAAAACCAAACTCTGAAGATGGGGATTAAGGAATGAGTCAGTGAGCTTCATTCCCATACTATGGCTGCACCTTTACATGCGAGGACAACAGGAACCCCTTGCACAATGTCTATCTTCTTTCTGATCTCTCCGTAAAGTGGATTTGTACTCAGTACGTTCAACAAACATGGCTAAATACTTGCCTGGCCTTTATCATTCTGTGTTGTCGCTAATAATTGGGGCCTAGGATTGGATAGTAAATCTGTTGACAAACAAAGCCTGGAGAGGAGGCAAGCAAAGACCTCAGTTTGTTCACAGTTGATAGCATAATAGTTTTGTGAGTTGCACCCTGGCTGTATATCTGCAGATCAGTAGTTTGAATCTATGCAAGACACAATCGTTCTTCCAGGATCCATTATCTGAGCGTCATTAAATAATATAATAGTAAATCCTTAGAAAAAGTGGAATGAAACACCTTTATATGTACGTGATAATTCAAATGACAGCTAAAAATACCTTTGCCACACCACCACATAGGTATTGTGCGTTTCACCACTAGGTTAATATCCAATGTGTTGTGTGCCTCTTTTCATGCTAAATATTTTAGGCAAAGGCTCAGAATAACATCACCATTAACAAGCATTGGCAAAGCCAATCGGTCTTGCCTAGAACAAATATTGGCTTTGGCAATGTTGAGTTGCCGTGTTGTACACCAGTGTGGCTGTTTTTCAGCATGGTTAAAAGTTAGTGGCATGGAGTGTCCTTGAGTGAAATGATAGGAATAGAGTGTAATTGACTGGATTTTTTAGAGTAGTAGTTGTAGAGTGGAATAGGGGGAGTACAGTGTCATAAATTGAGTAGAGCGGAGTAGAGTTTAGTCGTTCAGTGTCAGAGAGTGTCGTAGAGTGCAGTGGCATCAAGTTCAGAGTCAGAGTGGAGTGCTGTATATTGGAGTAGGGTGGAATGGGTGGAGTGGGTTGTGTGGACTGAGGTAGTGAGTGGATTGAAGTAGATTGGGGTGGATTGGGTTGAATTGGGATAGAGCGAGTTGGAGCGAGTAGAGTGAGTTGGACTGGGTAGGTGGGGTGGATTGGATTGGAGTGGTATGGATTGAAATGGGGTGAGGTGGATTGGAGTAGGTTCTGTTAGATTGGTTTGGGGTGGGGTGGGGTGGATTGGAGTGTGGGGGGCCAGGGTACCTGAGTGGGGTTGTCTGAACTGGGGGTGAATTGGATTTGGGTAGAGTTGGGTGGATTGGAGTAAAGTGGGGTGGATTGAACTGCAGTGCAGAGGGGTGGACTGAATGTGATAGATTAGACTGAAGTGGGGTGGATTAAAATGGGAAGGGAGGACTGGATTGGGGTGGGATGGATTGGAGTGGAGAAGAGTGAACATGAGTCGGGTGGGGTGTACTAGAGTGGGGTATAATGTAGTGAGGTGGGGTGGAATGGGTTGTGGTGAATTGGATTGGAGTGGGGTGGATTTGACTGGAGTAGATTGAATTGCAGTGGGGTGGATTTTTATTGAGTGAGGTGGCTTGGATTGAGGTGAATTGGATTGTGGTGGGGTGAGGTGGATCGGATTGAATTGGGGTGGTTTGGATTGGAGTGTGGTGGGTCAGATTGGAGTGGGGTAGATTGGATTTGGGTGGATTGGATTGGATTTGGGTGGATTGGATTGGATTTGGGTGGATTGGATTGAAGTTGGGTGGATTGGATTGGAGTGGGTTCGATTAGATAGGGGTGAGGTGGATTGGATTGGAGAGGTATGGAACTGAGTTGGGCAAATTGTTTTGGATTGGAGAGGAGCAGACATGAGTGGGGCAGACAGGAGTGGTGCAGATTGGAGTGGGGCAGATAGTTTTGAATTGGTGCTGATTGGAGAGTGGCAGATTGTTTTGGATTGGAGTGGCGCTGATTGGATTGGAGCACATGGTTTTGGATTGGAGTGGGGAAGATTGTTTTAGGTTGGAGTAGGTCAGATTGTTTTGGATTGGAGTGGGGCAGATTGTTTTGGATTGAATTGGGGCAGATTGGCGTGCGGAGAATGGAGTGGGGCAGATTGGAGTGCGGAGATTGGAGTGGGGCAGACTGTTTTGGGTTGGAGCGGGCTAGATTGTTTTGGATTGGAGTGTGGCAGATTGTTTTGGATTGGAGTGGCCAGATTGGAATGCGGAGATTGAAGGGTGGCAGATTGGAGTCTGGAGATTGGAGTGGGGCAGATTGGAGTGCGGTGATTGGAGTGGGGCAGATTGTTTAGGATTGTTGCAGATTGTTTTGGATTGAAGTGGGTCAGATTGGTGTGTGGGGTGAGAGGATTGGAGTGTGGTGGAGTGGAGTAGAGTGGTTTGGAATGGTCTAGGGTGGATTGGATTAAGTAGGGTGGATTGGTGTGGGGTGATGTGGGATGGATTGGCGTGGATTAGAGTGGGACCGATTGGAGGTGTACTGAACTATTATGTGTTAAAGCATTTTTCAGAAAAAAACACATAAGAAAGAAACCTTGTCAATTTGCAATAATATTTGAGAACAGCGTACACAAGCAAAAACAAAAGAAAACATTAGTGAAAAGTAAGAAAAGAAGATTAGGCAAAATAAAAGAAACTTAACTATAGAAAATAAATATTTGCAACTTTGCTTGTCCTACAGGGCATGTTTTTACCAGTCTCACGTCTTGTGTTTCCAGGACACTAAAAGTTCAACAGAATAAAATAGTACCTCAACCACATTGGGAGCAGCGAACGTGCACTGATTAAGTTGAATCAATCAGTGCCTGGTCCCTGCTCCACAGAGAGTAAAGGAAGTGATGTTAGATCTGCCTTGACCAATTATGAGGCTGTAAAGAAGAGTACCACGTAAATCAACACGTGGTAAGCAACGGGCAGGTTCCAAGCCCTTTTATGCATACAACAGTGTCTCGCAAGCAAGACGCATGCAGTAGCGCATGCTCTTGCAGGCATAACCCTAAAAAGGGTCAGAGTAGCACTAAAAGATTTTCAACAATCACGTGCGCAGCCGCATTTTGCTATCTTCAGAGATCAAAAGGAAGAGCTAAAAAAGAGGGATGTTTAAGGACCTTGCTGCTTTTCGGAGGAACTGATTGGGGACAAGGGCCCACGGATAAAAGGTGCTCTGCCGGGATAAGTTAATCGGAATGCATTTATTCCTTTGCACATTACCCTGAATAGGTTTTTCAATGTCTTTGAACTTATAATATCAATGAAGTTGCTTGCCATTTCTACATCTGAAAAGGCAGACAAGATGTTTTCATGGTTATTAGCTGACAGCGTGTCACACTCTTTCACAACGAGAAACCTTGTCCAGCTACAGTACTTCCCTTCTGCCTTCTACCCCACAACACCCCACCCCACCTTCCCTGCCCTGCTAAACAAGACCCAGGTGCAGCACAAACATGGGCTGTCAAAATAGTATCTATGAAATCCCCTACAAGTAATTAAATGGACAAGAAATTTACTGCCACTCTGACCTAAGTGAGGGGCTCAAAGTGTGTCACAAAGTCAATCTCCTTCATTCGCGATAAGAGGGGCCACGGAGCTTCCTGCTGGGGAAATTGGGTGGTAATCCATTTGTACGCACTTAGCTGCATTTACTAGACAACCCTCCAGGTTTATCACTGGTGGCCTAGACTGGGAAGCAAACATGCTAGTCTCTCTGGGAAATAAAAATGAATGATCTAACAATAGTGCTGCGAGGCCAAGGACAGGGCCCCCCTGTCCTGGGTCTCCCAGCACAAAATAATGGCTACAAAGTCCTGCCATGGGGGGGGCCACATCTGGACCTTGCAGCCTGGTGGAGAGCTGCGAGGCCCCCCTGCCCTGGACTTCGCAGCAATAGATAATGGCCCAAGTCCCAGTTAAAGGGGCCCCACACCTAACCTTGCAGCCTGATTCAGTGCTTCGAGGCCCAGGGGATAAGGACCACCTCCTCTGTACATCAAAGCAGTAGTGAGACACTTTGCTGAGCACTGTCTTACTGTGGCAGTCTGAGCTACATGCTCCCCCCTCCCCTCATCAACATCTCCTTACCTGCTAATGTCCGGCTCATTGTGGAAACAAAAGGGCCTTCTGTCGCCTGGAGACGAAATACACAAAGGGCAGACAAGTACTTCACCACAGGTTTTTAACAGAGGTGCTGCCCCTCACTTGTTCCAGAATACTGAGGTAACTACTGGCTTTGCTGCTTTCACGTCCTCTACCCCTTGTTTACCCTCCCCCCACCTTTCACACCCAGGAATGCCACCATGCCCTAAACAGCGAGGTCAAGACGCCTCGCTTATAAATACATTAGCAAGGTGATCGGGTTGGGGAGGGGGGCCTCGGGGAGGAGGAGGGCTGCCTGTGAAAGTGTGGTATTTCACACGAAACGGGGGCCTCATGTTATTGTGCCGAGCGCGAGGCCCTGGGCGGCTGCCCACACTGCCCATGCCTAGCGCCGGCCCTGTCTGGCACACCACTTGTTAGAAACTCATGCAGCTTGGAGGCCAACATTAGGAAACAAGCTTTGTCAAAACCATTAGGTACCGCCTATGGGGTAGCTATATGTTTTGGCAACGTGCCTTAGCCATCTTATACAACACTGTGTCTGCTGTTCAGCATGGCTTATAGTTAGTCAGTGGAGTGGTGTGTCGTAGTGTGGGGTGGAGCGGAGCGTCGTAGAGCAGGGGTCTCCAACCTTTTCTATAATAAGGGTTACTTTTGTACATTGAGTGTCATTCTGAGCTACTGCCATTAGGTTTGTAATCATTTTTTTTTGTAAACAAATTTTAATAATTTGCTGTAGGTCAATGAAAAACAGCCCGTACAGCGCTGTGGCAAACATGATGATAAGCACAATATACAACATGGTAGAACATAAACATGCAATGTAAGGCTGTAGTGTCAAATGCCAGTCCTCCATTAGGTTTGTAATAATGACCACATCAGACAAGATTACCTTAGTGAGCACCCTATGCAATGATTACCAGTGCTGATCACCACTATGCATCAGGGGGGTAATAGTAATAATGTAAAAAATGCTTTGTCAATTTGGAATGTCTTTACATGGGTAACTGCAACACCAGAGCAAGGTAATATTGTTGGTAATAAGTCTCCTGATCACCACATAATTTATTACTTAAATATAAGCTTTAAATATATTTTTGAAACTCAATCAATTTTCTCCAAATATCAGCTTTACGTTCTGAAAATACACATATTTTAATCTCAAATACACACTTTTAAATTTTAGTTTCCAAATATTAATTCAACTGAGCAAAAGCTTCAAATTTAGTAAGCGGGGTTGCACACAGGAGAGCTACTTATAGGTAGCTGGAGAGCTACCAGTGGAGAACCAGTTGGAGAACACTGTTGTAGAGTGTTGTATATTCCAGTTATGTAAAATGGCATAGAGTGTTGGGGAGTGTCATGGAGTGGAGTGGCGTAGAGTGGGATAGAGTTTTGTAGAGTGGCATAGAGTGTCACAGAGTGTCTCCGAGTGTCATTGAGTGGAGTGTCATAGAGAAGTCATAGTGGAGTGTTGTATAGTGGAGTGTCATAAGGTGACGTAGAGTGAAGTAGAGTGGCGTAGAATCTAGTGGCATAGAGTAGAGTGGAATAGAGTCGAGTGGCGTAGAGTAAATTAGTTTGGAGTGCCTTATAGTGGAGTGGATTAGTGTGGAGTGGGGTAGATTCAAGCGGAGTGGATTCATACATGCCAACATTTTGGAAGAGGAAAGTGGGAGATTTAAAAATAATAATCAGGAGAATGTATTTCCCTAATTCTTTTCTATTGAAGGAGATGCAAATTCAGACGGGAGACAGCCAAAATAAAGCCATTATTTGCTTAAAAAAATCGGTAGTCGGGGGCGTGGCCAAGATGGCGGCATGAGAAGACTCTGACTCGGAGCTCCCGCCGACGACCTACAATAGCATTGGCTTTGGAGCCGAAACAGCAGCGGTCGGCACCCCAAAAACAAGTTGAGTGTCCCTGGGGCAGCCGGGCTCTGTGGGGAGACCAAAAAGACCGCAGGAGAGGCTTTTGGAGGCGATTGGCGGACCGGGGGCCGGTGAGGCCCGTGAGGTGGAGGACCGGAGGTCGCAGCCGGACAGTGAGTGTCGCTCTGCCGGAGCTGGAGCCCTGTCCGGATAGCTCCGGGAGCAGCTGCTGCCAGTCTGGGATGAAGCGGCCGGGTGTGGTGACGGTCTCCCGTAGCAGAGGTGGAGGTGCAGCGGGAGACGGCAGATGAGCCGCCATCTTGGACGCACCAGAGCCGGATGCGAGTGACCCGGAGTGCCCGGTGGGGCACCGAGACCGCGCAGTGATTCGGAAGATCATCGGAGAAGCCGACGGAGCGGCACCATCCCCACGCCAGCAGATGGAGTGACTACCTCCCAGTGTATGGCCAGTGAAGCAATCGAACGGCGATACCGGAGAGGGGTGCCGGACCCACCATTTTGCAGCGGCCCGGAGAGACCCCTGGCGACCTAGAAAGAGGCCAGCGGAGAGAGTCTCAACACGGAAAAAGCAGGAGAGAGTCTAGCAGCCCCGAGGTGGTGGTGCCCTGTATGAAGAGTCGAGTGCTTGGGCCCAGTATGATGAAGAATTTAGGGCTAGGATGGCATGGGACCCGGAAGCGAAGTGGGGTGAGTTGGATACTGATTTATGGCAGCATACGATGGGGGCCGCCTCTGAGGGCACGACCATTTTTACGGCCAGCGGTCTCCCTTTAATTTATCAGCCCTTTCAGGGGAAGCCCACCCGGAGAGGGGTGGGGAGTGGTTCAAGTTCACAGTCAGGATCTGGTGCTTGCTGGGACTTCAATAAAGGGTTGTGCACCAGAGAGTATTGCAAGTATAGGCATGAGTGCTCAGGCTGTGGAAGACGACACCCCTTCTTTAAATGCTGGGGGCCAAAGCCGGGAGGTGGCCAACAAGGGATTCAGACAAGTTCAGGTGCGGCAGGATCGTCACAGCAGTTTAAAGAGGGCCGGGGAGGTAGAGGCGCGCAGGGCTCTGGGCCAAAAGGCTCATACACCAGTTAAGCTGCCGCAGTTACAACGTGCCCTTCAGGATTATGAGAATGCAGCTGTTAAGCAGAAGCTCTTGGAGGGCTTTCAATTTGGTTTTCGTTTGGGTTACCTGGAGCCAAGGCAGAGGCGTTGGGCAGACAACTTAAAGTCAGCTTTCGAGCATAAGGCAGTGGTGCGAGAGAAATTGAGTAAAGAAGTGCGTGAAGGTCGGATGGCAGGCCCTTTTCAGGCCTGGCCGATCCAAGATTTGATCATTTCACCAATTGGTGTGGTCCCTAAAAAGGAGCAGGGACAGTTCAGACTTATTCAGCATTTATCATGGCCGGAGGGGTTTTCTGTGAATGATTTCATTGATGAGGAGGCTGCTTCGGTTTCATATTCCTCAGTTGACGTGGCCATGTCACTTGTTGTGACCGCGGGCGCAACTGCTGAGATGGCTAAGTGTAACATTAAGTCTGCATTCCGGCTGCTTCCAGTCCATCCAGATGACTGGTGTCTTCTGGGTATCCATTTTGAAGGGAAATGGTACGTGGACAAAGCATTGCTGATGGGTTGTTCCATATCATGTGCTCTTTTTGAATGTTTCAGCACTTTTTTGCAGTGGCATTTCACACACCATTCTGGTCACTCCCTGGTTACGCACTATTTAGATGATTTCTTTTTTGTTGGTTCCCCGGGCTCCGCGGAGTGCCAGGTAGACCTGGACACTTTTCATGGGCTCATGGAGGAACTAGGCGTGCCTTTGGCTCCTGAGAAGACTATGAGTCCTGCCACAGTATTGTCTTTTTTAGGCATTGAAATTGATTCCGTGGCGATGCAGGCTCGCCTGCCGGAGGATAAGAAAACAAAAATGCTGGAACTATTGAGTGGTATGTTGTTGAAACAGAAGGTGCAGGTGAAAGAGATTCAAGTGTTGCTGGGTGAGAGCAGGGAGGACTTTTTGTCGGCGGTTGGGCAGGGCTCTGGCTGGACAACACTTGCCGCACCATGGTGTGCGGATGTCTGCAGGAGTCAAAGAAGATTTGCAGATGTGGAAATTTTTCCTTACCTCATTTCATGGTGTGCCTTTGGTACGAGACTTGGATTTTCAGTGGGATGTGCAGATGTTTTCTGACGCTGCGGGCAGTGAGGGTTTTGGTTTGTACTGGAATGGGAGATGGTGTGCGGAGAGATGGCCGGAAGAATGGTTGAATGGGGGCAGGAGTATAACATTTCTTGAGCTTTTTCCTTTGCTGGTGGCTTTGTCTCTGTGGGGTGAGGACTTGGCACACAAGAAAGTACTTTTTCATGTGGACAACATGGCGGTGGTCGAGATTGTGCATCGGCAGTCAGCCAGAGATGAGCAAGTTCTAAAGCTAATGAGAGTCTTTGTGTTGGGTTGTTTGAAGCATGACATTGCATTTCGAGCCTTACACATTCCTGGTGTGGACAATGACATAGCGGATGCTTTGTCTCGTTCGCAGTGGGGGAGATTCCGTGGACTGGCCAGGGAGGCGGACAGATCACCGACCCCAATGCCGATTCATCTGTGGCACGTAGGCAACGTCGGGTATTACAACTGGTGGTAGGTTCTTTGTCTATGTCCACGCGTTCAGCTTATTCTTTGGCCTGGAAAGAGTTCCTGGCGTCGGGGGTGTCCAGGCGTGAGGAAGTTTGGCGCCGTTCAGAGGATGTTATCCAGTTTATTTTGGACCTTATGGATAAAGGTTTGTCTAGAGTCACCATCGCAAGAAAGTTGGCAGGGATATCCTTCATGGGAAAGCTTTTTTGGGGATATTCTCCGTCAGCTGGTGAGATTGGCAGGAGAATGCTGCAAGGTTGGGCCAGGGAGCGGGGAGGTTCCTCAATGTCTAGGGCTGCTCTATCTTGGCAGACATTAGCTCGGGTATTAGCTGTCCTGCCTTCAGTTTGTAGCGACGATTTCGAAGCTTGTTTGTTTTCCATGCTGATGTCCTTTTTGTTCTTTGGGGCTTTTCGTGTTTCTGAATTGTTGGGCTCTAAAGGTAGGGTTGGTATCTGCTGGAGAGATGTTTTTTGCTCCGAAGAAGGTGTTCATGTGTGGCTCTCTTGTTCCAAGACTGATCAAAAGAAATTGGGTAAAGGGGTGTGGTTAGAAGCGCGTTCCCCTAAGATTACATGTCCGTTGCGGTTGGCTCGCAGCTGGCGCTCTTTATCAGGGGGTTCTGATGGTGATTTTGTTTTCCAGCACGTCAACAAAGCTCCGGTTACAGCATACCAATTGCGCATGGTTTTGCGTAAAGCGCTGCAGCAGATTGGTTTGGATGGGGACCAATTTGGGACACACTCGTTCCGTATTGGTGCGGCAACAGAAGCGCATAACAGGGGATGGTCTGAAAGGGACATCATGAAGTTGGGTCGCTGGTCATCTAAGTGCTTTCAGCGTTATGTGCGGGGAGATGCGGGGGAGGCGCATGCGTCATCCTCTTTTCCTTGAGCATTCATTGTTTTCTCTTTTACAGGTTCTGTGGCTGGGCCCCGATCCCACGCGGTGACGGTGTGGATTGTGGGCCATTCGTTCGTCAAGTGGGCCCGGGGTCAGGCTGCCCAAAGTTATTTTGGAGAATTGTTGGGATTTAACGATAAAATGTTCAATATTGTTTGGAAGGGTAAAGGGGGGATGCTTTGGAATGAATTAATTCCGTGTCTTAACAAAGATTTGGTTGGGAATTGTTGTCCAGATGTTTTGGTAATCCATTTAGGCGAGAATGATCTCTGTGCAACTAAAGGGGTTGTTTTGTTGTGAGCGATGAAGAGGGATTTGAGTTTTATTAAGGAACGTTGGGCTGGTTGCCATGGTTTTTGGACCGAACTGATACCCCGCAGGATTTGGCGTGGAGCGGTAAACCCGAGAGCAGTTGACAGGGCCAGAAAGAAGGTTAATACCGAGGTTTCTCGATTTTGCCGACAGCTGGGTTTTGGGAGACTTTCCCACAGAGAGGTTCGTTTTGAGTCGGTTGGTTTTTTTAGGGACGATGGAGTCCATTTATTCAGAATAGGCATGGATTTGTATTTGTTGGAGTTGAGAGGTTTTGGCGAGGGCTTGGACCATGCAGCGTTGAGTGTTTTTGTTTTTCATACCCCCTTTTTTCCTATTGGGGGGGCAAAAAGGGTGGGTGGGTAGTTTTGCTCCCCCCCCCCCCTCCTTCCTGGGTGGCGGGGTCTAGTTGTTTCTGGGCAGTTGGTGTCAGATTTTCGTTGATTGTTCTTCGGGTTTGTGTTAGCGACAGGGAAAGGATAAGTTGGGCATTGGTTGGATGATCATATGTTTTGGGGGTTTTGACAGAGGTGAAGGGGCAGGCAGGTGATTGGTTAAGGATGGGCCTGGTATGTGTAAGTTATTGGGATTGATATGATGACGTTATGTTTATTAATGATGATGTAATGTTTTATAATGTTGTTATAATTTTTGAAATGTTGTATTGCATGGGTGGGGGAGGGGCCATGTAAAATTTAGGGGAGGGGGTGGCAGCGGGGGTCAGGTTTGTTTATTTATTTAGTGAGGTCTAGTTTTGGAAGGCGTTGCCAAGGTTATTGATTTTGTAATGTGCACCTGTTCCTAATAAAGCGGCCTTTTCCACACTCAAGTTTCTGGTCTGCTTAACCCCCCCCCCCCTCGCCCTCCCTCCCAAGGGGTGCTTGGGGGGGTGCCGACCATCGGGAGGTCTCCCCCCGGGCTGTTTGGGAGGGCTCCCGGGGGGGGTTCTCTCTTTTCCAGAACTTTTTTTAAGTTTTAGTTGGGCTGCTATTTGGTAGGTTTTGTGCAGCCCAACACATAAGCCCCCCTGACTCCTCCCCTCAGGCACCATTTTAGGTTTGGTGACCTGGTGGTTGGAGGCTTAGCTTAGTTTTTGTCCCACCCTCCCACCCTATAAAAAAATTTCTGATAGTTCCCCGCTTTTTATTAATTTTTTCTGTTTTCTTTTGTTTTTGAGGCGTTTTGTTCGGAGCAGGGGTGCAAGGGTTTTTTTATAATTGTAATTTGTCACTGGGAGCAGGTGCAGTGCGGGGTCTAGTTGTTTCTGGGCAGTTGGTGTCAGATTTTCGTTGATTGTTGTTCAGGTTTGTGTTAGCGACAGGGAAAGGAGAAGTTGGGCATTGGTTGGATGATCATATGTTTTGGGGGTTTTGACAGAGGTGAAGGGGCAGCCAGGTGATTGGTTAAGGATGGGCCTGGTATGTGTAAGTTATTGGGATTGATATGATGACGTTATGTTTATTAATGATGATGTAATGTTTTGTAATGTTGTTATTTATTTATTTATTTATTTTATTTTAGCGATTTGTACAGCGCATGGTGACCCGAGGGCATCCCCGCGCTAAAATCTTGAAGGCGAACCTGAGGGCAGACAGGGGGGAAATTTTTATTTAGGGAACAGTATCGTTTTCAATTTCTTCCTGAACCGCAGGTGATTGGATTCCAGTCGGAGGGTACGGGGGAGGGCGTTCCATCTCGTGGAGGCATTGATCGAGAAGCGGCGGCCACCTGAGCGTGTCTTCCTATGCCTAGGGACGTTGGCCAGATTCTCATTTTCCGAGCGGAGGGACCTGGAGACTTTGTAAGGGGTAACCAGGTTTCTTAAGATGTTTGGGCCGGAACCGTTAAGCAGCTTATGTGCAGTGCAGAGGGTCTTGAAATCGACCCTTTGGCGGATAGGAAGCCAGTGAAGGTCCTGGATTGCATGCCTGGCTGATGCTCTGGAGGGGAGATTCCAGAGTAGCCGGGCGGCTGCGTTCTGCGTTCGCTGGAGTTTGGCGAGGGTAGATTCTTGTGCTCCGAGGTATATCATGTTACAGTAGTCCAGCCTTGCGAGTACCAGGCCCTGTACTAGGAGTTTCCTGGATAGTGGCGGGAGAAGTGGAAGGATCTTCCTGATAGAGCGCATTAGGCCAAAGCAGGTCCCTGCTGTCTTGGTGGCTTGAGTCTTCAGTGACAGCTCGGGCTCTAGCCAGACTCCTAGGGTTTTGATTTCCTGTTTTGGGGTGGGGATTTCTCCAAAAACGTCTGGCCAGACCGAGGGAGGGATGGTGGACCACTGCTTGCCCAGAAGCATGACCTCAGTCTTGGACCCATTTAATTTGAGTGCTGACTCGCACATCCAGGTGTGTATGTTTTTAAGGCAGTTTTGGAGATTGTCCGGGTGTTTGTCCAATTGGGAAAGTGAGACGACTAGTTGGGTGTCGTCGGCGTAGCTTACTATTTTAATCCCAAAGGGGGTGACAACGTCTTCAAGGGGGGCCATGTAGACATTAAATAAGGTTGGACTTAATGAGGACCCCTGGGGGACTCCGCTCGTGAGGGGGAGGGTGGCAGAGTGGAATTCGCCATCCCACACCTGGTACGATCGCCCTGAGAGGAAGGACTCTATCCACTTGAGCGCTGAGTTTGCAATCCCTGCAGCAGCTAGCCGATGGAGAAGGACACGATGGTTGACTGTGTCGAAGGCTGCGCTTAGGTCCAGGAGGATCACTGCCACTGATCCTCCTGAATCCAGGATGCATCTCGCCTCCTCGATGACAGCGAGGAGGGGGGAGTCCGTGCCATGACCTGGACGGAAACCCGTCTGGGACTGCCGTAAGATGTTATTGGCTTCCAGGTAACGTGACAATTGGCCATTGACCAGTTTCTCAGCCATCTTACTGGTACCAGGGAGGAGAGAAATAGGTCTGTAGTTCGCCATGTCGGCTGGGTCAAGCTGGGGTTTTTTAAGGAGTGCCTTAACAATTGCACATTTCCAGCTGGGGGGGACCGAGCCTTGGGAGAGTGATGTATTTATGAGCTCCGTAATTGTGGGTACTACGACTGGGGCAATAGTTTTGAGGAATCTGATCGGGACGGGGTCTAACGGGGATCCACTTTTCATTTTGGTTAAGGTGGATTCTACCTCGTCTCTAGTTACTGCTTTGAAGGAGGTGAGCTGAGGAAGCCTGCTATTTACTGCGTAGTTAGCGAAACCCTCGTCATTCGAGTTGTTGGGTAGGCTGGGAGGGGGCAGAGATGTTAAGATGCGGTCGATTTTGGCGTTGAAGTAGTTGGCCAGCTCATTACTTCTGTCCACAGGCGTAGTGTTAGATGAGGGTGGGACAGATTTTTTCAGTAGCTCTTTAACGATGAGATATGATTCCCTTGCCGAATTAGTAGCGTTTTTAATCCTGGTATCATAGTGAGAGGCTTTGGCGATTTTTAGGGAACCTTTGTATAGTCTCACCGTTTGTTGATACTCCACTTTACTTGCGTGCTGCCAGTCTTTTCTCCATGTCCGTTCAGCTTTTTTACATTGTTTGCGAAGGACCCGGAGTTCCGGAGTATACCATGGAGCGGATCCTAGTTTATGGTTCTTATTTTCCCGAGTTTTTATTGGGAGAATGGAGTCAAGGGAGGTGGTGATCCAGGTTCTGAATTTACTGTCCGCGGTGGTCGGGTCTTCCGAGGGAGTCGGGATCGATAAATTCAGTGTTTTGGTCCAGTCATCAGGGGATAGTCTGGCCCATGCTCTATCTTTAATGTAGGTGGTGGGTTTGTGGAGTTTCTTGGCTACTCCTGGAATGCGGAAAGGGACCATGAAATGGTCCGTCCATGGTAGGGGAAGGGACTTAGTGACTTGAAGAGTGGTGTCATTCGTAAATACTGGATCAAGCAGATGGCCTTTAGTGTGCGTGGCACCAGAATTAGCTAGATAGAGGCCAAATGTTGCCAGTTCTCCAATCAATTCAGCCGCTCCTGTATCTGTGGGGTCATCGAAATGGATATTAAGATCCCCTATTATGGAGAGGTTGGGGGTGGAGTGGGCTTGCGATGCGATAGTCTCAAGGAGCGCTCTAGTGAAAGAGCTCATATTGTGAAATGTTGTATTGCATGGGTGGGGGAGGGGCCATGTAAAATTTAGGGGAGGGGTGGCAGCGGGGGTCAGGTTTATTTATTTATTTAGTGAGGTCTAGTTTTGGAAGGCGTTGCCGAGGTTATTGATTTTGTAATGTGCACCTGTTCCTAATAAAGCGGCCTTTTCCACACTCAAGTTTCTGGTCTGCTTAACCCCCCACCCCCTCGCCCTCCCTCCCAATGTGTCACCTTGAAGGCAAGCAAAGCCTGCGGACATTCATGGGGACGAACGGTCCACTCACAGCTCTTCTCGGCAGTGGCGCCCTGCATTACGGGCGGGTTGGGGGGGTGAAATTTGAAATAGGGTCATCGCGCCGCGGGGGCATAGGGGGGTGGCGGTCGGAGTTTAATGGAAAAATATTTATCAAATAAAACTTACCATCCCGGGCCATCTTCTGGATGGGTCCTGTCTCCCACCATTTGACTTGTGCGTTTTTCAATTCCGGGCCGGCCGGCTGCAGCTCTCGCGTCATCATTAAAGGCAGCCTCCCTCCCTCGCCTCCGCCAATGAGAACTGGTGAGGCAAATCTGAAGCGTGCCCCACCTGGACCATTTTCTCTATGTAGGCTGCTCCTACAGAGAGAAATAGGAGAGTGGGCGGTCCTGCTCGAGGGCAGGGCGGAGTGGCTTGCCCACTGTTGTGCATACGGACTGTTTGGGCAGCCTGAGGCCGCTCAATCAGTATGCACAACAGTGGGCAAGCCACTCCCCCTCCCCTCGAGCAGGACCGCCCAACCCCAACCAGGCACGTCAGCTTTCTCGCAGTGCGAGAAGGCAGAACTATAAATGGTAGTTATTACCATTTATCTTTCTGCTTTCTCGCACTGCGAGAAAGCAGGGGGGCGGTGCCCAAATGCCCATATGGAGGAGCCGCTACTGAATGGACCCCCTCGGGGTCTGCGCACCCTGCGTCATTTCCGGGCTGGGGTGGACAGGGAGTTACGTATAAGTACCCCTTCCCGCCCACCTGGCGTCCTCTTTTGGCCTCTACCCTTGTTGCTGTTTCCCCCCCTACTGCTTACCCGGCGTACATTCAGGGGGCGGGGTGGGAAAGGTGTTTCAACTTGTTATTTTGTGTTGCAGGCGGAGTTACAGGGTGGTCCAGAGGCTGAAAGGTACACAGGGTTACCCTCTTCAGGAGCACAAGGGTGCAAATGCCAAATATCCCCAATGTTGGCATATTTTGATACGCAAATAAACCTGCAGCAATTTTCTCCACGAAAAAAAGGTGTTTTGTCTGTTTATTTCATCAGGAGATTGCTGTATGTGTGATGGGGTGTGTGTTGCCGATATTGGCACTAAGATACTTTAACATCACTTTAATTATTTTACAATATTCGTCAAACCAGAAGGAAGTCATTCAGTAAGGATTCATTCCTTGACCCAACCATAAAGTTCATTGTTGTTTTTCCCATTTGAACTAAGAAAAAAAAAAAAAAAGGTTACAAGAAAAGGAAAAAATGCTTTAATACCTTGCATTTTAAAGGGGCAGTCTACTCTATTTGCATGCCTATTATACATTCGTAGAGATCTGTTCTATAACTAGTTGTTTTATGATGTATTGCTTTCAAGTGGCTGCATGGAGTTAGCATTATAAGAAAAATACATAATGTTAGCCTCCATGTCTTTAATGTAAACCAGATTCTCTTGGCGTGTAATTTGGAGAATCGCAATTCCATAATGGGCATCTAGGGAAGATCAAAATTGACTTCATTTTCTTCACTCTCGACATCCCTTCCTGGTCCTCCAGTGTCTTCAATTCCTTCAATGTCTCCTCCCCCTCTTCTTTCCAGCTTCGGAAGCAGTTAAAAATGTCTCCTTCCGTTGCTTTAATGGCTCTCTCACCATTACACTTTATAACAAAGGCACTGTCATGATCCAAGCTACAGACTCCTGTCTCTCTCTATTTGACCACCACTTCCACTCCCTTCGTCCCACCCCTGCGACTAAGATCTCTCTTGATTCTTCTTCTTCTAGCTCGTCTACTTTCTCCCTTTTCCCCCCATGGCCCCCCTATATTCTTTCAGACCGCTCTCCCGGGAGTCACAGGTCTACCCTTTACCCCCCTCCCCCTTCTCTTGCTCCCTCCCCTCCCATTCTTCGCCCTTCCCAATTTGATCTCCCCCTTACCTCGTCTGCTTTACTTCCTGCTTCCCTGCATCTTCCCAATATTCCAATGCCATCTCCTGCCTCGTAACCCCCTGATTCCTACCCATCTCCCCCTACTTAATACACCTTTCTTACAACCTGATCTACCGATCAACTCTCCTTACCCTCCCCGTTTCCTCCCCCTTCTCCTCATCCTTTTCCGCTCTTTCCTTCCCCGTACCTTCAATTCTGCTGTTACACCTCCCATCTCTCTACAACCTCCCCTCTCCCCACCTATGCTTCCCATCCCTGTCTCCCCTCTTGGTAATTCCATCCTCTTTCCGCCATCTGACCATACAGTCCTTCCTCCTCCTATGCTTCACAACCCTGTCTCCCCTCTTGATAATTCCGTCCTCTTCCCTCCCTTTGACCTTACAATCCCTCACTCCTCCCACAGCTACCATTTAGCCCAATCTCCCCCACCCTGCCTGGTGCCTGTACCCCTACATTCACCTTTCATAGCCTAGGGTACATGGCTTGCACCTTCTCTCTTCTCTCTATTCCTCTGGTCTTCCATTGACCCCCCCTCCCTGTACAGCCCCTTCTCCTCTCATCTCCCCATACCTCTGGCCATCCATTGACCCTCCTCTCTCCCCTCCCTGTACAGCCCCTTCTCCTCTCATCTTACCATATTCCTGGCCTTCACTTGACCCCCCTCCTTCCCCCCTCCACCTCTAGCCCTCCCTCTCTACTTCTCAATTATCTCCTCCTACTTATGATCTCTATTCTTCACCTCTGCTCAACACCAGTAACAATATCACTGTAACTCCATCCACTTCGTTCTACCACCATCTTTCCCCACCATCGACCCTTGTACCCCAACACTCTCCCTGGTCCCCCTCATCCCCTGTCCTCCTTCACCTACTCCCTTAACCATCGAGCTACCCAACACTCCGTTCTCAGCCCACCTCTCCCTGGAAAATAAACATGATTCTCTCATCTCTTCCATTTCCCAGCTTGGAGCGTCCATTTCACTTTTAAGTGCTACGATATCCCCCTTCCCAACGCCAATCCCTCTCCACTCTCCTCTCCTAAACATTCTACTCAATTCACTATTCAGACCATCTCTTCCGTCAGAACTTACCAGCCTCCCTCTCAAGGGGCACCCTCATTCAAGAATCTAATCTCTATCTCCCTTAACAGCCCAAACACTCCCATCATCAAAACAGTTGCGTCAGAGCTACATTGTATGCTGCACAACTGCAGATCTGCAACCAAACACAAACTGGAAATCTATGACATTATCACCCACCACAGTCTTGACATTCTCTTCCTCACTGAGACCTGGTTTAATGACTCCTCTCACACTTTGTGTGATCTTTTGATACCTACTGACTACTCTATCCTCAGAAACGACGAGATCGGGGGAGGTGTTGTATTAGAGGGAGATTTATTATGGGGCAGAAGGGCAAGGGGCTGGGCGCATGGCTCAGAAAGCCTGCGCTGGGATGATCGTGAGAGTGAGCTAGGGACAAAGGGGCACCTTAATTTGTACCAGGGTGTCCTGGAACTCTTGCTATAAAAATAGAAAAAACAGATATGTGAGCTGTGGAAACTGAGGCTGAAAGTTTAACAGTTTTTTAAGAAGATGCAACTTCAAGAAACTTCAATATAAAGGCATAAAAATCACATTAGTTCTGGATCCAGTGCTCCGCATTCTCAGATAGCCACGGAATCAGATGTCATTTACTGAATATTGCATTCACTGAATACAAGCTTTTACTGAATATGCATTTACTGAATACAAGCCTTTAAACTGCTAGAGAGAAAGAGTCTAAAACCTTAAAGACACATTTATGATTTGAGGTGGATTGCATACAAAAAGCAAAGTACATATTATTTGAGAATACTCACATCTGCCTATAAGTGAGAAATCCTGCAATTATAATTTGAACAATTTGAAATATGATAAAGGTTCAAACAAGTTATAGAGAGCATTTGCAGATATAACATTTGAAATGGCAGAATAAAAAAGAACAATACAGTTAGTATATATACATTAAGTAAATAAATTGATCAAGAGCTCTTGGAGACAACTCGCTTGCCTGATACCTACAAACAGACCAGGAGTTGTCCAAAGATATTTCTGTGGATCTAATTTTTATATTCTTTAAGGCGGTGAGAAGTCTATGGTAACGTCATCTCACGCCACCCCATGCCACTTATCCTACCTACGTCACTTACGGCCTGGTTCGTACGGGTCCCATCCATACATTCAAATGTAGCCCTTCCAGTAACTGCGGCACGTATGCTAGACTAGACTAAAGGTCATGCCTCGTTGACTGGAAGTTTGTCATAAATTTGCTTTGGGCATCAGAAAGATGTTTTTATTGCACAAAAGGATTTTATTTATATGTGTATGTACCAGTCTGTATGTCCTGTTGCCACATCCATCACTCCAGCTTGGTGTAGCTGCAGTGGGAAGTTCTTTTTTTCTCATGCACAGCCTTAGGATGTGGTCCATTATGTTGAAATAACAAGGGGGATGTTCAACTTTAACGTTCGTGCACTTAGCACACAAGTAGGGTGGGGGTTCAAACTGGAGCGAGAAACCTCGCAGTCGGTGGGGCTGAATAAAATCTTGATTAGACATGCCTTCTGTGCTTGCTTAACGGAAAATGGCAACCCTCTGGCCAATCTAACCAAGGCCTATAATTTTGAACAGAAGGGTCTACACAGGGGTTCATGCTGGCTAAGTGATAAGAATGACCCAGGATATTTATACGGTAAAATCAGTCCCTTTCTCGTTTCCCCCTTTTTGTTCATTTATTGAACACCATTCGAACCGCATATTTAGCTGGCGCCGGGGGTACTGGCCATGGTGAGTCATGAAGAACCGGCTCTTTGGGGCTTTTGTTCAGCGCATCTTCTAAGTCCTCATGCGGTCCCCCCCTGACTTGTCACACATTGTCTCATAAGGATGTACCAAGTCTCTCCCCGAGAGAAGTGGTGGGCTACTATGCACCTGGGCCTGGTAGTTACTATCCAGAGGAACCTGTAATGTGCGAGAGTCAGGGATGGTAAGCTCTACTATATTTAACATTGCTACTTCTTCCTCGTTCCCTTGTTCCTTGCGTATTCCCGTGTACAGTCATGAGTCTCCATAATTCATCCCAACTACTTTAGAGCTGAATCTCTTAACACAGTGCAGCAATATCTGTGTCCCGAAACACAACAGCAACAACGCACAAAAAATAGGCATTAAAAATGTTAGTACTGCAGACAGCCATGAAGGCATCCAGTCCAAATTGAACCAATTAGGTAAAAGGTCTGCTTGTGCACCTCCCTCCTCATCCAACTGTCTTCCCAAATTGTCCAAGTCCTTAATGGCCTTTGTAAGTGTTCCATTGTCCGCATCATTGGCCAATATGAAAGTACAAAAACCACAGTTGATGGACAGAATGCAGAACAATGTCATACATTCACCCCAGTACAGAGATCTGGGCCTAAATCCATCGTTTTTTTGCACTCCACACCACCCCAGTTCAGACATGGCCATATGCAAATCAGTCTGACCCTGTGCCTCATAGGAACAGTCCAGCCCGAACTGCCAAGCCATGCCTTCCCTGGACCGGAAACAAGCTTCCAAGGACCGGTTTCTGGCAGGGTGGCAGAGTGGGCTAAAGAACGGTGATGGATTAAACCC
Organism: Lissotriton vulgaris; assembly: GCF_964263255.1. Classification (NCBI taxonomy): domain Eukaryota; kingdom Metazoa; phylum Chordata; class Amphibia; order Caudata; family Salamandridae; genus Lissotriton; species Lissotriton vulgaris. The sequence goes on along the minus strand of NC_141691.1, from coordinate 1,660,484,317 downwards.
AGATCTGCTGACGGGTTGGGGGTGAGTGATTGGTTCAGATGCTCCGTCCATCACCACCCCCTTTTGTACCGCTTTGTTCGCCATAAGTTGGCAGGGTATGCTCAGACGTGAGTCCCTTGCTCACTTTGCCACTGGATTCAAGCAAGCCGGGCTGAAGACGGCTGAAATGCCAGAAACCAGTCCTCGGAAGCTTGTTTCCGGTCCAGGGAAGGCATGGCTTGGCAGTTCGGGCTAGACTGTTCCCATGAGGCACAGGGTCAGACTGATTTGCATATGGCCATGTCTGAACTGGGGTGGCAGAGTGGGCTAAAGAACGGTGATGGATTAAACCCAGATCTGTTGACTGGGTGTGAGTGTTTGATTGGTTCAGATGCTCCGTCCATCACCACCCCCTTTTGTACCGCAATATGAAAGTACAGCAGGACCTCCTCCCCACTTTGGCGCATACACCACCATTCATCGCAGTTAACTGGTCTAGAACGTATCTATGCTCCAGAACCATAAGTGGTAGAGATCGTAGTTCTTCTTTCACAGCGTTGAACCCATCACGGATGTTGTTGACTAGCTGCATTAGTTCATATCTTGTGACTTGCAGCCAGCGGGCATTGGCTTTGGTCTGGAACAGGGGGATAACGCCCCCAAAGAAAAGTTCTGCATCGTTGAAAAGGCGGAAATCTTGTAGAATCTCGTGAAATGGGCCATCTAGAAATACTTCTTGACTTCCCTTTTTCGGTGGTGGAGCAGGGTGACATCACCTGTCATCGGGTGGGTATGAATGTAGGAAATGTTCGCTGCTGGAACAACCAAATGCAGTTCATGCATCGTGACAATAGAACATAGTCCTTGCCAGTGGGGAGGCAGCTGCAGGTAGATATGCTCTCCGCAGGCCCAATAGATGTCCATGAGGCTGGAGGTGCCGTACTGAAGGTCCGAAATAAAAAGTGTGTTAGCATTAGCATTTCGACCCTCATTGAAAGTGTATCTTCTTGTTTCCTGTGCCCATATCTCAGCACACTCCCTCCCAATATCCTGATTGATATAGTGTTTGTGCTCTTGTCCTACAATTGGGCTACCTAAGGAGGCTGCCTTACATATCAAGTCATGTGGGCCATTCCACTTGCTGTTGAAATAAATATTGTCCTTCAGGCGCAGAGTTGGTCTCCACTGACAAGGGCATGTGTCACTGGTATGGTTGGCTTGTTGATGTTTGGGTGAGTGGCATTTTGATGGGGGCGTTGGGAAAGTGAAGTATCCTAGTACCTTAAAGTGATATTCCCAAACCGGTATTATGTTGGCGGGCACTTTCATATCACGGTAAACCTCCATTCTCCTTTCAAACTCCAATGGGCTAGTGAAAACTGTGAATGTAACATATTGGTCATCCCTCTCTGTAGAGTTTACAAATACATCATCTATTTTGGCTGACTGGAGCTGTATCTGACCATGTATGCGGCAAAGAAACAGGTGTAGGAGACATTTGGCGGTGGGCGGTGGGACTTCTTTGGGAAAGAGCAATTTATCTGCGCCCACAGCATGAGGAATGTGTGAACATACAAAGCAGGACTCATTTGTGACCTTTCTTCCAACCTCCCTCATGTCCCTGTACCACATGTTGTCTAATGGAGCGTTGTGAATCCCAATATCCTCTGCTGTCTTACTAGGGCGCTGGGAGTGGAAATCAGGCATAGAGTGCTGGTCGAAAGTGTAAACAACTGTGTCTTGGAGATTACTGACCCAGTCTGAAATTTGTGCAGCCTGTTCTTTCTTACGTTGGGTGCGTGAAGTATATCTGACTGGCACTTTCTTGCGACCCATTTTATACTTGATACTTAATTTATACTGGCGGGAACGTTTAGGGGTACCTGGCACAGGGGGATTCAAGGTGATATCAAGTACCATGTCCCATTCGGTGGGGTCGGCAGGGGGTGTGGAAGGCGTCAAGGTGGACACAGGGGTGTCATAGCTACTGCTGGTGTTTATACCATCTTGCATGTTTCCAGGAGGTGTTTTGAACATGGGGTGCCCTGTTGTGGCGGCAGATGTAAAATTGCTAGTAGCTCCTCTCTCTCTATCTGATCATACTGCAAACCAGTGGAATACAGCTATTGAAACAACAAACGTAACAAAGAAAATAATGGCGATTGTACATATCTTTTTCTGTGAAAACTTGACATGGAGGGGTGGGCCTGTTGCTGCGTCTCAGTCCATATGCCATCATACAATGGCCTATGGATGTCCATACTCTTGTTCTTGGATAGTCAGTGGAAACATGATGCCCTCTTTTCGGTCAATGTTCAGATTTCGGATCGTGCCGGGTGGATCCTCACGTGGCTCCGATGAACCCATGCCTTGCGTTCAGCTACACGAACAGCAGTAAGTGAAGAGTCAATTATCTGGAAAGATCCCTCGTACTTGGGTTCTCTCCACTTACGGACTTGTTTCTTTATGAAGATTTGTGTCCCAGGGCGGATAGGTGTAAGTTCAGCAGAAATGGGGCCCTTGTTCTTTGTCTTTGATATCTGTACAGAAAGGAACTTAGCAGCACAAGTTAGGGCACACAAATAGTCAAACAATTCAGCTTTCACAATCTCAAAAAGACGTTTCAGTGTCTACTTTAGGTCTGGTGGAGGGAACAACCACATTCATTGATCTGCCAGTGACAAGCTGGTGAGGTGTGAGGTGATGATCAGAGCTGGGAGTGTAAACAGAGTGATGGGAAGGCAATAGAGCCATTTCATCCCAATTGTGGCACTTATCTTACTGATCTTGGCTTTGAGCAGGCCGTTGAGACGTTCCCAAATACCATTGCTTTGGGGGTGATAGGCTGAGGTCAACTTATGTCTTACTCCTAACATTGTGGCAATGATGTCAAAAATGGCGTTTGAAAAATGGCTTCTGGTAATCCCCAGCGACATATGGCCTCACGAAGCAGGAAGGTAGTTACGGCCTTTGCGTCACAATGAACACATGGTCCAGCTTCAATCCACTGTGAAAAAGGACACACCACTACAATGAGGTATCGGTAATTCTGGCATCTGTCAATCATGTCTACATAGTCAATGTAGAGCTCTCTAAAAGGACCCTTGGGCCTTGGTATTGTTGAGGCAACTGTTTTCATAGCTGGATTAGGGGAATACGTTGACAAATGATGAACAAAGAGTTGTATATGCTCATATGCATTGGGGATGAACCACTCTGTCTGCAAAGTTGTGGACATGATATCACGAGAGACATGTGTAGGAAGGTGTAACTGAGTGAGTGCTATTTGTAAAAGAGCCTGTGGCATGACAGGCTTCCCTGTCAATGTCTGTCTGTAAATAAAATCTGAAACATCCTGTTGCACTCCCCTCTTCTTCCACAGCTCTTTTTCTTCAGGTCTGCACTTTGATTGGTGATGTGCAGTGCTCCTTCCCTTGTACAGGAGAATGTGGCATCTGTGTCAATCAGAAAACTATACGTTTTGTTGTTAATCGTGACATACACAACTGGATCCTCTCTAATATTTGTGAGACACGACAATAAGGGACACACTAGGGTTGTCTGTGGGCTGTTCTAACTTGAATACCCTCCAGCCCGGTACTGCTGGATGGTACCCTGTAAAACTGAATTGGCGGGGGCAGTACTGTGGCTCCCTGAGGTACAAGAACTTGTGTCTGTGGCACCATTTGGTACACAGGCATTTGTTGCTGAAGCAGTTGTGGCTGTGCTTGTTGAATTGGGGGCTGCACTTAGGCCATCACCGGTGTTTGTAATTGTACCTGCTGCAGCATTGGCTGTTGCTGTGCTGGAGAAGCGTAGGTGTACACTACATGGGGCTGCAGTGGCTGTGGCTGCTGCTGAACGTATTGTGTTGGTGCCTGACTTGCTGTGGGTGTCCTCTACCCGCTGACCTCTCTTCATCCCATATTTTAGTACGGCAGTCCTTTATAAAGTGACCTGGCCGCTGGCAGTGGCAACACAGTTGTGCTCCTGGCTGGGGTGCAGATCTTTGGGAGCCTGATCCTCTACCCTTCCCCCGCATCCCAGTATTTTCAGACCTCATTTGCTGGTTATCATTGTACTGCTGTTGTTGTTCATTGTCATAAATGGGCTGTGCCTGTATTTGTTGTGATGCTGCCTGCGTGTTACCTCCTAGTACATTCTGGGCATTTTGTGGAAAATTAGTGACAGCAGTCATTTGACTCGCTGGTGTAGCTACCATAACTGCATCAAGAGCCTCTCTTTTCTTAAGTTTTTGTTGCACTAATTTAGCAGCTGCGTTTTCAATTGCTAATTGCCTCTTTTTCTCCTGCTCCGTCTTGCAAAAGTGAATGATGTGATGTTGTATTTCTGGCCAAGGTTTGCATTCCATTGCTACTATTCCATCTAACTTGTCCTGTACTGCAGTAGGCAGTCCCTTTTTAACTGTATGGTAGAAGAACCTACAGTTACCTCCAGTCACGTCCCATTTCTCTCCTAACTCCTGATGCCATTTTTCCTTCATTCTTGAAATGTACTGTGCTGGGTCTTCATTGCTTTGCATTGTTTGTGACATTAGAGATCCGATGTCTGGGACATCGGGGAACTTCCGGCGTAGTTCACTCCATAGGGCAGACCTTATTTTATTGAAATGATTACCATTTAATTTTGTGTTAGTGGTGGAAAGTCTGTCGTCAATGGGTATGAACATTTCATCTGCATCTTCTCCAATCAGGGAGGTGAGCAGACTTTTTACATCCCCAATAGCCAATGGCACACCGGCAGTGTGTTTTTCAAAGGCTTGTATCCACTTTCCAGCGCCCTCTGTGAGGGGTGGGAGTTCTTGTCCATAAGGGACCAAGGGACATAGATGGGGCGGTCCTTGATATTTTCAAACAGCAGGGGCAGTTGGCGTGTTACCCCTGTGGGCCTTGTGTTGTCATACCTTTGTGCGTATTTTTGCCAGACCCTTAGGCCTTGGCGCATGTAGTCGTAGTCCCAATAGTAATCTCCTGCACCCTGCAAGATACATTCTTCAGCAGTGGCCATTTCCTCTGGCTCAAAAGAACCATCTCGGGGCCAAACATTAATTTGTGGTGCATTAGCTTCTGTCCAGCCTGCCAAGTGCCAAGTCATCTGAGAAAGGATTGACATAGTAGTCAGACCCTTCTCCAAGTATTACTATCTCATTCTGTGTCAGACCGTTGGTCAATGACTGTCTTGGCCTGTTAAGGGCCATGTGGTGCAGTGCTCTAGATCTGGTGGTGCGTAGGCGTGCTGTACCTGATTCATCATATTCCTGTGGGATGTCATCAGGTTTCCCATGGTTACCTAAAACGGCGAGATTTTCTATTTCTGTTCTTCTCTGCCTTCTCCACCTGTTTTCTGCTCTTTAAAGAACCTTTGGCAGGTCCAAATTGTCTATGTCTAGCTCTGATGTTACTAGCCTGCGTGGTGCAGCTACTGGGGGTGATGCCTGGCGTGCAGGCGTCTGTGGCGGTGTCACCTGGGGGTTGTAGTTAATGACTGTTGGCGGGGCTTGGGGTACACTTAAGTTGGCTGTAAGGGAAGCTGCTGCATTATTCTCTGGTGGGGCTGCACTTTGGGCTTCCTGATGTAAGTATATCCATGGCCCGTGCTGTCGCATGATAGTTGGGACCCCACCACTGTGTGACTCTGCTAGGCTTGCAGCACTCGCTAATTCATTGAGTCTTGGTTGTTGCCTTTTACTAAATTGACCCAAGCCACCCATCAGTTCAGTCATTCTATCATCTACTCTGCCTACTTGTAATGACAGTCGCTGGAGTGTTGCTTTGTTGCCAGTAGGGCTTCTTGAGTACTGCTCATGTGACATGTCCCCTGCTTCTCTACCTGGTCTTTGGTATAAGTCCTGCTATGTCCTCCACCTGCTGATATCTCTCTCAGTGACTACCTCAAAGGGATATTGTTCGCTGTCCCTGTTTTCTTCATTAAATTGTAGCAGGTGTTCTTCCCCTCGCCTGTGACCAGTGTTCAGGGGATGCCACCCACTCTGGTGTCTCTGTGTATTGTAATGCTGCTGGCTAGGGGACAGAAATGGGCCATAATGTCTAGTTCTTGTCCCTGAGGTATTGTGGTCCCTATTGATAAATGTGGGGGCTGGGCAGTTAGGTCTGGGGAGAGGCGTGTGGGAGCTGTGCTGTGAACCGCCAGAGGCCCCATTGCTCTCTTGGTCCTCTTCCTGCTGGGGGCCTGCAGAGTTGGATACAGGAGTCATCTTTAATGTAAATAGCACATCAATCTGACCTGGCAATCCTGATGTGGCACCCTGCATCACCGGGTGACTTGGCATTCCTGATGTGGCACCCTGCATCACCGGGCTTTGTGATCTTAGGGATAGCTGGCCTTGTGTACTCTCTGGTCTACTGTCTCGTGAACCATCTGAGATGTCTGGGGCAGAGATATCGTCATGGCCTATGGCTGCCCGGTCATTCAATGAGGGTTCTAGGTCAGTTTTGATGACCCGTCCTGGATACATGCCACCTTCGTCATAGGCTGGTGTAGGTGCGGTGGGTGTTGGGGCAGGTGTGTCATTGTCCTTAAAGACGCTTCACATAGCCAGGGTGTCTTTACGTTTTTCAAGCTTGCTACCAGAGTATTTACCCTCCATGAATGTTCTAGCGTGATCTAGTATCGTCCTATCGAATGTACCATCTCTGGGCCATGGGTGTACCATATTTTGTGTGAGTTTGTGCAGCTCGCTACAATGTTTCATGATACGCTTTTCCTGAGCTGTAAAGTTTTTTATCACGTGTTGCAGAGGGGTTGTCATTATTCCTCAGCGTTGTGTGCAGAAAGGGATCAAGGTGTAACTTCACTGGGTGCTATAGTCAGTCTCACCTGCTGCAAGTTTGTTGTGTCAATTCCCAGGACTGAGATTAGTGTAAAAATGACTGTACCTGTCAGTGGTGAAACCTGAACAGAGGATGGCGTTAGATCCTCAGAAATGGTAGTAACACAGCCGTTTTCTAAGTTTACCGTGATCTGTAGTCTTGGGTTTTGCGTGGGCTGTCTGCTCATCTCCTAGAGTTATCTTGGGGATGGGCAATTGGTGGCAGCGAATTCTGACAATCTTACTCTCCTTTTACCTGGCGGTTTTGTAAATATGCCCACAATAATGGGCAATGCGTTGTGGAAGGATGTCTTTGTAATTGCTCTATGATACTTGGTGAGGGCTGTTGCTCCAGCTGCTCATGCAGCTCCTGGGCGTGATGCTCACAAACCAGGGGCAAGTTGGGCTCGTATAGTGCCTGCAGAAATAATGTGTGATGTTCACAGCCTTGTGAGGCGTGAGTATCTTGTGAATCTCCCTGCCTCTCCGGGCAGTTGGTGCTTGGAGGGGATGAGGTCAGTGAGTGCTGGTGGGTGAGATCAGTGTTCTCGCTACTTACTACACTTCCCACTGACTGAATTGGTTCTGTGGAGGACTCTTTAGTAGTATGTGATGTTGATGGGGACACCAGTGGTAGTTGCAAAGGTATGTCTTGAGTGTCCCCCACAGAGGGGGAGCTCTGTGAGTACTGTGGTCCCTCAAGTGTAAGGTATGGGCTATGGGTAGGGGATCTATAGGTTTGCGCTGGGAGGCACAGTCACACTAGATGCAGTGTAGATACTCTTATTTTAGTACCCTGTGTGAGTGGGAATCCCAACAGGTTCCAAACTTTAGATATCAAGGCAATTTGGCATCTGTCAAATGTTGTCAGAGTTTGTGTGCTAGTGTTCTGTACTGCTATTATTTTGTTATCTAGTATGTGCAGAACTACCTCAACTGGTTGCTGCCCACTAAAGCTCATCTGTATCTTCTAGCGAAGTGTATATATATATATATATATATATATATATATATATATATATATATATATATATATATATATATATATATATATATATATATATATATATATACTATCACTGTCCTTACGTGTCAGTTGTTAAGACTGTAGGGTAGTCTAGTACAAGGTCGTCCCCTAATGCCTCTTTAACGACTAAATTAAATGGCTCTTTAATCTCTTCTTAATCTGGGCCGTTATAAACACCTTCCTGAGAGAGGTCAGGGAATTGTAGGGCACTAGGGTGTTCGCCCAAGCAAGCAAAGAGGACCTTACTTCGTAAGGGGTTGCGGGGCCACGAGGTGATCACTACAGTGGGTATCTCTAATCCTGGTGTTATCATAGAAACATGCACGTGTATTGTGTGTGCAGTCTTGTATGTTCTGTAACCATGTATCCTATTCATTGGTGTGAAAATGTAGTTTAAAAAAAAAACATTTTCTGCAGACCTAAGTGACACCCAGTTATTTTAAAATGGCACAGTGAATTTCTCTAGCTTTTTCCTAGCGAGGTCTGTGTGCTGATGAGGGGGGGCAATCCTGAATGACAATTATGTACACAGGAAAGTAGCAGCATTAAAATAGTATATCTATGACAATTGTGGCGCTCAAGATGCTTTGGCTTACAGAATCTCTTCAGCTAATCAGTGGCAGATCAACACACATGGGGATACATAAATGCATTTACAATCTCCCTAGTTATTGAATCTCACTAACAAACCAGTCTTCTGCATTTGGCAGTGCCCTTCAATAATGTTCACAAAATATTTTTCAGCAGCATCCTAAAAGCGGGCCCTTACCCTTAAATGACAGTATTGGTATGGGGCCAGTCACAAAAATATTCTTCTAAAATCAATATACATGTGCGTATAATCAAATAAAGAATAAAAAAAAAAAACAATCAATGTGTACCTAGATATTATGGTCTCACTAAAACCAGCCTCTGTACCAGCCAGTGACTTCCAATACAATGACCATGAAAAATAATAATCTCAAAAAAGTTACGCTTTTGAACCTAATAAAAACCTCTATATTTACCACTAGACACTAAGCAATAACATACAGTCCTAAAAGTACCTAATGATTAGCTAGCATTTTGTACATGTGTTTCAAAAAAGAAAGCAATGCAAACGGCGTACACAAAAAGAAGAGAAACTGCAGAAGGTACTTTTAACTGGCGAAAATACAATATTTACTCTTAAAAAAAAAAACACTTAATCATCCCGGGGAACCACTTAAATTGTCTAACAGGCGCCATCCAAAATACCGTTAGCTACTCGGATCTCAGATTTAGCCTCTTCTCTATTGACTATTGAAATAGAGGGTTACCTTCCCTGTCACTCTATTTTGAACAGGGGATACCTTTTTGATAAATATTGATAAGAGGCCAGGCGCAGCCTTTTCCTTCCCTGTCTCTCTATATCTATGTTGGACAGAGGATCCCTTTTTGATAAATATTGAAAAGAGGCCAGGCGCAATCTTTTCCTTCCCTGTCTCTCTATATCTATGTTGGACAGAGGATCCCTTAAAAAAAAGCACAAAATGAGCGCTGAAAGATGCCAGACGCAGTCCTTCCCTCCCTGTATCTACAAGAGGCACGGTAATAACATGTGTCTATTCCTAGAAAGATAAACACGTAAATCGCATTAATGTCCTAACTTCACTTTCAGGCTCAGAATTCCACTTCGCACACAACTTTCCCTCAGTTTGAAAAAATGTATAGCGAGACCAACAGACAGTAACACCCTGATAACCTGGCAGGGATACAGCTGTGTCACAAACATACACACCACTCCACTGAAACCAAGAGAAGACAATCGCACCAGGCAGTCCAATTATAAGCTTACCAGTGCGTTGCGTTCCTCTTATGGCTCAGTCAGAAAGGGGGGCACGATCGTTTAGCAGCCTGCATTTCCTCCCGGTCCAGATGTTTCCTGTCTGTTGGTGCTGCCACCCGAGTACTCAGCACCAAATGTTAGAGGGAGATTTATTACGGGGCAGAGGGGCAATCGGCTGGGCGCATGGCTCAGAAAGCCTGCGCTGGGATGATCGTGAGAGTGAGCTAGGGACAAAGGGGCACCTTAATTTGTACCTGGGTGTCCGGAAACGCTTGCTCTAAAAATAGAAAAAACAGATATGTGAGCCGTGGAAACTGAGGCTGAAAGTTTAACAGTTTTATTAAGAAGATGCAACTTTAAGAAACTTCAATATAAAGGCATACAAATCACATTAGTTCTGGATCCAGTGCTCCGCATTCTCAGATAGCCACGGGATCAGATGTCATTTACTGACCATTGCATTTACTGAATATTGCTTTTACTGAATACAAGCTTTTACTGAATATTGCATTTACTGAATACAAGCCTTTAAACTGCTAGAAAGAAAGAGTCTAAAATCTTAAAGACACATTTATGATTCGAGGTGGATTGCATACAAAAAGCAAAGTACATATTATTTGAGAATACTCACATCTGCCTATAAGTGAGAAATCCTGCAATTACATTTTGAACACTTTAAATATGATAAAGGTTCAAACAAGTTATAGAGAGCATTTGCAGATATAACATTTGAAATGGCAAAATAAAAAAGAACAATACAGTTAGTATATATACATTAAGTAAATAAATTGATCAAGAGCTCTTGGAGACAACTCGCTTGCCTGATACCTACAAACAGATCAGGAGTTGTCCAAAGATATTTCTGTGGATCTCCTTTTTATATTCTTTAAGGCGGTGAGAAGTCTATGGTAAAGTCATCTCACGCCACCCCATGCCACTTATCCTACCTACGTCACTTACGGCCTGGTTCGTACGTTTCCATCCATACAGTCAAATGCAGCCCTTCCAGTAACTGCGGCATGTATGCTAGACTAGACTAAAGGTCATGCCTCGTTGACTGGAAGTTTATCATAAATTTGCTTTGGGCAGCAGAAAAGTGTTTTTATTGCGCAAAAGGATTTTATTTATATGTGTATGTACCAGTCTGTACGTCCTGTTGCCACATCCATCACTCCAGCTTGGTGTAGCTGCGGTGGGAAGTTCCCTTTTTCTCATGCACAGCCTCAGGATGTGGTTCATTATGTTGAAATAACAGGGGGGATGTTCAACTTTAACGTTCGTGAACTTAGCACACAAGTAGGGTGGGGGCTCAAACTGGAGCCTGCCTTCTGTGCTTGCTTAACAGAAAATGGCAGCACTCTGGCCAATCTAACCAAGGCCTATAATTTTGAACAGAAGGGCCTACACAGGGGTTCATGCTGGCTAAGTGATAAGAATGACCCAGGATATTTATACGGTAAAATCAGTCCCTCTCTCAGTTGTTATCTTCAGAAACTCCCATAAAATTAAAGCCTTTCCTGCCATCTTCTTTCGCACATTCGAATGCCTATCCCTAGAACTTCAAGATTATCCCGGCTCATCCTTCAAGTTCCATGCCATCTACCACCCGCCCGGTAACTGCTCTTTCTTTATGGAGTAACCGACTTCATTAGTGACCAATATTCTCGAAGTGAAAGGAAGATCTTCCTAAGTGTCTTCAATCTCCACTGGGGCTCTGTGGAAGACTCGGCTGCCAACAAGCTTGCCACCTTTCTCTCAGCTAACGATCTTGTCCAACACTGCTTGGAAATTACACACGCCAAGGGCTCAATTATGGACCTTGTTATTTTGAAATCAGGCCTGCTTACCAATGCTACCCCAATCCATGTAGTCTGGTCAGACCATTTCCTCATTCCCTTCCGTTTCACCTTTCGCAAGTTATAACTCTCAGCCAACCTAAAAGGGCTTCTACCTGGTTCCGCAACACTAAAAACATTGATCTTGAGACTCTGTGTGATTCTGCTATGCATTCACTTCCTAGACTAGACCCTAACGTGGATGTGAACAATCTCACCCCCCAGTGCCTCGCAATCCTAGCAGTCGATATTGACAATGTCGCTCCACTCCAAAGCAAAAGGAAAAGACCCACCCCCTCACGACGTTTTTTGAATAAAGCTCTCTATGACGAAGGGAAAAACCTTAGAATCTTGGAGAAATATTGGAGAAAATCTCCATCCACCTCCAATCTCTCTCTTTTATACCACAATCACATCTTCCATGAAAAAGCATCACATTTCAGATCCCTCCTCGACTCAGCTAAAAACAGAACCAAATGCTTTTTTTTTCAAAGTAGTTTTTATTAAGTTTTTAACATTGACTTAAGGCACAATCCGCCCATTATCCCTCGCAGGGGAAAGCTGGTCATTAGTCACAGCAGTGGAACATAAAAGAAGAACCCTGGTGTACGTGTCAATGCACCCCAATCACAACTTGCAGCTTAACTGAGGGATACAGATTCTAAAGTTTATGGGTACATAGCGGAAACATTACGAGAGGGAGTGTCAGTGTGAGCTTACGTCAGCTCCGTCGCCGTCTCTGCAAAAGTCAGTGTTCTTTACAGGGCCATCTTCGAACATAGTTCTAGTGTGTGTGAGTATAGAGGGATTCTTTCCCTGGGGTCAGAAGTTTAGCCAAAGCCAGAAATCTCACCAAGAGTCAAACAGTTGAACAAACCCCCCCCCCCTCCCGGAACCCTTCCTACACCCTCTACCCTGGTGGTGGCCTCTATATCGTGGTGGCATGGGTTCGCCGATGTGGAGCCTACTTAGAGTTGGAAGAGATGTAGGGCCCGAACTGTAGCGGGACAAACTGCTGATGGAAGACCCCGTGAAAGAAAGGAGACCAGCGGCCCCCATCTAAACTCGAAGTTCTTGAAGTCTTCCTTAAAGATATCCGACATACGTTCCAGGCTAAGCAACCTCCAGAGCCGGAAGTGCCACAGGCACATTGCTGGCGCCTCTCTCCTCTTCCATGCCGCCGCAATAGTGATCTTGGCCGCCCCAATACACAGGAACATGATTCTCTTATCCGCCATAGTTTGATGTTCTAACATAGGATCACGATGCCTAGAAGTATTTCAGCCATGGATGTCGGGATGGGATACCCCAGTATGTCTTTCACCTGAGCTAAGATTTCCTCCCAAAAAGGTCTGATGGTTGGGCAGTCCCACCAAATATGTTGGAAATCCCCGAGCAGTCCGCACCCTCGCCAGCATCTATCTGACGTGCCCGGGAAGATCTGAGCTAGCTTGGATGGATATAAGTACCAGTCCATCATTGTCTTCAATTGTGCCTCTCGTAGATCTGTGGATTGGTTGAATTTAAAAATGTCAGACCACAGATGAGCCCATTCTTCGTCAGTAATGTCCCGTTGGGCCAGCCCTTCCCACATAGACATGTAACTCGGCCGGGGAGAAAGTGTAGCAGACAGCAGAAGTTTGTACAGAAATGAAATTGCCCCCTTCATGGATGAGGATTTAACAAGGAAGGTCTCAAATTTAGTAAGGGAGCGGGTAGCTCCCTCTCGGATCCGGGGACCTAAGGCCCAATGCAGCAACTGGGTATAGTGATAGCGCTCAGATTTTCCAACCCCGTAGTCTCTCTTACAGTTGTCGAATGCAAGGGGGTCATAGTTGTGGAACAAGTGGGTCAGCGCCAGGCAACCCCCCTCCCACCAGGCGTCAAAAGGTCCCTCATGAAGAGCCGGAGGAAACGCTGTATTGAAGTGTATTGGTGTAAAGGGTGAAGGGAAGAAAGACCAGCTTCCATCTTTCATCACAGAATCACAGACTCTTAAGGTGGTACACGTAGGGGTGCTAAGGTAGGCATTTTTGGGTCTGTCTTGTCTTGCTCGCCAGATTAGGTCCCAGATCGTCCTCCCTGCTACGCTACGCTCCATATGGAGCCAGTGTTTCTCAGACTCTTTCTGTGACCATTCAACCAGAATCCTGAGTTGCGCAGCTTTGTAGTAGAGCTGGATATCAGGGAGGCCTAATCCCCCCTCCCGTTGGGCGGCGCAGCAGGAAGAATGAGAAGCGAGCACGCCCCCCCTGCCAGATAAAGCGTAGGATCATCGCTTTCACACGCCTAAAGAAGTCCCTTTCTTGGTCTATTGGAAGGGCCTGGAATAGATACAATAATTTAGGGAGAAGGGTCATCTTTATGGCATGGACGTGACCTAGCCAGGACAGAAAGCGCGGTTTCCATCGTGTTAGTTCCGCCTGAATGCGGGTGATAGTGGGTGGAAAGTGGGCTGCGTATACTTTCTCTACTCTACTGTCGGCCTCAGTTGCACACCCAAATATTGGATAGAGGAGGAAGCCCACGCTAAAGGCGTAAGCGATTGAAGCTGAAGGACCTCCTTCTATGAAAGGGTGAGGTTAAGTATATAACATTTATCCAGATTCATTTTAAAGCCTGCAGTCTTCTCTAAGTGATCTAGCTCCTTCTGTAGGTGCAGGAGAGATACCGTCGGGTTAGACAGGGACAAGAGGATGTCGTCCGCAAAAAGAGAGATCTTATGGGATTCTCCTGTGAAGGGGAGACCCTCAATCCCAGGGTGTTCTCTGACAGCAATTGCTAGTGGTTCTATACTAAGGGCGAACAACAGAGGGGACAAGGGGCATCCCTGTCTAGTCCCCCTGGCGTGCGTAAAGGGGGAGGACTGCACTCCATTAATCAATACTTTAGACCGTGGGTTTTGATAGTTGGCCTGGATCATGTTTATAAATTGAGGGGAGAAGCCAAACGCCGAGAGTGTGGAGAATAGGCACCTCCAATCGATGCGGTCAAACACCTTTTCGGCATCCAATCAGATCAGGGCGGCAGGAATCTTAAATTTGCTGGCCTTTTTGATCAAATGGACAATGCGGCGGGTGTTGTCATGAGTTTGGCGTCCCGCAATGAAGCCAGACTGATCTGGATGGATAAGGAGCGGCATGAGGTCATTCAGTCTCTTACCCAGAATAGAAGAGTATAGTTTCGCATCAATATTCAAGAGGGCAATAGGCCTGTAGGAGGCGCAGCGTGAGGGATCTTTCCCTGGCTTGGGAATCACCGAGATCACTGCCTCGGACATGAAATCAGTCATGTCCCCGTCCGCGGCCATTCTATTAAAAAGCCTAACTAGGTGGTGGCCGATGTCAGATGCTAATGTCTTATAGAACATTGCGGTGTAACCGTCAGTGCCCGGCGCTTTATGGGGTTTCAGTGCCTTAATAGCCGAGGTAACCTCATCAAGTGTGATCGGAGCTATAAGCTCTTCATTCCAAGCGGGAGAGACCTGAGGAATGGGCAGGTTCCTAAAAAAAGTCCTGTTGTCCATCAGCGTCCAAAGTGTCTGCAGAGTATAGGGTCTTGTAAAACTCCCCAAAAAGATCCGCCTTGTCCTTGTCTCTATGGACAATATCTCCTGAGGGATCTTGAATACCCCCTATATACTCCCTTTCCCTTTTATCTTTCAGTTGTCTAGCGAGATGTTTCCCTATTTTATTGCCTTGAGTATAAGACAGATTATGCAGCTTAAGAAGAGTGAACTCTGCCCTATTATTATAGATAGCTCGGAGTTTGCCCCTGATCGCCGTGAGTTTGCGTAGTGTCTGTCTGGTGGGTGTAAGCTTGTGAATTTGTTCAACAGTCGCTAGTTCCGCCTCTAGTAGTTCCCTTTCCTTGGCCTGTTGTCTATTCAGGGCTGAGTTGAGCGCGATGCACTTGCCCCTCAGCACGGCCTTAAAGGAGTCCCATGTGTTATATTCAGATGTGTCTTCCGGTCTATGTAGGGTAAAAAATTCCTTGATAGTCTCCCGTAATTGGGCACACGATTCCTTATCCCTCGCTAACAACGCTGGGAAGTACCACCGAGCAGGCGACGGGGCATTACCAAAACAGGAAAGACATACAGAGTATAGACTATGATCCAAGACGGATATGGGGAATACCTTGGTCTCCTTGAAGTTGCCCTGTAGGGACTGGCTGGCGAAGATGTAGTCCAGCCGGGAGTAGGAGTGGTGAATGTGGGAAAAGAAGGTATAGTCCCGAGTTTGGGGATAGAGAGCGCTCCATGTGTCCAATAGGCCTAGGTCTTGAATATGTCTCTGAGTGTCAATGGAAAAAGAGCCCATGTCAGAGCGGCGAGTATGTGTGCTATCAAAGTCTGGGTGCCACACTAAGTTAAAATCCCCCATAAGAAATAGAGGTCCCTCTGCAAAATCCGTCACCTTACCCAGGAGAGTTTGCAGGAATCCCTTCTTGCCAGTGTTAGGGGCGTAGAGCCCCTTAACCATAGCCAACGTCCGTCCCTGTCGGTCTGCACTCCTAGTTGCTGGAACTGAGTAGTAGACCAAAATAAGAGTCTCACCCCCCTATGCTTGGTAGAGGCTGAGGACTTATAAATAAGTGGGTATTGCTTGTGTTTTAGACGGGAATCTTCAGATTTAAGTAGGTGTGTTTCCTGGAGGGCTACTATATCAAGGTGATGATCTAGTATATACTTCCAGACTTTCTGTCGTTTCTGAGGGGAGTTAAGCCCTTTGACGTACCATGTACCTACGGTAATCGGCATTGCAATGCAGGACCTATGTATCTCCTCACTGACATTCCAACCAGCATGCCGCAGACGACCACTGTGATATTTCCCCGTTCTCTCGCCCATGGGCGACGGAAGGGTTCCGAGCGATGTAAAGTGCCGGAATTCTCGCAATTGTCGCAGCTGTGGCCACCACCGCCCCTCTCCTCCCCCTTCTCCCCCCATGATTACATGCAAAAATCCTGCCAGGAAAGAACAAAAAGAACAGCCACCACGATCCCTCCCGCCCCACCCCCCAACCCCCGCAAAACTCAACGAAACAAAAAAACAAAACAATAATCGAAAACAATTGTTCTGTCGTAGCGCGGGGCAGATCTGCCCCCGCATGGAGTGGTGGGGACAACGGGTCCTGGGACCCAGTCCGCACAGCACTGTAGCGATATCGCAATAAGGAATCTATGGAACATAAGTAACTCACAGTTTGTCCCAGACACTGCAGCTTTAGGCTCCCGTCCCCGCTTTTAAGTCCTTGGTCGCCATGGCACAAATCAAACTGGGGTAAGGGGCAGTCCAGCTCACCCCCTCTACGAGAGAGTACTGCTCAGAGCTGCGGCACAACCACCCGTTTAGTAGATAATCCCAACAACAGCCGTCGTCTTCAGGGTTTCCCCCTTCTCCTGTTCTGCGACCAGGCCAAGGTAGAGGCTGCACCCCCTGGAGGGTCTCCCGAAGCACCAGATGAGGAGTCTCCCTCCTCCGTCGGCAGGCCCAAGAGGTGCAAGCCGTCTTTCAAGGCGGTGATGTGGCGTCTTTTGTTGTGAAGTTTGAAGCTGAGGCCGAAAGGATATGTCCATCGATATTTGATCCCGTCTTCCTGGAGTTTTGGTAGTAATAGGCCACAGCGTCTGTCTGCGCCCCAGTGTAGAAGGAGCGACATCCTGGAAGATGGCACAAGAGAAGTTCTGGAAGGAGATGGAGTCCTTTGCCCTGGCCGCTTGTAGGACCGCCTCCTTGGTTTTGTAAGAGTGGAATTTCGCCAGGATATCACGAGGCTTCCTCCGTTCACCCCTCTGGGGGAAGCCCACTCTGTGTACACTGTCCAACTTTATCTTGAGCACTGTGGGGTGCAGGATCTCCGCAAAGAGGCCTTCCATAAAAGCCTTTAGGTCTGGCCCCTCTGCGCCCTCTTCCAAGTCTTTGACGCGAATGTTCTCCCGCCGAGCGCGGTTTTCCAGGTCTTCAGTCTTCAGCTGCGTTTGCTGAAGTTGTTCCTTAAGAGAGCGGACGTCTTCCTGACACTCACTCACCGCGTGTTTGTGTTCTTGGTGGTGTGTCTCTAAATTGAGAACTCTGGTGTTCACGGAATCAACATCTCTTTGGAGAGAGGCCAAGCGTTCCGACAGATCTGAGCGCAGTTGGTCAATAGAAGATTTAATGTCCTGGCCAAGCTCGTTGCACAGCTCAGACTTGAAGTCCTTAAACATGGACTGGAGATCTGCCTTGGAAAGGGCCATGGCTGTCTTTTCAGAGTTGCCCCTGAGAGCCGGACGATTATCAGCAGCAGTGAAAAAATCTGATACCTTGCCAGTTCCTTTGTTTGTGCCTTTCTTCGGAGGCATAAGGAAGTGGGCCCACACCGTTCGGACGCCTCTGACCTCGCCAGGGGCACCCTCTCTGCATCCAATGTAGGATCAGGAGGAGGCCCGTGCTGCAGCAGGATGCAGCGATGCGCAGTTTCCCAGCAGCTCACAAATCTCGTCGGCGGTACCAACCTCCCCTGATGTCTGCATGCGCTGCTCCGCTCCTCCGTAATAGCGTGGGGACGAAATCTTGATAGTCGCGCGGCCGCCCAGTGTTAGCATCGATAGCCTTCTCTAGCCTTCTCACGTCGCAGTAGGTGCCAGGCAGTGTTGTGGCCATCGCAAACACCGCCCATCAATTATTTTGCAGTCTGGAGGTCAAATTTTACATTGCCCCACTGCTGAAACTCCGCCAGGCCATGTCCGGGTCTGCAGGAGTGAGCTGGAGCCCCAGGAGGCCCGCCGCCATCTCAGGGTGTCCCACCGGCCACCATTTTGAAGTCAGGCAGCCGGTTTTGCTGCCTCCAGAGTGTGTAGAATACGTGCAGGCTTCTGCAGACGGCCGAGACTCACCCCTTTGACCTCCGCCGCCTCTGCAGTGTCAGCGCTCCCCTCAGCCGCCTCAGCGATCGCCGCCCCCGGCTGCCTCGCCGGGTTACGCGCCGGCCACCATCTTGCGCCCGGAGCTATGCACCGCTCCAGTACATAGTTATGCAGAGCTCCCAGGGCCTTGAAAGTTTCTTAGGGTGCCACATTTGTGTGCCTCAGGATTTCCGCCACCCAGGGATGGTCCGTGGTTGCGATTCCATTCAGGTTCGCCGCCAATAAGGCTCACCAAGCGCTGCGCGGACCGGGATCCGAAGCAGGTCACGTCTGCTCGGCCATCTTGCCCGGCCACGCCCCCCCAAATACTTTTTGACCTCATCAGAAACCCAAACTGCTCTCCCCAAACCATCAAACCTGAGGATGCTTCACAGAAAGCAACTGAATTTGCTATATTCTTTGAGGAAAAGGTCAAATCACTGGTGGATCAGGTCACCCACCCCACCCCCATTGAGAAAAGAAAATCCTTAGTCACTTGGCAGAACTTTGCCGCCATCATGGAAGATGACCTCCTCAAATGCATCCTCGAAACCAAACCCTCCAACCATTCTTCTGACCCCATACCTAGCGTCATTGCCATTGATTTCTATACTAAATCTCCTCTTATTGGACATCAGTAGTTAATCTCTTCCTCAATCAAGGATCCCTCCCAGCTTTCCTCAAAACAGGTCAGGTCAGGTTACCCCTCTTCTAAAAAAAACCTCAGCAGATGCGAACGACCCCAACAATTTCCGCCCCATCACCGATCTCCCTTTTCTTTAAAAAATCACAAAAAATGTGTTGCAAAACAACTTTCCCAACACATTATGGACAATAATCTCCTTGACGTGTTCCAGTCTGGTATACAACCCCCTGAGCACACATATATTATTGTTATATTTTTTCTTTCTTATCTTGCAAACAAGTCTCTGGCAAGCGTCTCTATGTGTATATCAGAATAAGCAAAGTACACTCCTTCTGCAGTTACGATTTCTTCAAATCTCCAAAATGTATTCCAATCTGGCTTTTCTGTATAGATGGTACATCAGCCAACACGTGTTTCGTCGTGCATTAATACATCACATTGACTTCCTCAGGGCTGCAACCAAATCAACATTGCCAAGAATTACAATAAATACTTCCATTAGAGCTCAAAAGTTATTGCTTTGTGGTTGCTGCTTCAAAATTGTGGAACCAGCTCCCTTCCTATATCAAACTCAGTCCATCACTATTAATATTTCGAAAACATCTTAAAACCTGGCTTTTTAATCAGTAAATTATCAATGGAAATCCTCTGCAATCTGTGAACTCTAGCGCCGAGACACCGGAAGGTATTTGTGCGCTTTAGAAATTTTATAAATAAATAAAAATAAATAAATAAATATATGGCATATACAGAAGGGAAAATATAGTACCCTTCACCCCCAGTATTGTGCTCATTTAATAGAATGAGCACAATACTGGGGGTGAAGGGTACTATATTGCCAGAGACTTGTTTGCAGGATAAGAAAGAAAAAATATAACATTAATATCTGTGTGCTCAGGGGGTGGTATACAATTTAGTTTCTGTGTCAGCAGGAGTTGAGGGTGTTGGATACACACCCTCCCTCTAGAGGCACCACTTTTTGATATTTTTCAGTAAATATACCCTGATAATCATTGTGGAGCGCTCTTTAGTCTGTTAGTATCCAAATTTGAAAGTGTTCCAGTCTGGCTTTATTCAAAATCGCAGCACTGAAACAGCCCTGCTGCAAGTGATCGATGATACGCTGCATATACTCGATTCGGAGGAATTGTGCCTTCTGATTCTTCTTGACCTCTCTGCAGCCTTTGACACTGTTAATCACAACACCCTCCTTAACACTCTTCAACAGAGAATGGGCGTGGAAGGCACAGTGCTTAATTAGTTTGCCTCACTCCTCTCTGACAGATCCCAAATGATCAAGATTGCAAACAGTCTCTAGTCTCCACTGGTGGTTGGTCAAGGTGTCCCTCAAGGTTCTATCCTTGCAGCCACTCTGTTTAATCTCTATCTGGAACCATTAGGGAAACTCCTAAGCAAATCTTGAATCCTTTACCATCTCTATGCGGATGACACTCAAATCTACCTCAAGGTGTCTTCCTCACAAGATCTCTCACTACTCAACTCTACTCTCAACTCTATTCACAACTGGATGTTAGTTCACCAACTCATTCTCAATCCCTCCAAAACTGAATTCCTCCTCCTATCTACCTCTCTCTCCCTGCCTCCTGTTCAATCCTGGTTGGATCAGCGGACTTTACTCAACAGTAAACCCATCATTGTCGACTGCGCTAAATCCCTAGGTGTCATACTTGACAAAAGACTCAACCGAATCTCACACATCAACTCCATTGCCAAAAACGCACGTTATCAGCTGCGCCTTCTGTGGGGGATTTGTTGGTTCTTCCTGGAGAAAGACCTAAAAACTTTGGTCCAATCGCTAGTTCTCTCTAAACTGGATTATTGTAATTCTCTTTTGACTGGCCTACCCAAATACCACCTCTCCCCCCTCAAAACCGTCCTCCATTCAGCAGCTCGCTTCATTTCAGGGTTCAAACGAAGTGACCACATCACTCCTATACTGTCTTCTCTTCGATGGCTTCCCATCGAGGAAAGAGCTATTTACAAAACGACCTGCATCACCCACAAAGCCTTGCACACTTCCTCCCCTCGCTATCTGGTGAATAAATTGAAATTGTATGAAGGCTTGAGACCTTCTCAGAATGCAGAAAAGTTTCTGCTTGAGCCCCCCTCCTTCAAAAGGGAAAAAATCGATGGCTCAATCGTTCTCAGGTAATGCTGTGAGAATCTGGAACTCGCTTCCTCCATTGCTCTGTGCCACCACCTCCATCCGGATCTTCAAAGCGGATCTCAAATCTCTTCTATTCCAATAGGGCTTTGGGGGGGCAGCCGACCAGCGGGAGGCCTGCCACCCCCGGAGGTTTTTGGGGCCGGGGGAGGGGGGAGGTGGGGTATAGAGTCCAGCACCGTATGTGGGCTGGTTTTGGGGGCTAGTTGGTAGCCTTGGGCTGGGGTGGGCTAGTTTTGGGCTGCATTTGGGCTGGGTTCCTTTATAATTGGCCATTTTGTGTCATAGGCCACCATTTCGGTGGCTTGTGACACAGCAGCCGGGCTGGGGTGTGGCGGACGTAATTGTTTTGGCCGCTGTTTGTTATGTTGTTAATTGTTGTCGCGTCGCGTTGGGCAAGGCCGTCTTTTGGTGGTCCACGGGGGCCTGTTTGGTGCTGGGAGTCGTGGTTGTCGGTGGAGTGAGGAGCGGAGGCGGAGGCGGACGGCGCGCATCGGCGAACCGTGGGTCATGGAGGAGGCAGGCAGCAGGGACTGGTGTGGCCCGCCAGTGCGGTGAGGCAGCCGCGGCACGCCGCTGGCAATGCCGTGGCAGCCGGCTTGGAAGTGATGCCGCCGCATGCACGCCCCAGGTAGAAGGTGGGGGGGCACCGCAGGGCCTGGTTTAGAGGGCTGCGCGGTTGCGTCGCTGCCAGGGCAAGAGGGAAGGGGCGAGCTCATTGTGGGTGGTGGTGGCTGAGCCTCCTTGGCATTCACTTGAGCGGGAGGGGTCCCCGGAAGGGGGGCGGGGGTTGGAGGTTGCACGTGGAAATGCCGGGGAGGGATGCAGAGGTGTGGGGAGGGGTGGCTCGGCTTGGGGGAAAGGGGGGGACTCCCCTAAGTATAGATGATGCTGAGCGGGAAGGGGGGGATGGCTGGGGGGGGAGTGGAGTGGGGGGGTGGTGTCCCCGAGGGAGAGGTGAGCAGGGTGGGGCCTTGCAGGTCTGAGTCTCCGCTGGCGGCCAGGGCGGTGATGGGGCGGGCTGGGGAGCGCTGGGGGGGGTCAAAGGTTGAGAGCATGGGGGGAGGGTGGGGCTGGGGGCGGGAGTTATTTTGCGGCGAGTGTACGACTGGGGGGTATGGGTTGGGGGAGGGGTGCGGGGCATGTGGGGGGGGGAGGCCTGTTTCGGGGGAGGCCTTCGATTGGGGGTTGGGGTGTCCAGCAGGGAGTGGGGGCTGGGCAGGTGTGGGGGGAGGTTGGAGGCACGATGGGTGTGGAGGGGGGCATTCGGCGGGTGGGGGCGAGGGTGGGGGATTTCGGGGGGCGGGGGGGTGTTTCTTCCCCGGCATGCTGGACCCCACCTCTTGTTCTTGGCAGGGACGCTGGGATAGGCGCTCGGGAGAGCAGCATGCGGCTCCACTTGACCGAGGGGATGGGCTGGCTCTGCCTGGTACGGGCGGTCGTGCTCACACGAGGGACCATTTTCGGAAGCGCGAGGGGAAGCGGGGCGGTGCGCCCCCGCCACTCCCACCCCGAAGGGTCGGAACAGCCGCTGGGGGTGGGGGATGGAGACAAGATGCGGTTGATCAGATGCGGGATAATATTTATTTATTTATTTATTTATTTATGCGTTTTATATGGCGCAGACTTTACCCGAAGGTGTCAGAGTGCTTCACAATAGGGACAGACCTGATAAAGGAGCGTTACAAGTGAACGAATTGCAACAGCAAAGTTACATTACATGAGGCAAAAGTGACGATCGCGGGCAAACAAAATACAGGAGGTAGCAAACGGTGCCTTACAGGAGAAAAAGTGACATATGTGCAGGTTACAAAGCAGGCAAAGTGCAAGTAGAGGTATAATACTGCGATAAATGGAGGACACTCGAACGCAAGAGCAAGAGTTATGTGGGCAATGGTGGCACTTGTGAATGTATCGAAAGCAAACAAAATGTAAGAGGTAGCAAACAGTGTATACAAGGGAACTGTGACGTGTGCATGTTACTAAGAGTACCAATCACAAGTAAAAGGGTATTATTGCAATATTGGCAGTCTCACAGCCACACGAAAACGCTGGGACGGCACTTCCATAGTCAGGGAGAATAAAAAGTTTCTATACTAAAGGGTCTTCCTGCAGGTAATAGTGAGGGCATGAATTAACTTTGGAAGTGTCTTGAAGGAAGAGAACTTTGAGGTCAGTTTTGACGGCCTGGGAGGAGTTGGTGGTCCGGAGCTGAAGCAGAAGTGCGTTCCAGCTTCTCACTGCGTTGCCGGAACAGGATTTGGGCCAGCGATTTTTCCTTCTTGGAAGTCGGAGGTTCAAGCTGTAGATTTTCCGCATTTTGGGATAGGCTAGAGCCTCCAGAGAGTTTCAGTTTATTCGACAGATAGCGAGGGGAGGAGGAGTGTGAGGCTTTGTGGGTGTTGCGGGCAGTCTTGTAGATAGATCTCGCACCGATGGGAAGCCAGCAGAGGGTGGATAACATGGGTGTGCTGTGGTCGCTTCTTTTGGCCCCATGACTGAAGCGAGCTTCTGAATGGCAAACAGGCTTACGGGGTGACAGTGACCACGCCAGCCTTGACGCAAGGTAAGGATGGTGGCGGAGCGGGGAGTGGTTTTGGGTACACCTCGGCTGTCGGTTGGTGCGGATACCGGGGATCATGGGGTGCGCCTGGTGGGATTTGGGGAGGCCAGTAGGTAGAGAATTGCAGTAGTCCAGTCTGGGGGAGGAACAGCGATGGGACCAGGGTTGTTAAGGTCATGCTAAGGGAAGAAGCGACGAATCGGTAACGGTGTTGGTAGTGTGTTTCAGGTATGCCCACGGCAAGGAGTGCCGAGAGTGACGGCCCCCCCGGCTCCACTGGTTAGGCGGTGGGATCCAGTGACCACGCCGGCCTTGACGCAAGGTAAGGATGGTGGCGAAGCGGGGAGTGGTTTTGGGTACACCTCGGCTGTCGGTTGGTGCGGATACCGGGGATCATGGGGTGCGACAGGTGGGATTTGAGGAGGCCAGTAGGTAGAGAATTGCAGTAGTCCAGTCTGGGGGAGGAACAACGATGGGACCAGGGTTGTTAAGGTCATGCTAAGGGAAGAAGCGACAAATACCCCTAAGGAGGCGCAGTTGGTATCGAGCAGGCTTTGCGATTGAATTAATTAGGAGGGTAGATTGCGTTTTGTGTCGAGGATGACTCCAAGGGATTTTGCGCTGTCGATAATGATGGGTTTACTGTTTCGTAGATTCTTCTGGTCCGTCCATGATTGAACTGGGGAGGAGACAGTAGGAGGAGTGGAGGAGGAGAGGAGAGGAGAGGAGAGAGAGCTTGGATCGGGGGGGACTTGATGTGGGTTTGTCGGTGGGAGGCGGGGTTGAGTAGGACGGAGCCCCTAAGGGGGGCACTAGGGGACGAGTGGATGGATGGGCCCAGTGCTGGGCAGGAGGACATGGTGCAATTGGACTAGGTGGAGGATTCTGAGGAGGAGGGGGAGATGCGGGAAGGGGGTGGTGGGGGAGCAGAGTAACGGTGTTGGTAGTGTGTTTCAGGTATGCCCACGGCAAGGAGCGCCGAGAGTGACGGCCCCCCCGGCTCCACTGGTTAGGCGGTGGGATCCAGTGACCACGCCGGCCTTGACGCAAGGTAAGGATGGTGGCGGAGCGGGGAGTGGTTTTGGGTACACCTCGGCTGTCGGTTGGTGCGGATACCGGGGATCATGGGGTGCGCCTGGGAATGGCGCGGTATGTGGAGGGGTGCTAGATGGGGTGCGGGGAGGTGGGATAAAGGGTCAAGAGTTCTGGGCATAGGCTCGTTGCCGGTTAGGGTGGAGAACTTGAAGCCGTCAAAACGAACACAGGGATAGTGCGGGCAGTTGTTTAAGGAGGTGAGCGGGGCCCGAATGGGGCCCCCCACCCCTCTTTTTTGGAGCCGCCGCTGCCAGGTTTTATTGTTTCCCCTATTGGGGTGGTGCTCAAGAAGGAGCCCGGTCAGTCTCGGTTGAGCCAGCAGCGATCGGGGTCGGGGGGTAAGTCGGTCGAGGACTTTGTTGCGGCGGAGCTCTCAGGGGTGTCGTATGCGGACATGGATGTGGCGCGGCGGATCGCGGCGGCGGTGGGTGAAGGCGCTTTCATGTCACAGTGCGATGTTCAGTTAGCGTTCTGGCTGCTTCCGGGTCATCCGGAGGATCACCGGTTGGTGGGGAACCGGTTTGACGGGCGGCAATTTTGGGGACAAAGCATTGCCCATGGGAGGTTCGATCTTGTGTGCGCTGTTTGGGCGATTCAGTTCCTTGTTGCAGTGGGCTTTTTCCTGGCGGACAGGCTCTGAGACTGTGACACACGATCTGGCTGACTTCTTTCTGGTGGGACGGCCGGGTTCGATGGACTGCCACCGGCAGCTGGTCAGTTTTACGGGCCTCGTGGGCTGCCTGGGGGTGCCCCTGGCGCCAGAGCAGACATACGGTCCCAGTACGGTGCTGTCCTTGCTTGGTATAGAGCTCGACTCCGGGCCATGGAAGCACGCCTGCCAGAGGACGAGGGGGCGGCAATGTTGGCATGGGGGGCGACAGCACTGCCCATGGGATGTTCGATTTTGTGTGCGCTGTGTGAGCCATTCATTTCTTTTGCAGTTGGCTTTTTCCTGGCGGACAGGCTCTGGTGGGTGACGCACTATCTGGATGACTTCTTTCTGGTGGGACGGCCGGGTTTCGACAGACTGCCAGCGAAGCTGGACGGTTTAACGGGCCTTGTGGTTTACCTGGGGGTGCACCTATTGCCAGAGAAGACGCACAGTCCCAGTTCGGTGCTGTCATTCCTTTGTATAGAGCTCGACTCCGTGGCCATGGAAGCACGCCTCCCGGTGGACAAGAGGACAGCAACGTCTTCGTTTGGGTCTGACGCTGTCCGGTTTGACGCTGCTGCATCATCGACTATGGTTGTCAGCTGGGATTAAGGGGGGTTGCTTGGGACAGGCTTTCTTGGGGCATTTCCATGGTGTGCCTATGAGCGGACATGGGAGGAGTTGCGGCGGTCGGGAGCAGTGAGGCAGGGGATCGGTGGCTTCAGCAGGAGCAGGTGGTGCGGTTCAGGTTGAATTTGATGGACGGGGGCTTTTGGGGGTGACAATTCGCCGTCGGTGGGGGAATGGGGGACGCGGCTGTTGAAAGGCTGGGCGGGGGGTTTAGTCGAGGAGGAGGTGACAGAGTGTATGCAGCACAGGTGTTGGGGGTTCTGCGGCACGCCATATGGTGTATGGGTGCGTACCCGAAGGCATTACGGAGGCAGTCATTCGGAGTGGGGCGGCAACGGAGGCTGCGCATCAGTTTTGAGGAAGGCCTCGGGCCCTGGAGGTCGGACTGGTGGCGGGCGTCTGTCAGGCTGCGGGGGTGGGAGGTGAAACAATGACATGAAGGACATTTCTCGCCTCCCACATGTGTGTCTTTTCAGGTGCAGGGGCGGGGCCATCTGCGGCGGCGCTGGAGATTTATATTGGTGGACACTTATTTATAAAGCGAGCAGAAAGGGAGACTGGGTCAAGCACCGGAATCAGAAGTTGCAATTGGACGACAGGTGGTTTCATTGTCAGTGACAAGGAAAGGGGGCAGGCGCTGGCATGCGTTATTGCCGGCTTTGTGTGAAGTGGTAAAGGGGAGAGTGTGCCAGACATGGCCTTGTTACCGTGCAAAGGGTTAGCATTGGTTAGACAAGTGAAGGGGGACCTGTTAGAGATACGGCGCAGGTAGGCGGGGTGTCATGTCATTTGGTCAGAGTTTCGGTCCCAGGCGGGTTTGGAGGGGGGCTGAGAGGCCAGCGGCCAGAGATAGGACCCGGAGAAAATTTACAAGGCAATGAAGGCTTTTGGGGAGAAAGAAGGTTTTGAAAGGATAGAGCACCCGGAGCTTAGGTACGGGGCAGTGGATTTTTTCAGGGATGATGGGGTACACCTGTCAGTACGGAATGGAGTTGTGGGTGGTACACTTGAAGGAGGCTCTGGATCAGGCCCTTGGTGTGCGCAGATACCGAAAGTGCAGGAGTCCTAGGGGGGGGGGGGTCGAAAGCCGTTAGCAAGTCTTTCGAGTGGCGGTTCTTCCTAATATATGGGGGAAGTGTAGGAGATCTGTTTTTGGATTATCGGGGGGGGGGTAGGTCAAGCACAATAAAGTATTTAGCCAGGTGGAGAGGCAAATTGACGTTTTTGCTAATTGTTTACTGTTTGTGGATTGGGGGAACCAGTTTAGGGGAGGGGGAGGGGGGTTTGTCAGGAAATTACATATTTAGTGAGGTTTAGTTTTGTATGGCGCAGGCCAAGGGTTTTCATTGTGTAAGGTGCACCTGCTTCCAATAAAGCAGCCTTTATCACACCTAATTTTGAGTCTCTGGTCGGTGCTGTTTGCCTCCCCCCCTTCCCCCGTTGGGCCCCAAACATACTTTCAGAACTAATTCCTTTGTTCTCAGACCCCGCCAGGAAGTTCGCTTGTCATTGTAAATTTGTAATATTCTTTGTACATTCCTTGCTTGCTGTGTTTGATATTGCGTTCTTGCCGTACCTCCTCTTGCTTGCTGTGTTTGATACTGTGTCCTGCTATATTTGTAACGTTCTATTTTGTAACATTTCTCTCATGTAACGTAACTGGTTCTATTGTACAGCGCTCTGACACCTTCGGGTAAAGTCGGCGCTTTATAAAAATGCATTAAATTAAATAAATTCCCGCTGCTCCTAAAAAAGTCCTAGATGTCTCCCTACTGAGCACACAAGGTATCTCCACACACGCAATGCATACTAAGAGTTCTGGAAGTGATATACTCTACGATAAATAATGGCAATATTTTTTAAGTTCACTCTCAATACAAGGCTGCCTTGCTGCAAACAAAATGCCTTGTTAGGTCGTCGTTCACAGCCGAACTTCCGTTCGATGTGCTGCTGCTTCTGTCTTGAAGCAAGTGTCATAGAGGAGGCGGGGCTTTAGGGCCTGAGGGAGACACACAGCCAATCACGGAAGAAGGTGGGGGTGTTGACCCAAAATACTTACAATGCGGCTCTACCGCCTAACGGGTTTCTCCTCGAAGAATTTCAGGGCTCTACAACCTGAGGGCACCTCTTTTTACAGCCGCTTACTTCAAAACAGTCAGCTTGTGTGCAAGGAGCTTAATGTTAAACGCGAGACTACTATTGTTAACAAAACAAACGCATGAAGGCAGTTCGTTAATATGCATTTACAAAGAGGACCTTTGTTTCAATACTACATATAAAACCAACCAACCGTTTCAGACGTTTATTTCAATGAACAGAATTGGAATGTGTATATACTTCCGTATATCCGCCTTCGATGCTTCTTTTTTTGCGTGCTTTTAAACTTTTAACATCATCTCGTATCATCTTTCGCTTAAACTCCACCCAGTTGGACACACGTGATCTCGTAAGAGGTTGTCTTGCAGGAGGGACCAAAAACTCACATTTATAGGACCAAAACTACAAACGTGATTGACATTTACTTCCGGGTAGGGCGAGTTCACAGTGGACCATACTGGAAAATTACCCAGCAAAGGCAGACAATTTCAGATGTGCTGCTGAGAGCTCAGGTCACACCGGATTCCGAGGTGCGAGTTGTACAATCTCCAGCCAGGTAGGTGTGTTGTGTTGCCAGCCACTAGAACATTATGGATGCCATTCGGATCAGAAAAAATCTTTCTTGCTCTGAAAAACATCACGTTGAATGGAGTTTTCAAAATAAAATACTTAAAGGGCTAACAACTCTGTTTACGTTTTATCTTAAGCTGATTATTTTTTTAAATATCGCAACGGTTTAATCGGAATGGGTGATGCTTAAAGTGTGCTCTGCATATTCATGATACACAATGGTGGCCCGAGCATTGTGCAGAAAAGGTATCAGTGAATTGCACATAATACGATTTTGTGAAGCCGTGTGACTCCCTCGCATGTGTCCACATTGTATTGAATTCCTGTGTTTAAATGTATGTTTCTATTCTTTGACTTCAGAATACAATGGGGGATCCTTGGCAAGAGTGTATGGATTATGCAGTTACTATAGCAAGAAAAGCTGGAACGGTATGTATTTAGTTTAAATGGGATCATGTACATTTAAGTTGCGTTTTAGAAACATTTATTGTCTATGTAATACACCGTGAGTGACGTGTAAAAGTACTTCAGTCAGCACTACTTTCTGTTGAACAAGCGGTGCAGCATGTTTTCCCATGTGAGTGTTTAGTACTGTATGTCTTGAAATTATTAGAGCAAATGTATTGTTCATGTATGTATATACATACTACTGACCACCGTAGTATGTCTCTGTATGAATCCAACCCGCACTTAGATCGGCTGGCGAAGGGATGCTGCAGTAACAGTTATCAGTGTGTCTGAGACTGAAATAGGGGAGGGGGCGAACTTCCTTTCCTACCAGAAAAAGTTTAACTGTAAATATAAATACGTATCATCAAATATATCACAGTTTTACATAGTTATTATGAATCACGTCCATGTTTGCAAAGTCAGAATTTAGTGTGTGCGTGGCAGAAGTACCATCCTGTCTAGAAGTACTGAAAAGAAATGGGTTTAACTTTCAGTAAAAGCTTCCCTACTATTGGCAGAACATCCCTGACACCACATGTAGTCTCATGTCCCATGAATAGTTCATTCTTGCTATTCTTTCCTTTATATTCTAAACTTTAACATCAGGCATGTTTAATAGGAAAAGCAAAACCAAATATAACAGAGTGCGCAAACCTGCTCAAACTTTATGATTCACACATTCATAGTCCACATGGATCAGTTAAATACCTGATCAACTTAAGACCCGGCCTAAGCTAATGAAGTCTCAAGTTGAAAACCGTGCTCATTTTCGTTCTTTTATTGCTTTTCCAAGTACCACTGGTATAATGGGTAGTGCCCTGACCCCATCGGGTGACTATCCAGATGTTTCCAAGGTTGTAATTTTGTGGGATAAAAATAGTCTCCTGGGCGGAGTTGGAATTGGTTAAACTGTTATTTTTGAAACCCACTGATTTAGTCTAGGGTATAATTTACGGTGCTGGTTCTTGGTCTACTGAATGAATCTACACTCCCTGTGCATATTTTTTCCAGAAATAGTTTCTCATGGCTATTCATTTTCCGGTGTTTTGTAATTTTTCAGATCATTAAGTTGTCAAGATTTGTGGGCTTTTACATTGTTTTACTCCTGATAAAAACCGATGCATGCTTAATATTTGCTTCAAAATGCAAAGGGAATGAAACACAAATGTGTGCTTTAAATAATTATTTTTCCTCTCTTCAAATTCCAAACCACACAGTAAAATTCAAACCGTGTGCGTTCCTTGTACAACATAATCTTTGTTAATGGTTTCTGCCTCAGTTGGTGATTCATGATCTGTGGGTAGGCATTTTGCTCTAACCACCTCTAAAACACAGCGTAGGTCAATGTGCAATTAACATATAAATACATTTGCTTCCAAAATTAGCAGTCCTGTGCAGTTTGTGTGGCATATTTTAAAGCTTTACGGCAAGATGAATGTCATCTCTTAAGTATCATATTTGTACTGATAGAATATGTCTCTGTATGGGATCAATAGCATGAATCCAGTTAAAATAAAATCATGGCAAGATGTCTAGGTGACAGGCCAAGCTTATAATATGATTTTTAGTGGTGTGTTTTCACTCTGCCATTGCAAAATAAACTGCTTCGCTAAAGCAGCGAAGGAAAATCTGCCATGTTTAGATGTCTCTGACAAAATGAAAGACTAGCCACCACGAAAGTCGCTGCATCTGCCATGAGACGTTGGCATTGGTGAGAAGAACCCATTGCTCTTGTGGGTAAGTGGAATTAATACCACCAAATGTGTTCACTGGCAATGTAATCCAAAATTGCAGATATTTTGTAGAGACCGCCCATATCTAGTCTCTGTTAGATGTTGGGGAATATTCCTCAGAATATTACTGCCTCTCTGCTCTCCCTTTTTGAAAGTTCATTCCCTTTTCATGGCAGTCTTTCATGCAGCTAACCCCACCAGATATGATTGCAGATTAGCTCCTGTAGATCAGAAGGTTGAATTACTTCAATTCCTGGCAAAGTTACCAACGCAGTTTGGCATGGCTCATTCCAACACGTAGTCTGCCGCCTGCCTAGGTCATCGTAAGGCTGATGTGCCACAAGAGCCATCGACAGTGAAAGTGCAGATGTAACCGCTTTTTCCTCCACTCAATGAGGCCCAAAACTGTATTATGCCCAAAAATCTAGCTAAACACTAGAGATGGGGAGACAGGTGTGATGTGCTTGAGGCTTGGTGACGGAGAAGTAGACGAAGAGACACAGACACACTGAACATGTTACACAGAAGCTGACAAAATGGCAGGCTCCTACATTTACCTCGGGAGAGGGCACACACAAATAAATAGTTTGTGCTGATGGTAACTATTTGGGAAATCATATTGTTGTTAAAACCATCTTCTACATTAGAAGCTAACAGTGCTTTCTTAAATTGTCCTTTAGTTTCGCACAATTATTCTCTTAGATAACTGACTATGCAAGTTCATGTTACTTACCGCATAGTGGGGCAGACGCCAGGTATAGTGTTTGCTCAAGGAATGTTTCAGTCTGTACTGCGCATCATCAAAACTCCCAGACAGGCCTTGATTTGGGTATATAAATTAGTGAGGAAGTTACATAGCTTCTCCTAAACAAGGTATGAAATGTACCGTAATTCCATAGGGTTAGTTTGTCAGTGAGATTATTATTTTCTTTTATTCTAACAAAATACTAAATTCACCCAATCTTCCCTGAGCAATTTTTTCAGTTATCAATAGTTTACAAAGCCATCCTTCTGAGGGTGATACAAATAAATCATATGCTAAATGCGATCAGATTGTAGATTTTGTTTTATTTTTACAAAGAAAATCGATGACATACAGACTTCTTTTAATCCTACTGTTGATAATTCCGAAGTAGAAAAACAAGGGTCCCATACTTCTGGAAGTTGCAGTTTAGGTATGAAAACATTCCTTTGTCAAAAAAGCATCATATACGTATATGAATAGCATAGGATCATTAATGCATCACCAATTTCTTCTAAATGTAAGCATGTACATACTCAAATGACACAATGGCACCTATATATCTCAAATAGTGACTGTTTATTATATCTCAGTTACTTTTCTAAGTAATCACCATATTCAATGTTTAAAAAAAGAAAGGTTGCTCCAAGGGGAGTGTGAAAAAGGAAAGTGCTTGCGAAGTAGGACAGATATGAAGGAGGGAAATCCAGTCAGAACAGATTCAACAGACAATCAATTTTGCATTTTAATAGCCTTAGTAAACTGGTTGTGGTTCATAATAACACCAGAGGTATGGCCTTCTGGTTATATTTGGCTTTTTATAAGAGTCATTCACTTTCCTTTTTTACACATGCAGTTATGACCAATGCAGCTTCTGGATCCTGTTTAGCACTGTGTACTTGTTTTGCAAGCTGCCCAGTAGTGCTACTCCATATGTGTTTTTTTTCTTTTTTTCAACAGGGTACCGTGGATGTCCATATAAAGTCAAATCCTAAATTCGCTCAGATCAAAGGCAATAATATAGTCATCTAGATCTGCATACAATTCTTACATTAGTATTTTTTGCCCCCTCTAGCAGATTTGGATGCTGTTACATTAGCAGTGATTCTGTAGAGAAGGGAACAAGATGTACCAGAAAGCACAAATTACTCATCATAGTGCTGCTAATAAAGGTAGCACTCAAGGGCACATGCATCAAGCCATTTTCCGTTCGCAAAAGGGCCGATTCACAGAATCGGCCCGTTTGCGAACGGAAAAAGGCCATTTCTAATGCTTCAAAGGCTTGACATTCGCAATTCAGGTAATCACAATTATTTGTGATTACCTAAATTGCTAATGCATTTAGGGAATCGCAATTTGCGATTCCTTAATGGCGATGCATGTAGCCTTTCCTAAATGCCAACTGTGCATTTAGGAAACACTAATTACCATCAGCTTCAAGTTGATGGTAATTTGTGCATGCTTTGAAAAATGCACAAAAATGCATTTTTCAAAGTGCCATGTAGCGCACACATGCCCTTCGGGCATGTGTGTGCTTTACATGTGCACACATACCTTTTTTTGGGGGGGATGCTTCAGGGGGGCATTAGGCCCCCAAGCACCCTTGGATTTGCATTTTCAGTTTGTGATTACCAATTTGGTAATCACAATTTGCGAATGCATTACCATTCATTCCAAAAGGCCCATAGGAATGAATGGAGTTGCATTAGCTGATAGTGATTCGCAATTTCCTAATCGCTATTAGCTAATGTTAAGGAATCGCAAATTATTTTGCGATTCCTACATTCATAGCTTTTTGTGATTTCAAAATAGACAATTGTTAAAAATCGCTATTTTAGAATCACAAAATGTATGCTTGATGCATGCATGTGCCCCAATGTCCCTATACCGCCAGACATCCCATCTGGGAATTCAGCTCTATGGACAGAGAGGCATGGTGAAATGTAGCAGAAATGTAGGCGGTGGAGTGCACTGACACTCAGCCATCACAGATTATTATTTTTATGATGGAAAACTGCACTTCGATTCTTTAACCCCCCCCTTGCCCCCGGTCCCCTTCATTCTTATAGTCTGGGAGAAGTGTGACTACTAGCATAGGATGCATGGTGAGTACTTTGTACCTTCATGCTACTTCAGTTTGCAAAGACTTGGTCTTGTGGGGGCAAGCAATTGTAAACTGATGGATGAGACGTGTAGGGGGTGTGTACTTTATGAGATCAAATAAGAGCATATTGAAGGACCACACATGCTCCCCTTGAACCCACCAAACAGTAGCACTATCCCTAATGTAAGTACCAGGAACTGGAAAGCATTTCTCGCACATCCTGTGAATTTAGTGGTCTTAGCATGATGATTACGATGTTTTGGGTGTATAACTTCTTTTTTTAATGTTTTGCTTGTAGCCATATTAATTCGTTAACCTTTTTCCTTTACCAGGTGGTCTGTGAAGCCCTGAAAGCTGAAATGGCCGTTATGGTCAAAAGCTGTCCCACAGATCTGGTAACCGAAACCGATCAGAAAGTTGAGAAAATTATAATTTCATCCATTAAGGAAAAATTTCCTTCCCACAGGTAAGATTTGTATCTTGTGAATTGATTAAAAAACGAGACCCATTTCACTCTGCTCGTATAAAAAGAACATGAAAAATTATCTTCCTTAGAGTCTGGCGTTCCCCCTTGAAAAAATATATATTTAGTAAATCTTCTAACTCCACTTCTTCTTCTGCATCATTAGAAGGCACATGGTAAAAACCGATCTGAAAAAGCTCTATACTTCCTCCAGGAACGTCCTTCGCAAGGAATTATGACCATTCCCAGGCATTGTGACTGCAGCAGGTTATTGAAGTGGTAGGCTGATGGGTCACACCAGCCTAATAATAGGTTCGAATTGAGAGAAGCCAGGGTTATGCATGAAACTCCTTCTTGCTTGACAAATGCTGCTCTGCACCCATTGCCCATCGATGGCAGCCCAAATGGATTTAGATATCCACCAACTTGCTTGGCTAGTACAATATCTAAGACTCAAACTGTAACATGGCTTGTTTGCCATCAAATGTTCGTCTTTAAGACAATTCTATAGGATCCAAAGCGATTAAATTCATATTTATCTATATGTATCCTTATTTTCTGCTATCTGGAATTGCACATAAGATTACAATTACAGCTGTAAGTTTTTCTATCGGCTGTCTAAACAGCCTGTGGCCTATTACTACTTTTTCCCTTTATGGACCAACTCTTCCTGTCTAGCGTATACTCTATTTACAACACCTTACCCTCTGATCTATAGTTTTGTGAGCCTCATCACACTGCTCTGGCAATGCAACATGCACATTTATGGTTGCTTCGATAAAGGAACTATATATAAAGGTCTAAGGGAACAGGCAGTGCTTAAATCACATAGAGTACTTAGAACTCTTTACTGATAAGATAATAGTGGGTGCCGAGAAACTTAACGATATGTATGTGAGCGTTTTTTGTTATCACATCTAATGTAAAAAATGGTGTGCTGGATTTAATTTAGTTGCTTTGACCTATATTCATTAAATATGATAGTGTCAATCAATCAGAACATTTGTAAAGCGCACTACTCACCCGTGAGGGTCTCAAGGCGCTGGGGGGAGGAGTGCTGCTACTGCTCTAATAGCTAGGTCTTGAGTAGCCTCCTGAAGGTAAGTAGGTCCTGGGTCTGCTGTAGGAGGATGGGGAGGGTTTTCCAGGTTTTGCCGGCGAGGTGGGAGAATGATCTGCCGCCGGTGGTCGCTCTTCGATTGCGGGGGACGGTGGCGAGGGCGAGGTTGGCGGAGCGTAGCTGGCGGTTCAGGGTGTAGAAGGTGAGTTGTCTGAGGTATGCCGGTCAGGTGTTGTGGAGTGTGCTGTGTGCGTGGGTGAGGAGCTTGTAGGTGATTGTCTTGTTGAAGGGAAGCCAGTGCAGATCTCTCAGGTGGGATGTGATGTGGCTGTGGCAGGGGATGTAGAGGATCAAGCGTGCAGAGGGGTTCTGTATGCGTTGTAGTCGTTTCAGGAGTTTGGCCGAGGCTCCTGCGTAGAGGGCGTTTCTGTAGTCTAACCTGCTGCTGACGAGGGCCTGGGTGACCGTTCTTCTTGTTTTGGTGGGGATCCACCTGTAGATCTTGCGGAGCATGCTGAGGGTGTTGAAGCAGGAGGAGGAGATGGTGTTGACTTGCTTGGTCATGGAGAGTGAGTCGAGGATGAAACCTAGGTTGCGTGCGCGGCCGGTGGGTGTCGGTGCTGCTCCTAATGCGGTCAGCCACCAGGAGTTGTCCCAAGCCGAGGATGAGGACTTCCGTCTTGTCCTAGTTCAGCTTCAGCCGGCTGTTCATCCACTCGGCGACGGCTTTCATTACTTCGTGGAGGTTGGTTTTGGCAGTGAGGGGATCCTTGAAAGGAAGAGGATCAGCTGGGTGTCGCCGGCTTAGGAGATGATGTTGAGGTTGTGCAGTCGGGCGACGTGAGCGAGTGTAAGACTCTGAATCCGTACATTTGAACATGTTTTGGTATTTCAGTGAGCTGTGTGGGTAATATTCTTGTACTGCAATATAATGAGAGGATGGGCAGTTATTAAAGATTTACATTATTCTCCTCGTCTGCCCTCGTGTATTTCTTAAGGTAAAACAAACCATTTTCCCAGTGTTTGCTTGAAACATAACCTTTGATACAAGAAAAGCTTTAGGTGCACAAATTAAAATGTAGTCTTGTGGCTAGACGTCAGTGTTTGGGTCTCATTCATTCACAAAGTGTTTTCCCGGCATAGATGTGATTTGCCTGGGAAACATTGTACCACTGGATGCAAAATGTAGATTTGGTTCACAAATCCAGAATCTCTTCAGTTTTGCATACAGTGGTGTCACCAATGATTTCTGACATTTTGCAAAGTGTGTAGGCTTTCCTGCCGTTTTGTTAGATATTTAAGCATAGTACTCGGCATCTGTAGGGGTTAGTAAGGCTTTTTTCTTGTCGTCTCAGTCCAGGCTGAGGGCATTAGGCAGTTAGGTTGAGGTTACTGTAATTTCCCATTTTTGTCTAGGAGCCTCCATATTGGCGCACTTTAAATGAATCATCAAGTCCTCCCATTTACCACTTGACTCACTTCAGGGTGGCGTTTTGGGAAGTCCATGCTTACTGCAGAACACAGTGTGAGGTCAAACTCAGGAAGTGTGTAATGCTTTAGATAATATTTAGTAACTTGATTGACCAGTCAGTTGTTAACGTTTATGAAGAAAACTACTTTTTGCAGGTTTGTAAATATTTGAGTACACCTAAAACAAGCATCCTCAAAAATAATTTGATATCTTTAGATCTCTCTTTTTTTTTAATTCAAATCATTTTTATTTAAAATTAGAAAGAAAAGCACAAGACAATACAATAAGGTGCAAAGTATACATTAAGGACAGTAAAAGCAATTCTCCATCTACAAGGTTCTGATTATGATGGAAACATGGTAGTAGAATCACTAGAAAAGCAAAGCAAAACAAAAGAAAGAGAAAGGAACATTAACATATGTGGTGGTCAATACATTTACGTATACATGTACAGTTGCATAGCCATCCTATATCTTGTGTAGGTTCTCATCTCGATGACATCCAAGACCATCTCTCGGTGAAGGGCTGACTTTAGCTATGTAGTCTAAGGGGGGTCAAACGAGAAGGAGGAAGCATCAAGGGCCTTCCACAATTTTTTGTGAGAGACGCGCCCTGGGGTGAGTGCAGTGTATGGTAATCGGCTCCTCTTAGGAAGGACAACCAATCTTGCCACATTTTAAATGATACTTCAGAAGCGTTTTTCCACTTACATAATACAACTTTGCCTGCTAAGGTGAGAAGGAGATCAAGGAGTTGGCGATCAACCATGGTAGACAAGTTTGGGTTCTGTACTCCTAGCAGAACATAGACGAACTCCCTTACAGGTTTGGTACAGAAAATATGTTCAATGCACTCAAAGATTTTATTCCAGTATTTCTTCAAAGAGGGACAGTTAGATATCATGTGGGCCAAGTCCCCCACTTCTGCATTACAATTCCAGCACATGGGGCTCTCTCTTAGCTGAAGTTTAAAGAGCTTCTCCGGTGTCTAATGTGTTCTGTTGATTAACATGAATTTAGTTTGTGATAATATAGGGGAGACCTTATTCCTAAATGCAGTAGTATATATTATATCCCAGTCAAAAGTCATACCAGTTGTGTTGGGCTCTGCTTCCCATCTCATCTCGTTTCTTCTGTGTGTTTTCTGAGGAAGGGGAAGGAGCATTTTATAAACCTTTGAGACGAAATGTCCCGCTTTATTGATGCGTGGGACAGACCTCCAGAGCCATGGCACAGAGGGAGTCAAGGAGTGCGCAGACAGGAGTGCTTTTAGTTAAAAAAAAATCGTGGAAGTCCATTGGTGTGAGGTCGTGTGTGGCTTGGAGTGACGAGAACGGTAGAGGTTCAGTACCCTTGAAGAGATCGCTAACCATGTTAATACCTTTCCCTGACCAGTGTTTCCACTGGAGCGGTGTCCCATTGATTTTCAGTGAAGGGTTATGCCAGAGGGTTATGGAAGTGGACTTTTTGAGCTTTAGGCCTTTATGGTTTGACTGGTTGAGTTTCAGGAGTGCCCTTCTTGTGTTTAGCAGGATATACTTAGAATGGGGTAGATACGCAAGGTCCATGGTGAGTAGGGCCGGGAGTGGAATATTACCCAGTATAGCTTTTTCGATATCTATCCATAGTGGTGTGTAGTCTAATTCTTTGCTTAGCCATAGGGCGCTCTGCTTGCATAGGAATGCTGTTTGATAGTGTCTGAGGTTTGGGAGACCCAGGCCGCCTTTTTCTTTAGCTAGCTGTAGCTTTTTCATTGATATCCTTGGCTTCTTCCCTTGCCACAGAACCGTACCAAACAGCTTCTCTACTTTGTGTATAAAGTCGTCGGAGAAGGTCATTGGTAGCATACATGCCAAGTAATTTACCAGAGGTGTTACTATCATCTTCAGGGTTTCAGCCCTGCCCCACCAGGATAGATATTTAGGCAACCAACCTTCCAGTAGTTTGTTTATTTTAGTCAGAACTATGTTCTCATTAATTCGCGTTGTGGAGATTAGGTCGCTATCAAATTCTAAGCCCAAATATTTGAAGCAGCCTGGCTGCCACGTTAATCCTGAATCTCCTATGATATCTTTGTTCCCTAGGGTATTGAGTAATTTAACCTCTGTCTTGTCTTTGTTTAATTTATAACCGGATACCTTCGAGAACTCCTCGATAGTGGTGAGGAGAGCCAGTATAGCCTCACCCGCCTTCTCTGAGACGACCAGTACGTCATCCGCATATGCCGTTAGTTTTATAATACAATCATTGAAAGGAATTCCTGGTATATTTTTGTTGTGTCTTATATGGTAAAGGAATGGTTCGATAGCCAACAAGAATAATGATGGGGAAAGGGGGCATCCCTGCCTCGTACCTTTGTGTAGACAAAAAGGTGACGAGAACGAACCACCTGCTCTGACACTCGCTATAGGCCGGAAATAAAGGGACATGATCATCTTTATAAGTGATGATCCCAGATTAAATTTATTTAATACAGCCTCCCAAGTAAGCCCAATCTACTTTATCAAATGCTTTTTCAGCATCTAGTGTTATTGCTGCTGAAGGATTGGAAAGGAGCTTTGCTTTTTCTAGTACATGTGCCAGAGTCCTGGTGTTATCGCTGGACAACCTGTTCCTCAGAAACCCCGCTTGTGATGGATGGATAAGTTTTGGTATTATTTTCTGGAGCCGTGCTGCTAGGATGGAGGCGAAGAGCTTACAGTCAAGATTAATAAGAGAGATGGGCCTATAGTTCTTGGGTAGTGTGGGGTCTTTCCCTTCTTTCGGGAGGACCGCAATGGTGGCCTCTGACAGAGTACATTTTATTTCTCCTGTCTCACTTATTTCTTCGAACATGTGGAGTAGTGGTTGTGTGACCACCTGGGAGAAACATTTATAAAATCTCGCAGAGAAGCCATCTAGCCCGGGGGATTTTCCGCACTTTAATGATTTAATGGCGTTCTGAACTTCCAGGGACGTAATTGAACTGTTTATGTCTGCTTGCTCATCTAGGGAGAGAGACGGAAGTTTGCATTTAATCAAGTAATCATTTATCTGGTTGCTTTCTACGTCTGTGTTTTTGGCATAGAGTTTTTCATACAATTCCTTAAATAGATCTGCTATTTTTGTGGGATCGGAATGAGCTACACCGAGGTTGTCAACAATGGAGTTTATCATGTTCTTCTGTATTTTGAATTTGAGGTAGGCTGCTTGAGTTTTACCTGCTTTGTTAGATTCACATAATTTGAACCTTTTCCTCCTATCTAGTCATACACCAGCCCTTTCACTTACGATTTTATTGTATTCGTACTTTTTGTTGGCCAACTTATTCAGTGAATCCACTTTCCTGTCTTTCAAGTGTTTGGCTTCCAGAATTTATATTTCCTTTTCTAGTTCCTCTAATTTCCTGTTATAATTTTTATTCATGGCAGACTTAATTTTAATGATTATCCCTCTTATAGAGCTTTTTAATGCCTCCCACCTAGTTAAGTCAGAGGTGTCGGCCCTGGTATTGTGAACCAGATATTCTTTGATGGCGGTTTCAATGGTCGCCCGGTGTTCTTCAAGTACTTCATTAAGGCGCCATGCGGAATGGCGGGTGGATGGTTTTATATCAGAGATGGTGAGTGTGATGCAGGAGTGGTCGGACACAAGCCTCGGCTCTATCGATGTGTCATCAATTCTGGGTATAGCGTTCTGTGTGATAAATAAGTAATCAATTCGTGAGAACGAGTCGTGGGGGGGAGAGTAGAACGAGTAATCCCTTCCATCTGGATTTTGCAAGCGCCATGAGTCAACTAAGTGGAATCGTTCACAGAGATTTTTGAAAGCTCTGTGTGACCTATTGCTACGGAAGGGGCATTGGGAGTCTCTGTCCAGGGTTGGGTCTACGGGGAGGTTAAAGTCTCCTGCAAGAATGTGTACTGCCGAGTCCGGGATACTGTCAATTTGTTTCGTTAGATCAGACCAGAATTTCAATTCACATGTGTTTGGGGCATAGACGTTTGTAATATAGAATTCTGTACCGTCTTTTAGCAGTTTGGTTGTAACCCATCTCCCTTTGGTGTCAGTCGTGGAGGAGAGGAGATCAATGTTAGATTTTTTGGCTATCAAAGTTACCACCCCGTTCTTTTTCCCCACCGCTTCTGAACCAGTGACTTCCCTAAAAAATTTATTTCTGAGCGTATAGAACTGTTTAGCATCTAGCTTGGATTCCTGAAGCAATGCGATGTCCCCCTTCTGCCTCCGTAGATAGTCCAGGATTTTTTTTACGTTTGACTGGTTTATTAAGGCCATTGACATTGAGGTAAAGTACCTTCAGCTTCCCCACCTGAGTCACCCCAAGAGGTGTACTAACCGTGGGCATAGGCATAATCATATTTAATATGATGCATTGCTAGAGTATCAGTGTTGTTAATTAAGACCCTGTGCATGGCAACCCACCTCCGAGTCGGTCTTTGAGCGAGTATTAAGGAACCATTGGGAACCTGCAGTACAATTGTGACTTCCACCGCACAATTAAATACTAGAACGGTAGCTATATTGGCTAAAAGTATGACAGTCAGAGGTATGAGCTTCCTGACCAAGATGAGGATTTCACTTATTGTGAGATAGCCTACTTCTTTATCAGTGTGTTTGTAGTGCGCGTAGATTGACGGCGATATGCAACCACTATACCCCGACCCAACCACTTTCACCCCCCCACCCGCCCCGCCCCAAAAGTATGCAGTAGGCATGGTGACTTGAAAAAACAGCATTTTCCGCCCATGGATAACACTACACTTTATAAATGTTGGAACTGGGTCGCTGAGCGGACCTTTAACAATTATAACAATGGATATGACCGTATATTTGAGCTTTTGTGTAACTGGATGTTAGAACAGTGACCATTTCAGGTCCAGTACAATAACAGTTAACGTAATTCACCAGGCGCGAATTAATCGCTGCAGATAGTAGGTACTGTGTCAACCCTCCTGACAGTTCGTATATGCGGTGCGCCAGTATCACAGCGCTACGAATCAGACGTTCATTCAACAATATTAACCTTTTCCACATTTCCGTCCTTTCTAGTCTATTGCATTAATCGTGAGGGAATGTGGAGCAAAGGAATAATAATTGTTAGTCAACACTAGTCAGGAAACCTAGGTGAACTGAGTCTTTAAGCAATGACTTTATGAATAAACATGGCTGCAACATGTTGATAACATGATGGCAATCTCTCTATGCAGGGTGGCAACAAGCTAATGACATGGAGACAGTAGGATATCGATAAGGCACCAGTAGCATCATTTACGTAGCACATATCGCTGTATGTGGGTACATACACATCACCTAGTAATTCCCATATAAACATCACTCATTAGTATCTCAGTAATCTAGGCACAGGTATTTTCAGATGGGTAAGTGAGTCAAAGCAAGGCAAAGGATACTCAGTTTAGATCAGGTGCCGAAGCAGAGGCAGAAGCAGTCTCTGTGTTTGGCCCGTTGGTGTCCATTTCTTGTATGTCCTGACTGCCCAATAGCCTTTTGAGCTATAATGGATCCGTGAATATCTGTGGAGATCCTTGTATTGTCTTTCTGTTGATCTTTCTGTTCCAGAGAAGCAACCCAAACATTATTATAGCTCCTTCATGGTAATCACTAGAAAATAGTCTAATATTGAAGCCTGTGGCTACTTTAGATTTTCTTGGGCCAGTTAGAACGTTCTCTTGTCTCCTCCTTTCATCAAGTCAACTTGTGTCATGGAGCCACCTGAGCACCAAGGATGCTCAAGAATAATAAATATCCAGAATA
Source organism: Lissotriton vulgaris (assembly GCF_964263255.1). Lineage (NCBI taxonomy): Eukaryota > Metazoa > Chordata > Amphibia > Caudata > Salamandridae > Lissotriton > Lissotriton vulgaris. The sequence goes on along the minus strand of NC_141691.1, from coordinate 1,660,441,699 downwards.
AACGATGTTCCTTAAAATAGACTGGTCTATAGTATTTAAACCCACCACTGAAACAGCAGAATGCCTAGATGGCTGGTCAGTGTTAACCGCTGGAGGGAGAGCACCAGTCAAAGTTTTTTTTTTTTTTGAATTTTCAAAAACCTTTATTGTGTATAAGCACGGTACATCAGTGAAATAAATTCGAGCCATGACCATATAAGTATTCTTACAGAATATAAGCAACGCAACATGCAACATACATTTTGAACATATGAACTTAGGAAAGAAACAACCCCCCCTTCCTCTTACCCTCTGAACAATGTACATAGTGTACTGAAGTAGGCATTAAACCTTAGTGGAAAACCAACAATAGCAGCTTGGCATATTCTACACAAAATGCATGACGTGCTCGATCAGTCGTGGGCATTGTATGGACATTGTTCGGTACAGTTCAACTGCCCTGACTCCCACATCCACACAGTCAATTCGGTCCTCCATGCTACCCAACACCTTAAATATGTCATCAGCGCAGTTAGTGCATGCATACAACCATGTCAGAAGGCAATGCATTTAGGAAAGAAACAATCCCACCCCCCTCCCCCCGAGTTTCTACACCAGGCAGTAAGCTAGGGGTTGTAATTATGTCCATCCTCCATATCTTCCTCACTTGCCCGTTGCCTAAGGGGATAGGACGTAATGGCCCCCAAATGTCTTTCGGTCGTGACCTCATCGGTAGTAACTCCGCATATGTGTGTAATTGGTCTTGCCACGTGGTCATGGTCATTATCCAATCTTTAAACTTGGGGGTGCGCCCTCTTCCCCACCGGCATGCTACCAGTCTTTTAGCCAGTAATAAACTCATTGCCAAGAACTTTTTATGGACAGTTGCAGTGTTTTGCGTGAAGCTTAGCAGCGCCATCAGCGGGTACGGAGCTACATCCATGTCCAACATGTCAGAAATCCCAGCAAAGACAAGTGTCCAGTATTCAGCAACCTTAGGGCATTCCCAGGACAAGTGAATGAAGTCTGCCCCAGCCACCCCACATCGCGCGCAACAGTCCGTCTCGCGTAGGTGAAACTTATGTAATTTAACAGGGGTGTGATATATTCGATGCAGAAATTTGTAGTGTATGAGACGTAGCCTATTATTACCCGTAATGGCGTTTGTTTGCGTGCAGCTTGTTTCCCATTGTTCATCCGTCAGTGATACGTCTAGTTCTTTGTCCCAGTCCAGTCGGGCCCTTCGGGAGACTGTCTGTGATGCGTTTTGTACCTGTTTATAAAATAACAATATAACATGATGCGGGGCCTCTGCCTGTAGCACTGCATGCAGGGGTGCAAGGATTTCAGGCTCGTCTGGGAATGGGGGAGCGGTGGCTCGGCCGCCCTGCCGGAGGCGGGTGTACAAAAAGGTGTCCATTATTGAGGGTCTGTGCTCCCCGAAGAATTGTTCTGCGGTGCGAAACTTGCCCTGTATATAGAGGTCTCCCCATAGAGCATACTTAAGATCTAGCAGCATTTTGTGACCGATTACTTCACAGATCACCTGCAACCAGGGATCATTCACCAATGGCAGTCTGGGTGAGTATAGAAATGGGCTGCCCGTGGCTCGAGCTATGCGGCCCCAAGCTGGTGCAGTGCCGTCCACTGTGGACGGGTCCCGCACCCTGGCTCCCACCTGTGTGTGTATGTAGCCAGACTTTACCACTGGGGACATGTAACCGTCTTCCACCGCCAGGTGTGCCATATATGGTGGCGGGTGGAACCAAAATGCAGCGAAGCGGGCCTGTGCACAATCATAGTAACTTTCAAAGTTGGGAACGTCGAACCCACCTTGGTGATATGGCAGCATAAGCGTGTCAAGGCTAATACGTGCCTGTTTCCCTCCCCAGATGAGTTTTGTTAATTGAGTCCTTAGTGTGCAGAAGAAGAATCTCCCTGGGTTCTATGGGATATTTATAAAGAGGTACAGTAGTTTCGGTAGCAGCACCATCTTGGTGAGGACGATTCGGCCCGCCATTGAGAGTGGGAGACGTAGCCATTTAGTGATGCTATCTGTGATCTTATCTATGGCCATGCCATAATTAGCTCGCATAGGGTATCTCTCTGCCTGGTGATTCGTATGCCGAGGTATTTCAACTCCTCGAGCTCCCATATGAGTGGATAGGCGAGCTGGTGCGGCTGCGTCTTATCCGTCAGCGGGAAGATTGCGGACTTAGTCCAGTTTATCTGCACACCAGCAATGCCACCAAATTTCGCGATTTCTCGCAGCACTGGATTGAGGTTATCCTGGGGTTTCTTAATATACAGCGTCATGTCATCTGCATAGAGCGAGATGAGCAGCTGGCGGGCAGGGTAGATGAGAGCGCGACTGTTATGGTGCTGCCTGAGTTTCGCAGCCAGGGGTTCAAAACGATCGCAAAAAGAATGGTGTATAGTGGGCACCCCTGTCGTGTTCCCCTGTGAATGTTAAATGGTGCAGACCTAGAACCATTCAGTAGCACCGTGGCTGTAGGTTGACAATACACTAGCCGCACCCAATCAATGAAGCTGAAAGGCATCCCCATGTGTTCCAGCGTGCCCAGCAAGTAGTCCCACTCCAGCAAATCAAAGGCCTTGGTGGCGTCCAAGAACACCGCCACTGCCTCACAATTTGGATCGATGTCTTGCAATACCGCATGTAGGGTGCGCAGGTTGTTCGAGGTTGCCCGTTTGGGACAAATCCTGCAGGACCAAGAGCTCCATCAGGAGATTAAGGCGTGTCGCCAAGACTTTGGCTAGTATTTTGGTGTTGCAGTTAAGCAACGAAAGGGGCCTATAGGAGTCCCTCAACGTGGGGGACTTACCGGGCTTGAGCAGGGAGGTTATCAGTGCCTCTAGCATAGTGTTGGGGAAGTCCTCCAGTGCTGCATAGTACACTTTTTTTAGAATAGGGGCCAATAATGGAGCAAAGGTTTTTATAAAATTCTATCGGGAGCCCATCGGACCCCGGGGCTTTACCAGATTTCATCAACATGATGGCCTCGGCGATCTCGTCTAGCTCCAGTTCTAAGTGAAGGAACTTTTGCTGGGTGTCCCCCAGCCAAGCTAACGCAACATCCTCAAAATAGGTGGGCAGGTCTAGTAGTTCCCTTCTATGTGAGGAGTATAGTGTGCTATAGTGTTAGTGGAAAATGCGAAGTTGGTCCGGGAGGTTCCTGTATACGTCTCCCTGGTGATCTTATATTTCAGTGACGTAGTTGGCAAATTTAGGGGGCTTGATCGCGTTTGCCAAAGCCATCCCTGGGCGGTCCCCTTCCCCATAAATGTGCGCTGTGTGTGGCTTCCCCCGAAATGCGCATTGCCTATGTGCTACTGTGTCGTATTCCGTTAAATTGTCGCAAATGCAGGCTTTGACTGTGCTGTTCTCTGGACTACGGTGCAAGGAGCTCTAGCTCACGTAGCTCGATTTCCAGTTTGTGGAGGTCGCTGCGCAGGGCCTTAAGGATTCCGCCCCCCCTTGGCAATGCACCATCCCCTCATCGAGACCTTGAAGGCCTCCCATACTGAGGCTATATACGGTTGTCAGGTTACGGTCGAAAAAATCTCTAATATCCTGCTCTAATTCTGTCTTAAACACGACATCGCGAAGGTGAGTGGGGTTGAGTCGCCAGTCCAAATACGGGGAGCATACTAAACGAATCCTTAAGTTCTACAACAACTGGGGAGTGGTCGGAGAACGTGCGGGCCAAATGTGCCGCCTGGGTTAGCCAATGTGCCATCCCAGTTGATATAAAAATTTAGTCAAGTCCAGCCCAGGTAGCGTGTATTGTCGAGTAATGCGTGCCTTCCCTGAGTGTGGGGTGTGCATATCTCCAAGTGTCCAACATCCCTCCATCATCTATCATATCGCACAGTGTCCTCTGCGTGGTTGTGTAGTGGGCTGAAAGAGTACGGGACCTGTCTTGCTGAGGTCGCAGGGCAGTATTGAAGTCTCCCCCGAGGATGACATACGCAATGCCTAGCGTATGAATCTTTCCCCACATTAAAAGAAGGGCATTAGGATTATCAACATTAGGGCCATAATAGCTTGCGATCTGCACTTCATGAGAATGTAAGCGCCCCCCACAACATACAAAGTCTTCCTTCAGCGTCAGAGTCCATTCCCTTAGGTACGAAAGCCACCCCACTTTTAATCAAGATGGTGACCCCCCTAGAGTAACTAGAATAAGAGGAGAAAGACCGACATGTGCCCGTCTGGACGCAAAGTGTGTGGTGTTACTGGGTGCCAGATGCGTCTCTTGCAGGAGGGCAATAGCTACCCCATGCCTATCTAGGTATCCCAATATCTGTCTACGCTTCCTAGGGTCCTAGAGTCCCCGAACATTCCATGAGGCAATCTTGATGGTTCGGAGCTCTTGCGACTCAGCCGTGGAACCCATAACAATGTATGTCGTGTATCCCCAGTTGAATAGTTGTTAGCCACGTCTCTGTATGGAGCGATATGCTTGTTGCATTAGATATCGCGTGTAGTTCGTGTATTGTCACCTCTTTGGCACATAGTAATATAACTTGCATTGTACATGGTCCCCCTCCCACACCGGCGACCCCAACTTGCCGGGCATTACATTCCCACCCTCCAAAACAAACTGCATCTTAAGAGAAAGGTTCCCCTCCCAATGGAGGGGGTCATGGGTTCGCCCTGTAGGGTTAGAGGCCTGATAAGGACGCTCAACCCGCCCAGTCACCTTCATATTGCACCCACAGGTAACACAGCCATACGGCCAGGTATCAGAGCGTGGGACGGAGGTGGGAAACCAAGCCGAGTAGTGGATGCATAAATAAACATCATCAGTCATTAGTATACATCACCAATGTAGATCAGTCCATTGCTTCGTATAGAATTGGCGAAGTTCTCCGCCGGGGATTCCAGTACTAGCATGCATCAGTCCTGTTGAGACAGCGGGGATTGTGATCTGGAGCGATTACGGGGGGCCGTCGTCTCCGGAGGTAGCTTTCTTCTGGTGCTTTATGTAATCTTCGACCTGCTGTGGAGTGTTGAAGTGTTTCCCTTGATGCGTTATTTTCAGTTTTGCAGGATAGAACATGGCATAGGAAATTTCTTGGGCTTGAAGTTTCTTCTTCAAACCAGCGAACTTGCGTCTCTCTTCCTGCACTGCAGGTGTAAAATCTGGAAAGAACGCCAGAGTCGTATTTTCGTAGGGAACTTGCTGTTTTTCCCGGGCCAGGCGCAGGATCGTGTCCCGGTCTCGATAGTTTAAGAACCGAGCTATGATGGGCCTGGGCGGTGGCCCAGGAGGAGGACGAGCAGCCAAAGACCAGTGCGCTCTTTCCACCATGAGGTGTGCGTAAAAGGAGTCCCTGCCGAAGAGATCTACAACTAGCTTTTCTGTAAAGTCCTCCATACGGCCCGTGTTGGTGGATTCCGCCAGGCCCAAGATTCGTACATTATTTCTCTGGGACCGGGCTTCTATGTCCTCGTTCTTGTCAGCTATGATCTTGAGCAGCTTATCCTTCTGTGTGGCATGTCGTCCGCTAGCTGCTGCGCCGTCTTCTAGGTCCGAAATTCGACTTTCTGCCTCCTTTAAGCGAGTGTCATGTTGGCTCAGTTTGACCAGTGTCCATCCTCATGTTTAGTGCGTCTATTTTCGAGTCTATTGATGTGAGGCTTTGTTTCATCCCCAGCAGTAGCGTTTTCCAGTCGTCCTCAGGCGGGGCATCAGTCGTTGGCTCCGCATGGTCCACCGATTGAGATCTGGGGTTTTTTGCGGGACTCAAAGGGGAGCTTGGATTGTCTGGCATTGTTGCGCCCCATCTTGCAGCAGGATATGTAGCATGGTGTGGGCCTCCTCTGCGCGCCTGGTTGGTAGTAGAGCTATGGAGTCCTGGGGTCTGCTTTGTGGAGTGCTTGCTCGCAATGTCCAGGGGGGGGGTGCACCAGTCCGTTTTTTCCTTCCCCCTACGGTGCATGGAAGGTATACCTCGGCAGGGAGCGGTGCAGCTGTTATTCCACGTAACCAGGGGCACGTGTGGGCAGGACTCCCAAGTGGTGTGTCCCGGTCAGCTATCCTGGCGTAGCCGAGAGAGGCGCCTCCAAGTACCAGCAACGTGTAGGCTCCAATAGTAACAAGGGTCTTATTTACAGTTAATTCGCAGGCATGGGCCGGAGGGCCAGCTCAAAATGGCAGATGAATCAAGACGGTGGTGGCAGGTTATTCTGTGCCATCACACAGCTCCCTTCTGAGTTCTCAGTATGTCACAGTTGTCCCGATTAAAAGCTCCGTTTAGGGGTCTCCAAACCGGTCCTGGAGGGCCGGATCCATGCCAGATTTTTTGGATATCCCCATTGAGATACATGTAGTTATTTTAAAAATATGGCATGGATCCGGCCCTCCAGAACCGGTTTGGAGACCCCTGGTTAGAGGCATCATAGTTGTCCTCCGTGGCCATCAGTATATTAATGTCCACAATCAGCTTGCCGGCTCTAGCAATGCGGGGTGTAAGCGACGCGTAGTTCGCGCCTACAATCGCCCTCGGGCCGTTACCCGCTGCGCAAGTGTTTTTTCCCACAGGCCTGAATTATAATGTTGTGTAAGGGCTCATCTACTCAACCCGCTAGGCATCGGTTGAGGATGAGCGGGGAGCGCACGGACCCCTCCGCCCTGATGGGGAGTTGCTCCGTGGGTAGTGCAATTGACCCTCGCGTTGAGCTTCGAGTGGTGCAGTGCGGGCCCCTAAGTCTAATGCCTGTGCCCGGTAGTGCCCTAAGTTCCGGCCGTCACGGCTCCGCAGGTCGCAATCAGTCGTACCTTCAGCCGCATGAAGATCAGCTGCAGTCTCAGGTTGGCACACCTCCTTCGCCTTCGCCAGTAGTCTTAGGTCTCTCCTCGAAGGCAGTACGGATCGGCAGCCTGGGTCTCCCGGCAGTTGCGCTGCGGACCACGGTCGCCATGTTGTCGCAGGCCTCCAGTCCGCGGCCTGTAGTGATTTCAGCAGCCGGGCAGTTAGTACAGTGAAGCCGGGCCACTGCACGCAGCTTGCTGACGCCGCTATTCAGCTGGTACCTGTAGCGGGAATGTAGGCATGCAATACATCTGCGGAATTCTCTTAACAACACGCTTCCATCGGTGATGCGTGTAGCAGTGAATTATGCATCAGGATGACATGAAAGGATGTTTGACTGCTTGGCTGTGCTAGAGCCTCACAGAAGCGCGGACATCTTGGTCCAGCGCCACCTAGCGCCCCCCGAGTTGTTGAAGTCCTGTGCCACCCTAGACTGGTAGTTGGAAGAATTTGACAAACTGTATGACCTTTTTCCACTGTTTATCCCCAAACTGTATTTTTTAATTTTGCAGAGGCCAGTTTCTCAAATTCTCTGTCTGTCAGGGTAAAGTTTATCTGGTCAGTGGGAACACAGGGCGACTAGGAGCTAGTGCTTGGAGTTATAGTGACACTTTCAGCCCCTAGCCACTGATCTCATGCAAGGCAATGGTGACTGCAAAATTAGCTAGCAATTTCTCTGGTACCTTAAGAGTTATGATTGGGTTATGACACATTTAACCCCTGGAATGTATATCTATACCAAAGCATGAAGACCAACAGTCCTCAAGTCCTGAACTGGTGCACAACCCCCGGGTGTCGAGCCCCAATGTTGAACAACATAATCTCTGAGGAATCCCCTACTTATTTTTCTCTGGTAGCCAGGCTTAGTCAATATAGAGGGGTTCATTTTTCAAAAGTCGAGGTACTCCTTGAAACTTGGAAGAGTACCCCTCACGACATTGAAGTCAAATGTTGTGGTCTGTGTGCTCTGATGTATACACTGCGAACAGTTTGAAGTGGCTCAAGTAGATGTGGAATGGCATTATCTGGTGGGCTACTTCACATTGCATGTGGGTCACAACAGGAAAGAACGTGAAATGAATTAAAAAAAATCCTGTAAGTTTTGTGAATAAGTAAGCTGTAATAAATCTATCCTGCATCCACAGATTTGTTAGACCAAAATGTTTAGGAGACTTGGGATCTAGTATAGCTCCCCCCCACTTGATTACTCTGTTTGATTCAAATATAATGTTGTCTTCCTGTGCTTCATTTCTTATCTCTGTCAATTTCAGGAGTGCTCAGAAACTGCCTAAGCACTTGTGTGAGCAGTTATTTAAATGACTAGACAAAATTAATTTGACAAATTATCAGTTTGGCTAAGAAGAACAACATAAATAGTTTCCAGGTAAACGTCAGAAATAAAATAAAACAGCTCCTACTAGTCTGCTAAAGTAAAACATTGGAGAGGAGTTCAGTAACTTAAGTGTTCAATGCCATTTGCATTCTGGATAAGTGCTAGTGAGTATTTTGAATATTTCTTGGATCTAATTTGATCATTGCAATTGAACAATTTGCCATCATACTTTATTAACAGAGATCTTGCCTGATCCCACATCAAGGCTTCTGAAGACATTATGCTTATTTTGTCAATTTGTTACAATTCTGTAAACATTTCCTGCAGTCGCACAATTTTGTCATATGTTGCACCGTCTCCCCAGATATGTATTTCCTGAATCTGCCTCATAAGCAGTCAAGTAAGTAATTTCAGTAATGTAGAAACTTGACACCCTCCCCACACTCACACGTCCCTAGTTTGTTTGATTAGAAACGCTCAAGTTAAAAGGAAATGCCAGATCTAGCATGGAAATTACCATTCAATCATTTACCACGGTATAGGTGTATGTGCTGTTTGTTATAGTGCAAACCTAGCTTTATCTCACACAACTTTGGCAGTGTGAACTGAAAAAGATCTAAGGATTGCAAATGGGTAATCTGATGACCTTGTGGGGAATTTTATTTTTAATAATCCATTGACTGGACCAACATATATTTCAGGTAAGAAAACCAAAACCAGACAAAAGTCCAAGGATCTTTGTAAGTATTCTGTGAACTCTGTATTGGGATTTCTCATGTATGATAAACATGTTGACAACACAGGCATATCAGTTCTCTGAGGGAACATGTAAGTTATTGCTCCAAATTTGAGAAGGTTTTACAAAAAGTAGATAATCTAAGGATAGGGGATTTACGTCTACCAATTGCAAATGTTTCTGACTTTTTAGGGGTTCACAAAAAGCAGATAGTGTCCTTTGTAGTTCAATGCATTTCATGATTTCGCACAAACAAATTCTGATTATCACACCAAGCACACAGGACCCCTGAACGCCTAGCGAAACTAGGCCTAAGAGAAAATAGCCAATGTTGGAACTGTAATAAGGAAACAGGGGACCTAGCACACCTAATATTCCAATGCAGCAAGGTCAAAATATTTCTGGGACAAAGTGTTCAATTTCACCGACCAGACACTAGGCTGCACCCTCAAAAGAGAGTTCTGCCCTCTGACCACAGCACACCTCAACACCGACATCAACACACAACAAGACAGAAACCTTCTAGACTTCCTACTCACGAGCACCACAAAGATTGTACTAGCCAAATGAAAAGACACATTCAAGGCCACCTTCAAAGGGTGGCTAAATTGGGTAACCTTCCTAAGAGGAGCCGACAACACTGCACTCAGGCACCCACCATGGAGAAGACCCAACAGAGAGATGTGGTCACCACTAGATAACGCCCTAGACCTGTTCAAACCTCCTTATACAGCACAAGTACTGCCAACCAGGCTCGGTGTGGCACGCGGATCTACAACAAGCCGCCAATATATGTATGTTATATGTTCATGTTTTTATGTTTAGAAACAAGCACAGGGCCAAAAGCTCTGGTCCGCCACAACGTTATCACGAAAAAGAATAGCCCATTGGGTCATGTAACCAACCACCCAATAAATACAAACTAATCACTGATGTGTCTTTTTATGTTCTATAATCGAATAAGCAAAATTGATCTATTTGCCACAAATGTTACATGTCTTTATTTGTATGTACTGTTCCAATGAAAACACAATAAAAATAATTAATAAAAGTTGTTCCTGAAGGAGAAAACCTCTTGGAATATGGAGGTATTCTCTTTTCATCCTAACTAGACAAGCAAACCTCTCTCTCCCTTTTATGGCTGTGCTTCTAGGTAAGGGTATGCATAGTTGGCGAAGTACTACTACGCAGAACTCCACGAAGTTGAACAGAAAACTGTAAAATCCGCAACTTCGCTCCGCCAACAGAGACCTCATATATTTTTGGTAAAATAACAAGTATCTGTCTTTATATGCTAAAATGCATATAGTCATTTCACAAAAGTGAAACTATTAATTTAGCAAGCGGTGAGAGATGTGATGATTTTGGCATCCTCCCTAACCTAGGGAGAGAACCGAGCAGATGCCTTGAAAACAAAGAGCACATCTTGCTGAACGATTCAGTGATGTCCCATCCTCTTAGGACCACCCCAAGCACAGTGATTATGGGCAAATCAAGCTGCAGTTCCACTCGTCGTTACTAGATGTCCCTCACGAGTCAAATGCAAAAGCATTGAAATTATTACATCAAGCTGCAGTTCCACTAGTCATTACTAGATGTCCCTCACGAGTCAAATGCAAAAACATTGAAACCCTGAGCTGAGAGCTAATACTATAAATTCTACAAAGAGCTGAACTGCAGCTTCATGAAAGGGTTTCAATGCTTTTGTAATTGACTTGTGAGGGACATCTAGTAATGACTAGTGGAACTGCAGCTCTTTGTAGAATTATTTTGATATTGGATACTATAATATTCACTGCCAAATGCTAATCTCATCCCATAATGCTTTGCAGGGCCGTTGGTTGGGATTGTATTTTTGCCCATAATAACTGCTTCGGGTGGTCCTAAGAGGATGAAACCACCACTGAATCGTTCAGCATGATATGCACTTTGTGTTCAAGGCATCTGCCTGGTCCTCCCCCCTAGGTTAGGAGGCACCGCAAAATCATCACCTCTCTCATTGCCTGATATTTTTCAATATCAAAGTTCCCTTTTGTGTATTGGTTATATGCTTTTTAACATGTAAAGTTGCTTTATCAAAGCATTTATGGGTGCAGTTTAGAAACTGGCTACTCTACTATGTACGTAGTTACCAAATCTCCACAAACTCCGGGAGTGGAGTGTAGTTCTTTGCCCAGAGTTATTTCTAGGGCTGGAACGACAAAGTAAATTCTCTATGAATATCCAGAAATGCATTAATAGGTGTTCCATGCAAATTTGAATTCCCCCCCCCCTTTGATTGTCATTTTCCCACCCATAATTCAAAGGTTTTTCAGTTGTACCAGATCCTGATTTTTGAATGGGGAACCCAAGTTCAACTAGTTTGATCAAAAAAGTGTTTGAATTGGATGCATTATAATTAAAATGTAATTTCTGGACATTACACGCATAATTAAACTGTAATTTCAGGGCATTAATCATCCATAGTGCTTTTCGATTATTACAACGTAGCTACAAATAGTCCTTTTTCACAGTGAAAAAATGGTGATTACATTGGCACATTGTAGATCACAGATACTTGCAGAGCCGTTCAGTGACCCCCCCACCAGTAGTTAAACTTGTGGCAGGATATAATCAGTACGCTTCTCAATATTAAATCTTTAATAGTTTGAATAAGCTTCTTAGCTAATACATCTCATTGATGACTCTGATTTAGGGAGAACATTGGTTCAAAGTCTTTGTCCATTATTAATTTGTGATCATTGTAGTTTTGTTGTGACCAGTATCTTGTTATAGATTTTTTCACTGTTGTATTTTGAACTGTACACGATTGGTTAGAACTGCACATTCTGCAACTCTTTGCCTTTGAAAAAGCTGTCTGCGTAGGTACATTTGTTTCATACACACCTTTTAATGAAAGGCAAATTCCAACAGCAGTGAACATTCTAAAATTCTGTGATCTATATTTTGGCATTTCCTCGAGCTTTGTGTTTTGTCAGATACCCGTCTGTTTATGACCTGCCAATCATACGTTTGGAAGGTTACAAATAGTTGATAACGTGATATTTATTTGTGTCTTTTTTAGCTTCATTGGTGAAGAATCTGTCGCTGCTGGGGCAGGAAGTACGCTGTCTGATAACCCAACGTGGATCATTGACCCCATTGATGGAACAACAAACTTTGTGCACAAGTAATGCTTCTAAGTGAACATTTAAAAACCTTGAACCTTTTCTGTTTGGTTTCAAGGATCCACTATTACTGTTCAGATTCTTATATTGAGACTGAACAGCAGTTATTTATTTTTGGAAAAAATATAAATTGTAAAAATCTCAATACACACTATTGTTTTCCTTTTTAGGTTTCCGTTTGTGGCTGTATCCATTGGCTTTGCTGTAAACAAAAAGGTTGGTGTGTTTTTTTTAAACTTTTTGGAACCAGTTGCTGTTTAACTGTCATTGATTTTTTTTTGAAGTCCTTCATGGCATTGGATCTCCCTCCTGTCTCTGTAAGCAAATAGGCTGATTGATTATAACTCGGATTCTTCTTGAACCTGTGGTTTAGCAGGATTATGGATATGTTACTAACGTGGTAGGTTTATTGTATAAAATGGCAGATTGCATTTGACTTCTATAGAGCATGAATAATAATGCTCCATTGGGTAAAGGAAATGTTTCTTCAGATCATGTTGTGCTACCTGAAATAAAGGTAGATCCTTGACAAAAGTAGACTTTGTATTTCAGGCCCTGCTGTTTTGTTGTAAGCCAGCACGCATAGTCGAGTATATGTTGTACAGATGTTTTATATTGAAACCTAGTCCAGTGAATACCTCTAAATATTTAGTTCTACATGGTTTCTTAGTGGTGTACTAATCTAATAATTACCCATTCAGTCAGACTTTAAGTGATGAACATGCTTGGATATTGTCCTTTCCTACCCTTTTCACTCATTTAAATATGATTTTACATTATTTACAGCAATTATAATGGCTCAATTCATAGCACCTTTTGTGGCAGTTCATTATTCTGCTTCCTTTCTTGCCTGCACAGGGAATAGGAAACTTCCTGAGATAGTTCGCAACTCTAAAGGGACAAAACGTTATGTGATTTTGTGCACCATGTATTGTAATTTCATTTATATAGCGCTTACTACCCCTGACGAGGCGTCGAAGCTGTAGACACCTTGTAAACCAAACTCCTAAGATGAGTTTTAGACTGTGGACCATGTGCCCTTTGATGTACTCTCCAATTGTTGTTTAACAACATCCCCTTTCTGCACAGTAGTATCTTTTCTCCAGAAAGCAATACTCCACTCCTGTTTTGATGCATTCAGAATAATTTCCTACTCTTGCGATTCAAGAAGAGTTATTTTTTTTTCTTCAATTTTTAATCCATTATGCAGCATGCTTCAGATGGAAGATCATATAGTTTTGAGGAGGCAGATAGCTTTGCACACGCTCACAGTATTTGGCACCTAGCGAGTGATCTTTACTCGTATTTCTGCACTGTCGGAGCAAGAGATTGGAAAACAACATTGTGTTAATACACAATAACTTGTCTGTAGGAGACATACATTTTCCTCTTAAAGGTTTTTGCATGACTTATGCTTGCCATTTTATTGGCTTCAAATAAATACGTCTTGTGTCAACTCCTCAGCCTTCTTGCATGCCACTTGGTTGATTTTGATCTCTAGGGTCGATGTTTCTTTTGCCTATAAATAAGGAAGACTCACAGATGGTTTCTTCTCTGCACAGTGGACAAAGGCATTTTCTATTAGAAAGTGTTGTCCCACCGATTGAACTTGGCACCCTGGGTGTTTATAAACACATGGCAGTTGATTGACTGCCTCTTCACGAGACCAGTATTTTATATCCACTTTTATTTACATCACTGGTTGGTTGAAGGGTTGGTCGACTTTATACACCACAAAAGCTCAGTGGGCTAATGCTGATCTCCGTTCCTCTATGCTGTGTTCCCATAACTTAAACACATATTTTTTGCATTCTTACACTCTAGTCTCCTCAGTGGAGTGACAGTCAATTAATCTTCACTTTAGTCACAATAAGAGCCTCTTGTTTCCTAGTAGATGAGTCATATGTTTGATGTTGGGATATATTACAGATTGTTTCTCCTGTGTATCTTCAAGTGAGGCTGCTAAAAGTGTCCCTCCTTAAACCTTACAAGTGCATTTTAAGGTAGTGGGGGGACATGATTTTAATTCCCACAGCTTGCTACTCCTTCAAGGGATAAATGCTCCGTAACTAGCAAGGGAGATTGTCTGGAGCCCCATGAAACTATTGATCAATGAGGGTCTAGTTTGCTTTGGAATGTCCATGAGTATTGAGTTGGGTTCGAAGACCATTCACGTATCCCTCCAGTATGTTCTTTCCGTAATTGGCTAGAAGCTAGTGTTGATCTAGACCGGCACTGCTTTGTGGTGGAGGATCTCTGTCCAGGGGTACCTCTACATATGTCTCTCTAGTTACCACCCTTGTATCACTCCTGTAATAACCTTTACCTACATGTTGGTGGCAGGTTTGTTGTTTTTGGTAGGACATGTGGTCAGTAGTGGTGGTTTTCGCCAAATCTCTTCCCTGGTACCTATGAAAAGACTACTGCCTATGGATGGTTGTCTGCAATGAATACGTGGATTTTGAAGTTCTGTATCCTTCTTGATCTTTTCCAATGAGAATCTAAGTCGGGGTCTAAGAGTTGTTCCCCATCAAATGGGACATTGAAGAGGTGTTGTTGCATCTCTGATATGAACCTTGAAACGCGCAACCAAGCATGCCTGCGTAATACAATGGAGAAATTAATCAGTTGTGGAGCGGTATCTGCACCATCTAGGGCACATCTAATTGGAGTGTTAGAGATTTGTTTGCCCTATTACTCAGGTCCTCCCCTCACCTCAAATTTTTTTTATCTTGTATTGGTTGGGAAGGTATTGTGGCAGCTTTTCGATGTCATCCTGTGTAGCTCTGACGGGAGAGCACATCAAATTTGCAGTGCTCCAATGATTAACATAACCAACTGCCACTCGCTTACCTGCTGCATCCATATGCTTGCTCTCCTTATCTGGGGGAGGAGCATCACCTGTACTCTGGTAGCTACCCTCTCCCTAGCTGTAGTTGCCACTTAGGAATCCACTATTGGGAGCCCCCTAATATTTGTGCTCAATAAGGGGAGCAAGTAACCTTGATTTGGCTGGCTCTTTGAAAATCTCAGTGGAGCCTTTCAGCATTGACCCTAACATGGGTAAGTATTGAACTGAGCGTTCGGGTTTGGAGGGCGCCTCAAGTCAAGTCATTTTCCTCCTGAGTGGTGTGCATCTGGACCGTATGTTACTCAGCGGCATGCTCAAGTGCACACTGTGGTATGTCCTGATTTTAGGGAAGCAGGCGGAACTCTGGGGAGACCAGTGGTGGCCTCCCGAATTGGGGGTGTCCCCCATCCCAGCGGCCAAAGTTAAAAATCTGGGGGTTTGGCTGGATTCTAACCTTTCTTTTACCAGCCATACAAAGAAGACAGCAGCTACCTGCTTTGGTATTCTGCGAGGACTGAGACCTGTCCTCAAATTCTTCGACCCTCCCACTCGGCAACTGGTGGTTCAGGCCTCTATCCTTTCCCGGCTGGACTACGGGAGTGCCCTGCTGCTTGGAGTTAATCAGGCTGAGGCTACTAGGCTTCAGAGGGTGCAGAACGCTGCCGCACGGTCCATTGTCGGCCTTCCGAGACGATGTTCTGTCTCTACTGTTCTGATCTCCCTTCACTGGCTTCTGGTCAGACAGAGAATCAAATTTAAGGCTCTCTGTCTCACTTTTAAGATTTTGAAGCTTTCCTCTCCTCCTGCCCTCGTGGGCCTTATCTCGCCGTATGTCCCCATGCGGTCCCTCAGGTCCGAATCTCACCATCTGGCGATTAAGCCTAGGTTCAGACTGAGTAGGATGGAAGGACGCTCTTTTCCTGTTCTGGCGGTTGATCTATGGAATTCCCTTCCTGTACACATTCGTGCCCTAAATAGCCTGACCCTTTTTAGACGCGCCATTAAAACCCACCTGTTCGCCTCTGCTAATTGATTCCTTTTCAGCTCTGACCTGTTGTGTTGTGGTACTTGATCTGGCGCCAGGACGCCCCTTCGCTGGGGCAGCTGTGCGCCGAATAAAAGTTATTAACATAACATAACATAACATAAAGTGCCATTTGGAGTTGACACTTTAACTGGGACTGGTACATCTATGTCAGGGTCTTGAGGATCTATATCCTATTTCTCCCAGGGATTGTGACTGTCTGGGTGCCCTACCTCCAACTGATCGCCATGAGAGTAGTGTGTAGAGCTTCTAGTGTCTACATCCTGTTAGTGTGTGGATGCCGGTGATGTAGATTTAGGCAGTGGTGTAGTGTCTTAATTGCATGGGGCTGGTAGCTTTATGCTCAAAAGTCTTTTTATTTGGTGAAGGCTAAGGTTGATCCTTTTATAGGGTAATTTCCCATTTACTGGTTTGACCTAAAAAGTTAGTTTTTTTAGGTCGAGCAGACCTACCCTCAATGCGTGAGCATTGAAGGTGTCTGTTTCAGAACTATTGTGGCCCATATTTAGGAATGTGGACAGCTACCAGACGCGCGCTTTGACGATGTCAGATTTCACCTCGGGAGCGCGCGTCTGATAGCTGCGCATGCGCGGTGCAAAGCCCTTGCTCACACACAGACACAGGCAGCCCCCACCCCTCTGCATGCACGCACGTACACACACACAGGCGCGCGCATGCACACGCAGGCATACGGCACACATACAGGCACACTATCCCCTACCTCGCATTCTCTCTCAATATCACACACAGTCACGTATGCGCGCACACATTCCCTCACGCACACACGCGCGCAAACACTCCCCCCTCCCCCCCCCCCCCCCCCGCCCCCCCCCCCCCCCCCCCCCCAGGCATACACACAGGCACACACTTCACATCAGCCCTGGGCCCCACTCACCGACTACGCTCTTCCGGCGGGGCTCCTCTCGCGCTCCGCTCCTCACGGCGCGGCGCGTCTCGTCTCCTCTTCTGAATCGGGGCTCCCTCAGGTCAGAGAAGCCCCGCAACAGGCGCCACACTCCTCCTTCTCCCCGGCCCCCTCCTGGGGACCCGGGCTACCCCGGACCGGCAGGGCGCTCCATGCGCCGGCATGCCTGTTCACGGACCTCGGGAGGTGGGACTTCCGGCCGGCCGCGAGCGGATTGGCCGGCCGGCCAAGAGCTTCCGGGTCTATCACTACAAGGGCAGGGTCTGTGCTCTTATTAAACTATGAAGCAGCCCGTGGATTTAGTTTTGGATTTCAAGCCTGCTAATTAAATTGCTGAAGCGTTGGGCATCCATTAACTCACGTAGTTATACTTTTTTTTTACTATTCATAACTCTTCATATGAAAACGCTTTTTACATAATCTGTATTAGTTTTGAAGTATAATTATATATACGACCCGCTTCCTCCCACAGTGCCTTAAAATGGGTTATAACAGGGGTCTTATCTTGTTATGCAGTGAAGTCACACAAATAAAACCTCTGCTCTGGGGCCTATTTTTCTTACACTGTTCTTTGGCCTCTCAACTAATGTTGATGCAGATAACGTAGCTAATTTGTTTTAGCATATAAAACATTCATGGCTTAATTTTATTAATTCTGCTTCAGGCAAGTTACCCTATCGTGGAGCAATGTGTGTCTACCGCTCTGGTTCTACATGCCTTATTAAGCCTGCTTTCAGAGCAATGCCAGAAATTGCAATTTGTGAGTGGGTTAAGGATCTTCAAATAGGTAACAGTGTATGGGAAGACCTTTCAGTAAATATAGATTGGATGTTGCTGTCCATTCCTCCCTAGTCGCCACCCCCTCACCCTCACATCCCCTCACCCTCACATCCCCTCACCCTCACACCCCCTCTCCTTAACTCACACACTCACCCTCACCCTCCCTCTCACCCACCCTCACCCACCCACACACACCCTTTCACCCTCCCTCTCACCCACCCTCACCCACCCACCCTCACACCCCCTTACCCTCACACACCCTCACCCCCTCACAACCCCCTCACTCTCACACCCCCTCACTCTCACTCCCCCTCACTCTCACTCCCCCTCACCCTCATGCCCCCTCACCCTCACGCGCCCTCACCCTCACGCGCCCTCACCCTCACACGCCCTCACCCTCACCCGCCCTCACACACCCTCACCCTCACCCTCACCCTCACCCACCCTCACACCCCCTCACCCACCCTCACACACCCTCACACCCCCTCACCCTCACAAACCCTCACTCACCTTCTCACCCTCACTCACCCTCACACACCCTCACCCTCACACACATCCGCACACACCCTCTCACCCTCACACACATCCCCACACACCCTCTCACCCTCACACACCCGCACCCACCTCACCCTCACACACCCTCACCCTCACACACCCGCATCCTCAGTCACCCTCACCCCATCACCCCTGTCACCCCCTCACCCTCCCTCACCCTCTCACCCTCACACCCTCACAACCCCACACCCTCACCACCCCATACCCTCACAACCCACACCCTCCCCCTAACACCCTTGCACCCCTCACCCACACTCTCACACTCACACCCCCCCTCACCCTCACACCCCCTCACACACCCTCACCCTCACACACCCTCACCCTCACACACCCTCACCCTCACACACCCTCACCCTCACACACCCTCACCCTCACACACCCTCACTCACCTTCTCACCCTCACTCACCCTCACCCTCACACACATCCGCACACACCCTCTCACCCTCACACACATCCCCACACACCCTCTCACCCTCACACACCCGCACCCACCTCACCCTCACACACCCTCACCCTCACACACCCGCATCCTCAGTCACCCTCACCCCATCACCCCTGTCACCCCCTCACCCTCCCTCACCCTCTCACCCTCACACCCTCACAACCCCACACCCTCACCACCCCATACCCTCACAACCCACACCCTCCCCCTAACACCCTTGCACCCCTCACCCACACTCTCACACTCACACCCCCCCTCACCCTCACACACCCTCACCCTCACACACCCTCACCCTCACACACCCTCACCCTCACACACCCTCACCCTCACACACCCTCACCCTCACACACCCTCACTCACCCTCACACACCCTCACACACCCTCACCCCCCCTCACCCCTCACCCCCCTCACCCTCACACCCCCACACCCCCCTCACCCTCCCTCACCCTCACACAACCTCACCCTCACACACCCACCCTCACACACCCTCACCCTCACACACCCTCACCCTCACACACCCTCACACCCCCTCACTCACCCTCACACCCCCCCACCCTCACACCCTCACCCCTCTCACCCTCACACCCCCTCACTCAACCTCTCACCCCCTCACCCTCTCACCCCCTCACCCTCTCACCCCCTCACCCCCTCACCCTCACACCCCCTCACCCTCTCACCCCCACACCCCCTCACCCTCACACACACCCCCTCACCCCCTCTCACCTTCACACCCCCTCTCACCTTCACACCCCCTCACCCTCACACCCCCTCACCCTCACACCCCCTCACCCTTACAAAATCACTATGTGCTACCACAGCATCACTAAACGCCACAGCATCACTCGTTTGCCATCACAACATCACTCAGCGCCACCACATCATCAATCTCTGCGACCATTCAACAACACCTGGTTCAAATATGCTCTCTCAATGTTTGAAGCTTTATTACAAATGTAACAAAAACATGTTAATATTTCACTTCTGTTCTTGGAATTTCGTCACAATAAAATACACTGAACATAATCTTCACAAAAGTTATTTACAAAACTTTAAGCTATTGCCATTATAAATTACAATAACTTTTATTTAATTATTAACTATTAAAAAAAATTAAAAGCCATTGTTATTTGTAATATCAATACATGTAAGTCACGTAAATACAGCACATATTGCATTACAAATGCTATAGGTGTCACATTTGCGAAAGTTATAACTATTGGCATTGTAAATGACAAAGCTATTAATTTAGTTATTTTCAAAAACAAAATATAAATAAAAAAAATTGTCATTTACAATACCAATAGCTCAAACTTTCCTAATGCGAGACCTATTGCATTGCAAATGCTTGTCTCCAAAAGTGCTTGGAGGTTTTCACAGACATTATACTCTTTAGGATCTGTGGTTGTTTTACTTTTCTTTTTTAGTAAAAACCTCTTTTGCTGATGATTTGTCATTTTGTGTCTTTTTTTGACTGATGCTCCTGTGGAGCGGCGACATTCAATGTGATTTTCGACGCCAATGGCTTTTTCCGCACCTTTGGTTGGGTTGATGCCAGTGGCTAATGTGAAGTCAACAGCTTGTGCCTGCTTGGCTCTAATGGCTTCTCCTGCACCCAGGGGGTACACGCCATCAATGTATTTGATGGCATAGAAGGCTGCTCGTGCATTGAGGGCTTCATTGACACTGACAGCTGCTGCGGCTTCGAGGGCTGCTTGTCCCCTCCCAATTTGCCTTTGTGGCCTGGAGCCCGATTGGGATTGATTGGATTATGGTCCTATCTCTGCTCCAAGGCACGCACTCTGTTTCTACCAAAGCCCCTGGGCTGTGGTGCACCTAGGCGGTGACGGGATGGTGTGTGGGGCTAAGGGTTTCAAGTATACGAGGGTCTGGTGACTAAGGGTACTCACTGCCCTCGGAGTGGTCTTCTTGAGGACAGATCCTGTAGCAGTGGGCTCTCCAAAGAGTTCAGTGGTTGGAGGCGATTGATCATCCTGAAGAGGAGGATAAAGAAGAACAATCATTGGATACGAAGTAGTGCGAATTGCTCAAGATGGCGCAGCCTTCCTCGTCCTCTTCATCCTCCTCTCTGCTGGTGCCGACCTGTTCTTCCTCCGCAGAGAATTTGGCCTCTGCAGCCACCTTCATACTGTGGGCTAAATGTCAGTCGCTTTAGGAACGAAGGGTTTTTTGTTCTTGAACAGATTGCAGGCTGGACAATCCTGTTTGTTGTGTTTCAGTGACAGGCAGAGGTTGCAGACATTGTGTTGGTCTGAATAGGCGTAGTTTGTCCCGTACTGTTGGCACTTTTGGAAAAGTCTTTTTTCCCTTCCATCACCTTGAGCTGAGCATGCTCATTGACGTGGGGCAAGGGGTACACATGAGGCTGCTCATTGGTTGATGAAGTTGTGGAATTTGCTGGAAGAATGTGATGGTTTATGACGTAGAACGAAAAGAGTAAGCGGAGTATCAGGATGCAGAAACTGCTCTGCGTGTCTTCCTCGATGGTGAAGTCACTCGGAGTTCTGATACTTTCTTGTAGACAAAAAAAATCAGTCTAACAATGGAACCGTTGATCTTAAGTATTCTCACGAATAGGAGGAACCACGTCCACAACAAAAGACTGCCTTGCGAAAAACAAGTCGTCTGAGCCCAACACAAGATGGCAGGAGTGTGCATAGCATGTGTTTCTGCAGTTAACACATAGTGGGTGTTGGGGTTTTGGGGGGGGGGGTTGTCGGTGAGGGGGGAGTCTGTCTTGTAAGGACAAATCAGTCTGCCTGTCTGTCCTTGTCAGGACAAACTACCCTGCCTGTCTGTCTGCCCTGCCCTGACAGGACAGGGCAGACTTGTCTGTTTTGTCTGTCCTGTCAGGGCAGGACAGACAGGACTGACTAGTCTGCCTGTCTGTCCTGTCCGGACAGGCAGACCAGTCTGCCTGTCTCTGTCCTGTCTGCCTGTCTGTCTGTACTGTCTGTCTGTCCTGCCTGCCTGTCTGTCTGTCTGTCCTATCTATCTGTCAGTCAGTGTGGCACTAGCCACTCTTTAGTTATAGATAGGATTCCCAGGTATAGGAATGCCTTATAATTTTAGTCACCAAAAACGTTGTCCCGTTTGATGAATATTCACAAAACATTCCAAATTGAAAGGTTTTGCTACATTTGCAGGGGATGGAATGTTTTGGGATGATTGGTCAAGGTAGTTTAGGAAAGTGCCCCTTTGCATTGTTGCCCCCCACTTTTTGCCCAATGTTGAGGCTCTTTGACCTAGTGTGCCCTGGGTTTCTGCCAACCCAGGGCACTAAACTGTACTGTTGCACACCCAATTGGCAACTCTCTAGCCCCATGTAAGTTACTTTGTAAAAGGCACCAAGGGCATTGTGACCAGGAAAGGCCTCTAAGGACTGCAGCACATATTGTGCCACCCTTAGAGGCCCATACCTTAACGCACACACTGCTATTGCAGGCTGCATGTTTTGTTGCAGAGCAAAGTGAAGCGTCGACATGGCACACATCCCTGTGTGCCATGCCTACAACCCACTGCCTGTGGTATAGGTTAGGCACCCCTCTAGCAGGGTGCACTATACCACCTTTGCTAACACCACCCCTCAGGTGAAGGAGGCGAGGCACAATTCTAAGTCCCCACCATCTTGAAGATGGGGGACCCAGCCAACCAGAGTGAGGCTTATGCCCCCCCTAAATGAGTATTTAGGGGCAACCCCGAACCTTGCCTCCTCAGACAAGCAAGAAGAAGAGAAGGACAAAAGAGCCTGTTGAAAGAAGAAGAGGATGACACCAACTGAATTAGTCCCAGGCAATACCGGCCTATCCCGACCTCAACCTGCTCCATCGAAACCCTGGTGTGTCCGGCAGCCCCCCTGAACCCAGAGGACCTGCCCTGCCTTTCCTACCAACACTGTCTCACCTGAGCCCTGGATTCGCTTACCAACAGACTCTGGCTTTGGTCAAGTCAGCGAGTCTGCATCATTCTGCACTCGACGCCCACAGCCTGAGTTAGAGTGGCCTAACACCACAAGGAGGTCTCCCCTGCAATCCTGACCTGGGATTTAGTATCACTTACCCATCTCAAGTCTCCCTACATCACCTGAAGTCTCTATCTGGAGGATCCCTCTGACCACGACCCAAGCCGGTAAAAAAAGCCTGACACCAAAAGACACCCTTACATCCCTAACTGACAGTTTTCTGGCATCCCTCGTCATCCCAACTTAACCTCTCCAACCGGTGTTCACCTCCAGAAGATCTTCATGTCCGAACCTGCAGTGTTTGTTGTGACCGGAGACTCCCCATTGAAACCAGCAGGGCATCCAATGCCAATCTAGCACCCTGCGCCCGGCCGCCTCTGTACAGCTGTGGGTTCCCCTTGTGTTCTAACTCGGTTCCCCCTTTGCCCTAAGCTAAACCCTAGGAGCTTTGCTCCCACATCCAAGTGGCGTACCTTGAGCAGCCACCGTCTGGAGGCCCACTATCCCCCTTTGGATAACATTGGGCCTCAGCACTCTGCACCCGGCCGCCCTAGTGCCGCTGAGGGTGCTTCTTGAGTGCATCCTTGACCATGGGGGAACCCTGGTTCTGACCCCAGAAACTCAACTCCCAAACCGATTACTCCCCTTCAAAACAGTAACCTGATTTTCTCCCATAGGATTGCATTGACTGCTTTTCTGTGAAAAAAAGTTTGAAGTGTCGAGTTGAAAATTGTATGAAAACCTAAGAAAGTGTGTTTTGATGACCAATTGAGTTACATATCTTTTTCTAGGAAATGTCCCAGTGGGGTATCTAGGCATACCACTGTGAGTAGAAAAAGTTATCTGAAAAGTAATCTAAACGGAGTAATCACAAAGTAATTACAAAGTAACTGCACAGTAATTTCAACTGTTTCCGAACATTTAACCTACCTGAAACCGTCAACTGCATTCTTCTTGAAAAGTACTATTTCCCTTACCTGTACCAAGTCCTGCTTGATTCTAAAATAAAATACAACTAAGAATTTTCATATAAAACAATTGGTCAGAGTTCAGTCTTTGAGTGTGTGACGTTATTTCTTGCCTGAATGTGTACAATAAATGCTTAACACTACCCTCTGATAAAGCTGTACTGCTCGCCCACACTACCACAAATGGACATTAAGGTATTATCTACTTATACCTTTGGGGATCCACAGGACTCTGTGCACACTATGCCTTACTTTGGTATTGTATATACAGAGCCAGCTTCCTACAGAGGGTGCTAAGATAAAAGGGTGGTCCCAAAACGTGTTTTTGCACCAATGCAATTTGCATATTTATTTATTTTTATTTATGGTTTTTATATAGCGCCTGAATCGCCCCCAGAGGGGTATGTCTAAGCTTTGGACTGAGCTACTGTGCGGGCTGAAAGATAACTTTAAAGCAAGGTGGTCTTCAATAGTTTCCTGAAGCGTGGATAGTAGGGGCATTGTCTCAGGTGAGTAGGAAGCTGGTTCCAGTGCAGGGGAGCAAAGTAGGAGAAATATTTCCCACCTAGTCTCGTTTTCCTAACCCTGGGAACTAAAAGAAGAGTTTGCTTCCTGATCTAAGGGTCCTGGGGGGAACGTAAGGCTTAAGTTTCTTAGAGATGTAGAGAGGACCTTTGCTTAGAGATGAAGAGGACCATAGACGTTTGTAGCTTGCATAGTGCAAAAACGGCTGAATGTATTTCCATCAAATTTGGCAGGATTACACATTATGGTGTGCAGATGGTCCTTTTGGGTACGACAGGTAAGTATTTTTTAAGTAATATTGCATTTTAACTTAGCGATATCAGCTGTTACACTATTTCGTGGAAGTACAGCTGTACACAGCTAGGACTAGTCACTATGTAAATGGCTAATGATTACCTTTACAAAAGTTAAAGGCAGCCATGTTGTCTTTAGAGACTCTTTGGCTATTTTCTGTGTTCCGCCTTTGCATATAGGTATTCGATTCGGTATTTCTCTGCTACCTATTACTACTTTATTTAAGTGGTTATAGGTAGGGAAACATTTTTATGTTTTTATATATACTTAGAAAAAATTTAAAGGAGTACCGCAGTACTGCCTCTGGAGTCCAATGGTACTTAAAATAAATGAAAACAAATTAATGAATAGGTTAACCTAAGAATGTACTGTACTATACTTTACAATTATATATTATTCCACTCTACACAACTCCACCATACGACTCTACACAATTCTAATCTATGCTAGTTCAGTGTACACCACTGCACGCCACTCCACTGTACGCCACTCCACTCTTCACCACTACCTAGCACTGCTTTTATCGCACCAACGTCATTCCAGATTAGAGGAAAGGCAATATCTTTTAAACCCATCTCTAAGAGCGGATACCCAGCCATCTCATACAACTACAGGCTCATTGCTTTTTCGCTTCATGTCTACTCTTAACACTTACAGGCATAGGTAAAGGAAAAAACCTGATACCACAATTCCAAAAAGGCATTAGACCAGGCATGGGAACACTAATAAATGTGTCCGCATTAAATATCCTAGTAGAGAAGGCCAAGTGAAACAAACCTTGGTTGTTTGCGTGTAAGTCTACCTTTGGTCGGGTCCTTCATGATCATTTCTGGGTGAAACTGGAGGAATGGGGCATCCCAAAAGACTTGCTTAGGGCAATCATTGCGCTGGTCGCAGTAACCTTGGCGAAGGGCAAAATAGGAGACAGTAGCAGACGTAGTAGGTGTCCTCCCACAAAACGTCCACCCCCACCTCATTTTGGCATCGGAGAAAATAGGTTGCCTGCAGTATGCAAATTAAAAGAAAAATATAAGTCAAACCCCAGTAGGCCTGCAACAAAGCATAAACATGCTAAAAAACGACTTGGATGATCAAGAGTTCGAGCTAAACTTAAAACGAAAGTGGTTTGCCTGGTTGATACCAAATTCAAGTCATTTACCTGGTTTATAGAAGGTTGAGGTTGCTACCAAATACATACATATATTTAGGCATCGGCTTGGAGCATCACATGAACTTTAAACATCATGTTGCTGCCATCCAGGCAAAAGCACAGTTGTTAATCCTTGGGTTCAAAACACTGAAAAAGAAACTGAGTTGTCAGTCATTCAGCCCTCATCCTACTGGACCTTTTTGCCACCTTCGACATCGTATCACACAGCACCCTAATCATGAGACCTCATGATGCCAGCATCCATGACAAGGCACTGGACTGGATACACTCCTTCCTTATCGACCGAACTCAGCTAGTCAGATTACCTGCGTTCCACTCAGAACCTAAAAAGATCAGCAGTGGAGTGCCTCAGGACTCCTCTCTGAGCCACACCCTCTTCAACGTCTACATAGCCCCCTCGCAGCCATCGTCCGAAGCCACAGACTCCACATTGTCTCCTAGGACCGATGACACCCTAGCTGATCCTCTCCCTTACCAACAAACCCACAGCCGCCAGGATCAACTTTCACAGCGGAATAAAGACCTTTGCTACTTGGATGATGGGCAGCTACCTGAAGCTCAACCCCGACAAGATCGAAGTACTCCTCCTGGGACATGCCACCTCAGCCTGGCACGTCTCCTGGTGGCCTGCCGCACTAGGAACCCCTCCCACTCCTACGGACCACGCACGCAACTTCGGTATCATACTGAACTCCTCGCTCGCAAGAAACCGCCAAATCAAAGCAGTAGTATCATCCTGCTTTCACATTCTCTGTGCCTGCTTTGAAAGACATTCAGATGGATACCCACAAAATCCAGAAAGACGTTCACCCACACACTCCTCACCAGCAGACTTTACTATGGCAATGCACTCTATGCCAGTGTCACCCAGAAACCGCTCAGGAAACTACAGAATGTCCAAAACGCCCCAGCCAGACTGGTCCTCGACATCCCCCACCGCAGCAACACCTCTGACAACTCCACTGGCTCCCAATCAACAAGAGAATCTCCTTCAAGCTCCTCACACATGCCTACAAAGCTCTCCATGACGCAGAGACAGAATATCTTAACCACAGCCTCGCATTCCACTACCTGCCAGACAACTCCGCTCCGCCCAACTCGCCCTGACCTCCGTCCTTTGGATCCACAAGACCAGAATCAGAGGAAGATCCTTCTCATACCCCGCTGCCAAGACCTGGAACACCCAGCCCCTCCACCTCCGGCAATCCGCGTCGCTGACCCAATTCAGGAAGGACCTCAAGACCTGTCTTATCCACTGAATCTCCACACCCAGACTGATCAGCAGCCCCCCTCGACGCTTGAGACCCCGACGGGTGCGTGGCCGTGCTATACAAACCCCTGATTGATTCATTGATCTTGAGTTTGGCTTAAAAAGAAATCAGTCAATTGACAGTAGAGTGCCTTTGCCAAACTGTGCTGGAGATTGCACGCTTCCGAGAGTAGCTCCATTAATAATTGATGCTGGCTTGAAATCGAGGAACATCACAGCAACCAAAAAAGCTCTTGAGAATATTTGAGCCAGGCCATTGAGGAGTTAGGTATTCAAGAACTCTGGGCCAGCAGCATTGGAAAAGCCGCATTTAACCAAGCAACTAACTCCTCAACCTGATTCCTGTCTCTGTTTACTGCAGAAATACCCTCGCAAGAAGACCTGCCTGTACAGTAATTAACTCCATAATAAAATCTTGAGACCTCCGGAGTGTTTTTTATAGCGCATTTTACCCAGGCCTTAAAGCAACAGTTTGTTACATCGACTAAGGATTATAGGCACTAAAGACTTAATTCCATCTATAACTGGGAAAGCGCCTGAGGAGCAAACGGGGCTTGCAGGGTTTTACATTTCTATAAACAGTAAGTCCAAACAACGGGAACTTTAAACAATTGATTTTTATTGATTCTTATTGTCATGAAAAGGTTTTAATGTGTTCTGCCGTATACTACATATGTGTGTAATAGAAATTTTTCATTGTTGTTTCAACTGCAGGATTTTTAATTGATTACTTTTTTTCAAGAAAAGGCTTGTAGGTTTCTCTCTTTTTTTTACAATCAAATGTATTACATATGGTTCTTTGCTATGCAATTACATATGGTTCTTTAACTACACAAATAAACTTGATTGTGGCACACTGCACCACTCCACTCTGCAGCACGCTCCACTATACATGTTGCTCTCCGTCCGCGCTCCACCCTACTCGCTGCTCCGCACCGCACTCTGCTCCGCGCTCCACTCTATGCCACTACACTGTATGCTATTCCACTGTACGCCTCTCGACTCTACAACCGGTCACTCTGCGCCACTCTACAGAGGGTTACTGCCTAACTCGATATGACAGATTAGGCCGTGTTGGCGGTGGTCTGGCTATTTTGTATCAGGACAAATTTCACTGCCACACTATACCCCTTTCTGACCCCAAGGACACATCCCAGGTCCTATATTTTTCCCTCTCTGATTCTGCTAATCTAGCATTTAATGGAATCTTGGTTTATCGCCCCCCTGGCCCAAGAGCAGGATTTGGGCTGAAATTGATGCAGGTTCTGGAACCCTATTTTGGCCGACAAAATCTGACCATTCTAGGTGATTTCAATTTCCACCTTGAGCTATTGGAGGCTCACGACACTATTTCCCTGGTAGAAATAATGTCAGCCTGCGGACTCACCCAACTGGTGAACGGTCCCACCCACCGAGCGGGGCACACGCTCGATGGCATTTTCTCTAACGACCCTAGGCTGACAGTTGTCAGCCCCTTCCATCTCTCCTGGTCGGACCATCTGGCCGTTCCCTTCAATATGATGTATCCCTCACGGGGCTATATTAGAAGGGCCTCGAGCACCATGGAAGTGCGAAGGAACCTCAAAAAGATCAGGGAAGATTCCTTCCATCCATGGACAACCAGTCTGTCCATTCCTCGGGAGGCAGATACCTCCACTGCGGTCTCTATATTTGAAAATACCATTGCTGAGGCCTTAGAGGAGCTCGCTCCTGCAAGGTCCTGCTATTCTGCCAGGAAAAGACCCTCAGCTCCCTGGTTCTCCGAACAGCTCCGGCTTCGGAGACAGGAAGTAAGAAGGCAGGAACGCTTATGGCACTCTAGCTGGGCCCCTAAGGATAGAGAAGCCCATAGGGTCCTGCTCAAAAATTACAAACTGGAAGTTATTAAGACCAAGCAGGAATACTTCACGGCACTCACTTCCTCATTGTCATCTCCTAGAGAACTCTTTAGGATTGTT
Source organism: Lissotriton vulgaris (assembly GCF_964263255.1). Taxonomy (NCBI): domain Eukaryota; kingdom Metazoa; phylum Chordata; class Amphibia; order Caudata; family Salamandridae; genus Lissotriton; species Lissotriton vulgaris. Next base: position 1,660,412,876 of record NC_141691.1, on the reverse strand, counting down.
GATTCCCTTACGACCCTTCAGACACCGGATCCTGTGGTTGCCTCTCAGGACCTGTGCAACAAGATAGCTGCCTTCTTTCAGTCAAAGATCGCCGACATCTATGCTGCTCTGGAGGTCCAAAAATCCTTGACCGCCGCTCCTTTGCTGCCTGCTCTCCCTGAGCCCGGTGTTATTGAATCCTCTCAACATCAGGATTTGATTTCCTTTCCTCCCCTTTCTTGTCAGGATCTTGAAATCCTGCTTGATAAAACCAAATCTGGCTCTCCGTTGGATGTCTGCCCGCTAAAGATCCTCAAGCAGTGCAGAGAATCTCTCCTTCCTCCTCTGGTTGACATCATGAACAGAGCGATGAAGGAAGGCATTTTTCCCCAGCAGTGGAAGAATGCTGTAGTAAAACCTTTGCTTAAAAAGCCTTCTCTGGACCCCGGGTGTTAAAGAACTTTCGCCCCATCTCACTGCTCCCGGCTCCCGCAAAGATGCTCGAAGCCCATCTGAATAAACATCTGGCTGCATTTGTGGAGAGCTCGGGTTGTTTGGATCTCTCCCAGCACGGTTTCAGGAGGGAACATAGCACCGAGTCTGCCCTCACCATAGTGCTGGATACCATCCGCACTAGAGTTGATGAGGGTCAGACCTCCCTCCTGATCCTTCTAGACCTCACAGCGGCCTTCGATACCCTGTCTCCTGTGGTGTTAACATCTCGCCTGAGGGAGATTGGGGTCCGCGGGCCTGCTCTGGGACTCCTTTCCTCTTTTCTCGACCATAGAGAACAAAGGATAATGCTGGGATCGTTTCTATCTCCATCCCTGTCTGTGCAATGTGGGGTCCCTCAAGGGTCAGCGCTCAGTCCTACCCTTTTTAATATCTATGTGACCCCCCTTGCCAGACTCATTAGATCCTTTGGGATGGAGGTAGTTTCCTACGCGGACGACACTCAGATCCTAGTCTCTCTCTCCCAGCCAGCTACGTCAACTGCCGCCAATTTTAGATCTTGCATGGAGGCAGTTGGCCAGTGGATGATCCACAATTCACTAAAACTGAATGGGGAGAAGACGGAGGTGATGGTCTTTGGAGGAAAGGAAACGATCTGGTCGGCGGAGTGGTGGCCGAACTCGCTGGGCGTATGTCCCGAGCCCACCTCGTCAGCAAAAAACCTGGGAGTTATGATCGACCCTAACCTTAGTATGTGCCATCAGGTCAACAGGACTGTTTCGACCTGCTGGGGGATTATCCACATTCTGAGGAAAATCAGGCACTTTTTGTCACCCCAGGCAAGAAAGCAACTTGCTGTCGCTCTCTTGGGTTCGCGACTGGATTACTGCAACGCGCTGTATGCAGGACTGAACAAGAGTCATCTACAGCGCTTGCAGGTGGTCCAGAACGCGGCAGCGAGATTTGCTCTTGACCTACCGAAACGTGCCTCTGCCACTGAAGCCCGAAAACAACTTCACTGGCTCCCCGTTGAGTACCGGATCCTTTTCAAATCCATGTGCCTGGTGTATAAAGCCTTAGCTAAACCCAGCCCTACAAGCATGGGATCCATTCTTTCTCGGCATAACCCCAGTAGGAATCTTCGCTCCAGTCACAAACTTCTCCTTTCTGTACCCCGTGTCAGGAAAGCAAGATGGGGAGGTAAGGCCTTTTCCTTCCTGGCACCTAAATGGTGGAATGCCCTCCCTTTGGAAGTAAGATCCAGTCCCTCTCTGCAAACTTTTAGATCCGCGCTAAAGACTCACCTCTTTACACGTGCATACCCGTAGTGGTGCTTTGTATATTCTGTTTATTGATTTTGATAGACGCCTTGATACCTTCGGGTTTAGTCTGCGCGTTATAAGTTGCAAAATAAATAAATAAATACAGTGCGCTATTACACTGTATACCTCTACAGTCAATCCCTCTACACTCTACCACACTTCAAAACTGTCTAATCTATGGTATTCCACTCAACAGCACTCCACTCCACTCTATTCTATTCTACTGTACACAACTATTTCACTATACACCACTTAACTGGACCGCACCCCACTCCATGCCAGTCCACTCTATGCCACTGTACGCCATTCCACTGTACGCGATTCCACTCTATGCTGCTCCACTGTACGACACTCAAATCTACGCTACTCCACTGTACCCTGCAATAATGTATGCCAGAGCCTGCTACACTCTTCCTCTAAAAGTCACTCCACACTACGCCACTTACTATACCCAATTCTTTGTACATCACTCTGTGTCCAACTCGGCCCCGCTCCACTCTATGCCACTTCTCTGTACGCTACTCTTCTTTACTCTACTCTTTCACTCTACGCCACTCCACTCTACGCCACTCCACTCTACGCCACTTCACTTCACTCCACGCCACTCCACTCTAGACTGTTCCACTGTATGCTACTTCAGTGTATGGTCTTATTTAGCTCCCTGCCTAGGATATAGAAGGCCCTTGTCACTCCCCGTCCACATGTCTCCAGGAATGGCATGCTCCGATGCTGCAAATCTGTAGCCACAGCCTTTGCATCTTTTTTCTTTGATTGGTGCCCCCAGGAGCCTCACAGGTTAAAGAACTTGGTTTTTCACCCGACCGAGTTGTGTTCCAGGTCTAGGTACTTGGTGGCAGCTCCGGTAGGTGCATGAGGGCTATGGGGGCAAGGTGGGTTGTCTTGATTTTTTTTGATGTTCTGTGACTATTGTTGCTGGCAAGTGGCGGGTTTTGGGGAAAGCATTTTTGACGGTTTACTGGACCAGTTTGAATGAAAGATATAGGCAGACCCTCAAACCCCCCTTTCAACTTTGGGCCATAAATGTCGGGGGCCCACTGCTGTGACAGATCGCTGACTCAGAGTGGATCATTGCTCACTGCTGCTTGTGGGGATGAGTGAAATGAGGGATTTTTGAGACAACAAATGCTTTAAAGAAAAAACATCAATTCCCAGAATGCAACGTGCTGCAGCCTAATGAGTCTTTCTCAAATATATAAACCACATGCAGTGCATGTTCAAGTCCATTTTGGCTAACCTGCCTGAATCCTCCTAGGAAGCTAAGCCCTTTACTGCAGTGTAGAGTTTGTTGTCATTTTTAAAAAGTGATTTTTGCCTGTCCGTGTCTGTTTACATTTGCCTCTTTGTTTTTCTGCAAACTTGGTATTTTTAAACTGATGCTTTGTTCTACCTGTGACTTTATGCGTTTCCTTCCTATGTTTTCACAAAGGCTGTATTAAGTATCACCATCCATACACCTCAGTGGCTAACCAGAGTGTGCTTAGGAGACCGCTTAACCTGCTTTGTGGCTTTGAACTGTGCTCAGAAAGTGTATGCAGCACTCGTTTTTTGGCTTGAAGAGATTAGTTTAAATGCACGAAAAGCAGTATTTCAAAGGTTTTAAAATTGTCCTTTACCTGAAAAGTAGAATCTGGAATCTAGGAAGAAAGGATTGTGCCTCTGTATCCAAGGAGATTCCGAGTAGAGGAGCACCTCCCTGCCGCAGCAGTCTGAACTTAAGGTCACTTGGCTCCTATATGTTTTTTATGGGTTGTTGCATCTGTTTCTGTGATTGGTTGCTAGGACTAGTAATTCTATAGGACTAAGGGCCTAGGGTTTGAGTTCTGATTGGGTGTTTGGGCTAGGGTTCCGATTGGCTACTAGGGCTAGGGATTCCTATTCGACTGATTTTTGCTTTGGTTTGCTGTTAAGGCTAAGGCTGTGATTGGTTAATAGGGCCAGGTCTCCCTCTGGCTCTAAGGGTTAGGGGGTCTGATTGGTTAGGGCTAGGGTTCATTTGGCTAATAGGACAATTTTAAGCATAGGGCTCAGAGCGCCTCACCTGGGTGTCAAGGCTAAGGGTGGAGAGGACAAGGGAAGTTGCCTGTTTAGGCCTGTTCGGGTTGGGAATAGGGCCAGAGATACTGCCCAGTTTTTACTACCACCTTAAACCCTCCACATCCACCAACATCCAAACACAAAATCAGCAAATGCATTCTACTCCTGCATCACAAACAATCCTCCTACAGATGTTAATGTGTATTGAACGACTGCACAACCACTACAAAACCTCACAATTGTACTGCAACACTATGGCACCTGCATTCTCACACAAAACACAACTCTGTCCTATACCACTAACACAGCCACACATCTAACACAACACAAAGCCACATTATACATAACTTTAATGCATCTAGATACACACTCCCTGTTCCAACAAAACACTAGCTCTATTGTCTACTTGCTCCTAAAAGATCTCCTTTGATCAAGACAAAACCTATGATAAGCCTTCTATCGCACCACCCACCACCTCTTTTTAGCAATTACACATATCCATACAATCCTTACATGCCACTCCAGCACACACTTTACCCATTCCAGGGATCAAATCTCACACAGACCTTCATATCTCTTTCTATCCCCTACAACACACCACATACTCTTCTCCAAAATACATCACCACCGCTGTACTATTCAAATACCACTCACCAGCAGAGCTGCACATACAAATCTTTCACAAGAAAAACACTACATCAATATCTCCTCTCACTACTCCTCAAAAGCAAAACCTGCAGATCTCAATATATTATATTCCTTACTTATAAATTCCCTCTCTATCATGTATCTATATATTATTTTAGTCCTATTGTACAAGAAAAAATAATACTCTCAAACTTTACTCTGTCCTACTAGCACCATACACCTTTAACAATGTATCTTCTTAACGTAATTCTCTCTCATCCCAAACTCTTTCTCCTACTATAATCTCAAAAATAACCTGTCCTAGGCTCCTCCCTCCTCTCCTCATTCTGGCTCACCCCAAACATCAGTTTACTACTATGATCTCCCAAAGAACCCTACTAAATTCTCCCTCTCTTTTGACTCATCCCGAACCTCATTTTTCTATTCTGATTCTCCATCTCCCTTATCCATTTATACAGGCTCTTCCCTCCTCTATATCTCCTTTACTTATCCCAGACCTCCACTTTCTACTATGATCTCCCAATCAACACTGATGGTTTTCTTCATCTTCTATCCCTCCATTTCTCTATTCAATCCAGCTAACAGACTCACATGTCCTCCACTCAAATTAACTTGTACCTCCGTATACTAATACTATACTACTATATCCTTATACTAATCCACCACCAATCCTTTTGGGTTTCGGAGTAGTGTGCTATCACTGTAATGCACATGGACACCTCATCTGAGATAGTAAGTGCTATATAAATACAATTAATGTGCATCGATTATCCGCTCAAAAATGATTAACAAGGCAGTGGTTCCAAGCAGAACAATGATTTTCTGTGCAGGAAGCACTTTCATGATTGTAACTTTGTTATTAACTGTTGCCTAGAGATGTGCTGGGGATATTCTAATATTAATAGAAAATGTGTCCTCTACCCTGTAAAGGCAATGCATTACCTTTGGAAAATCATGTCTTAATCCTCTGCTTTTAATTTTTAACTTATCTTATTTTAATCTTTTAACTTATCTTATTTTAATCTTTTAACTTCTTTATATTTTACTAGCAGCCCGCCCCAGCATTGCTTGGGGAAGACGGGGGCTGGGGGCAGCATTTCAGGCTTGCCCGTCCCTCGGCCCGTCCCACGGCCCGTCCCTCCGCTCGTCCCTCTGCCCGTCCTTCCGCCCGTCCCTCCGCCCGTCCCTCCAGGTTCACATACCTTACTCGCTGCTCTCGCTGGTCATTATCGCTTGTCCGCCGCTCCTCCCCGCCCGTCCACAGCTCCTCCCCGCGATCATGTCCTCCGCTCTTCCTGTTGCTCCTGAACGCCGCTCCTCCCCGCGCTCTCCATGTCATGACGCAGACGTCGCGGCCGGCGCTTCTTTCAGGGGACTACTTTGTTTTTAAAGTTAATTTTTTTAATTTACGTTTAATTTTAATTTTATGTAGCCTATGTCCATCTACACACCCTGACAATTTCAAGGATGTGGATTGGCGCTGTGGTTCCCGAGTTTACCTTGCCAAAAGGGTTGTGTTCTCTCTTTATAATAGTAGTATAGATAAATGCATTGGTATTCCAGATTTTTTATGGTTCTGTACCGCTTTTATGATACTTGTGATCGAATATAGCTTTTTTGAAACACAATTACTGTACGCCATTTCACTCTATGCCATTGCACTATACACCACTAGCCTGTATGCTATGTTACTTTATGCTATTCTACTGCACTCCATGCCATTACATTGTACGCTACTCCACTCTACGTCACTCCACACCCAACTACTGTATGCCACTACATGTTACTCACTCCACTGTATGTCGCTCCACTGAACACTACTCCACAACACTGTACGCTACGCTGTTCCACTGTACATGACTCTACTTTATGCCACTTCACTATACCCCACTTCACTCCCCTTCACCATACGCAATTACACTGTGCTCCACTCCACTGTATGCTACTCCATTCTACGCTACTCCACTCTACCCATCTACACTCCACCTTAATACTGTGCTCTGCTCTACAACAGTCTAGGCCCTTCCACTGTACCACACTATACTCCACCTTATAGTGCTACACTGTATGACAATGTACTCCTGTCAATACCAGTGTACAGCACTCTACTTTACTCTATAGCACTTTATGACCCTTTACTCTACTACACTCTAGGCAACTTCCTCTATGCCTCTGCACCCCACTTAATATACTGTACTCTGAACCACTACTCCACTGTAGGCTGCTTCTGCACTCTGTACCACTCCACTGCATGCTACTCTTTGCCACTCAGCTGTACTACAGTGTTTCCCACTCCGCTCTACCATAATGTACCACTGTACAACACTTTCATCCACTCTGTGACACTACTCTGACACTTTGCGGAAGTATACACATCTCCACTCCAATGTACCACACACCACTCCACTCTAGAACACTTTACTCTGTTGTTTACTAAGCCATTCCACTCTACTTAATGCCACTGTAATCTAAAACAGGCTACTCTCCTCTATCCTGTGCAACTTCACTGGACTTTACTCCACTGCTCAACAGTTTACCTCACTGTACAACATTCCACTCTTCCCCTCTATACCACACGCTACTACACTCTGTGCAACTCCACTCTACAACACTCTACTACACTGTGTGCCATTATATAACACTGTACATTCTATGCCCCTATGCTACACTGTACAACCTTCTGCTCCACTCTATGACCTTACACCACAATCTACTACACTTTCCAACACTGTGTCACACCACTTCACCCATACTGTACAAGACGCTACTCCAATTTATAACCGTGTACTTGACTCTACACCTGTCCACTCTAGTGCACTCCACGCCAGTGTAATATGCTACACACCACTGCACTATATTAGATCTGAGTCCAAAAGTATATTCTTCAAAGTTATTCTTTTATTTAAACTGGGTTAAAACAACGATCAGGATGAACTAAACAGCAGACACATTTTGTCCATACGCATGGACTTCTTCAGGGCATAGCTAGTTTGCTTACGATAAAAGACGGCAATTTGGCCAATGAGTTTAAAGTAGTAGCCGGTATGGTATAATCCCTCTCGCTTCTTTTTTTAAACACATTAAGAATCTCATCACATATATTGAGCGAAAGGGTATGAAGTCAATCTGGTCAGAAGTAGGTGGTATGTCCTGGTTTGATATAGCCAGTAGTCCAGATTCTCTTCAAAGGGATTTCCCCTTTTGAAATGTCTGGGGTCAAAATTGCATTGTTTGTAAATTAGTCTGTACTGTAAACTAACCTAACCAAGAACATGAAAAGTCCTAACGTCATTTAAATAGGAAAACAATTACAACGTAAAATCCCAATCAATAGGGTTCTTTGAGTGGGTTCCCTTTTGAACAAAACTTCACCGACTTTCCATTTCATGGTCCTACCCAGCCTTATTTAAGTTTTCTCCTATTTAATTTATGTTGAACAAAATAGGTTTACAATATCTCTTCCTTTTTTTTTATTTTTACAGTTCTTTTTATTAAACATCATCGACATAATTCACCATTGAAATTCATGAGCAGGAAACAATACAAATTCCGAATTTCCAATCTGGTATACAGTACACCAAGTCACATTTTACAGTGTAAGACAAATCAAGGGATCTCAAGAGTCTCAGATTAATGCAAAGGAGTCGGTGGAGTACAAATATCACCTCTGTAGTGGTTCCATGGTCCCCAAACTCTATTCCATTTCCCAGGGCACACTCTTGCAACATAGACCGACCTCTCCCTGAACATACACTAGTCTAGGTCCTCCTTCCTCTTTCCCAGCATAAGTGATTGACTGGCCCCCCAGTAATGTAATGATGTCTTGTATAGCGCATGAATCACCCAACATGGGGTATCTCCGCGCTGTAGACCGCTGGGGTAACCATCCTGGCTTTCCCTGTGAGATGGACCCTACTGAGTATCTCCAGGGTGAAGCCAGGCATCCCCGGCTTATGTGGGGGGCCATTGTGGAGATGAGGCAAGCTAATGCCCAGAGTTGCCGAGTGTGATCCCTGGTTAGAGTAGGCACCGAGGCGAGAATTATCGAGTCCGCTGACCCTGGTCCACGACCCTGCCACGTCTGGAATTGAACCCTGGTCCCGGGCCGTCCTCTGCTTCCGGGTCTGCCGCCTCTAACCAGTGAGCCACACCACTCCAGTGCTGTGCGATATTCCTTTTAGCAATCATTAATGCCAGAGTTGTCCATTGTGTAGCATAGGAGGTGAGATCTGTAGGTCCCCAAATGTTTAGGAGACATCTGCGGGTCTTGGGCTGCAGGTCAATTCTGAGTACCTCCCACAGAGTGCGGTGTATGGCTTGCCAATAAGAACGTATGTGTACACAGTCCCATATGATGGGTTTAAACGTGCCGACCTCCCCACACCCATATTTGCACTCCCTGTTTTCTGCTCTGCCCATGCGTGCCCGGCCCCGTGATGTAGATCCTGTGCAGAATTTTGAGTTGTACTAAACTTAGCCTTGCCTGGACTGCTACTTCTCTCGGAGAGGAGACCACAACCTGCCAGTCTTCCTCGTCCAGTTCTAGACCATCACTAATCCATTTCCCCTTCAGCGATTGTAATGGATCTTCCATATTATTAATCAATTTTTGTAAATCCGGAAGATGGTCTTCTCAGGGAGATGCCCATCAAGTAGTCTGTACTCCAAGGGGGAGGCCTCCGGAAGTGTGGCTTTGCTCGTGACGTGCGTGAGCAAGGCGTGCTGTATTTGTAGATACCGATAATATTCAGCGTCTGCCAGGCGATACTGCTGTTGGAGGGAGGCCAAAGGAAGAATAGTCTCCTTACCCCAGATATCTTTGATCTGCGAGATTCCGATCAGGTCCCATTTGTGAAAGCCCTTGGATATCCACAGGTTTCCCAGCCTCTCAGAGTTCCACAGTGGAGTTTCCAGGGTAAGTCTGCGGTCCCGACCCAGCTGTTTGTGTGCCACATGCCAAACGTGGACCGAATGAGCAGTCGGTCCTGTGAGATGGTGCCTACGGGGCCTGGCATAGATCGCTCTGCTGTATTCCCCCCCCCCCCCCTCCCCCCGGGAGTAACCATCTGTCCATGGCGTACCCAGGGCCATCCGGTCGACCAAAGATCCCTTGATTGATAGCTGCCAAATGGGACACCCAATAATACTTCCGAATATCTGGGAGGCTGATGCCCCCGTCGTACCAATTAAGGGTCAATTTGGTTAGGGCTATTCGGGGCTTACCGTCCCATAAAAGATCTCATTGAAGGTTCTATTTCTTTGAAGTAAGATGTGGGAACTGGATCCATAGAGTTCTGAAGGGCGTATAGGAAGCTGGGTAGAGCCATCATTTTGAAGAGGACCGCTTTACCTAACAGCGAGAGGGGTAAAGACTTTGAGTGCTTGACGTCACTTTTCAGCCTCTATAAAGGCGGCTCCAGGTTGAGTGCAAAGCGGAGCACCGAGCTCAGCGTGATGAAGATGCGGAGTTAGTGGAAGCCATCCAACGCTATCTGTATCGGGCAGCCAGCCCCTTGGGAGGTTGGGTGGCTCTCCCTGTAGGGCGTAAACCACGGTCTTTGACCAATTTATGGTGAATCGGAATACCTCCCAAACACCGCAAGAATGTCCAGGAGGCTGATCAAGAAGGCTCTTGGGGAGGTCGGATACAGCAGAATATCATCTGCGTATAACGATATTTTATCTTCCAAACCTGGAGACCACCGCATCCTGCGAATCACTTGATCTCTGCGGATTCATGGCGCCAGGGGCTCCAAGGCTAATGCAAAGAGGAGTGGCGATAGGGGGCACCCCTGACGCGTGCCACGGCTCAATTGAAAAGCTGGGGACTTGCGGTTGTTGACAACAACCTGGGCCATGGGGCTGATCTATAGCAGGCGGACCCAGCTCTACAAGATGGGATCAAATCCCAATTTGTCCAGCACGGCGAAGAGGTATCACCATTCGACCATGTCAAATGCCATGGTGGCGTCTAGGGATACCAATATGGCGGGCTCTAGGATGGTCGGCACTCTTCCCAGCACACCGTGCAAGCGGCGTAAATTGAGGGCGGTATTTCGATGTGGGATAAAGCCGGACTGACCGGAATGCACTAGTGTATCAATTACTTTAATCAGGCATGTAGCTAATGTTTTTGCAAGCATCTTAGGTTCTGTGTTAAGCAGCAAAATTGGTCTATAGGAGGCACAGCTGGTTTTGGGTATGCCCTCCTTATGGATGACTACGATATTGGCAACTCGTTGGTCAAAGAGGAGCATCCCCTTGTGTCTGCTCTTTAAGAATATCGATGGAGGTACTGGGCAATCATGTCCGGTCTCAATTTGTACAATTCAATTTGAATGCCATTGGGACCTGATGCCTTTCCCGAGTTCACCCCCGTATTGCCTGCGCCACCTCCTCGCCACCTCATGAGAGCGGACTCAAGATATTCATTATTTTCATCTGAGAGGGTAGGAAGTCTGATATCTCTAAGCAGTTCACTATTGTCTTCGTCTGTGTGGATACCAGTCAAGTTTCGTAGTAGCCAGCAAAATGATCAGCTATTGCCTGCGGGTCAGTTATGGGGATGGTGTCTTCGCCTTGTAGCTTGTGCACCAGACATGCCGCCCATTCCCTCCTATCCAACCACGCAATTAGCTTCCCCGCCTTATCACCATGTTCGTAGATTCTGCTCTGCGTTTCTCTGCCCTGTGCCCTAGCTCTGTCCTCAGCTATGCTTTTGAAGTCGTCTTCTTTCAAATGAAGGAGATGTAGTTTTTCGGGTGTCACAGCCTGATCTAATTCTTTCTCCACTCTCAGTATTTTGTCTTCTGCTCGAACTAAATCGGTCTGCTTATCCTTTTGCTTTCCTGCAATCATGGATAGAGTTTCCCCTCGAATAACTGTTTTGTAGGCTTCCCACAATGTCTGAGCTGAATCAACAGTCCCCTCATTTTCTTGGAAGTAGTTGTCGAATGCATGGCCTATTTTCTTTTCGGGTTTCCAGGTCTCTTAGGTACCATTAATTAATGGGGGCTATCTTCCCAGCTATCATTTGACCCAGAACTACCTTCATCCAGACAAGAGAGTGGCCCGAGATGCCTCTACCCAAGTGGCGAATCTCCCGGATATTGAATACCTGAGCCGCTGGGACTAGGATATAGTCAATACGAGACAGACTATGGTGGGCTCCTGACGAGAACGTGTATTGGGTCCTGTCTGGATTATGTGTCCTCCAGCCATCTACCAGCCCCATGGACTCGAGAAAGTCAGGTAACCACTTCTGTGCGGGTCTGTTTTCCCGCGGTGGATAACGGTCGAGCGTTCCGGACAGCACTGCGTTAAAATCCCCTCCTATCACAAGGAGGCCAGCATGGAGTGACATGAGTATATTACCCAGGTTTTTGAAGGCTGTGGGTGTTTATATACACTGAGACAAATGTGACCGTCCTGCCCTCCCACCTACCCGAGACCCCGATATATCTACCCCGTGCTTCAGACCATGTGGCTTGTACAGTGAAGGGGGACACGTTTTTGGTCAATATGCCCACCCCTGGCGACCCCGTAGTGAAGCCCCCATGTGCCACCAACCTATATCCTCCCCTGTTCAGAGCCTGGCATGTGTTCCCAATAAGATGTGTTTCCTGAATGAGTATGACGTCTGGGGCCTGTCCCCTGATGTATTGGTTGACCATGCCACGCTTGATCTTATCCCCCAGTCCATTTACATTCCACCCCTATATCCCGCTGTGTACTCATCTATGTTAAGGCATAGAAGCCGCTCCTGCTCGGTGGCCCATGATGGTGTTGTCCATATAACCAACTCTGAATACATTTCAGACCATGAAAACAATGTCAATGAAACGAGTACCCCGTACAAATAAAAGTTCTCAAACTTTAACACCCCTACCCAACTATCCCCCTCCCTGCCCACCAGGCTACAAACTGCCCGTGTTACAACTTGCAGAGTGCCTGTCACCCACCCGTTAACTAAAAGAAGTAAAGTGGGGTGCGTGGTGTCCACCCACCCCCCCCTATCACAGTTATCGTTATAATGGATGCTCCCAAAATGGGAGGCTGCATGCTACCTAGATCAAATAAGCTGTAAGCAATTTATCGTGCCCATAGGCAGGCCCTAAGTCTCCACTACTGTCTAACAGATATTATCAACATACTTGTCAATTAGGTCTGTTGGCCTATGACCACCCCAACTCAGTATTACCCCTGGCCAGGTGCTGCCTGACATTCAGCGGCTTTCCAACCAGTCGGCAGCTGCTTCTGGGTGCTCAAAGAACCAGGCTCTACCATCTGCCTCCACACGGAGCCGGGCTAGGAAAAGCATGGCATACTTGTATCCTCTGTCTCTTAGTGCTTTCTTTATCCCAAGGAAGGAGCATCTTTATCTGTGAACCATTTTGGTAAAGTCCAGAAAGAAAGTTATTTCCGCGTTATCGTATCTGAGTGGAGGTCCCACTCTGGCATGCTGAAGAATCACATATTGATACCTAAAGTTTAAGACTCTGGCAAGGATAGGATGAGGGGGCCCCCGGTTTTGTACAACCACTCTATGGGCTCTTTCAATGACGAAAACATTTCCAAGCGCCTCTGGTTGCAGGTGCTTGAGAATGAGGTCTTCCACAAAAAGGTCAGTAGCTTGTCCCTCCGATTTCTCCAGGACCACTAAAATATGGACATTATTGCGCCGCAGCCACCCTTCGTACTCTAGTTTGGTTTCTGCATACTTCCGGAAGGTCTGGACTTCTTTGACGTCAAGTTGCAGCTGAGAGGTATCCTCCACCAGACTCTCGTTGTGAGCTCCACCTGCTTAACTCTTAGTATTCTTGTTGTGGTCCGCCCTGAGCAAGGCAACATCCACCGTAAGAGCGTCCATCTTGTGTTCCAGAGACGTTTTTTATCCCCATGATTGCTGCCATTACGTCTTTGAGCGTAGGCTCTGGATCTGTGTCAGATTGGACTCCACCACTTTTGATCGTGGGTGAAGATTCAGGCAACAAGGCTTTGGGAAGGGTATAGCGATCCAGTCTGTTCTGCTGCACTGACTTGCTGCCACTCAATGCCATTGCGTCCCGTTGCCTTGGTTGTGATAGTATGGATGGGCGATTACCAGGGCAAAAAGCAGGGGTCACACCAGGCAGCGCAGCCAACCCCCACCCTCGGATTGAAGTCCGGGATAGTCTCACCAGAATGGAAATGCAATTCGAGGAGAGCCAGGTTGATATTTGCAGCCAGAACCAATAATGATGTGCATCTATGCGTCTGTCTCCTTGGGACGCTGGTTCTGGCACTCACTGGGGCTCAATATGGAGCAGCAGCACAATCTGATCTGGTAAAATCAATAAATGCTGCCCTCCGCCATTGGGGCGTGGCAGGTTTATACTCCTATTTAGATTCTTCACCCCTATAATGTATTGTCCCCCCGCAGTCGGTTGAGCGTGCAGGTCACGAAGCCCTTTCAATGACTATTATGGACTGATCAGGGAGATTAAATATCTCTCCAACCGCTGTTGATCTACGCTGCCTCAGGCCCCCCACTAGTCCCCCATTCATTTATTTAAGGCCCGGTGGGGCCTGAAGTCCAGGCCAATTAGGGGAATGTGGAGTCTTGACTATCAGGCAAGTTACTGGGCGCCCAGCTCTGCCTCGGAGATCACGCCCGATCTCTATTTTCTTACACCGGCGAGGTCTGTGATGTAGCGAGCAGGCCTCGGGATCGGGGCCGGCTTTATCCCCTGAATGGGAGGAGGCCCTCTAATTCAGCCCACAACCCGGCCAAATCACTGTCCCGGTCCCGTGGGCCCGACTCTTACCCACCGAATGCTCCCAGGTTAATCCGGGTCAAGATCCTGGCCTCCTCCGTCTCTGCGGGTCATCGCTTCGGTCTGCCAATGATGTCCCGGGGCAAGGAGAATCACTGACGGCTCCCGGCTGCCAGCACGGGCTGCCGATCAGCTGCTTTTGATGGAAAGGTCCGAGGTGTAGGGACTGCTGGGACTCATCACCAGATCACCCCTCCACGCGAGTCCTTGGCTTTCCCTCTGAATACAGGCCGATCCCGATCCCGCTCTCGGATCTGAATCGGGAGTGCTTCTCCGAGGTCCGTTGCTACGGGATCAGGTCGCAGAAGCCTCCGACAAAGAATGTGCTCTTCAGGCCCACGGATAAGTGCTGCGGATAGGTAAAGGGAAAAGGGAAGACATGGAGCTACACTAAGCTGCGCCCATTACGCTTCTCAGCTCAGCCACACCCCCCACAATATCCCTTGTTGATTGCTTCTAAAATATTGTTCCCTGATGTGCTTCACTGGACTTTAGCAACATTTATTTATTAGAAACAATAACCTTCCTAACTTCTACTTGAAATGCATGACCTGACATTTATGTATGTCTTGTAGTTGCAAACTAGCTTCTCTATCAGTGTGGAAATACACATTTTTGTGGTGGAATTTGGGGATAGCATAATTTCTGTACACACACACATTGCACGATGTAGGTCAACACAAGTGTTAACTCTTTGGATACCCATCTTCACCCCTAGTATTGATGTTGCATATACTGACTCAAGAGTTATCTCCATATCCCCAACAAAGTCCTCTTGGAGATTGTGGCACCTTTCTAGCTCTATGAGCCCATACACCAGCAGACCCACACAATACTGTTGAAGTATTTTTGTGAATCAATATGGAATGCCTGTCCCAGATATATTCAGCTCTTTGGTCGATTTCACCACCCGGGTCATCTTCCCCATTTTCCTCTTATATAAGCTGGGGCAGATGAGTATTGGGATAGGGCATGGATAGCAGGGCAGGGCAGGGCATGGCCTAAAAACAGTAAAAGGCCTAACCCCCTGCCTTGAACCCTATCAACATACACCCTCCCTCTCCTCCAAACCTACAAGTTAAATACTTGCCTTATAATCCCCTCCGTGCCCAAATGATATGAATTTGCTCTGACAAGAGCATCTGTGAGAGTTGCGTGTAAGCATGTGTTGAATTCTTCTGCCAGCTTAGGTCTTCAGGGGCAACTCGGACACTGAAAAAAGTGGTTGATGCGGATATAGTGATGCTCTTGTCTCCCATCTCCTTTAAATCTGTGGAGACCTAAGAGAAGCGGTATAAAACTGGTGAGACCACTAACCACCATTCAGCTGCTGTGCTTGTGTACTTTGGGGACATGGGTAAGACTGTGAAACAAATTGGAAGTAAATACTTCCCCTGATGACATTGCAGCAGTGGGTAACGATTTTGGGTGTCCACTGTTACATAATTTCAGTGAACCACAGGATTACGATCATATTATTTATGACCAAGGCTTTCTATGCAAGCCATATGCATCAACTGTTTTCACTAATACCCAAGTTAGTTTCTGGAGTTAACAACATTAGAGTGGTAATGCTCTGAGTGACCTAGATATCTTGAGTGAACATATTGGTCCACTAAATTCGCTTACAATCTGGTGCGTAAGTCAGTTTGTATTATGATATATTTTTTTTAAAATCACATTTGGCTATGATAACATGTAAAATTCCAGCTGTATAATATGAAATCCTCATGTTCGACAACGCTGTCAATGTCAATTTAGTTGTACTTTTTTTTCTTCTGTTGCAGAACTATACTGATCTTGAGTTTCAATCAAATACTAAATCGATCACATTTTCAAGTGGCGTAACTGTTGTTGTTTTGCAATTACAGATTGAATTTGGAGTGGTGTACAGTTGTGTAGAAGATAAAATGTACACTGGTAGAAAAGGAAAGGGGTCGTTTTGCAATGGTCAGAAACTCCAGGTATCTGGTCAGAAAGGTAAGTTTTAAATATAATATAATATATGGTTGTAATGATCACAAATCAGGCATCCCAAACCAGATATCTACTGGTGACTAGTAATGTAGACTTTCCACACTGGTGTATTTTGTTTGTTATGCTTTCATCTTCTGAAATTAATAAGCAAGCAGTAAAGCTTAAAACCATGAGAGGTTACATCTTGACTATTCACGAGAACACAGGGAAGAAGTCCTTAGGTTATAAAAGTTGGCAACAACAAATTAAAGTCCATCTCTCAATGGCTTCTTTGGAGAACAAGGAATATTCACCAACCTCCGGCTTCCCTAGAGTCGAATGCAATAAGAACCTGCCAATTGAGTAACTACCATCAAGTGTTCCTCCTCCTCCTCCTCCTCCTCCTCCTCCTCCTCCTCCTCTCTTCTAGATTTGTTGTACTTGCCTGGACAGTGTAGGGTTATAGACCACACCTGGTCCAAACTCCTCTCTCTCTCCTTTGCTCAGGAAAAACTAGGTTATTTTAGAGGAGCAGCTGTCCGCTAGTTCATTCATGTGGAAAAACTGGTTTTAGGTTTATTTTATGAGTAAGTTACAGGTTCTTTATTGAACGCCTCACCAGGAGCCGCAACATTTGTTCAGTCCACTCTCTCCACCTGCGAACCCATCCACAAAGTCACTAACCAACATACTGACACCTCAAGCTTGGCTCAGTAGAGTTAGAGTACAAAGGCATTACAAAAAACAGCACATTCTAGCATTTCCTTGCCCTGGAAGATAATAAAACACACACAAAAGAATGAGAAACGGTAGCTTGAATAAGTCAGGAAATTTATTTACACAATGGTTGCATCAAACCCCGTGCACACAAAACTGAAAACACACATATACGCAGTCACACAAACGTATCCAAATGAAACCACAAACACCACACCACAATTTACCAGGACCCCTTCTGGAACAGGTAAACGCCAAATTCAGTTTGCCAACAGCCATTCTGCACACATCCTGTATTACTGTAGGATAGGAACTCATACGAATCACTCACCCTTTACTGCGCTCATTTGCAGGACCTGATAGATAAACTGCACACACCATCTACTGCACACTCCTACCTGACCGGAGACATATACAGCATACACTCTCCACTGCGCACACTCTCAAAATCAGGGACATGAACTATTCACTTACCTCGACAACATATTCTTGCAACACCAGGGAAAGATTAATCTTCTACCGCATGTGCATGTGCATGCATGGCCAGAACTCTACACTCCCTCCACAATTGCTCTTACTTGCAGGACCAGGGTGCTATAGTCGACACTCAAACTGTACAGCTCAATACTGAAGGACCATGGACAAATATTTGCATGCACATGCATTAATTAGACAAAAACTAGATTCCACCTGCTATTGTATACTTGCACATAAACACAGGATCACAGAGGGTAGCCCATCATCCTGTCTCACCACAGCAGAAACCCATCAGTTCTAGTGCCTCAAAAATCTTTCAGCAGCACTATGGCAAGCACATTGGAACAACCATTTGTTTGAGCAACTCTGGCAGACACAAAGGTGCTGGTGGCAACATAGCCATATACGAAACCCATGCAAAACTTCAAAGTGCATGGCATGTAAAATGCAGCATAAACAGTTTGAACAAAATAAACACCAAGGGACAACCTCAAGGTTTCATTCTGAGCATACCCTCCAAGGCACACACTCATCCTTTCAAATTCCTTTAAATAGCTCCTACATTTCCACAAGTACATTCTCAGCAAATGAAATGTAACCACTGACTACAGAATAAATTCATCAGCATAAAAGATAGCACCAGCACACAAAACTATGCCTTAGACCAGACCGCATTCCTCTACAGAATGTACATGCTTCTTTGGCCTCACTACTTCCAGCTACAGAGTGTAGACTGATTATGTAGTTCATAATTTAAAGTCCTCATTACCTTGAATTGGATAATTGGTTACAAAACATACTAATTTGAGTGCAACAGCACCACAACAGAGTGCACCATAGCGAGACTTTGAAGAATTTGGGAAGTGGTCTAATTGCTGTGTGTATATCGTCATTGCTCCATTTCAGAGTTGGCATGAAACAATTTTTGAACTGCAATGGGACTTGTGTGGGCATAGGAAATTTCTTATGTAACAAACTTCCAAGCCAAAGTCTTTTTTTTTGTTGTTGTAATCTCAACATTATCTTATTTTACATGCCACTAACAATACTGTCCCAAATGTATCCTTCTGCAGAGTCCAAAACCTCGGCATGTCAAATGAGTCAACTGCAGCGGAAACATGCTGCAGACATAATATTACATGAAGACTGTCATACTTCTGGCTATCATGATAAATAGCAGTGCAACAGTTGTTCATAAAATAGTGAGCACTCCAAACAAAATCATGCAACTCCTCGTCTTCAAACTCCACTGCGATTAGTCGTGTCACTAATGGCATAGCAACCTAAAATCCATGCTTCTGCCACATACGCCCATTTCTGGAAGATAAAATCCTGGAACTGAGATAAACATTTACTCTTCTGTGCCTCTCAACAGTTTAGAATAACTTTGCAATTACAGCTTTTACAACACCTATTGAACTATATCCCTTACTGTAAATTCTCATGAACCCTGATAGAGAGCCACATTTATCAACTATCACCAGTTTTCACCTCAGTCTGCATATATACTGCCAAGTGTCAGCCTATGGTACCATCACATATGCTCACTGTTGAGCTTACTACAGTCTGTACTCTACCGGATTAATGATTTAATATATAGGATACCTTTTTTGGAGGGTATTTTAGACAGGAGGACTTATCCTATATTCTTGCCTCTCATCCCTTTAGTAGCAGCAGGTTGATAACCGTTGGCTATCAGTTTTGGGAATACACATTCTGTACTCAACATTGTATTAATCTATGCCAATCCTTGAGCAAATCACTTACAGGCTGTCTGTTGGAAAAGACACTGGTGGGGCCTTCAGGGTTTTATTTCTTTTTCACTTCTTATCTTTCACCTGCTTCTTCTTCCTCCCCATTTGCCACGTCTCAATAAATATTGGTTCATTTTCCAGTTGTTGCCAGTGTTATAGATGAGGCTACTTAGGAAATGACCTGGCAAGAACAACATCCTCTCTGCTCAGCCAACACTCCTCCACTACCAACCCGAGTACACAGTCCCTCACCAGCATTTTATAGCCTCATAAACTGACAAGAGTAGGAAAGACATAAAAAAAAAAAACTGATTATAACACACCCGTTCTGGTTTCTGGAAAAGTTGAAATGTTATCCATTGTGTCTCATCGACAAGAGACACGGGTGTCGAACCTCGCTATTGGTGAGATATCTTGGGACCAGATAATGAAAGGGTGTGTGCTTCGCACCCAAGCACCAATAAGCCTGCCCACAGTTGCACATCTAGAGTTTCACCAGAGCAGATGCTTCTGAAGCCTAGGATCAGAAGGTTCAAGCCTTGCTATAGTTGTATCAGATTGGAATGAACCAGTCTGTAACCATGTTAAGTCAATGTGGCCTTTACATGGTCACCGTTTATTGCTGTTCCTTTCAGGAATTTGCTATTTTTTCTGTTACATAAATGTGAGTATATTTAGATTTCTCACCTGTGACTTTTGCAGGGCATTTTGGGAAGCGAAACGTGGTGGCATCCATGCAAACACCACCAATACAGATTCCTGAAGAACTTTAGGTTTCAGAAATATCTAGGATTACTCGGGTTCTGACAAATACTGCAGCCACCTCCTTTGGAAAGTGAGAGGAAAATGCTGTTTTGTTAGGCATAGATAAGACCGTTTATTAGGCGTTGGGGTAAGAATGTGCTGAGATCTAGGCAATAAACAAAACAGAAATGCTGGCCCTCCTATTTATTTAGTCTCGCCTTAGGTTTATGAGACAACAAACAAAAAATCAACGTCTCCTTGTTTGTATGGGTAATTTTATTTAACCCTTTTGTTCATTATTTTTAGTAAGATTTGTCTTTTTCATAGGCAAGAAGAACACTTTATATACACCTATATACAAATACAAAACATTTATACACATTTACAACTACTATACAAATATCACATAGACAATGGATCAAACAATTGCCAACAAACTTCTCATATCAAAAATATAGCAATTCCGTATTCACAAATAGTTAATCTTTGCGAAGTGATAGTGAGTGTTAAAATTGCGTGCTGTTATTCAATCGAGGGTCCTTACACACATGAAATGTTTTTTATCCTGATGACATTTTAGGTGTAAGTGGTGGTTGTGCGGATAATCAATTGTAGTGGGTATCAAATTCCTTCTGACCACATCCACGGCAGGATTTGACGATAGGGACACTCATTTCTTTAAGAATAAAACACTACAACATAATCTACAGGCATCCTGTTACAAGTCAAAATGAAAAATTTAAGTACAAGCAAATGCAAAACAACCCAGAAGACGTTACAAAAATCACAACGGGAACATTATGACTATCACCTAAACTAGCATCTACACAAACTATGAACATTGCATGAGGGAAAGACAAAATTAATTTTAAAAAGAACTCGCAAAAATATCCGCCACGTAAATGCAGTAGAAAAATGGAAGAATGTATCTTCACAATCCACTCTTCCCCCTCTCTGCAAAAAAGGGAAGTACTCCATAATTGGCTCCATTATTTAGCCCATATGCACAGTATGCAACCGTGGAAAGTCAGTAACATAAATAGCAATCAAGATAATCATACCACAGCAATTATAATGGAAAAAGTATAATCTAAAAAAAAAAAGCATTCGTGGCTCCCAATGGCATTGCATTTGCTGCAGCCCTGATCATTAGTTGCAGGAATGCAAGAAAACTAGTCAAGCTCCAGCTCTTCTTGAGCGACAACCTGATCCTCGACTGGCTCCAACTAATCTTCGTAGAATGACGTAGTGACACTGGGACATATGCATTAACTCAGAATTGCACGGCAATGGCATGGAGGTACTGCAGCAGTAATTCTTGTTGCAGAATTAACTCCCTGCCAATTCCGTCACTCAGAAGCAGCACCTTAATGTGGACAACTATGTACATGTCTATGGGATTATCCTGCAGATGAGGTGTCTGTCCCAAACCAAACTAGCACAGGATGTCTAGTATCCTGTTCTTTGGAAAGCGTGAAGCCTAGAGAAAGCAGACGATTCTGTTCAGAGTAGATCATCAGCCAAGATGAAGCCCTAAGTGAACATCACCAGTCCTAACTGAGTTTCTCTGGGATTTGCAAGAGACGACGAGTTCAGTTGAATACTTAATTGTTTGGTTACTCAAAACCATTACATTAAAAACCAGAATACAAAATTACAAAAGTTAAAACCAAGAGTGTGTCGGCAAGCGAGTCTATGTAGTATTTCCCGGAACACTGGTGGGCACCGTGAATAGGGTTCATGGTAAGACAACCCGACATACGTCTGCAAAGCCTCTATTCGTGTGTGCCCTAGGCAGCCATCAGCATAGTCTGTAACTGATGGATGAACTTTCCAAAAGGGGCCATCTGTTTTACCATAGTCAGTGTATATAGATGGTAGATCGCCTCCTTTTGCGGTGCGTGACCCCGCTTGTCTTAGGATGGGCCTAAGGTAAAGACTGCGAGCCGTACGCAGAGCCGGGCAACAAAATAAAAGATGGGCCAATGACTCTTGTTTGTACCTGCAGAGCCTGCATTCCTGAGCTCCTGGTCCAGCCTGTTCAAAGACATATAGTTCTTTTAGGGGCAGGGAGTGTAGTCTGTAGGCTAAAATCTTGTGAAGGGCTGCGCGGCCCACGGCCTGCGTGAGATGGTTTTTAGGGTTATGCACAATATGCAGCAGGCATAGGGACTCATGGAAATCTCTTTTTGCCAGTGACTCCAAGTCCAGTTCCCGCGACCGCGCACGTACTTGTTTTATAATCGCGTTTTTAATGGCAGTGTAATTAACGTGTTCGGGGTTCCAAGACTCGGTGGCAAGGTTGAGAAGGTCCTTTGCCGCATTAAGAGTGGCCAACCAGGGATTCCCAGGTTCCGTGAAGATGTGTTTCAGAACTGCCTTGAGTGTGTTCTCGTGTGCCGCCGTTGAAAGGAAGTAGTATTTACTTAGGGCGGCCATGTCTTCCAGATTCTGCTGGTTGAGCGAGAACTCCAAGCGGACGAGGGTGTTTCTGGTGCACCTTGGTAAATGGAACAGTCTCTTGTAAGCTCTGCAATTATTTTTTCTAAATCCTTGTTAAGTTTGCCCGGGAACGCTTGCTGAGCGTAATTGAGGGCCGGCATTAGCTTAGCTTTGAGTACTCTTTGGATAGCCGTTGTGGATGGGCTATATAAAGAGGCTTGTAACTTGCAGAGTGCGTAGGTGATGGTTTTACCTTTGCCTTGAATTTTCTTTAAGTGGACGCCTGAGAGCCCCGACTCTTGGTAGCAGATGCCCAAGTAGGTGTATCGCTGTGTGCTTTCCAAGAAGAGATGACCAAGCCTCCATCTTACTGATTTGTTTTCTTTGGATAATGTCCGAAGTTGATCACTTTTGACTTGGAAGGATTTGCAACCAGTCTGTTTTTGTTGTTATATGCTGCAAGTGCCGTCAGCGCCTTTTGTAGCCCAATTTTGGTATGGTCCAGGAGTACTAAGTCATCAGCGTATTGTATGAATTGAATTTTGGTCCCTCCAATCTTTGGGGTTGCTAAGGCTGCCCCACACAAGGCCCTCTCCATGTCTGCTGTATATAGATTGAACAACAGTGGGGCTAAAACGCACGCTTGTTTTAGACCTCGATCTGTGTCAATCTGCGCGGAGTCCCACGACAGTTTGATTCTCACCCACGTTTTTTGGTACAAAGACTGGATCGCTTTTAGCAGGGATGGGTTGATGTTCCATTGAGCCAGCTTTCTCCACAGGATGGCGCGATCTACCCCATCAAACGCTGCCGAGTAGTCAATGAAGCAGGCGAATAGGGGGGACTTTTGCGCAACCGCGCTTGGTGGACCAAGAAAGAAAGTGCGGTGATGTTATCTACTGTGGCGGACCCTGGTCTAAATCCGTTTTGGCAGAATGGGAGAAGGCCTTCTTCGCTCGTCCAATCTACAAGGTCCCTCAGGATAGCGCTAGCGTAGGCTTTTCCCTCGATATCCAGGAGGGCGATCATACTGTAGTTTGATGGATCTGTTTTGGGGCCTTTCTTGTGGATTGGATGTAAAAGCGAGCCTCTCCATGAGTCTGGCACATCCCCCAAGAGCCAGCATTCCGCACACAGGTGGGTCAGATTTTCGGACCAGAATTCGATGTTCGCTTTAAATAAGTGATCAGGAAGGCCATTAGGACCCGGTGCGCCATTTTGCCTGATGTTTTTTAGGATTTTAGACACTAATAATTTTCCGGGCGGGGCCTTCTTTTCGATGACAGAGTCTGGGTCGTCTCCTGATATGGGTGCGTTATTTTGCTGGTTGGCAGATCCGTCTTCGTTATAAAGTGCTTTTACATGGGCAACCCAGATAGAGGCTTCGAGGGAGTTTTCTCTGTGGTTTATACCTCGTCCGAGATTGCTTAGATAACTCCAGAACTCTTGCAATTTCCTGGGACTCAGCAAGTCGAAGATTTTTAGCCATTGTGCTTCGCAATGGTCTCGTTTTGCATCCCACACCTTCTTGGAAGGGCTTTTAGTGGCTTCTTGTAGTTGTTTTTAGGTCTCGCAGACGTAAAAAGCAGGCGTAAGCCTGCTGTCTGCGAGACATCTTTTGTTGGCGTTTTAGAAGGAATCTGAGACGGAGCTCACGCACGAGCGTCGCCGTCTCAGATTCCTCCGCGAGGGCGCGCACGGCACCACACACACGCATGCGCATACACAGACTCAATCACACACAGTCACGCATGCGCTCACACATTCCCACACGCACACACTCACCCCCCTCCCCCTCAGGCATACACACAGGCAGGCAGGCACGCACGCGCACACACACACACACACGCACCCCCCTCCCCCACCACCACCACCACTCCTCACGGGGCTCACACACACGCACGCGCGCGCACACACACATTAACACATATCCCCCCTCCACTCACCGTGCTCGAGTCGCCTCGCTGAATCGCCTCGCTGAGCTCCTTTTCTCCACACGCGGGGCACTTCTGTGGTTCTTCACGCTACCTCGGCGCTCTCCCTCCATGATGGGAGCCCGCATCAACGCGCAACACCGGCCTCTTCCGGCCGCGTCACAGGCCCCGCCCATGTCACGGGCAAGGATGCCTGACTTCCTGGTTTCGCCCCCGCCAGCAACTCTGCTTCCTGAAAGCGTGCAGCAACCTAGACCGGTAACTTGCGTTTTTGTTTAATGACCCCAAGTGTGCTAGCAGTCTGCCTTGCGTTAATAAATATTGAGGCATATTTTAAATGCTTTTAGTTTAATAGTAAAATTCAGCTTGATGTCAAAGGGCATCTCGTTAACCAAAACGCTTTACAGTTTTAGCCAAGATTTTTAAAGCTTCCCATAGTAGTTTTTTTACATTTGTCTGCCTACTTGTCTGTCCACTTTTCATGCCACTGTCGCTCTGCCTTCACGAAACCGTGAGCTTTACATGAGGAAGGACACAAAGGTGTTCCAATAAACATAGTAACTGCAGAGGCAGATTTGCAGAGTAGTGGTAAATATGTTTTTTTTTCTAACCTGCATAATGTCAAAAGCTATGCAAAAACATACTTTACATAAGGTAGTACGCAAGAGTGTCCGCAAGAGTGTCCAAGTTAACACAGTAACTGCATGGGAAGAATTGCTGAATACTAGTCTGCTCACTTTCCGTGTCACTTTCGCTCTGCGGGTAAGCTACATGAATGTCCAATTAAATACACTTTCTATACGTTTACCTACATCAATACATACTGTTAATATGAAATACAGCTATTTAAAGACACTTTTTACACGTACAGCATACCATACTTTTAATAGAAACAAAAACTTGCGTACATTTCCAAACATTTAGTTGGATTTCATGAAATAAAACTGCCTCAGCTTGCTTACATTTCTAGACATTTACTGCGATATCATGAAACGAAACTGCCTTGGCTTCAACGGTCACCTTTGCCCTTTTAGTTTAGCTTGACAATTAGCAGACAGGCTTTTTCGCACTTAACCATTTGTTCACTAGCCCTATGCATTTCTTTCACATGTACCCCTTGCATTTTATTACCCCTTAAAGTCTGCTATCAGATCAACAAATCCTACTTAAACGGAGAACGTTAACAATTGCCTACACACATCGATACTGAGCGTAAACATCGAAGAACTATTGGGTCTTGATCTGGTGATTCCTTCACTTCGTCTACGCTTTGGGAAACTTTAGGATTCGTTTTCCTAACTATTTGGAAAAGGTAAGCTTGTACTCAGTTTTAAAACGACTTTTTTGCATTACCTCCAAGAAAAATGCAGTTAAAAGATGATATCGCCATTTAGCCTGTTGCTTGCAGTTACAAATGCGACTCAATTCATACTTACTAAAATTTTACATGGGCGCAGTATTTTAATATATTGCTTCATATGCACTCAACTGTACATTTAAAAAACCTTACCGAACTACAAATACGGTAGCAAACTGTAAACAATACCTTAGGTACGACGACATACACGCACCACTATTTCTACAAGCATCGCCATATCATATGCATTTTTTGGCCCGCATCTAACTTTAGTCTGGTCGCGGGCAATTTCTCGAATGCTGTTGTGTGTTGCAAAGTGTGTTACCAATTGTTTTAAGTGGACAATGTTTTACTGTATTTTTATACGCTCACATTACCTGTACTGGCTGCTTGAAGTTAGGTGTTTTTGGCCACTATTGTCACTTTTATTGTGAAGGGCGGGACAGCGGCTTTTGTAGTCTAGTCGCGGGCAATGTCTCGAATGCTGCATTTCGGTGTGTGGCGTGTGGCTCTCTCTATGGACGAGCATAACGGCGCGTCGGGAGGGGGAGGGATGTACCTGCTTCTGCTTGGTCCTGTGAATGATAGTCCGGCCGGGGCCTCCCACTTCTCCTCCTTGTGGCGGGTACTGGTCCTGGCGTTCAGCCTGCTTCGGATGGGGGCTCAAATTGTTCTTGAGGTGGGGCCCATACAAGGGGGGGCGTCCAAGCAGCATGATGGCTGACGGGAGTATTGTTTGCGGCCTCTCAAATGCTTAAGCACCTCAGGAT
Organism: Lissotriton vulgaris; assembly: GCF_964263255.1. Classification (NCBI taxonomy): domain Eukaryota; kingdom Metazoa; phylum Chordata; class Amphibia; order Caudata; family Salamandridae; genus Lissotriton; species Lissotriton vulgaris. Next base: position 1,660,386,453 of record NC_141691.1, on the reverse strand, counting down.
TAAACACTGCCTAAGCACACTACAGATTTCACGCGTTTACATGAGCATGTTACCTTACGTAATACGATACTCCTATGTTATTGGCTGCAGGAAATGCGTCCATAAAAGTAAACGTACAGCTTAAAAAGCTAGCACGCAACTTATCATAATACCGAGTGCCGATTAATATTGCGTTTTTGCAGCTAAATAATTTCTTTAAAAAAATATTTGCTATGTCTCTTTTATACCAACAACATATAATTTGCTGCAATACTTCACATTTGTATTCTTACCTTGCAATCTTTAAGATTCACAACTCTACTATAATGATAAGAAACATGCATGTTAACTTGACAATACAGCTAAAAATGAATACTTTATGCAAATAATTAATGCAAATTAGTTATTATTAATAGCAAGTACGAACACATATATAGAACAATTATCATTTACAATGCCAATAGCTTAAACTTTCCTAATGCGAGACCTATTGCATTGTAAATGCTTGTTTATTTAAGCTTGTGCTGATTTTACGGAAGGCTTTTCGTTTCGTATTCAGTTGTTTGGCGCTTTTTTTGATTTCTTAATTTTATCCATATGCGGTAGGAGGGTACCAATGTGTCCCCACGAAGTGTCACCGCCAGGGTCCCGGTTATACCGTTCCATGTTGCTATTGCGTCCTTCTTCTGTTCACTCGGTGGCCAGCCTATCCACGAGTTTGCCCAGTTGAATGTGGTAGTTTCAGTCTGCCCCCATTTAATTCTTCTGGGTAGCTTTATCAGTTCTTCGCCGTCGGCTGCTCCAATGCATTCTAGCCTGTGGCGTGTATTTACTGTTAAGTTCAGCGTGATGGTTAAGGCGGCATGATCGCTGTCGCTACACTAATGAAATGAGAAGTTTGACATTAGGGGTTACAGTTTATCTCTTAAGATATACTCGATCGTCGTTTGGTTGTTATACGTAGGACCAACAAAGGCCCCTGGGTTCTTCTTTAGATGAACTGAATGCGCTGTCACCAGTTTGTAAGATCTTAATAGGTCGTTCAGTGCATTAGTGGCCCCAGACTGATGACTTTGTGTGGATAACACCCCTATATTGTGGATGTTAAGGTCATCAAGGATAATACATTCTGATGACGGGAATTGGAGCAATAAGGACTCTAAGCAGTTTGTGAGCGTGGGCAGGTTGACTATAGGCCCATGTGGATTATGATAAATATTGATTAGTAAAATTGGGAAATTTCCATTAATCGAGTGGCGACCTTTCAGGATGCCCGCCTGAAGGGTGTCTGGAAGGTTGTTTATTTCCGCGAATTCCAGTTTCAACGAATGCTTTATGTAGACTCATATCCCCCCCGATGGTCTTCCAAAAATGTTAATCTTTTTTGCTGGTTTACCATATTCTGCCTATCCTCTTAGTGAAAGAGGGTTGATCAGCCAAGATTCTTGTATACAGATTATGTCCGCCTCCTCCATGAATTTCACCGCGGCTTGGTTTTGCAACAGCTTTTTGAGCCCTGCAACATTTCAGGTCATGATTTTTCAAGCTATTAGTAATCCGGGTTTTATTTAGGAATCTCGCTTGCTCGTTGGTCGTACATTGGTAAAGTTGGCCTGTATCTTCAGGGCAATACCTGTTAGGAGCTAGGGTTTAATGCTAGCGGCAGCCAAGACCAGTCTTTGCTCGCACACCCCTTTGATACGCATAAACGTTTGCCTTGACTCAAGTTGGTTGTTATCTTGATTGGGGTTCCATTGATTAAGCCTATGTTTGTACCACCTTTGGACCCTTGGAGGATGGACGCCGCATGGCGCGTGAGTAGAGGGGGCGTTTGAGCGTGGGTGCCCTCCAGCTAGCTGTTCCGGGCTTTGCGGCTGGGAATGCAGGAATTGAGTTTTTAAAATTAGGGGGTATTTTTGCGCAGGCTTGGACTTTATTTTTATACCCCAGCTTTCCAGTTGCATTTGTTGACTTTTCAGTGCCTCAGCCATGTCTGAGCTGGTAAAGGTTAGCTCCGTGGTTTCATTTTTCTCCCCCGGATCTGGCGGCAAAAAAGAAATAGTCTCGATGTCTGTAGTTTTTGTCCCTTCCAGCCCTGGGATGTTTGCGCAAAGTGTTAGGAGGTTGCTGCGATTGAGAATGTCCCACTTTCCCTGTGAAACATAGTCCGGGTACAGCATTATTTTCCGGTCCTGGGGTTGTGTATGGTTTAGTTGGCTGGCAGAATCCGCGTCCTTCCACTTTTTTGCCTGGGCGTCGATTAGTAGTGGTTGTACCGCGCCAGGTGGATTGGCGTGTGCCTGCATTGTTGACCCTGTTGCATGGTGGAAAGACGCAGTAAGCGGTGGGCTGGTCAGGTCGTTTGATGGCATGTTTTCGGCGTACTCTGGTTTGCCTGCATCCGATGGTACTTGGGTCACTCTACGCGTCATGATCATTGTTTGAGCGGCGAGCGGAGAGCTTCGGGGGGCTTGATTCACTTCCCCATTGCTTTGTCCTTGCAAGTTGTTTGCTTGGTTTTGTATTGACAATGCTGGAGCTAGCTGAAGAGCTGCAAAAGAAGCCAGTGTCGTCAGGTCTATTGCTGCATTGATTATGTGTGAGGCTTCCGGGGTTGACTCATTTATTTCTGCCATTTTAGTGGTTGCTGCCATTTGGGTCGTTTGCTGACTCTCGGTATGACCAGGCATCTGATTGTCAGGCCATAGCCATTGCCGGATAGATCTGGAAACGTGGGATTTTTTTTTTACGCCTTCTTGAGATTTTTACATTTTTTTCTTATTTTTCCTAGATAGAATTTGGAGTTCTGGGCTGGTTGTTTTGGTGGTATGTTGAGGGTCTTGGTCTTTAGCCTGGTTCAGGGGGGCGTTTGTTCTGCTCACATTAATCGTTGCTGGAAGCGCCACACTGGCGGTTTTTTCTCCTTTGTGAGTTTCTGTGCTACAACTTTGGAAATTTGTTGAGCCTTGTGTTTTTAGAGAAACCTGGGCGGGGTCCTGTGCGGGTAAGTTCTGGTTCTTACTTGCTTCTTTCTTAAGATCCTCTATTAATGTGGTCATGATATTTGGGAGTTTTTCTAAGCTGTACAGAATTGGACTACAGCTGCATGACTCTGGCTCGAAATGTGTGCTGTCCTGTGCTCTGCAGATCAGTGAATTCAGGTGATCCAATTTGGAGTCAATCCCAGAGATCAGGTTTGCGACAGTTTGTAATATGTTAATCTGAGCGTCAAGCTTATCAGCGTGCATTATTGCTGCGCCTGTCATTGAAATCAGTGCCTCGTTGATCAGTGATAGATGATCTGTGATCGCTGGGGGCTTCTCCCCCCTGTCCGTGCGGCTACTCACAGGCGTTGATTGCTGGGCCGTTTTGTCTAGTTCCGGGATGCTCCATCTCGACAGGTTCAGTGACTGGTTTTGAAGGGCGGCCGATAATTCTGGGGTTCCTCCTTCATTGACTACATGAGTGCTATAAGGCACGTCGGGCATGTGCGCTCCGTTTGCCGGGGCTCTTCTTTCGTTGTCAGAGTGTATGCTGTTAGATACGTGAGACGTGAATGCTCCGTTTGAATTTTAAAAGGAATACATACACATACACATGCACGAAGGCTGGGGAGCAGGCGATCATATGAATAAATCTAATCTTCTTAAGAGAAGATAAAAAAAAGTTAAAAAGGAGAAATCAAGAAGGAATAAAAGATCACAAAGCAGTGTCTGCTCTCAATTATGGGAGTGTAAAATAAATAATCCAGTAACCAATAAACAAGGCAGTCAGCACAGAGACTTCACAGCCCTCCAGGGCGCTGAGAAAAGCAACCAGGGGGAGCGTGAAAATGCACCCTGGACTGGGGCAGGGAACCTGGCAGCAAACAGGGTGAACTTAGAGTTGCACTGGAGCGAGTAAACAAGCACGAGTGCTTGAAAAGTGCAGACGCGCACACAGCCATGCAAATGGGAAACATATGGCCCCTGCGCGCCGCTGCTCGCTCCCGCAAGGTGGATGCCAGCACAAGCACAAGTGCTTGAAAAGAGCTGACTCATTCCAAAATGTTATCTTCTACAGCAGCACTTGCATGCTGCCAAGGCAAGACCTAAAAAACATTCATGGCACTCCTACCGAGTAGTATGCCATTCATCTTCAAAACAATTCAGCGCTTCCACAGGGATACTAGTGGCTATATAAATACAACTATAATACAATCGACATGGTATGCGAATGCACATCTGATTTGTTATGTTATAGAGTGTCACACAGGAAATTAAAATGTGTACTTCTAACCTCACTCTCCTTGGACACATTTTCACCCTCCAAACAAGAGACAACCCCGCTGTTTACTTCAATGGGCCCTCCAATACTCTACATCTTTCATACCCTGACAAAAATACCACCCAGAGGACCCTCTATATCTTACATTTATTTATTAGGGTCTCCAAAAGGGGGGAAACAGCACATTCCATCCAAATATAATTTTTTCGGGGCAAAAACTGACTGTCGCTTTCTGCTTAAAGATCTTACAGCTACAATGGTGGGAGAGGTAACACTACATCTCAGAGGCCCAAGAATTCCCTGTAAGTATAGATCACTGCGCACTTTTGTATCCCCGGCACACGTGCAAGGAAGGGAGACAGGCAGGCTTAGAGCTTGAACGAAGAGCCCTGGGCACAGTTTATTGCTGTTTGTCCACACTACAAGCTGGGAATAGGAGCAAGGAAAGGGGAACATTCTACACATCCCTGCAACAGTTGTGGACATATCAGACAGGACAGCTGCTCCACTACCCACTTGCTTTTTTAAAAAATTAATTTCACATTTGATGTAGTTTCTCTTATGTTCAATTTTAAAATTCTATTGTTTGGTTAACGTGTGAAAGAAAGTCTACTTCTGCTTGATTTGAAAATCATTTGTGAAGAGTTTGAGCTGCTCTACACTACTTTTGAATATGTCATCCTCGATTTGTTGCTTTAGGTTTTTAAATTAAGGAGCAAAAGATTTTAATTTATTTTCCAGATTTTGTATTGGAAGGGCCAACAATGTACTGACAGTGCTAGTGAAATACTGGCCTGTGATACACGTATTTGTTACACTCGATGTCAGAAATACTGTGAAACTTTCTGTGTTGTATAATATGTTATCACATACCTGTCAACCTGTTGTGTCTTAAGTCAGGGCAAGACCAGGTGTTTAAGAAGGAGATACCATTGCAAGAGAAAACAACGTTCTTTGAGAGTGGTTCATATTTGTTAAGGTGGTGACCGTATGGAAGTTGATGGTGGTTTGTTGCCCATTTTGAGGGAGAATTTTGTAGAAAAGTTGGTGAAATCAGCCAAATGAGGGTGCGGTGAGTTTCCATCTGTAAATACCTCTAAATACTTGAGAGATCTTCAGAGCTCCAAACTAGAGCCCATTTTAAGGGGGGCAAATCTGTTTTGTTTGCGACTGCTCCCCCACCTGATTAAATTAGAATCGCTTGGTTCGGTTTGAACCACCAGGGGATCGCCTTTAACATCTATCACTAGGCATGGTTTGATTGGGGGGGGGGAGGCAGGGATTGGGGTGGTTGCCCAAAAGCTGAGAGTGGCTCTTTTCCATGTTAACACCAAAATAAGGGCTGTTTTCTACCGCATTGCAACCCATGGGGAAACCTGAAAGTGTTTTCATGGGTATCATTCCTGAAGTTGACATCAGCACGTCACTTACATAAGCGCATCAGTTGTAGGGTCTCTGATCGCTTGGCAGCAGAGGAAGACTCTCCAGCGTATGTCGAAGGAGCTGAGAGATGAGCGAAGCAATGGAACTCCAAACGCTAGCAGCTCTCCCAGTGCTGGGTGCTTGAACGTGACCTTCCTCTCTGTGGCGCCCAATGGAGTGCACGTGGACGGGGAGGTCAAGTCAACAGCACCCAAGTAGGTAATCCTGACCGGTTTTGTTTTCTGCATTCGAAGTTTGTTCACACATTGGTCCTGAGGATGATGCATTAACATTAGCCTTTGGATTTGGCACAGAATTTCCTTGTCTGAGTCCCTTAATTTATTGTAACGTGGAGTAACAAAGCTGTTTTGTCTCAAACAGATATTACACAATCGCTCATACTAACAGAATTAGGGGCAAGCCGTAACCCAGATGTTGTAAAACTGACCTTTGCCAACATGGAAAGACTTCTGTGTATTCCAATTCATGGGTAAGTTCTGTTCTCTTATGTTGTATTTTTGTTAGAAATAATCAACCAAAAATGCAAATTTTATTATCTCATTGTCCTGTTATAAACACATTTATTTACAGATGTCATATTTAGCTTTTGGCCCACATGCAGCTCTGTTTCTACCTATATATGTTATGGAATCCAACATATTTCTGTGCTATCATATTCTTTATATAGAAGGAACATAACCAAACTAATTAAAGCTTTGGCTGAATCTCTGACTTCCTCACTAAAGAGTCTTTTGTTGAATTAGTTTCACTCATTCTACTTGAATTAATTGGCTTACTGGCACGGTTAAACCTCCAGGCCCACTGTTGGCGTTGCTAGCAGTATCTGCAAAAAGGTGTGGCTTAAACAATTTTTGTAAAGTAAATTAAATCATGTGTTTGTGTGTGGGTGTATGTTTGTGTCTGTTCGCAGGTTTTTGTGTAGTTGTGTACATACATTTGTATACCTTCTCTCGTGAGAAAAACGTTTAATAAAATTGTCTTCATCAATCACAAAGTTATGAACTTGGGTACTTGAAAATATTTGGCAGAAAAACTAAACACCACTGTGGTCTTTTGCTCTGCGGCTTGTCAGATTTCTTTGTGAGACCTGGTGCCTACTGGGTGCTTCTTTAATCTTTGTCTGGTGCCATTAGCATTGGTTCCCAAGTACTAGAATAACCTAGTACTCCATGTGCAATCTATTGACCATGGCACATAAAGTGGCTAATTGAAGACCATAACCTTGTTTGCAATTAAAAATCTGAAAGAAGAAAAAACATTTGCTGAAGCATCTCACCTGCTGCTGCTTCAAGGAAGTGATGAGCTGACACCTCACCCTCAGGAGAACTGTACAGGGAGGCAAGGAGGGAGAAATGTGAAAGTTCAAACTCTGGGGCCCCTACTGGGCCTGGGTAGCCTGTGCACAATGCCTATCAGCCTGGAAGGACCTTGTGGTCTAGAAAGGCTAATAGGCACCTCTCACTGGGCACAGTAGCCACTGTCTGAAAGAGGAAGGTACCTTGCAAGCCGCTTAAGGTTCAGTTCTGGAGTCTCAGCTCAGTAAACAGGAACACTTCCCCATGGTACTGCATCTTTATTGAGGTCAATGAGGGAATTAACAACAATATGGGTACACCGTTCACAAACATTGAAAACAAATTAAAAAAATACATGCTGTAACCTCCCTAATAAAAAACCAAACATCTTTACAACAATAAACGAGCAGCAACATGATTGTTAATTATATTTCAATAAGGTACTGCAATAAGATACTGCGTTATGTTCATTCAAAGCATAGTAAGCTAAAAACATAAACACTGTCAAAAGTGAAAATAATGAAATACATTTCCTGGGCTAATGTTTTAGAACACTACTAAAAACAAAACATGTCCAATGATTAATTTAAAAGAATATTATAAAATTATTAATGTGGAAAATAAATCACTGCAAACTAAAAGTGCAAGCCAATTACAATGCATGTTTATTTTTAAAATTAAAATAAACTCTGTACCATCCACATAGGAAAGGCTATTTCTTTTTAATGAACTTGAAAGAAAACTTCTTCTCAATCTTTCTTTCATTTAGTAAGCCTCACTGACTGAAGTGCATTGTGCAACATTTTAGTCTTCCTGACAAACTATTCAATAGAAAAAAGTATTTTTGCAGCATTTTTCCTTCAACAGACAACCTGCATAAACATTGAAGGAATGCGTTTGTACCTTTTGATTCATTTAATCACAAGTAATATAACACACATGTATGCTTCTATTCTAACAAGCATTCTCTGAACAGAATACACTTTCACACATATACATTCTATTAACGTGTACCAAAGTGCATCCTTTCTTATACAACTGTACAGTGAACAATAAAATAAACTCACAGCTACTTCCTTCCACATATACATTTACACGTCAAATCGCACATTTCAAAACCATAACAAACTCTATTCTTATTGGTGATGTGTACAACCTGCAAAATACAAACCCCTTTGCACTAAAAGTACACATTAGGACTGCAAGGATGTGTGGGCATCGAGGGACTGCAGGGATGGAAGTGAGTCACAGAAACCTGACACTTAGTAAATTCATGACCCTTAAACAAATTTCACTATATATGTAAAACATAGCTTTATATTAAAATGTCTTTAAAAAAAAGACCTAAAGGAGTTGATACTGATGAGCATATTGCCTCAATAACAAAAATAACCATTAGCAAAGTCAGTAGCTTGTGCCTGTTAAATGCATTAGCTAAACGTTTAGTTTTGACAGTGCTTTTTGCCCATACTGAAAAGCATTGTCAAAAAGGAAAAAACCATATCCAACCATAAAAGTAGAACAGCTGTTTCCTGGCAGCGCAATGGCAGTCCGACAGCCATAATTATAATAGGGCGGTTGGAAGACCACCCCTGCAGCGCCCCCACTAGTCTGGTAGTCTGTGGACCGCCAGACTCTTAATTAGGCCTTAAGATGATTCATATCTTATTCCTAAATGTTGCTATAATTCTGTGAGTCGGGACCATCATTAAATTTATGCATGAATTTCCTGGTATCAAGGTTGCACCCCATGTGGATCCTCCTGACTTTTGCTTTTTTTCTGGTTTCCTGCTCCCCACATTCATTATCAAAATGATGCAGTGCAAAATCACAATAATGTTTATTGCTCATGATTGCTAAGACTATTGAGGTATCAAGATCTGCTTCACCTGCCACTTTAGCCTGACAAATGTTTGCAGAATCCAGATCTGCCGCCAATGGAATGGGCAGAATTCTTCAATCCAGTGTTCTCTTGTCAAACTTGATTTTCTGGCTCCTGGGAGCCAACAAAACAGGCATCTGAATTTGCCAGACACTTGCACGAGGGTCCTGAAAGTGAGGCCTTTCTCTCACTCGTCCCACACTTTTATGGGAAAGATATTCTGCACATTGTCTCCTGAGCCAAGTGGACCTGAGAACTTGCAAAATCGTACCTGTAAAAGTGCATTTCCCTTTCGTTATGGTTTAAAGGGAGAGTCCTTTCCAGACATACTTTTTCACCATCATAGTAGTTAAGGCTTTTCTTGAAGTTCTGGGCAAAGTTTGTTTCCCCACTCAGGAAACCCTCTCCTGCTTGCGAGGCTTATCTTTCCAAACTAATGGCCTCTCCATTTTACTTACATAAAAGGCTGATGTTAGACTTTCTTTTATCCTTTTAAAGTGACCTGATATTAGTTGTTTTTGGCCTCTGCGCACTTTAGCACTGAGTCCCAGTGTAAAGTGCGTGTGCACTCTGAGTGCGTGTGATGAGACTGGCCTGCCCTCCGTAGGAATGCATGGGGGTTATGTATGTCCATGGTACTTCCTGGTATGAGAGGAGTGCCAGAACGAGTTTGGTATGTGCAAACTCGTGAGAATAAATGCTGCGCAATGGTGTGCACAGATTTATTGTGACTAGTGGAGAAGTGCCACTTTTAGAAGTTCGCATTTCTGTGTGCAGTGTGTCTGCCTGCCTGATGTGGAGTGCATGTCTGGCTTGTGATTGACAGGGGCTTGATGGTGTGCTTGGCTCCAGGAGCCAGGATGAGTCTGTCCAGTGGTGAATAAGGAGATCTGCATGTAGATGGGAGGAACGATTTGCACCTGGGACCTCAATAGGGCTTGCCTTCCCTCCACAATGCTGGCTCCGCACCCTGTGGTGCGTTTGAGCACCTAACCCCCACCTGACAATGGAGAGAGAAGCTGAGCACAACACAGTGCTCCAAAGCTCCCCCAAACCAGCGGCATCTGTTTTTTTCCTAAACCCTGTGCTGTGTCACGAAGGAAAAATGTGTATAAAAAAAGGGGTGTGACCCCATGAAAATGTTCTCTGTTGTTCCTGACTTGAGGGGGGAAGGGGGGGCTGCTGGGCGCCAGGAGGAACTACCACTAGGGACTACCTCCCTGCTGGAGGGCCCTGTGAGCTGGCCTGCTTGGGCCCAGCCTTTGCCCGACCCACCCCCTTCTTTTTCCCCTGGACTTTGAGGCTGCAGTGCCTTTGAGCGCTTTATTTTTCATTCTAAAAGAAGTGCTTGACCTTCGTGCTTGAAAGTGCTGTGCTTCTGCCCACAGGAGGACGGCTGGTGGCCTGCAGCGCGAAGCTGCACTGTGTGGGATTCCCCCCACAATTGCTAATTATTGAGCAGGTGCCCACCCTGCATCTCTGCGCTAGAAAATACGAGCGGGAGCCCACCCCGTTTTGGCACCGCTGACTTGTGCAGAGACCCTAGTGGGAGCCCACCCTGCATCGGTGCCTTCGTAGCGGGTTCCTACCCCGCTTTGTGGGCTTAGGAAAGAGGAACCACCATTTTATTTCGATTTGACCGAAGGCGGAAGCCCACCCCGCGCTTCGGTGAAGAGAAAAGTAAAGAAGTTCCTCGCCGCAGCCCCGAGGGAAGCCGGAGGGTTGCCTGGCAACCGGGACTCCAACCGCCACGTCATTGTGACGCAGAGCGGAGACAGAAAGTCCCGGCTCCAGGGAAGGCCATGTGGACAAAGGGGGCGTCTGCGCCCGTTGCCCCCGAGAGCGAGGGAGAGCCCCGTGCTGCCTGGTGAGGAGCAGAGAGTGGGTGAAAGTACTGGCGGGGCTCCTGTGTCAGAGGTAGGAGCCCCGCATGCCGCCTAAATCACCTGGAGCTTTGAAGGCTCCACAGGAGAAGGCGCAGCGGTCTAAGAGTAAGGTGGAGGGGGCACGAGGCACATTGTCGGTGCCTGCCCCCGCCGCATGTCAGCCCTGTGCCGTCCACCCTGAAGAGAGGAGACTGTAGGGCAAACAGGAGAGTCCCGGTGAGTGGGGGGGGGGGGGGCGGATCTCGCTCGGGAGGCTGCGTTGGGATCACCAAGTCCCGGTGTGGCTTGGGGTCATTTCTTGGCGCCCACAGTCTGGTTGTGCCAATGAAGGCACAGTGCTTGAGCAGTCCCGCAAAGGGAGCGGACTGCTCCAACGAAGGGGGCCACAATTGTGCTAATAGGAATCTGTGGTGCCCGCGCTGATTTTTCCAACTGCCCCACCTGACTGGGCATCTGCAACGGTGGGCATACTTTTGCTTAGAGCCCCAGTGAGACCCCAGCGGGCACAGTGGTGCCAGGCTCATTTCACATCTGCCCAAAATGTAAGATAACAATTCTAACAGAGAATGCAGAACAAGCATTACATGGATTACTACACCCAGCAAGTAGTGGGCAGCTTCCAAGTTTAGGCCTGATCTCTTGCTTTGCTGCGTGCGCAGCCAGCCTGGACATTCTGGACATCGGGCGTTTGAGCGCCTGGGGCCAGTTTTCAGTTGTTGTGCCCCGCATGGGGCACACTGTGTTTATAATGGTAATTACATGATGTTTTATACCTTACGTGATGCCTAATGTGATTTATACGTAATGTATTTATGCCCTGAGGTTTGGGCAGGATAGATTTAATTCCTAATGTGTAGTGTATTTATGCTTAGGATGTTAGGCATAGTAGGATTTATGAGAAGTTGATGATGCCAAGTTCATTTCTTTTACCAGTAGCGACTAGTTGTTATTACTGATAGACTACATTTAATATTTTATGCTACAGTTAGTATATGTTCTACATTTGCTAATTTCCCTTTGTGATTACTCCGACAGTGGCCCAATTGGCCCTGTCGGATGTATATAATCCCCTGTAGATACTGCCCAGTGCCAGTTGACATAGTGTACATTGTGTGATTATGATCTAATGTGTTTTAGGATAATACAAAGGCTATTTTTGATATAACCTTGTGTGGAGTTTCCTCCAGGATAAGCCTGACTGCTTGTGCCAAGGTACCAAGGGGATGAGCAGGGGATATCTTTGGCATGTAACTCCCAAGCCCTGACTAGAGTGGTGGTCTCTGCCTGGCTTTGGAGCAAGCCTTAGCCAACCAGAGATCCCATTTCTAACACCCAATCTGCAACATCTGCATTAAAAGTGTTTTTTCTTGGGACTAGAAGGCTGGGTAAGCTTCAAGTCCTCCGGCCAGAGTAACTTTATTTAGTTTCTCAGTTCAAAATGTTTACTTAGGCACTTATCCGTCTTTCCTGGCCAAACTCCTTTAGGATTTTCACAGCAATCAAACCACAGCAAAGAGTCTCTAGCCTGAATGTGAAAAGTGTTTTAAAATATCACTCAGATAACACTAATGCCATTAGGCAGTCCAAAAAGTAGTCCATAAATTATGGAGTGGTCCACACTGGATTAGCCTCCACTTAACAAACAGTAGAGCTATGAATACTGTCCTGTATTATTGGTTATTACTCCAACTGCTTCTGCTTAGGCCAAAGGTACCTTATACCGGTGGAAAAGTAGCTATTGCTGCCTGATGCAGAATGTACATTTTCCAGATATTGGCAATGACCCGGAGGTCATAGCTTATATTTACAAAACATTTCTGAATTACACTCCGACTCCATACATATACTTAGGTGGCTTGTAGCTCCTTGTCCTAGAAGTTGTTAGGCTCTTTGTCTTCACTTTAAAATCCTTCTCCAGGAATGAGATTAATTTAGTTTCCCATTTTAGTCTATTGTTTCTGGTTAGGAAAGAGATTCCTGTGAAGGTGAACCTAACGTTACTTACCTGTAATCCTCTCTCTCTTGGTCATGGATATTCTACCTGTAGTTTTCCCTTATTTTAAAAATAAGTTGGTCAAAATGTTATAAAGGCACTGATCCTTCCACTGCATTGCCTTCAAATTGCTGACCCTACCCCAAATGATGAGAAGCATAGCAGTTTCTGAAATTCTTAAAAGTGCTGCTTATTAGATGCTAGAGTATAGCTGTGTTTCAGCCCAGTGCATTATAGTTTTAATTTGGTAAATTGAATTTACTTTACAAAAGGGTAATCAAAAATGTGCATTAGGTAGGCATGTTTTCACTAGAACTTTTTTTTTAAATTACAAATGCTGTTCTGGCGATCCCACCCATGTCCAGAGATATACCTCTGAAAGACCAATATGGTTTCAGTTAAGTAAGGTGCATCAAGTCACGGACAGCAGATATTGCAAGAGCTATAAACGTTGAATCCACAGAATCCATTCCCTGTACATTTGAAGCCGATCTGTGAGTTATCCGCATACCTGTAAACATCAGTTTTCAATCTTGCAGCAAACTGGTGTTAGACCTGGCATTCTTGGTGTGATTTCCCCTGTCTTTTTGTCCTTTTTTGTGTGCCACTCGTATGCACTGCTGTTGCCCTCCTGTTTTCCTACGTGTATATGCCATTTTGGTCTTTCTTGAATGAAGCTGATTGTATGTGCTGCTTTAGTCCTCAATAGAAGGAGCATTTTTATAGGGAAGGCTTCATTTATTACATATTTTCAAAATTACATCGGTTATTTCACAACAACATTGGAATACATTGTTAAATACATATTTAACAAATATTATAATTTTGGGATTACTAACTACATGTGGTCGGCAGGCCTGTGCTGCTCTCTGTTGATACACTGTATCGGTATACAGTAACGCTATATGGTACTATAGTATTGTACTGCTTACACTGGGGGCATCTTGCATTGATAAAACCAATAGGTATGGCTTTCAACTGCGAACACATGCGAATAGCATTCTATGCCTGTGTTTGCATGCATAAGTACATTAAAGCCTCGCTTATTGGCATCGCAGTGGCTGTATGTTTTGTGACCTATCAGTCTTAGACTGCCCTTTTTTGCTCACCATTCAGTCTGTCCGCTTCCCTTTGTGTATGGGCTCCATAGGTGAAAATTAGACTTCACATGCTTTATATGCTCTGGTCTATCAACAGCCTACGAGAAACATTCACATTTAGCTCTCCCAGTACAGTTTTTTTTTAAAATGATGACGCTGCATGAAAATTCAAATGTAAGACTCCATGCCCACTTCAGTTCTTCCCTTGGCTGTCATCTACGATTATCGGCAAGCCTTTGGATAACCACTTGTTTCGAATTTCTAACAGTTGCATATGACTGTGGCAGCATTTCATGTCCGAAGTATATGTTTTGCGTCAAGCATGATTACCAGCCTGATATTTTACAGCTATTTCTATTTCTTTCAGAATAAGAGCAGTTGGCACAGCAGCTGTGAATATGTGTCTCGTGGCGACAGGTGGGGCAGACGCATATTATGAAATGGGGATTCACTGTTGGGACATGGCAGCTGCGGCGGTCATTATCACCGAGGCCGGAGGTGTTGTGATAGATGCAACAGGTAAACGCTCATTGAACTTGTGTCTTGTCTCTTTTTTCTTAATGATTTAAATTAGTCATTGCATGCATTTATTTACGTGATATAAGGGGCAGTGAAATTATGTCTACTATAGCAGGGTAAATCTTGTGTGTATATATATATATATATATATATATATATATATATATATACACCTATCCCTTTGTTACGCTCCACCATCCGCTGCACCACACACAGCGGGTGCCGCTCCAACGTGAGAGTGGTCTCACATAGTATTCGTATCACAGTGCCATGCCAATTACATACCAGGAGCAACGAAGCCCACTCATGGGATTTCTTTTCTGTGCATTTATTGCCAAAAATAAAATCTTCCGATGCATTTCGGCACACTCTCTTTATCACTGTCCGGCATTGTTTTCACATTTAAATACCTTGTGATTTCATTGAACAAACAGACTATCATGAACGTAAAAGATGGTTATTTACACATTTTTTTTAACGTGATAAATACAACGGCTATCTTAACATTTTCCGGCACCCATGCATATCTCCTTTCACATTGAAATGCAACCATAATTGATGTTGTGATTATTCGTTTAAAGTGATCAATACAGTGTTCTGTTTGCAACCGAACACTGCCCAGCACATTACATTATTAATAACCATTTTTGTATACCCTTGTGTGCCATACATTTTATACTTGAGCCCTGTTTGTGCTTGCCAAAGCCACATTCATGGTAACTCTAATTAATTCAACTCTATCCCAAAAGGTCTCAAAAAATGTATACACATTCAAAATAATTTTAATTTGTACTATCGTACCTTGGGATACAGTCTCCACAATTGCTCCCTGCATGGGCTTTGAACCCACGACTGCGTTTACTGTAACAGCAAATGAGCAGACCGACCAAAACAGAAAGCTTCAAGGAACTCGTACAGCAGCTCACGGTTCAGAAGCAGTCCCCAGAATGCACAGATGAATAAAGAACACAGACCCTAGATCACATTCGCAGGATGCCAGCTAAGACTGGAGGGCCTGCACAGACTTGGGAATCCTGCAGATAGAAAAGATGTTGTCCGGCGGAGCCGTAGGGTTGGTATGGATGGAGACGCCCCCCCCCCCCCCGGGTCCACGCCGAAGTAACTGAGAAAATGTCAGTGGCCGAGGTTTCCACACCTTTCGGTACGAGTTGGGACACTGGCACAAGTGGCAGATGACATTTATTTATTTATTTATTTATTTATTTATTTATTTATTTGGCATACTTATATAGCGCTAATCTGTCCCCCAAAAGGCATCCTGGCGCTTTGACTCAGTAAGTCGAACCATCGATGCGGAGTTAGGCTACTCTAGGAAAACAAATGCAGAGTTAGGCTACTCTAGGGAACAGATGAGTTTTCAGCCCTTTTTTGACGGCTGGGAATTCACCCTGACTTCTTAACGAGAGCGGGAGGGAGTTCCAGAGTTTGGCGGCCGCAAAACTAAACGACCGTCCTCCCATCCTTACTCTCTGCACTCTGGGGACCGACACCAAGTACGCAGTGGAGGAACGCAGGCTCCGAGATGTGGTGTACCAGGAAAAAAGGTTCTGTAACAACACTGGACCCTGTCTATGTAAAGCTCTAAAAACCAGACAGGATGCTTTAAAGAGGATCCGCTGATGAACCGGCAGCCAATGTAAATCCTGTAGTGCCAGAGTAGATGAGGCAGCGCGTGGGCGAGAAAGTGCCAGCTTGGCCGCCATATTCTGAACCCACTGCAGCCTGCCCACCAGAGTTTTAGGCGCCTCCAGAAGTAGTGCGTTACAGTAGTCCAATCTACTTAGGATCAGACCCCGCACTACTGGCCTAGCCTGGGCTGGAAGAAGTGGTAGGACCTTCCGCAGGATCCTAAGTAGCATCATGCATGTGGCCACGGACTTGTTTACGAAAAGATCCAGTTGAAGGTTGGGGCCAAACATGACCCCCAGATTTTGAGCAGACTCTGCAGCCGTCACTGTCCCAGAAAAGGAAGGGGGCCAGAAATTGTCCGGTAGAGCACGCGGTACACGGTCATTAGAGAAGTAGAGTACCTCTGTCTTAGATCCGTTGAACTGGAGGGAGTTGGAACGCAACCAGTTCGATGCAACAGTCAGGCAGCGGTGGAAAGTCTCTAGAGGGACGGCATCTTTGCCCTTCAAGGAGAAGGGTATCGTCGGCGTAATTAAACACCGATATGCCAAAAGATTTTATCAGTTGGATCAAAGGGCGGAGGTACAAGTTGAAAAGTATGGGGCTGATGGCCGAGCCCTGTGGTACCCCCTGCCCGACTTTCCGCACATCCGACTTAAAAGGCGGCAGAGCCACTACCTGCTGTCTGTTGTCAAGATAGGAGACTAACCAATCCCTAGCCAGCCCCGTAACCCCGCTCTCCTCCAGTCTCTTGATGAGGGTGGAGTGGCTGACCGTGTCGAACGCGGCCGACATGTCTAGCAGCACTAAAAAGGCTGCCCGACCAGTGTCGACCCGCGAACGAAGATTGTCTAACACGGCCACCAGCGCTGATTCTGTCCCATGCGCTGGCCAAAACCCAAACTGGGCCACATCCAACCATTCGTTATCCTCAAGAAAACTAGATAGGGAGCGGATGACCAACTTCTCCAGGATTTTAGCCGGAAAAGGGAGCAGGGAAATAGGTCTATAATTTGACAAACAGGTGGGATCAAGAGAGGGTTTTTTCAGGAGGGGAGAGACCACCGCTAGTTTCCAGCTCTCCGGGACAGTCGCGGTAGCAAGCGACTGCTGACAGATGGAATACAGAGGGTGAAAAAGTTCATCCTGAAATGCTTTCCAGATTTTATGTGGAAGAGGGTCTAGCGGAGAGCCAGAGGATACCGTCTGTGCCAGTTTACAAAACTCCTCGAAAGAAGGCAGAGAAAAGCAACTCAACTGAGGATGACTCGGAGGTTCAGCCATGATTCCCCCACTAAGAGGAAGACCATCCCGCCAACGATGGCAAGAGCGAAGAGGTTCCTCCGGAGCTCCCAAACTGAGAATCCGGTAACTCTCCCGAGGTCGACTGGAAGACTCTTCTGGAGCTCCCACACCGAAAGAAGAGTTTCTCGGTGGGGGTCGACTGGAAGACTCATCCGGAGCTCCCGGGCTAGAGGAGGGGCGGCTCAGCTGGGGTCGACTGGAGGTCACTCTGGAGCTCCCAGGCCGAGAAGCAGACAACTCGACTGGGGTCGACTGGAAGGTTCTGCCGGGATTTCCATGGTAGAATGACTAGATAAACAGTCCAAGGTAGTCGACAGAGGTAAAGGCTCCCCCGCAAGTCAACTTAGAATCGTGGAGATCTTATCCTCAAAGGTGGCTGCTAGGGAATCACATAGAACCTGTGAGACTGGAATAGTATTCATGGCGGCAACCGGATGGGAAAGGTCATTCACAATCTTAAATAGGGACTGAGATTTATTGGTTGCCTGGTTTAGCGTTTCCTCCAGATAGACTGCCTTAGCACACTTAATCTGTGCTTTGTATTCCTGTAGTGTCGATCTAAACACCGTTTTTTCCGCTTCTGAATAGTGCCTCCTCCACACCCTCTCTGCCCGCCTGCATCTCAACCTTAGCTGCAGAAGGTCAGGGGTGTACCAGGGCATAGCGCGGTTCTGTCTGTTCCCTGATCGACGCATTGGAGCCGCCGTAACCAGGGAGGCAGAGATCTGCCGACATAAACTGGCATAACTTTCATCAACATTGTTTCCAAGTTTAAAGCCATCCGGAAGAAGGGTGGGCAAGGCCGAAGATCTTAAAAGTCTGGACCAAGGTCTACCTATTTTAATATTGCTCTTCCCTGTATCACCCGGGGCTGCAAGAAGGCAAAGATGCAATAAAACCAGCGCGTGATCCGTCCAGCATTGAGGTATGATGTCATTCACCACTACATGCTGGGCGTCAGCAAACACCAGGTCCAGAGCATGACCTTTCTGATGGGTCGCAGAGCAAACCAGCTACTGCCCCCTACCACGAAATCGCAAGTTTTGCACCACTTGGTGCTGATGTTTAACCTCTTCGGTACTTGCGTCGGCCAATGGGCGACACAAGCACTAGCTCTCTGGTGCGGCGCACGTCCGTTGGACGTTGAAGCCCCGCCCGCTCAGTAATTCTCCCGCATAGCGGGAGAATTCGCGCCACGGTAAAGGGGTTCATTTGTTTTAATGTTTGTAGAGTTATTTTATGTTTCTCGCACTATAGTTTGTAACCGGTCATATTCCACCATATCTATCCGGTACACGACTACAACGTAGTACACTGGAGAACCAGGTAGCAATTCTCAATATTGATGGTTTATGGTGCAAATGTTTAGTCTAAATGTGAGGGGTCTGAACTCGCCAACCAAAAGAGTAGCATTACTGTTCCCAGCTACGGTCAGCCCACTGTGATATATCTGTTCTACACAAGACCCACCTCCTTTAAAAAGATTGGGGTAGGATGTGGTCTAAATGGTTCGATCGACAGTACTGGTTAGCAGGCCCAGGGTAAAAAGTGGGAGTTGCTATATTACTTGCTACACACTTCCAGAGCCAGGTCTTGCAACCCATTCTGAGACTGTAGGTCGTATGCTCCTATTCCTTTTTTTTATTCATAACTGTTCGTAATAATATGCCCCCAACGAACATCAGGAGCACTTTTTGAAGCAAGCAATTGGAACTTTATTGATGACAACGGATGCCAGAAGAGTGATAGGGTTGACTTTAATCATGTACCTGATGCCTAATTGGATAGATCACCCCAAAGGGCTGGATTCACTGGAGACATCCCTCCGCAGGGTACCAGTTGGCTAGCAGACGCAGGGCTGGTAGATGCTTAGAGGAAACTGCACCCCACTACAGTCATACTCTATTTTGATGGCCGCACACAAATCATATGCCAGAATTGATGGGTTAGGCAGTGGTACATGTATTGCCATAGCGGCATGACATAATAAGGAACGTATGGCGAAGCAAGCAGAACTGGAGGTGGCAGTGAGGGATCTGGAGACGACACATAAAACAACAGGTTCACACCACATTAGACGACCACTGACTATTGCCTGCAAACAACTTAATGCCCTTGATATGAATGCAGCCGAACACGCTCTGCTTCGTACATGACAGAATTAATACGCAGGGGGGAACAAAGCTGGGAAAATACTGGCCAATAGGGTGCATGCCCAAACTCACTACCGTTGTATACACAGTTTGATAGGCCACAATCAGACACTTCAAATCTGGGATGAGGATATATCCGCTGAATTTGGCCAATTCTATGCCCATTTATGTGGTAGGGACAAACTACTCTCCGAAGACGGCACTGCATACGTAGTGAAATGCCCATTGACCACCCTCACAAAATACATAGCATCCCCATTAGAAACAAATATAATGGAACTCTAAGTCCTAGAAGTGATCGGGAGATTGAAGCTGGAGAAGGCGCCCAGGCAAGATGGATTAATAGCAGTTTTTTAAAAGCAATATGCTTCTATATTGTCCACCGTACTGGTTTGTCTATAGAACTCCTTCAGCACTTTGAGAGCCCTTACAGAGTCCATGTGCACTACAATTATAATAGTTATACCAAAGCTGGGGAAGGATCCCCAGTCCTGTGCATCATATCATCCTATTTCACTACTTAACGTAGATGCAAAGAATTTTACAGAGATATTGGCCCACAGGCTGGGACAATATCTCCCCGGTCAGGTGGAAACAGATCAGTCAGGATTTGTGTCGGACCGCACGTGTTGGCATAATACATAGCGTCTTTTCCATATGTTACAGAAAACATATAGAGCCCAGACCATGACACTACTCCTGTCAATAGATGCCGAAAAGGCATTCGACGAGTACACTGGTCATTCCTTACGGCGCTGCTAAAAGCATTTGACCCGGGGCCTGCTTCTGGAGCTGGAAATGGGCCAGTTATCAGAAACCGACGGCACTAGTGAGTGTCAACAACTCCCTGTCTTCTCCCTTTCCAATCTCTAGAGGAACGCAGCAGGACTGCCATCTATCGCCACTCCTGTTTGCGTTATATATGGAACCATTGCAGAGCACATTCACAGGCACTCCCTCGTAGAAGGAGTTTGGATGGGATGTTAGTCACATAAGATAGCGTTATTTGCCAATCACGTCTTATTACTTATCACTAACCCCCGACAGTTGCTACTCCCACTATTAGAGGAGCTTGCTGCATTTGGAGAAGTTTCTGGGGTTAAAGTCAAAACACCAAATCCAAAGCTCTAAATGTCACTATTACCCATGACGAACAGGTGCTACTCTCTTCGGAATTCCTCTTCATGTGGGCCACAAGAGGGATCCCTTATTTAGGCATAACTATAATGTCAACCGTAGATAAATCAACATTATACAACTACATCAAACTCCTTTGGGGTGCCAGATTGTTATGCTTATTATCAAAGTGCACAGGCCCAATATGTATATTATTGAATGAGGCCTCATGCGTATACACCGCATGTTGCGGTTGAGGAAGGGGAGGCTTCTCCGGTTCCGCTGCACAGCATGATCACTCATCGGGCACGCGTGACCCCGAGAACCAAAATAAACGCAGTGGACACAACCATAGCCGCCTGGCAGGCGATCGGCGGGAAAACTGCCGATATACGCGCCGGCCATGTACATAGAACACCACGTCAGTGCGTCTACTTGGGGAGGCGGGCTTTCAACCGATGCAGGACATATATCCGGAGGGGTCTATTGTTACACCTGACTCTCTCCATTACATTAGCAATCAATCATTATTGTTCAGATTTGCAATGCACAGCCTTCGACACGCGGCCAAGGTTCACTACCTTACATACCCTTCAGAGCCATCTGCGCTGTTATCTTTGCAGTTTGCTCTCACTGCACCTAATAACAAAAACTTGATCTCCAGATTATATAGGCTGATCAAAGATGAATGCATATATGGACCGGACTGGAGTTTGGAGCGTTGGAATGCTTGCCTATCGGAGCCGATCTTAGAGAAAGACTGGAAATATGTGTGTGAATTGACCGGGACACTTAGTATGAACCAGAACTTGCGCATCATACACTTTAAATATATACACCAGGTGTATTACACCCGGCATGGCTGCATAGCTTTGTTTTCCCATGGGCTGAAGCATGCATTATGCCATCCATGACAGACCATTCAAAATGGAACTACTGGCAGACCGTTGCAGCCTGTGTAGGTTGGTGCATGCACCACTTTCTAAAGATATAGATTTACTATATCTAAGGGTCACTGCACTTAAAACCTATAAGTCACCCCTATAGCAGTCCTTTATAACCCTGAGGGCAGGGTAAAGTTCTAAGTTCCAAGTAAGAGGGTGCCCCTGTATGAGTAGAACACCCATTCAGCCTACGGAGTCCATTCTCCCGGGTTGTCAGTGAAGCAGCCATATACTATGTAGAGGGGCATCAAGTAATCGTGTGATGACATCTCATAAATGGCTGCACCAAATCGTATCCTGTTTGGTATCCAACATGTTGGAATCAAACCCCCACACCGTATACAATGTCAGAGGTATGATTCCAAGCACCGAGAGAGCCCCCTGTCAGGCTCTGTGTTCCTGGTACCAGCCTTCTAGTCCCAGACAGCACAAAATGGTTGCTGCCAACCAGAGACCCATTTCTGCCCTCCTGCTGCTGAGCCAAGCTCGAGCAGGGGTAGGCAGAACAATAGGCATCCTGTCACAAGGAGGTTTGACCACCTCCCAGACAAGATTTTGTGTATTAGTTCTGGGTGGGTGCGCTTGCCAGCGCCTGAAACTCTGCATGAGGGGCACATTTGGTGTCTCTGTTCATAGTACAGTTCAAACCAGTCCCGGGAGCCGTTGGCTCCCGCTCTGGCACAAAACTGGATAAAGGACATGGAAGTAACCTCCCCTCTGTCCGGACCCTCCCCTGGGAGGGTCCCCTAAATCTTCCCAACCTTTTCCTTAGGGTACTTAAGGGCATACCTTGGTGTAGGTCCCTGGATTCGTCGTAGGATAAGATTCCAATCTGAAACCACTACACTTCTACCGTCTGGGCACTTTGGACTTCGATGGACCTCATTTTGTCCTGACTTCATCTTCCTTCCAGTCTGCTGCATCGTCTGTGCATCATACAGGAACCTTCCAAGGCCTGTGAAGCATCCAGGACAACCGAAGTAATATCCCTTCGGGCTCAAAGTAGCCCCAAACTCGAGCAACTCCAGTGACCAAACTCTTCGACCACACCGCATTGTGTGCATCGTGGCCTGCATCTTTTGGTGAGCTGCTTGAGGTACTCTCTTAACTCCAGTCCCACTGGCCTGTGGGTCCACTTGAGGGTCACCTTTGTTTCCTTGGTCTCCTCTGATTGCTCGGGGTGTGCCCTGACTCCCCTGCTTGCGGTGAATCTCTTGGAACAAATATGCACCTTCTTGATTTCCTGCGTGGGTTGCATTTGCCATGGCTTGTTGGTGCTTCCACTGGACACCAACGCCTCAGCACTCGACATCCATCGTGGGACCGCTCGTTCCAACCGCGACTTGCACATGGACTTGTACAGAGCACGCAGTTGTGTTCTCACACTGCGCATGCATTCTGTGGGGTCCCTATCTACTTAACCTCGGGGGTTCTGTGGGTCCCCAGCAATTCTACGTCCTCTCGACATTGTTCAGACTCTGGTCGTGGTTCTTATACCACTTTCTTAGTATATGGTTTGGTCCGCCTCGCTGGCCAACTGTTTCTATTTGCTATTTACTGTAATTTCTTTGCTTAAGTATTGTGTGCTTTGTGTCTAACTCCATGTAGGAGGTACTGTAACGCATTAGAAAGTGTTCTATAATAATTTCATATTTTTATACATCATTTGTGTGGTTCCTTTTCATTTAATCTTTACTATAAGATTACATTCTGGTAAAACAAGCTGCTTTACACTCCTTCAAGACTAAGCCTGAAGGCGGCTCTCCACAGAAGATAGCTTTCTAAGGTTGTCTAAGACCTCGTAAAACACCGTAAGGGTTGTCTGGGCTGGTGCAGTGTACCTACTTACATTAGTGGAAATCATATACCAGGCCATCTTCTCATAGGGCATCAAATGTGTACTTTGTGGTTTGACTGAGGTTTGTATTAATCCTGATCACTGTCTAATACCCCCAGCCTAAATAACCACCACTGTGTATATGGCAGTTAATTTTCATTGTGGTTCCTAAATGTTCGTGGTGTATGTTTATGTAATATCTATAGAACTGAATTGGGACAGTAATGTTGACAAAACTATGCAACAAATTGAATATCATTCCGTATGGGGATTGGTATTTCTCCCTCAAGGAATGTTTGCAAAAAATCAGTACCTCTTCTAAGCACATTACAACCACATCTTTGGTAGAAACTTCAGATTCAATATCCATAGCACCACCAGGCAATAGCATTTTTGTATGCGTAACATGCAAATTCTCCCAGTGTTGAAAACTTTCAGTGACCTGACTTAAAATTTTTTTTAATATGGTACAGTGCAAAGGGTGTTAATCGTACAAAGGCATTCCGGTTCAACATTCAAGCAAAGGCCAGCTTTTACTAGATAAATATGTCACATGAATTACAATACAAATTGATATTGTGCATGAATACAAAACGTTTAATCCAATGCTTGTTCCTTTACATAATGGTAAACAATTTCTTGTCATTTTAGGGGGTCCATTTGATTTAATGTCTCGAAGAATTATTTCAGCAAGTAGCAGTGCCATCGCAGAACGCATCGCCAAAGAACTTCAGATAATACCTCTTGAAAGGGATGATGGGAAAAAGGAAGATTAATTTTGGATGAAGGAGTTTTTCATGGCACCTAGACAGTTATGCTGTAACTTATTGTCTCATTATGCCTACAGTGGACATAGATCTAACACGTATGCTGTGTTTATCTGCACACCTGCACTGAAGTAATATTCTATACTTGTGATGGTTGTCTGAGAAAGGATTTTAACACGTTACGTAATGCACTTAATTTAAGATAAGGAATTTAAACTAGTAGTACTGTAATTCAATCATGGAATGGTTTACATTTATTTAAGACAGTATGCAGTTTAACCCCTTCCATGCTCATAACGAGCTCAGCTCGTCATGAGGCACAGTTGAGCTGTGCTGATGACGAGCTGAGCTCGTCATGACACCAGCAAAATGGCAATTTCCAGCACAAGGGAAAAATAACCACAGCAGCGATGTGGTTAAAAATTATCTCAAATAATGGGAGTATTGGTTAACGTTTAACATGAGACTCTCTAGTCAATGTGCCCTATAAATCGAAGTGAAATAATTAATTTTGGATTTAGCGAAATGAAATACCATAATGTACACATTCAGTTATGTGTTGCCCGAGGCAACTAATCAGAATACAAAAGAATCCTAGTCTCTTGGAAACAAGTGTGATACATATACTAATTTCTGCTCTAACCTGGGGACTTTTTATTTTACATTCGGATTAACGTGATACAGTGATATTTACAGTATTGTCCAGATAATTTGTTGTATAGAATTGTGCAATGCTCAGCTTGATTGTTTTGAAATGGATAATTCAAAAGAATTGTTGGAGCCTTAATATTACATAATGTTCTGCAAATAAGTGGGGGTGTTAAGTTTGCAAGAGAATTTTATTGCATCAGGAGGGAGTCTTGGGGGTGTATGGCGTTCTCCTATTAAATCCTCAGAGGTTTTTAATATCTTCAAAATGGCAGAGGCCTGTTTAATCATGATAGCAAGGTGCAGTTTATAGACTTTGTCTTAATGGAAGGCTGTATTAAGCAGTGCAAATACAATTACATTTTCTTAAATGAAACCAGATTTGTCTCTATATTGCATTTTTATTATTGATGTATGAATCTTGTACTTTGTTTAAATTGTGTCTGGAATCAGAAATGGCTTTTAAAGGGCTGCCTTCTTTCGATCTGTGCCACCTCGCCTCAAATGGTGCAAATTTGAATTACACAATTGAAGCAGTTTTATTTGCATTCTCCCACCAATCAACCCCTCCCATGGTTGTTTGTGACCATAAAACCTTTTATAAGATGAAACCGCAAATATAATACCTTTGGTCTGGGTATAAACATCCTTGCAAGTCCAAATGATGCACACATATATTTATGTAATGGGATAAAGGCATATGAGCTAACCTGTCCTTTGAGGTAATATTTTGGATCCCCCATCTGTACCTATGCTTTCAAATGTGGTCACCACCTGTTACTTTCCAGATTATCCTGAGGCAGAAGATGCAGACACAGAGGATGACATAGGTTATCAAATAGTTTTGCAGCGTGAATCTTTTCTGAATTCACATGCTGTGGATTATTCCACCACCCAGTGGTTGGCTCCGGAATTGCTGTCATTTATTTATTATTATTTTTTTGTGGTTGTGGGCTTTGACAGACCACATACAACACACAATTGAAAGAAGGGTCTAAGGGCAGGTTTACCGACCAACCAGGTATGTGCCCCAAACACAATATTGTGACAACAAATAATACCTGGGGGTCCGAGAAGTGATAGTAAGTCAGACAGAATGGATCACGAAACCAAAACTACGCAATAGCACCAGTGAGAGTTTCATGCAAGCTAGTGACTATAGGCCTAGTAAAGGCTCAAGAGCAAATGGAGAAAATAGTTCCCATCAGAAGCCACACTGTACCGCCCTCTTTCTCATCATTTGGGTTCTCCTTACCCAGGAGACAAAACGGCCGGTCAGATGTTACCGTGACCGATGAAAGTTGCAAGTGGGTTTGTCTGTACAAGAAATGATAGTGGCTACTGAAAAAAGCAGTGTATAGTGATTAGGGTGAAAAGTGAGGGGTAATAATAAAATTAGGTGAATTGGGTAGAGAAACAGAATTTATTAGTATCTCCCAATCCCTAAGATTAAAACGCAGGTGCAAGTGCAGGTTTGAAATAATAACCGCACCAAGTGGTCAACATGTTTCTGCATTACATTGAATAGAGTTTTAAATGCATTCTTCAGGACCTAGTTGGAGTAACACTACTGCTTTATATAAATAAAAATGAAACGATATCACCTGAAAGTCCCAGGTGTACTCAACCGTTCTGTCTGACTTACTACGGCTTTGACAGACCACCACTTGGTGTTCTACTGTAATGTCGAAAGGCTTCCTCCGGGAGCTCTCACCTTAGGTTGCCATCTTTAGATTCTTTTTCTTCCTCCGTTGTGGCTGGATTGTTACGGAAGGAGCTCCTAAGATTTGGAGAGAAGAATCCACGAAAGTTTAAGGAAATAGTTCTACAGGTTAACGATACCTACATTCGACGTTCCGGTTGTCGATTCAAGCAGTCCGGGTACGCTGAGAGGGAAAAACACCAAAACTTTGGGGAACAACCAGAGAAGGTGCATGCAGGGAGCAGCTCTGTGCGCAAATTAATGGACAAGACACCATTCAAGTTGTGCAAAAAATGTCATAAGTACGCGCAGAAAAATCAGCATCCAGTTTGCAAGCTTTGCCTGCTGCTGGGTCTTCAAAGTCAAGAATGCAACACGTGCTCGGTCTTCACCCCGAAGACTTTGAGGGTGAGAGAAAGGCAGAGAAAGGCCAACTACAACATGCAGGGCCAGGGCCTAGACCATTGCTGCAAGACCTGGGCCTCTCCAGCGAAGAAGAGGACAGCGTCGCCGAAGGACCTGAAGTCGATGAGGACACAGACATCCGGGAGTTAGTTGTCGAGAAGAAGACTTCTAAGGAGTTGAGAGATATGTCGACCTCGAAAAAAGTAGGAGGGTCACGAAAAACAGACTCTAGAGCCTCGAAGGGAGCCTCTGCTTCGAAGCACTCAATGACCGCAGAAGCATCCAGAGATAGGCACTCGGTCGGATTCTTGGACAAGGACTCAAGAACGGCCAACACCCTAGAAAAATCTGAAACGGTGAAAGACGAACACGATAAAGACGATTTGATGTTGAAAAAGGAGAAGTCGAAACAGGCTTCGGTAACCGCATCGGCAAGCGTGAAAAGAATGGCCGAAACTCTCGGCGTCGAAACGCACGCAGCAGAAGTAGAAAAAATAAGGAAGCACCTCGAAGCTGAAATGGGGAGCATACTACAGCCCAAGAAAGAATTCTCACGAAAGATTGAAGCAATTCAAGATACCGCCGAAAACTTCAACAGAAGTAGAGTAAGTCGTCGAAGAGTTGCAGCCCCCAATGGCACCTGAACCGCTCGAGGAAGAAAGGGAGAAGGATTCTCCTTTGAGGAAGAGAGGGACGTCGATGAACACAAATATTTGGAGTCAGCGAACTCTGAGACACCAGACCTCCAATGGCAAGATTTCAACACCGAATCACCAGAAGAGGCGATCGATACATATCAAGTGAGGCCATCACCACCAGATGACATTTGGATATACAATCAGGTGATTAAAATGCAGCTGAAACTTACGGAGTTAATTTGGAAGAAGAAGAGAAACCACCATCATGTTTTCTGTTGGAAACTTTAATGCCAACACAGTCAAGAAACCAATTCCTTCCAATGCTGCCAAGTGTATTGGATCAAGGAAAGGAAGCATTTAAGGAGCCCGCAACATGCCAAGCAGTCACACAAAGACCAGAGAAGAAATACAAACATTCTTCTAAAGATCCAATTTACATCAAAGGGTCAGTAACAGCGGATTCTATTATCACTTCCACTGCTAGGAAAAGAGCAAAGGTGGCAACCACTGTTGGACCACCACCAGACAAGGAGAGTAAGAGAATGGACCTAGTGGGAAGAAATATAGAGAGAAGTTTGGCAAACCAGTGGCGCATAGCCAACTCCAATGCATTGCTAAACCGGGATGCATATCCATATTGGGAAGAGGTAGGGGAACTTCTGAAACACCTACCAGAACAGTGCCAAAAGAGAGCTACCCACTTAGTAGAAGGGGGTAAAAATATTGCGAATACATGTTTAAAGTCAGCCCTTGATGCAGCAGAAACATCAAGCAGACAAATGATGATTGGCATCAAAGAAAGAAGGCATGCTTGGCTGAGAATCTCCGGTTTCAAACCAGAAGTCCAAAGCAACATAATTAACTCCCCATTCAATGGAGAACAACTGTTTGGGAGTGTTGTTGATGATAATATAAATCAGTTGAAAGAAGACTCTGAGACAGCAAGGTCTACGGGCGCTCTACAATTCAGAGGCATGCGATAGGGCACTCAGTCAAGAAAAACCACAGGTAGAGGTAGTCACCAACCTACTACCTCACACAAGCATACCAGCAAACATACCAGGGATCAAGCCAAGGTCAGCAACCGGGCCAGCAACAGAACTGGCAGTACCAGCAGGGAAGACAGTCCTTTCGTGGGTGCCTCCAGTGAAGAGGCCAGCCACAAAGAGTTGGTCCACAGACCACAACCAAGTGACTGCATTCCAAAAGGGGCACACGTAACAAAAACATCACCAAGTGTGCACACAGCATTACAACCTTCACAAACACAACGTCCTGTAAGTGAACAGTTGGGTCATCATACAAAACCAGTGGGAGGCAGACTAAAATATTTCCTCCAGGAGTGGAAGGAAATCACTTCGGACAGATGGGTGTTAAACATAATACAGTACGGTTACTGCATAGAGCTAAGCAAACCACCTCCCAACAAAAAAACAAAGAGAAACAAGCATTTGCAATGCAATAGGTCTCGCATTTGCGAGATTTTGAGCTATTGGCATTGTAAATGACAATGCCTTTAGTTTATGTCTTTAAAATACCAATAGGTCAAATGCAATTGCAATTTTGTAACCGTTCGGTGCATTTCTTCCACTTGCAGTACTTTTAGTAAATGCATAACGTACTGAAATTTTTAAAAAAAAGCATTTACAATGCAATAGGCCTCGCAATTACATTCTTTTCAGCTATTCGCATTGAAAATGTTAATGGTTTTTTTTCCCCTTTGTGAAGCACTAATCAAGTAAGGGCGTTGTAAATGACAATGTCTTCTACCCCCTGTTGACCCCCGCATACAGAAATAGATAGAAACCGCGCTACAAACGGGCACACATGCATGCACACGCTTAGAAACAGACGCACCCCATGAGACAGACACACTAATACATAGAGGCACACAGTTGCACCGAAGCACGTGATCCCACACACAGGCACACTGAGTCACAGGCACACTGAAGCTTCGGGTCTGAATGGCTCGTTCAAACCTGGCTGAAGCCTGACTGATTCCCGCCCCTTCCAACCAGGGAGATATAAAGTGAATGAGTGACGGAAGACCTACATAAACAGCTCTTTGCCCCGGCACAGCCTTACGAATCCGCTTGCCTCGAGCAGTAAGGTATATGCGTTGTACAGAAGAGGTGCCTAGAGCAGACAGCAGAGCAGTCATCCTTGACAGGTACATGTCTGTAGCGCCTGAAAGGACTGCCTTCTTAGAGCTCCTCTTCTCAGTCAGAAAAACACATCTCTTTATTGTCCCTGGAGTCACTGGGTCTTTTTAATTGTCTTCACATATCCTAGGCGTCAGATAGGAAAAGACACGGTTTAAAAATGTGATTTGTTGTATTTTGTTTGACTTCAGTGGGCAGGGTAGTGCCTGCAGACTTTCTTATCTTTATGGGGGGAGGGGGGGGCATCAGTTTCTAAATAGCGTGGGTGCTAAGGCCATGCTAATTAGAAACAGATGGCCACCCCTAAAGATAAGGTGCTTAAAGAGACAAGGAAAATAAATTACTTTCCACGAATTTTCATAGTGGGACAAGAAGACGAGTCAAAACGTCTACCTGCAGTTGGCATGCTATTTCCAGTCGACCACGGAAACAGTTAACTCAATAATTCGAATAATGAAATGAAAAATTGTGCATAGAATAAGTTAAAACAGCATCAAGGACAGTCTATGGCTGGGCAATATGTACTAATAATGTAAATAAAAGATACAGAACAGGTAAGAATTAGCATCGGAAAATGAATAAAGGGGGATACAAGAGAACAAATACAGTCATACATATCACAGACTGAGGTGTTGTCAGCTGACTAGGTCAGGAAAGCAAAGCACAACTGAGAAAATCATTGCAGAGAACTCCCACCCCAACAAATGTTTATTAACGTGAACATTTGCACTCATGACGGTCTGTTGTGCTCTCTACACTGAAGCAGACAGGTCTGGGTGTCTTGCTTAGTTAGCTCTGCCTTGCTTGACGGATTGCACCTTTACTACAGGGCAGCCCCGCATCTTTAAAGCCAGTCACCCGATCACTTCCTATCCATCATCTTGCTGACATCTCCATTGCACGTTCTTCACATTTACAAGCCAGGACCTGTAAAACTATGGGCCTGATGTACCAAAGGGGTTTCCCATTCTATGTCTATGGGAAAATGCGTTAGCACACGTGCCCCTATAGAAGCGACCCATTATGTACCATGAAGTAGGTGCAGAGCAAAGAAAGATACATTGGCAGAAAGCACAATTTGTTGTAACCCTTTTTATCGTTTCATTCGAATCCACTCCGCTCTGATCAATTGGTACTTTCTAACCATAGACAGGGTCTTGCAGTACCTTCGATGCACTGCCACTTTCTGGTGCAACTTTACATTACGTTCACTAGATCTGTGCACTGCACCAATCCAATACTGCCAGCACTGTCAACGCTCTCAGTCGTACAGCTGGGACAAACGCGTTCATGAGCGTACATCCTAAACTGCCAGTCACAACTCTTGGACAAACCCCTCTGACATCCTATCCGAGATGTTAAGTTTAAATAAGAAACGTCTCACCAGGCATTGCGGCATCGCTTCCAAAGGGACTCGCGGTGGTGGATAAAAACTGCCTTCGTGCTGTGCTCTGGGCGCCCGTGAGGTTTCAGACTTTCCTTGGGGATCATCAAGACGGGCAAATTTACACCCTTCAAAACAACAGACAGACATCAGTTGGAGGAAGCGTTAGGGAAGTTGCTTGGCAGTGATTCATTGATGAAAGATAACGTAAGTGCTAAAACCCTGGTCCGGAGGCCGCCGCAACTTGCACCACCCAATGCCTCTGCCAGCGCCTCTAAAGACAAACCATCACAACTAGTGACTATCACACTCCTACTTACTACAAGTGACAGTCGGACTATTCCAGGCCCCCAAACCCTTAAGAATGACTTGGGCTGCAGGTATATAAAACAAGCATTGGCGAAAAAGAGCAAATGCGAGAGACATGGAGGGAGAGTGGGAGGGAAAGAGAAGACGGAAGAGCAACAAGCTCTCAGCATTGCGTGGCGGGCGGGGGGGCAGGGGAGCGGGGCACGTCGAGTCGCAACAAAAAAATAAACAAGGGTGAAATACAGCCTAACTGGCGTCGCTCTGGAGCCTATAGTGGAGCCCGTCGGCCTGGATCGCGCCTCGGAAGAGACGCCGGAGGGCAGGAGCGTGACGCCGTGAGCGTGCACGTTGGCGTTCACAGACCTGAGTAGGCTCGGGCCCAGGTTTGGATCGGCTCATGCACAGCTCTGTCTCCCTTGGGAGAGAGCAAGGCGACTATAAGTCTCGTTGGCGGCAGGAAACCCGGGGAGTAGAAAGGCGGTGATTGTAATTGTTGGTGTTGGTATTTTCTGTGCGTTAAGGTAAGAATTGGGGCTTTTCTGGGTGTATGTGGGGAGGCTGTTGTGAAACTATCAGACGCATTAGCTTATCCGTTGTGTACATTTCACCCAGCGCGACGGTTTCGCCTTTAACGTGCACAGCACAACTGGCAGTTATGTCACTTGATATAGGACATCTGCGGCTATCTTCTCTGCCTTTTTACCGCACCTCCAGTGTCTTAATCTCGTGGGGCCTGCCACGGAAGCACAAGATCAGAACGTGGTGCTGCTAACCAAACGCCGCCTGGTTTTGGAGCCCGTGTCTTTATTTAGTAAGGTTACTAGGCTTACTAGAGAAGGAGTTATCTTAGTGCCACGCCTCGTTGTCTTACGAAAGTGGCAAGCACGACTAGAGTTTTTCTGCATGATAATTAAGGTGCTCCAGAAGCAGTGCTAGAAGTGAAAAAAATTCATCTGGACCCCCATAAATTGGTGGCAAGCGGAGAAAGCCTAAAGGGGGTTGTGTCATGAGGGAAATCTGAAAAGCAAAGTTTGACAGTTGGTTTACACTTTTTTTTTTTTTTACTCGGCTGCAAATAAATTGTTAACACGAAGGAACTCTGTTATGGCCACTTAACACTATTCTTTTTGAAGGCATTACTGTGAGCTGATTAGAAAGAAAAAAACAAACCTCCAACACAGGACATTTTGCAACTTGCTTTTATATATTACGCATAATTATACATCTGCCACACTTGCCTCATACCATCATCTCCTGCATATGTTTCCTTTTCTCGCATAATTTAGCCAACCCTGCCAGTTATACTATAAATAAAAAATAAACAGTTCACAGAACTTACCCCAGTAAAACAAGCATCTTCAAATAGGTCGTCTTCAAATAGGTCGTGTCTCCAATGAATGTCGCTGATTCGCCTTCTTTGTAAATGTTCAGTGCTGCACGTTTAAATAGATATCACTAATAGCACTAAGTAAACATGCCACCCTAATTATGCAGCTTTTATGACTCATGAAGGCGTGGCAGTGGTGCCAGTAATACCCTGCTCCCGATCACAACACTGAAAGTGAGCATTAACGTGCACAAGCCGATCTACTGTGGAGCGCGAGCTGATCCACTGTGAAGCGCGTTCACAGACCTGAATCGGCTCGTGCCCATAGTAGAATCGGCTCATGCCCTTGGAGGCACAGACAGCAGCTATAAGACTTGTGGCGGCAGTGCTTCGCACTGCAACACCACGAGACCTAAAAATACTACCACATAAGGAATTATCTCAATTACTGCAGGAAGTGCAGTATTTACTCCATGTACTTCCTAATCCCAAAGGTAGATGGAACACTATGCCCTATATTAGATTTATGGTTCTTAAACAAGTTCGTAAAGATACAAAGGTTCAAAATGACTATGCTGCAGGAGGTGATACCTCAATTGCAACAAGGAGATTATATGGCAACCATGGACTTAAACAAAAGACACAAGAACCTATTAAGATTCATGGTCATCAAAACACACTATCAGTTCAAGGTGCTGGCATTCAAACTCAAATCAGTGCCAAGAGTGTCTGTCAGTTGTCAATTGTGACGCTCTGTTCTGTGTTAGCTACGGACGTGCTCTTGCGGAGGACCTCCCACTTCTCACTGCGCACTACCGACTTCCTGCTTCGACGCCGCTTTCGGCAGCCGCACCCGGGAACCGCTGCAGGGAGTATGGTGTGTGCAGGTGTAGTAATTCGCGGATATCAGCGCGGACGTGGAGCTTTAATCCTCCTTTACCGCCAGTAGAACCGTGGAACAAAAGACACGTGCCGCGAACTGCGTGCCTGGTAACTGGAGGCACGAGCCGTGAACTGCGAGTGGCAGCCTGTCTGCAGTGGACGCCCATGTGGGGATGGAGTTTTATAAAAAATATAAGTGGTAAGAGCTGAACGCAGGCAAACCCACTCAAACATACTCAGGAGTCATTAAGTTAAATATAAGAAGCTGTGAGGGGGGAATTGTAGGCTCTGCAAACCCAGTGGAAAATTTAAATTTGCAGCAAGACCTAGGTGGTGAAGTGGCGGACTGGCTGAGTAATTGGACTGGAGTTAGATCGGAGAAAGGAAAAGCGAGGTTGTAAATGAGAAGTGGTGGAGGTAAGAGTGCGGGCCCACAGAACAGAGGTAAGTGGAAAAGATATTTTCTCCCTTTTCATAAAATAATAATAAGGGGAAATAAATAAAGTGCACAGGGAGCAGGGGCAGCAGTGTACCCAAAGAGCTGTGGGAACCTAAAGAAAGTGAAGGAGAAGATCATCCTAAAATCACGCACTCCGGAAGGAAGGAGTTAAGGGAAGCAAAAGCAATGGCCCTAGGGAAAACGAAACCCCGTAAAGCCCTGAAAAACCTCAAGAAATCAGGAAATAAAAGCCCTGGGATGGAGGACCTGACTGAATTACCGAAAGGATCGAACAATGTAAATGGTGATATGGCGACACGCACCGGAAGTAAAACAGCAGTGATGGGGTCTACCCCCTCACTGTTCTCAATCCCACAGATAGCGTTGATCACTTCCAAGACAGCAGGCGCGAAAGGCGATCAGCAGTATCAAAATCTATTAAGGACTTTTTAGGCAAACAT
This sequence comes from Lissotriton vulgaris, assembly GCF_964263255.1. NCBI lineage: Eukaryota > Metazoa > Chordata > Amphibia > Caudata > Salamandridae > Lissotriton > Lissotriton vulgaris. Next base: position 1,660,351,961 of record NC_141691.1, on the reverse strand, counting down.
TTTAAAGCGAAGGAGGCTTCAGATAAGGAGATTAGTGTGCTAGTGACCCTGCAAACTATAGAGGACTCTGCACCTAGAAAGCGTGGAATCTTTGAACCAGACTAATTTTAATATTGCTGAGATTCCGATGGAACCACGCTTGTCTTCCTCGCCACGGTTATTTCAGTCGCTATTTATCCAGGACATAGAAGTAGAGGAGGTGGAGGAAGAAAGAGCAAACTTAAGTAAATCCTTGTGTGTGGAAGACTCCGCCCAGAGGGAGTTTAGCCCAAATGTGAAAGCAAGATTGGAAAACTCTGATGCTGTCCAAACTGACTAATCATGCCTTCCTCTGCATAGTCTGGAGGTGACTGAGTCCTTCAGTTTATCTATGCTTGAGGTTATGCTGATGCTTTAGAAAACCTTGCAGGGCATTTTAGAGGTCTCAGTCTTAAATAATGAATTTTTAAAAACACAAGGCAACTAGTTTAAGAATATAATTGGGGAGTTTATACAGATTAAAAGCCTAATGCACTCAGTAGTAAGATCAGTAGAAGTTTAGGGGGAAATTAAAGTGGATAGAGGGGACGAAGTGGTAAGGGTGTGCAGACCCAAGGAGGACGAACCAACAGTATGTATATCTCGTTGCCCTATGATTATAAAGAGATATGGGGAAAGGAGGTGTATAAAACAAAATACCCAGTGGCAAAGGAAGGGGAAAAAGGCCCCACCTAAATACCAACCCGCAAAGCAACAGGAGAACGGGAAGGGGGTAACTTCAGAACAAAGGCCAAGTGATAAGGTAGTGATGCCAGAAATAAAAAAGTTAACCTTTGCAAGCCCCCGTAGACCTGAAGAACAGCCTAGGTGGGAAACAGGAAAAAGTACGGTAAAGAGTGCTAAGGATACCCTGAGGAAACATCCCGGGGAAAAGGAGGACGTAGCACTAGAATTGGGGATGGAGACGTCCTTAGGTGCAGGGCCTAGTAACCCAATTCCTGTGAAGGGACGCAGGAATAGAGGTAGAGAAGAAGCAAATAGGCAACGAAGGGAAGAAACGCCAGATGAAAGCTCACAAGATTTGCAGCTAGATAGGCCTGCAAATACCTTACTATTTGTAGAATCAATAGGACAGGGAAAGGGGGGAAAAGAGTTAAGAAATTAAACCCTCTAAATCGTTCCCAGCTCCTCTCTTCTTTTTCAAACTAGTTTAAGATATGTTAGTACAGAAGACCTAAAAGAAGTGGGATTCTTGGTTAACATCAAAGGGGAGGAAATAACAAAGGTTCTACTCCATTCAGTACTAATAAAAGTTGCAGTGGAAAAGGCAGAAGCTGAGATGCTAAGAGAGGGAATTAGAATATTAAAAATGGAGGATGTGCTGATGGATAAACAAGGGAAACCTTTCCTCAGGAACCATGCAGGGTTGGGAGAACGGCAAATAAAAATGATCAGTTTGGGGTTGGGTAGGATGGGAAGCTCTTGAAATCACTATAATTCTTAAAAATCCAGGGTAGGATGATGAAGATGTTCTGGTCGGTAATAGATGTAGAGAATTGGCATATATGGATTGCGAGGAAGATGGGTACTTGAGTAATATTGATTAGGAACTAGGGTCGTCGCGCAGCCTATCCATTTTGTCTTGGAACGTTAATGGATATAAAAGAATATTGTTACAGGAAAGTTGAAAAAATATCCTTAGGAAGACCAATATTGTCTGTTTACAGGAGACCTGGCTGTGCGACGAAACCCCCGTCACTGACGGCTTTACTCATCATTTAAAACCTGCAAGAAAGAACATAGTAGGTAGGCCATCAGGCGGTTAGATGACGTTGGTTTCAATAAGGATAGCGAGAGATATAGAACCCCTTGAACTCAAGTGTAATTGGGCATTAGGTAGAATAGTGCTGACATTAAATAATACCTCAGGTGGTGAAGGTTTAGGTATTATAAATGGGTACATACAGAAAGGAAAAATAAATGAGTATAAAGGGGATCTGGAACGTTTAAAAAAAGACTTGGAGGGTTTATGCGATATATACCCTAGAGATTTGCTCTTGATACCGGGTGACTTTAACCATAGCCTAAATCCCCCAAAAATTGACTTTTGGCAGAGTGATCTGCTAAGAGTATATAACATAGAGTTTGCTTAGTTTCCTAGGTGTGACATCTCAACCCAAGACGTGGTGCTCGGTCAGCTTTTGGGGGCTATGGGCCTTGTCTGTGCTAATGGAAGAAAGGAAGCAGATCGGCCCGCAAAGCCTACCTTTTTAAATAGGGCAGCAAAAGTGCCCCATAGACTATGCATTTATTCAGGCATGGAGCTTCCATTTATTTAAACACTTTGAAATACTCTGGGTAGAGGGCAGCGACCACTACCCACTGCTGATAGAATTACAGGTAAACAGGGCGCCGCAGAGACAAAAAGTGTTACAAGTAGAAGTTGAATACCCAAAGCGACTTACAACCCGGATTAGTGAAGAATATATAAAGAAACTGAGAGCACTCCAGTTAACAGTTGGGTTAGAAAACCTACTACCAGGGGAGGATATATCCTGGTATGAGTATATAATAAGGCAGCTGGTAGAATGCCTCAGGATAAAAATCAAATGGGGCAATCACGAGTTAGTAAGCAAAGCTAAATTATACCCAAATAATAAACCATGGTTTGATGACGATTGCCAAGTAAAGGCCGCTATTAGGCAACATGAAAGATGCCTTAGAGGTAGATGCAATGATGTTTCATCAATTGAACTTAAGAAATTAAGAATAAAATTTAAGGCAATTATTAGAGATAAAAAAAGATCCTATAAGGATAAATTCTGGGTGAATTTATTTGAGGCAATTGAAGAATAAAATGTTAAAGGCTTCTGGAAATTGATACGGGAATGTACGGGGAAAGTTGTAGGGACCCTGCAGTGCTTCGTTTCAGAGGATAAGTGGGTAGTCTATCTTGAGGAAATTTATGGTAAATGGCCAAGGAGGGTGGAAATAATATTGAATAGCTGGCCGGGAGTTAGGGAAGAAGTAAAAGAGCATTTCTCCCCAGGTCATATTAGGAGCATAATAGCTGGGTTAAATTTAACACGAGCTGCCAGTCCAGATAAGTTACCAGCAGTTGTTATAAAAACGAATCCAGACTGATGGGCTGAGTTTTTCTCGAATATGTTCCAGGGGATATTAAATACAGGAATTATGCCAGATATTTGGAAAGGGGCTATTGTTAGACCACTACATAAAAAAGGCGACGTACATTCCTCTAAAAACTATCGCTTGATAAATCTCCTGGACATAGGCGAAAAAGTATTCTCCAAAGTAATCCTAGGTTTGCTAAAGGACTGGGCAGAGGACAATCAGATAGTACCCCCAGAACAGGGTGGGTTTAAAGAAGGACATTCAACGGTGGACCACTGCTTTGCTCTCTGGTCCATCGCGTGGAAGTTGATAGAACAGAGGGGTAACTTATTCTGCTGTTTTGCGAACTTCCGCGCGGCATTCGATCTTGTGGTCAGGGAGCAGCTGTGGTCAACCCTGGTAGGGTACAAGATACATGGTGATTTATTGGCCCTGATCCAGGTGTTACATACTGAAAACTGGGCCCAGATAATCTTGGATGAGGAGGGAGGATTGTCTGGGAGGATCCAGATTGAAAATTGGCTTGAGGCAGGGGTGCGTACTTGCCCCTTTGCTCTTTTCCCTGCTCTTAGCTGACCTACTTTTAAAACTAAGAGAGGTTAAAGGGGCTAGCCCGAAACTGGGAGGTAACCATGTAGCCTGCTTATTATATGCAGATGACCTGGTGATTATGGACCAGACGGAGATAGGTCTCCAGAGAAATTAAACATGTTTAAAGAATACTGCTTAAATAAAAAATTAGTAGTGAACATGGAGAAGACCAACATTTTATGTTTCGGGAGGACCAAAAAAAAGTTCTCCTGGTTACTTGGCACAGAACTGCTCGAGATGGTAACATAATACAGATATCTGGGAATGTGGTTAAGAGTAACCTGAAATGGTATACCAATCCGGAAGCTTTAAAAAGGAGGGCTTCAGCTTCTGTGAAGTGCCTAAAAAGATTTAACAGTGTATATGGAGAAATGTCGGATAGGCCGGGAATAAAAGCCTAACTAGCAATGGTCCCTCCACACTTCCTGTATGGGGCAGAGGTACTTTACTTAAGTGGCAAAACCTGTTGGGATAAAGAGGAGGGAAATATCCTAAAAAGCTTCTTCTCGCTGCCAAGATCATCTATGATACAAGCAGCAAGACTAGAGTTGGGATTTACCTCTTGGGCTATAACAGCCTGCATGGCCCTAATACGTTTTTGGCAGCGCCTAGGGTCAGGGGAGTCCCATAACATTTCCCAGTGATGTAAAGGTGAAATTGCCTTCAGTGAGCTGTCTTGGGCCAAAGAGACAAGAGCCTCATTAAGTGAAGCGTATGGAGTGCTTGAATTAAGGCTAGGTCCGCAGTTAGGACATTTAATAATAGACAAGAAAGAACTTAGGTCACTGGGATTTGATATGCCTCGTATACATGATCGGGAGTACCTCTCGCGAAAAACGTCAGTGTCCCATATGACCTTGGCTTGGGAAAATGACCAACAGTATCCTTATGTAGACAGGTTACCTAGCTACCGTTTAAGGCGTGAGGTGTTAAAAGTGCGAATTGGGATAAACCCCTGTTATGCGAATAGTGGGGTTAAATATTTTATGATAGATAGTAATGGTAAATGCACTTGCACATTAGGTACCCCCTGTAATATTCTACATATTTTACTAGATTGCATGACGATTTTAGATATGCGAAAGAAGATTTTATGTCCGGTCTTCAAAAAATATAGGATTATGAACAGGACGCAAGCTGTTAACCTTTTAGTGGGAATGATGAACTTAGATATAGCCTGTGCTATGGGGAAATATATAAGTAAAGTCAAGGTGTTCCTCAAGTGTTATAGAGTAAATATCGTAAGTTGTCCCCTGAGGATAATACGAGATTGTGCTATTAAAGGATATATCGGAAGGATTTAATGCACATGGATGAACTATTTGATTTTACCAATTATAGGATGATATTTGACTTATATTTTAAAGGAAATGTGTTATTTTATGTGTGATAAATATGTGCTACATTTTCTATGATACTGCCTTGCTTATGCTTTTTAACAGAATGATAAGATGTAAAGTGTATACATTTATGGTTGTAACAAACCAAATAAAGTTTTATTGACTGACTGACTATGCTGCAGGAGGTGATACCTCAATTGCAACAAGGAGATTATATGGCAACCATGGACTTTAAAGACGCTTACTTGCTCAGCCCTATGAACAAAAGACACAAGAACCTATTAAGATCCATGGTCATCAAAACAAGCTATCAGTTCAAGGTGCTGGCATTAAAACTAAAATCAGAGTCCAAGACTGTTCACAAAGTGCCTAGCAGCAGTAGACGCTCACCTAAGAAGACAGGGAATAAATTCATGTTTACCCGTATCTAGACGTCTGGTTGGTAAGAGCAAGCCCATACAGTCTCTGCAAACAGCATATACAACGGTAATACAGACACTTGTTCATCTGGGTTTGTCAATTCATTGGAAAAAATCATCACCAGAGACAAAACAAGTAAAGGTGTTCCTAGGCGCAGAACTAAACGCTGTGTTAGGGAAGGCGTTCCCAAGCAGCAAGAGAACATTAGCCTTACTGAAGGAGACTAATCTTTACAAGAAGGGGCAACATCTTACAGTGAGGACAGTGAGGAAACTACTAGGAATGATGGCATCATGCATTCATTTAATTCCCAACATCCGTCTACCCATGAGACCATTTCAAGAATGGCTCCAACAACAATGGTCTCAGTCAACAGGGAGTTGGGAAGATCTAGTGGTAGTCACGCAAAAAGTTAATCAGGAGATGGCATGGTGGAACAAAGTAAGCATATCACACAACCAACCCCAACAGTGACCATAACAACAGATGCTTCCCAAAGAGGATGAGAAGCGCACATGAACAACCTCAAGGTACGAGAATCGTGGAGACACCAGGATGCAGTGAAACACATCAACCTTTTGGAGTTGAAGACTGTGTTCATAGCCTTGAAAGCATTTCAGAAACAAACCTACAACAAGAAGGTGTTGATCCAAACAGACAACACAACGGTCATGTTTTATATAAACAAACAAGGTGCGACTCAGCCTGTAGCTCTATCAACTCTAGCCCAGCAACTGGGCAATCCCAAAGAACATAGACATAGTAGGAATACACTTACCAGGGAAGGACAATATCGAAGCGGACAAACGCTGCAAAATGAGTAGTTTCTTACCTGTCTGTGTGGTTTTGCAGCTTGAATAATTTTCTGGATTCACTAGCGGACCCACCATCTTCTGCCAGGAAGAACGATGAAGAAAAAAAAAAGAATCCGAAGATGGCGACCAAAGGTGGGAGCTTCCGGAGGAAGCCTGTCCACATCACAGAAGGACACCAAATGGTGGTATTTCGACGCCCACCAAGCACAAAAAACAAGCACAAAAAAAACAGTAATTCCGGACCCAACCACTAGATGGCAGAATAATGCACAGCATGTGAATCAAGAAAATTAATCAAGCTGCAAAACCACACCGACAGGTAAGAAACTACTACTACTTCAGCTTATAAGTAGGGTTTTCTGAAGGCACTGTATTTTTGTACTGGATGGTGTTTTAGAGATGTGAGTGCAGATAGAAAAAATAAAGTTCCTCTCTTTACGATGGTCTGGTTGTTGATAGTACAATAAGGCATGCCAGTAGGAACGGGCTGCGCAAATATGGGTCTCAGGGCCCTAAAAAAACACGCGCAGTTGAGCGGAAAACTCTGGGAAGCGCAGAGTCGACCCAGTTGCTGGTTCTCTATCCCAATTTGTCAATCATCCACCTTCTTGTGTGGAGATTGAGCAGCAACAGTTGACAGCCTTTGATCTTCCGCCCGAAGTCTAGAATGTTATTCCGGCAGCCAGGCATCCCTCCACCAAAACAGTGTCATCCAAGCCTCAATACCTGAACATCTACCCACACACGCTGGTTCTACAAACTAGAGCTTCCTTTCTACCGAAAGTCGTCAATCCATTTTATGTAGGCCAGTCCATCACTTTGCCTACTTTGAATGCTCCGCCACATCCCTCTAAGGAAGGGGAGCGACTTCACCGATTGGACCCAAAGAGAGTGTTGTCATTCTATCTTGACAGCACTAGAGAATTCCGGGTGGGTGACCAACTCTTAGTGGGGTATGTCAAAGTGAAGAAGTAAATGGCTGTGCAAAAATGATCACCTCCCGATAGATCATGCTCGTAAAACACTGAGGGTTTGCATGCTTATTCCACCGGAGCCAAGTCTGCAACCACTGCATTAGCACAGAGCGTCCTGGACTTCTGTAAGGCAGCAACTTGGGCTTCCTTGAACAAGTTAACAAAACACTACTTACTGGACAGTCAGGTTGTTGTGTGGCGTTTTAGGCTCAGAGTGAATTTTCCCGATTCATGCCCTTATATAGGTACAATTCACATTGCCCTTATATAGCCATGGAAATCAAGCCCTTATTTAGGCATAACCCATGCTACCCAAATACAGGCATGGCTACTTCCACCCGTACCAAACGTCACAACGATTTCTTGGAAAACCGGCTTAAGCAATTAGGGAACTTCCCCATGATTCAATATTGATTTCCCCAAGAACTCAGGTACTTTACAATGAACAACTATTCCACAGGGATTTAATGTGACGTTTATATGCCCGACTTTATGTCAAACTATGGCATTCCTAAACACCTTCAAGGTATAAATATACCTTCACTTGCTATGGCAAACTAAGGGGGTTTGGAGCAGTTTGAAAACCTACTTGCCCGACGCAGCTCGCTACAACAAGTGCCGAAGGAAGCCGACTCTCCAGCTGATGCCCTGATCAAGACGCTGCATTTCTCCTTCATTCTAAACAAGGTATGGAGCTGATTAGAACCTAGAGAAACCTTTGGTAGATTCTTGGCAAAAACTAAAATCTGTGCTACACAATACTTACTTCTTCCCGCGTACTAGACTTAGGTTAGGTACATTGGGGTAGGCGTATTTTAGAAGCACCAGTTGAGTATTTTGGCCTGTGTATTAATATATGTATTTTTATATGGCTTAGAAACCATACAATGCTCTTACAGTATCAGGGCTCGACAAATCTTAAAAATCTTACTTGACCTGCAGGTCTAGTGACAAGAATTTTCTTCTCGACCTATCACCAATGCACTCGACCCACAAATTGGTTGCATACACATTTTCTTCAAAACATAGGCAGCGTAGTTGATCTATGACCAGTAAGACATAATCGATTTTTTTTTTTTGCCTCATTACTATTCTCACTGCAATGTTTTGAAAGGTACGAGTACGGCCTCACATAAACACTCTTAGCAGTACTCGGGTACACTACTGTACATTAAACATACTAAAGCGTGGCTCCGGATGAATACTCTTAGCAGTACTCCGGTTCACCTCTGTACTTTAAACATACTAGAGTTCGGCCCCAGCGGCTCAGCATCCTGTAATTCTGGGCAAATCACCTTATCTCCCCTTGCCTAACAAAAGCGAATGTGTCCTTGTGTAACGTAACTGGCGCTCCAATACCTTCGGGTCGAGTAAGCGCTATATAAATCTTTTTAAAAAAACACTCCTACCAGTACTTGGGTACACCGCTGTACCTTAAACATACTAGAGCACGGCCTAGGAAAGGGCAGATCGCACCATGGCTTGGAAAAGAAATAACAGTATGACTGGAACGTTTTTTACGGGGTCTTGCAATTGTATTTTATGTCCCTGCTATCAGACCAGTCATGCTGTGTTAGCACAACTAGAGCCATATAAACATTATTACCCTGCTTGCTCTTGACATGATGTCGTCATTTTCCATCACTCTCTTTTCCACGTCACTGACGTGGGACCTATCTTGTCAAGTGACAGGGAAGCCTCCCAGTGCAATTTCACACCATAGATTGTGATTACAACCTGCCCCTACATCTGTTTCACTTCCTGGTGGGCTCCCCGAGCTGGCATTTCAACTTAATGAGGTCGGCGCCAGCTAAGCATGGGCGAATTTTGCGGATCTCGCGTTCGCGAATTTTGCGGATTTGCGAACTCGCAATCCGCAAAATCCGCGAATTCGCGGATTTTTTTTTGTGTGTTCGCAATTGTTTCTGCCAGTTCGCGAGGATTTGGTACTAGTTCGCAATTGCGAACTTACTTGTCGGCTCGCAACGGTCGCGACTATGTTGTTTCTACGTCTGGTTCATCATCACAGCCTCCCAGCACCCTCTGTTTCACCACTGGCACCCTCTCTTTGACCCATGCCACCCTCTGTTACATCAATGCCACCCTCTGGTTCATCATCACTGTAGAAGATGGGGGGGAAAAGCAAGCCCACCTGCCCTGCTTGAACTGACATGAATTAATTTGGGGTTAGTTTATTAACAACACCTGCCCTGCCCCAACTGACAATAATGAATTAGGGGCTAATTAATGTGTCACTGAAAGAATTTCAAGTTCCAGCCTGGCACCTGCTTGTCTGCTCCTTTAGCTGTAAATCAGGACCTTTGTGGCATACAGTTAAGGTCAGAGCAGGGTCACACAATAGTTGCAAGCAGGCAACCGAATTCTGGAGGGCCCCCTCAGGAAGCACTACAAAGAATCGTTACAAATCATGAGGTTGACCTTTTGCACCTGCTCATTGCTTTTGCTTTTGCTGAAATCGTTTTTCGGTTTTTTTCGCGCTATTCGCGGGGCGCGGCGTCGTGCGAAACCGACCGCGGAAGCCGCCAATTCGTGCGAATGAGCATTTTATTTTTTTGCGGCGTTTTGTTTCGAGAGTTTTTTTGCAGTATTCGCGAGCCGCTTGCAGCGCAACACGCGAATTTACCCCAAGGTCGAGTACGGGCGCGGCCATTTTGTTTGCGTGACGTATTTCCGTTTCCGCCCGCTATGTATAATCTCGCGCAGTAAGCGCATTGCGAGTAGAGGTTCGCACGAGATCGCGCGGGAAATCTAGAGGTTCGCACGAGATCGCGAGGAAAATCTCGCGCGAACTTACTTTCGCGCTCGTGAACGGGCGCCGGCCATCTTGTTTTTCATTCATTTCCTGTGTCTGGGCATGGTGTTTAATCCTCTTGGTATCTTTGCCATCCTTTGCTTGTTTTCAGTTTTTTTTTTTACGATTTTGCTTCTTATCTATCCCTCTCTTTTCCTAGCTGTATATTTTTGTCTTTTCTGCTATTTTTCTTTACTTTTAAACTACTTTTTTAAACTCTTTTCTTTTCTTCTTCCCTATCCTATTCTTTCTTAATTTTCTACTTCTTCCTACCTTACCTGCCCAGACCATGGTCAAGCCAGGCGCCGTGAAGCTGCCCAGGCACTTGAGGGCCGCAGCGGCGGCGGGGAGTAGTTCTGGACCCAGTGCCAGGACAGCATGCGGGAGATTGAGGGGGGAGCAGGTGACGCGACGGGAGATATTCAACCCGGAGGAAGTGGGCGCGCTGGTCTACTTCGTCCAGCGCCGCCTGCCCAGGACCATCGCGGGAGGCGGCAGGATCGCGGCCGGCGGCTACAACATGCGGGAGCGCCGGAAGCGGTGGGAGAAGGTGTGCTGGGCCATATCCTACCTCTACGGGGTCCAGCGCACCTACAGCCAGGTCACCCATCGCTGGACGGACCTCCTGGACCGCGAGCGCGACCTGCTGGACCAGCTCGGCTTGGAGATCCCCGGGCTTGGTGAGTAGTAGTAGCCATTTAATCACTCACTACTATGATGTTTTCTCCTGCTCTGTGTTGTTGTATTGCAAATATTTGTTTTTTACATGGAGCAAGCCAATAATGCCGCTGATGACGATTACATTGTAGTTAAATTATATTTCAAAATCTTCTGTGCATTTCAGTGGCGTTGCTACTATGCTTATTTGTTTTCTATTTCGTGGTCTCATTGGCCTGAGTAACTATTATGTATGAGTGTACTTTACAGAACTGCGTAATGCTAGACACTAGGGGGCAGATTACATTTACAAGCCCCTTGCGCCACGTTTACGTTGCCTTGCGTGACGCAACAGCGGCGTAAACGTGCCGCATCCCTGCGAGGCATTTACAGCATGACGCATCTGGGAAGATGCGTCACGTTATAAAGCCATGGGCCTGCACCACAATGGGTGCGTTCCTAGTACGCAGGGTGGGCGGTCCGGCGGCTGTGCGCCTCGCAAAATTGCCTGCGTGAAATCTACAAGATTTAACGCAGGCACTTCTGCGACGCTGCTACGTCAATTCAATTCCTTATGTCTGCTCGAAGCAGGCTAAAGGACTGACACAGCATGTTAAGTATTGGGTGGCCCTGAGCATTACTGGAGTTGCATTGCGTTGGCGACGTGACTCCAGCGATGCGCCGCTCTTACGTGATGAGATGCGTCACGCAAGTGCCTACCCTTGCGCCAGGGCGCGCCGCATTGTAAATGAGGCGCATCTGCCGTGTCGCAAGGGTAGTTTTGCGTGACGCATTTGATCTGGCGCATCTCTGGAAATGCGCCAGAACGCGTAAGTAAGTATGCCCCTAAGGGGCAGAATTGCAATTACCGTCGCATCCCTGCAAAGTAGCAGGGATGCGCCATTAATTGTGCGGCCCGCTACCACCACCAAACATGGTGCGCCGTATTTGCAATGCGGTGCACCATGGGCCCAAAACGTCACCGAAGCTTTACTGCTGGAGTTGCGTCACAACGATGGCGCAGCTCCAGCAATGCTCTGGGGTACCCTATCTCCCCAATGCTGGGTCAAGCCGTACGTCTGCTTCAAGCAGGTGCAGGGTTTGTGTGACGCATCATTGTCCTAAAGGTGACTGATTGAAATTTTGTAGATTTCCCTCAGCCACTTTTAGGATGTGTTCCAGCGCAGGAATGCCCTCCCTTGCGCCGGAACGCCCCCTGATGGCGCAGGGCTTTATAACGGGATGCATCTCCCAAATGCGTCACGTTGTTATAATATTATACGCCGCACCATGGCGCCCTTTTTTGTTTAGCTGCTGCGTCACAAAAGTCACGCAAGAACGGCGCAAAAGAGCCGCAAGGGGCTTAAATCTGCCCCTTCCTTTGTACCCCTGACAATAAGAAAAATAGTGGCGGTGGATTGATAGTTTGACTATTTCAATGACTGGTAATGTAGCAGGCAACTGTTAGTGTTGTCACTGATCTGACTGAAATCACAATGGAGTTTGTCTGTCACTTTGGGTCTTGCCTGCGGACTGCTGCCTGCCAGTCCTAGGTGAACGTTTCAGTACTTTGTTTAGTGAGTTACGTGACTTTCGAAGTCACAGGTCCGCAAATAAATGAAAACTAACCCTAATCAATATAATTTCGCGGAAATATTTTGTTATTGTTCTTTTGAAATATTTGATTTGGTTGACATTGACAAGCAACAATCATCCATGTTTTCTGTTCTTTCTTTCATGTTGTACGTCAGCTCCCCCCAGGGGCGAGAGGAGGACACAGGAGCAGCAGGCGGCGGATGCTGTTCAACAGGGCCAGGATCGGGCAGGCGAGGGCTCCTCTGCTGGCCCCAGTAAGTTTTCATTTTAGACTAGTACCTATTTTTCCTAGCGTTCCTCATTTGACTTTTTTCAAAATTGTCTTTGCTCTTCTTGTAGACTGTATCTAAATTTTTATCCTGCCTCTACTATGACTCCCTGTGGTATTACTAGATTATTCTTATTAGTCTGTCTGTGTAGCTAACTAAGATTGCACGGTTGGCGAAACTCCCATGATTCTAGTCAGCAATAGCTCTATCAACTTAGTGCAGTCCTCTGGGATTGTCCATAATGTCTTTTGAAGTGTTCTATCTGGACTCATGCTTGCAAAAATTGCAAAACCTTTCGCTCAGTCACTCTAGTCTGGACCAAAATACACAGATTGTATTTAAGTTTAAAAGCTTTATTAAAAGTAAACACATTTATTAAAATGAAGTCATAATAAAACTAAACGTTTAACTGATAATGGAAAAGTGGTTAGTGCTGACGATTAATTGAAGACATTTCTTGTGGTCGAGCCGAGCTCTCACCTGGTTTCAACTTGATCTTGTTGTTAGAAGTCCATCTTCTGTCTGTGTGGAGAAAAATGGTGCGTGTTAAAAAAACAGCCTTCATCAGTTGTGCCAAAAAGTGCAGCAAGACAACCTTCCCTGGAAAAAGGGACATTTTTTTTAACTTTAACGTAGACAGTCACAAATTACATTGTTTTCACATGTCTTCATTCCTAGACCAAAGACTAGTGAGTGCTTTATTCTAACATTCTTAAATGTACTTTGTAGGTGGAACATCTGGTGGCGGGGCCAGTGTGGAGGTGGTGGTGCTCGACACGGAGGCGGAGGGCGATTCTTCAGGGGAGGAGGCGGCGGCTGTGAGAGTTGAGACGGTGGTGGTGGCGGCCAGAGGTAAGCTCTTATATATTCCTTACTTATTGAGATTGAAGACTAGCTGGGAAGGCAAGAATATGAGATGCATGGCTGGGTGAATGATGAAGCAATGATGGGTGGAAGGACAACAGCCTGGGTGGGTGACACAGAAACTGTATGTGTCCATATACCTGGATCATGCTACCATCTGACTCTTAGATAGCATATGTGTATCTAGAGCAGGGGTACTCATAGTACGGCCCGCGGGCCGGTGGTGGCCCGGCAAGCCTTCCTTGGCGGTGCGCAGACCTTGCAGACAATCACTGCTCCCCCGGCCCCCACAGAGCAGAGGCTTTTTTGTATTTCACCTGTTAGCGCCCCTGCATCTCCACTCTGACAATCACTGCTCCCCCGGCCCCCTCAGAGCAGAGTGGAGATGCAAGGCCACAAAGAGGTGAAATAGAACAAAGCCTCTGTGGGGCCGGGCAAGCAGTGATTGTCAGGGTGGAGAAGCAGGGGCGCTACAACAAACAAAGCCTCAATAATATGTTAATGGTCTTTTAAAGACCTGTTAAGTACTTTGGTGTTGTTGTCTGTGTGTGCGCGTTGAGGAAGCGGTCTCAACCCGGGCTGAAGGCTGACACAGATAGACACACACACAGTGAGATGACAGAGGGGGAGGTAGAGGGAGGGCAGGAGGGAGAGAGAGATGGAGAGGGAGGGCAGGAGGGAGAGCAGGAGGGAGAGAGATGTATGTAAATGCTGGGTCTGGTGGCTCAGTGGGTGAGGGCATCTGCTGCAGGGACCTGTGTGCAACCTCATGGTCACAAGTTATCGTTTTGCTTTAGCCCCGCCCCCTCTGACTCCGCCCCCACCAGTGCGGCCCTCGGCCCCAAACTACACTGTAAATGTAGCCCCTGAGAGAAAGTTTGTGAGTACCCATGATCTAGAGAGAGTAGACGGTCAGTGGATGAACTAAGTGTAACTTTGAAGAGCATGTAACACTGCACCCGCACGTCTGTTCCAGTGTAGGAAAGGCAAGGAAAAGAACTTTTAATTTTGTCCAAATACTACCATCAATAGTAGCAGTAGTTTGTATTGCAAGCACTGCATAGATCCGGTTATTACGGTGGCCACTCCCTACCTCTCTTAATAAGTTTAGTAGTACTCAGTCATTCATGTGTGGATGTATCACTGGTCACTCAATAAAAAGCAAAGCACCTAAAGTCATCCCATATATAAGCAAAAACATCCCATGTGAAGTGATAGATAATCAGATTATTTATCTTCTTCAATTTTCCATTTCTAGTACTCATTTCCACTGTAGGGTGAAAGTTAAATTAATTAAGCAGTAGCCCTTGAGTTGTAACAGAGTATTCTCAGTGCCACCCGTAATAGAAAAGTAAGAGCTTCACCACCTGCATGTACTGGACGGGTACAGTAACGCAACGCAAGTCTAGGTCACTCCTCATGGCGTGCGTCTCTTTTTCTCGGGTGCAAGTTTACTGCGCTGGCATTATGCCGGCTTGCAGAAGATAACGTACCAATTTTCCAAAACAAGAGACAAGAAGAAGAATAAGACTGGTGTACTTTCATAGTCGACTCCAATGGAAGTCCATAGTGCTCGTAGAATTTGTTCCTTAAACTCCCACTAATGTTAGAGCAAGGATGAAGAAGTGTGAGGTTAGATAGATACTGGCCTCAATAGTTATGTAATGCGTTTGCAAGTTGCTAGTTGTAGTGCAACACAAATTTCTGCTGAATGATTGAGTTAATCTTAAGGAGCATTGGTTACAGACTATGTCTTTCTTTCTTCATATAGGTTCTCCTTCCAAACGAACAAGGAGGAAGGAGCTGGCTAGAGCGGCCCGGCAACGGAGGATCGATGCCACTGTGGCCGAATATCGGCGGCTGGTGGCCCTGGAGGACGAAGAAAGTGTGCAGTCGACCACAACAACTACGTCGTCTGCATCGGCCTCCGTTCCCCCACGGGCTGCCAGTGCCACCCAGCACAGTGGTCCACCCAGACTGAGCCGGGCTGCCAAAGCCAAACGCCACCGCCGAGTAGCAAGGACAACAGCTACAGCTTCCTCTCACAGCCGTTGCACCTACAAGGCATTGAAGGCACGCCTGCGCCGCAGTACCCTGATGGTGTCCCGCCTCCAGCAGGAGCTCCACCACTTTTCCAACCAGTTGGAGGGGCTCCGCGTAGAGCACGCCTTGCTCCGCCAGGAGCATGATGCCCTGGCCCAAAAAGTTGACAGCATCCGCCCATAGTGTCCCTTGCCCCTTTTTTAGAGACTTTTGGGGGGTGGGAATTGGGAGTTGGGTTTTTGGGGACTTTTGAAGGACAATCGTTGGGGTTAGGGAGGGTCTTGCGGGAGATTATTTTGTTAGGGATATAAATATACTTTTTCAAACTTTATCTGAGCATACCCGTTTCTTACTGCTTGCCTGGTGGGTGGGGGTTTAACGTTGACTTTGTTTTCCTGAAAGTTTAGTTCCATTTTCTTCCTTTAAGTGTAAATGCCCAAATGTTTTCAACACTAAGTGCCTCTCACAGACGAAGTGAATCCAAGAGTCCTAGGACTTTAGTAGTACTACCTTCAGTCTCTCGTCTCTCGTACTAATACTCCATTATACCCCCAAACCACCAAACGCTTATCTTACCTGTAATTTGTGTTTGAAAGTAGGGCTAGACCCAGGGCTGGCTCCACGGGAAACAGGGAATATGGTTGGCAATCTTGGTCGGATAAAATTTCCTCATAGCGGTGGTACTAGTGGTGTGACACAGTGGCAGTTGCATGCCTATGAAAAAAAAGAAAATGAAATCTGGTTTGTCCTCCTGAGCAATTCAACGGTACAACTGAGAATATAGCAGGTGACAGAAGTACAGTAGAACAGTGCCACATTGTAGCCTAACAAATGGTAAAGTATAACTACTAATTCGGTTGAAGTTCTTTCACATTAGCAATGGTTCTTTGTCAAGCAGAGTAAGAATATATCCTCGGATTTCTTCACCAGCCTGTTGCTTGCTATCACCTTATCCTCCCCAGCAAGTGTGTGGATTTATTGCTGTCATTTAGTCACACATCAATCAAAACCACACAGCCCGGGGGAAGAGGGTTAGGGTTTGAAAAATGGATGGGTACGGGGGTTTTTGGGAAAGGTTTTGGGAGACAAGAAAAAATAGCACAGCATAGACAAACAATTGTGAACATAAACAAATCTTTGGGTACAAACCTATCCATCAATCTTTGAAAGTGCATGCACTACTGCATACATGTCAGTGAAAAGTAAGTAGTACATTCGACAACTGTGGAAGAAAGAATGCGACAGTACAGGGCCTGTGTGGAATTATTGATAATGATATTCAACATAAGGTCTCTGTACTTAGCCAGATACCCGAGAGCCTTGCTGGTCACTATAAATCCATTCACAACAACACTCAGTGGGGTTGGTCTGGAAGGTATAGTAGATAGAAAAGGAGAAATTGCTTGTTTTCTAGGTGTCCCCTCACTCACCAGGGTTGCCCCTTGGTGACATGCTTCATCATTGGGGCCATCCCAGTCCTCTACGGCCTGGGGCGTGCTGCGACTTGCGAATTACGTAGGAGCACTTACAAATGACTATGTGTGGTGCAGATGTGATAGTGGAGTGGACTAAGTGATGTGTTAAGGGATCAATTTAGAAGCAGAGAGAGATCCAAGAAATGCAGTCACAGTCAGAGAAAAAGGCAAGGGATACTGTATCTATGTGGTTGTAGTGGTCCTGTTGGAAGTGGTAAGTAAGTTGCCTGCAGGAAAAAAATCCTCCTTTTAGCGGCACTCCTCCATTGCAGCCGACGCTTCGTCCATCGATGTTGGTCACCAGAAGACACCCTGTAAAAAAAAGCACAGCATAGACAAACAATGGAACATAAACAATTCTTTGGGTACAAACCTATCCATCAATCTTTGAAAGTGCATGCACTACTGCATGCATGTCAGTGAAAAGTAAGTAGTACATTCGACAACTGTGGAAGAAAGAATGCGACAGTACAGGGCCTGTGTGGAATTATTGATAACGATATTCAACATAAGGTCTCTGTACTTAGACAGATACCCGAGAGCCTTGCTGGTCACTATAAATCCATTCACAACAACACTCAGTGGGGTTGGTCTGGAAGGTATAGTAGATAGAAAAGGAGAAATTGCTTGTTTTCTAGGTGTCCCCTCACTCACCAGGGTTGCCCCTTGGTGACATGCTTCATCATTGGGGCCATCCCAGTCCTCTACGGCCTGGGGCGTGCTGCGACTTGCGAATTACGTAGGAGCACTTACAAATGACTATGTGTGGTGCAGATGTGATAGTGGAGTGGACTAAGTGATGTGTTAAGGGATCAATTTAGAAGCAGAGAGAGATCCAAGAAATGCAGTCACAGTCAGAGAAAAAGGCAAGGGATACTGTATCTATGTGGTTGTAGTGGTCCTGTTGGAAGTGGTAAGTAAGTTGCCTGCAGAAAAAAAATCCTCCTATTAGCGGCACTCCTCCATTGCAGCCGACGCTTCGTCCATCGATGTTGGTCACCAGAAGACACCCTGTCCACTGCCTGCCTGATGCTGAATTGTGGCTCGCTACTGTGAAGCCTGACTCCATCCTTTTTTCCCCATTGCAGAGAGTGAAACCCGGCCTGTAATTATTCAACGAAAAACAGGAAGTGATATAATATTACAACACCACTGATAAATAAATATAAGGTATGTAGGCTGTGGAGTGCAAAAAGTCACAATTTGATTTTCCTAGTAGACAGTACAATATTTTTGAAAGTGCGTACTCTGAGTCACCTTTTGAAGGATAAATAAGTATGGGCAAATTAATGTAGCGGATCTTGCCCCTCAAGCTAGGTGTACTGTAAACTGTGTTTTAGAACAAAATTAGATCTTCCTAGCAGTGCTCCCAACCAGACCCTTACTAAAGCCAGTCGCAAAAATGTAGAAGACCCCCAATCAAATCTCAAAAAACGAGGCCTAGCAGAAAACTGGTGACAAAACTTACTTTGAAAGTAAAAGTAGGCCGAAGTACCCCCTTCCTAATTACCCATTACCCACCGTGGATTGCATTGAAACCACTTGCAAGCAACCAAGCAAAAGTAGCCATAGCCAGCATCGCTCCAAGACTCGAAATCCCCCCCACTCAAACACATGCAATAGAAATACTGCTAACCCTAACGAACCCTAAGTTAAGAATAGTGGCAAAGGCTTTCTTTAACTATGCCAAATCCCCCCTTTCCCACCTTGGATTTTCTTCAAATGACTTGCAACCAAAATTACACATTCTCACGAGTGCTCTAAGACCCCAGAACTCAGTTGGAATAATCTAGAACACCCCGAAACACATGCAATCCTGCTGCTAGGGCTAACCCTAACGAACCCTAAGTTACAAAAAGTGCCAAAAGGCTTTTCCGCGAGGATTTTGTCCCAACCACTTCTACCCGGTATTAGACCTTCCCAGGAATGCCCCAAGACCCGCCAACCCACCCGCCAAGAAGCATAACACCCCCAAACAGGCCAAAAGCAAAATCTCATACTTGCAATATTTCTCGGCCTTCGGTCCAAACGCGCTGCGTAGCTAGGCCATAAGTCGGGGTTGGCACGACGGATTTCCTGAAAAGCAAATGCAATCAAGATTAGAGTGTCCCAGCAGTGCTCCCAGACCACGAAACTCACCCACAAACACCAGGAAGCCCCCCAAACAGGCCCCCGAAAACCCTACATAGAGCAAAATGTCAGAAATAGCCCAAAATAAAATCGGCCTGGATTTTGTCCCAACCACTTCTACCCGGTATTAGACCTTCCCAGGAATGCCCCAAGACCCGCCAACCCACCCGCCAAGAAGCATAACACCCCCAAACAGGCCAAAAGCAAAATCTCATACTTGCAATATTTCTGGGCCTTCGGTCCAAACGCGCTGCGTAGCTAGGCCATAAGTCGGGGTTGGCACAACGGATTTCCTGAAAAGCAAATGCAATCAAGATTAGAGTGTCCCAGCAGTGCTCCCAGACCACGAAACTCACCCACAAACACCAGGAAGCCCCCCAAACAGGCCCCCGAAAACGCTACATAGAGCAAAATGTCAGAAATAGCCAAAAAAAAATCGGCCTGGATTTTGTCCCAACCACTTCTACCCGGTATTAGACCTTCCCAGGAATGCCCCAAGACCCGCCAACCCACCCGCCAAGAAGCATAACACCCCCAAACAGGCCAAAAGCAAAATCTCATACTTGCAATATTTCTGGGCCTTCGGTCCAAACGCACTGCGTAGCTAGGCCATAAGTCGGGGTTGCCACGACGGATTTCCTGAAAAGCAAATGCAATCAAGATTAGAGTGTCCCAGCAGTGCTCCCAGACCACGAAACTCACCCACAAACACCAGGAAGCCCCCCAAACAGGCCCCCGAAAACGCTACATAGAGCAAAATGTCAGAAATAGCCCAAAAAAAAATCGGCCTGGATTTTGTCCCAACCACTTCTACCCGGTATTAGACCTTCCCAGGAATGCCACAAGACCCGCCAACCCACCCGCCAAGAAGCATAACACCCCCAAACAGGCCAAAAGCAAAATCTCATACTTGCAATATTTCTGGGCCTTCGGTCCAAACGCGCTGCGTAGCTAGGCCATAAGTCGGGGTTGGCACAACGGATTTCCTGAAAAGCAAATGCAATCAAGATTAGAGTGTCCCAGCAATGCTCCCAGACCACGAAACTCACCCACAAACAGACGGAACCCCCCCCCTAGGAGCACCTCAAAGGCAAGCAAGTCATCAAAAACACAAAAAATTTTCCGCCTGGGATTTGGTCCAAAACACTTTTATCTGGTATTAGAGCTTCCCAGCAATGGCCCCAGAGCCGTCAACCCAGGAGAAAACGAGTAGAAGACCCCCAAACAGCCAAAGAGCAAAAGTACAAAAATGGGGACTTAGTCAATTTTTCACAAATTTCCCAAATCACTCCGCACGCGCTCTGCAGCTAGGCCCTAACTCCCCTCTGCCACCATGGATTTGCTTCAAACCTCTTGCAAAGTAAAGTATATATAGCCAGCAGAGCTCCCAGACCACGAAACTCACCCACAAACAACAGGAAGCCCCCCAAACAGGCCCCCGAAAACGCTACATAGAGCAAAATGTCAGAAATAGCCCAAAACAAAAATCGGCCTGGATTTTGTCCCAACCACTTCTACCCGGTATTAGACCTTCCCAGGAATGCCCCAAGACCCGCCAACCCACCCGCCAAGAAGCATAACACCCCCAAACAGGCCAAAAGCAAAATCTCATACTTGCAATATTTCTGGGCCTTCGGTCCAAACGCACTGCGTAGCTAGGCCATAAGTCGGGGTTGCCACTACGGATTTCCTGAAAAGCAAATGCAATCAAGATTAGAGTGTCCCAGCAGTGCTCCCAGACCACGAAACTCACCCACAAACACCAGGAAGCCCCCCAAACAGGCCCCCGAAAACGCTACATAGAGCAAAATGTCAGAAATAGCCAAAAAAAAATCGGCCTGGATTTTGTCCCAACCACTTCTACCCGGTATTAGACCTTCCCAGGAATGCCCCAAGACCTGCCAACCCACCCGCCAAGAAGCATAACACCCCCAAACAGGCCAAAAGCAAAATCTCATACTTGCAATATTTCTGGGCCTTCGGTCCAAACGCGCTGCGTAGCTAGGCCATAAGTCGGGGTTGGCACGACGGATTTCCTGAAAAGCAAATGCAATCAAGATTAGAGTGTCCCAGCAATGCTCCCAGACCACGAAACTCACCCACAAACAGACGGAACCCCCCCTAAGAGCACCTCAAAGGCAAGCAAGTCATCAAAAACACAAAAAATGTTCCGCCTCGGATTTGGTCCAAACCACTTTTAGTGCTTCCCAGCAATGGCCCCAGACCCGTCAACTCACCTGCAAAGAGGTAGAACAACACCCCCACAAGTGCTGAGTCTTTCTTCATTGGGCGTAAACCAGCCCTCTGCTTTGATGGAAATAGGAGTCTGGAGGAGGAGGATAGAGGAGCATGTTCTTCTGAACTTGTGAACCTGAGGAATGCAGACTGCGGCACCTTCAAATCAATTAGCAAACAAGTGAAGACAGTTCTGCTGATGGGCTTGTTTTTGTGATTATCTGATTAAAGTTTGAATTATATTAACTGTGCACAACAAAGAAAGACAGACACACAGGAATAAAAGTGAATAAGGATGAAAAAGAAAGTTATTGATTCGTTGTCTCATTTTCAGGGCTCGGTATCACGGTCCAGGAATAAGAATAAGGCTTCGTCATCATACTCTGCGAATTCAGGCAGGGTGAGCTCAGTGTCACCTGACAGAGTAGAAATTCCCTCATCTATGTTGCTGGCCACCTCCTCTTCATCCGGCACGCTCTCTCGTACTCTGAAATCTGGTGGTATGAGGTGCTGATTCATCTTGATCATTGTTAACCTCTCCACATTTTTGGGCGAGAGGCGGCTCCGTTTGGGAGTTACAATCCCACCAGCCGCACTGAAAACCCGTTCAGAAGACACGCTTGCGAGTGGGCAAGACAAGTAGTTTAAAGCCAGGTTGGTGAGCTGTGGCCACAATTCTTTTTTCCCATGCCAATACGCCAATGGGTCAGAATTAACATAGACCTCTGTTGAGTCATTCAGATAGTCCTTCACCATCGACTCAAGGTCCTCATCCAAGGTTCCTCCACTTTGCTTAGCTCTTGCTGTGCCTCTGACCTTTTGAGAACCAAACCCACGCAGAGCTAGCCAATCCTCTTCAGCCTCCAATGTTTCTGTTGTCTTTCGTGCAGATGATCCGGTTGCCGGTGTCTTTAACGGCTGAGAGGTCACTTGTGCCACAGCCACAGGTGCAGAAGTGGATTGTTTTGACTGGGGATGGCCTGCTGATGTACTGCCATTTCCTTCAATTTCCAGCCGTTCTGTTTCAAACCTCTTGGCTGACAAGGCTAGCCAACGTTTGTACTTTGAAACATGTTCATCATCAAAAGGAAAGAATGCTTGGCCTGCCAGCGCCTTTTTGTAGCGTGGATCCAGAATAGTAGCACAAATGTAATGCTGTTCTGAGTGGATCTTTTTAAGACGTTCATCACCTTGTAGGAGCTCTAATAATTGCTCAGCCAGAAGCAAAGAGTCTTGGTTTTTGTCATCTTTTCCAAACACAGAACACACCTCCTTCAGTTGGTCCTCCAGCATGTACAACAATGGGATAGCTTTTCCCAAATTAGAGTCCTCCTTGCTGACTGCACGCGTGAAGAACTCAAAAGGACGAAGCATGCGTGTCAGGCTTTCAACTATGTTCCATTGCGGCCCACCCATCCTCAGCTCCTCTGTACCCTCTTTAAGGAAATATTGATCGAGTTCCGTATACTGCTCATACAGACGCTCAAGCATGTAGAAGGTTGAGTTCCAACGTGTTACCACCTCCTGGATGAGTGCTTTCACTGGCATTTGACGTTGATATAGCAGGCTCCTCAGCTGCTTCCGGGCCTTAAAAGAATGCCTGAAATGCTTGCACATTTTTCGGCAGGTCTCCAATACACTGTACGCTGCACTGCCTTTATTACCCAAGAATTTTTGGACAACCAGGTTTATACAGTGCGCCAAACACGGCACTCTGAAATAGTAACCGTCCCTCATGGCCTTAACTATATTGGCGCCATTGTCCGTGGAAACATAACCAAACTTGCGTTTTAGTGGGGACAGCCAGTTAAGGACCTTTGTGTTAAAGACATCCAAAATGTTTTCTGCTGTGTGACGTTTCTCCAAACCAAACATGGCTAGTGTTGCATGTTTCCGAGCACCTTTAAAAACAATGTTCGTGTCAACACCTGTGTTTAGCTTTGCTTTAGCCCCTGAAAAAGAGACCCAGTGTGCAGTGATGCACATGTAATCAGCGCCTGCGCCACTGGTCCACATGTCTGTTGTCAGATGTATAGTGTGAACAGCACTCTTCTGCAAAGCTGCCCCAATCACCTTCAGAACATCTTCATGTAGTGCTGGAACCGCAACTCGGGCAAAATAGAACCGGCTAGGAACCTTCCATTTAGGGCAGAGCGCTGTCACTAATTCTAGAAAACCAACCCCTTCTACAAAAGAAAAAGGGAGAAGGTCCAGAGCTAGCATTTTAGCCAGCTTAGTGTTATACAGACGGGTCATTGGGTGTTTGCGTTCATATTGCGCTTCTGTAAACAACATCTTTTTAATGTTGCCCTGGACCAAGGATTTACGGGATGATGATCTCTTCGACCCAGTTACGCTCGCTGATGAACTTTTCCGCATTGATGTCTCACTCTCTCCCACACTCTTAGTGTGGCTCCCATGGGGTGTGCTGCTGACAGGGGAACTGGGTGTAAGTGAAGTGTTTGAATCATCTTCTTCCTCCTCGTCATCATCAGATGAACAATCAACGTTTTCATTACGTGCAATTCTGCCTTGCATAAACGCCTCTAGGTGCGGAAGCCATTGGACAGGGTGCGCTCTCTTAAGATGACCTCTCTGGCCTCCGGTACCATAGTTAGAACCAAGCTTACCACGACCAACTCGAACCTTACAAAGGCTACAAATGGCTACGTTTTCCATTTTTGGGCAAACACTAAAGAAGTCCCAAACTGGAGACTTGAAATATCTTTGGGGGCCGGAGGAGGCGGCGATACTGGTGGTGGTGGTCCTGCTGCTAATGCCAGATGAAGTGGAGGATGTGGATTGCCGAACTTCAGTACGTTTTGCACTTTCACCACCACAAATTGAGGTCGAGGACGAGGTGGGTACCTTCTTGCGAGGAAGAAATATGGAAGCGGTAGGTTTTGGTGTACTACTTAACTCCAAATCTAATGATTCCATTTCCATTGCCTCCTCGCCGACATCATCATCACGCTCAGCAGCTTCTCGGGATAGGGTCAAAATGTCTCTTTGCTGCATGCCCGGTGGGGCTGCAGTGACCTTTGTGATGACTGGCTCGTCGTCATCGTGAGAGGCTTCATCACCAGCAGTATCTGTCACTTCTTGTTGAGCCTCATCACACTCCATAGGTTTGAGTTTTTGGACGACCTTCCTTTTACGCTTAGGTACTGGTGTCAGATCATGGTGTGCCTCACTGTCAGACCGCAGTTGTGGTTCCCAAGCTGGATCTGTATCATCAGAAGGAGGTGGGCTTGAAGAAGATGTAGACACCCCCCTTGATCTTTTCCTTGCTAGGGATGTGGAAGACAATGAATGATCATCAGGAGGAGTGGCTTCCAATGATACCTCGGCTTCATTGTCGATTTCCTGATGTGCCCCTACTTCGGGAGGAACAACTATTGTGGGCACTTGTGAACCTCCATTCACCTTTGCTTGCGCATCTCCTTTTGCTGCCTCTCCTTCCACATGTACTTGGGCGTGTACTTGCACATGGTGTTGTTGTTGCGGCTGTGGTTGTTCAACACTTGTCAGATGAGTTACAACAACCTGTGTTGATTCAGGGACATTGCTGCTACTTTCTTGCGATGAGCCAACATCACTGGTCGATGGTGATTGGAGAAGTACACTGACTGCCTCTGAAGCACTCAAGGGCTTTGACTTAAGTTGGCGTGGTGGTGGAGGCACTGAACCCAATGGAGCAGGGGTGCTGCTCCCAGCTTGGTCCCCAGCAGATCCTGCTGCTGCAGGCGTACTTTTTTTTTTTCTCCCAAAAAACGTGGCGGGTGGCACACCAGCCTCCTTGGTAACTTGCTTCTTCTGCTCCTTACTAGCAACTTTCTTGCTAGAGGAGCTACGGAGAACTTTCTTTGGGTAGGAAACTGGAAAACGTCCCACAGGTTTACCGCAAGATGGGTAGGAAATGGAGTAGTAGACTGAAATGCGTTTTTGCAATACCTAGCAATACCAGTAATATACTTCTATTAGTTGTCAGGACATAGAATACAAAATATACGCTCAAACTTATACTTATTATACCACCAGAAATTGTAAATGTAATTGCATTCATGCACACAAACCATCAAATGTAGAAAAACAAATCGGAGAATAATGTTTTAGAAAAATATATATATATTTGTCAAATTATTCGCAAAAGGTACATTATCAAACACAATTATAACAAATCATTAAAAAACATACATATTGCATGTTGTTACATTTATTAAAAAATTTTTACAAAAAGAAGAAACAGCACATAAGCATTCAGGTTAAAAAGTTCAAAAGAACAGGGGTCGACGCGGCGTTTCGGTTACAGTGAGATAGACAACCTTCTTCAGGACCAAGTTCTAGAAGGAAACATACAATTACTAATCATATCAAACCCAAACATTTTTTACAGAATCATTTTCTAAAACAACACATTTTCTTCCGCTATAACATTTGACAACAGGTGCTGTTGTTGTACATAACGATTGCTAAGAAAGGTGGTTTAGTAAGGTATTGCTAAAGTGCATAGCGCATTTGTACTATTACCATTTCGTGGGTCACTATGTTAATTATCATAGTGATATAGGAAATCACTTATGTGGGTCGGATTGCCCACTCTAAAATTACTATGCATAGGTGGTATTAATGGGAGTGTCTAAGTACTTATATAGGACACTTATTGGTGGGTTGCCGTTATGCAAAGCGATAGATTTTGAGATTGTTCTACCCACATCAGAAATTACCTTAATAGTTTAAGTAGCCTCACAATAAATCCAGGAGGGCACTTTGGCGGTTGTAAAATCCGGTATAGGGACTGAAAATAGTTCCTCTTGTAGTTCTATATTTCCTCACGATATCTGTAAATAGCAGTAAGGTCGTGTTTTAAATTTGAGCTATATGTATATAGGAACTAACAGTGGGAAAAGGTTATAATTGTAAATAGAAGAAAACTACCTTAAGATTTTATGAGGATAAATCTTGTTCTGGTAGTAGGAGCCACCGATAAATTATTTCCTGTGTTGCTGAAAATGAAAGCTCCTATTAGTTTATTGCAAATAGGGAGTGATAGCCATTGGTCTACTGGTCTACTTAAATAGATCGACCACATATTTGTACTTACCCAGGTTTAAATTACTGGCAGTAGTGTATGATGCACTTGCTTTTCACTATGCTGGTGTAACAGCTATTTAACATTCAATTCGAGGTGGGCATTGTCCTGCCACTGGTTCTTTGGAAAAAGGATAAGATAAATTATCTATTTTAGGGTTCCAATCTGGGTTCATATTTGAAAAACAGCTTTATCCAATAAAATTCAATAGTCAGACCTCAGGTATCTAGCTGTATCGGTAATGCGTTGTTAATAGTCTAATTTCACTATATATCAGGAGTTTATAGTTGTATTATCTATTTTGCGCATGGAGCATTTGCTACAAGCATTTGTCTGGAGAATGTGGTCTTACACTATTTATTAATCTTGCCACTGTGTGTTTTAAGGCAAACAGAACAAGCCCCCTTTAATGTTAGATGTCTTTCGACATTATACAACATGTATTATCAATTGTTGGAATGTTATATGGTAAAAAAATAATTTGTCGAGTTCTAACAATAATGGAACTAAGTACTGGGCAAATAATCCACCCCTTGACTATGTTTAAACATACTACTTATAAGAAGTGATTCAGAGTTGGATTAGCGCGGTTTCACAATAAAGGTCTAACTATCCCAAGTGTTTCTAAAGGAGAGTTTTAGCATAAAGGGAAACGGGTTGCAGGCGTTCGGGCTGGATCATCTTACCTTGAGCTTTTAATTCGGCCTCCCTGCTCCCACTACCGTCGTCGTTGATCTTCTGGAGAATGTGGTCTTACACTATTTATTAATCTTGCCACTGTGTGTTTTAAGGCAAACAGAACAAGCCCCCTTTAATGTTAGATGTCTTTCGACATTATACAACATGTATTATCAATTGTTGGAATGTTATATGGTAAAAAAATAATTTGTCGAGTTCCAACAATAATGGAACTAAGTACTGGGCAAATAATCCACCGCTTGACTATGTTTAAACATACTACTTATAAGAAGTGATTCAGAGTTGGATTAGCGCGGTTTCACAATAAAGGTCTAACTATCCCAAGTGTTTCTAAAGGAGAGTTTTAGCATAAAGGGAAACGGGTTGCAGGCGTTCGGGCTGGATCATCTTACCATTATTGTTGGAACTCGACAAATTATTTTTTTACCATATAACATTCCAACAATTGATAATACATGTTGTATAATGTCGAAAGACATCTAACATTAAAGGGGGCTTGTTCTGTTTGCCTTAAAACACACAGTGGCAAGATTAATAAATAGTGTAAGACCACATTCTCCAGAAGATCAACGACGACGGTAGTGGGAGCAGGGAGGCCGAATTAAAAGCTCAAGGTAAGATGATCCAGCCCGAACGCCTGCAACCCGTTTCCCTTTATGCTAAAACTCTCCTTTAGAAACACTTGGGATAGTTAGACCTTTATTGTGAAACCGCGCTAATCCAACTCTGAATCACTTCTTATAAGTAGTATGTTTAAACATAGTCAAGGGGTGGATTATTTGCCCAGTACTTAGTTCCATTATTGTTGGAACTCGACAAATTATTTTTTTACCATATAACATTCCAACAATTGATAATACATGTTGTATAATGTCGAAAGACATCTAACATTAAAGGGGGCTTGTTCTGTTTGCCTTAAAACACACAGTGGCAAGATTAATAAATAGTGTAAGACCACATTCTCCAGACAAATGCTTGTAGCAAATGCTCCATGCGCAAAATAGATAATACAACTATAAACTCCTGATATATAGTGAAATTAGACTATTAACAACGCATTACCGATACAGCTAGATACCTGAGGTCTGACTATTGAATTTTATTGGATAAAGCTGTTTTTCAAATATGAACCCAGATTGGAACCCTAAAATAGATAATTTATCTTATCCTTTTTCCAAAGAACCAGTGGCAGGACAATGCCCACCTCGAATTGAATGTTAAATAGCTGTTACACCAGCATAGTGAAAAGCAAGTGCATCATACACTACTGCCAGTAATTTAAACCTGGGTAAGTACAAATATGTGGTCGATCTATTTAAGTAGACCAGTAGACCAATGGCTATCACTCCCTATTTGCAATAAACTAATAGGAGCTTTCATTTTCAGCAACACAGGAAATAATTTATCGGTGGCTCCTACTACCAGAACAAGATTTATCCTCATAAAATCTTAAGGTAGTTTTCTTCTATTTACAATTATAACCTTTTCCCACTGTTAGTTCCTATATACATATAGCTCAAATTTAAAACACGACCTTACTGCTATTTACAGATATCGTGAGGAAATATAGAACTACAAGAGGAACTATTTTCAGTCCCTATACCGGATTTTACAACCGCCAAAGTGCCCTCCTGGATTTATTGTGAGGCTACTTAAACTATTAAGGTAATTTCTGATGTGGGTAGAACAATCTCAAAATCTATCGCTTTGCATAACGGCAACCCACCAATAAGTGTCCTATATAAGTACTTAGACACTCCCATTAATACCACCTATGCATAGTAATTTTAGAGTGGGCAATCCGACCCACATAAGTGATTTCCTATATCACTATGATAATTAACATAGTGACCCACGAAATGGTAATAGTACAAATGCGCTATGCACTTTAGCAATACCTTACTAAACCACCTTTCTTAGCAATCGTTATGTACAACAACAGCACCTGTTGTCAAATGTTATAGCGGAAGAAAATGTGTTGTTTTAGAAAATGATTCTGTAAAAAATTTTTGGGTTTGATGTGATTAGTAATTGTATGTTTCCTTCTAGAACTTGGTCCTGAAGAAGGTTGTCTATCTCACTGTAACCGAAACGCCGCGTCGACCCCTGTTCTTTTGAACTTTTTAACCTGAATGCTTATGTGCTGTTTCTTCTTTTTTAAAAAAAAATTTAATAAATGTAACAACATGCAATATGTATGTTTTTTAATGATTTGTTATAATTGTGTTTGATAATGTACCTTTTGCGAATAATTTGACAAATATATATATATTTTTCTAAAACATTATTCTCCGATTTGTTTTTCTACATTTGATGGTTTGTGTGCATGAATGCAATTACATTTACAATTTCTGGTGGTATAATAAGTATAAGTTTGAGCGTATATTTTGTATTCTATGTCCTGACAACTAATAGAAGTATATTACTGGTATTGCTAGGTATTGCAAAAACGCATTTCAGTCTACTACTCCATTTCCTACCCATCTTGCGGTAAACCTGTGGGACGTTTTCCAGTTTCCTACGCTATCTCCCCTGTCCCAAAGTTGACAGTTAAGGGGGCCTCCTTCACTTTATTGAACTTTCTTTGGGGCCATCTTCTTCAGAGCAGGTCAGACAGCAGGCCGCAGTTGCACGAATTGTAGAGTTGTCTGAGGCCAGACGTGACGTCGCGTGACGTTATGCTGCACACACACACCGCTGCAGGACTTCTTCCTGGCACTGGTGGTTCTCTTGAGTCTTGTGCACCTAAAAAAAATGGAAGACAGAGGAACATCAGTTCAGTTATAGAGCACAAAAAAATCGAAAAACACTGCAAAATCAGCACAATCCCAATCCATCCATGCCCTCCATAATGTTTAAATTCAAGACAACCCACAGAAAGACTAGGCCCATGCAAGACTCACTACCCCTGGGCATAAATAAAGGTTGAAAAGTAGGCAAAATGGTTGGAGGCCTAACAACAAAGCCTGCATTCAAAATGGCCACTTGCCTCCTAGCACATGGCCAGGGCCTGCCTGTACCAGCACTCAAAATGGCCCCCACCCACATGGCCTGTCCCCATGAACACCCCCAAAAATCGAAAAACACTGCAAAATCAGCACAATCCCATTCCATCCATGCCCTCCATGATGTTTAAATTCAAGACACCCCACAGAAAGACTAGGCCCATGCACCACTCACTACCCCTGGTCAAGGCCCCAACAACAGGTCAAAAATCGAAAAACACAGAAAAATCAGCACAATCCCATTCCATCCATGCCCTCCATGATGTTTAAGTTCAAGACAGCCCACAGAAAGACTAGGCCCATGCTAGACTCAAATACCCCTGGTGAAAAGGCCACAAGTACAGGCCCAAAAAACGAAAATCACTGAAAAATCTGCACAATCCCATTCCATCCATGGCCTCCATGATGTTTAAATTCAAGACAACCCACAGAAAGACTAGGCCCATGCAAGACTCACTACCCCTGGGCATAAATAAAGGTTGAAAAGTAGGCAAAATGGTTGGAGGCCTAACAACAAAGCCTGCATTCAAAATGGCCACTTGCCTGCCAGCACATGGCCAGTGCCTGTAGCTGCACTCAAAATGGCCACCAGCCACATGGCATGTCCCTCCCCATGAACACCCCCAAAAATCGAAAAACACTGCAAAATCAGCACAATCCCATTCCATCCATGGCCTCCATGATGTTTAAATTCAAGACAACCCACAGAAAGACTAGGCCCATGCAAGACTCACTACCCCTGGGCATAAATAAAGGTTGAAAAGTAGGCAAAATGGTTGGAGGCCTAACAACAAAGCCTGCATTCAAAATGGCCACTTGCCTCCTAGCACATGGCCAGGGCCTGCCTGTACCAGCACTCAAAATGGCCCCCACCCACATGGCCTGTCCCCATGAACACCCCCAAAAATCGAAAAACACTGCAAACTCAGCACAATCCCATTCCATCCATGGCCTCCATGATGTTTAAATTCAAGACAACCCACAGAAAGACTAGGCCCATGCAAGACTCACTACCCCTGGGCATAAATAAAGGTTGAAAAGTAGGCAAAATGGTTGGAGGCCTAACAACAAAGCCTGCATTCAAAATGGCCACTTGCCTCCTAGCACATGGCCAGGGCCTGCCTGTACCAGCACTCAAAATGGCCCCCACCCACATGGCCTGTCCCCATGAACACCCCCAAAAATCGAAAAACACTGCAAAATCAGCACAATCCCATTCCATCCATGCCCTCCATGATGTTTAAATTCAAGACACCCCACAGAAAGACTAGGCCCATGCACCACTCACTACCCCTGGTCAAGGCCCCAACAACAGGTCAAAAATCGAAAAACACAGAAAAATCAGCACAATCCCATTCCATCCATGCCCTCCATGATGTTTAAGTTCAAGACAGCCCACAGAAAGACTAGGCCCATGCTAGACTCAAATACCCCTGGTGAAAAGGCCACAAGTACAGGCCCAAAAAACGAACATCACTGAAAAATCTGCACAATCCCATTCCATCCATGGCCTCCATGATGTTTAAATTCAAGACAACCCACAGAAAGACTAGGCCCATGCAAGACTCACTACCCCTGGGCATAAATAAAGGTTGAAAAGTAGGCAAAATGGTTGGAGGCCTAACAACAAAGCCTGCATTCAAAATGGCCACTTGCCTGCCAGCACATGGCCAGTGCCTGTAGCTGCACTCAAAATGGCCACCAGCCACATGGCATGTCCCTCCCCATGAACACCCCCAAAAA
The DNA here is from genome assembly GCF_964263255.1 of Lissotriton vulgaris. NCBI lineage: Eukaryota > Metazoa > Chordata > Amphibia > Caudata > Salamandridae > Lissotriton > Lissotriton vulgaris. The sequence goes on along the minus strand of NC_141691.1, from coordinate 1,660,320,087 downwards.
TCGAAAAACACTGCAAAATCAGCACAATCCCATTCCATCCATGGCCTCCATGATGTTTAAATTCAAGACAACCCACAGAAAGACTAGGCCCATGCAAGACTCACTACCCCTGGGCATAAATAAAGGTTGAAAAGTAGGCAAAATGGTTGGAGGCCTAACAACAAAGCCTGCATTCAAAATGGCCACTTGCCTCCTAGCACATGGCCAGGGCCTGCCTGTACCAGCACTCAAAATGGCCCCCACCCACATGGCCTGTCCCCATGAACACCCCCAAAAATCGAAAAACACTGCAAAATCAGCACAATCCCATTCCATCCATGCCCTCCATGATGTTTAAATTCAAGACACCCCACAGAAAGACTAGGCCCATGCACCACTCACTACCCCTGGTCAAGGCCCCAACAACAGGTCAAAAATCGAAAAACACAGAAAAATCAGCACAATCCCATTCCATCCATGCCCTCCATGATGTTTAAGTTCAAGACAGCCCACAGAAAGACTAGGCCCATGCTAGACTCAAATACCCCTGGTGAAAAGGCCACAAGTACAGGCCCAAAAAACGAAAATCACTGAAAAATCTGCACAATCCCATTCCATCCATGGCCTCCATGATGTTTAAATTCAAGACAACCCACAGAAAGACTAGGCCCATGCAAGACTCACTACCCCTGGGCATAAATAAAGGTTGAAAAGTAGGCAAAATGGTTGGAGGCCTAACAACAAAGCCTGCATTCAAAATGGCCACTTGCCTGCCAGCACATGGCCAGTGCCTGTAGCTGCACTCAAAATGGCCACCAGCCACATGGCATGTCCCTCCCCATGAACACCCCCAAAAATCGAAAAACACTGCAAAGTCAGCACAATCCCATTCCATCCATGGCCTCCATGATGTTTAAATTCAAGACAACCCACAGAAAGACTAGGCCCATGCAAGACTCACTACCCCTGGGCATAAATAAAGGTTGAAAAGTAGGCAAAATGGTTGGAGGCCTAACAACAAAGCCTGCATTCAAAATGGCCACTTGCCTCCTAGCACATGGCCAGGGCCTGCCTGTACCAGCACTCAAAATGGCCCCCACCCACATGGCCTGTCCCCATGAACACCCCCAAAAATCGAAAAACACTGCAAAATCAGCACAATCCCATTCCATCCATGCCCTCCATGATGTTTAAGTTCAAGACAGCCCACAGAAAGACTAGGCCCATGCACCACTCACTACCCCTGGTCAAGGCCCCAACAACAGGTCAAAAATCGAAAAACACAGAAAAATCAGCACAATCCCAATTCATCCATGGCCTCCATGATGTTTAAGTTCAAGACAACCCACAGAAAGACTCATTCCACCCACCACTGAGTACCCCTGGGCAAAAGGCCCCAAAACAGCCCAAAAATCGAAAATTCCAAAATTTTAATTGCAGCAACTGTAATGCCCCAAACAAACTTACTTGTAAAATTTCTAATCCAACAGTGATCCAAAGAAAGTCAAAAAGGCCTCAAATCCAAATATCCAGCAGCATCCACAAAAAGTAATCCTTCCAGCTCCAGACCCAAATGAAAAGTGACCAGGAGATGGACAAAGCACTGGGAGGAGCCTGCTGAACAGGAACAGGAAGTTGAAGACTGTGGGGCACTTCCTTCCTCCCACCCCCCTGCCCCCCTCCCCAAAATGGACTCCTCGCTAAAAAAGTGCAGGCAAATGTCAAACTAAGGAGTTATTCAGATAAAAATCATCATTTCTAGAAGGTGTATGCTGCTTGCTGGTGGATTTCTTGTGCAGAATTGCAAATTTATATTTTCGCTCGCCGCATCTCAAATCTCGCAATTGCGAAGTACCGCGAGACGTGATCTCGCCGTACTCGCGTTGACAAACTATCGCTGGCAAGCCGCGATGACGTAATCGCGCTCGCCAATTCCCGCGGGATCACACAGCAAGATCCAAAATGGCGCAGCACTCGCAAACTATCGAAAAAAACAACTCGGCAAACGATGATAAACGCCGCGCGCCGCAAAAATTGTATCACCAACGCCGCGCACTGCCAAAAAAATCCGCTGCGTGCGAATTTGCGGATTTTGCGGGAAATTCGCAAATCTCGCGGATTGCGAATTTCCCAAAAATCCGCAAGCGTAACGGATTTTCCGCCCATGCTTAGCGCCAGCCTGGTCCTCCTCGTGAACGGCCGTTCTTCATATGCAGATAAATGCAAATCACACAGGGAAATAAAAAAATACGCATTTAACGTGGCTGTTTGTACAATTTGGAGTAGACATATTTTCGTTCTTGTCCACTTTTCTCCAGCCTCCTTATATTTATACCACTTTTATCTTTGCCAACCCTCCCATTCACTCCTTCCTTACTGTAGATCGTATTATGCAGCTAAATATTTTTGTAATTATTAAAATAACAAAGGGAATTGTATGGCGCTGTTTACCCTCTGCATCCCGTCGGTGCACCCCCGACTGCATCCGCCTTGCAGAGCTGGGTAATCGAACTTCTTAGCTGTGAGAAAATACAACATTTCCTGCGCTGACATCTGGCTCCTTGACGGGCACCACAGGCAGCTTGTTGCCACCTCACTAGCTACCACTGGACGAGGCACGTTCAGGGAGTTCCCTCTGGTCGCCTGTGCCTCCCTCTTAAATTTCACGAATGCTTTTCGAAATCTCAAACTTCACCTTTCTCATGTGCCTCATCTAGCTGTGGTTCTCAGAGCACTATCAACCTTCTGACCAAATGCAGTTCGCAGTGCTAATGTGATCGCACATGTTAATTATAATTATGCCTAATTTCTAATCAACTAGGTTTATTTACATTGCAGGTAAGTTTGTGCTTTTCCAGGACTTGAAGTCTGAAACAATAGCACGCTAACAATAGCCCCGCTGTGTGTTAATCCCCTTCAAAGCCACCCTCCCCAACAATCGGAGCAAGAGCCCCTGACCCGCGGAGGTGTCCCCATCCAAGCACACCTACCGTACGGCCTCCTACAAAGAGATCGAGCCATCCTCGGCAGGCGCAGGCTTACACCACGGGCAGAGCTCCACTCGCAGGGCTCTCAGGAGCATGGCTAAACACCCCAGGTGCAGGAGAACTTCTGCTTTGCTGGGGCACCAGCGTCGTTCATGGCCTGCCTCCGGTCAAGTGAATTGGGTACAGGGGTTGGCAAAGACAATTTACACGCTTCTCAGGCAGTATATCCTGCGCGCCTCATTGCAATCAGCCAATGAGAAGAAGCGTGCAAACATGCTCTATACACTTTACAGTGCGGAGATTAGCTACCATCTGATTGGCTGATTGCAACTAGGCCTCAGCAGACCGAGCCCGCGTTGCAATCAGCCAATTAACACCTTTGCTTTGCTCGCATTTTGTCACAGCAGTTCCTGAACATTTCGCACAGCTGCCCTCTAGAGCCTTCTACCGGCACTGCACTTTAGCACAGCGACAAAGTTCACTCGCCAGGCCGGTCAAGTAGGCCTAAAAACTGTCTCGCCCTGAAAGAAATTGACTCGCATTTGCGAGCGGGCGAGTACATTTTTCGAGCCCTGCAGTATTATTTCATATTACTGTTTACGCTGTACAGATTATACTTGGCAGTCTGCATAACGATTGTAGCAGTTCACTCCTCTTGCATGAGAAAGAAGACTGTTCAATAAACCCTTTTATTGAAAACACCCATCTCTCTATTTCTCTGAAACTCTGTAGAAACGAAGCATGCACAATTGACTGAGTGAAATACTTATCTATTGTTTCCGCGGCTCTGAGAGATATATTCTTATTATTGGGAAACAAAGTTGTCATGTGTATGCGGTTGTCAGAAACTAATCCCTTTCTTGTGAATTCGAGAAAGTTTCTAGTGACCTCTGAGCTAGCTGGCACTCACAATTAAGTTTAGAATATTCAATAGAGACCTAGTTGACCTAAGTCCTACTTCAAATCTATAGGATATATTATTCCAATGCGCAGAGCCTATCAGGATGGGCACTTTGCCCATTCAGTCCTGCGGGTCTTTTTGGTTTGAAATAGTTTCACAGACCCACCTCCAGGGAGGTATTGCTTGGGAATCTATTATAAGGTAACAAATCTGCTGCCTGAAGTCTGTATCAGATGGATAAGTTACTTACCTTCGGTACCGTCTGAAGTTAAGCAACTTGTCCTTTATGGCACCACTGAATGAAAGATGCTCTGTATGCACTCCGCCATCTGCCCACTTGTATGGTTTCTGGGAGAATTTGATTGCTTTGTAGGTCTCACCTAGGCAGCACTTGCGCTGTCTCTTGGAGACATTCTGCTTTTAAGATATGTGCATAAGGCTCCACCTCCTTCCCGCCCGTCTTTTTCATTTGCTCCTGTCCCTGTCCTTTGTAAATGGTAGTCTTTCATTGGTCATTAGGCTTTGTAGTCCCTCCTTAGTACCTCCCTGTCTCGTTTTGTAACCTCCCATGAGGAGCTCCCCTAAACATGTGTTGTTACTCCCTAGGTTTTAATTACAGCCTCAAGGCACTATTTTAAAATCTTTTTATTTTCCTTTTGTCAGGACGTTGTTTCTGGTTAAGATACATCAATCGTCAGCTTCTACAACTTCCTATTTATTTATCAGTTGTTGGTAACAAACTTGGCAACAAGTGTGCAAGCTATCCCATTCACCTCTTACCTGTGAAGAGCAAAGGTCACGTTAGTCAAATACAAACAGTAAATAACTACATTTCTGTAGTAGGGGATCTCTGTGTATAGTCATAATCTAGTGAATAGTCCCTCCCATGTGCGTGTACTCCGGAGCAATCAAAAATAATCTCTAAAGTTGTCAAAAAATGCAGAACTGCAAAGACACTTAAGAGAGAATTTAAAGACAGATAATGCAGCCTAAATCCACAGGCTACACTGTCCAGTACTTCAACTAGAAATTCCACCAAAAATCCAGACAAACAGCACAGCCTGCCCAGTTTCTTTCATAGAGAAACCTGCCTCTACCAGCAAAAAGCCTCTGGAATGATAGAGAGGAAGGTATGGACAGACAAGCCCCATAGGCTGCCCTTATGTGGCTTAAACAGGATACTGTGCCTTTAAGAGAACTTTCCAGAACTTCTCCCAGTATCCCAGAATGCACAGCAGGTCCCTTTTACTCTCAGTTCTTTTTTCCGGCTCCTGCTAACAGGACCCTGGAGCATTGAGCTCTCCCTTTTTCAAGGGTTTATTGGAATTTTGTGCACTTTTGGTTTTAAAAGTGTTTTCAGTTTGTGTACTTGGTGTTTTTCTTCACTTCTGTGTATTTGTTCAGGCTTTTTAGGGCTCTAAAATGCCTGCTCTCTTCGACAAGTGCCCAGAATGTGGAAGGAAGAAGTCCAGGTCGGATCCACATGACGTCTGCATACTCTGTCTCTCTGCTGCAGGTGGGTCTGGGCCGGCTCCCAAAGCCTCTGCCTAGGCCTCTGGGGGGCTCCCCAGAGGCAGGAAGCCCAGCAAAAGGTCCCGGTCTCCGTCGGCATCGATTGCATCGACGACGACTTCGAGAGGGATGATGACGGTGTGTTCCCCATCTCCTCGGGCCTCCGGGTCGAGACGGTGTGAAGAATCGACGTCGAAGGGCCTGGGTAGGCCGCCGTTGAGAACACCGTCGACTGATTCTTCGTCGTCGTCATCGACGACGTCAGCGTTGAGCCATCGACATCGAAGAAGGCGCGACAGGCCTCGAGAAAGCGGTCGGCGTCGAGAAGGAGTCGACGCTCATCGAGTACTGAACGTTCGACGTCGCGGAGACAGCGTTTAGCGTCGTGGAACAAGCGCTCGATGTCGCGGAGGCGGCGGTCGACGCCGGAGTCACGGAGACGACATTCAACGTCGGAGAAGCGATGCTCGGCGTCGAGAAGAAAGAGATCAGCGACTCTGGGACTTTCCAACTCCCCTAAGCGGTGCAGAAGGAGTTCTGGCGCCAGAAGTCACGCTGGATCTGGGGGAGAACGCCGGAGACGGCGATCATTGACTGGAGGGGCTGGTTCACAGTCCCCTCCCCCGAAGAAGTCACCGGGCTCGATGTACTCGGTGGTTTATACACCACCTCGGCCGAAGACGCCCCCACCTCCTATACCTAAGGAGGATCCTCCCAGCAATCCTCCTCTTCCACCGCTTCCGCCTTCAGGACCACCATCACCACCTCCTCCTCATGGGCCCGCCCCTCAGCCGGAGGTTCCTCCTGTTCCTCCGCCAAGGTCGGTGTCGCTGCCTCCCCTCCCTACACCACCTAAGGGGACGCCTAAGCCAAAACCCCAGGATAGGCCATGGAAGACACCTCCACGGAGACCTGCGGAGCGTCCACGAATTGGGAGATCGCGATCTCGTTCCAGGAGGATGGAGCGATCGCGGAGTCACAACAGGTCATCCATGCGGTCGAGACGCCACAGGAGGCGCAGGTCTCGTTCCCATACGCGGTCTTCTGAGACCAGGGACTATTCACCGACTTTGCCGGGGTCGCCGGAGACGAGGGTGTCACCGGTTGACGATCTGGTGTCCTTTCATGATGTCCTGTTGAGAGGTGCAGCAAAATTGGGCATCTCGTTGACATTGCCCACGCCCAAAACATCGGTGATCTTCGAGACGCTGCACCAGAAACATCTGTCTCGGCCATTACTACCACTGGTACCGGGCCTGGAGGATCCGGCCATGGACCTCTTTCTCACCCCGGTGGTAACTAAGGCGGCCCCCTCGAGACTACAGAAGAAATACCGGGCTCCCGACTCAGATCCGGCTTTTCTAAGGGTGGAACCTCCTCCAGACTCTGTGATAGTGACGGCGGCTCAAAAGCAGCATGCTACCACTCCGTCATCCACAGTCCCACCAGATAAGGAATCTAGATGGCTGGATTCGGCAGGGAGGAAGGTTTGTGGGACGTCGGCGACTTCCATGAAGGCGGCGAGTGCCACAGCCTTGTTAGGACGATATGACCGAGCCCTCTGGGAATCCCTCCAGCAGTTTGTAGAACACCTGCCTCGTGACAAGAGAGAAGATTTCCAAGAGGTGTTGAATGAGGGGATGTTGGTGGCGAATCAGGTCATCAGTGCTGCAGCCGATTCTTCCCTCCTGGCGGCGCATGGTTACTGCCATGGGATTAACCAGCGAAGACCCGCCTGGCTCCGCCTCACGTCGCTGAAGCCTGACACACAACAAAGGGTTGCCAATTTACCATTCTCTGGCGAAACCCTGTTTGGAAAACATGCAGATGAAGAAATGGCCTGCATGAAGGCGGAGGCCGAAACACTCACGGCTGTGGGTCTGGAAAAGCCCAATGATACCAAGAAATCTTACCGCCCGTTCTAGAGACGGTTCGATGGACAGGGCAGAGGGCGTGGCCAGGCTTCGGGACAGCAGCAGCAACAACAACAGCAGCAGTTCCGAAGACCGTGCTAGAAGCGCCAGAAAGGCAGAGGCGGCCAACAGCCGACAACAGCCACCAAAGGCCTGGCCGTCTCTAGGCCCTGAGCGCTTACTTCCCCTGCATCCATTACTCACTCCGGTGGGGGGAAGCGTTCAGTTTATTCTGGCAGAGTGGAGAAAAATTACTCAGGACAAGCGGGTGCTGAATATTGTTTGCATTGGATGCAGTCTTCGGTTCACCAGCTCACCTCCATCAATTCCTCCGGTCAGCGCGCAGTGTCAGCTGAGCGAGCGCCAGGCGGAGGCCGATATCCTGTTAAGGAAAAGGGCGATAGAAGACGTACCTCTGTCTCAAAGGGGAAGAGGTCTGTACTCCCGGTTCTTCCTGGTTCGCAAGAAGGACAAGAACGAGTTCAGGCCCATTCTGGACTTGCGACAGGCAAACAAGTGAAGAAATTTTACATGCTGTCGTTGCATCAGATTTTTCCTCAGTTGCAACAGGGAGACTGGCTATGTGCAATCGACCTACAGGATGCGTACTTCCATGTGCCCATTGCACACAAACACAGGAAGTTCCTGCGATTCCAAGTCGGCGCCAATCATTATCAATGCACAGTACTGCCATTCGGACTGAAGTCTGCACCAAGAACATTCTCGAAGTGCATGGCGGTGGTAGCAGCACACCTAAGGAAGAACAAGGTTTTAGTCTACCCGTACCTGGACGATTGGTTGATTAAGGCCTCCTCCTTCTCGGAAGCTCAAGCACACTTCCAGAAGACGTGCGTTCTCTTGAACAAGCTGGGGTTGCACATCAACATGTCCAAGTCTGTCCTGACGCCGGTCCAGTGCATTCAGTACTTGGGAGCCTCCATCAATACGCTGTCAGCAAGCGTGTCTCCTTCAGAGGAGCGACTATTATCACTCCTTCGGAAGGCTCAGGATCTTATGACCGCTCCATTCACAACAGTGAGGACGGTGTCTTCTCTACTGGGATCGATGGCCTCTTGTATCTTCCTAACGCCACACGCACGTCTGCACATGAGACCGTTGCAGGAGTGCTTGGAGGATCAGTGGGATCAGAGGAAAGGGTGTTGGGACAACAAGATACGACTGTCTTTGCAGGCTCTTCAGTCTCTGAAGTGGTGGTGTTCAGCGGAGAATCTCCTCAGAGGGGTTCCCTTCCACAAGGACATTCCCACTCAAACGATCGTGACGGATGCTTCTCTCCACGGTTGGGGGGTGCACTCCGGAGACTTACAGATTCAAGGAACGTGGTCCCCGATGGAGTCCACGTACCACATCAATTTTCTGGAACTCAGAGCTGTTCACTTGGCACTGAAGGCCTTTAACCCCTTCCGTGCGGCCGCGATTTTCCCCGTGTGCGGCCGCCGGCCGAACACGGGCGGGCCATGACGAACCCCAGCCGTCATCAGCACACGAGCACCGTAGTGCATGACGGCTGGGGTTCGTCACCAGCATCGAAGGGGTTAATCCATCTTTTCAGACCAACTCTCTGCTTGTACAGACGGACAATACGACCACGATGTATTACCTCAACAAGCAGGGGGGCTCGAGATCGCGCACTCTGGCGCAGGCGATCTGGCGCTGGCTTCTGGCCAGAGGACTGACGATAACGACTACCCATCTGTCAGGTGTGCAGAATGTTCAGGTGGACACACTGAGCAGACTGATTCAGGAAAACCACGAATGGGTCATAACGACGAGGTACTAGGAGAAGTCTTTGCAAGGTGGGGGAATCCAGACATAGATCTGTTCGCCACCGCCGAAAACAGCAAATGCCGAGACTTCGCCTCCAGGTACTACCAGCAGGGGATGCTGGGGAATGTGCTATGGATCAACTGGTCGAACAGCTTTCTGTACGCTTTTCCACCCATTCCCCTGATTCCGGCGGTGCTCATCAAGCTGGCCCGGTCCAGGGCGCGGATGATCCTGATTGCCCCGGAATGGCCCAGGCAGTGGTGGTTCACGGACCTGCTTCACCGGTCTCTCCTTCCTCACATACGGCTGCCGTGCAGGCCGGACCTTCTTACGAAGTTCGGGGGGCAGATGTTGCACCCCAACCTCTCGTCTTTGAGTTTGGCGGCATGGCTCCTGAGGTAGTTGAATGTGGCCATTTGAATCTACCTGAAGATTGCATGGACATACTGAAGGAGGCTAAACGACCTTCCACTCGGACTTCCTATGCCTACAAGTGGAAGAGTTTCTGTATCTGGTGCAAGTCCAAGAACTATGACCCGACGACATGCAAGGAAGACGTCATCCTTCCTTACCTTCTGCATTTGGCGCAGGCTGGCCTTAATGTTCATTCCATGAAGGTTCATCTCGCTGCATTGACTGCCTACAGGAAATGCCCTTCCCAGACTTCCTTCTTCCAGATCCCTGTGATCAAAGATTTTTTGGAAGGCTTGAAGAAAGTGTTCCCTCCTGTCCGGCTTCCTTCGCCTTCATGGGAATTGAATGTGGTGCTGTCCAGATTGATGAAGGAGCCTTTTGAACCTATTCATAAGGCTTTGTTGCAGCACCTGTCCTGGAAGGCGGCGTTCCTCATGTAAATGTAAATGTAAATTTGTGGGACTTGTAAAGCGCACTGTTGCCCGTGAGCGTCCTGGCGCTGAAGACCGCCGGGGAACCCGTCCTGGCTTTCCCTGTGAGATGGTCCCTTCTGGGTATCTCCAAGGTGAAACCGGGCATCCCCAGCGTCTGTGGGGGGCCGTTGTAGAGATGAGGCAAGAGTTGCCGAGTGTGATCCCTGGTTAGAGTAGGCACCGAGGCGAGAATTATCGAGTCCTTTGACCCTGGTCCACGACCCTGCTGCGTCGGGAATTGAACCCTGGTCCCGGGCCGTTCTCTGCTTCCGGTTCTGCCGCTCTCTAACCAGTGAGCCACACCACTCCTCGTGGCCATTACATCGGCCCGCTGGGTGAGTAAAATTCAGGCGTTGTGTTGCCAAGAACCTTATACTGTATTTCATGCTGCTAAGGTTGTTATGCGTACTCACCCTAAATTTCTTCCCAAGGTTATTTCTGATTTTCATGTCAACCAGACCATAACTTTGCCTACGTTTTTTCAGGATCCTTCATCTCCATCGGAAAGGTCTTTACATTCCCTGGATGTTAGGAGGGTGTTGAAATTTTATCTGGATAAGACCAAAGATATTCGTAGGTCAGACCAATTGTTTATCAATTATGGATCGGTCAGGACGGGTCTTGCTACCTCTAAGCAGTCCATCTCTAGGTGGATTGTGTCCTGCATACAGCTGTGTTACCAAAAAGCTAATAAGACCTTAGGGGGTAAACCTAAGGCTCATTCCACCAGGGGCAAAGCTGCTATGACTGCTTTGCTCCGTAATGTTCCAATTGCAGGAATCTGCAAGGCGGCCACTTGGAAGTTGGTCCATACCTTTGCTAAGCATTACTGCCTGGACATTGATGCCAGGGCAGACACTCAGGTTGGGCAGGCTTCGCTGCGAAATCTGTTCGCACAATAGTGGTGTTAATTCTTGTTCTCCACCGCCGCTTTTGTGTGGGGATGGGCTTGCCATTCTGTTCACTAGATTATGACTATACACAGAGGGCCCTACTACAGAAGGAGTAGTTTCTGTCCTGTAACTCCAGTTCTGTAGTAGGGTTATCTCTGTTATAGCCTTAAGCGCCGGCCCTCCTCCCCGGTGGAGAAAGATATTCATGTAAGGAATGCTACAGGTCTGGCGTGTTACGCCTTCAAAAAGAACTGAAAGTAAAAGGGACCTGCTGTGCATTCTGGGATACTGGGAGACGTTCTGGAAAGTTCTCTTAAAGGCACAGTATCCTGTTTAAGCCATATAATGGCAGCCTATGGGGCTTGTCTGTCCATACCTTCCTCTCTATCATTCCAGCGGCTTTTTGCTGGTAGAGGCAAGTTTCTCTATGGAGGAAACTGGGCAGGCTGTGCTGTTTGTGTGGATTTTTGGTGGAATTTCTAGTTGAAGTACTGGACAGTGTAGCCTGTGGATATAGGCTGCATTATCTGTCTTTAAATTCTCTCTTAAGTGTCTTTGCAGTTCTGCATTTTTTGACAACTTAAGAGATTATTTTTGATTGCTCCGGGGTCCACGCACATGGGCGGGACTATTCACTAGATTATGACTATAACAGAGAAACCCCTACTACAGAACTGGAGTTACAGTACAGAAACTACTCCTTACTCCACCTGTCTTCATCCACCTTCTCATCACCCCTGCCGCCAGCCAGTTCCTGGAAAAAAAGGACAAAAACAGGTTAGTGGCTCCTCCAGGGCCCCCCGTGCAAGGGGACAAGGGGACTCGTTTGGGTCCTCAGTCATCCTCGTCGTCTTCATCTGATCCGTCCAGTGCAGCATAGTCGTGCAGGAGGCTGTGGATCATCTTACGGCACACCAGAGATGATGTCTCCTTCTCTACTACCAGGCAGTTTTTGGAAAACAGAAGAACATCTTGAACACAGAACAGGAGCCTCCAGCAGCCCTAGAGGTCACCTAGTGCGTTTGTCCCTGGAAACAAACCATACATCACAGAGTCTGCTGTGATGCAAGAAGTAGGTATCCAGACCCTAAGCTCCATGGCTAGGGACTTCAGCAGGTTCGGTGCATACATGCACTCGCAGAAGAGATGGTACATTGTCTCGTCCATGGTGCGTGCTCTTAGGCAGGACCTATATCGTTTGAGTCCTCTTGCATGCATGAAGGCTCTCATAGGAAGTCCTCCTTGGATGGCCATCCAGGCGATGTCTTTGTGCTGGTTTGTCAGGCGCTTGGATGTGATGTTTCCCCACACGTGGTCCGCTGCAGCAGAGGGAAGGACGCTGGTCAGTTCACTTATTTCCTTTGCTTGTATCTGGTGTTGGACAAGCTTCGGGGTCCATGTGGCGGGGCGGCAGCCTCCAACCCGAACTCCTTCACAAAATTCTCCACTTCTTTGGAGAACCATGGGGTCTCCCAATTGTAAACACGATCGTATCTACCAAAGGTAGCATCCACGAGAACACAGGAAAATTCTTAGACAAATATTTACAACCTTTTGTCTTAAAAACCGGGTCTCACGTACGAGACACCACGGACTTCATCTTGAAGTTGGAACCTGTTTTAGAAAAGTTGAGAAACACAGAACTTATCATGTGCACAGTGGACGTCTGTTCACTGTATACCTCTATCCCCCACGACAGAGGTATTGAAGCCATCGAACAAGTCTTAACTTCATCTGATTTAGATCAGGACTTCCAAGTATTCTTGATGCAATTGACTATATTCACCCTATACCATAGTTACTTCACGGTACAGGATAAGTGGATACATCAACTCAATGGTACGGCCATGGGTAATTGCGCAGCTCCTTGCTATGCTAATATCTTTATGAAACAATTTGAGTAGACACACATCCTGAATCACAGTAGCTGGTTGGATCATGGAAAACTGTACTTACGATATATTGATGATATCTTCTTGTTATGGAGCGGACCCATTGAGACTCTGGTTGACTTTCTCAGAACATGGAAAACCTTCAATGAGAGAGTGCAATTTACTTGGGATTACAATAAAAAATGTGTTCACAATCTGGATGTGGAGATACACAGAGAAGCAGATAATTGGTCCACCACCATTTTCCGTAAACCCACAGATAGGAATTCCACCTTACATTACGAAAGCTTTCATCGTTTAGGCCTCAAGAACAACTTACCCTATGCACAACTGTTGAGAGTTAAACGTATTGTGTCTAATGAACTGGAGAGCAAAAAAGAGATGAAAATCATGTTAGAGAGACTACGGGCACGTGGATATCCTCCACTGATCCTTGATTTGGCTGCAGACAGAAGTGAGAAAATGAATAGGAGAGACCTCCTTCACACTAAACCAAAAAACACACTGATCGTGTGGTGGTAGTCTCTAAATATTCAGTGATCTCTAATCAGTTTCAACGCATCATTCGTAAATACTGGCCCATCTTGACGATGGAACCTGATTTTAATGGACTGTTCAGCCGACCCCGATGTTTGCTTTCACTAGAGGTAGAAACGTCAAATCCTGACCAAACCCAACATCTCAGACACACAAATCACATATAAGGGTTTAAGACCTTGTTACAATTGTAGCAATTGCAATAACTGTATCCAGGGGAACACTACCAACCACCCGATGAAAGGCTACCCGATCAAACTCCGAGTCAATGCCACCTGTAACAGCAGTAATGTCATATACCTACTGAAATGTGCCTGTGGGAAATGTTACATAGGTCACACCGAAAGAAAGATCCATGTGAGGATCCTAGAACATAAAAGTAACATTAGAACCTTGAACCTTAAGTCCACAGTGGCGACACATTTCCATGAGAACCGACACAATGCTGCTCAGTTGAAATTCCAAGTGTTGGAACAAGTGAAGGTTACCCAGAACAACAAGAACACTTTACTTAAAAGAGAGAACTTTTGGATCCGATTCATGTCCACAATGGTGCCCCATGGGTTGAATGACCGTATGGAATTCTTATGTTATCTGTAACATATGCTCCCATTATTTCTTGTTATTATTATCTGTTTATTACTTGATGACCTCTGATATATGTTCTACATTATGGTTCATTTGTCTCTCTTTTCCTTTCTTTTCACGTTTCGTTTTCCATTATGTTGCCCGTTACAAGATGGCGACCACCTATAGGCCATGCTTTGTTAGTCCTTCTTCAGCGTCGATCACTTTGTGCACGCTAATACACCCACGTAGTTGTTGGCTCTGTTCACCTTTCTCATGCGAAACTCCGCGGAGTTCTAACAAAGTTCTGACACCGTAGGTACCCTTTCGGGACTTCACAGTTTGAATCGTTACATTTCACAATTAAGTGTGGGTCTGTTATCTCTTCACACTGCTAACACGTAATAACGTCACCAGACACTGGGGGGTTACTTTCACTGGGTGACCTCTCGTCTCCTTGGGATTTATTGGCGTCCGTTATTTTCACAGATCTCTTTTTATTTCACTGGCTATTTAACATCTTCCTTATCTCCGATTTACTTCTTTACGGTTATAGCACCTTCTTTCATTTTACCTTACCTGCCCGATTGCTTTTCGTTTAATTGGAGACTTGTTAGACGCATTTGTTTTAGCGTGAAGATTAGGTCATGTAACTGATACGTAGATTTTTGTGTTTGCTTGTAGAGTAATCCCCTGAGGAAGGGCGGTGCCCGAAATGCATCGGGATTTGCTAATATGTGTCACATCGCATTATTTATCCAGAATCTTTTGAACATCAACTGCTCTGTGATGCAACTTAAACTATGAATTTGCAATAAGTTAAATAAATTTCACATGTTGGATGAACTTCATGGTACTTTTGGAATGAACTTTTGTTGATCCACAGACATATGGAATAAGACCGTTTTGGGTCCCCCGAAGTTGTACTCAGAGGTGCCCCTCCCCAAGTGGGGGAGCCTTGTTTTAGGTCTCCCAATTGTACTCTGCCCATCTGAGGCGCCTCCACGTTGGGAATAGAAAGAAGCGTGCCATCAGAAAGCCGACATGGCTCTCCTCTTCGGTCCTCAGGGTGTTCCTTACGCCATGGCATACGAAGATTCCCCTCAGGATGGTGACGATGTCTGCCACTCCCTTGCCTCCCTTGTCCTGGGTCTTTAACATCACCGCCCTCCTCACTCTGTTCATCTTCGAGCTCCAGGTGAAGTAGAAGATCATTCTCGTGATGGCCTGGCCGTTCGGGTCTGCACAAGCCACACGTGAGCGATGTACTGGAGCACTGGCAGGGTCTTGTTCTGCAGGACCACAGACTTCCCTTCAAGCGTCAGCTTCCAGAGGCTACAGAGTCCCAGCTTCTGCCTCATCTTTGCCAGTCTCACCTTCCATATCTTCTCCGCTGCACCTTCTCTGCCGAACCAGACACCATGGATCTCCAGGAAGTCCTGCTTGATGGGGAATGGCATAGGGTCTGTGGTGGGGGTCCAGTGTCCGAAGAGTAGGGTTTCCAACTTGGCAATGTTGATCTTGGCTCCTGATGCTTTCTCAAACTCGATACAGGTCCTCTGCAGCTCTTTCACAGATGGTCCGTCTGCGCAGAAGACTGAGATGTCGTCTATGTAGAGGGAGCACTTCCACTTTGCCTTGTCCCCAGCTTCCTGGTACCTTCACTCCTCTGATGTTCTCGTTCTGCCTGATGCATTCGGCGATGAGCTCAAACATGCAGATGAACAGGATAGGGGAAAGCGGGCAGCCATGTCTCACCCCCAACCGGACAGAGACGGGGTCGGTTCTCCAGCCATTTACGAACGCAGTGCTGGAGATGTCTCTATGCATTGTGGTCACCACGTCACAGAAGTAGTCCCCAAGTCCCAGTGCTCTGAGTGTCCGGTCCATGAACTCATGGGATACGTGGTTAAACGTCTTTTCCTGATCCAGACTGACCAAGGCCGTCGGGACATTGCGGGCCTTGACGTACTTGATGGTGCCCTGGACCAGGGCCAAACCGTCCGCGATTTGCCGACCCGGTATGCCACAGGACTGGTCAGAGTAAACTATCTTTGTCACTTTCTTTAGGCGGTTGGCCATCACCTTTGCAAGAATATTGTAGTCAACATTGAGGAGAGAGATGGACCTTCAGTTCTTGAAGTCTTCTCTCTCTCCCTTCTGTTTGTGCAAGAGTGTTATCATACCCTCTCCCAGGGATTGCGGCATACTGCCCTTGCCTGCCATTTCCTCGCAGAGGTCCATCAAGTCTGGCCCAATCAGGTCCCACATATTTGACATAAAGTTCCACTGGGAGACCGCCATTCCCTTGGTCTTGGCAGCCAAATGCAGCTCTTCCAGGGTGAAGGGCACGTGTAGGCCCTCTCTCTCTTCTGGACCCAGTGTCTTTGAGATGCCATCGGTTACAACTATTGTGATTTCCTCCTTCTCACTTTAGAGGTTGCCCTCCGAGTCCCGAAGCTCTACCAGCGGTGTGTGGTCTGAGTGAAGTTTCTTACGAGTCCCTCTTGAGGTTCACGGTCCTGGTCCAGAAGATGATTTTCTTGGATTCCTCCCTAAAGTGCTTTGTGAGCCCTTTTCGGGTTTCCTCCAAAACATCAACCACGTCCCATCCCCTGAGCTTGAGTTCATACAGTTGCTGCAGTTTGCTCTGCAGCTTCCTGAGTGGCCTCTTCTTTTCCTGTGCAGCAGCTCTGCTTAAATCCTGGAAGAATCTCCGGAACCTGTCCTTCACCCATTTCCACCACTCGCTGGTGGAGTGAAAGAAGTGCTTCATGTTCCTCCACTCTATATACACGGTTCTGAGGTTCGCCACTAACTCCTCATTTTACAACAATGAGCAGTTCAGCTTCTATGATCCTGAGCCAGCAGGGAACTTTGTAGGGGAACAGTGGTTGCCACGTTCCCCTCCTCTGCTTTCTGCTTTGGAGCTGGCCCTGGTGCTTCCGTTAGGATGGCCTTGTGGTTCTTGGAGTCCTTAGCATTTGCCCTTTTCCGATCTTGCGCTTTCCTATTCGTACACTGGGACTGGACCTTGCCCCATATCTCTTGGGTCCCGTCATCGTCTTCGCCACAACTCTCTATTTTCACTTCGGGTTGCTTCCCTTTCTTCTTTTTCTTCTTATCATCATTTGACGTAGCAGAGTCCACTGTCTCTTTTTATCTTCCATGTCCTCTGGTTCTGGCATTGGGTCTTTGTCCCTTGGGGCTTCCTTTGTCAGGGCTGCTTGTGGTTCTCCATCCTCGGGCCTCCCTTGGGTTGCTGGACTTTATTGGCCTGTGCTGTCCAATCGGTGGTGTTGGCTCCTCCACTGTGGCAGGTCCTGCCTTGGGGTCCTCTGGGTTCTTTGGGCCTGGTCCTTTGGGTGTTGGGCCTTTTGGGTCCTGGCCCTTGTGGTCCATCTTCCTGGGTTCCTCTGGTGTTTTGGCCGCCTGTAGGTTGTTCAGCTGGGCGTTGGCTGCCGGAGATACCTTCGGTCTGATGTGTCTCCAGGCTGAGGTTCCTGAAGCTGCCGCTGCATAGGTCTTTGGCAGGGCAGACTTGGGGCATCGGTAGTAGGTGTGACCCTCTCCGCAGAAGTTGCACTTCTTGATCCTGCGGCGTGTCCGGTCTCTTTGCAGATCCTCCAGAACTTCTGCAGGCAGTCTTTTCCAAAGTGGCCTAAGGCTTCGCACTTCATGCAGGTGAAGTTTTGTCCTGTGTACCCGTTCCTCCCTTCGTCCGCTCGTAGGTAAAAGCTTGCCTGTGGGTGTTTCATTCCGTCTCTCCCTGCATGGTCCTTGTGGAGGTTGATGGTTGCACGCCAGGTAGTATTCCATATTCAGATGCTGTCCCTGACCTTGGTGGGTCCATTCGGTATGGAGTCGTAACTCTGGAGCAGTGATGCAATGTCTCCGTTTGGGTTGTGGGGGTTGGTCATCTCAACCGTTACCCTCTTCTCCGTTTTCGCTGGCGCCCATCCGGTCGTCAAGCTAATGGTGCTGTATTGTGTCTCCTTATTCCCCTGGAAGAGGTTCCAGTACTTCATGAAGAGGGCCTGGATGATGAAGCTGCGGAGAAATATCATGCCTGACGTGGACGCCTGGCAGCTCAGCACCTCTTTCACTGGGACTCCTGCTGGTTTAAGGACCTTGTTTAGGAACAAGTCTCTGTCCAGCCTGGGCCCTTCCTTGTTTTTTACCTCCCACTGCATGATCTGGGCATGCCGTTGGGAGACATTGTACCCATTGAAGGGTTTGGGGCGGTCCCTTGCCTGGTCCCTGCCTCGCTCTTCCCCTTGCTCCTTGGTTTGGCTGCATTGGGTTTTCAGTTGCACCTGCCTTTGGATCTGAGGCCTTCGGGGCACCAGCATTCCGAGCACGGGTGCTTGGTTCTGGAGGTGCAGCCTTACTTACCCCCTTGCTGCCATCCCCAGGGGGTTGGGGGTGGGCTTCTGGGCAACCGGTGTGGGGATGCTGTCTGGGATGGTCACTGGCGTTCCATTGTCCATTTCATCTGCCATTTGGGGAGTTTGGGATTTATCGGTAATTTAGCGTAACCACTGGGTTACTGTTTTTGCCTGGGGTCCTCTTCCTGGGTACCTGGGGTGTCTACCAGCAGACCACAATAGTCTGCAGTGCAATAAAACAGTGCCCAGTCACACCCTAGAGCTAAGGCAAGGGTTATAAGTGTTTCCACCTAAGCATGAATCCCCTCCCCAGAGGTCTGGGTGTTGTACAGGCCAATGAAGGGTGTTAGGAGGTGTTTTATGTCACCAGCATTAGTCCACCTAAACGCCAGGAAACATCGAGATGTAGCGAGCATAACTTGTCCGGTGCTCTAACGCTGACCACAGGTTCTTGGGGGTTCTACTTTGCGTTCCTAGTGAACAAACAGACACCAGCGCGCTGGTGCCCCTCTTCCTGCTTAATTAAAAGTCAGTAGGGCCGCCACAAAAATTTCCATAGATTTGAATAAAGAAAATGTATTCACTTCCAAGATAGGGTGGATTTACCATATCTTCCAAGTTTATGATGCCTCAAGGCACTATTTTCTTAAAGGCCTTCAGACAGGACACTCCCTTATTCCTAGATAAGGTTGGCAGGGGTTACTGTACTCGCTAGCACATCTCACATTTACATTAGACCTTCTATAAATTTCCCTTCATCAGCTCCACATAGAGTACAACATAATTCGGAATGAATGTAATAATTCTTTAGTCACATTTCAAAGCTATTAATTGTATATACGGACATACCTATTTGAATGTACTCGTGGTAAGATCTTGCATGCAATGCATTACGGGAGTACCATATGTAACCACCATTTTAATGCTCACTAGGGACCTCTAGGTGCAGCTTGCAGTACTGGCAGGGCTGTTGCTTGCTTACTAGGGACCTCAAGAAGCAGCTTGCGGTACTGCACCTACCACATCTCACATTTATATTAGACCTTCTTTAAATATCTCTTCATCAACTCCACATAGAGTACAACCTAGCCTAATCCGAAATTTCTATAATTCTTTTGTCACACTTCAAAGCTACTAATTGTATATAAGGACATAGCTATTTGAATGCACTTGTTGTACTGTCTTGCATGCAATGCATTATGGGAAGGGTGGATTTACCATATCTTTAAGGTTTATGATGCTCACTAGGGACCTTGCGGTTCTGCGCCTATACAAGCAGTGCTGGTGTCTTGCTCACTAGGCACCTCTGGGAACAGCTTGCGGTACTGCACCTCGACATACAGTGCTGATGCCTTGCTCACTAGGGAGCTCTAGGAGCAGCTTGCGGTACTGCACTTAGACGGATGTATGACGATTCAACGCAAACAAGCACAACGCACACCATTACATCGCATTCCTCACATCGCTCACACCATTACATCGCACGCATTCTCCACGCAAACCATTACATCGGACTCCACATTCACATGCATGCAAAAAACGTTTTGATCGCACACTACGACCACGCACTCAATCACACCGCAAAAATCTCCCTTACCACTCCGCCAAACACAGTACAATGCCCTGACACTTACTGAAAGTATGAGCTACTGGCGTTGCATTATTATTTGCAATGCCAATACCTCAAACTATCAGTAATAAAAGACCTATTGCATTGCAAATGCTTGCTATACTACGAAAGGAAAAGAATAATACAGACTCAATTGAGAAGAACTTTCATCTCTGCTTTCTTTTCTGCATACTAAAGCTCTTTTATGCAGCTTTCTTTTTTTAATTTTTTTAAAATTAATTTTATTTCAGAAAACAGTCATACAATAAACATACCTCACAGCGTTATTATCATATAAACAATAAACAACTAGTTACTCACAATTCCTTTTATGCAGCTTTCATATGTGGAAATCCTGAGCTACACCTCGAAGCCTCTCCAAGAGGCATGGTGGTGGGAGTGACTACGAGGTTTCCACTTTACTTTCTATCTTGATTCACGGGGCACAAGAGATGATTTTTAGGTGTTTCTTTTGACGGTGTCTTCTCTTTGCATAGAGAAAGTCATTACAAAGTGCAAATACGGGGATCATGAGACAAATCTTTCCCTCATTTCAGAGAAGTCTTTCTTCTCCTAAGTCTCATTTTGGTCCATTTCATCCTGTGGCTCTATTCCAAAAGCAGATGCCATTCCCACCCATTTGTTTTTTTGTGACTGTGTTTAAACTTCCATTAATACAATATGCCAATATGCATAGCAACTTTCCAGTGGAATTAGGGGAACCACTCTCATTACGCTGATAGAGATATATCTATTTTAATGGAAAAAAAATCAAAGGTTAAGATGATGTTCAAGTTCGCTGACAATGTCAAACATATGTACAAACATACGAAACGCACAGGCCCCTCAAATTCACAAGTTATAGTTATCTTAAGTAACTATAACTCGTACCCTAAGGTAACTATAAGTCGTGCCACCGCCATACACATTTTGATCATCAATAATGTAATTGCAAATGTTGCAGTGACATTATCAATGATGTTATAGATGTCAGGAGTGATGTAATAAGTGGGGTAGTTAGCAGTGAATGTTGAGGGCACGAGTTATAGTTACCTTACAGCACAAGTTCTAGTAACTTGAAATAACTAGAATGCCTACAGCTGAGCGTGGTCGGGGAGTTGGCCAGGCCTTCTGCATACCCTCTCCCCGCAAGGGACTAACCCAACTCTGTCCATGGACATTGCACGCGTGTGGTGTTGGATTAGCCACAGGACCATTGGTGCAACTTCTTTTCCCCAAGCCAGTACAGCCCAAGATACCCCATGCCTTTTTTTTTTTAAAGGGGAGGGGGAACACAGCTAGAGAGACAAATATCTGTCTTTCAGATTACTAAAGTTGGGTTGTGCCAAAGAATAGTAACATGAGCATACAAAGCTTAACTGGCCCTGGTTTATTTTGTGAAAGATGATAGCAGAACAAAAGCACTCAGGAATATCAATGCGAATATGCAGATCCGTGGTACTGAGTTTGTAGATGTAAAACACAGCCATGGCCCTAAAATATAATTCAAATCGAATTTAAATTGATGGCAAAGAATGAAAAATTAGGAAAAATAAATAACAATAACACAGAGAACGGAATCCGAGAACTTCAGAAACACATTTCTAAAAAATAATTTCCAAGACAAATGCCCCAAAAACAATCAAGAACGCATTATAGTAACCTAAAAAATATTCTTGTACATACATATTACAGTGTAAAGAGTGAGGAGCCACAGTTAGAATACTGATTAAGAAAACATGAAAGCTTTGGAAGAAAATACTGATCAACTAAGACAATGATGGAAAGATAGGAATTAGTTGAGGGAAGACATAGAGTGAGCTTAGCTGTCCTTATCCCAATCCAGACAAAGCGCAAAATACATTTCTGTGAAAATGACCTAATTTTGATTTTGTAAAATTGCAGAAATCTTAAACAGATCTGAAATATGTGTGTATATATAAGTGACAGACCCCCATTTGTGGCTATCATCCATCAACTCCCAACTACAGAAATATAATTCAAAAAACATTTCCCTTACTGTCCACTTGTTAAAAACTGGAAATGGTCTTCCTAAAACCGCGAGTCATTACTTACCTCAGCGCTCCCAATTTATGATCTCTTATTGTGAGATTTAAACTCATCCAAGTTGTAACAAGTGCAGGGGTTCATTACTGTGACTCTAAAAGGTGCATCACCTCTGAATTCCTTTTTCAAAAATCATCAGTAACTAGTTCTGTTGCGAGAAGGACCTATGTAATATGACAGTGTTAGACTTGGCCCTTTTTGGCTAAAGTTCTTTAAACTTTTTGCCTTCCTCCTAGACCTTTTTCTGACATAATGTTGCAGACTTAGATGCTTTGGGCACTTTGCCACTGCTGATCAGTTTCAAAATGCAAATGCTCCCTGTGTAAAGTGTAATGGTAATTGGTTGTCCATGATTGGTATGTTTGTCTTACTAGTAAAGTCCCGAGTAAAGTGCACTATGTGTGCCAGGGCTGGTAATGCAAATGCTACTAGTGGGCCTGCAGCACTAATTGTGCCGCCCACACAAGTAGTCCTAAAAAGAGATCTCAGGCCTGCCACTGCAGTGCCTGCGTGCAGTTTGTTAACTGCCTTGTTGTCCTGACAGGTACACCCACTTGCCGGGCCTTACCTTCTTTTTTTGTGCACATCAGACACCCCTTTAGTAGGCCCAAGATACCCCACTGGGCAGGGTGCAGTTTATGTGAAAGGTAGGACATGCACTGAGGTGTGTACCATGTACTGACAGTGAAATAATGCCAAATTTGTATTTTTACTGTTGAAAGGCCATCTTGACTATAGGACAGAATGGGGAAAGCTGTGTCACATGTTTCCAGCATATCTTCCCATAGGCAAAAGATGGAGGGATGGAGTTTAGTGTGCCTGAATTTAGAATGTGATAAAACTTTTTATTGTGAAGACGGTTTTTAAATTGTGTGATTAGAAACCAAGTTTTTAGAAGTGGCTGGTTTCTTGTCTTAATCCATCCTGTGTGCCTCTGCCTGTTTGTGTATTGATCATCTGGGTTTCGATGTGACGGGGTCTGGGGAGTGTCTTGACCTCAGACAGCAACAGGCTGGCCTGCATTTTATGTGAGGGGAAGGAGTAGCCCCCCTGGATGTGAAGAGGGCTGTGTTGCTGCCACAAAAGGATGGCTCCACCTTCTGCTGAGTGTCTGGGGCCCAGACCTGCACTATCAAAGGAAGAGGGTGTGCACTGGCAGGAAGACACCTCTGGTTTGGACTGGGTTCCGAGCACCCTGAACACAAAGACTTCAAAGGCATTTAGGGGTATAAGTGTGAGAGCTGAAACCCCTCAACTCAAGACTGAAATCCAGATTGAAAAAGGATTGAACCTACTTTGTGCTCAAGAGTAACCTCTGCCAAAGAAGAAAAGCTGAAGAGAAGGACTGCCCTTGCTGTGTGCTCTGGGGCTGGCCTGCAGTTTGCTGATTTGATTAAGGAGAGGACACAGTACTTTGCTGTGTCCTCCTGCTTGTGAGGACTTTGCTGTGTGCTGTAGTCTGAAGTAGCGTGTCTCCAAGGGCTCGAGAAGAGCTGGTCCCCATTTGTGGAAACTCAGGAACATAAAAGTTTCCAACTGGGTCTCAGTGATGCTTGGTGCTTTTGCATGCCCGAGACTTCAGTGTGGCCCGTGGTACTGTTTACGAGGTGCCCTGTGATCGCATTGCGCCTGCTGCGGGAAACATTGTCCATGCTGCTGTATTGCTGTTTGTGGCCTGAGCCATCATTGTAACTGAAGCTGTGAGTGAGGATCACCGCCACCGGCCCGAGCCGCAACATGCTACATGTTTTCAGGAAGACTCCTGTGTGGTCTGTGGTACTGTGTACGAGGTGCCCCGTGATCGCATTGCCCCCGCAGAGTGAAACATCGTCCACGCTGCTGTATTGCTGTTTGTGTCCCGAGCCGTCATTGTAACTGAGGCTGTGAGTGAGGATCACCGCCGCCGGCCTGAGCCACAATGTGCTAAAGGATTTCTTGAAGCTAAGAAAGCTCCAAGGTGAAAGGGATCGTGATCGTTGTTTACCGAGAGGAATCTGCCCAAGATCGTCGACGGAGAAGGTAGCGCCGTAACCCATCCTGCTACAGCGTAGCCTAACAACGGAGCTGAACATCATTGGAGCCGCCCAGTGGGATGTCTGGTGAGCGGGGAGAGAGAGAGGGCGAGACAGCGCATACCCCCCACCCAGGAAAGGCTTGGACTCCGGTCGGGAGCCGCAAGCGTGTGTGGCCTGAGGAGGCGTGCAGGAGGAGTACTGGAGTGCTCTGAGCTCTCTCCCCATGCACAGCATTAGACACGCTGAGTCCTCGAGCGGCCCATACCTGCACAGCAGTTCCGGGCCACCCCTTTCAGCTTATGACCGTTGTCTCTGGTGTTGGGACCTAGTGGGGGCCCGAGTTGACCGCGCATATTGGCGTACAGCTTAATTCTTTGCATTACGAACTGCCTAATTCTTGCATTACGGATTGCATTATTCCTTGCATTATGTACTGCGTGATTCTTGAATTACGAATTGCATTATTCTTGCATTACTAACTGCTGGATTTTTGCATTACGAGTCACATTATTCTTGCGTTACGAACTGCATTATTCCTGTGTTATGTACTACATTAGTACGTGCATTCAGGACTGTGTTATTACTACATTGCGAACTGCATTACTTACTGCATAGCATTGCATTAGGACTGCATTAGATCATTGTGTACTGCTCATTAATACCGCTGGAACCTAGAAGTGATTGCTGGCCTAATAACTGTCAGAGTGATATATTACGAATACGCATATGTTGGATTTCTATTGTTTGGTCTCATCGTATTCCTTTTGATAAAGATTCTGATATTTTTTATAAAAAACAGTGGTGGCCATTTGTGATGTTATCACTGTGTTACTGGGAGTGTGATTGCAAATACTTTACACATTGCCTTGGAGATAAGCCTGGCTGCTGGTGCCAACATACCTGAGCCGGTTATCTAAGAGGGTGTCCCTCCTTTCCCTGACTAAGATCAAGGGTCCCTCTTTGGACTAAGGTACCTACCTTTCGCCAATTACAGACCCCCAGTTCTAACAGACAGCATCATAACATAAATAATGCATGCTGAGCGACAGCTCAGCATGCATTATTTATGTTATTCAGTGCCAATGCCAAAGCTGTAAAAAAATAATATGTAGGCCAAACAGCGAATGACCTTCGTACACAATTCAGGAACCACAAATAGGCAATAATTAATAAGAAAATTGACCAGCCTGTAACCAATCATTTTAACCTTGTAGATCATTTACTATCAGATTTAAAGATTTTGCTGTGGGAAATGTCTTAAAGAAGAACTACTGGACTTCAGAGTAAACGTCTGGATGTACCGTTCAAAATCACTGCATCCAGATGGACTGAACATTACTGACAATACCACCTGATTGCTGCATATCTCAAGAGCTCTCAGGACTACATTGATTCCACATTCCAAGTGTAATCTTCACTCATGATGCTTTTTTGAAAATGACGATTCTCAGAGGTTTCACTGCATAGAGAATCGTGAGCTTATGAAAGACAAGGAGGCTAGCATTATGCAATAAACCTTTATTGACACTTACAGCAGCAAACCTTTAAAGAATTCCAAACAGAACTTTACAAGCCAACAATAGAATAGAACTCTCAGTCCATTAAAAGTTCCCTGGCAGCTATTTCCTTCCTCTTTTGTTCTCGCTTCTTCTTTCCCTTCCTTATCATTGAAACAAAGTCCCATAATTTCTGAAAGAAATATATATTCAACAAATCAGTAATATTATAATTTTCCATCCACTTTAATTCAATATTATATGTCAATCTGTACCTAACAATAAATATATATATATTTAAAACCGCAAAATAATAATCTTAAACGGAGTGCGGGCTAGCCTTCTTGGCTTTAATAAAATCATGATTCTTTATGCAGTGCAAGTTCTGAGAATCAACATTTTATGGCAAGACAAGAGGCTACCATTATTCATGTTCAAAGCTTTGCAAAACCCTGGGGTAAATATGTTCTATGGGTCTAAAATGAAAATCTCCTAAAAACATCTGCATTACTCCAATCTGCCGCTTTCAAAATCTCCTTGTGATGTATCTAGGTTCCATTCCTTGTATTCTGAAATGGAACCTAGTACATAGATGTTCTAAACAGTGGTAGTTGGAGCTGCTGTCTCGATGGCTGAGGATATTTAATAAATGCCTCCTACTTTTCCTTATTTATGTCTCAGTGTCACTTTGTTACACTGGCGACGACCGTGTGCATCATTAGTCAAGGTAATTAACTGACGATATCGCTTTTGGAACAACCTCAACGTCGAGGAGATTACAAGTTGAGAGGAAATATCCGTTGTACTTCATCGCAAGCAAATTCCTTGTGGACACTGGGGAAAGGAGAACGGCGGAGGACTGTCCTTACCTTGCCGGTGGTACGCTGTCTGTTTCTCCAAGACTGAAGGCTGCCGATAGGTGGATTCTAATATGTTGGAACGCAAGGCCCATTTGAGTGTCACGCCTGGTTGCCAGTTTCTGTGAGACGTCTGCGTGTCATCGGAAGGCCTGTTTGCGTTTCATGCAGCTCATTTCCGGTTTTATACAAGGCTTGTGGTGCGTGTCACGTTTGCGTTTCACACCTCGTTTGGAGTCCGGTAGATGCAGTGCTTATGGGAGAAAGCAAGCTCTACTTCCCGTTGAAAGAGGTCTTTCTACTGCAGTGACATCGACGGCGGGCATTTTAAGTTTTTTTTTTTTACTCAACACGAACTGAGAATAAATATAAAGCTTCACAGAAGATTTATTCTAAAGAATCTAACTGGGTGTTGTTCACAACGGAAGGTCGTGGAAGCACGTCGGAGGAAAAACATATCGGAGGAAGGTCTATGTGCCAACTTGTTCATAAAATGTAACTTTACTTCGGGAGAATATGTGAACTGGGTGAAGTAAGTGTTTGTTTTGTATTAGACACTGTGCTGAAAGAGGGAATTATACTGGAAGCTACAGTGACTGACTCTATATAACTTTAATGGAAAGAAGGAAAAATCGCAGTAAAATGTTGGGATTGTTACATTAGTTCCATCCTGGAGTCTTGAGTGTTTGCTACCCGGTGACAAACACACCATAGTTTAAAGTTGGTATTAGTTCTTATTGTAAATGTGCTTGTGTTTACGGTGACAGGCACATCACTACTTTATTCAGACTTAACTAAAAATCGTATTTCAGAATTGGTAAATTATTTTAAGCATAGTTTGAAGTTAATATTAATCTTTTTTTTTTGCATTATTAGGTGATTTTGTGTGAAAATGCAGAATGCCACTTCACCTCTGTTTTTTCTGTCTGATCCGGTGATCCACCGGTTTGATGGAAGAAATGGAGGAAAATTTTTTGAGAACTATGTGAGGGTTTGTGCTACGAATTTGAGCGCTGAGAGAAAACATGCATTATTAATGCATTGCTTAGGAGGTGAAGGACAGGAGGTTTTAGAGAACTTACCCCAGCTAAGTCAGGCAGATCAGAGAGGTCTTAATGAGTAAGAGATTTGTATAAAACAACTAGATTTACAGTACTTACCGAAAGTAAGTACAATTATGGAGAGGTATTACTTTGGATTGCGTGAATAAGGGAAAGACTAAACGGTTAAGCAGTATGTTACTTCTTTGCGCAAATTGGCCTCGAGTTGCAAATTTGGTGATTTAGTGGAGGAAAGGATAAGTGATCAGTTTGTTTTAAGGTGTTCAAATGATAAAATAAGGGAAGATCTTTGACTTAAGGATGAACCACCTCGGTATGAAGTAATGGTTATTGCTAAGCGGGTTGAACATATGGTCAAATGAGTGGGAGAGTTGAGTAAAGCTGGTAAAGCAGGTACAACTAGTATTGTATTTGTATTTGTGGGTATTTATAAAGCGCAGTCTATCGCTCCGGAGGGAGCATCATGGCGCTAAGCGTGCGTGGATGGGATTAGATAATGAAAAATCTAAATAGCGGCCATCACATAAGTATCAGATTGCTGATAGACCCAGGTCTTCAGTTGTTTCCTAAAAAGACTCTCAGTCTCGACCA
Source organism: Lissotriton vulgaris (assembly GCF_964263255.1). NCBI lineage: Eukaryota > Metazoa > Chordata > Amphibia > Caudata > Salamandridae > Lissotriton > Lissotriton vulgaris. The sequence continues at coordinate 1,660,292,147 of NC_141691.1, read as the reverse complement.
GTCTGAGGTTTAAAGGCAAGTTGTTCCAGTCCCTTGCTGCTAGAACTGTGAAAGTTTTTCCGCCCCTGGTTTTGTATTTATACCTCGGGATCTTAGTAAGGTTACCACCGGAAGATCTCAAACATCGTACGGGGTCATAGTGAACAAAACGGTTGGCAAGGTATTTAGGACCTGTCTTTTTCAGGGCTTTGAAAACTGTTAGTAGGAGTTTGAAAAGGATCTTCTTGTGCAGTGGCAACCAGTGGAGACAATTTAATGCTGCTGAGGCTGAAGATTTCCTGGGAAGTTTTAACACTAATCTTGCAGCCGCATGCTGTACGTTTTGCAACTTATTCAGAGTGGACTTTTTCACTCCTTCCATCAACCCATTGCAGTAGTCGAGTCGAGAGAGTATTAATGCGACCACGACCGATTTCCTGGACGCAATGGGGAGGAAGTCAAAGAATTTTTTTAGAGATTTGATGAGTCCGAAACAGCAACCGGCCGTGATCCTGACGTGGTCATCAAAGGAGAGGGCTGCATCAAATTGCACGCCAAGGTTGCGCGCAGAGGTCACTCCACTAGGCGGGGCCTGTGAATCTTTGGGACACCAATCCTTAGGGCAGAAAAGCAGATCTTTGCCTAATGGTATGATTTCAGTTTTCCCACTGTTGCACTTCAAGTGGTTTTTATTCAACCACTGAAATACCTCCGTGAGACAATTCTGGAACCGCAGCTCTGTATCCGTGCAGTTTTTGTCGATAGATACGACGAGTTTGGTGTCGTCAGCATAAGACGTGACTAGGATCCCATGAGACTCTATCACAGCTAGGAGGGGTGCCATATAGATGTTGAAAAGTAATGGACTTAATATGGACCCCTGCGGTACTCCCGATGCAATGGTTTTTTCGCTGGATAGATGGGGACCCAAAGACACAGATTGGGACCTATTAGTCAGGAAAGATGTTACCCATGCCAAAGCCGTGTCTGTCACGCCAATCTCACGCATCCTATCAATCAGGATGGCATGAGAGATTGTATTGAACGCTGCTGTGAGATCAAGCAGGATGAGGACAGCTTTCTTTCCCTCATCCTGCAGGAACTTGATGGAATCGGAGAGTTCTATCAGGGCCGTTTCGGTAGAGTGGCTGGGGCGAAAGCCAGATTGCTGGGGATGCAGAATGTTATGGTCCTCCACAAAGGCTGTGAAAAAATAGAAGAGACACTCTGTCATGAAGTGAAGATTCCTGATTACAAAACGAAAAAAGATTGGGGTAATGATAAAGGTAATGCGAATGATAACTTGGCAAATAAAACACAGTTTGAAAAGAAGGGTGTTGGTGTTTTTCAGGGCAATTACTTTAGATGTGGCAGATTCGGACATTTGGCCAATGCAAAAGAATGTCCAGCCTTGAAAGTGAATTGCAATGTGTGTGGCAGAAGAGGTCATTATGGTAAAAATTGCCAATTCAAAAACAGAAAAGATGTTCAGATTGAAACTAAGGAAGTAACATTTCAAATAAATGAGTGTAGTGTTGAACATGCATCAGAATGGGTTAAAGTAGGTAACGTAAAAATCAAGATGAAATTTGATTCCTGTTCTCATTTGACTTTTATTTCTAAGCAAGAGTTCATGGAGTATTTTTCGGAAAAGATTGTTTTAAAAAAATCAGACGTTAGAACTACAGGTTATGGGGGGACGCCCATTAAGATGTTGGGATATTTTAGTGAGTGTATTGAATACAATGGGAGGTTTGTGGAGGCGAAGATTTATGTAGCAGAAAAAGGTGACAGCTTGTTAAGTTGGTTTCATCAAGCTGGCTTGGGAGTTATACTGAATCCCAATGCTAAACCTTCTGTTCAGATTCAAACTGTGGAAGATATAGAAGAGAAACTAGTAGAAAATTTTTAGGATTTATTTAGTGAAAAGTTAGGTTGTTTGAAAGGGTAAAAACACCAGACCAAATTAAAGTGTGGTGCAACTCCAGTTGCTGGGAATGTGAGACAGATTCTAATTTGCATGCAGGATGCTGTTAAGAAGGAAATTGATAAGTTGTTGAAAGCAGGGGTGATTGAGCCGGTAGAAGCAACAGAATGGTTGGCCCCCATCGTCGTAGCCCGCAAGCCCAATAATGAGATCCGCTTATGTATGGACCTTCGTGCTTTAAACAAAGAGGTGGTGGTAGACAAATTTCCGCTACCTAATATTGAAGAATTAGTTTCGACATTAGAAGAGGCTTGCTATTTCACAACATTGGATATGGCTTCGGCCTATCATCAAGTTCCTCTCAGCAAAGAGTCTCAAGAGTTTACGGCATTTGTAGAGAAGTGTGGCTCAATGGTTAGAGCGGCAGATCCTGATGCAGTAGTCTGGCAGGGACCAGGGTTTAATTCCCACCATGGCGGGTGTTGGGCTCAATTTCCTCGGACCTGATAATTCTCGCCTCGGTGCCTATTCTGATCATGAGCCCCACTCTGCGCCTCTGGGCAATAGCTTGCTTAATCTCTACAACGGCCCCAACAACGCTGAGGATGCCTGACTTCACCTTGGGGGTGCCCAGGAGTGGGCTCCTCACAGGGAAAGGCCAGGAAGGGTTCCTCAGCGGTATTCGTACAAGCGCCGAGATGCCTCCGGGTAGTGGTGCGCTATATAAGTGCATAATTATCATTTTTTAATTTTTTTATTTATATCTCCTTTTGGCTCGTTCAAATGTTTAAGGATGCCATTTGGTCTAATATCCGCTGCCTCTGTTTTTCAGAGAATTATGAATGAACTGTTCAAGGATGTGTCTGGCGTGAGGTGTTACCAAGATGATGTACTAATCTGTGAATCTGTGGCAGAACTAAAGATGAACATGATCTGAGTCTTAAATGTGTATTAAGGAAAATGTTAAAAGCAGGTTTGTCTCTTAGACGTGAAAAATGTAAATTTGGGGTAACGGAACTTGACTATTTGGGCCATCATATCTCTAGTCTTGGTGTGAGACCTAAAGAAGAACTGGTTAAAACCATTGAAAAGCTAAAATAGCCATGTTCTAAAGAAGAACTTTTATAATTTTTAGGAATGGCTGAATTTTATAATAAGTTTCTAAAAAAATTTGCAGACAAAACTGAGAAACTCAGGAGTTTGATGTGTAAAAAAATTAATTTGTGTGGACCGATGAATGTAACAGGGAGTTTGTGCAGATTAAAGAGGATCTTTAATCTGCACTGGTGTTGCCAATAGGTCTCGCAGTAGGAAAGTTGGAGCTATTACAATTGCAAATAACAATGCCTTTTATTTTTGTTTTTATTTTAAAAACATAAAGGGCTTTGTCATTTACAAAACCAATAGCTCCAACTTTCCTACTGCGAGACCTATTGTGCACTGCACAGTGTGGGTGAAAGTGGCACTGCGTGTGTGTGAGTGGCTTTGAGTGAGTTGCGTTGCGTGGGTTAGTGGCGTTGCGTGGGTGAGTGGCGTTGCGTGGGTGAGTGGCATTGCGTGGGTGAGTGGCATTGCGTGGGTGAGAGTGAGCTTGCGTGGGTGTGAGTGGCGTTGTGTGTCTGAAAGTGGTGCTGTGTGGGTAAAGGTGGTGCTGTGTGGGTGAAAGTGGTGCAGTGTGGGTAAAAGTGGCGTTGTGTGTCTGTGAGTGGTGCTGTGTGGGTAAAAGTGGCGTTGCGTCTGTGAGTGGTGCTGTGTGGGTAAAAGTGGAGTTGGGTCTGTGAGTGGTGCTGTGTGGGTAAAAGTGGCGTTGCGTCTGTGAGTGGTGCTGTGTGGGTAAAAGTGGTGTTACGTCTGTGAGTGGTGCTGTGTGGGTAAAAGTGGTGTTGCGTGGGTGAGTGGTGCTGCGTGGGTGAGTGGCGTTGCGTGGGTGAGTGGCGTTGCGTGGGTGAGTGGCGTTGCGTGGGTGAGTGGCGTTGCGTGGTTGAGTGGCGTTGCGTGGGTGAGTGGCGTTGCATGGGTGAGTGGCATTGCATGGTTGAGTGGCGTTGCGTGGGTGAGTGGCGTTGTGTGGGTGAGTGGCATTGCGTGGGTGAGTGGCGTTGCGTGGGTGAGTGGTGTTGCATGTGTGAGTGGCGTTGCATGTGTGAGTGGCATTGCGTGGATGAGTGGCATTGTGTGGATGAGTGGTGTTGCGTGGATGAGTGGTGTTGCGTGGATGAGTGGCGTTGCGTGGATGAGTGGCATTGCGTGGATGAGTGGGGTTGCGTGGATGAGTGGGGTTGCGTGGGTGAGTTGTGCTGCGTGTGTGAGTGGTGTTGCTTGGGTGAGTGGCGTTGCTTGGGTGAGTGTGGCATTGCGTGGGTGATAGTGGGCTTGCGTGGGTGTGAGTGGCGTTGCGTGTCTGAAAGTGGTGCTGTGTGGGTGAAAGTTTGTAAAACAACGGAGTCTGGTCCTGGGACGATGGGGCAGCTGGACCAAGTATATCACAAGAAAGAAAGTTGCTGGCCTTCTGAACTGTTTAGTCTCTGAACATTTTGAGACCACAAACAAAAAATGAATCAATTGATTGTAAGGGTAATTTTATTTAGCCCTTCTGAACTTATTTTAAGTATTGACCTATTTTAAAGGCGAGAAGAACACTTTACAACAATTTACAAAACACAATAACACCTATTTACAACTACTATACAATTAACAATAAATACAGTTAAACAAACAATTATACACAAACTTCTTTTCCAAAAGAAAATTGGCGATTATGTCCACAAATAATTACTCTTTGCAAAAATGCAAGCCACTACAAAAACCACAAAATGAAAGAATGGCAACAAGAATTGAATTTTTTGTTTAGCAGTCAATTCAGAGATACTGAATAATCTCTTCAGGGGCAGATAATTTATAGTGCCTGTCTGCCGTTTGCCGACGCGTTTCGAATCTGTAAAGAATCGCAGATTCTCCTCAGGGCTCTTTCATTGTAGTTGATCTAAACAAATAAGCATATAAAGGAAGTTTGTTTTAATAAATGATGTTTGGACACTTGTCGACCCCCTATGGTCGCTAAGAGTTACCGGACTAGTTACCTTCGTGAAAAGGCGGTATGGTCTCGTTGGTCCAATTGCTCACGAGAGGCTGTGTGTGAGTGAGTGAGTGAGTGGTGTTGCGTTGGTGAGTGTGGTGTTGCGTGGATGATAGTGGGCTTGCGTGGGTGTGAGTGGCGTTGCGTGTCTGTAAGTGTTGCTGTGTGGGTGAAAGTGGCACAGAGCCGTTGATGTGGCCTGGCGCAGGAGAAATGCTGCTGCTGCTAATTAAATATAAAAAGTGTTTAGGGATTCACGGCTGCCGAGAGTAACAAGGCAGTGCTGGGAGGGGGGCTGCACACCAACTGAAGTGCTCTGGTTGCCGTGGCCCGCCGTGTGAAGTGATAAGCCTTTGAAGTACACAGGCATGCTGTGACGGATGTGTGAGAGGTCTGGCAGGGAACATATGGCCTGGCTGTGAAGAAGGGGGCGGGGCAGCGCTGGAGAAGCCTGTGGGAGGGTGATTGATGCCTTTGATGTGGGGAGGGAGGAGAGCCGTTTGCGAGCCTGCAGGAGAAATGCTGCCGATGCGCGTGCATGTTTAAATCACGTGATTCATGTGAACTTAAAGAAAACCGCGGCTGAAAGCCCGTGGTTTGAAGAGGATTTTGCCGACTTGAATTCTCCCCATTTCCCATTCCTGCGGAATGGTAAAGGCGAGACCTAAAAATGCTCAGAATCTACAAGCTTTCAAACCAGGTGACCCTACGTTTATAGTCACAGATGCTAGTAGTAAAGGGCTGGGGCTTTGCTTTTTCAGTTGAGGAACAGTAGAGAAGATTTAATAGCTTGTGCTTCTAGATGTTTGAAGGGAGCTGAGCTTAATTATTTGGTTATTGAGAAGGAGGCGCTCGCCATTTATTGGGCAATTAATACATTTAGAAAGTTTGTGTGGGGTATTCCTTTTGTTGTGAATTCGGATCATAAGCCCCTTAGGGAGATTTTGGAAAAAAAGGTCTTGATTCTGTGTCTTCAAGGATTAGGAGGTGGGTCATTTCCTTACAGGAGTTTAATTTTAAATTTGAATATATTCCTGGCAGTTGTAATATCTCTGCTGATTGTTTGTCACGTTTGGTAGATAATGTTGAAACTATGGAATCATTTGGTGAAGATGAAGAATGTGGTGGTGAGTGTGATGTGAGGCTGTGTGACATTACTCTGGGTGCCATAAAAGAAAAGGAGTGGAAAGAGGAATTGGCTAAGGATGTTGAGCTGGTGAAAGTGATGGATTTGTTGTCTAAGAACTTGAATGACAGCTTTTCTAAACCATGGTCCTTAGTGGCTCATGAGTTGGCCATTGTTGAAGGAGTTCTTGCAAGAGGCACAAGATTAATTCCCCCGGTGAGTTTAAGAAATACCATTTTAAATATGGTTCATGAAGGACACATTGGGATTTCTAAAAACAAAGGAACGTATCAGACAGGATTTTTGGTTCCCAGGTCTGGATTTAATGGTTGAGCGGGCTGTTCGTGATTGTGTTCCCTGTCAGTTAAGTGATAAGGTGCTTAAGCCGAGATGTCCTCCGATGGTTTGCAGGAAGTTGCCGTTGTGTCCATGGGATGAGGTAGCAATTGACATTGTGGGTCCTTTACATGGAGAACATCAGACTCCTTATTTGATTGTATTGATGGACTTGTACTCTCGTTGGGTTGAAGTTAGCTCAGTGCGAGAGATAACATCTCAGTGCATAATCAAGTTTTTAGAATCAATTTTTAAAAGAGAGAGTTTTCCAAAATCTTTACTATCTGATAATGGTCCTCAATTTTGTTTAGATGAGGTGGAGAGATATCTTTCAGCTTGTGGTGTTGTACACAAAAAGATATCTTTATATCATCCAGAGTCTAATGGCTCTTTGGAGAGGTTCAACAAAACGTTGAAAGAGAGTATTCAATTAGCGCGGGTTAATTCTCTTGATTGTAGAATTGAGCTACAAAATAGAATTTCTGCTTACCGGTTTACACCTCATTCAACCACAGGTAGAGCTCCCTTTGAATTATTTAGAGGAAGATCTTCTAATACCAGTATGTGTCCGGGTTGGATGACCTTAGATAAAGGTTTTAAAAACAATAAGGTTGGGCAGTGGAGAGATAAAGAGCTATTGCTTAATGCAAATCTTCGAAAGTTTCGAATTTCAAGATAGGGGACATAGTTAAGATTAGAGTTCCTGTTGGCTGCCTAAAGTGCTCAAAGTTTACTGGTGTTAAAACAGTAATCAAATTGTTCAATAATGCTGTAAAAACAGATGATGGTCGTGTTTGGAATCACAATTGTGTGGCACATGTGGGTACACAAGTTGCTGTAGAAGATTTAGATTCCTCTGGAGAAGGTACATCAAAGTTTGGCTCAAGTAACGATACTACCCGCAGGAGTTTCAGGGTTGGTAAAGTTCCCAGTTATCTGCGGGACTTTGTAAGATAATATGTCATGTAATGTTACTTACTGTCTTCGTAAGTTTTTTATTATTTGTTTATATATGAAGGGAGATGTGTGATGTATCTAGGTTCCATTTCTTGTATTCTGACATGGAACCTAGTACATAGATGTTCTAAACAGTGGCAGTTGGAGCTGCTGTCTCGATGGCTGAGGTTGTTTAATAAATGCCTCCTACGTTTTCTTATTTATGTCTCAGTGTCACTTTGTTACACTGGCGACGATCGTGTGCATCATTAGTCAAGGTGATTAACTGAAGATAGCGCTTTTGGAACAACCTTAACGTCGAGGAGATTACAAGTTGAGAGGAAATATCCGTTGTACTTCGTCGCAAGCAAATTCCTTCTGTCTCACACCATTCAAATAAGCTTTACTAACTACAGCACCTCTCGCAGAATGTGCTTTAAAAATTGATACATTTCTCTCCTGCTCCTTCCATAACCGACTTCACTCATCTCGCAATTGTTGCAGAAGAAACCCATTTAAAAGGTTTAACATGGGGGCGTGGCCAAGATGGCGGCGGAGTAGGACATGCCTCCCTGTCCCTCCGGCACCGCCTGACAATCTGCTTTGGATATCACCCTACCTGGTGCCCATCCATGCCAGCCGCGGAGCGCTGCTGCACCTGTGAGCAGTCCCGAACCCAGCGGTGCCGTTCTTTTTTTGTGCTTGGATGTTGCTGGCCGCTGTCTCTGGGGGTCCGGTCCTGACTCTCCGAGCACCTGTCGGGCCTAGTGGCAGAAAGAGTGGGGGTCGGCCCGCTGCGGCGCAGCGCCCTGCCTGATTGGAGTGGCCGCTGGCATCAAGCAATTTCTCTGCCCAGGGCCGTGTGCATCGCGGTGGAGGAGGAGGTGAACATCACTTGGCCTAACTGCGTGGCGACCATTGTTGCGGACTGCCCACGAGTGCCGGGCCTGTGGAGGAGTGAGCGAAGAGCAGCCTGGGCGCCCGCCTTGGCGAGTCGGCGGCTGGTGAGACCCCCGCTGGGTGGTTGTGCTCTCCCGCGCTGCAGTAGTGCGACGAAGAGTTGCTTGGGCCCGGCTCGCGACCGACGGTGCGAGGTGAGGAGCAGAGGGGCGGCTGACCCGGGCCGGGAGCTTGGTCCGCGAACCGGCGGACGGTGGGGGACCCCGTGGGTGTCCTAGGCAGTGGGCCTCGCCGTCGGACCTGTGTGTGGAATGCTTGGTGAACCCCCCGGCTCTCTGCTGCATGTTGCCCATAGGTGAGGCGGTCCTGAGGGGGGGCGTAGGTATCCCTCAAGCGGAGGCCTCCTTGAGGAGCGGTGGCAGCGGGCCTTGCTGCCTGACTGGGGCTCGTGGCTTTTGGGACACACTTGGCCTGTGTATCGGTGGGCGGCGTCTTGACGGCCAGATGTTGCCCAGCATGAGTGGGAGCTCCCTGAGACCGGTGTTGTGAGAGTACCCCACCGGAGAGGTGAGAGAGGCTGAGAGTGCATGGGCAGCCATTTTGTCGACCTACGTGTCCGACCTTGTGAGGCGGTGAAACCTGATTTAGCGGTCTGAGGGCTTGCCTTTTTGGGGCTTTGAGACCCCCTGCTGGGCGCTTGGTGCAGGAGGCCTGTGGGAGGAGAAGGTGTTGGTCCTCATCTTCTGCCGTTGGCCAGCTGGGAGAGTGCGGGTGGCTCTCGGAGTGGCCTGAGAGGAGGACTGTGAAGGAGGAGATTCCTGGCTTATACCTGCCTTGGTGTTCGTAGTTGCCCGGCTGCGCTGCGGCCTCTGCAGGGTGCGTGGGAGCTGAGGTCAGCCTGAGACCAGGAGTGCAGTGCTCCCCTGTCTCATTTGACTGGTTGCTGCAGCAAGGTACTCCTTGGTGCCTTCGGCGGAGTGTTGGAGCTGACGGCTGGGAGGCGGGGTCGTGGAGAGAGTATGGACTGAGCTAGCCCGTGCACTGAGGCGGCCTTGAGTGGTCGGTGGTCCTGGGGGGCCTCCTGGTGCTACCCCTCAGCGGTGCTGCTGTGGTGAGGGGATTTGGGGACAGTGGGAGGCGCACCATCGGCCCGTGCATCGGCAGGCGGTGTTTCCCTGTTGTGTTTCAGGCCTGGGCTGCTACGTGAGGTGTGGGTGCTGCTGAGGCCTGTTTGCGCCCCGCTAGGACCCTGGTTACGCCGCAATGTCAGCTTCCAGAAACAAACGAGATAAACCCCTGAAGGACATGCTACAGAAGGTGGCGGGTCGGGCCGCCTCAAAGTCGGATGCCCAGTCCTCGCAATCTGAGGATGTTGACTTGCCAGCGACTAAGGCTTTCATGTTAGGGCTCTTCGCGGCCATCAAGGAGTACATTTTGGAACTCCCCTCCCAGCTCTCCTCAGATGTGCGTGAGATACGGCGAGATGTTGACGCCATTGGGGAACGAGTGGTGACCGTGGAAGAGCATGATCTGGGCACTGCCGATGAGGTTCACCAGCAGCAGGATGTTCTCCGCCTGGACAAAACCTGGATCTGTAGGCACACACTGAAGATTTGGAGAACCGATCGCGGAGAAATATTATCAGAATTCGAGCGGTCCCGTGGAAAGGGGAAGGAGACAGTTTGCGTAAATACGTCGGTGAGCTGTACCGACAGATTCTTGATGAAGGGGACGAGCAGGACATTCAGCTGGATCGTGTCCATTGCTTTGGCCTGCCAAGGGATGCCAAGGCTCCACCACCGGACATCCTGGTGTGTGTGCATGACTTTCAGATTAATGAACGGATTCTTCGCTGATCTCAACGTGTGCAGTTTAGGGGCCATCAACCTGCAGTCTTTCATGACCTGGCGGCCTCTACACTCGTCAAGCGCAGAAGCTTCAAACCTATCACTGCCTAACTGCGGGAGCAGGGCATCCCCTATTCGTGGGGACACCTATTTCGAATTATTTTTAAACACAAGGGCAAACTTCTGCAGATCTGCTCGCTGGATGCAACCTTCGAGGCACTGGGACTGGAGCGGCCCGCACCTCGGACCGAGTCCGCTGGAGCACTTCCTCGGCAGCGCTGCCGCTCTACCGAATGGGAGCAAGTTGGGAGATTGCCCCCGCCGGTGAAGTCGGACCTCTCTGCGAGCCTCCTGGAGAGGGAAGCGGCTGTTTCTTCTGTGGCGCTGGTGACTGATAACACTGGAGTTCCTTGAGGTCTGCAATCTTGGCACTGGTTGGGTCCTTCTTGGGCGATGGAGGCGGGACACTTGGGGGAGAGAGTGCTTCTTTTGTTCTTTTCTTTGTCCTTGTTGATTGGATGCACCCTGTATAAGGGTTGGGTAAGGTTCTAGGATGGCACCATGTTCCCCCAACAGTTGGTTTTGTCAGACGAACTATAGTCATCTCAAAAGACTCTTGGTATTTTCCTTCTTCTGTGTGGTTCAGTACTTTCTAGTGGGATTTGGGGTTTGGTTTTGGGATTGGGGTTATTTTTGGGGCTCTGCATCAGTTCTCCTAGCAGTTAGGTGTAGGTCAGGCCCGCAGGCCCCTTACTGTGATCCCTTTAACACTACTCTTCTGGGGTACCGCACTAGCTCTTCCCTTCTTTTCAGGGATTATGGGTAGGGATTTGAGGATTGTTAGCCTGAATGTTAGGGGCCTGAATAATCCTGTCAAGCATGCAGTCATCCTTTCCTTATTGGAGAATGCAGAAGGTGATGTGTGCTTGTTACAGGATACTCACCTCCTCTCTATGGATACTAAACTGATGAAGGACAGGCGTTTTCCTGTACAACTGTGGTCCTCAGGTCCAGCGAAGAAACATGGGGTGGCAATCCTTTTTAGTGCACGCGCACATTGTAAAATTCTCTCCCAGGTGGTTGACATCAGAGGGCGGTTTTTAGCTGTCTGTGTACAGTGGGGAGAGATGCAACTAACGGTGGGGTCACTGTATGCTCCAAATGAACGACAAGAGCCCTTCCTGCGAGCGGCCCTCTCTGATGTGTTGACATCCCCGGATGCATTTGTGCTCGTGGGTGGGGATCTGAATAAAGTAATGGACCCGGGGCTGGATAGGTCTGAGATGCGGTCTCACCAAGCGGGGGCTCTGACGCAGGGGGGGAGGCAATGGTTGCTAGAGTGCGGGCTGCATGATGTGTGGCGCGTCCAGCATCCCCTTGAGCGTGATTACACTTATTATTTCTCCGCACATAAAACATATACGCGCTTAGACCATTTCTTAGTTACGTCCTCTCTTCTATCTCACCTGTCCGTAGCGACTATTACCCCACGCTCCCTCTCAGACCATGCTCTTATTTCAGTCCTGCTTACCTGTCATAGCAAACGGCCGCCGCCATCTGGTTGGCGTCTCCGAGACTCCCTGCTTAATTCAGAGTCCGCAGTCAATCGAATCAGGGACACTATCACCCAATACTTCGCCAACAATTATCAAAATGACATGTCCCTGGCATCGGTATGGGAGGCCCTTTAACTGGTGGTTCGGGGAGAGTTTATTGCGCTGGCTGCGACATATGCCCGAGTGCGCAAAGAGAAGCGTGCGGAATTAGAAAAAGAGGTGGGTGCCCTAGAAGCGATACATAAGAGGACGGGGCCACGCAAGTGTGGAGGGAGTTGGAAACAAAGCGGCGCATGCTAAAGCACCTAGATTTAGATAGGGCAGAGCACGCCCTTTTGTGCCTGCGACACAAATTCTACCTTAGCGGGGACAAAGGGGAACGGATGCTAGCGCATAGGTTGAGAGCGCGAGCGCAGCTGACGGCCATTCAGTCCATTTGGGATTCTCAGGCAGTGGAACATACCACTGATTCACTTATTGTGGAATTCGTTCGGCAGTTCTATCAGGACTTGGACAAGGGGGAGGCATCGGGCTCTGAGCGAATAGCGGCTTACTTGGCATCCTGTGACATTACACCTCTCCTTAAGTCTTCGGCTGATGGTCTGAATGCCGCGATTCGTATAGAGGAGGTCATATCCACGATTGCGCGCCTGAAGGTGGCCAAATCCCCGGGGCTGGATGGCTACTCTGCCATATTTTATAAGACTTATTGTGTGGAGCTGGCTCCTTTTTAACCCGCCTTTTCAACTCCTATTTGGATACGGGAGAGGTGACTCCCTCCATGTCGGAAGCAGCCATTACGGTCATTCCCAAGCCCGGGAAGGATACTAAGGAGTGTGGATCGTACCGACCGATCTCGCTCCTTAACATTGATTCCAAGCTCTTTGCCAGTATCCTGGCGGCGAGACTTAGCCCACTGATGGATGGAATCATAGACCCTGACCAGGCAGGCTTTTTTCCAACACGACAGGGGGGATAATACTAAGCAGCTTCTTCACCTCACGGATCTGGTTCACCGTTCTCGCGCACAGGTCTTTTTTCTATCTATCGATGCAGAGAAGGCCTTCGATCGTGTAGATTGGGAATACCTGTTTGCGGTATTGAAGGCCTTCGGTCTGGGCGACAGCTTTGTGCGATGGGTACGCTGCTTTATGCGGCACCTAAGGCAGCGGTGCGGGTGAACGGGTGCAGGTCCGCTCTCTTTCCCATCACCAGAGGGACACGGCAGGGGTGTCCCTTATCTATATGGAGCCTTTTGCCCAGCGTATTCAGCCCAATGGGGGTCTATTGTGAATTCGGTTCGGCGCTGATACGCACAAAATTAGCTTATATGCCGATGATATGATCCTCTCGCTCACTCAACCTCATTCCTCCCTGCGGCATTTGTCAGGAGAACTTCTGGAATTTGGCATTGTTGCAGGGTTTAAAGTTAATTTCTCAAAATCGCAGATACTCAATATATCCATTACTGATGCGGAGGTGCAGGATTTGCAGCAGGGCTTTGCCTTCCAGTGTATACATTCCAATATTCAGTACTTGGGAATCCACCTCTCCTCCTCTATAGCTAAAACGGCCTCTCTCAACTACAAGTTGTCGGTGGACCAGACGGCCAAATCACTGTCAGATTGATCCCGTCTTAATTTGGCGTGGTACGGGAGGCTGGGGGCAGTCAAAATGATGGTGCTCCCCCATATCCTGTACCTCTTTCAGGTGCTCCCATTGAATCCCCCGCCGGGTGCTCTCCAGAAGCTACAGGGACTCCCTAATGAATGTTTATGGGGCAATAAAAGACCAAGTCCTGCTTTATCCCTTGTTACTGCTCTTAAGTCCGTCGGTGGGATAGGTTTCCCCTTACTGAAGGCGTATTTTCAGGCGGCATGTTTGCGTTATGTCATTGAGTGGAACAGGCCCTGGTCCAGCAAGCATTGAAACTTCATTGATCAGACGGTGGTGGGGTGTAATATTTGGTGCGAGTTGTGGCTACCTCGCAAGCATAGAGCATGGGGTCTTTACTCTTCCCCGGTGGCGTCACCGACTCTGAAAGCCTGCGACCAATTGGCGCAGCGCAGGGGTTGGACTACTTTCCCTTTCCCTATGACACCCATTGTTGATAATCCTCATTTCCCCCTGGGTTGTGCGTCCCCGATCTTCCACCGAGGAGGGAAGAGGGCTGTAAGAGGGTGAGCTCCCTCTTTGACCTCGATGGCCTGATTCCATTCCCCCAGCTCTGTCAAGACTATTTTTCTCTCTCAGAGTCCGATGCTTTTCCTTACTCGCAGGTGGCGCGTTGGGTTACCCAGCCTTCTAATTTAATTTCTATGTGCCGTCCTTTGACAGCCTTTGAAAAATGGGTAGCCTGCAAGAAGGATGAATGCAAGCTGCTATATGCTATGATTATGGCCCACCCCAAATCACAATGTACGAAGGCGCAGGTTGGCTGGGAGACGTACCTGGGGCACCCCCTGACACGTGAGGAGTGGCAACACGTTTTCTACTGTGCACATCACACCACTGCTAATGTAGAGGGTACTGAGTCTGCCTATAAGGTGGTCGCTTATTGGTATTATACACCAGCCCGTATTAAGGCTTGGGATGCGACGAACTCGGGCCTTTGTTGGAGGGGATGTGGTTCTCCAGGTACCCTGGAACACCTGCTGTGGCATTGTCCGAAGTTAGAGAGGTTTTGGAAGGCGATTCTTGATGACTTGGACGATGCCTTCCAGATCACATTCTCCCCGAGCACCTGAGCATGCGCTATTGGGGTTTTCCCACACCAAATCGTTTACTTTGCGTTCGCTGAGGGGTAGGCAGATTGCATTAGCTTTACTGGCATCACGACTAGTCATTTTGGCGCAATGGGGTTCCCCAGACTCACCTGATCCGAGGGACTGGATTTGAAGACTTTGGTACCTTTAAGCTATGGAACGCCTTTCGTTGAGCATGGATGGCATGGGTGCTGAATACGTGGAACTGTGGGGTCCATTCCTGCATCTGCTGTCTAGGGACTTGTCCGAAGTACCTACAGATTCTTCAACTTATCCTTTTGGAACCTCGGGGAACTGCTAAGATTGACTGAGCGGCGGCAAGGGGGGCCTAGTGGCAGTAAAGAGTATGAGGAGGAATATGAGACTAATGCGGAGGTGGTTAGGGGGTGGTGGTAGGGAGGTTCGGGGGTGGTGGGAGTGGGTGTTTCTTTTGTTTTTGTCTTTTGTCGGTTTTTTCTGTTTTTGTTTTTGTCTGTTTTTTCTGTTTTTAAAAAGTGGTAGCTATGCATCTGTACTGGCTGCTTATTGCGACCCGACGCTTTCATTGCGGGGTCGCCCTCCCGGCTGTAGGCCCGAACGTTACTATTCCTAGAAATTGCTCTGCCGGCCAGTGTATGTAGGCAGTCGAGCTGTGTTATGAGTTGTCTTACCGCTCAATAAAAACAATTGATTCTAAAAGGTTTAACATAAGAAATTAAAAGTTGTTCTGTACCATGACACCTAATATTATCCCCTCTTCATATTCCTGTAAACAATTTACCATACACAGTTTTGTATTTTGATCAAATCTCAGATAGAAAACGGATTCTGACATGGTTTTTGTTCCCTTTCTGGATTTTAAAATCATCTACTCACCTCCAAAGCCTTGACATCCGGCACTCTTTTTTGTTTTTTAGATTAAACACAATAAAGTTGCTAACTTCCAAGAAATGATTTTCAATGACAATTATTTATTCTCTGACCATGACTGAAAAAGATTTAACACCATGTTAACATCCCAAACAGTCTCATACCTAGAAACCAGGGGTCTTCTCAGCCTAATGCCTTTCATGTCTACAAATCAAAGGCCTCTTTCCAATTGATACACCATTAACTAGTCGAATGTTCAGATGCAATTGCTGATCTATAACAATTTATTGTTATGCACATCAGACCTTTTTGAAAAAGTTCAGCAAAAAGATTTGCTACCATTACTTTATCACCTTCCACGGTATCCAAATCCCTTGCAATGCACCAACAAAACCAGACCTTACAAGCACTTTTGAATCTTCTTAGTGTTCCAGGCGTCCATGATTCATTGAGTAACTCTGAAGCGGTTCCTGAAAGATCCTTGAATCTTCCAGAATTCCTTAAATTCTCCAGACTAGAAGGTTGAGTGAATTCTCTTCTTCTAAAGGATGATTCTACTCCTTCCACTCCTAACAGCAAACTCTTGCAACATGGTACCAAATAAGGGATTTCCATCACCATTTCCAGATTTGTCGTCAACCAAACGTGTTATGTCCAAAAATGTGTCACTAACACAAACTGACAATCCTGCCTCCTCATCTGTACCAGCACTCTCAGTATTGGCCCAAATGGTGGAAAAGCATAGCCCTTCCTTATTGACCAGTCCTGGATAAAAGCATCCACTACTAGCGCACCGGATCCGCATTACAGCTGTAATCTGCTTTGTCAATCTGGATGCAAACAGATCTATGTCGAAAGGACCCAAACGTTCCTCTATCATTTGAAACACTTGTTCAACATACAATTGCTGAAATCTATCACATTTCTTGAATTCCAGTCTGCTACCCAATTCTCTGTCCCAGGTAAATACTGTGCAACCAAACCGATCTTGCGCTCCAGACAAAATTCCCACATCTCCTTTGCTATTTCCGCAAATTTCTTTGATCTGCTTCCTCCTGACCCTTTTATGTATGTCATAGCTATTATATTGACCATCTTCAACAAAACTGAAGCATCCTGAAAATGTGATTGCAATGCAAAAAACAACTGCTTTCATCTCTAAACAATTGATATGATCCTCTCTTTCTTTCAAATTCCAGAGTCCACCTGTCTCTTAATCTGAACACAGTGCTCCCCAACCTAGATTGCTTGCGTCACACCTGTAAATTTCCTAACCTCCATTCCAAGTCTTTTCGAGCCTCCAGAGACATCTTCACCATGTCTCCATACCATCAACCCTTCGAGAGTTTCAATCGTTTCATTCTCTGAAAAGCTTTGTAATGGAGATGTTTAGGCCCCGCACCGTCCCCAAAGCCCCAAATTAAGAGTTTAGACATTTGGCTTGACAATGCTCTTAACTTTGGATATCAGGCCACTATGATTTCATCAACTTGTTATGGATTGATGAGACTGCTCCGAAAAATCATTCCCCTCCTTCCATTTGAGGCTAGATGGATTATGGTCCAGGCCCTTATATTGTCCCGGCTGGACTACGGAAACATTTTGTACCTGGGAGCACCTCAAGCTACATTAAATAAATGACTGGTTGTTCAGAACTGTGCAGCACTGATGCTCTTGCAGGTTCCACGGCAGCAATGAGCAAGGCCAACCCTGCAACAGCTACACTGGCTACCCATCGCTGCTCGAATACAATTCAAGGCAATGTGTCTGGCTCATAAAGCCATGTGGAAAACCGGCCCATCCATCTTACACCCTCTACTAACACATTACCTGCCACCTAGGACTCTTCCTTTCGGTTCCCTGCACCTGGCCACCATCAAGAAAATAAGGAAGGTGAGATGGGGTGGACGTTGTTTCTCCTTCATTGCCGCTGGGTTGTGGAACTCCCTTCCCCAAGTTATGCGGGGGGAACAACAATTTGCCGACCTTCCGCAAGTGTTTAAAGACCCATCTGTTTAGAATGTTCCCTTAAAGGTTAGTTCGATGTTACTCTGCTTCCTTTCTTTTAACCGCTACGAGGCCTCCGGGTAGTCAGGCGCTATAGAAATACCTTTCATACTCATACTCATGGTGGAGGCTCATGAATCATTCAGGACAGAAGTACTCTGTTCCCAGAAGTCAATGCAACCATGACACTGTTTCACACATACACTGTGATACACTACCTAACAACTGCACAGTTTATGAAGCTTTAGAAGTACCATTAACTTAAAGAGCATTAAAATTGGTTTAAAGGTGCCCTACTCCATACCAATGTTGGACTAGGTCTCCTTAGCAATGAGGTAGCAACATTTCTAGTCTCAGCCAGTTACACATCATATCTCCATTTAGATAATGTGGGAGCCCCAGAACTGTTACATTGTACACAGACCTGGCAGAAACATATAGATGTTTAACACAGTTTGTCATGCAAACAATGACAATAAATCCTGTGAGGGCTGCTCAAGCTACAACCACAATTGTGTACACAAGGCATTTGTCCACACACAATCAATGCTGCTATGGGTAAAATTTGCACCAGACAGGAGGAGATTCCATTTTGGATTGCACAAAAAACAAGCTAGTTTAAAGCAGTGTTTCCCATACGGAACCCCAGAAAAAACACTGAATTTTTACAATATGCTTTTCAATGAGGATAGCTCCTCTGGTGGGGGTCTGAACCACATGGAGTACGGGTTTTGCTTCAGTATATACCAGAATTCATGGTACTCATTCATTAGCTGTTTTGCCAGATGTGCTTTCAGAGAAGTAAAATGAGTACAGGGCAGCCCCTGCCCTAGATTTGGGGATGAAACTGATTGGCAATTTTGTCACAATGTCCACTATGATGTTAAGTAACATTAAAGTGGAAGCACCTAGCAACTCACTAATATGGCATCGGACAACAGGAGTGCAAATTACCCAAAATTATCAAAGAAATGTATGCAACAGTGGGTAGAGATAATTTAGGCACCAGCCCTAGTAAACCTCAAATTAGGAGAAACTCTGATAAGGATACCTCAAGGCAAGCACCTAACTCGTCTATGAAGAAGAAGTGGGAAACATAAAGAAAAGACTAAGCAACATAGTGGATCTCCTCAACAGGGGGCCATTGAAAGATGTCATAATCTGTGTAACCGTGATAAAATTGAAGCTCCTGACAGGTTTCAGGATACTGACCCGCGTACATCTTGTTCCATTCAGGAGACCTTGAGAAACGATCAGAGAGAGGTAGACTGTCAGAGCGCAGATAAGTGGAGTACATGAAACTGAAGAAGGACTCAAAACTCTCTACTGACTACATAATAGAAAAGGAAAAAAATCCAAAACAATCAAAGCCTCCCTCAATTAAAAAAGAAGACAGTAGCTGGACTCAAAGTCAAGCATGCCACGGATATTGAGTACACTGCTTCTGAGAGGGTGTTGGACTCTGAACATACTGGAGAGTGCAGCAGAAGTCACAACAGTTCACAGAACGTGATAGATTCTCTGGTGAAAGTAGTGTTGAATGACTATATCCAGGTGGAAACATCGAATACCAGGGTAATGGTCTAGCATCATTTGTACGAGACGCAATTCAAATTGGAGGGGGATGTAATAATAATAATAATAATAATAGGGGCATTTATAGAGCGCTGAGTTACGCACACCGGCGTGTCCCCGCGCTGACGGTGAGATAGGCGGAAAACAGGGAAATGAAGCTGCCAGGCAGGCCACTATCTAACATAGAGGTAGGTTTTTAATTTTGCTCGAAACCTCGTTTCTGATGGTTCCAAGCGTAGGTCTACTGGGAGTTTGTTCCAGTGGTTTGGCGCTAAATACCTAAAGGATCTGCCTCCCATGCGAGCTTTCTTCACCTTAGGGATCCTCAGCAGTCCCCCACCCTTAGATCTAAGCGCTCGGGCAGGTTTATAGGCTTCAATCAATCTCTGCAGTGGTCGAGGTGCCCTGCCATTCAGAATCCGATGACAGGTGAAGAGAGCCTTGTACTCGACTCTGCTCCTCACAGGGAGCCAATGTAGCTTCTGCAGGGCCACCTTCGAGGGCGCCCTTTTGGGCAGCCTAAGGATCAAACGTGCTGCCGCATTCTGCAGCACTTGAAGGCGACCAACACTTTTACTCGGTGCCCCCAGATACAGCAGGTTCACATAGTCCAGCCTTGCGGTCACCAATGCATGTACCTGGGTTTGACGGGCTTCCAACGGCAGTAGGTCAAGGACTTTTCTCAGCCTTTTCAAGACCCCAAAACACACACCGACCACACGGTTGATCTGGGGCCCAAAAGTAAGACCTGCGTCGAACCATACCCCTAGATTTTTTGCCTCCTGACAAGGGGTGGGGGTCGGTCCTAGACAGGATGGCCACCAGGCCGATGACCAGGCCGATGACCAGGCAGACTGGGCTCTCCCTACCACCAGCACCTCTGTCTTGCTGCCGTTAAGTTTCAAACAGTTCATGGCCATCCAATCAGCAAGATCTTTCATGCACGATCGGAAGCCATCTGCAGCAAGACAGGGCGCGTGCGATAGGGAGATGACCAGCTGCGTATCATCGGCGTAAGATACCATTTGGAGGCCATGACTCTCCACAATAGAGGCAACAGGCGCTACATACAAGTTAAAAAGGGTCGGGCTCAGGGACGAGCCCTGAGGCACGCCCTGGCCCAAAAGTACCCCTTTGGAGTAACAGTCGCCCTGCCTCAGTTGGAAGCTTCTTCCCGTTAGGAAGGCCTGGATCCACCTCAGCGCGGTGTTAGCGATGCCACCTTTGCTCAGACACTGTAGCAAGGTGGAGTATGCTACAGTGTCGAACGCCGCGCTGAGGTCTAGCAGGATCAAGGCCATAGTTTGCCCCTCATCTACACCCTGTCTCAGATGTTCTGTTGCCATAAGAAGGGCTGACTCTGTGGAGTGACGCGCTCTAAAACCGAACTGCGTAGCGTGGAGCAAACCCGCCTCCTCCACATGTTCCATAATTTGAGTGTTTACCACCTTCTCAGCCACTTTGGACAGAGAAGGCAGGAGTGAGATGGGCCTCAGATTTTCCAACACCTCAAAACCAATGTGAGATTTCTTCCGGAGAGGGAGCACCACCGCCTGTTTCCACCCCTTGGGTAACATGCCAGACTTAAAGGAGGTATCCAGGACATGCCTTATGTAGGGCTCCAGGACTTCCAAGCTGTCCCCCAGCCGTTTAGGGGACACCGGGTCCAGAGGGGAGCCAGATTTTACTGAGAGACATACCCTGACTAGCTCTTCAGGAAGGGGAGTGGTGAAATTTGTGAGGAGCCCCGAAATCTCCATGCCCACCGATGTTACCTCAAACTCAACCCCGTGGGGGGAGGATTAGGGAAGGTCGAGTAAATTTTCTAGACTTTAGTGGAGAAGTAGTCGGCGATGCGATCACATGTTTCCGTCGAACAACTCTCCGGGTCTGCAGACGAGTCTATAGTAGTCAGAGACTTGTAAATGCAGAAGAGCTCCTTAGCAGAATTTTTAGCCCCTAGAATTTGCCCTGCATAGAAGGCCGCCTT
Organism: Lissotriton vulgaris; assembly: GCF_964263255.1. Taxonomy (NCBI): domain Eukaryota; kingdom Metazoa; phylum Chordata; class Amphibia; order Caudata; family Salamandridae; genus Lissotriton; species Lissotriton vulgaris. Next base: position 1,660,271,278 of record NC_141691.1, on the reverse strand, counting down.
CGACTTTTTAATCAGCCTATGATGTAGCCGCCTTTTCTCTAAGAACAGTTCCCTGGCCTGAGTGTCATATGATACCCTCCAGGCTCTTTCAGCTCGCTTACATTCTGCCTTTGTCCGCCGCAGCTCTCCATTGAACCATGGGGCAGATCTTTCCTTGCGGCTGCACGCGGAAGTTCGGCAGAGTGGTGCGGTCTGATCTAGCGCCTCTATAATGCGCCTATTCAAGTTAAAAACAGCAGATACTATGTCCTCACCTCCAGGCTGGCCCTCCCTTGTCAGTGCTTCATTAAAGTCCTCCAAGGAGAATTTTGCCCACTTCCTCCTTAAATAATTCAGGGGTGCCTGACTATGTTTTATGGGTTTAGTGCTATTTATGGAGAATACCACCAAAAAGTGGTCTGTCCAGGGGATCGGCTCAACTGTGGAGACCTCAACCCCTCCCCAGTTGGCAAAGACCGGGTCCAAAAGATGACCTTGACGGTGCGTGGGACTTGAGAGCTTGAGTTCAAACTGAAGGGCTTGAATGTCCCTGCAGAACTCCTCCGCTCCTTTATCCTCTGGGCTGTTCAGATGCAAATTCAAATCTCCCAATAGGAGGAATTTGTCCCTGCGTAGCGCTGCCTCTGTTACACTTTCTAACAGACTCTCCCTGAACTTGGTACAGGACCCAGGGGGTCTGTATATAAGAAAGCCTTTTATCGCCATTCCCCCATTAATTTGTATGGTAAAAGCTCCCGCCTCACTCTCAGCGACCGGGGTAAACTCCAATAAACATCCAAGACTCTTCTTAAAAATAATCGCTATCCCCCCTCCCTTCCCCACTGGCCTATCCTGCCTGAGCATGGAGTAGTTCTCAGGCATAGCCTCGATAATATCTGAATCGGAAAACTGGTCTAGCCACGTTTCCGTGAGGAACAAAAGATCAAACTTTCTCTCCGTGAGCAGCTCGTATATATCGAGTCTATGCTTACGCAGTGATCTCACGTTAAGAAGACCGCATAATAGCGCGGCTTGCTCCCCAGTACCTTGCAGCAAGGTGATGAAACAAAACCGACAATGCCCACATTCCGCATCCTCACTTGACATGCCGTGCCCACAAGGATAGGTGGTTTCCGGACGCAGGCTGAGGAGCTGCTCCCTGTCCCAATAGATCTTACCATCAGGAACAGGGGTTGTCGCCCTAGGCCGCAGTCGGCCGTGGACGGGCACAGACGGGCTCGACTTTGGCGACACTTCGGCGTGCCTTCGTCGCGCCCGCTGCGCTCGTCCGCTGCGCTTCCGGGGGTACATCCGCCTTTTGTATCCCTCAGCCCGTCTGCCTCCCAGCCACTAGACCGCTAATCGGCCCCTCGCGCAGCGGAAGTGACTGCCTCTCACCTCCACGCCCTCCGCTCAACGGTGCTAGCCACCCTGTCGGAACGAGGCGTGGAGGAAGGATGGACAAGACAGCCACCCCGAATGCGTCAGGTAAGTCTGGGGAGTACGAGGGGGGGTAGAAGCCTCAACCGCTAAGGGTTTGGCCCCACCAGAGTGTCCTGAACAAATGCCCTGTGTACCTAAAAATATTAATGTTCTCTTTTGGGAAAACTTGTGATCTGGCTGTGATATTCTTTTGGTCAAAAAGTATTGTCCACCTGAACTAGTGATGGATTGCCTTAAAGGAGAAACAGAAATTTTACCTGCTTTTTCTGACCTTGACACAGAATTAGTTAAACATTTATATGCCAAGGATTGGGCATTAGTGCTGACTCCTGCGTTATACTGCTACCATTTGGGCTACCTTTATCATGAGATACCATTGAGGTCACCCCCACAACCTCAAAGAAAATACCCCATTCAAAATGAAGCTTAAAATCAAGTTAGAGAGATTCTCACACAACTTGAATACTGAAATGTGGTAGAAAATTGCACCTCTCCTATGAATAATCCCCTTGTTTCCAGTTATGAAACCGGACCATTCATATTGTCTAGTGTTAGATTACAGATATCTAAACGCAGCTACGTGCACATTCGTAATACAGAATAAGCACAGAGCAACACTAATGAACTAAATAATTCATAGAAAATACAAAACGTTACATATCTTGAATTGCTTTTTCTGGTAAAATATAGCACCTGAAAGCAGGTATTTGACTGAATTTTCCACACTGGGTTCTCAAAAATAGTTCTGTAGATTGCCACAAGGTTATGCAAATAGCCCCAGTTGTTTTTAGCTCCGGTTACATAACTTCTACTTGAATTTGATGATCAGGCATTGTCCTTTGCCGATTTGGAATGTGCGCAGATTTGTTTGACAACCAGCTTGTGAGGTAATGCAAATATCGGCTCTGTGCCTGCATATAGGAAGGAGGAGAATCGTGACAATACTGCCAGTTTATTCTAAGCTATTACTAAAATGGAAGTGATCACATTTTCTTATGGCCTCAATGTTTGCATGTAATAAACATGTTACAAGAGTTTATAGAGAAACAGTAAGTATCCATATATTATAGATATAATTAAAATCAATAAAAAAATTTAAACACATGCTAAAGATAATATATTACTTTTGGCCTAGCAGTGTATGTCAATAAATCAACCATGCAGTTTACATGTGTCTGGATCCCACAGACGCTGCCTAATTTCAACAGGATAACCAATGCAATTAGTTAGTTATAGAGCATCTCATGACAACATGGAAAGTATTTTAACTTAAAAAGTACCTAGGATTCACATTTGATGATAGACTGTCTTTTAAACATTGTTTTACTAATTTAAAGGCTAAAGCCATATCTCTTTCATTTGCTTATAGAACACTGTGAGATAAGCTTGTATGCCCTAGTCATGAGTACCTAGTTAAAATTATGAAGGAAAAGTTGATCCCCTCTCTAGCCTATGGGTTTGTAATTTTCTGAGATAAAGACTCAAAAATTCTGGATAATTTACAAATTAAAGTTTTTTAATCTATTTGTAAGATCCTGAAAAATATTATTACAGGCCAATGTCCATCTTATGTTCGGCCTGACCAGCCAATCTTTAGTAAGACAATCAGCATTTTTGAAGTATTTATATATTCTTTAATTTTATCTGACCCTGGCACTCTTGCTAATCTTTGTTGGCAAGAACTTGTATAATATGCCTATGCAAGTGTTTGGAGATCTTACCTAACTGAGGGTTTTGTCAGACGAAGTCTTCCTCAGGATCTGTCGAGTTGATATAAGGGCCCACCTTCTTAAAACAAAAGACTAAATTGACTTTAGAATTGACATTTGCTCAAAAGTCATCAGAAGTAATATTGACCTTGGTTGTGAATTCACAGACACATTTGGTTCTTAAAAAATAAAGACTCTATGACTCTTTTCGTTGTAAATATCCTCTTAACACTCTTAACTAAAACTGCACACTGCACAACTTCAGGAAGTTGTGTTCCAATCTTTTCAGCAAAATAAGTTCTTTTGCTAATTCACTTTAAACTGAATTGTGGCTGGTAAGAATAGTGACTTGAACAATACAAATAGTGACCCAGATAGATTTAACCAAAGCTCCTCAAGAATTACCTCACATAAAACAATGAAATGTAAAGTTTCCCAAAAACATTCCAATATCACCTTTTATAACTAATGAATTACCCTTCTATTCACTTGTTCATAAATAGTGCCAAACTTGTGCTTATAAATAATTGTACTGCTTCTACCTGTAGAGTACGACCTACCCTACAAATTGGAAGGGCGTGGCTGCTGAAATCCAAATCCTCGAAGACAATCTTCTTGGAACTGCAATTCAAACTTCTCCACAGCAACCTTTAAAGGAAACGCCTATCCAAAATGATCCTTCTGCTGAAAATCGACTCGACCTCTGTAAAAGAACCAAAATGCTTCCCAAAGCTCTATTTCCAAATCAGAGCATCAGGAGGAAGCTGCCACACCTTCGAAATCCCCAGAATAGTGAGCACAGACGTTTGGGCGTGATCGCGTACATTAGCGCGACTATGCCCATGCTAAATCCCACGCATGCGACCGGTATGTTAAAGCTCACGCATTCGGCGGACGCGGCATGCCAAAGCTCACGCATCTGGCGGACGCGGCATGCCAAATCCCACGCCTCTGGCGGACCACATTAAAATGGATGTTTGAACAGATACAAGACCATAGGGCTGTGAGATATTATTTAAAACAAAGTCTTTTGGTACATTTTTGCCACCAACGTCCCCCAAGACTAACATGGTGCATTTTGCCACATAATGGCACCAAACATGGCGGACAACAGCGATGCCAGTGGAGTGGGGCGGGCCCTAGACCGCAAGCCACCCTAGTCCTGACAGTACTCCCCCCTCCCAAGAGCAGTCTAGGGCCCGCTTTGAAGGATGGAGGAGATGGAACCTGCGTAACAAATGAGAGGCATGAATATTTTCAGCCGGTTCCCAGGAATCATTCTCAGATCCATAACCTTTCCAGGACACTAAATACCACAGTTTTGTACCCCTGCGTTTAGAGTCTAATATGTTTTGCACCTCATATTCCCAATTGCCATGAATCAAGATCGGTGCTGATCTGGGAATTACATTTTGTCTAGCTGGTTTTAACAAAGGCGTATGAAACACATGATGAATTCACAAGTTCTTGGGAAGTTGTAATTTGTATGTCACTGGATTGACTTGACAAATTACTGGATATGGACCGATGAATTTGGGGTGAAACATGTTCTTGTGTTTAAAATGTAAGTTCTTGGTGGACAACCACACCTTATCTCCTGAAACATACATTGGTCCTGATCAATGATGTTTATCATACTGCTTTTTGTATTCTTCCTTACTTTGTAGTAATCGTTTGTGAATTTTCTGATGAACAGTCTGCATGAGTTGTACTGTGTATTGTCCCGCAGGTGCATTACTCTCTTCTTTGGGCAATGTTAAAGGAATTGTCTTTGGTAAATATCCATAAAGAGCTTCAAAAGGAGAAGATCCTGTAGATGAATGAGGTGATGAGTTATAAGCTATTTCAGCAATCCAAAGCAAATCTAACCAGGACCTTTTGGAATCCGTTACATAACATCTCAAATATTGTTTTAATGTTTGGTTTAGTCATTCGGTTTGACCATCCGTTTGTGGATGATAACTGGTAGACATATTTGAAGTTATCTGTAGACAATGACACCATTGTTGCCAAAATTTGGATGAAAACTGAGAACCTCGATCTGATAACAGTACTGAAGGCAAACCATGTAGTCGCACTATGTTCTTTAAAAAGATTTGTGCTAATTGTCCTGCCGTAGGCAATCATTTACAAGCAATGAAATGTGCGTACTTTGTTAAACTGTCTACAACAACTAAGATGACTGAATGCTGATTGATCTGCGGGAGATTTGTAATAAAGTCTAAGGATATATGTTCCCATGGTATGGTTGGTGTGGGTAAAACTTGTAACAAACCTTTTGGTTTACTGTGATCTGTTTTAAATCTTGCACAAGTTTTACAATTTTGAGCCATTTTAGTTACATCTTTCTGAAGAGCTGGCCACCAGAATAATTTTTGTATTTTTTCTACAGTCTTTTTGGGGCCAGGATGTCCTGCCATTGGATGAGAGTGTAACCAATTGAACACAGTTCTTTGTAATTCCTCGGTAGGAAGATAAACCTGTTTTCCATGGAATGGTATTCCCTCTTTGATTGTTTGATTCTCCTCTTTATTCCCCCATTTTTTCCATTGAGAAGGAGGAAAGTTTTCATGAATATTTTCTAAGAATTGATCAGCAGACAACAAAAAAAAGTACCTTATCTGGATCTATGATCGCCTGTGGAGCTCCTTCAAACCTGTGCAAAGAAGAGTATTTTCTAGAAAGAGCATCTGCTTTTTTCTTGTCTTGTCCTGGACGGTAAGTTACTATGAAATCATATTCTGCAAAGAACATCATCCATCTTAACTGTCTTGGTGTCAGCATTCTGGCTGAACTCATGAATTGCAAATTTCTATGATCCGTATATACTGTTACTGTGAATTTTGCTCCCATTATATAGTGTCTCTATTCTTTGAACGCTTCTAGAATAGCAAGTAATTATTTTTCTGCGATAATATAGTTTTGCTCTGCTGAGTTCAATTTTCGAGACATGCATGCCACTGGGTGCATTTGGCCAGTTTTGGGGTGTCTTTGAGAAAGAATGGCTTCTATTGCTACATCTGAGGCATCTGCTTCTATTATGAAGGGTTCATTAACATCAGGATGCATTAAAATTGGAGCTGCTGTAAAAGCTTTCTTTAAATTCTGAAACGCATCATTATCTTCGGAAGTCCATTCAAATTTCACCTTCTTTCTTAGTAATCGAGTGCTAGGAGCAACCACTGCTGAAAAGTGATCAATAAAACGACAATAGAAATTTGCAAAACCCAAAAAACATTGTACATCTCGAACTGAATTTGGAATGGGCCATTCAGCTACTGCTTGGATTTTTCTATCAGTCATTTTCATGCCCGTTGGTGTGAGAAGCACTCCTAAAAATTCTACTTCAAAAACATGGAAGTCACATTTAGTTAACTTACAATACAAATTATGTGCTTGCAAGGTTTTCAGAACTTGTTTAACGTGTCCTTCATGTTTTTCCACTGAGTCTGAATAGATTAAAATATCATCTATATAGACGATAACAAACAGGTCCAAAAATTCTCTTAGAACATCATTGAGGAAAAACTGAAAGGCCGCTGGTGCGTTGCAAAGGCCAAATGGCATTACTAAATATTCAAATAAGCCATATCGAGTTTTAAATGCAGTCTTCCGCTCCTCTCCTTGTCTTATTCGCACCAAATTATAAGCCCCTCTGAGATCAAGTTTGGTATAAATTACTGCTGTTTTGACTTGATCCAAAAGGACAGGGATTAACGGCAAAGGGTATTTATTCTTGATTGTTATTTTGTTCAACGCCCTATAGTTGATACAAGTTCTTAATTCCCCATTTGCTTTTGGGATAAAAAACAAAGGGGAGGCGGCTGGTGATTTAGAAGGGCGGATAAAACCATTTTCCAAATACTGATCTAAATAGTCTCTCAGATGTTGATTTTCCTTTTCAGATAAAGCATAAATTCTGCAATTTGGTACACAAGATCCTGGTATGAGATCAATCTGACAATCATAACTACGATTAGGTGGGAGCTTTGCTGCCTTTTCTTCGCTGAATACCTCTTGATATTCTTTGTAGACTATGGGTAATATTGTTTCCTTTTCTTCCGCAGTTGCTATTTGACTCCCCGTTGGCTCCAAGGATTTTAGACAGGATGACTGACAAAAATCAGAGAGAAATACAAGTTCTCTTTTTTGCCAGTCGATTAAAGGATTATGTAAACAAAGCCAAGGCATTCCTAGAATAAATCCATACTGAGGAGCTTGAATTACATCAAATTGCACTTCTTCCTTATGTCTTTGTTTCTTTGAATCCTCACAAATCATAACCACCCGTTTGCATTGTTACTGGCCCTCCAGGCAAAACATTGCCATCTACTGCTTGAACAATTTCTGGTGTTTCTTTTTTTCCACAAATGATACTTAGTCGTTGTGCAGTTTTAAGATCGACAAAATTTCCTGTGGCTCCATAATTGATTAAAACTTCTGTTTGCCAAATTTTTAGAGTTATTTGTATTTGAACTGCTAATCGAAAATGAGCTTTATAATTGGACACACAAGAGTTTATGGAAGGGTAAGCGATGGTTCCCAAGAGATCCCCCTCTAAACATCTTGGGCAAATTAGTTTTCCGACGTTTGATCTGTTTTTTCGATGATTGCCGCCTTGTTGACACTTGGAGATTTAGTTTTTGGTTTCATCATGCAATCTTTCACAAAATGCCTTTACGACCACAGTAAAGACACTGATCATTTTTGCGTCTGTTATCTTTTTCTTCTTTTGATAAGGGTTGTCAAAGAGTTCCAATTTCCATTGGTTCTGAACTTGATTCGGAATGTGCAAATTGAGTTCGAGATCTTGGTTCATTCTTCCAACTTGGTTTCTCACCTCTTTTCTTGTCTGACCTTCTTTCAGAGAGCCGATGATCTAAATGTAAGGTTAAATTTATCAAATCTGAACAAGCTGTTGGTTGTGGATCTATTTGGGCTAGAACATCCTTTAGCTCGTCTTTCAGACCCTGATAAAAAAGAGCAGCTCTCTTTTCTTCAGGCCAGGAGGTTTCAGCAACAAGTCTATTAAAATGAGATAGATATGTAATGAGATCTCTGTTTCCTTGTCTTAACTGTAGTAATTCTCGATCTGCAGATAATGTCACTGTTCGCCTATCAAACACCTTTTCAAATTCTTCAACAAAGCATCTCCAATTATACAATAAAGCGCTATCTTGCCTAACTAATGGGACCGCCCAATTAGCAGCATCTCCAGACAGACAGGAAATGAGGAACACACTTCTAGATTGGGGGGTAGGAAAAGCTGTTGGTCTACAGGAATAATGTAACTCAATTTGTGTTAAAAATGTTTGCACTTTAGAAGGGTCCCCTGAGAAACGTTCTGGAGAAGCTAAAGGAATTTGCGGTGGAACAGTGACTGAAATATTAGTGGACACCCTTGCACCAGAATCCTGAACCTCATCAGGAAGTGGAGTATTCTGAAGTTGTATATTATCCACCTTATCGGCCAATAACGCGGTTGCATTCATGGTTTCATTTAAATCAGCATGCATTTTTACTATAACTGCCATCAAGTCATCAATGGTGGCCATTATGGCAACTCAGACAGATCGGGAGGAAATAATTTGTGGGCTCACTATTCTGTCAGACGAAGTCTTCCTCGGGATCTGTCGAGTTGATATAAGGGTCCACCTCTCGATACCTCCAATTCTGATTGTAATAAATACACAGAATATTGAAGTGATCAAGCGGGGGGAAAAGGGTGTTAGGAAGGGAACTGCAGGGAGGGAGATCTGAAAAGGAAAAGTTAATGCTGCGAGTTTTCCTAATGATACACAAAACTCTACAACAAATTAAAAACAATAATAGCTTCTTAAAACAAAAGACTAAATTGACTTTAGAATTGACATTTGCTCAAAAGTCATCAGAAGTAATATTGACCTTGGTTGTGAATTCACAGACACATTTGGTTCTTAAAAAATAAAGACTCTACGACTCTTTTCGTTGTAAATATCCTCTTCACACTCTTAACTGAAACTGCACACTGCACAACTTCAGGAAGTTGTGTTCCAATCTTTTCAGCAAAATAAGTTCTTTTGCTAATTCACTTTAAACTGAATTGCGGCTGGTAAGAATAGTGACTTGAACAATACAAATAGTGACCCAGATAGATTTAACCAAAGCTCCTCAAGAATTACCTCACATAAAACAATGAAATGTAAAGTTTCCCAAAAACATTCCAATATCACCTTTTATAACTAATGAATTACCCTTCTATTCACTTGTTCATAAATAGCGCCAAACTTGTGCTTATAAATAATTTTACTGCTCCTACCTGTAGAGTACGACCTACTCTACAAATTGGAAAGGCGTGGCTGCTGAAATCCAAGTCCTCGATAACAATCTTCTTGGAACTGCAATTCAAACTTCTCCTCAGCAACCTTTAACAGGAAACGCCTATCTAAAATGATCCTTCTGCTGAAAATCGACTCGACCTCTGTAAAAGAACCAAAATGCTTCCCAAAGCTCTATTTCCAAATCAGAGCATCTGGAGGAAGCTGCCACACCTTCGAAATCCCCAGAATAGTGAGCACAGACGTTTGGGCGTGATCGCGTACATTAGCGCGACTACGCCCATGCTAAATCCCACGCATGCGACCGGTATGTTAAAGCTCACGCATCCGGCGGACGCGGCATGCCAAAGCTCACGCATATGGCGGACGCGGCATGCCAAATCCCACGCATCTGGCGGACCACATTAAAATGGATGTTTGGACAGATACAAGACCATAGGGCTGTGAGATATTATTTAAAACAAAGTCTTTTGGTACATTTTTGCCACCAACGTCCCCAAGACTAACATGGTGCATTTTGCCACATAATGGCACCAAACATGGCGGACAACAGCGATGCCAGTGGAGTGGGGCGGGCCCTAGACCGCAAGCCACCCTAGTCCTGACAGGTTTACATACTTTTAACCTCCAGTCTTCTGATAATTTGGATAGAAATAAAACTGCTTTTAAGCATTTATTAAACCTATCAACAAATGTATTATCTCTATTGTTGGTTTAAAAGGCCATTGCCGTAAAAAAGCATGCCTGGTCAGTCATTAAATCATTTAAATAAAATGGAGCCCCCACCATACTTACTCTCTCACTTAATACCATTTATAAGAGAAACATATCTTAAGCTAAGATTTGGTCGATACCCAACAAAAGATGGAGCTCCAAGATGAATACAAAATTGGTCTATGTCTAGTTGCAGACTCTGTAGTCTCCCCAATGAAACGCTTCTACATATATTGCACATTTGCCCTTATCTATTACAGAAGTGGCAAGTATTGTTCAAACCCGCTTTTATTAAACATGGGGTGAGAACATGTCGTCAAGCCGTAATACTCTGTCTCCCCGGGACATTAATCGATCCAACCACTCAATTAGTCATGTTCATTCTTATAGAAGATGACATTTTAAATTCGGATTCAAAATTCCTATAGACGGAGAGTAGTAATGATTTGTTTGCATGGAAGCACTTTTTTGTCTCTCGCCTACTCAAAGAATTACATTGTATATAGTTTTGTTCCTCAACACATGAATTGAAATGTCAGTTCAACAATATTGTGCAGCACTGAGATGTAAGCACCGAGGCACTTTACTGATCCAAAGGCACTTTGTTGATTTGTTACTGATTCCTTCTTGCATGGAAGCACATTATTTAACTTTTATTTGCTTTCCTGTCCTAAAATGACTGCCATCGAGCTGGAGCTCTTCTAAGATGCTCCGGGGCAAGGGATCACATTATTGTGAAAATCCCTGCTTATGACCCCCCATCCCTCCCCCTTCAATACATACCGGTATCCAGGAACCTGCCTATCTCCTAATTGACGCAACTATAAAGCCTAGCATAATCTGCTAAGGAAGATATTTGATGAGAAACGTACCTGTAGCCTCTAAATGGAGATGCTGCCCCCTTGCCGATCTCGGGTCCGGGCTTGAGCGGAGGCAGTGCCCTGTCGCCCCTGCTGCTTGTTGCGCTGATTCCCTTTGCCCTGTACCATGCGACGGCGTTCGAGCTCCCGCAGTCTATGTAATGGTCCCCGCTGGCCTGTGAGCTGGGTTTGAGCTCTTCCTGCTGGCTAACGCCATTGAGATCCAGGGCCTTTTTGTTGGTCGGGTGTCTGACCTCTCCGGCCGTTAGGTCAGGATTGGGACGTGCTGGAGCCTACTTGAAGTGCTGATTGGTGCTGTTGGTCCTTGGGTGGCACCGAGGGTCGAGCTCATGCGGAGTAATGTGACCGCTCGACGGCGTTGAACGTTGAGTTCATCCTGCGGCTCCTGTGGATGTGCGCTTCTCCCGCAGAGCGGGCCTGGACCTGGCCTTGTCTGCCTGGGTGGAGACGTGGGCGAGCCCCCCCAGTGGCGGTCTGGCCTCCCGACGTCGGAGGGAGAGTGTGTCTGCTATCCAGTGAGTTTGCCACCCTCATATGGTTTCAGCTGGCCTTCATGTCCTGGAGTCCTGATTTCGGCCCCTTCGTCTTGACGGGGACATGAGTGGGCCCTCCTGCAGTGGTCCTTCCTCCCGGGTCTCTTGCTGTTCGTGCTTGCGGTCGATGCCGCTCCCTCCTGGCTGTTGTTGTTTCTTTCTCCGGAACATGCACTTGCACTGCGGTCTTCTCGCCTTCCTGGGGGGGCTCTGCATCCGTGCTGGATTGGCACATATGAGAGCCCTCTCAATGCTGCTATGCTGCTTGGCTGGAGTCTGCTGGCGTGTTTGCGACGGCCCCCTATCACAAACAAGACTTTTGGAGTAATTGTGAGAATTACACGACCATTGTCACTGATTAGGAGCTGTGACGGAGGTGTAAGACTTTATTTTGATGACTGTTTTGATGGCCTTACTTTGTTTCCAAAAATACAGATCCCGGCTTGTGGAAACATAGGCACCATTTGGAGTGGCTGACTAGGAATTAGCAGCCATTTTGTCCCTCTTCCATCCTAATGCTCTAACTAGGGTGGAAAGAGAAAAAGGACTCTCCCCATTTCACTACGTTGGTGGCCATCTTGAAATGGTATTCAGTTTCAAAAGGGAATGACCCTGAAGATTTAACTATCTTAATCCGCCCACCTCCTTGTTTATCTTTATTGTACTCTTATTTATTTTTAGTTTATGTTCTTTCCACTCCCCATGAATCAGCTAATTAATCATACCCCTAACAATATCTGAGGTGTGGCCATAAATCAGCCCACCTCCTCTATTGTCCACCATAAACCCACTATGCAACCTTCCCCTAAGCATACATTTTGCTAATTTTATTTGTCTGTGTAATTTACTTCATCCTGCCACTTTATTTTTCATTTATTTTCATTTTATTTTATTTTATTCTCTGCTTATCTATCCTGTTTGTAACTTACTTGAACTGTGCAAATTGTTATTCATTAATGATCTATGTGCATTCTCAGTGGTCTACCTCATTTGTCCTTTTATTTGGTGTTAACTTTATTATTTATCTTTTTTTCTACCTCATTCATATTGAATTACCTCACCTTATCCTCTTATTGTTAAGTGAAATTTTAAATGTGTATTCTATTGATTTAATTATATCCTTAACTATACTTAAGGTGTCGCCATAATTCAGCCTACCTCCTCTATTGTCCACCATATAGCCATTATGCAAACTACACCTAAACATACTTTCTGCTAAATTTTAACTGTCCATATGACTTACCTCTTCCTGCCACTTTATTTTTCTTAAATTCTGGTTTATCTATCCTGTATGTTACTTACTGTGAACGGCACAAATTGGTATCCATTAATGTTCTAAGTGCATTCATAGCGATCTACCTCATTTGAATTTTTATTTGGTGTTAATCTTGTTATTTGTCTTTATTCTCCTTGCTTTCATATTGACATACCCCATTTTATCTTTTTGTTGCAATGTGAAATTTTAAACTTGTATTCTATTTTATTCAGACTTTCTACTGCACTTATACTCCCTTCTTCTTGCTCTTCATTGATGTATCCACTTGTGTTTCACTGACTTCTTTATCTCTTTTATCTCCTTCAGTCCTACTCACCCCCCTTTCTTTTCCCTATCTTTACTTCTCTCAACTATGTTATCTCCCATCACTTCCACTCTCCCCATTCTCTTAAGATAGACCAGTCTACTGCCTTTCCCCTAAAAACTCACCGCTCCCCCACCTTCACCCCCCTTTCTAAACCTCCTTAATCTTATCAATACATTGCTCGGCCTACCTTATCACGTGGAGATGTTTACGTTTCACTGATATTCCCCTGCCCCGTCCCTCGCTTTCCTATTCCCTTCTTACACTCTCAATAGACCTCTCGCTCATCTTCCCTCTCCTTCTCACCACTATCGCAGACTCATCATGCCTCCCCTCAACAATACTCTTTTGATACTTGACTCACCCATCACCAGATACAGCCCTAACTCTTGGTTTATCCTTTACCCTTTGAACCTTTCAAAAAATTGCAAAAAAAACTTTAAACATAAACTTCTTATTCGCCACCATGAAACCTTATTCGTTGACAACTACGATAGCCTAAACTCCATAATAAAAACTAACTACATCTTCTTCACTAAACGACCTTCCAAATGGAAAAGCATCTTCCTCCAACTTCTTCCTGTTACGAAGTCCTGCAAAATTCCTTATGGTCTGAAACTTTCCACAACTCCTTCCTCCACATTTCCTGGTGAAATTGACATCTCTATATTCAAATCTGGAAATACCCTTATTCAAGCCTCCGAATACCATCTCTCCATTTTTGAACACCACTTTAGCTCCCTATCCCAAAACCTACTTCCTACTTTTACCATCAACCTTCCAGCCTCCTAATCGCATGATGCCTTCTTGTCCCTACACACACTGAACCCTTCCCTGCCTCCTCCTTATTCTCCAACCTCAAATGAAACCCCTAATCTTCTGATGCCCCCCCACGACATCATTAGCATCCCCTCTCCTTTTTTCTTACAACCCCCTCTCTCTCTCAAACACTCCCCCTTTGATACTCCCATCCCCTGAACCCTCAAATGCTCCTCGAATAACCCCAATATCCATCCCTCTTAATAACCTTACTTCTATACCTTCAGTCACGCAAACCCTCACCCCACCTCATGTAACCCCTCTCCTTGCTCCCACAAGGGCTCCACTAATATCACATATTTTTTCTCCTGACAACCATCCTCCCCATTATTTATCCAGTAGCATCCAACTCCCCTCCCAGACACTTTGTTCCTCCCATGACATCATGTTGACTCCTGGTGATTTATCTTTTCACACTTCTATTCCTCCCTCACCCTGTTACCTTAACACCCCTCTCATCCCTCCACCTGGTTTCCCACCTCTTTCACACCCTAGACCTTCAACCCCGAATAACACGGACCACTCCCCCGATCTCCTAGCCTCCCTCCCTGTCTCACTTCTTACCCAAACACTCCTCAATATTGAACTCCATCTCGCAATGAAATGAAGTCAACAAGCTCTCCTAACCAGTTCAAATGCACGTATCCCTTAGACCCTACACTCACTTACCCTACTCTCCTTAACCTAGGGAATATTTCCCCAAATGACATTTCTCCTCATAGACTTCCAGTCAAAAATAGCTCACTTAGCTCGTCCTTCTCCCCGCCCCATCCCCCCTCAAATGTCTTCCCTGATTTCTATAAAGTCGACCCCCTGACCACCACCCCGAATATGATTTCCCCTCCACCTCCTTCATTTATCCCAGTGATCATGGGAACTAGTAGGATCCCGTCCTCTCCAGTCTCGCCTAGACCCCCTCAGCAACTCACCAATATCCACTCCTGCTTTCCCACAAAACCTAACGACCCTAAACCTCTCAACTGCATGCTGGTTATCTGCCGATCAGCCTCATCTCATACTACTGAAATAGCTGAAACCATCCTCAGTGAATACATTGATATCGCCTTCTTGACAAAAACCTGGCTCAAAACCCACTCCACATTAACCCTTGACTTGCTCTCACCCCCCGGTTACTCCATCCTTAGAAAAGACAGGCTTGACAAAATTGGAGGGGGCCTTACCATAATTTTTAAAGCTGAACTTCAACTCTCTCCTATTAATCACCCTGACCCTACTACTTTTGAATGCATTGGTGCAGAGCTTACAGTTCAGGGTTCCCCCTCTATCTGTCTACATAATATCTACCACCCCCTGGCGAACCTCTTTCCTTTGCTGAAGAGCTGTCAGATCTTCTTATACAATCATCTATCTCCAAATCTTGAAATCTCTTCCTCTAAGACTTCAACCTCCATTTCAACAAAAAAAATGACCCCTTGGTTATTCTCATCAACGACTTACTAGACATCAGTGACTATAAACAACTCTGTAATTCCCCAACACACTCGAAAGGAGCCACCTTTGATGCCAGGATCTGGCTTCTCTTTCCCACATTATCCCCATTGATTGGTCTGACCACCACCTCATCCTCTTCACGATCAATAGCTCGGTGCCCACCCCTCCCTCCAACTTAATCAGACAAAAGAAGTTAACTAGAAATCTTCACACTATTCCTCCTGGCGAGCTTGAGACGAAAATAAAAGATTGTCTACAGCTTACTCCTCTTTCTCGAAATCCCACTGGTCTTACGGAACATTACACCAGTTCTATCAGTGAAGTCCTTGATTTAATAGCCCCATCTAAATTAAAACTACAAAAAAATAAACCCTCCAGATCCTGGTTTAATACTGACCTTAATAATGAGAGACGTGCTCTCAGACAGACTGAACGCACTTGGAGGCACCAGCCTTCCCACTCGAATCTTGTCCTCCTCAGAACTGCAAAGGCTAATTACAAAAAACATATCTTTAATGAGAAAGCTACTTTTTTCCGTTCACAACTTGACCGGGCAAGAAACCGACCAAGGGAATTATTTAACATCATCAAAACCCAAACTTCCTCAGCCCCCCCCTACTACTGGCTACGGTCGAAAGATGTTAAGATATTGCTAACTTTTTTTCTGATAACATTTCTAAGATTTATCAATCCTTCGTCTTTACCCCCCATCTAGATAACCAATATCCCCCCTAATTCCCTCTCCGTGTCTCCATTCTCTCCCACTAATTCTCCTGAACCCGCCCAACCCCCACGGCTACCTCCTCTGAAACTTATCACTCCGTCCCCCAACTTAAAACCGAGGCATTCTGGAACAACTTTTGCCCAGTTTCTGAACGTGATGTCCTCAACATCAGCACCAAGCTTAAACCATCCTCACATACAAAAGATCCCCTCCAGTACTATCTTGTACAAGAACTTAAACACATCATTGCCCCTTATTGGACTACTATTATCAACTCCTCCCTTGCTACTGGTAGCGTCCCTGCATCCCTTCAATTATGCCAAATTACCCCCACCATCGAAAACGTCACGTCCGACCCTGACTTAAACAACCTACGTCCTTTCTCCAACCTTCCTTTCTTATCAAAGGCCCTGGAAAATGTGCCCTGCTTCAATTGGACAAACATATCGACTCATTCAATCTCTTAGACGCCCTACAATCAGGCTTTAGAAAGGGTTGTAGCATTGAAACTGCAATGTTTAATATTATCGATGACATCCATGGCTCCTTAGATAAGGGTGTATCTTCCCTTCTCATTCTTCTCGACCTCTCAGCTGCCTTTAATACTGTTAACCACATTGCTTTACTCAATATTCTCAAAAACCATTTTGGCTTGGATGGTACCGTTCTCAAGTGGTTCACTTCATACTTCCAACATGGAACCCAACAAATTAAAGTCTGTAATTGCCTTTCTAAACCGCAGCCTGTCACTTTGGGCGTCCCGCAGGGCTCTATTCTCTCTCCCACTCTATTCAACCTCTTCATTCTTAAACAAGCAGGAATCAGTTACCACCTATATGCAGACGACACTCAACTTTACTACAGGATCAAATCACATGACAAGGTTTTACATCTTAATGACACGTTGACTAAGATTCAATTGTTATTCCATTACAACCACCTCAGATTAAACCCTAAGAAAATTGAAATCATTCTATTCTCTCCTAAAAACAACTCGCTTCCTATCCAACACTGGATCTCCGACATTAATGCTCTTAACTGTTCTCTCACTATCTCTAACTCGGTCCCTCTGTATCAGTGTTGACCAGAGCCTCAGTCTTCCTCCTCAGATAAAAAACTCGGCCAAAGGTGCTCTCTTCACACTGCACCATCTTAAAAAAATCAAACCCTTTATTCCTGCTGATGACTTTAAATCAGTTGTACAATCATTGGTCCTGTCCATAATTGATTACCGTAACGCGAATCTTGTTGGAACTCCTAAAGTCCACCTAACCCCTATCAAATCTGTTCTTAACCTTGCTGCCAGGCTAATTACTGACTGCAAACACTTTGATCACATCTACCCCATTCTCAAAAACCTTAAATGGTTATCGATTGAAGGCAGATCTACCTACAAGACTGCCTGCATCACACACAAAGCCCTCCACCAAAATACCCCTTCTTACCTCTCGAACAAACTCCACAAAGCGTGATGCACTAGAACTATGAAGAGCATTAATGCACTTGTACTTAATCCTTCTTTGTTAAAAAAAAAATCAATGCAGTCTCGCTCTTTCTCTGGAAATGCGCCTACCGTCTGGAATGTCCTTCCCAAAGATTTACGCTGCAACCCCTCCTACTCCTGCTTCAAAAAAGCTGCTCCTTCTCAATAAATACTGGGGTCCTTAACGTATAGTTCACTGACTACTAATCTCTTCCTCCTTACATTGTCATCATTGGTTTCCTTGCCCATCCTTTCTCTCTCTTCCCATCCATCCCATGCCCAACTCTTTTTATTTCTCAGAATTTCACCCACCCTCTACCTCCTGCTTTCCCCTTATTCCCCACTCCCCACAATTGTACTTCGCTTTCTCGCCCGTCCCCCCCCCTCACTTATTTTTCCCTGCTCTCCTCCAGTTCTTCCTGCTTCAATCTGTTACGTTCTTAGGTCTTCCTAGCTTATGTACCTGTCTCTAAATTTAAATTTAAATTTAAAGTGCCCTGCCTCATTATCTAAATGTACTAAATATTAACTGTAACTCTGTTATTACCAAATGTTGTAAAGCGCTCTGATACTCTTGGGTCCAGTCAGCGCTATATAAAACCCTTTAAATAAATAAATAAAAATAAATACAAATTACTGAATTACTTATAGTTTTGTTACTGAACTGTGACTTTTATAATATAGTACAGCATACAGAAGTAAGCACAGAGGCACTTTATTGACCCGGACCTAAAACTCCCATGAACAGATGTGGAGAGCAGTAATGATCTGTAGGCAGGGAATCACCTGACTGAAAATTATTTTGCTCATAGTAATACAGTGTTTTAACTTTATTTGATCATGAAATGTGATTTTAAGGAAGCCCTAACCCAGTATGCAATTTAGCAGAAGTTACATTTAAAATGTATAGACCAGTGTGGACATGTAATAATGAGTTGTAAGGACTGTGGCATTTTATTGGCCACCTATCTGTCCATTGAACCTATGGGGATTACAGACAATTGAAATGCTATCATAATGATGTGTTTACGTGGTATAAATTTTTTAGTATGCTATGCTATACCAAAATCATCATCAAAATCTGTAGCATCTTTGGGTATGAGCTGGTGGCCCACTCCAGATACTCCACAGGGGCCCAGGTTGTAGGAATCCTAATCCGTAATACACTACCTTGGGCTTTGACAGGCAACTGGGACATATGGCATGGGGCATTTCAGACCACTCTCCGGTTAGTGCGGTTATCAGGGGTCCACCCATTAATAGAGCGACATTCCGGATGATTGACCCCTGGCAGCAACAAGACCCAATACTCATAGATAAAATCCTAGAGAGCTTGGAACTGTACTTCAAAGAGAACACTGGGTCAGTGAAATCACACATTATTCCATGGGAGCCCTACATGGCGGTGCTGAGGAGGCAGACACAGGCTCTAATTGGGACTAAAAAGAAGAGACGTTGCCAATCAGGCAATTGGAGCAGCAGATTCTACGACTGGAGGGGGAAGCGACGAGAGAAGCCTATGGCCACACTGCATCAGCGCGACCTGCGTGCCTTGGCAGACAGCAAGGCAAGAGCATATGCCTTGGCGTCACAACGTCGTCTATACGATGTGGACGACAAAGCATCTAGGTTACTAGCCTGGTTGGAGAAACGTGACAGGGAACGATCGTGGGTAACTGGGGAAAGAGATAAAGCGGGGACACTGCGTACATCGAGTGCAAAAATAGCAGAATATTTCGTCGCACACTTTGAGGGGGTCTACGTGTCAGTCAGTACTAAAACCGAGAGCGATTGTGAGGAACTTTTGAGGGACTTTTCCCTACCCACACTACTTGAGGAAGCGTGCGAGATGCTAGACACAGACCTCACACAGGAGGAGATAGCTGGGGCCCTGAGGTCCCTGAAATCAGGGAATGCTGCGGGTCCAAATGGGCTGGTAGTAGAGTTATACAAAAGTCAGGCTTCCCTTGTATCAGCACCATTGCTAAACATGCTGTCGGAGGCGTGCAAGAGGGGACAGTTTCCAGTGGCCCAATGGGCGGCCACCATAGTGGTAGTACACAGGGCTAGGAAGCCTCCCGACCAATGTGACTCCTACCGCCCAATCTCCATGATTAATGTGGAGGCAAAAGTACTAGCCAAGGCCTTGGCTACTAGACTGGCGCCTGTCATCTCAGAGGTTATTCATGTGGATCGATTGGGATTTATGCCTAACAGGAGCACTCACCACAACCTATGGAGGTTGTTTGTGGTGCTCCACATGATGAGTGATCACGCTGCTCAGAAAACGGCATTGATGCAATTGGACGCGTCAATGGCGTTCGGCAGCATAGAATGGCCCTACCTGTTTATGGTACTCCGCAAGTTGGGCTTCGGCCCTAACTTCTGTAGCTGGGTGAGGCTGCTCTATTGGGAAACTTAGGCCCGAATGGGGCACTGTCAAGAGCCTTTTAGCTGCGGAGAGGCACCAGACAGTGTTGTCCCCTAACCCCTCTGTTGTTCACCCTCGCACTAGAGCCGCTGGCACATTGGATCAGGAAACACACAATGATTTTTGTTATAGAGGCACCAGGAGGTGTGAGAAACATATTTTGCTCTACCCGGACGACATACTCCTGTACTTGGCGAGACCGTACCACTCTATAGCAAGAGTGCTTCACATTTTTGAACTATTGGAAGTTACTCGGGATACACCCTCAATTGGTCTATATAGGTGCTCTCCCCGCTGTTGGGACCCCACCCAGGATACTGGCGAGGGGTGCAGCCCCATTTGAGACATAGGGTTTTAAGGACGTGTCCCTCGAGACCACAGAAGGTTCCTGAAGAGGAACCTTCTACCCCAGATTGACAGACTGAGTATCGATGTGCGCCATTGGCGCACTCTCCCGTTGTCTTGTAGTATGGTTTAGGGACTCCTTTTGCGTGCATGTTATGTTAGCATGACTTATTAGAAGTTTAAATGCCATTTTACCTTTTGCTGCTTTTAGCACACAACACTGCATAGCTGTTTTTGGAAGTTAGCTTTCACGAACGTCTATACATGAGAAAAGGTTTGTTTTTCGACATCTCTAGACATACATTGTGCCCCCTGTCTGTAAAGTGAGTGCTGAGCTGTCAAGGTTAGCATAACATGTGAGCCTGTTTATCGGCATGTCCGTGTAACACACTCTAGATACAACATTGTAGCAGCTGCGAACCAAGCAAGATTCTGGCGCCTTTATCATAGCACGCTTGCCATAATTTCACACACTTGGAAGATTCCAGGAATGCAGAGAGACTTGCTGATCCAGATGTAATTTACACTTACTGAGCGGAAAGGTTATGGGGTCCCCCAAACAAGCTCAAGAGACCTTCTATAGTTTATAATACATAGTTCCTATATAGGGAGGGTGTTAAAACTAGGCGCTATATACCTGTTTGCACTATCATTGTAATATGATTCCTCCTTTTGTATTTTATGGAGTTGTAACCATGCTGACCATATTATTTTTAATCATATGTCTGCTTATGTTGACAAAAATACTGCGCATGAGATCACGTTGTTAAAATAAATATTTTAACCTTACAGTGTATTTTTTTTTTTTTGTAAAATTTTTATTTTGCAAGTTGTATCATAGAAGAGGAAAAGAGAGGAAAAACAGAGGAAGAGCGAGCAAGAGAGAGAGAAGAAGGAACAGGCGACAACCCGCCATGTATCCCCACACAGGGGGTGCTTTTAGAACATGTTCTCAAGAACTTCGAACGACGACTTAAACAACGCCCAAGTCTCAAGTTGTAACCTCCAGTGGTGGCGAGGTACGCTCACTGCGCCGCAGTGAATCCCAAATGTCAAAAGGGAGGAGCGACTCAGGCTCGGTCACAGACCAAAGATAGGCCAAATCGTATGTCCATGTATGCAAATCTGTCGCAACAGAGAGATAAACATTCTCAACGTAACAACCCACCCCCCCCACCCCCCACCCTCAACCCTAGTGGTGGCGACCAACATTCATTCAAATCATCACAACATAATCAGGTGGCTAAAATTGGAAGAGGTGGAGCGCACGGAGCGCCGAGGGACACACTGCTGATGGCAATCCACGGGACAGAAAACGGACCAAAGGCCCCCAGGTGAACATGAAGTTTTTAAAGTTCCCCCGAAAGATATCAGAAAGCCTCTCCATACTCAAGAGGCGCCACAGACGAGCATGCCACATGGAGATAGCCGGAGTCGTCGGACTCTTCCAGGCAGCCGCCAGGGTTAGTTTAGCCGCGCCAAGGCACAGCCATAGAATGCGTTTATCCGCCCTCGTCTGGTATTGGAGCAATGGGTCTCTCAGCCCCAACAGGACAAAGTCCAATGAGTCCGGGACCGGATAGCCCACCACTTCCCTGATGTGCGAGAGAATCTCAGACCAGAACGGTCGGATAGATGGGCAATCCCACCAAATGTGGCGAAAGTCCCCCAGTTCCCCACAGCCCCGCCAACATCTATCAGAGGAAGCTGGGAAAATCCTATGTAGTTTAGATGGATATAAATACCAATCGAAGATGAGCTTCATGTGTGCCTCCCTAAGATCAGTGGAATGGTTATGTGTTGTCACATCCCTCCATAGAGTCCTCCACTCAGAGTCAGTTATGTCCCGCCCCAGTGTAGTCTCCCAATGCTCCATATACCGAGGTCGGGGGGACACCGTGGTATCAAGGAGCAACTTGTATAAAAAAGAGATCGTCCCCTTCATGGTGGAAGTGTGGAGGATAAAGTCTTCAAACTTCGTCAACGGTCTCGTGGCCGCATCCACCACCCCAGGCGATGTCGCCCAGTGCAGAAGTTGAAGATGTCGAAAGCGTTCAGTAGGTAAGACACCGTAATCCCTCATACAGTTATGGAACGTAAGAGGTGTCACGCCATGGAATAAGTGGGTGAGGGACCTGCATCCACCCTCTCTCCAAGGCCCAAAGGGACGATCCGTCAGGGCTGGTGGAAAGGCTGGATTGAAGTGGATAGGAGTAAATGGGGACGGGAACGTTGTCCAACGGTCATCGCCACTAATAGCGTCCCAAACTTTCAGTACCGTGCTAGTGGGGGTGCAAATGTACGCGTTCCTGGGCGGTCCGCCTTGGGCTTCCAAGCCAGGTCCCAAATGGACCGTCCCACTACACTTCGTTCCATGTGGAGCCAATGCTTTTCGGATAGCCGCTGGGACCACTCTACCAGGACTCTCAATTGGGCTGCCTTATAATATAGGTGCATGTCTGGAAACCCCACCCCCCCCTCCGCCCGTGAACGTCGAAGTACCGCATAGGAAAGCCGTGCCCGACCACCTTGCCAGACGAATTTCAGCATGAGAGTCTTGAGTCGACGGAAGTAATCCACCCCTATCGGGATGGGCAGTGCCTGATAGAGATATAAGAGTTTGGGAAGAAGGACCATCTTGATGGCATGAACCCTACCCAGCCACGAGATAAATTTGGGCTTCCACCTCTCCAGCTCCGCCCGGA
Source organism: Lissotriton vulgaris (assembly GCF_964263255.1). Taxonomy (NCBI): domain Eukaryota; kingdom Metazoa; phylum Chordata; class Amphibia; order Caudata; family Salamandridae; genus Lissotriton; species Lissotriton vulgaris. The sequence goes on along the minus strand of NC_141691.1, from coordinate 1,660,248,163 downwards.
TCACAGCCAGCATTGGTGGGAAGTTCGCCTGGAACAGCGCGCCCAAGGTAGAGGTCAGTCGCACCCCCAGATACAACAGGGAGGAGGTCGCCCATGGGAGCGGGGTAAGCAAGCTAACCCGTTGAACCTCCGGAGGCGGAAGGGTCAGGTTCAGAATGCACGATTTGTTGAGGTTCACTCTGAAACCAGCCACAGCTTCGAAGACCGCGAGTTCCTTGTGGACGTGTGGGAGCGATAGCACCGGGTCTTGGATAGAGAGCAACACATCGTCCGCGAAGAGCGAAATCTTGTGCTGTTCCCCCGTAAAGGGAAGTCCCAAGATCCGTTCATTCTCCCGGATCGCCAAGGCTAGCGGCTCTATGCTGAGGGCGAAAAGAAGCGGCGACAGCGGGCATCCCTGGCGCGTGCCGCGGGAGTGCGAGAACGGCCCCGATCTACAGCCATTGACCAGCACCCGCGAGGTAGGGCTATGGTAATTGGCTTCAAGCATTCTAATAAAGGGAGGTGTAAACCCGAAGGCCGCCAATGTACGGCGTAGGAAGCCCCAGTCCACGCGGTCAAACGCCTTTTCCGCGTCGAGTCCTATCAGCACAGCGGGAATGCGAAAACGCTCCGCCTTTTCAATCAGGTGAATCACGCGGCGTAGATTGTCATGGGTCTGACGACCCTTGATAAACCCAGACTGGTCCGGGTGGATCAGGGCCGGCATCAAATCCTTCAGTCGACCGGCAAGGATAGAGGAATATAACTTGGCATCTAGATTAAGGAGCGCTATCGGGCGATAGGAAGCACATTCGGAAAGGTCCTTCCCCGTTTTGGGGAGAATTGTGATCAGGGCCTCCGCCATAGACTCAGAGGTTCGCCCTTCGGATGCCATCGCGTTAAAGAGTGAAACCAAGAAATCGCATAGTTCCGAGGCAAAAGTTTTATAGAACTGAGCTGTGTAACCGTCGGGGCCGGGCGCCTTGTGAAGCTTCAGGCCCTTGATGGCTCCCAATACCTCCTCCCTGGAAATGGGGGAAGAGAGCAAGTCGTTCCATTCCTTGGAGACCTGTGGAATAGGAAGGCCCTCCAGGTACGCCTCCTGGGCTGCAGAGTCCAAGGCATCCGCTGAGTAAAGGTTCGCGTAGAAGCGGCCAAAAACGGCCGCCTTGTCCGCGTCCCTATGCCGGACAGCTCCCGTGTTGTCGCGTACGCCCCCAATGTAATCCTTCTCACGCTTATCCCGGAGTTGCCGGGCTAGGTGACGCCCCACTTTGTTCCCCTGGGAGTAAGAAACCCGTCTGAGACGCAAGAGGGTATATTCAGCCCGGTTGTTATAGTGCGCCCTCAGTTTCCCCCGCACCGCCGTGAGGGGTCGAAGGGTCAACCTAGAGGGGTTCGACTTATGCGCCTGCTCCAATGTAGCTAACTCCGCCTCCAGGGCCTCCCTTTCAGTGCGCCTGAGTTTATTAAGATTCGCGTTGAGAGCGAGACACGTACCTCGAATAGAGGCCTTGCACGCATCCCACGTGGTGTATATCGACGTATCGGAGGGTGGGTTGAGAGTAAAGAAGTCTGCAAGCGCCCGCCGCAACGCAGTGCAAGAGACATCATCCCGCACCAACGCCGCAGGGAAGTACCACTTCCGCCAGCCGTCCCCCCCCACCGCCCAATGTAGCCCAAGCACCACTAGACTATGGTCAGATAGCGACAGTGGGAAAATACCAGCCAGAGTGATGTCCCCCCTGAGAGCCTGATTGACAAATATGTAATCTATGCGGGAGTATGTATGATGCACATGAGAGAAGAACGTGTAATCCCGTGTGTGTGGGTGCATGAAGCGCCAGCTATCCACTAAGCCCAGGTCGCTTACTTGCTGCTGTGTAGCCCCTGAAAAGACCCCAGTGTCTGCCCTGCGTGCACCCGAGCCATCCAAATCCCTGTCCCACAGCATGTTGAAGTCCCCCAACAGTATCAAGTGCCCTTCCACAAAGTCTCCCATTTTGTCCAGCAGCCCTTGCAAAAACCCATTCTGACCAGTATTCGGAGCATACACAGCCACAAACGTACACAGGCGATCATACAACAAGCCCTTCACCATGAGCCAACGGCCCTCCCTATCGCTGCTCACTCCCAGTGGCTGGAACTGGAGAGAGGCCCTAAACATAAGGGCCACCCCCCTATGCTTAGAGGATGCCGAGGCCCTGTAGAGAAGAGGGAACTGTCTATGCCGAAGCCTCATTTCATCCTTCCTGGCCAGATGAGTCTCCTGTAGAGCAACTATATCTAGATGGTGGTCCAGCAAGTACTTCCAGAGTTTCTGGCGCTTCTGCGGGGAATTAAGACCTTTCACATTCCAGCTACCTATGCTAACAGGCATAAGGACAGTAGAGGAAGTCGCTCAATACCTGCATGAGGGACAATCAGGGCGCGGGGCCGGAGCGTCACCCCACACCAATCCGCTACACCCCCAAGCAGAGCTACAGCCAAACAACCCCCCTCATTATCCAGGCCATTCCGTCGGGCCCGCCAGACCCATCCTCCAGGCGTCCAAGAGCTCCGTGGACAAGCAGACATAGGAAGAACAGCAATCTCGGGACATAAAGACAAAGGGCTCAAGCTCGGTATCCCGGACCCCTCCCTCCCGTGGGGAATCCCACCCCCCTCCCCCGAGAGATCAACCAGCATGACCTGACAAGGTAAGCAGAGAACGAACAGGTCCCAGCCCAGCTCCTGACATAGGAAGCGGCAAAGACTATCACAAGCATCAACCACACCCAGTAGTAACCTACCAGGGTCGCCACCACACACCCCCCCCACCCCAACCCCAGCACCAACCATCCCCCCTCAACCAAAGCCCCCATAACTCCCCAGACCCAGAGCCCCCCCCCGCACCCCCCCCTGCAAAAAAAGACAACAGCAATAGACTTAAGACATAGAACCTGAGTCGAACAGTCATCAGGTCCAGTAGGTCACGATCCGAGGGACTCCTTCCGGATCGATCTGGGGAAGAGGACACCAGCTCGGTAGCCCCCTGGACCACGGCCCGGTGTGTCTTCTCCAAAGTACAATAGTACTCCCGGGCCACGGGGTCAGAGCCCCTCCGACGCCATCAGTGGGAGAAGGGGTCACGCAGCTCCAGAGCTCGTTTGAGAATCAGCCAAAGTGGCGGAAGCCACCGATGCAACCGCAGCATCCCTTTCCTGCACGCTAGTCGTGCGATCCGGCCGTCTCCGCTCTGGAGAGGGGCCGACTCTATGCCAGGAAGAAGAGCGACGTCGCCTCCTGGACGGTGAAGAACGGCTCCCCTGAGATGGCGCCACATCCTCTAGGCCCAGCAAATCAACCGCCACCTGCAAAGTGTTTATCTGCGCCAGCCGGTTCTGCCAGCGGAAGATGATCCGGAAGGGATGTCCCCACGAGTAAGAGATGTTGTTCTCCCTCAGGAAGGTGGTCACGGGACGGAACTCCCTCCGCTTCCGAAGGGTCGTGGCAGCCAGATCCTGGTACAGCTGCGGACGGTGGTCCCGAAACTGCAGAGAGGAGATGGTTCTAGCCTGGCGCAGGATACGCTCCTTCAGTTGAAAATCGTGCACACAGACGAGGATATCAGGAGGAGGGCCCCCTCCCCGTCTGGGCAGACCCACTCTGTGCACCCTGTCCATCTGTATTGTCTGCACACTCTCGTCGTCCAGGATTTGCAAGAATAGGGCCTGAACATATTCACGGAGGTCCCCGGCTTCTCCTTGCCATGGCACAGCCTTGATGCGAATGTTATTCCGCCTGGAGCGGTTCTCCAAATCCTCCGTGTGGGTTTGCAGATCTAAATTTTGTTCCGTGAGGCGGATAATGTCCTGCTGCAGCTGATGCACATCATTCGCCAAGCTGAGGTCGTGATCCTCCAGTGTCGCCACCCGTTCGCCGATCCCGTCCACATCTCTCCTCACCTCCCGCAGGTCCGACGCCAGCTGTGACCTGAGTTCCGAGATGTCCTCCCTGATGGAGGAAAAGAGCTCTGTCATGAAGGCTTTAGTGGCAGGCGCCTCATCGTCAGATTGCCTCGATGAGCCACTAGCTCCCGGCGAGGCCGGCTGCTGAGAGTTCTTGGGGGCTCCCTCCTTCCCCGCCCTTCCCTTGCGCAGTGAGGTGGTCATCCTGAGGGTCCGCCCCAGGCCGCAGCGTGGTGGGCCTCCCGCGCCCGGAAGTCCCTGCAACGGTGATAGGCTGGGTCCGCAAGCGGTGAAGATCACCTCCTCAGGCAATCCGTGCTGGGGTACAGCCCGCCTCTGCCAGCAACCAGTGCCACCGCGGGAATGCAACAGTCATTAAGCGCGGTCCAAAGGGCAGGGTGGTCCTCCGTGCCGGGGACTGACACCGTGTGCAGAGGTAGCGTCACCACACGCGGCCCCCAGTACTATAAACCAGTAGCAAGGCTAGGCAGGTCCCGGTCAGATAGAGGGGCCCCAGATAGAAGATGGCGTTGTGGCTGCCCTCGATGAATTCTGCAAACCAGAGACCCACCGTGGGAGCTCAGGTCTCCGCCCCCAAGGGCCGACGGTCCGGTACTGGGGCCCTACAGGCCAGGCAGCAGGGAGTCCCAAGGGCCGATGCCCGCCAAAGAGATGTGCCCAAGCACGCCACGTGTCCACCTATATTCCGGAGACCGCTCCGCCTGCACCAAAAGAGGGCTGCCTCAAGCCTGTCGCAGGGTGTGCGTGACTCAGCTGGCACCCTGTGCCGGGTCCGCAGTAACGCCAGCCGTGTCTCCAGCCGCCCCACTCCAGCAGGTCTCCATGAGCCGGGGCCGCCCCCCACGTGTGCACACAGCCTCAGAGCCCTCCGGCGCTGGGCTCCCCCTCCGGACCCGGTGTGCCGTCTCCCAGTCTCCTACCGAGGCTCCAGACGCGTCTCGTCAGCTCCTCGCCCGCTCGGACCCCGGCCCACGCACAAGGCCGGTCAGTAAGCCTCGGGGGCGGGTCCCGGCAGTAAGCGCTGAACGTCCCTCGGCACGCCGGCTGCGGCGTCAGGTGCGGCCGGCCCCTCGGGCACCAGAGGCCGGTGCTTCGCAGGCCTCAGCTCGTCCCCGCTGCAATCTCCGCCACTGGTCTCCGGGCAGCACTCCGACGGCACCGGACGGCACCTTAAGCTTCCAGTGACCTCCGCCGCTCTCGGATCGACGAAAGGAACGTCCTGGACCCCGCTGTTCGTAGCTTTGCAGAGTCGGCGTCGGAGAGGCTCTCAAAAGCGTCCTATTCCGACGCCATCTTCAGTGTATTTTTTTTACTCCTGTTGTGGACTGAAATGAGAGTATAACAAAAGCGTGTTCTCACTTCCCACCATTCCTGAGATGGTCCTAAGTTGCATATTCTAGTTTGTCTAATCATTGGTTACTTTGCTATAGGACGAAGAGCTAATGTGATTGCTAGCTGGTTGGGGTTTCTAGGTACTGAGGTGAGTTTCTGGTACACCACAATTCACTAATGTCCTAGGTCTCTGTGCACAGTTCTGTGTATGAGCAGAAATCCTTGCAACATGGCGCCGCCAATGTGTGTGGTCTTACTGTGAGACACTTGAGTAGTGCTTATATCAGTCTACGACCCCCTCACTATTGTTTCCGGTTGACAGTAGTGACGGATAAAACCTACCTATAGTTACATAGGTCTCTTCAAGCTTGATATTTAAAACGGTTTTCTGTTTGAATTACTACTCAGTTGTGCCTTTTTGTATTGTATTGTACTTCTCTATTACTGTATCGATATGGCTGCGGTTGATATCCCAGTACTCTGATGTGTTGCTGTGCAGAATTTCTTGCAGGAATACCTTGTTTCATTACAGGGACAGGCAGTGGTTTTTATAGTCTCAGCAGATACGGCGTACCCGTTTGAGTTATATTACTTATTAGTTACATTTCCCGCGGTAGATGCTGGTACTGGTGCATTTCACTCTTACACCCCTGCTGATGCTCCGGCAGCGTAGGCTCCATATCGGACAGTGGAAATTCCGATTTCTGCTTGGCAGCATGCTGTTTGGTTTAATGGCACCCTCCCACACATTATTACAGCGGTCAGACGAGGGCAGCTGTTTTAGCTGCTTACACCCCACATCCATGGGCGGGGCAGTTAACAGCTCCACAACTAAGACCCCTTTATGATTCTGCAGTGTCAGTTATTAGGGGTCTAGTTCATTACATATCACACAACCTCCCGCGTGGGGCCCCAGGTGGTGCGGCGCATCCAGTTGGCGGTAGTGAGCTGAAGCTTTGTCCCGTCATGGTTAATGCGGTCATGGGAAAGCATCCCCAGGATAAAGAGGAGATGCCTTTTTGGCTTGCCGAGAAATTCGACCAACTGGAAGCAGTATTCCCGAATACTAGTCCTGTGGAGCAACACAGGATCCTCACGGCTAGTTTGCAGAAAGACATAGTGCCAGACGTAAATGAATGCACATCCTGGGGTGTGATCTTTGCGGCAGCCTATACTAGGTGCTTTGGCACCCTGTCAATGACTGTCCTGCCCTCTGTGATCAAACGTGTTCAAGATGAACACGGACCAAAGGCGGCTGTGTAGTTGGGAATGCGACTCGTGTGAGTGTTTGACATGGTATGCGATCTCGTCCTTGCTAATATCAAGGGGGATACAGTAAGTTTCCAGGTCTCTAATGCTTTGCACGATGTTCCCGACGCAGAAAAACCCGCCAATTACCGAAAATTATTACGGAGGCTTATAAGACCATTGGGCGTAATAGTTTGGGTGTTAAGCCTTTCGCTAAGAAAGAAAATCAGCAGCAAACTCAACAGGCGTCATCTAATAAAGATGATCGCCCAAAAGTTCAGAAACAAAATTGGAGTAAAAAAAAAAAACAGGGGAAACAGCAACAGAAACAGGGGTCCCGTCCTGCTTCACCTACACCTGCCCCTGCTGAGCGTACATATGAGTTGCGCGACCGCAGTACTATTAAGTCACCTGATAGGTTTCAGGTTCCGGAACAACGTTCTCCTCGCTCTTTGCAGGAAATATCGGTAAGAACCACTGGTGGAGGATGCAGCGGCAGAGGTCAAGGTGTCCAACAGAGCCGTGAGCAGCCTCGTAAGGCTGACGGAATAGACAAGCAGGATGAGGCACTGTGTCCAAGACTCCAGTTTCAGAAGAAGAAAGTTGCTGCAGTAACAGCGAGATATGCCACAGATAGTGAGATCGCAGCTTCGGAATTTGACATGGGCGCTGACGCCACTGGACAGCGCGGCGGGAGATTACCAACGTTCGAGAGGCGTTGCATCCACTACTGAAGGTGACAGTGACTGACACCTTTGTTGTAGTTGAGACAGCTGACACTGGCTCCCCCTGACAGGCTTTATGAAATTGTCCTAGTGATTGAAGGTGACATAAAACGTATCGTAAAAGTTTTTGGGGGAAAAAAATCTAACAACTATCTAGGATATTTTGTTGGTGGAGGTTGACTGGCCCCACCCTTTGTCTTAGCTGCTCTGCAAGGGGAGGAGGTCATCCTCCCTGCTTTCGCGCACACAGTGCCGAAGGAGCAGGCTCTGCAGTTTGCAGAAGATTGGGCTAAGGCGCTTGCGCCGTCGTTGTACCGTACTCATTGTAGATGGGACAAATTGTCCCCTCAACATGAGATTCCCTTGCTGTCAATGCCACAGGCTCAACCCCAATACCCCATGTGATATGAAGCAAAAACCTCCGTAGCTGAAATCCTTGAACAATTGGAATATCAAGGTGTAATTGAAACATCTGTGTCTCCGATGAATAACCCACTTTTTACTGTGACCAAGCCAGATGGCTCGTACCGTTTGGTATTGGATTAAAGCCACTTAAACTCACATTGTCGTACGTGCGCGGTGCAGAATCCTCACAGTTCTGCTCTTGTGGATAGTCTTGTGCGTAAAAGGTTCAAAACCACACTTGACATATCCAATGTTTTTTTTGCACACAATCTGTCCCCTCATAGTTGTCAATGGACAGCTTTTACAAGTGGTGGCAAACAGCGCCAATTACTTTGTTTGTCTATGGGCTACAAGAATAGTCCTGGCGTATTTGCCGCCTGCATTGCCTCTCTCCTGGAGAAACTCGACGCAGATACATGTTCGTATGTGGATGACATTTATCTCACAGATGACGAGTTATGGCCACATCTGTGCCGTGTTGACTGCATAATTTGCCATTTCGCAGACATAGGATACAAATTTAACTTTGCTAAATCACACATTGTAGAGTACACAGTGTTGTTCCTGGGCTACAAGCTCAACAATGAAGGTCAAGGTTTAGCTCCTCACTTCCTGGAGAAATGCGCATTTTTGCGAGCTCCCATGACACTGAAAAAGCTATAATCTTTACTGGGCTTTTTGAATTTCGGTCGTACCTACATTCCGTAATATGCACAGCGTATCAAGCTGCTTTATGCATTGATACAACCTAATTTTTCCAAATCGTGCTGGCTGCCAGAACATTCAGTCATCTTGCAATCTTTGCAGGCTGATCTTCTTGAATCTAAATTCTTGTTGAATCGTGTTAATCACACCAACCTGGTGATAAGAATCATGCCAGGGGCGGTGGGTTTCACGTACCTCACTTTTAATGAGGGTAACACAGTCCCTACCGCTTACAAGTCACACTTGTACTCTTCGGGTGAGTTGCGGTTTTCCACTGTGGAAAAAGTTTTGACAGCAGTACAAATGGCGATTCTTAAGGAACGCGCACTGTCGCAGGGAAAACACATTTTGGTTGTTACTCCGTATCCTGCCTTAGAGGCAGTGACGTAAGCCAGTGTACGGATTTCGAAGGCCTTGCACCCGCGGTGGATAAACTGGGCTATATCCTTGACATCCAAGGGATGTCATGTTCATTTTTAATTCCTCCCTGCAGACTCAGGAGTACTTGCAGTATGAATTTGCTCATCCTTCTCGTCTGACTATGTGCCCGCTTGAGGATTTCCGCTGTATCATTAACACTTATGGAAGTGCGCAACCTGCAATGGATTCAAAACATGCGCATTCTTCGGCCTGCGCAATTGTGGTTGGTACTATGGTGGATGGTGAATTCAAGCCAGATGTCATGCATACACTGACATTAGGGGACTGTACCTCCCAGTTGGCAGAAGTTTGTGCTCTGATGCTTGCATTGGAGTACACCGATCCCAGTGCAACCACTTTTATTGTGAGTGACTCTTACTACTGTGTTCAGTCATACAATGACAATCTGCCCTTTTGGACTCAAAATGATTATCGTGACTCCAAGGGTCGCACAATAAAACATAAAATTATCTGGGTTCAAGTGGCTGAACTCAAAGAACGACTCCCACTCGTTTTTGTAATTCATACTCTGGTTCATTAGCGTGTTGGGGTTCACGCTGTTGGCAACTGTCTCGCGGATGAGGCTGCGAAGACAACAGTTGCAACATTTGCAGTGGCAGCGGTTACATGTTCCAAAAGTAAGATTGATTATGACATCTTGGCAGCTATTGCCGCAACACAGAAGGAAGGGAGGTAATTACCCTAGGTGTTTCCCTTCTAAATACTCTTATCATTTAAGTCCTGATAAAGTTCCTTATGTGAGAATTACCGACGTTGGTGACAGGTTGATTCCCAACACAGACCGCAGGCAGGCTTTGATTACAGGATTCAAGCAAGCCGGGCCGAAGACGGCTGAAATGCCAGAAACCGGTCCCCGGTAGTTTGTCTCCTTTCTGGTGAAGAATTGGCTTGGTAGTTTAGTCTGTCCTGTTCCCATGATGCACTGGGCCAGGGACAGACTGATTTGCATATAGCCAGGTTCTGAGCTGGGATGGTGCAGTGAGATAAATAACGGTGATGGATCAAGCCCTGATCTTTGGACTGGGTAAGAGTGGTCTGCTTAATTCAGACACTCTGTTCATCACCACCCCCTTTTCTAAATCGTTGATTACAGCAGCCCACGCCGGGATGGCTTTGGCGCATGCCGGTGCGTCAGCTACTTTATCTCTTCTCCATCAACAATATTGATGGCGGGGTTTGTACAAACAGACACGTGATTTTGTCCTTCAATGTGGCATTTGTCAGCAAATTAAGCCTTCCTCTGCTGCACGCCCGCCCCAAACTCAGTTGTACATATCTAATAAACCACTTGCGTGTGTTTATTTAGATCCCTGCGGGCCTTTCTCCTCTGAATCTGCGTATAAGTAGCGTATAAGTAGTGTAAAAGTAGCGTATCTTAGTAGCAGCTGACTCTTGCACGCGCTTTGTCTGGGTGCGGCCTCAAATGAGCGCTGATTCTAGAACTGTTGTAAGGGATTTGCATGTCTTTGTGGTAATTTTTGTGTGTGGTACCTTCCATTCGGACCAGGGTCCAGCGTTCACCTCTAAGGCGTACAAGGATGCCATGGCTTCATTGGGGGTCCAGGACAAATTTTTGTCTAAATACAAGCCTGAGGGTAATAGTGTTGTGGAGCGGATGACCCGTGACTTAAAGCAATCCTTGACAGCGAAAGTTTTAAGTGCAGGCAGAGATTGGTAAACCCATCTCAATAGCCTTCAACATGCACTAAATAATCTCCCTAGAAGGTCTCTGGGTGGGCGGACCCCATACGAAATGCTCTTTGGCATCAAGATGTTTGTTACGGACCTTGATGGTCTAGACATGGCGGCGGGAGCCGCATCCTTTGACGTAGATGAACATTCTAATGTTTTGCAGAACCTACAAAAGACCAGAGACAGTCTTGCAAAGGAACAATTGCCCTCCACGTCTGAAGCTGCGTTGCAGATTCCGGTAGTCAGCTGGCTACCCCAAATTGGAGAACTGGTACGAGAGAAGATCGACAACAAGAAAGAATTTGGTCCTTTCTATTGAGCTCCAGTTGCCATGCTTGATGTGCAGGGTGCAAGAACAGTCAATTTACCTCCTCTTCCTGGGCGAAAGGGGAACAGGTACATTTCTATTGACAATGTCAAACCACACAGGGTGGCCGATTATCTATATTATGCCGCCTACGGTTTCGTGTCCAGCAATGGTGCGACACTCTGTTTTGGCACCGGATCCTACCATTGGACCTGATGTTGTCATTGAAATAAGTCCACTTACGAATCCTTTATTGAATCTACCTGTTGGTGATCCTCTTAATGATACTCAATATACTTACCTCACTGACTTGTCTATGCCTGATTTGGAGACCAGTGTGGCTAATCAATCCCGTTTTTCATTTGACACTGGCTCTTCCACATCCAAGTCCCCTTCCAAAGTTTCGATTTTTTCTACCTGGTTTAAAAAACATTATTAATTCCCCCCTGGACTTACATTTGACTGGTACTTTTGGCAATTTTTTTTGTTCATGTCGGTCGGTTTGTGGTGTATTTTTTTCGTTTCATCAACGGACACTACGTTCAAGAAAGAACTTCTATTAGAATGATTGATGGAACTTTGGCCCCCCACTCCTCTTCGCACATCATGAAGAGGGACCAGACATTTGTGAATATAACTGCTTGGCCCGTTTTAGATGGGATTGTATGGGATGCTGTAAAGTTCCAGATCGATGGTCCCACAGAGGTTTTTAATGTTCCCAATGTACTCCGTGTTTCTACAGGGGATGTGGTTATTCGCTCTAATCATTGGGACGTTAAAGCCGTAGAAGCTTTATTTTCTGATTTGAAATACAATGCTGCTTTCGATGCTGAAGAATTATATTTGGAATCTGCGAATTATGGTGATTTGTACTGTTACCAGCATTTTGGCAATCACTTTCTGCTTAAGACAAATTCATTTAGAAATGTGGTTAACTACACACAGTGGGAGCACTGTCCCACACCAGTGGAAGGTAGCTCGAAAACACTTTTGAAAAACTTTTCTTATTTTACTGATTTTGATCAATCAAACCCTAATGTATTATATTGTAAGATGACTTAGAAGTCTTTACTTACCCACACTAAATTACTGTTTTCGAAGTCCTTTATTGACCGGTTGGCTGTTGGGGGCTATGAACTGTGGAAAGATACTATTGATCCTAAATATGTTTGGGGTTCTAAAAGTTGGCAAGTGCAAGGCACTGAGGCTTTGCATCGTGCATGTCTCATCCCAAACCATATGTTGTTTCTGAATGACACTGTTTCACAAACCACCTGCTTTGGATTGGCTACTTCTAAGAAATTAAATGCTCCTTCGTTTTCTGATTTGGGTGAATTTCCCCATTGGAATAATTATACCAGTACTTCCCTGAGTGATTTACAAGCCCTGTTACGAAATTCTTCTTTTAATGTTTCCAGCATTAATCCCGAAGGCTGGTTGCTATGTCAAAAAAGTGCAGTTTCCTGCCAGCACTGTTTTCTGGGTCTGACCCCTAGCTATACCGAGGTTAGAGTTGATCCCCGCTGTCAGACTCAACATTCAGTCACCACCTATTCTTTGGGCAAATTGTGCCAGAGTTGGCTCAGACATTCATCCTTAGCATCTGTTAAGCTACATTTATCCAAACTCACTGACACTGTTGACTTAAATTATTTTGTTAAAGTTCCTGCAGCAGGCAGATTAAAAAGATGGATATATGCTGCTTATAATGAGGTTTGGAAACTGTCCCAAATTGAAGCTGCTTTTAGGCTTAGAGCTATTGATCAGGCCAATTTAGAAAAAGTGCTTGCCGTTGTAGATAATAGCATTTAACACCCTTTCCTCCCGAATTTACAATCTAGATAATATTGTGTCATCCGTGGTTGATATTGTGCAAGAAGATGTTGCCGCACTGTATCATGGGCAAAATCAATTGCTTTCTGTTATGCAGTTTTGCATGGACTCTGCAAACGTTGAAGAATGGCGGAGTTCCATGGGATTACATGAACATGAGTTTATTATTTCTGCCTTTCAATTTGACTGTTAAACAGCAATTTATGTCGATGAAGGATGCCACGTTCTCACTGTTGCATAATGAAAAGTTAGAACCTTTACCTTTTCAGTAGCAGAATCCAATTTAGCAGTTTGGCTCATCCATGGGTTGATAACTCTACCTTTTCAAATTTGAGTCCTGCATGAAACACTATGCAATAGGTAGATTTGAGCCCCTGGGTGGTGCTTATCTTCATGAAGTCTGAAATATCCCGTTCACATACATGTGTTTGAGGGAAGGAAAGGAAGTTAATTTGAATGGTGAAGATTACACCACCACACCAGATCACTCACTAGTGTGCAGAAATCTGCAATTGCACGGTTCTTGTAATATTCTTGCACCAAACCTTGCCTGTGTTTTAAAGGGCATTCCAGTCCTGGCCATTACCCCAACATTCACATTGCTTGCAAATGGTAGTTATTTGTTATTAAATAATCAAGATTGTTGTGGTATGCTTGCTAGTATTCCTTATATCGTTATGGTTTCCCAGCGTGTAGTTTGCTGTAAGAATGTCCTGTTTCCTCCTCCACATGGGAGGCTCGATGTTTCCATCTGGCCTTCCATCCCGACCTTGAAAGCAGAGTTCAACAAGATGAGTCGAATAAGAGCTCTATTGTCCCAGAAGGAAGCCCCCCTTACATCTGCGCGAGAGACATTCGTACTTCACGTTGCAAATACTCGTACTGAGGTAAATGCCTTATTAAACACAGACCTGCCCCTGCACTTCGGTGCTTTGATTCACACAATCTTACATGCCTCGTCGACCACTGGCCTGGCACATTTTTTTGAAGGAGTATGTTCTGGCCTTGTGACCTCATTTCAAACTATATTTGGTGTGATCCCTGCATGTTTTCATTTGATTTTTTTGAGTGTCTTTGGCGGTTTTCCTTTGCTCCTGGCTTTAGGTGCTGGGATACTGCTTTTAATTTGTTTACTGCAAAATGGATGCACAGTTTGTGCACCACGACGATCTGTCCCGGGTGCTCCACCTTCGTAACCGGATGCTAGAATACTATAGATCACTGCCTCTGGTGACTCTGAGTGTGGCGTATGGTTTATCTTTCCGGTTTTCATTCTTCACTCGCGTGCAGCCTGTTTTCCATTGCCTGGATTGTGGAATTGAATAGGCCCTGGATTTGTGTCTCTGCAACACGGTGTCTCCTGACCTGGATTTTAATCTAATAATGAGTTCCTTAGTTGCTCATGAACTAGATTGTTCTAGTGCCGGGATTATGGCCTGCGCAGCGGCTCATGGGGTTCTAGGCAATTGGAACATTTGGTCTACGGCCAATCACTTTCTGGTGCGCAATTATCTTGAAGTAAGCCCGAGTTGTCCTCTGATGGTACTAGAGGCTCCGGCAATCGAGGAACATGTATGTTCTTTCCCTTTACTTAATTGGATGGCTGAAATGTTCATTGATGATAACGACTTCCTATTGGAGGCAGTTGCAATGTTTGGTGCATATATACGCTGTTGGATTGAAGTACGGATTTTTTTCTTCTCTGCTTCATAGACACGACCTGAACTCGTGAATATTTTTTCTTTTAATGTCTCATTAAATGTTTGAGGTCTTTTTTCACACTATGGCTGCCCGTGATTGGTTTTACTGACTTGGTTATTTTGTTTCGGATTCTTTATTCCAATTCTCAAGTTTGGCAAAATTCCTGAACTTGGTTCTGTCTCATTCAAACTTGAACTCTGCTTCTATGGAGTTTGCCCCGGTTATTGTGCGTTCCCCGAACAAGGGAGGGTGTAGTATGGTTTAGGACCTCCTTTTGTGTGCATGTTATGTCAGCATGGCTTATTAGAAGTTTAAATGCCATTTTACCTTCCGCTGCTTTTTGCACACGACACTGCATAGCTGTTTTTGCAAGTTAGCTTTCACGAAGGTCTATACATGAGAAAAGGTTTGTTTTCTTCGACATCTCTATACATACATTGTGCCCCCTGTCTGTGCAGTGAGTGCTAAGCCGTCAAGGTTATCATAACCTGTGAGCCTGTTTATCGGCATGTCCGTGTAACACATTCTAGACACAACATTGTGGCAGCTGCGAGCCAAGCAAGATTCTGGCGCCTTTATCATAGCACACTTGCCATAATTTTACACACTTGGAAGATTCCAGGGATGCAGAGAGACTTGCTGATCCAGATGTAATTTACGCTTACTGAGCGGAAAGGTAATGGAGTCCCCCAAAACAAGCTCAAGAGACCTTCTATAGTTTATAACACATAGGTCCTATATAGGGAGGGTGTTAAAACTAGGCGCTATATCACCTGTTTGCACTATCATTGTAATAAAATTCCACCTTTTGTATTTTATGGAGTTGTAACCAAGCTGACCATATAATTTTTAATCATATGTCTGCTTATGTGGACAAAAATACTGCGCATGAGATCACGTCATTAAAATACATATTTTAACCTTACTGTGTCTCTTTTTTACTCCTGTTGTGGACTGGTATGAGAGTATAACAAAAGAGTGTTCTCACTTCCCACCATTCCTGAGATGGTCCTAAGTCGCATGTTCTAGGTTGTCTAATCATTGGTTACTTTGCTATAGGACGATGAGCTAATGTGACACTGATTGCTAGCTGGTTGGGGTTTCTAGGTACTGAGGTGAGTTTCTGGTACACCACAATTCACTAATGTCCTAGGTCTCCGTGCACAGTTCTGTGTATGAGCAGAAATCCTTGCAACAGTCCCTCATGGGAAGGGCTGCCCTTTTTAAAATGATGGCCCTGCTATGTCTTCTGTACGTCCTTCAAATTACCCCATTTCCGGTCCAGCCAGCAGTATTCAAGGAGGAGCCCAGGAGGTCAGAACGTTGCTGTGCCAGGGTGGCTCTCCCAGAATAGCTCTCCAAAAACTACAAAAAGGAATGTACGATGGTGGTCAGGCGTTCTCAGGCATCAAGCTATACAACTGTGCCTCGTAGTTGTTGGTTACAAACGATTGGGTGTATGCAGACACTAACAAGCCAGCCCATAGAGTGGACAGAGCCATTATGCCGGGAGGCGACTGTGAGCCGTTCCTGTATACCTGAAAACCACGTCCGAAATGGCCGGCGCACATGGCAGTGGTAGTGGCATGCTGGCGAGAGGCAAATAGATTCCTGGGTTGGCAGGGGAGACTGACCAGGACTCCATTGTGGGTGGGGTACCCTCTGAGAAAGGTAGCCCCCTTAACAGGTTTCAGAATTTGGCAATTGACAGGTATTGAGCGTCTGGGTGACATGTGGAGTGGTGGGACCCCGTTCTCATTCAAAGACCTACTGCAAGAATATAATTTAATCCAGACGCAGAGTTACCACTACTTGAGGCTGATGCATGCCCTACTGGGGCATATCCAGAAAGAAACTCCTTTTCCCGACCACTCCTCCTTGGAGGATAGGCTGTTGATTGCCCCCATCCCTGAAAAAGCGACCTCTGTGATATACAGTAAACTAATAAACAACGCACCAGACCCACTGACGACCTTGCGAGTGGCATGGGTAGAGGATCTTGGAAACATAGAGGATGAGGAGTGACTGGAGGCAGTACAGAAAAATTGCTATCCAGACAAGATTTAGGCTGGTGCAGCTCAGGATACTCCATCGCTCCTATTATTCCTGTACACTCCTACATAAATGGGACAAGGCACAAACAACACAATGCGCAAAGGGATGCCAGTAGGAAGGGACTTTCTTTCACATCTTATGGGAGTGTCAGAGGGTAGCCCGGTTCTGTCAGAGTCACAGAAACAATTTTGAGGGTGGCCAGGGTGTCAGTGCCAATGGACACGAAATGGCTCCTCCTGATGATACGTTGGGACTTTGAATGCTCCAGGCACATAGGCATTGGCTGGCCCTAGCAGCAGGGATTGCTAAAAGAAACATTGCAAGGTGGGGGGCAGCCCTACCATTGTCACTGGGATAGTGGGAAAGAGACCTAGACTGGTGCCAATGAGCTGAAGAGACGTTGTATAAAAGCAGGGGGTGCGCAAGAAAATAGAATCAAATATGGCCACCATGGCGTAAACATAGAGAAACTGTGGGGGTTGGGTGATATGTACCGGCTGTGCTCAGGAAGGGTAGAGGGTGTCTCCGATTGACCATGTCTACACAAGTTGTTTGGAAATATGTCTCACACTGAAAAGGTGCCCCTTGAACCACTTGAGGTAAATATTCTAGAACAATAAATGTGCTTATGAGTTTTCCACTTCCTTATGACTGTAATGATTTGTATTAATCAATAAAGATTTATCAATCAATCAATCATTGAACCTGTAAAGTGCACTACTTACCCGTGAGGGCCTCAAGGCGCTGAGGGGGAGGCTGCTACTGCTCGAAGAGCCAGGTTTTGAGGAGCCTTCTGAAGGTGAACAGGTCTTGGGTCTGCCGCAGATGGGTGGGGAGGGTTTTCCAGGTCTTGTAGGTGAGGAAGGAGAAGGATCTGCCGCCGGAGGTCATTCGTTGGATGCGCGGGACGGTGGTGAGGGTGAGGCTGGCGGAGCGGAGCTGGCGGGCGGGTGTGTAGAAATTGAGTCTGTTGTTCAGGTAGACTGGTACGGTGTCGTGGAGTGCTTTGTGTGCGTGGGTGAGGAGCTTGAAGGTGATCCTCTTGTCGATGGGGAGCCAGTACAGGTCCCTTAGGTGGGGGGTGATGTGGCTGTGCCCAGGATGTTGAGGACCAGGTGGGCGGATGCGTTTTGGATGCGTTGCAGTCGTTGTAGGTGTCTGGTCGGTATTCCTGCATAGAGTGCGTTGCCGTAGTCCAGTCTGCTGCTGACGAGGGCTTGAGTCACCGTCCTTCTGGTTTCGGTCTGGATCCACTTGTAGATCCTGCGGAGCATGCGGAGGGTGTTGTAGCAGGAGGAGGAGATGACGCTGACCTGCTTAGACATGGAGAGGGAAGAGTCGAGGACTAGATTGCATGCATGGTCTGTGGGTGTTGGTGCTGTTCCCAGTGTGATCGGCCACCAGGAGTCGTCCCAGGCAGAGGGGGTGGGGCAGAGGATGAGGACCAATAAACAAAAGATTTCCTTTCTGTGTTATTCAATTAATTCTCATACTGATAAAGAGACCATCTAGTAACTATCATGACACAACTTAAGTTAAGTTAAGTTGTGTCATGATAGTTACTAGATGGTCTCTTTATCAGTATGAGAATTAATTGAGTAACACAGAAAGGAAATCTTTTGTTTATTGTTTATACCACCCAGTCCTTTCTGGTTTTCTGGGTAACTCTCTCTTTTGTGAGAGGATGAGGACCTCCATCTTGTCCGAGTTCAGTTTCAGGCGGTTGCTCTTCATCCACTCGGCGACGGCCTTCATGCCTTTGTGGAGATTGGTTTTGGCGGTGTGCGGGTCCTTGGTGAGGGAGAGGATGAGCTGGATGTCATCAGATTAGGAGATGATGTTCAGGTCGTGCTGGTGGGCCACTTGTGCACGGGGGGCCATGTAGACGTTGAACAGGGTCGGGCTGAGGGATGATCCCTGGGGTACTCCGCAGATGATGTCGGTGGCTTTAGATCGGAAGGGTGGGAGGTGGACTCTCTGGGTTCTGCTGGAGAGGAAGGACGTGGCCAATTCCAGGGCCTTCTGCTGGATTCCGGCTTCTTGGAGGCGTGTCCTTAGTGTGCGGTGGCAGACCATGTCGAAGGCAGCTGACAGGTCCAGGTGGATGAGGGCTGAAGTTTTGCCGTTGTCTAGTCGGCGCCTGATGTTGTCTGTGGCGACGATGTGGGCAGTCTCGGTGCTGTGGTTTCATCTGAATCCGTACTGGGATGGGTCTAGGATGTGGTTGTCTTTGAGATGGCGGGTCAGCTGCATGTTGACAATTATCTCGATGACCTTTCCTGGGAAGGGGAGCAGGGAGATGGGCCGGAGGTTCTTGAGGTCCTTGGGGTCCACCTTGGGCTTCTTGAAGTGGGCGTTGATTTTGGCGTGCTTCCAGCTTTCCGGGAATGTCGCTGTGTCGAAGGAGATGTTGATGACCTTCCGTAGTTGGGGTGCGATGGTTGCGTCTGCTTTGTTGAATACGTGGTGTGGGCAGGGGTCTGACGGAGATCCTGAGTGGATGGAGTTCATGACCCTGTGTGTTTCGTCGTCGCTGACGTGGGACCAGGAGGTCAGTTGGTTGGTGCAGGTGGCATTCGGGGTGGGGTCTGCCGTGGTCGGGGCGGTTGAGGTGTTGAAGCTGTCTTGGATGCCAGTGATATTGCGATGGAAGAAGGTGGCCAGTGAGTCGCACAGATCTTGTGAGGGCGGGATGTCGTTGGTGTTGGCTATGGGGTTGGAGTGTTCCTTCACTATGTTGAAAAGCTCTTGCTGTTGTGTGCGCTGTTGTCCAGGTGGGTTTTGAAGGAAGATCTTTTGGCTGGTCTGATGATTTGGTGATGTCAGCGGGTGGCGTCCTTGTGGGCTGCGTGGCTGTCCGGTGTGTGGTCGTGGAGCCATTTCTTCTCCAGTTTCCGGCATGTACGTCTGGAGGTCTGGAGTTCTTCGATGAACCAGGCGGCTTTCTTGCTGGAGTGGTTGTTGGAGGGTTTCTTGCGCGGGGCAAGAGTGTTGGCGCAGTCGTCGATCCACTGTCTGAGGTTGCGGGCGGCGGCAGCTGGGTCGGTGGGGTCGGTGGGTGTGTTCTGGGCAAGGGTGGAGGTCAGCTGATCTCCGGTGACTTTGCTCCAGCAGCGGGGGGCAGCAGCTGGGTGCGGTGGTGCATGGTTGGTTTCTTGAAGGTGAAGTGGATGCAGCGGTGGTCGTTCCAGTGGAGTTCGGTGCTGGGGTCGAAGACGACGTGGGTGCTAGTGGAGAAGATAGGTCAAGCATGTGGATGGCGGCATGGATGGGTTCGGTGACGAGTTGTCGGAGGCAAAGGGTTGGCAAGGTTGTCGATCAGGCTGGTTGAGTTGGTGTCGTTGTTGTTCTCGAGGTGGAAGTTCAGGTCCCCGGGAAGAATGTAGTCCGTGGAGGGAAGTGTGTGGGTGCTGGTGAGATCGTCAATGGAGTTTCTGAAAAGGGCCCAGGGGCCGGGGGGTCTGTAGATGAGTGTTCCTCTGAGGGTGGTGTTGGAGTCAGTGTGGATCCGGAAGTGCAGGTGTTCGGCGGAGTTGAGGGAGTCGTCTGCATGGGTGAAAACATTAAGGGTGGATTTGTGGATGATGGCTAAGCCTCCTCCAATTCCGTAAGTGCGATCCCTGCGGGTGATCTTGTAGCCGTGCGGGATGGCTATGGCGATGTCGAGTGCCGAGGTGTCGTTCCACCAGGTCTCAGTGAGGAAGGCAACATCTGGGTTGGAGTTGTCGACGGCTTGTTTGCATGCAGAGCGGGTGTTGAGGAGAATGCAACAAAGGTGGTTGGGTCCGGTCCTTGGTGGTTTGGAGGTCCTGTCACAGGTGAAGTTGCAGGTGTGGCAGAAAGAGGGTCCGTGGGTGCGTTTCGGGCGGCCTGGAAGCAGCGGTGGACTCGGCCGGTGTTGAGAGCGTGGAGGGTGTTGTATCGGAGGCTGGCGTTGTGGCGTGCGCAGGGTCCAGGGGTTCTGGCGCTGGGCGCGGGCCAGGCGTGTACGGGCGCAGACAGGCTTGCCTTTGGCGTGCCAGCGGCGGGCCACCGCACGCGGCTGCACGGCGGCCGCCATTTTAAGGCTGGGAGGGAGGGAGGAGCAGCTGGGAGGCGTTAGCGGGGCAGCGAGGGGGCATGGCCTCAGGGGCAATGGCGGGAAAAGAGGGGAACAGAGCAAGAAGGAGGGTGGGGGGAAGAGATGCAAGCCAAAGAGCTTGACAAAAACGGTTCAATATGGAAAAATACACAGATTTACAAGGAGGAATTACAGACTGAAACAAACCACAAGACACATCGGTGATAGCCCGGCACAGGGCACAGCTGGCTAGATCTCGCGCTTGGGGCAGCAGCCGGCGGTGAACAGGTGGAGCTGTTCGGTGGTAGGGTCGACCTGGCCTGCAATCAGGGTCAGAGGTCACTCCTACTTCTGCGCAGCAGCCGCCATTTTAAGGCTGGGTGGGAGGGAGGGAGGAGCAGCTGGGAGGTGGGAGCGGGCGGAGAGGGGGTGTGGCCTCAGGGGCAACGGCGGAAAAGGCGGGGAACAGAACAAGTAGAGGGGTTGGGAGGAAGAGATGCGAGCAAAAGAGCTTGACAAAAACGTTTCAATATGGCAACATACACAGAATATAAGGAGGAATTACAGACCACAAGACACAGCGGTGATAGCAGGGCACAGCAGGCGCGAACTCGCGCTTGGGGCAGCAGTGGGCGGTGAACAGGTGGAGCTGTTCGGCGGTAGGGGGCGACCTGGCCTGCAAGCAGGGTCAGGGGTAACTCCTTACTGGTATTAAAAAAACAAACTTAATGAATGTGACAAGCTCCGAAAGACACAGGGCTTTAAATGGGATGAAAGAAAGCGTGGTCTTGTAAAGGGTGCATGGCGTATGTAATTGCTTAAGCATATTAACTAAATTTCACTGATTTTCATAATGTGCCACCTGACCGGTATTTTAATTCCTCTCTGAGCTTATTGCATACAGATATATAACACAACAGGCATACAGCTAACACCTGCAGGACTATTGTTTATGCCAATGGTTGTTAGCTGTTTACAATGCATAACAACAATGATTTTATTGCAAGCGCAGCAGGCAAATACAAATAAATAAAATGGCATTTCAATGGCATTATATTTATTTGCCACCGCACCGGTTCACACTGTCTACAGCGTGAGGGTGGTGGCGGGGCTTAGTCCTGCAAATGCAGGATATCAGCACTGGTTACAGTGCACATGCCGGATTGGCTAGCTGTCATGTGACGGCCAGCCCGACTTGTGCACTGTAGACCCAGCAATCCAAAGGCTGTGAAACAGCCTGGGGATTGCTGGCACAGGCCCCCAGCCTCAAAATGAGTGCTGGGTGAGCCGACTCCTAGCACTCCTGGAATTGTTTTCACAGCATGAAAGCAGCTCCAAGATTGGTTGTAGTTCCGTTCCACAAGCAGAAAGGAAGTCCCTCCTTTTCGTGCTTGTGAACAGAAGTGCCATTGTACTCCAGCTCCAGTTTATGGTGAGTAGCGCATTCGCACCTCACCATTTTTTATTGAAGCTAGCCACCACTGGGAAAACGTTTAAATACTGAAACTGAGACTGTGAACTAACCATTACTGAGGGCTGTGGAATGGGTAGTGGTCTTAAGAGTGTCTCAAAAATGTCCTTTTGTTCACTCTCTGTTATATATGTATACATTTTTCTCTCCACTTTGCCTACATCTGCACCTATCACACCTCATTTATTTCCTCATCAGCAGCCTATTTTCACTCTCTAATGAATGCACTTCCTTTTAGGTCTTCACTTCACCATCCCCAAACACATAACTCATCAACTCACTGTAAGCAAAGCATTTTCTTTTACTTCTACCTAGTCAATATTGTGTCAAGTGTGAACCTCCTTCACACACATTTGCACACAATCACAATTGCAACTGGAATAGGTGACCATTGCTTTGTGTGCCCTGCAGAGGACAAAGTCCGGATGGCTATGTACTATGAACACCTTTTTTGACCCACTGACAGGCACTGTGAGAAACTTGCACTGCCTTCAGACTCAACCCTAGACCTCTGAGTCGTGGCCCGTTACAACAGCTGGTGGTGACCCAGTTTTCAGTATACACTATACAAGAGTTATATGATACACTCAAAAAATTCAGAAACACCTCTTCCTTGACATAGCTTACTTAATCTTGCATTCCTTAAGCGTGTTAAATGTTAAATATAACAAGGAGCTCTATCGCTGACATAGATTAACTTAACATTTTGACATTCATTGTTCAGAAACTGATCAGTGTTTGTGCCAGTAAAGTTGAGGACATGAACATAGGGTCCGATAGGGACCTGTTTCATTGCCCATTTTTAAATACTGCTGGGTCTGATACTCAAAGAGATCGAACCCACTTAAAGCCCTGGGAAGACAATACAGATGATGATAAGGTATTGAGGTTGGCCTGATGATGCTATTACATAAGGACTAGATCAGAGGTCTTCAAACTGTGGGGCACGCACCGCTTGGGGTGTGTGGATGGGTTCCCAGGGGGACGCAAGTGCCTCTGGAAGTACATATAAATGAAGATGGCCCGGAAGTGGGCTTGCTGCATTTCCAGGCTGTCTTCATTTACTCAGAAACCATTGAATTGAGATCAGAGTGCCGTGGGGCCCAAGGTCAGTGAGTGTGCTGCTGTGGGCTCGGCTGGGCAGTGTCTGGAGACTTATTTTTGACATGCCCGAGTTTCACAGGTCTTTGAAGGCCATTTGCATATTTACATACCTTTGTAAACTGGTTATCAAGACTTTATTTTTTTTCTGGTTCCAGTACCCCTTGGGCCCCCACTCTACCTATTTGTTACGTTTGTATTTTACATGTACTAGTGTGAGAATGCGTTTCATGAAAAGGATATATAAAGCAGGGTTGCCAAAAGACAAACGCCAGCCATGTGCTGTTTAAAGAGCCCGCAAAGACCTCATCTTGACACTAAATAGGGTTATAAATAAAAAAGTATGTATTCATTTGTAATTTGACTTTTCTGTTTTTGTTCCCTTTAATTATCAGTCATGACTCATTCAAGCTGCCCAAGAACACAATTAAAAGTGCTTTCTGTTTATATTTACTGTTCGAAGTATGCACAGATAAGTACAGAAAATACGGCTTTAGGTGATTGTTTTTGTACCATCTATGACATCAAAATAATGTGCTGGCAAACCTAATCATAAGACTGGAAGTTTGTTGCAGGATCAGCACATTATTTATTTCCTCCACCGTTGATCCCTGATTAATGCCATAATAGCAATAATTTAACGTATACCTGACACCCTACACCATCGACAATTACATGCTGAATTACTTCATGTGTCTGGGAATTAACCCTGCTTTCAGACGACTCATTACTCATTCTCACCCTTCACTTTCACGCTCACTCTGCACTCACAGCGATCACTCTGGACTCACAGTGCACTTGTGCTGTTCACCCTGTATCTCACCCTGCAGTCACACAAGCACACTACTCACCCTGCAGTCATGTGACACTTCACTCACCTGTCCCCCTCACTGCTCAATCTGCAATCTCACTCAAACAAGCCCATCACTAACCATGCATTGTTCGTCCCACTCTGCACTTACATCTGCACCCAAAATCATATGGTCACCTCACTCACACTGCAGTCACTCCTCTTACCCTACTCTCACACTGGCACATCACTCACTGTGCACGCACATGGGCACTCCTGCCACCCACCCAGTGCAGATGGTTAATGTGCCTGCTACAAAGAACGTGTTCCATGCCGATCACAGAACTGAGCATGAATAAACTACGAGTAGCGCTATAAAAAATGAAATGTTTGTCTGAAAGGTAAGATAGAGAGGTGAGGTGCATTATTGGTGAGTGGTAGTGAGGGAATTCATGGAGAAGGAGAAAATGGGGGAGAGGGCACCCAAAAAAACCTTTGCATCATGTGCGACCAGTGCTAGGGCCAGCCCTGGCTGGGAGTGCTAGCCTCCCAAAAGTTTGGGTCTAGTTGCGCCCATGTTGTGCTGGCAGGGTCAAAGAGGTTGCTAAAAAAAATCCTAGGTGTTTTGTGTCTTCAAAGTCATGCAAGTGTGTATAAAATAATGCAATACGAGCTTAGTGGGATAATAAATGCAAGTTAAAATAACTGGTGATAAATGCACTCTTTTAGGTTATGAAACCTCAATTAGTCAATCAATCAATCACAGCATTTATATAGCGCACTACTCACCCGGAGGGTCTCAAGGCGCTAGGGGAGGGGGGGTCCGCTACTGCTCGAACAGCCAGGTCTTGAGCTGCTTCCTGAAAGCGAGGTGGTCCTGGGTCAGGCGGAGTTGGGTCGGGAGGGAGTTCCAAGTCTTGGCGGCCAGGTATGAGAAGGACCTTCCTCCTGTGGTGGCTCTTCGGATCCGGGGGACAGCGGCGAGGGCGTGGTCGGTCGATCGAAGTTGGCGTGTGGGAGCGTAGAAGTTGAGGCGGCTGTTGAGGTATCCTGGGCCTTGGTTGTGTAGGGCCTTGTGTGCGTGGGTGAGGAGACGGAAGGTGATTCTCTTGTCGACCGGGATCCAGTGCAGATCTCTCAGGGGTCCGGAGATGTGGCGGCGACGGGGGATGTCCAGGATGAGTCGTGTTGAGGCGTTCTGGATCCGCTGGAGTCTCTTCTGGAGTTTGGCGGTAGTTCCGGCGTAGAGAGAGTTGCCGTAGTCCAGACGGCTGGTGACGAGGGCCTGGGTGACCGTCTTCCTAGTCTCGGTGGGTATCCACCAGAAGATCTTGCTTAGCATGCGCAGGATGTTGAAGCATGACGAGGAGACGGCGTTGACTTGTCTGGTCATGGTGAGAGAGGAGTCCAGGATGAAGCCCAGGTTGCGTGCATGGTCTGTTGGTTTGGGTGCGCTGCCCAGGGCGGAGGGCCACCAGGAGACGTCCCAGGCGGAGGGTGAAGATCCCAGGATGAGGACTTCCGCCTTGTCCGATTTCAGTTTCAGGCGGCTGCTCATCATCCACTTGGCTACATCTGTCATCCCTTCGTGTAGGTTGGCTCTGGCGGTGGCGGGGTCGTTGGTGAGGGAGAGGATCAGCTGGGTGTCGTCGGCATAGGAGATGATGTTGAGGTTGTGTTGGCGTGCGATGGCTGCGAGGGGGCTCATGTAGACGTTGAAGAGGGTTGGGCTGAGCGAGGAGCCTTGAGGAACGCCGCAGATGACTTCGGAGGCTTCTGATCTGAATGAGGGGAGGCGGACTCTCTGTGTCCTTCCGGCGAGGAACGAGGTGATCCATTCCAGTGCCTTCTCCTGGATTCCGACGTTGCTGAGGCGCTACACTAGGGTTCGGTGGCAGACCGTGTCGAAGGCCGCGGAGAGGTCTAGGAGGATGAGGGCCGCTGTTTCTCCGTTGTCGAGCAGGGCTTGAATGTCATCGGTACCTGCGATCAGGGCGGTCTCGGTTCTGTGGTTGGCCCGGAAGCCAGACTGCGAGAGGTCGAGGGATCCGTTCATCTCGAGGAAGGCGGCCAGCTGCTTGTTGACGGTCTTCTCGATTACTTTTGCAGGAAACAGGAGCAGCGAGATGGGGCGGTAGATCATGAGGTCGGTGGGGTCGGCTGATGGCTTCTTTAGTAGAGCGCTGAGTTCGACGTGCTTCCAGCTCTCTGGGAAGGTGGCGGTGTCGAAGGAGGTGTTGATGATGTCCCGCAGGTGGGGTGCGATGACAGCGTCGGCCTTTTTGAAGACGTGGTGAGGGCAGGGGTCGGTCGGAGATCCGGAGTGGATGGAGTTCATCGTGCGGATGGTGTCTTCGGTGCTGATTGGGGTCCAGGCGCGGAGGGTGGTGGTGGGGGGCGGTAGTTCAGTTGTGGCGTGCGTCGGTTGAGAGCTGAAGCTGTTGTGTATGTCCGCAATCTTGTTGTGGAAGTAGGAGGCGAGGGAGTTGCAGAGGTCTTGCGAAGGGGTGATGTCGTTGTTTCTGGCGTTGGGGTTGGAGAGCTCTTTAACGATGTTGAAGAGTTCCTTGCTGTTGTGGGTATTGTTGTCCAGTCGTTCCTTGAATGCAGTTTTCTTGGTGGCGTGGATCAGTTGGTGGTGTTTTCGGGTGGCGAGCTTGAGGGCAGTCATGTTGTTCGGTGTTGGGTCTCTGCGCCAGGCTTTCTCGAGGGCTTGGCAGTTCTTCTTGGAGCTCTTGAGTTCGTCGGTGAACCATGGGGTTTTCTTCCTGCCAGGTCTGCTAGGCGGGGTCTTCAGGGGGGCGAGGTCGTCTGCGCAGTTGCTGATCCACTTCGCGAGGTTGGTGGCCGCCTGGCTTGGGTTCGTTGCGCTGGTGGGAGGGTTCATGTTCAGGGAAGTCGCGAGCTGGTCGGCTGTGATCTTGTTCCAGCTTCTGCGTGCAACCTGTTGCTGGTGGAGGTGGATCGTGGTCCTTCTGAATTAGTGACTACCATCACTGCAGATGTCTGTGTGTATTAAAGCTGAGCAACACATAATTTAGCCCTAGTTGGTGCAGAGGAATTGTGACCTTTGTATTTATAGTCAGGGCCACAGCAATTATGCGGTTTGGCATTTTGAGCACATTTATGGATTTCCCGCATTTGCCACATTATCCATCATCTGCTGCATAATTTGCAGATTGAAAAAAACTTGTTTCTAGCTCAAACAGTTCAAAAGTTACAAAAAATGAAGCAACACATGTTACCTCGCAGTGGAAGGCCCTTTGTAAAGGTTGACTGGTCACCTTTCTGTTGCTTATTGGTATATGTGGGTGTTAAAGTGGTACTTATGAGGGGCAATACAAGCCAGGACAGTGTTAACAAGTATAAAAATGACAAAATAATGCAGCAATGTTATCACAAAATATGTAGCTTGCTGCAGAATTCATTCAACCCTGCTGCTTAATTCGGCCTTCTTCTGCCGCATAATTCCAGTGGCCCTTTTTATAGTGCTATGAGGTTCCAGCCTGTGGCAGAAAGCGCTGTGAATAGGTAAGTCATTATTTTAAAACAGTATTTACAAACTCTAAGCTAGGCAGCAAAAGGATGCAGTAACTCAGATAAAACAAGTTCTTGCAAAATATACTTTTTAGTAATAAGTAATCAAACTGTATCTAATGCAGACATTTTTGTAAGTGTCTCCACTATTGCAGATCTCAGCTGATAACACCCTTACATTACATCTCAAAAAGAATAAATCTTTGCCACCATGACGCTTTAAGCAGAGCCACTGGAATTATTCAACAGAAGAGGACCACACTACACGGCAGGTTTGACTAAATTATGCAGCAAGAAAAGGTACATTATGAGGCACAATGCGCCACATTTTGTGGTTAGCATTCCTTCATTATTTTGTCATTTTAACTCAAGGTAACGCTGTCAGGGTAAGTATTTCACCTCATTAGTACCAGCTTAACACCAAAATAAAGCAGTAAGCAATACAAGAGTACCAATAAATCTTGCAAAGGACCTTGCACTGCTCTGGGAAACTTTGTCACGCTTTAAGTAACTTTTGTTCCGTTTAGCTAGAATCAAGTTTTGTTTTGTAGTAATCTGCAGATTATGTAGCGAATGCAGTAAACTGATAATCATGTGGAAAAGCTGCTGCTTCAGAAACTCATAATTCCAATGGCCCTGCCTTTAAGTGACTCAATCAATTAATGTATGGTGAGAAGGCTGGTTTCTTTTTAAATTTCTGCACTACCACCACACCTTTCGCTTTCAGGCGGAGGCACCTCAAAGTCAGTATTAACCATTCAAGGGCAGATTTTTTTGTGAAAGCGGAGTCCACGTGGGGGCAGGTAGGAGGCCTGCAGGGTTGCATTCAAATGCAGAGCTCTAATCCTCTCGATCACGGGGGCCTCACAGTAATGGTCTAAGAAACAGAGGAAAGGAGCGAGATTCATAGATAATGTCTAAGAGAAGGCCCAGAATAGGGAGCACTGTATGGGGGCTAATGTTTTTGTTTACAAATGGCCAGAGACAGCTTCTTCAGAGAGATATCTCAAAGAAGGGGACAATATAAGTATTTTTTAAAGGGACATTCATTAGTGAAACCGGTACTGCTGCCAAGTGTGTAAGTGGCCCCTGCCGGTTATCATTATGGACGCAGATGCAGCAGGACTGCAGCCCAGGGATGTGAGGGGCCCCATGCATGACAGTTATGACTGTCTACCTTTAAAAAGGGGACATTGTAGCTTATTTTCCTTTCAAGCATTAGGACTGAGGTGATTAGCCGTCATAGTGGGGAAGAGGGAAAAGATGCAGAGGAGATAGCCTGCTACTCAGGACTGCAGTTATCATTAGTGCAGCAGGTGTACTTGCATTGGTCTCAAAGATTGTAAGGGGCTCACAACACCCCAATTATGAGGAGCAGAGTGTTTGGGAAAATATATGTTTTTGTTTGATGCATTTGCTGTTTTATAAGTCTCATATTTAGTGTGGTTCATAAGCTTTAGAAAAAGTATTCCTGAAATCATCTCATTAGCCCCGCTCCCTGAACACAGCCACAGGGCCGGCCCTAGGCATGTGCAAACTGTGCACCTGCACAGGGCCAACAAACCCCAGGGGCCGCCACGACGAGGATCAGATCAGAAGGATCACTGGCGGACCCCTGGCAGGATTTGGCAGCCTGCCTCCCGGCTTCTATTATTTTTTAGGATATCTCATCTCTCAGCACGTGTTGTTGTTTTTTTTGGGGGGGGGGGCCGGGGGTGGGGGCCCAGTCTCCAGTAGTTGAAGGGGGCCCCTCAGCTGAGCCCTCCGGTAGAGAGCTGTGTCTGTCTCTCTCTAAAGCAGCTGCTGCTGTCTGCAGCCTGCTCCTCGCTCCTCGCGCTGCTGACCTTTGACTGAAGAGAAACAAAGTATCAACTTATTTTGTTTCTCTTCAGTCAAAGCCACGAGCCAGGCCCGGAAAGAGGAGGGGTGGGGGCCCTAGGATGGTGCATTCTCCTCACGGCACTATTCCTTTGAGAAGGGAGGAGGCCAGGGCTGTGAGGGGTGAGGGGTTGTCAGGGTTTGGGGGCCTACATGGGCTGGGGACCTCTTAATGTGATTGTGGCACCCTTAAAAAACTGCTTCCCTGACTCCACGTTATCTAAAGACACAATTACAATGCTGAAGCTGGCTCTGTGTTTCCACATCAGCATTTTAAAAGCATGCTTACATTTTCTGGATGATTTTAGCCGGCTCGACTACGCATGTCTAACATTGCGAAAGTGAAAGCGATTTGCACACCCCTCTTGAGTGGGCCTCGGTAAATGTGGAGAGCTGGCATGCTGGCATGTGGCGAAGACGCAGTGTTCTGCTATGTGATTGTGCACAGGTTGGCCCATGGTGAATTATAATTATTAGAAAGAACGCTCCAGATGCAGAAGCACTTCCTCAGCCACCAAGTTTGGGACAAGGAACGAGACAGTGAGTAAGTGTATTTTTATTGTTGAAAGGTGAAACGGGATAACGGGCCTGCAAGTAAGGGAAGATTATCTGATCTCTGTTCAGACAGCCTGTAGGTCCTTTCTCCAACATACGTGCCTGTGTAATATAGTTTGTAATCACTGTGACATTTTTAGGAACTTTTATACATAATAGAAACTGTGTT
The DNA here is from genome assembly GCF_964263255.1 of Lissotriton vulgaris. Taxonomy (NCBI): domain Eukaryota; kingdom Metazoa; phylum Chordata; class Amphibia; order Caudata; family Salamandridae; genus Lissotriton; species Lissotriton vulgaris. The sequence goes on along the minus strand of NC_141691.1, from coordinate 1,660,218,205 downwards.
TTCTGACAAGTCATGGTTCTTTTAAACAAAATACAATTTTAATTGCTTGCTTTATCGTAGTCCGTTTCACGCTCACCCTGACATCTGTTTAAGTCCTCCGAGTCATTTGTTATTCTCTCGGTGTACCAAGTCAACCTTCCCTCTGAGTTCGGTAAGCTGAGTTCCAGTGACAATCGTTATGTACAGCACATAGAGGTGTCAAAATGGCATTTGTACAAACATTAATTTTATTGTGAGAGAAAAGCATCCTCATTAAAACATGAATGCATGTGAGGGTGATGTGCTCTCTGCCCACCCTTGTTTGGCCGATATATTGTTGGTAGTTCTTAGTATTTAGTGTGTATCCTTGGCTTGGGATGGTGGCACTTTCCTTGTATAGCCAGAGTACATATGGATACTGGATGAAAACTGCAAACTGATAGTAGAGCACCTGCCATGCATTTACTACAAATAAAAAGCTTGTCTATTGGGTCAAAATTACTTTGTTTGAAGAAAGTGATCAGCGTACGTTTTGGAGTCCAGGCGGAGGGGGAGAAGGGTGCAAGGCAGAGGGGAGAAGGGCGGAAGGCAGAGGGGAGAAGGGCGGAAGGCAGAGAGGAGAAGGGCGCAAGGCAGAGAGGAGAAGGGCGCAAGGCAGAGAGGAGAAGGGTGCACGGCAGAGAGGAGAAGGGTGCAAGGCAGAGGGGAGAAAGGTGGAAGGCAGAGAGGAGAAGGGTGCAAGGTAGAGAAGGGTGCAAAGTAGAGAAGGGAGCAAGGCGGAGGGGAGAAGGGTGCAAGGCAGAGGGGAGAAGGGTGCAAGGCAGAGAGTAGAAAGGGTGCACGGTAGAGAAGGGTGCAAGGCAGAGGGGAGAAGGTTGCAAGGCAGAGGGTAGAAGGTTGCAAGGCAGAGAGGAGAAGGGTGCAAGGCAGAGAGGAGAAGGGTGCAAGGCAGAGGGGAGTAGGATGCAAGGCAGAGAGGAGAAGGGTGCAAGGCTGAGGGGAGTAGGATGCAAGGCTGAGAGGAGAAGGGTGCAAGGCGGAGGGGAGAAGGGTGCAAGGCAGAGGGGAGAATGGTGCAAGGCAGAGAGGAGAAGGGTGCAAGGCAGAGGGGAGAAGGGTGCAAGGCAGAGGGGAGAAGGGTGCAAGGCAGAGAGGAGAAGGGTGCAAGGCAGAGGGGAGAAGGGTGCAAGGAAGAGGGGAGAATGGTGCAACGGGGAGGGGGAGAAGGGTGCAAGGCGGAGGGGAGAAGGGTGCAAGGTGGAGGGGAGAAGGGTGCAAGGCAGAGGGGAGAAGGGAGAAGGGTGCAAGGCAGAGAGGAGAAGGGTGCAAGGCAGAGGGGAGAAGGGTGCAAGGCAGAGAGGAGAAGGGTGCAAGGCAGAGGGGAGAAGTGCGCAAGGCAGAGAGGAGAAGTGCGCAAGGCAGAGAGGAGAAGGGTGCAAGGCGGAGGGGAGAAGGGTGCAAGGCAGAGGGGAGAAGGGTGCAAGGCAGAGGGGAGAAGGGAGAAGGGTGCAAGGCAGAGAGGAGAAGGGTGCAAGGCAGAGGGGAGAAGGGTGCAAGGCAGAGAGGAGAAGGGTGCAAGGCAGAGGGGAGAAGTGCGCAAGGCAGAGAGGAGAAGGGCGCAAGGCAGAGAGGAGAAGGGTGCAAGGCGGAGGGGAGAAGGGTGCAAGGCAGAGGGGAGAAGGGTGCAAGGCTGAGAGGAGAAGGGTGCAAGGTGGAGAGGAGAAGGGTGCAAGGAAGAAAAGGGTGCAAGGCGGAGGTGGAGAAGGGTGCAAGGGGGAGGGGGAGAAGGGTGCAAGGGGGAGGGCGAGAAGGGTGCTGCAAGGCAGAGGGGAGAAGGGTGCAAGGGGGGTGGAGATGAAGTTAAAAATGTGCCCCCCCCGGAAACATTTCTGCGGATGCCCATGGAACGCACACTACTTTGTGAGAGAGAGTGGGAGAGAGTGGAGAGAGAGAGAGTGGAGAGAGAGTGTGGAGAGAGAGAGTAGAGAGCGAGAGTAGAGAGCGAGAGTAGAGAGAGAGAGTGGAGAGAGAGTGAGGGTGGAGAGAGAGGGTGGAGAGAGAGAGTGGAGAGAGAGTGGAGAAAGAGTGGAGTGAGGCAGTGGAGAGAGAGTATAGAGAGAGTGGAGAGAGAGAGAAGCGAGAGAGTAGAGAGAGAGTCAGTGGAGAGAGAGTGGAGAGAGAGTAGAGAGAGTGGAGAGAAAGACAGTGGAGAGAGAGTAGAGAGAGAGTGGAGAGAGAGAGTGGAGAGAGAGAGTGGAGAGAGAGTAGAGAGAGAGAGTGGAGGGAGAGAGGGTGGAGAGAGAGAGTGGAGAGAGAGCATGGAGAGAGAGTAGAGAGAGAGAGAGAGTGGAGAGAGAGTAGAGAGAGAGAGAGTGGAGAGAGAGTGGAGCTAGACAGTGGAGAGAGAGAGAGTGGAGAGAGCATGGAGACAGTGGAGAGAGTGAGCAAGAGAGTGGAGAGAGAGAGTGGAGGGAGCCAGTGGAGAGAGAGTGGAGAGGGAGTGGAGAGAAAGACAGTGGAGAGAGAGTAGAGAGAGAGTGGAGAGAGAGTAGAGAGAGAGAGAGTGGAGGGAGAGAGAGTGGAGGGAGAGAGAGTGGAGGGAGTGAGAGTGGAGAGAGAGAGTGGAGAGAGAGTAGAGAGAGAGAGTGGAGAAAGAGTAGAGAGAGAGAGTGGAGAGAAAGTGGAGCTAGACAGTGGATAGAGAGTGGAGAGAGAGAGAAAGTGGTGAGAGAGACAGTGAAGAGAGAGTAGAGAGAGAGAGAGAGAGAGAGAGAGAGAGAGTGGAGGGAGTGGAGCTAGACAGTGGAGAGAGAGAGAGAAAGTGGAGAGAGAGACAGTGGAGAGAGAGAGTGGAGAGTGGAGAGAGAGAGTGGAGAGAGAGAGTGGAGAGAGAGAGTGGAGAGAGAGAGAGGAGAGAGAGAGCGTAGATAGAGAGTGGAGAGAGAGTGGAGAGACAGTGGAGAGAGAGTGGAGGGAGACAGTGGAGGAGACAGTGGAGAGAGAGATAGAAGAGAGAGAGAGTGGAGAGAGAGAGAGTGGAGAGTGGAGAGAGAGAAGAGAGAGAGGAGAGAGAGTGCACAGAGAGTGGAGAGAGAGTGGAGGGAGAGTGGAGGGAGAAAGTGGAGGGAGACACTGGAGACAGTGCAGAGAGAGAGTGTGGAGAGAGTGGAGAGAGAGTGGAGAGGGAGTGGAGAGAGAGTAGAAAGAGGGTGGAGAGAGTAGATAGAGGGTGGAAAGAGAGTGAGACAGAGAGTCAGAGAGAGAGTGAGAGTGGAGTGAGAGAGTGGAGAGAGAGAGGGAGAGAGAGAGCGGAGAGAAAGAGAGAGTGGAGAGAAAGTAGAGAGAGAGTGTGAAGGGAGAGAGGGTGGAGAGAGTGGAGAGAGAGTGGGGAGAGAGTGGGGGGAGAGTGGAGAGAGAGTAGAGTGGAGGGAGACAGTGGAGGGAGATAGTGGAGAGAGAGTGGAGAGAGAGTAGAGAGAGAGAAAGTGGAGAGAGAGTGGAGAGACAGTGGAGATGGAGTGGACAGAGTTGAGAGAGAGAATGGAGAGAGAGAGAGAGTTGAGAGAGAGAGAGACTGACTGACTGACTGACTCAGAGACTGAATACTGACTGACTGAGAGACTGACTGGCTAGGAAACTGACAGAGAGAGAGAGCAAGATTGGCTGACTAAGAGAGTGACTGACTGACTAACAGAGAGAGAGAGACTGATTGAGAGTGAGACTGACTGGCAGAGAGAGAGACTGACTGAGGTAGAGAGATACTGACTGACTGAGGTAGAGAGATACTGACTGACAGAGAGAGAGACAGAGAGAGAGGCAGAGACTGACTGACTGAGAGAGATAGACTGATTGATTGCGAGAGAGACTGACTGACTGAGAGAGACTGACTGACTGAGAGAGACTGACAGAGAGAGAGAGACTGACTGAGAGGGGGACTGACAGGGAGAGAGAGAGAGACTGACTGAGGTAGAGAGAGAATGACTGACTGAGAGAGACTGACTGACTGGGAGAGAGAGAGACTGACTGGGAGAGAGCGAGACTGGCTGACAGAGAGAGAGACTAAGAGAGAGAGAGAGAGACTGGGAGACTTACTGGCTGAGAGAGAGACTGTCAGAGAGAGATAGACTGACAGAGAGAGAGACTGACAGAGAGAGAGACTGACTGAGAGAGAGATTGACTGACAGAGACTGACTGACAGAGAGAACGAAACTAAAGAGGGCCCATGGAGCTTTGTTTACTTTTCTGTTGTCTCCATTTCTTGCTCTTTCCATAACACCTCAAGCAGTAAATAAGAGGCCGTCGAAAGTCCAAGGTTAGACACGCCTGTGATGTCACTGGGTGTGAAAGGGAGTGACATGTCGCTTTTGTCACCCATAACATTTTGGCGAATCGATGTCCATGAGGGTCCGGACCCCCTCTTCCGGGGCTCCCACCTACGCTCCCTGCACAGGGCCACCATGAGCCTAGAGCCGGCCCTGACAGCCATGTCCCTCCATCTCCTCCAATCCTTGGCATAGAGTTTCGGAGGGGGGGTCGACCTCAAAATATTTTGCTGATTGGGCTCAGAGTAAAAACGTTTGAAGACCAAGAGAAATGAAAGATCTGTGCGTGCATCATTCAAAATAACCTTAGACAGGGTGAAGGTTAGTTGTGGTTGCTGAACAATTTGAAAAGTGCCTGACTTCATTGCCACCACAACATTTAAAATGATATTGCTGTTACGTTATTACAGTATTAGATACCTGCAGAATGGGTCTGTCTTCTGATTTTAAGCCGTAGCCCCTCATTATGTTGCTGCAGTTTGTTCTGTGGGTGTTCATTGGAAAACTCTCAACTAGCAAAATCTTCTAATTTCCAAATGACCACTAGATGGAGAACTTGCACTATGTTATACACAAGACGCAGCCTGTGTTGTCCCAGTTAGTGATTACATTTATTGTAATAACTTGATTGTCTTTTTCTGCCTGTCAATTTTCGGGGCATGCTGAAGCGTTACCCGCATGTATATTAACATAGCCATATTTAGTCCACCTGCTTTCCGAGGCTACACCAAGAGCATATGATTTCCTTAGGTATTGGAAGACTGAAGGTCGAATAGTTAATAAACCTGTCGACTAATATTTGGTTACATTTCTTTACCTTCCCTTTGTTTTCGAGGATGTGCTGAGAACACCGCAGCTTCTCAGTAACCACTTCTTTTCTAACTGTATACAGTGTGAAACCTGGAAAAAGCTCGAGCATCAACATAAAGGCGACCCTTGTCACTAGTGAATTAACAAGCTGAAAAAAGTAGCCCATGTTTGCAAACTGGGGCAGTTTTGAACATTTAAAGAGGCGCGCTGCATACGTGTTTTGCTGGTATGGAAGAATCCATGGATTTGAGCTTGCTGCAGACAATCTTTGTTTTGATATCTGAATATAAACAGTAAAAAACTCTTGACCCACCAGATCATAAAACAGGCCCAGAAACAGCAAGAAACGATCCACACACTGAACCAGGCGTGCAACACCCATTGGGCTCACCGGGCTTCAGCCCCCACCCCCCTGTCGTCGTCTTCATCCCGGGCTAATTTGACACGCACTGAAATGACTTCGCATTGGAGCTGAGAATGTCATTTTTATGATGCTTTCTGAGAGGCCCAGCAGCCCGAGCCAGCCAGCCTCTGAACAATTTCAGTGAACCCCTTGCCCCCACCTCTTGTTTTTCTTTACTGGCCCCAGGTGATATCCTTGCCTGAAGGCAGGGATTTCACGTAAGCACTTAATGTGTTCAGCATGGGGTGGGAGTGGGAAGATGCACACAGCAGGGGGAAAGGGACGGCCAGTGCAGGTGACGCTTTTCCTTTGTAAATGAATTTCTGCTGGAGTCTGTGCACTTGTATGGATGTGTATTCCATACAAGTGCACAGACAGCAAACCCTGGGCTATGACGCCAGCAGGAATTAATTTACAAAGGAAAAGCTTCACCAGCACTGGACATCCCTTTCCCCCTGCTGTCTGTGCACTTGTAGGGAATTCACATACAGGGCGCTGCTCACCAGATAGTTGGTGAACAGGGCCATTTCTCTTTTTGCATCCAAGGGCACCAACGACGCAGAAGCAGAGGAGGCCCTGGCAAGGAGAAACCAGGAAACATTTGACCCACACCTGTCCACACTGTGAGATTTTCGGGAGGGGCTGGATGCCAGGACGCAGTGCTGCTCATCAGCCCAACTCAACTGAATAGTATCAGAAGAGCAGGCAGACGTTTTTTATGTAAGTTTCAGTAACTTTAATGCATTCTTCAGCACAGCATTACCTACTGCCTGCATATCTAGGTTACTCTAAGTGAATGTTGTTTTTGACTTACATGGAAACGTCAATGAGGAGAGTTCCCTCCGAATATGCAAATGTAGTGTAAGTTTGTAGTGTTCATTTTTTGGGGTGCTAGTGGGTAACTTTAGGGTTCAGGTTGGGTGTGGGTTTTAGGGTGCCAGGGAGTAATTTTAGGGTTCAGGGTGGGTTACAAATTGGAGTGCCAGGGGGTAATTTTAGGGTTCTGAGTGGGTATGGGTTTTAGGGTGCCAGGGGTAATTTTAGGGTTCAGGGTAGTAATGGGTTTTGGTGTGCCTGGGGGTAATTTTAGGGTTCAGGACGGGTATGGGTTTTGGGGGCCACGAGAATAATTTAGGGGTTCAGGGTGGGTGTGGGTTTTTGTGTGCCAGGGGTAATTTTACGCTTCAGGGTGGGTATGGGTTTTGGGGAACCAGGGGTAATTTTAGGGTTCAGGGTGGGTATGGGTTTTGGGGTGCCAGAGGGTAATTTTAGGGTTCAGTGTGGGTATGGGTGTTGGTGTGCCAGGGGTAATTTTAGGGTTCAGTGTGGGTATGGGTGTTGGTGTGCCAGGGGTAATTTTAGGGTGCAGGGTGGTTAAGGGTTTTGGGGTGCTATGGAGTTAATTGTAGGGTTCAGGGTGGGTATGGGTTTTAGGATGTGAGGGGGGAATTTTAGGGTTCAGGGTGGGTGTGGGTTTTCGGATGTCAGGGGGGCAATTTTAGGGTTCAGGGTGGGTAGGGGTTTTGTGACTGAACTGCCTTTCAGGCACTGTCTAATTGTCCAATAAGCTAGTCGACCCTAATTGAAGACACATCTCTATCCTCGAGTTGCACACTCTGCATTCAACATCTTTTCCTTTAATATGGCGACAACTGTGCGCTGGCTTCCAGAATGTAACCTTACTTATTGTCACTCCCGAAACAAACAATCTTTCAAAAATGTCTCCAAAAAAACATTTTGAATCCATCACGACTTCTTAGAATTTGTCAGCATACCCGAGGAACAATGGCGTTTCATATCAAAGGTATTTTTCTATAATTGCTCCCCATTACATATGACCAGAAAGTCCTGTCAGATATGTCTGGTGTGTGAGGAAGCAGCACAGTGTTCAAGACTCTCCGTATATGAAAGCAGCCCTACATGCACCCTGCCGGCGGGGCCAGTGTTGCTAGAGAACCACCAACTTCAAAGAGAATGTTGGTACTCGCATTTATTAATTTTTTTACAAATTTAGGGCTTGGTGATCATCAATTTGCCAAGAATAACCGCTTACATATCCGACAAAAATGAGGCAAAAAGGTGCAATTCCTTGTGGAAGTTTTTTGTGCTTCAATATTATTTGTGTGCTATTAACAGCATTCATAACATGGATCTAAATTTGAATTTATTTATTTTGTGCTATTGCTTTTAAAACGATTTTGATGTGTCGCTAAAGTCATAACACTGTGGCTTATGCTAGCTAACTAGGCTTCAGCAAGGCTGCAATGCGATCTTGTTCAACATGAATGTCTCACCCTTCACATTCAGGGGCCTTGAGTCGCTGGTGCGTCACTTTAAAAAAAAAAGCTTAATAAGCGTTATTGAATCATAAAAATCAAATAACATACATCAAAGACCTAAAGAATAACAATGCATAGGATATCTTGTAAGCAAAATAGAGTAGGCAACAAATCAAAGTAGAAAGCTATTTACATTTTGGGAAAATAAGGGAAAGGAAACAGGGGGAAAGGGAAAAGACGGAGAATAAAATATACTTATAATCATAATCACTAAATAGATGTCAATACTATGCTCCTGTGAATCGTAAAATATAAAGAACAAATAACTGTTGAGTAAAAACTTTGCAAATAGTAGAAGAAGAGGAAAGATAAAACAAAAGAGGAAGGAATTCAAGGGGGTTGGACATTTTCAGAACGATAATGAGAAACATTATTAATTGAAACCATATTGAAATAAGTAGTTAATGGCAACCAAAATACATCACTATTTACATGTGTATTGCATTGGGAAGCATAAGCAACATCTAACCTATAATAATGACATGCAGTATTCCACCATGATTAAATTGAAAGTTTGGCCAAACATTTCCAGTCCATCGCAATTTGTTGAAACACTAAAGCCAACATAAGATTAAATAACTCTCTTTCATAGGAAGGTAAAGGAATGGATTCTGATAGACTTTCCATAAAGAGAAGAATATTGGACATAGGTGTGTAGGTCCGAAAATTTTTAGATAAACAAGCCCAGATTTGTACCCAAAAATAAATAACAGGGGGATATGAAAAAAGGAGATGTGAGAGATCTGCTGATGGAAAATCACAGAACCAACATTTCCTATTGTCTATATGTGTGAAATTAGCTAATGAAATGGGGTGAAATATAATCTGTGATATAGAAAAAACATAGATTGAGTGCTGGACGCGGATTTTGAGATTCTCAGCGACCGAGCCCAAATCTTTTTCCATATATCAGTGCTCCACTGAAAACCAAGTCTGATTCCCAAGCAAGTTCCACCTTAGTTTTGCCTCTTTCTGGATTCATGGTGTGAAAGAATTTATAAATTAAGGAGGCTTTAGGAATCAATGCTAAGATTTTAAGAATTGAGTCCTGAGTGATTGAAGCTTCATCAGAAGGAAGGGAATAAAAAATGCTTAGAAGTATTTCCATAAGTATGGAAAACGTATGTAAAAAAGATCGAGGGCATTTAAATGTAGCTTGAAAATCAGGAAAAGAACAAGGAGAAGTGCCATAAAATAAATTGTTAACCCAGGCAATCCTCTTTACTTTCCATGAGGCCGTGCACAGAGGTCTATTATTAATGGTTATAAGACGATTATGCCACAAAGGAGAATGTCAAAAGGCATTTCTGGATATAAATTTTGGCTGAAAATGGGGTCCTAACAAAGAGCAAGTGTGTTTAAATAGTGGAATGGATGTGAGGGCATATTTGGCCATAAAAGAAAGAACTTCATTGGTCGAGAAAGGAGTAAACAAACAACATTCAATAGTGACCCATAGAGGAGTAAAAGGACAGAATTCCGTAGCTTATGCTAGCTAACTAGGCTTCAGCTAGGCTGCAATGCCATCTTGTTCAACATGAATGTCTCACCCTGCACATTCAGGGGCCTTGAGTCGCTGGTGCATCACTTTAAAAAAAAAAGCTTAATAAGCGTTATTGAATCATAAAAATCAAATAACATGCATCAAAGACCTAAAGAATAACAATGCATAGGATATCTTGTAAGCAAAATAGAGTAGGCAACAAATCAAAGTAGAAAGCTATTTACATTTTGGGAAAATAAGGGAAAGGAAAGAGGGGGAAAGGGAAAAGACGGGGAATAAAATATACTTATAATCATAATCACTAAATAGATGTCAATACTATGCTCCTGTGAATCGTAAAATATAAAGAACAAATAACTGTTGAGTAAAAACTTTGCAAATAGTAGAAGAAGAGGAAAGATAAAACAAAAGAGGAAGGAATTCAAGGGGGTTGGACATTTTCAGAACGATAATGAGAAACATTATTAATTGAAACCATATTGAAATAAGTAGTTAATGGCAACCAAAATACATTTTATTGCATTGGGAAGCATAAGCAACATCTAACCTATAATAATGACATGCAGTATTCCACCATGATTAAATTGAAAGTTTGGCCAAACATTTCCAGTTCATCGCAATTTGTTGAAACACTAAAGCCAACATAAGATCAAATAACTCTCTTTCATAGGAAGGTAAATGAATGGATTCTGATAGACTTTCCATAAAGAGAAGAATATTGGACATAGGTGTGTAGATCCGAAATTTTTTAGATAAACGAGCCCAGATTTGTACCCAAAAATAAATAACAGGGGGATATGAAAAAAGGAGATGTGAGAGATCTGCTGATGGGAAATCACAGAACCAACATTTCTTAATGTCTATATGTGTGACATTAGCTATAGAAATGGGGGTGAAATATAATCTGTGATATAGAAAAAACATAGATTGAGTGGTGGAAGCGGATCTTGAGATCCTCAGCGACCGAGCCCAAATCTTATTCCATATATCAGTGCTCCACTGACAACCTAAGTCTGATTCCCAAGCAAGTTCCACCTTAGTTTTACCTCATTCTGGATTCATGGTGTGAAAGAATTTATAAATTAAGGAGGCTTTAGGAATCAATGCTAAGATTTTAAGAAGTGAGTCCTGAGTGATTGAAGCTTCATCAGAAGGAAGGGAATAAAAAATGCTTAGAAGTGATTCCATATGTATGGAAAATGTATGTGAAAAAGATTGAGGGAATTTAAATGTAGCTTGAAAATCAGGAAAAGAACAAGGAGAAGTGTCATCAAATAAATCCCCTTTACTCTCCATGAGGCCCAGCACAGAGGTCTATTATTAATTGTTATAAGATGATTATGCCACAAAGGAGAATGTCAAAGGCATTTCTGGATATTAATTTTGGCTGATAATGGGGTCCTAACAAAGAGCAAGTGTGTTTAAATAGTGGAATGGATGTGAGGGCATTTTTGGCAGTAAAAGAAAGAACTTCATTGGTCGAGAAAGGAGTAAACAAACAACGTTCAATAGTGACCCATAGAGGAGTAAAAGGACAGAATTCCGTAAGAAACCAAGTAGAAGCTTGTTTTAAGCTGAAAGCTTTATGATATATTTGAAAATCTGGAAAGTTTACCCCACCCACAATTCTCAGTTTTCTGATGTGAAGTAAAGAAATTCAGGATTTTTCGTTCTTCTATAGAAATTTGGAAAGAATAGTCTATTTTTAGGTCTCGCCTATTCTATCCCACAGGGATAAATAGGCGAGATTATAGTAAGCGGAAAAGAAAAGTCTACCTAGCTGTGGATCGTGTACAGTTCATGTGAGCTGTGAGACAGGCGCGTGCACAACGCCAGTCACAACACACAGTCACATCACATCACACACCACCATTTGTCTGTGCCTCGGCATCAGACTTCAAAGGCTGCCCCTCCCCTGCCCCCCCCAATCAGACTTCAAAGGCTGCCGCCCCCCACCCCCACATCAAACCTGAAAGGAATGCACTCCCCAGCCGCCGCAATGCCGAGAGCTTGTTTTTTTCTCGCTCTTTTTTTCTGTTCATTGCGGCCCGGCCACGCGTCCAATGTTCGTTTGCAAGAGTGCACGTGTTCCCGCTGTCTCCTCCAGGCACTGCTCTTTCACTCTCTGCTGCCCCCAATGTTCTTTCTTCATGTGCTTCTTCCCACCGCTCCTCGGTGTTGTGTTTGCCCTCACGTGCTTTTCTCCAGTGTGCTTCCCTAACATCCACATTCCTTCGACCCCTTTTGCCTCGCTTCCCCACCGGCACCCTGCGTGCCGCTTTTCACTGAGCAAAAACCACAGTATGACATTGTTCTGCATTCTGTCCATCAACTGTTGTTTTTGCGCTTTTCACTGAGCAACAGTCACATTTCTCGTTGAATGGCACGAGCACTCTTTATTTTTTTTAATTATTTTTTTATTGATTTTATACATGTCAAGCATTTCAACACTTGATGGCAAAAAACAACCACCCTTGAACAACAGAACAAGCTGTTTGAGGCATACCAGCTCGGTCAATGGTACAATATTTCTGTGCCATACCACATACCAGTAGATGGTTGGGCATGTATCCTTACAAGGTTCTTCAGTGTAAGAATCTACTCCTCGCTCCGGCCCCGGTAGTGCCTTTACTCCTCCCCTTTGCCAAGCCCAGGATTGTGAATTTACAAGACTGCATTCTCAGACTGCCCTAGCCCATGGGCCACATAATTTCGCAAATGTTCTGGGCAATCTTGGCCAGGGCCTGGTTCACCAGTTCTTTAGCTCTCCTGCATGAGTCCATACTGGACTCCCACTCACTCACCAGGAGACCCTTAACACCAGGGCTTTAAGTGGGATAAAAAACTGGGGGTGTCTCTCGAAGGGGCGTGGCCAATGTAATTAAGGCCTTGGCTTACAAACACACAAGCTAAAAATATGTGCTTGGCATTGTGTGCCGCCCAAATTGTATTGTGCTGTTTCCGACATTGCATTCAGATATATGATACAAGAAACATCATACCTACAACAAGTCAGGACTATTGGCTTTGTCAATGGTTGTTAGTTGCCTAAGATAAATAAGCTGCAACTATGACTTGTGTTTTTTTCTTTTGGTTTGACAATGGGGCTCTGGTGCACTGTCCGCCCTTCCTTCTCTCGTTTAATGCTTGCCTCCTTCGTTCACTGCTGGCAGAGCCGCAGTCTTCCATAAACATACGGAAACCTCTTAAAACTGTAGCTCATTTCTGACATCTGACGTTTTCCGTGTGCAGACTGCAGCTCAGTCGCTGGATACTGAACAGACACCCCCAGTAATATCTGAACTGCTGCAACAGGGAAGCACTATGCGTGTGCACCGCTCTGTGTGTTGAAATGTCTCGAGGCACACTCTGAGCTGATGCTGGCTCTAATCTATCACAGTAATGTGTGAGCCGTCCTCCCGTAACAAACCATTTTCCACAGCCTGGCCTGTAAACGCACCTCCCTCCAAATGCTTGTTAGATAAACCATCAAAACTGCGTCCTTCAGAAACCTCTGGAAATGGTAGCCATCACGCGTGCAATAAATGGGCATATTCTGCGTATCCAGGTTTATGGTGCGTCCACGCACCCAATTAAACTGCGTGTTCATTATAATGATTACAAACCTAATGCGTGTGTGTGGGAACCACACAGCAATCGCAACAGAAAAGGCGTGCTGCTCGTGAGTTACGTGCTGTGTATGTTTGCGCTCTGCGTGTGCATTGACTGCTTATCTCTCCAGCACATGTCACAGGCAGTGTTCCGTGTGTGAATAGAGCCGGTTCATTGACTGAAACATTCCTCCTTAATTGGAATGGTTTAGCAGCTCTTATCACCATAACCCAACCAGCTGTTCCTTCCTACAGCGTACTCGAGTCCCCACAGCAAACCTTCTAGAAATAAATCAACGCTCCATTGAAGGGCGCTCTCAAACTAGGAGGACGCATAAACGGGATGCTGATAAACAGCACACAGGGCAATTCACCAGTGGGCCAGCAGCATCACACGCCCATTGACAACAGTGATGACATTACAGAGTTGATCCTTTCTCCCACCCTTAGCCTCTCCCAGCCTTCTCTCCTGAGAGAGTAGGGCAGCAGAAGAGGGTCTACATAGAAAGCAATCAGGGAAAGTACAGTTCTTCTGACTTCCTGTCCCTTTTGCGACCTCCTTAATTTGGGCCGGGGCAGCTGAGGGACCATAGTGCTATGTAGGGTTGGTGTCAGCCACTAGTAATTTACGTTTGTTTTGATAAGGGTGGGTTAATTAGTAGAAGCCCTTTAACTTGTTCTTCAAGGTCTCTTGCTAATACTTATTCATTTCTCCCTCTCGCTATTGTTTTTTTTTTCTCTCTGTCTGTTTATTTCCTTTAACCTCATTCTCTGGCTCATGCTTTTTAGGTTGAGCTTGCTCGACTTTTAGTAAAAGGGGATCTTAAAAGTGCAACCCAGCCTTTGCTTGCTGACTACAAGCTTGAGTGCACGTGCGAGTGCACGCGCGGCCATCTGCCTTTCCTTTGTCATGAGTAATTAAGTGCCTCTTTCCGGGCACCCTTTCATGTCCAGCGAGCAGGCCAAGGCCCCCATGCTGATGCAATAACAGGCTCACGTTTCACCCGCCCCTCTTACCACTACAGAGACACAACTTAACTTTTCCAGAGTCACCATCATTTAAAATAAGACTTACTAAATATGCTGTTTGTGTGTGTGCATTTGTTTCCTGTTTTTTTTCTGCTTGTGTAACAGGAATTTAGCAAATGATATTCACTCCTGGGCAAAGCACAGGCTGCGTCAGTTTATATAATAATAAAATATATAATTAATAGGCAATGAGGCAAAACTTTTTTTTAATGCACCATTGGAAATATTCTATCATGTATGCCGTAGTTGACCTTTGCCTGATGACATTTTACCAGCCTTTTGTTTTTAATTATAAAGTGAGAACAGTCAGTATCTACAGCTTGTGCGCAGATCATGATACCTCGTTGCATTTCCGCCTGCGCTATAAAAGGCTAACGCCACCCCCCTCTTTGTGGGCTTTGGAACTTTTCATACCAGTGAAAGCACTAAGGCTTAGGACTGCCAAAGAGACTCTTTTCCTCAGACCCTGCGCTGTGAGAGCACCAGTGCTGGTGCTATGAAATCTATGTATGCATAGGTTTCAAAGCTGGCATTTTGTGTTTTTTCATGTCAGCTGATGCATTTGAAATGATTAGTTGGTGGCGTAGACTGGAGCTACTGTGTTTTCTCTTTCCCATAACACTTTATTTTAAAAGTTCGGAACAGGCTCTTGTGACCTGGGGCCCAGCATAGTTAATTAGGGAAGTGCAATGCATGAGTCATCTTAGATAAAGGACCTACTTAACTCTCTCTACATCCCTCTCTCTACACCTCTCTCTCTACACCCCCCTCTCTCTACACCCCCTCTCTCTATACCCCCTGTCTACACCCCTCTCTCTACATTCCCTAGCTACACCCCCTCTCTCTACACCCCCCTTTCTCTACACCCCTCTCTCTCTACACCCCTCTCTCTCTACACCGCCCTCTCTACACACCCCCTCTCTACACCCCTCTCTCTCTACACCCCTCTCTCTCTACACCCCTCTCTCTCTACACCCCCTCTCTCTACACCCCTCTCTCTCTACAACCCCCTCTCTACACCCCTCTCTCTACAGCCCCTCTCTCTACAGCCCCTCTCTCTACATCCCCCTCTCTCTACACCCCCTCTTTATACACCCCCCTCTCGCTACACCGCCCTCTCGCTACACCCCCCTCTCTCTACATACCCCCTCTCTACACCCCCCTCTCTACACCCCTCTCGCTACACCACTCAATCTCTACACCACTCTCTCTCTACACCACTCTCTCTCTACACCCCCCTCTCTACACCATTCTCTCTCTACACCCCCCTCTCAACACCCCCTCTCCCTACACCCCTCTCTCTGCACCCCTCTCCCTACACCTCTCTCCCTACAACTCTCTCTCCACACCTTCTCTCCACACCCCTCTCTCTACACCCCTCTCTCTACACCCCTCTCTCTACACCCCTCTCTCTCGACACCCCTCTCTCTCTACACCACTCTCTCTCTCTACACCTCTCTCTCTCTCTCTACATTCCCCTCTCTCTCTCCACACCCCTCACTCTCTCTACACCCCTCTCTCTCTCTACACCCTCTCTCTCTCTCTACACCCCTCTCTCTCTACACCCCTCTCTCTCTCTCTCTACACCCATCTCTCTCTACACCCCTCTCTCTACACCCCCCTCTCTACACCTCCTCTCCCTACACCCCTCTCCCTACACCCCTCTCTCTGCACCCCTCTCCCTACACCTCTCTCCCTACAACCCTCTCTCCACACCTTCTCTCCACACCCCTCTCTCTACACCCCTCTCTCTACACCCCTCTCTCTCGACACCCCTCTCTCTCTCTACACCACTCTCTCTCTCTACACCTCTCTCTCTCTCTCTACATCCCCCTCTCTCTCTCCACACCCCTCACTCTCTCTACACCCCTCTCTCTCTCTACACCCTCTCTCTCTCTCTCTACACCCCTCTCTCTCTCTACACCCCTCTCTCTCTCTCTCTCTACACCCATCTCTCTCTACACCCCTCTCTCCACACCCCTCTCTCTACACCACCTCTCTCTACACCCCCTCTCCCTACATCCCCCTCTCTTTACACCCCCTCTCTAGACCTCCTCTCTCTACACCCGCCTCTCTCTACACCCCCTCTTTCTACACCCCCTCTCTCTACACCCCCCTCTCTACACCCCTCTCTCTACACCCCTCTCTCTACACCACTCAATCTCTACACTACTCAATATCTACACTACTCAATCTCTACACCACTCTCTCTCTACCCCACTCTCTCTAACCACCCCCCTCTCTACACCACTCTCTCTACACCACTCTCTCTACACCACTCTCTCTACACCCCCTCTCTATACCCCTCACCCTATGCTCCTCGCTCTACACCCCCTCATTCTACACCCCCTTTCTCTACACCCCCTCTCTCTACACCCCCCTCGCTACACCCCCTCTCTACACCCCTCTCTCTACACCACTCAATCTCTACACTACTCAATCTCTATACCACTCTCTCTCTACCCCACTCTCTCTCACCACCCGCTCTCTACACCACTCTCTCTACACCCCTCTCTCTACACCCCTCTCTCTCTACACCCCTCTTTCTCTACACCCCTCTCTCTACACCCTTCTCTCTACACCCCTCTCTCTACACCCCTCTCTCTCTCTACCCGTCTCTCTCTACCCATCTCTCTCTATACCCGTCTCTCTCTACACCCGTCTCTCTCTACCCATCTCTCTCTACACCCCTCTCTCTACACCCCTCTCTCTACACCCCTCTCTCTACACCCCTCTCTCTACACCCCTCTCTCTCTACACCCCTCTCTCTCTACACCCCTCTCTCTCTACACCCCACTCTCTCTACCTCTCTCTCTACACCTCCATCTATCTATCCCCCTCACTCTACCTATCTATCTATGAGCTATCTATCTATCTATCTATCTATCTATCTATCTATCTATCTATCTATCTATCTATCTATCTATCTATCTATCTATCTATCTATCTATCTATCTATCTATCGCTATCTATCTATCTATCTATCTATCTATCTATCTATCTATCTATCTATCTATCTATCGCCCTCACTCTATCTATCTATCTATCTATCTATCTATCTATCTATCTATCTATCTATCTATCTATCTATCTATCTATCTATCACCCTCACTCCTATCTATCTATCTATCTATCTATCTATCTATCTATCTATCTATCTATCTATCTATCTATCTATCTATCTATCTATCTATCTATCTATCTATCTATCTATCTATCTATCTATCTATCTATCTATCTATCTATCTATCTATCTATCTCCCTCACTCTATCTATCTATCGCTCCACTCTATCTATCTCTATCTATCTATCTATCTATCTATCTATCTATCTATCTATCTATCTATCTATCTATCTATCTATCGCCCTCACTCTATCTATCTATCTATCTATCTATCTATCTATCTATCTATCTATCTATCTATCTATCTATCTATCACCCTCACTCCTATCTATCTATCTATCTATCTATCTATCTATCTATCTATCTATCTATCTATCTATCTATCTATCTATCTATCTATCTATCTATCTATCTATCTATCTATCTATCTATCTATCTATCTATCTATCTATCTATCCCCCTCACTCTACCTATCTATCTATGAGCTATCTATCTATCTATCTATCTATCTATCTATCTATCTATCTATCTATCTATCTATCTATCTATCTATCTATCTATCTATCTATCTATCTATCTATCGCTATCTATCTATCTATCTATCTATCTATCTATCTATCTATCTATCTATCTATCTATCGCCCTCACTCTATCTATCTATCTATCTATCTATCTATCTATCTATCTATCTATCTATCTATCTATCTATCACCCTCACTCCTATCTATCTATCTATCTATCTATCTATCTATCTATCTATCTATCTATCTATCTATCTATCTATCTATCTATCTATCTATCTATCTATCTATCTATCTATCTATCTATCTATCTATCTATCTATCTATCTATCTATCTATCTATCTATCTATCTATCTATCTATCTATCTATCTATCGCCCTCTATCTATCTATCACCCCCACTCTATCTATCTATCGCCCTCACTCTGTCTATCTATCGCTCTCACTCTGTCAATACTGAGGGATGTGGTGGAAGGCATGTCTAAGAGTTTCGGCAAAAAGGTTGTGAAAAACGAGACAGGGTCGTCACCCTTCAAAGCTTCAGGCAGACCATAAATGCGTAAATTATTCCGTCTATTTCGGTTTTCCAAATCCTCAGTATGTTGTTTCAAATTGAGAACTTCCTTTTCTAAAGAAGAAAGTCTCTGAGAGTTGCCCTGGACTACCGAACGTTGCTGTTTCATTGAAGACACTCTAGTTTCCATTGTAGACCATTTCTCCACCAAGAATTGCATCTTGTTGTTCGTTTCCGCTACAAACGGACGCAAGGCGTGGATTTCTTCCAACAGCAGCTCCATAGAGATGGGAGGAGACAGCTTGTCAGGAGAAAGAGGACCTTGCTTCAGACGTTTAGAAGCTGAAGAAGCCGGAGATGATTTAGATGAAGACTGTGATGAGGAAGTGCGATTGGAAGACACCCCAGCCATCGATCCTGCGGTAAAAGATGAGTCCATGGCAGAAGCAGGCATAGAAGACGTTGATGAGGTACACCCGTTAGGCACAGAAACAAATTGCGGCTTACGCAGTATACTCATATATAAGAGTCACCAAAGTAGTGCAGAGGTCGTTGCACGAACTAACAAAAGTCATGATATTCAACTTCACAAGAGAGGTGACGTTGGATGTCCACTGGCAGTAAATAAAATATTGACCACACTCTTCACATGAGGGAAGGCATGGTATAAACTTATAGCTGGAAAGAGCCTGACTGAAGACTGCCATAAAATGATGAAATCAAAATTATATAAAAGAAAGTTAAAGCAGCAAACTCCAGCCAGAAAAGTCATAAAAGTACCATAGAATCCTTGAGAAAGTGAAAGATATCTTGAAAAACACAGCGCTGCATATCATTCAGTGAAACAGCTGACAGGGCATTGAGGACAAAATGGAGGGCGCTCTGAGCTGAATAAAACAGCAGAATAGATGCCAACCAACGCTGTAATGCAGAAGATGTAGTGCACTTTTTAACCAGAGACTGGCTGCAGGCATGAGGGCCATGTGTCAGGGACAGTGGGCTGACGAAAGGAAAAAACGCTGGCAGTTCATGCTTGAGAATGTGGAGGAGCCGGCGAGCACCTAAAATGGCGGACGTATTGTGAAAGAGTTGCCCTATAAATAATGAAAGCGCAGTGCGCTTAATGCCGCGAACAACTCACCGGAATCCCGACATCGTCAGATGGCAGAAACTGATGTTTTTGGGAAGAAAGGGTGCAAAATAGCGCACAGGCGGGTCCTAAGAAGTCCCGATGACATGGAGCTTTCCCCTTAGGCGCCCATCTTCATCGGTGCTGAAACCACGCCCCCGGTGCATCACTTTTAATATTGGAAAAAGTGATGTACCAGTCTCAAGAGGATTGGAAAGAAACCCCTCTCTGTTTATTGTTTGTTCTGCACGTGTACATGCAAGTTATGATTGTTCATGTCCGAATTATACTGTTCTCGAATAAGACTCTCTAAATGAGCTCAGTAATGGTTCAGCCTTCAAGGTTTCCTACACCTGCTTGCTGTACTGCATTCATTCACTATAGTTGCCTGTTGTTTGTAACTAGTTTTTTCGTCCATCTCTGATGAAATTAGCATAGTGTTGTGAAAGAAAGGTTCCTCGCATGGTGCTGGAACTGCACCCGTGCCCTGACTGACCCCAACTATAATCAGTTCTAGATCACAAATGCTAATTTTAATTGTCACAAGCGAACACGTATCATTCATGTGCACCATGGCATGGCCCAGCCCTTCTAAGTACTATGTATAACGGGTCAGTATAACACATTTTGGTGCTGGTGTCCGGATCACCACACTAAAATGCTTTATCATGCATTACAAGGATTTCTAGCTCCTCATATGTATGTGCGAGGCACCTCGGCTCAGAGCAGTGGTTTGTGTTCAGAAGCCAGTGTGAGTGCGAGCCTGCACAAGTCAAGTAGAGGACTCTTGTTGCCATGGATCTTTCAACCTACACCTGGTTAATCTGTTTACTTTCGCAACAATTAGAAATACTATAACAGCTGGCTGTTTTAGGCCCAGCCGTGGAAGAGTGTGCAAGATGTTTTAGACTTCCTGGCTGCTAATGAAGCCAGGCATGCCGTCTCCCCATCCCACAGGGATTCTGGAAGAAAGGTTCTTTCCTATGCCCATGTGTACCCAGGACCCAGAGATTCTGACTGTGGTACTACAGTACCTAGGCACAACCTCCATCCACAGGTCTGCCAGTGGTGGTCTGCGCTTCCCCTGTACTTATACACCTGTAGCTCTCCACCTTCCGTTAAGGCCTAGTTCCCATTTCACTTCGCCATCGGCTATGCAGCAGCCCCTGATGGGACTTCCAGTGGCGGGCAACTTCTCAATGAGATATTCCCAGAGCCAGATCAAGGGATCTATTACCTGCCTTCTTTTCTGGTCGCCATTTATATGACCCCAGTAAGCATATGCTGGTGTTCTGGAGGTGCTGGTGGTCCAGGGATCGCTCTAGATCCCTCACAATCTACATCCAGAAGCGCTCCATGACTGGGCAGCTCCAGACCATATGAATAAAGTCTGCATCAACCTGGGTGCAACTGGGGCACCCCAAGTCTGTAGGATGGAGCATTGCATTCCACCTATGTGGGGAGAGATATGTACAGTGCAGGTTGTTGAACTGTGTGAACTTTAACCATGTGTTGCAGGTGTATTTGTATGAGTCTTCTAGGTTGTGTTTCCACTCTTCCCCGGCAAAGGCTGTACTGAGCAGATTTTCCCATTTAGCATACAGGTGAGGTAAGTCATCTGTTTCCGTGGAGAGTGCAATTCTAAATAACCAGAAGCCAGATAACTCCCTCGGCCAAAGGTCAGCAACCTATGGCGCAGTTCATATTGGTTCCGGCTCCAGCGCTCCGCACAACCATCGAACTGCCTTTGCCAATACCCCATGGGTCACAAATTAGGTGCCCGACACCCCTCGCTCTATCTCATTCAAAATCTACTCTTGTTATATTTTGTTCATGATAGCATATGTTATGGTTTTGTATGAAATCTATTTACAATTGTATAAATAAATATATTAAAAAGCAAAAGTGCTAAAATGTGCAATTTATAGTAGCTTTCTTAAAAATCCAATAGCCGCTAATTCCTCACAGAAAGTACAGCGCATAGATGGCACATAGCGTTTACAAGTCAAAATGTCCAAAGTAAGCTTTGCTCCTACACACAATGCTATAGAATGTGTTAGAGAGGCCCTGCATATATTCATAGCAGATTTAATGTAGCTGCCTGCACATGTGAGTTCATGATGAGGTCTAATGTGAGCCTTGTCTGCCCTTTGCTTGCCATGGATGTGGACAGGCAAGGCATAGAGGAAAGAAGAACTGATGTTCAGTGGTGTAGCCTGAATTCCATGCAAGCCGGGAAATTGAGTTCTTCTGCCCACCCCTGTCCTTTATTGACACACATAGTTGGGGTGACATGGCCTTCCCTGGCCTAATGCACTGGTGTCCTTGCTCCTGCTGCACTTATAACTGCACCCCCTCTTCACAGGTCTCCAGGTTCCTTATTCCACCAGTCTTTTCTTCTCCCCTCCCTCTGTCCATGTCTCTCATATCCCAACTGCTTCTTCCCTTTTAGTCTAAAGCAGTATTTAGTATTTAGGGGTACCCTTCTTCCGTCTCTCTCTGTTACTCACTTATTTTTTTTATTTGCGGGTTTGTATCGCGCTAGATTCGACTTCCGGAGGAGTATCTCTGCGCCTTTGGCAGCCACAGCAACAAAGGGAGGGAAAACCAGGTGGAATATAAGTTAAGATTGGAACAAAAAAGTTTTGAGTTGTTTCCTAAATGATAGATGTTCTGAGCACTGTCTGAGGGCTCTAGGGAGGCTGTTCCATAAAGAGGGCCCAGCCACAGACAGAGCCCTGCCACCGTGTCTAACTTTCTTTGCCCGGGGGACACATAATAGGCCTTGGCCACTGGACCTGAGAGAGCGTGTGGGAATGTAGGGAGTGAATTTGTTTACCAGATATGCAGGGCCAAGTCCATTAAGGCTTTGATGAATTATGCAGCATGCTTTAAATTTGGTCCTCTGTTTGACAGACAGCCAATTAATTTTTGCCAGGAGTGGTTTGGAAGGAGTTCGGGGAGGGGCGTTTAAGACCAGTCAAGCTGCAGTGTTCTGAACTACTTGGAGTTTTGCCAGAACTCCTTTGTTAGCAGACAGAAACATTACATGTAATGGGGTGACCCTGTAACCCTCAGAACCTGGGCGGGTAATAACTTGAATAATAATGGTTCTGTCGGTGATATTCGTACTTTGTCCCTAATTAGGATACAAAGACAGCAGTATTTTTATCAAACCAATTAAGTACACTGACCACAAAATGAAAGGAAAGCGAATATTTTTACTCAAACACTTTCATATTTTGAATTTGAAATACAAAAAACTACAGATGCTGTCCCTACAAATGTACTTAAAACATATTTAACACATAAGCTTTGTGCAAAACTTGATACACAATTAAAAACACAAGTAAAATTATAAATTCATATACACATTAACGAAGACAACTACATATACAATAATCTGCTAGGCACAACAATTTGATCTTGATTCCTATGAGATTTTGAGTAGTTGGTTCATATAAGGAAGGATTGCGTCGACGTTTCGACCCTGGGGACGATGCAGTGATTTAGCGCATCAAGAGCGGGTCTTCATCAGGACTGTATACATGTTGGACAGCCTGTTGAATATATAACGAATATATATCAGGGATTGGTCAGTGGACTAGTGTGTGAATAATTGAGGGCATGGTTGTTTGCTCACCTCTTATGGACCTTGCTCCACTTGGAGTCCTAGTCTGTTTCTCAAAATTACTGCTGGTCAGCCGACTCAGGCAGCGTTGATCTTCCTCAAACCTATAATTGAGGATATGGTAGTAATCCATTTCTTATTTTGACCCATTTATTCTTGCTAAATTATTATGCCACATTTCTTTCTGTTATACATACCTCCGCACTGCTTATTTATACAGGAGGCAGAATGAAGCGATTATTCCTTGATTTACCTGAGGGTTAAGGGGATAATGTATTCCATTATCACCACATATTGTAATAGTACTGGCTGCATTTTAAATTTTAACGTATTCTAGACCATATTCCCTCCTGAATACATGTGAATATTTGTAAATATTCTCCCATAGCCATAGCGTGATTATATGGAAATCCTAATTCATTCCCAAAATGGCTCATGACAACCGTCGTTATTACATACTATCAAATGCTTATAGCATGATCTATTTTAACTTATTTTTAAACCTTGCTCATTTAGGGCAGGGACTACTTTTAATTTATGCGACCCTGCTCACCTCTAAAATGCAGCCAGTACTATTACAATATGTGGTGATAATGGAATACATTATCCCCTTAACCCTCAGGTAAATCAAGGAATAATCGCTTCATTCTGCCTCCTGTATAAATAAGCAGTGCGGAGGTATGTATAACAGAAAGAAATGTGGCATAATAATTTAGCAAGAATAAATGGGTCAAAATAAGAAATGGATTACTACCATATCCTCAATTATAGGTTTGAGGAAGATCAACGCTGCCTGAGTCGGCTGACCAGCAGTAATTTTGAGAAACAGACTAGGACTCCAAGTGGAGCAAGGTCCATAAGAGGTGAGCAAACAACCATGCCCTCAATTATTCACACACTAGTCCACTGACCAATCCCTGATATATATTCGTTATATATTCAACAGGCTGTCCAACATGTATACAGTCCTGATGAAGACCCGCTCTTGATGCGCTAAATCACTGCATCGTCCCCAGGGTCGAAACGTCGACGCAATCCTTCCTTATATGAACCAACTACTCAAAATCTCATAGGAATCAAGATCAAATTGTTGTGCCTAGCAGATTATTGTATATGTAGTTGTCTTCGTTAATGTGTATATGAATTTATAATTTTACTTGTGTTTTTAATTGTGTATCAAGTTTTGCACAAAGCTTATGTGTTAAATATGTTTTAAGTACATTTGTAGGGACAGCATCTGTAGTTTTTTGTATTTCAAATTCAAAATATGAAAGTGTTTGAGTAAAAATATTCGCTTTCCTTTCATTTTGTGGTCAGTGTACTTAATTGGTTTGATAAAAATACTGCTGTCTTTGTATCCTAATTAGGGACAAAGTACGAATATCACCGACAGAACCATTATTATTCAAGTTAGCAGACAGAAACAGGCCATTGCAATAGTCTATACGACTTAAGACAAGAGCCTGCACCAATGTTTTTCTGACTGAGTCGGGGAGTAGGGGGAACACTTTCCGTAGAAGGCCAATCACATGGAAACATGAACCCACAACGTAGTTTCTATGCTGTTTCAGTGAGAGCTCCTGATCCAATCGGACTCCTAGGTTTTTTACGACCTGTTTAGGTTCTGGAACTGGTCCAAGATCTTGTGGCCACCAGTCCGTGGTCCACAGGAGTATAGCCTCTCCGAACAGCATAACTTCGGTCTTCCAGACATTACATTGATGGTAATTGGATGCCATCCAATGTGCCACAGCCTTCATACCCTGGGAAAAAGAGTTCTTAATCTCGGTGGTGAGGGATTTAAAAGGGAAGAGGAGCTGGGTGTCGTTGTCGTAAGACACCGGAATGAAGCCATATGTTCGCATGATATTGGCCAGAGAAATTGGCCAGCCTTTTGAGATCTCAACCTCCTCTGAGCGATAAGCACCCATGGTCACACGTTGGGTGCGGTTGGAAAGGAAACTCTTTAGCCAGGCAAGTGCCTTATGTTCCAAACCGATATTGGCCAGCCGAGTTGTCAGGATGTTATGTGACACAGGGTCAAACGCCGCAGACAGGTCCAATAGCACCAGGATCACAGAAAAACCCTTGTCCTGGTACATATGTAGATCGTCTGCGACGGACATCAGGGTGGTCTCAGTACTGAGCTTTGGCCTAAACCCCGATTGGGAATAGTCCAGCCCTCTTGCTTGTTCGATATAGTTGGACAGGTGATAATTGACATGCTTCTCAATGAGCTTGACTAAAAAAGGAAGCAGGGATATTGGCCTTAGATTGGCTAGTTCTGTCCAGGGGATAGCAGTGTTTTTCCTGATTGGTCTAATCAAAGCCTTTTTCCACTCTTTGGGGACTTCCCCTGTGTTTAAAGAGAGGTTAACAAGTTTTTGAATCCCAGGACCTAGATCATTGGCAAGCATGGGCATTAATCTTGCCGGGATGATGTCAGTCGGGCATCCACTCTTGATCTGAGAAGTTAGCGATATTACCTCTTCCAAAGAGATGGCGGGAAACAGGTCAAGAGAATGGGTGGAGGAAGGGGGTTCGACAACTGTCAGAGGCGGCGACTTTTCACCACTAGAAGACTGATTAGAACTAAGAATTTTTTCGTAAATCCTGTCTATTTTTTTTAAAAAAAAATAGCAAGATCTCGTCGCAGAGTTGTTGTGACACCAGCTCAGAATTCTCACAGGCCATGGGTTTCACGAAAGATTGTAGGATTTGATATAGTACCCTTGGAGTGTTTCCCACAGCCGTGAGCTGGGATGCAATATGATTTTTTCGTGCAGCACGAATGGCTTTGTGATATGTGGTGAGGGAGTTCCAATAACATTTTTTGTCTTCGGCCAGATGAGATGCCCTCCATTTCTTTTCAAGTTTTCTAGCTGATTGTTTTAGCTCTGAAAACCAGACTTTTTGTTTATGTGCTGGGCGAGACTTAAATTGTTTCAGTGGTGCGATGTCGTTTACTGCTGCAGCAATCGCCCCTTCAAATTTAATCAGAGAAGTCTCAATGTTCTCAGATGGGGTCGGGTAGATTCGACACTTCTGTCTCTGGAAACACTGGCTTCACCATTGTTAGGAGCACCCCTATCAAAGTAAGCGCACCAAAGAACACATCTTTTTGTCACTTAGGAAGGTACTTCCAAAACCTCTCACCTTGCCCAGGGGCCAGCCAGTGTTCCAGGCAATACCCAAGAGCACATCATTCTTCATCTAGTGCCAGATATATCAAAAGACTAGTAACAAAATGTTGTGGCAAATTGTACATTTTACAAGCAGTCTTTCATTTTGCAATGTGACCTATGTTCCAATAGGTTGCATCACAAAATCTAGAGCCACAGAATTGGGTAGCATATTGACCTCTCTAATGAATAATAATTAGGCCGTTTTCTGTTTGCAACCCCTGGCTATAAATACAGGGATGATGCCCGGCAAGGAACAGCAAACTTGATGCCCGGCAAGGAACAGCAAACTTTTTAAAGCAACTTTCGTTCCTTAAAACAACCAGTCCTGATAAAAAAAAATCTTGTTTGTGAAAACATTGGGATGAGGAGGAGCACTGGTCTCTTGGACCGCTGCCTACTTCTTCTAGAAGTTACATTTTCCCCATATATTACCTGTTCAATTTAAGTAAGGGAGATATCTAATAGAGACTACTAGCCGCAGATTCCCTAACGTAGAATTATCCGCAGGCGTGAGACTGGATCTGGAAATTTTTTGGCCACGGCATCTCTGCACGCCAGGGGCGTGTCCACGTGACCCCGCCCTGACGTAGTCCGCGGACGTGACGTCAGCGAGGTCACATAAGTCCCACCCCGGGGAGCTGACATTGGTTTCCTTCATTTCCGCGTGTAACGTGGATCCGGAGTGTGTTCTCTTGACCTGTTTTCAGGCCTCTTTAACGCCTTTGCATTGAGAACAGTGTGCATTGCCTTCGGGTTTCAAGGCATGTACTTCTTGTACGAGTCAGATGTCGGCGATGGACCCTCACCCTATTTGTATGTAGTGTCTGGGCGAGCACCATGATTCTACGGACTGTGACATTGTCAGCATCTCAAGCCAAAGTCTCAGCGGGAGCGCCAGATGAAATTGCTTTCGATCCACTTGTCCAGATCGGTCTCGTCACAGCGTCTGTCCCCTACCTCGGAAGGGTCCAGAAGCTGCTGATTCCGGCTGCAGCATCGTCCTTCACGAGGCCCCACGGGCGTTGCTCGCCCGCCTGTAAGTCCTGAAGCTTGTCACCGCGGCCCTGTCCTCCTTCTGCAGAGGGCGCGAGTTCCTCACAGGACATGCATCCTGGCCCGTGGCCACCCTATCCGCCATTTCCTGGCCTTGGGGCGACGAGGGCCCAAATGAAGGCCTACACTACGGCTCTGCAGGCTTTTTTGGGCCCCCTCCTCTTCCTGAGACGTCTGTGGTTCCCTCGCCATGCGCGGGGCCTTCCGCTGACTCGCCGGCGGATTCGCCTCCAGAGCCAACTAGTTCGGCTTCAGGTTTTGGTGGGGTGGTGTTGTCCAGGTGCAGCCCTACGGGGTTCCGCTCTTTAACCCATGGTGCCCCTGCCTCACCGCAAAACCCCACGGGGTTCCCTGTGGTGTCACAGGAGGGAGCCTCCCCGGGTTCCTCTCAGTCCTCTGTGCAGGCGGCTGCCTCCTCGGAGGTCAAGTCGGTACCGTTCATTGGCCGCTGCGGCGCCAACTTTGCCCCTTTCTCCTATGAGGCATGTGGTGGCAGAGGCTGACTCTGCACCCCTGGTGGAACCTTTGGCGCCGATCGAGGATGCACCGATGCCCATGGCAGACTCCCCAGCGCCGTCCCGACGTTGACTCTTTTTCGGATGTTCCTTCTTCTCTGGAGGATTGTCATTTCCTTGCCTCCTCTTCACTGGAGACTGGACGCTGCATCGTTGCCTTTTCCCCGGCGGCTTCTAGGGCGGGTTCTACGCCGTCTCCATGTCCAAAGCCCCTGGACCGGCTCTTCTGCACCTCATGGTTGATTGCCCCGCAGGCCTCTGCGCCTTCTCCGGAGACCCCTCAGGCCCCTCACTCGTCCACGGGTCTTCCATTCTAGAGGGGCTGGCCGTTTCTTTCTCCATTAGGGCACAGGGACGGGCAGCTTAGTTTGCAGCCTTCACCCACGGAAGAGTTGCTCTCTCCTTCACGATGCACTACGGAGTCGAGTGTAGTCTTTTATCCAGGCCATTTCCATGGCCACTGGCATTTTGCAAATGGGCAACTCGGTCTCTCCACTCCCAATGGACCACTTGATGGAGGTTCTCCACCAGGGGTCTGGTGTATGGGAGCCGATTCTTCCATTTGAAGCTTCGCTCCACAACTCTCTTCTGGGGGCGTCCTGCTACGGGGGATCCAGTGCCTCAGCCAATCCTCCACCGCCAGCGCCCTGCCCTGCACGATCCAGTGTCTTTTTTCCCACCCATCTGCCCAGGGCCCTGTCCTGCAGACTGCTTTTCATTCCTTGCTTTCAGTGTTGCTCCCTCGGTCATGGGAGGCCTGGTGGTTGGACTCCTGGGTGTGTAACATTTATGCGACAACTAGTGCTGCTCTGCGCACGCTCAGCACACTGTGTGTGTTGGCCAGGGTTACCTTTGGCCTATGGGATTCTGCAGAGTCTCTTCTGTCTTGCCCCTCCCATGAAGGTCCACGATGATCTGCGGCACCATGTGCTGGATGGTCGGCAGTTAGCTGCATTTATTGTATCTGACTATCTCGCCCACGATATGGCGAGTTCTGTGGCCCGCCGCCACCATGCCTGGTTGTGGGATAGGGTCTTTCCAGAGAATATTCCGGAGTGTATTGTTGACCTGCCTTTTGATGGGGTTCTTTTGTTTAACACCCATGCGGACTCCGCTATTCAGCTTGCAAGGCTCTGTCCTCCTCCCCCTCCAGAAGCTTTGGCTTGTCGGTCCTCAGTTGCTTTATTGGAGAAGTTTAGCCCACCTTTCTCTCTGGGCCTAGTGTTTCGGTTAGCCCATCTGTGTGCTATGTGTGTGGCTAAGAATGCCTTCAGGGTCCTTCAATTGACCCCTCTGTACTTTTGGCTGCAAGTACAGCCCTTCACATTTTGTGGTGTGTGGTTTTTGGCTGTAAGTGAAGCCGTATAGGTCCTCAGGTTTAGACCATCTGTGTATTTTTGGCTGATTGGTAAGGTCTTTTCTGTTCTTGTCCTCTGCTGCAGGTCTCCCTAAGAAGTGTTTCCCTGTTTTATTTTGGGACGTTTCATACTCTAGGTGGGGTACTTGTTGGATATTGTATAGCTCTGTCCAAAGCTGGGCGGGGGCGGATACCTTCTCGGGTTCCTCGCGTTTCCTGGTGTCACTGTATACCACTTGGTGCAGTCCTTTTTCTTCCGCCTTAGTGCAGCTTGCGCTGCTCCAGGTGCTGTCCTGCTCAGTATCTGATGGTGTTTCTGTCCCTCTTCTACAGGGCTTGCCTGTCGCACAATTTGTCCTTTGTTCCTGCGGGATATCTGCTTCTGTACATTTTGCCTTCCCTCTTCAGCCTTTGGATCGCCAGACCTACTTTTGTTTTGCCTTCCACGGCGTTGTGTAGTGGTGTTTCCACCTTATTTTCCGATGTTTCAGCCTGGTCCTCTGCCTTGTGTTCCAGGGGGACTATGATATTTCTGGTGTTCTCTTGGGTCTTTACTACATATTCTGGCTTCCTGGGGGATGCTGTTCTGGGCACACTACTTCGTAGTATTTACCAGCTGCCTGCTAAGCACGCCTGGTCATTGTGGTCCACCTCCGTGGGCCTCGACATGCACCCGTGTGCTCCTGTCCCTTGCTCTGCTTGAGCTTTGTGCGACTGTGTCTTCCTTCTCACATATGTGTTTCTCGACTGTGGAGCCGTTCCTGGCTTGTCCCCTGCCTAGGGGTTGATGCCTGTCAGCTGTTCCCTTCGCTGGGTGTGTTCTCCCGAGGCGGGCTCTGCCTCAGCTTTCACCTCTTCTCCTTGGATTTTGAGCATTGTTCTTTTCTTCCTTTGGTACTCTTTTGGTGCCGTCTGTCCCTCTGCGTATGGCTTGATTATCTATTCTATGTTAAGGAATCTGTGGCTAGTAGTCTCTATCAGATGTACAAGTTACTTACCTTCGGTAACAATGTATCTGGTAGAGACGATTCTAGCCGCAGATTCCTTCATGGCCCGCCCTTCCTCTCCATTCTTTCACTTCCTACCTGGCAGGTTGCTTTGTTCTGTTAATTTGTTCAACTCCTTCCTTTCTGGTACTTGGAAGGTAGGTTCATGTGCACTTCTGCAACCCTATACCCAGTGTGGGGCCTACTCCTAATCTTCTACCTTCTTCATTGCTTGGGGTTTCCGACTCCTTTGCAGTCCTCTGGGTTGGGGTCTCTTGGCTGTGCCTCAGCCCTTATCTCTTTACAGGGGATACAACACTCCTTGATGGTGTTGTCTTGGGGTAATTGGTCGTTACTCATCTGTTCCGGACTTGTTGCCCTTCACTGTTATGGATTGTGCTTGCAGACTTTCTGTCGTCTGCTATGACATTTTTCACATGTTTTTCTGCCTCCAGGGAGAATACGCCTTCGCTTTGCAAGGTTGCTTCTCAAAGCGGTGCTATGCTCTTTCCTTACATGCCTTTCAGTAACTCAGTGCATGGCACTTTTTCCAAATGGTGCTGTTCCTCACCATTCGCTTCTTCTCTTTCTGTATACCTGATTTATTTGCACACTGTTCCCATATTCTCACAGTTTCGTTTGTGATGGCTCTGCGTTGTGGGGCAGAAAAATTCTCCGAAGAAAACTGACTCGCCGGGGTGGGACTTATGTGACCTCGCTGACGTCACGTCTGCGGATGACGTCAGGGCGGGGTCATGTATTGCTGCCCCCGGCGTGCAGTGATGCTGTGGCAAAAACTTTTCCGGATCCAGTCTCACGCCCGTGGATAATTCTACGTTAAGGAATCTGCGGCTAGAATCGTCTCTACCAGATACATCGTTACCAAAGGTAAGTAACTTGTACAACAGACTAAACATATCTAATAAATTGTAAACGTATTAAGAGCACTATGAGCAGGCTTGCCCAATTGCACAAAACTGTAATGGATATTCTCCATGAAATCTCAAGCAACAAACGTACAGTTGTAAACACTTGGGAAAGACTCAATGGAATGCTTCATGAAAAGCATTCTCAATCACTCAAATCCAAAGGTGACAACAAAATATATAAAGAAGCCTCCACTGTAAAACAAATTAGAATTTGGGAATATGGATCTTGAATTAACAAAGCACTTAGGTCACTAAGGAGAAAGTCGGGAGACTTAACAGCCTTTGCAGCACTGAAGTCAAACAAACAACTAATCAAAAAGCTAAAATGGAGAATTCAAAGAGACAAAGACAACAATCTATAGGGCAAACTACACTCCAATATACCAACTCCTGAACCCAGACAGTAGACAATTAAATTCACATATCACAGAGGCTTTGTGGGTCCGCTACTTAACAACCTACTTTAATGAACCATCAGAAGAATATTCACAGACAAACCTTCAGGTAATTCCATCAAACAGGTGATATAGGGCTTCGGAGTCCAATACAGAAACCATCAAAAAAATAGATAATGAAAGGACGGAAAGAGGGAGCCCCGGGCCCAAATTATGTTCCCCTCTGCGGTCTTCAAATATAAGCCAGACTTCTGGGCCAAAACTCTGGCACCAGTATTCACTGAGTTGGGAGCAGACAAATTATTTCTGCATCCTGGAAAGGGTCGGTTATATCTTCCATATTTAAAGGAGGGAATAGATCCCTCCTGGCAAACTATGGGCTTATAACATTAACCCCTTGTATGCTGATGACGGAACCGCTCCGTCATCAGCTGCGGTGGCGCTGTGCTGATGAAGGAGCAGTTCCGTCATGGCCCGCCCGCCGCTCATGCGCGGCGCGAATTCCGCGCCTGCGCTGAGCGTTCTATTGAGCAGGCAGGGCCATGACGGAACCGCTCCGTCTTAAGCACAGGCAACCGACGCTGGTGACGGAGCGGTTCCGTCACCAGCATGCGCCCGCCGCTCTTCCGTCCCGCCCCCTTAGCACTGCGGCGGAATAGCTGCCGCATTGAAGGGGTTAATGGATGTTGTTGCCAAATACTTCACCGGAACTGTTCTGGAAGAGTTCACATCATGGTCTTCAAATAATAACATAATTTCATTACAACCAGACTGGGTTCATAAAATACACCTGCACAATCATAAACATCTCGGCAATTTCTTTACTTATGGACGCTGCCCGTGCATCCAAATCTCCATTATACTTCTGCTATATTGACTTTAAATCAGCCTTCGACTGTGTAGACCTAGGGAAACTGTGGCGGAAGTTAGCCAGTTGGGGTATAATACAGAATTTCTTAGACATGTTGATAATGCTAGATTGTGACACATGGGTTCAAATCAAAATAGAAGCAGGCACACATCTTTCTTGGAAAATTCAAACTAACGGAGGCCTAAAACAAGGCTGTGTTCTGGCACCAACCCTATTTAATCTTTTCTTGGCGGACCTAACGGAAGCATTACAATCATGTAACTCTCATGACCCAAAATTAGGGCCAAAACTGATATCAATCTTCTTATATGCTGATGACATAGTACTCGTGAGCCGTACTCGGGTGGGTCTCTAACAACTCCTCGACACAATGACGACGTATTCGCAAACCAACAAACTACAGATCAACTATGGCAAAACAAAAACCATGTGTTATAACATCAAGAAAACACAAACACAGGTTTGGTACATTGGTAATGAGCAGCTGAAAAATGCAGATGAATATACATACCTCGGAGTAGTTATTGACAATAAATGGAACTTTATTGTGCAGAAGGAGGCAATCAAAAAGAAAGGCATGGTTCTATCTGCAGCATTTAAAACCTTTAAGACAAAGGTAGCTGGACATGTTTTTACCCCCACTACTGGTAGTTGTAAAAGCAAAACTCCTTCCAACAATCTCTTACGGAAGTAAGGCTTTAAGAGGGCAGGATGCAATCACTCTGGATAATGCCGTCTCCCAAGCTTTAGAATGACATTCTCCTTGCCACGTTACACCTCAATGGCTAGAATTTGGACTGGTCAAGCAGTCACTAGTCAGACGCTGCACATACATAAAATGCTGGAACAAAATCTGGCAAGCTGAATCGATCACATTGAATCATATGTTGTGGGATGAACTACAGCATCATCCTATATCATATCATCGGGTAGAGAGTATCTGCAAGAGATACTTGCTCTTACAGGTCTTGACCAGCTTTGGGAAATGTCAATTGACCTACAGGCCTTTAAGCATTTGGTAAAGAAGTGTCTTAAAATTCAATCAGCAACAGAAGATAAAGCCTCATTAGCACAAAGGGCACATGGGTAGATGACATTAAACAATTACTAATATATCACTCCACAACATTATTTTGCCACTGGTTACCCAGTTGTTACTAAGCAACAGTTTTTAAGATACTGACTTGGGCTACCAGTCAACGAACACATAGAACCTTGGCTACACAGTAATCTACCTGTCATTTGTCGCCTCTATGGGAGTTGCAATGAGGACATGTTGCCTTTGGTTTCCTCCTGTAATACTGTAAGGGCAGAAAGGAAACAACTGTTAACAGAGGCTTTTAACCAAGGAGGCATATGAACAAGAAGACAGGCAATCTTAGCCTGTTTTGACCCAGGGGACCCTCAGTTGAATTGCAGTTTTGTCAAATTCTGCTAAAAGTGGCGCAAAGACTAAAGAACATGTAAATCACCCAGTACAGTTAATATAAGAAACAATTCAACGGTCATATCATCCTCTAGGAACAATATAAAGTTCCCCAAAACATTATTAGGGGCAGACCAATTGACTTTAACCAAATCACCGTAAAGATGATTAATGAACTGAAATACTTCCCTTGAGTGTTTTTTAGCCCTAAAATTGCACCCTCAACTTGCCTCCTACTGTTAGAATTTTTTTAGACTGACACTAAAGATTTTACCATTTGAATTTAACTGTGTTTCACCATGAATTTATGTTTTATCATGTATAAGTAACTATCGATTGGTTATATTAACTTTTAGGCCATCATGGGCTAATTGGTCGTTCGTTGGCAGATGAAAGAATTGAAATGTTCTTGTGCAGTAGCATCTCTAACTTTAAAGTTTCGACTATCTGATTTCTTTTTATCTGACATATATTAAAAAAATTGACTTGAGAGATTTTGTCAATGATTTTTTTAACTTACTATGTAAACATGTATTATCTTGTATATTTATTGCAATGGTTTTAAGTAACCACGCAATTGTCTAAATAAACCAAAACTTAAACTCAAACTACTTCTTCTGTGGCTGATGCCACAACTCGGTGGGTTTGTAACCTGGGCCTCTGGAATTACGCGATTGTGTGGTCACATATATATGGTTTGGCACATTTGTCGCATATTACATCACCTACTCTATAATCCACAGATTTTAACAGTTCAAATGTTACTAAAAACGTAGCAACACTTGTTGCTGCACAGTGGAAGGCCCTTTGCAAAGATTTACTTGTCACATTTATGTTGCTTCTTGCTATATCTGTGTGTTAAACAAGTATTAATGAGGCACAACCTATGCCAGACATTGCTAACAAGTGTAAAAATGTCATAATAATGAAATAGTACTATCATAAAATGTGCACCATTATTCCACATAATTTGCCTTTTCTTGCTGCATATTTAATTAACATTGTCGCATAATTTGGCCCTCCTCTGCTTCATATTTCTAGCGGCTCTGTTGGTTACTCATCCATGGTTTGTAACTGCAATTGTGATCACTAGCCATTGATACATTCCTTTCCGAATCACACATAGAAGCGAGATACTGTCATGTGGTTACATTAGGGCCCGCTCTAAGCCTCCATTTAAGCTTCACGTTTCAGCTTGATATATTTTTCTAATGGAGACATTTTATAAGTTTTACACTTGCATGATAATGTCCTGAGAAACTATTTTACATGCATTTTATGTTTTAGCAAGCAGTATTATCACGTTGTTTGCAAACTCTGTACAAGGGTAGGCACATGAAACACATTGCGCTTGTATTTAGTTGTCCGGTTGGAGACAGCTCTAGGGCTCCAGCTCTGCACCTTTGATACAGTGCGTTTGAAACAGTGCTTTTATTATATAAACAACCTTTGCACCACTTTCTGCAGGGGAGCACTTCTGCCGGGATTGTCCTGGAACTCGATGCACTGTGATTGAGATGCAGTCCTACTACCTATGATGTCTATCCGAGCGAGGATGATAACCTGTTGAACAGAGGCCGGCTTCTTGATTCTTCATACTACAGGTATGGAGGCTAGGCTCGGAGGCTAGGCTATTCCAAGTGATCTGCCAGAGGATACAACCACTATGCTCACAATAGTTTAGGTAGTGTTAGGTAGGAGAATAGTCACATAATATTGTTATGATGGTTCTGTCATGTGCTTATCTAGGTTCCTGATCGATACTGTGACCTTATGCCCCTATTCGGCTATAAATCCATTTATTCCCTATATTGGCATAACCGTTCAAGTACGATTTTCTGAAAAGTCATCTCTGGCCTCACACGAGCAAAGCCACAGAGCCACATTCCAGCATGACTCTCTGCTACTTCCTTTGCGACCAATTAGTGCAATGACAGAGCAGCAGTCACTATCTGATATTCCTAGATAACACTCCGAGTTCTTCAACAAGATAAAAACTTAGCAAACCTGGAAATCCCCGCTTGCTATGTTTTGATTAGTAATAGAACTCTAATGAGCAACTGATAGCTGCCACTTCCTAGTGACATCTTTAATTGACGTCTTATGTCCAGCAAACTTGCGTCAAACCCGGCACCTGTCAGGTATAAATATTACCAACGTTGCCTTAAGCAATGTGAGAGCGAAGCTAGCTGCTGTTGAGCGAGAGCGTTGCCTGTTGCTGATGCCAGCTGCCTGCATGACCCGTGTTGGTAAAAACTAGCACTCTGTCGCTGCAGCCTGCTATCCTGTGGTGGTGAAGCTACTGATTACCATTATCGCCGCTACAGCGCGAACTATGGTTCAGTACGCTTGAGGAGCCGTGCAGCCGTCCTCTGCGAAGACATCCAGCCCAGCTGCCCACGGACGCTGTCACCCCTCCTTCCTCCCGACGCGCTGAGAGAAGCCGCTGCCTTTCTCGTGCAGAGAAATCCAGTCCCGGCGCTTCCGGTTCACCCTCGCAGGTGACTGGGATATCGAGAGAGACCCCTGAAGGAGATACCAATCCTCCATCATTCTATTCAGAGGTATGGTGTTGACTAAACCCTTAGAAGAGAATTCTTGAAACAAACCTTGGCAAAACCAACTTAACTTAAGCTACTTACTTACTCCCCTTCTCACGTGTTAGGCTTAGGTCAGGCACACCGGGGTAGGCTTAGTTAGAAGCACCAGTTGAGTATGTTAGCCTAATGTATATATGACTGTATATATGTTTTATTACTTTTAAACCATTGTATGGCTAAGAAACCATATCAATGCTTTTACAGTTCTATTTCGCAATTCTTATCTTACTGTACGTACTTTTTATAATAACAGTTATTTCAATTGTGGCAATACATTTCTCTTGTATGAGAAGAAAGACTGTTCAATAAATGTTAACCTTTATTGATAAACGCCCGTCTCTCTATTCTCTACATATTGTGAAAGTAAACTGCACCAGACTGACTGAGTGAAATCTATGTCTATTGTTTCACACGACCCTAGAGATCGACTCTTGATCTGAGGAGCAAAGTTGTCATGTTGCACGGTTGTTGGAAAACTGAATCCCTTCTTGTCTGTGCCAGGGAAGCTGATCACTTCCTATGCAGAGAAGAAAGTTTCCAGTGACCTCTGAGCTAGTTGGTAACACAACCCAATTAAGTTTAGCATAGTCAGTGGAGGCCTGGAATAGCCAGTTCCACGTCGATACTACTGTTTATGTTATTCCAATGCGCAGGGCCTAGTGGGAAACTAGGAACTACACTACATGGCGCCCAACGTTTGGTAAGGCGATAAACTAACGTAAGACTTGTAGAGTAACTCAGTCGTGCATATTTCACACCCCTTTCTCCCGTAAATACTCCAATAGACGTCTGGAGTGGGTGAAAGGTTAAAATCCGCCCGACCTTAGTAGGAAGAGATTCCTATGTAAAGCTCCGGTTTATTCAACGTTGAAGGATACAGTGTTCCAAAATATTGTGCATCTAATCTTTGTCTCCTTGGAGACCTACTCTGCAAACCTCGCATTTTTACAATGCCAGAAAACGGCACCTCTGGGGCCGCAGTAGATGCGACTCAGCAAGGTCCCGAACAAGCAGACCCGGATGCTATTATCATCCCGGTCCAGTTAAGAAGATCTATAACTTTAAAACTTATAGAAAACGGACTGACACCTCAAGGTGGTACAGTAATTTTCGTGATAGAGGCTCACGAGTATCGGCAGACAGAGGTATTCTATTCATGGATAAACTTTCCAGCGGTAAACGCTATAACACAAGAGTTTCACTATTACAAAATAGAGGAACCTCCGGGAGAGTACGCTCCTTTCGAGGAGATTGAAATCCCACTTAAATTTCAAGAGCACCTGCTCTGGTTTAATGGCGCCCTAAAACACAATAATCACATAACCAGGCTCGGTCCACTAGGTAGACCAGGAGCCACGTGGCCGGTTCTAGCCAGCTACACACCACATCCTGACATTGCAAGAATGTCAAAAGAAGAGCTGTTAGCACAGCTAAACACATTAATAAAAATACATAGGCAATTAGTCCAATATGTAATACGGACTGCAACAGTCCAGCCAGCTGTTAATTCACCACAGCTGACCCCTCATCAGGGGAACACAAATAAAATTACACCACAGAACATACAGTCATGTCTTGGTAAAACACCCGTAAAACGGGAACAAATTCCTTTCTGGTTAGCCCAGAAAATCACTCAAATAGAGGCAGTATTTCCTGATACTACCCCTATTGAGAAACACAGAATCTTGACCATCTGCCTTCCTATGGGAATCGCACCACACGTGGAGGACTGCGACACTTGGGGTACAGTCTTTGCTTCCATTTACACAAAAACACACGGTGTTCCGTCTATGGCGGTAATACCAGACGTGCTAAAACAGATTCAAAATGAATTCGGTCCAGAGCCAGCTTTAAATCTAGGTATGAAATTACTGAAAGACTTCAAGCAGGTCACGGCTATATTATTAGCCAACGTAAAGGGAGAAGCAGCATCTGTGGCGATTCGCCAGAAGTTGAGGGAAACAGATATAAAAGATCCTGTTGAGCTTGCAAAAATCATAGAAAAGTGCTATGAAGAATTAGGTAGAGACAGCTTGGGTGGAAAACCAGTTAAGCCCCAACTGCTCGAAAATCAAGAAAAATTATTTATTAAAAATAATTTAAATACTCCTAAAAAGAGCTGGGATGGAAATAAACAATCCACTCCCAAGGAAAAAGTTTTCCAGTCCAGAGGAAGGTCTCCTCGACGGAGGGAAAGAACTCCGACTCGAGAACACCAGTCTCCCCAACGGGAGCCCTCTGAGAAAAGATATAACCTTAGAAATAGGGATAATATAAAAAAACCTGATAGATATCAAAGTATTGATACACGTCCCTCTCGATCTCTTCCACAGAATTCGGAAAGAAGAGGACGGTCAGACCCAGGAGAGCACACCAAGTCCAAAGACAAGGAACCTGCTCAAAATAAGAAATCTCAATTTCAGAAAAAGAAGGTAGCCAGTATTAGAGTAATCAACCATGCCGAGAATACTGAGGACACAGTTGAAAAACGGGGAGTGGGCATTGACAATGTTGGACAGTGCAGCAGAGATCAGTATAGCGCGCAAGAACTTGATGAGTCATCTGGAGACAGTGGACACGAATGAATACATTCAGGTTGAAACTGCCGACGCCAGACTTAGCGAGCCCCATAAAATATACGAAATAACATTGCGTATAGAGGGTGATAAGACTAGGAAAATTAAGGGTCTATTTTGGGATAAGCTCTCAAAAGGCTATGACATTCTGTTAGCTGAAAAAGATTGGCCCCCGGAGTTTGTCAGGGAGTGCCCTCGTGGCGAAGAGGTAATTATGCCTGCCTTCTCGAATCACATTCCGATTCATAAAAAATATACATATGCAAGGAAATGGGCAGTAGCCCAGGCACCTGCATTGTATAAAAATCATGTAGGATGGGATGAGGATTCAATGCCTCACAAAATCCAACTAAAAAGTGAACCAACTGCCCAACGGCAGTATCCCATAAAGCAAGAAGCTAAAAAACAAGTCAGGGAGATCTTAGATCAACTTGAGTACCAGGGGGTGATTGAAACATGCACCTCTCAAATGAACAATCCTTTGTTTCCTGTCTCCAAGCCAGACAATTCATATCGTCTAGTTTTGGACTACAGACACCTTAATACATGTTGCAAAACTTTTGCAGTACAAAACTCGCATAGTGCAGCCCTAATGAATAATATAGTTAGGAAAAAATATAAAACGACATTAGACATTTCTAATGGTTTCTTTTGTCAAAACATTGCACCAGAAAGCAGATACTTGACCGCTTTCTCCGCATTTGGGTCGCAGAAAAAATTCTGTCGACTCCCACAGGGGTTCAAGAACAGCCCAGGACTATTCTCAGCTAGGGTAACAGAGTTACTACAAATCTATGATGATGAAGCATTATCTTACGTAGATGATATTTATCTCACAGATGACGACTTGGATACTCACTTGAAAAGAGTGAACACCATTATACTTGGGTTCGCAGCAGAGGGTTACAAATTCAACTTTAAAAAGTCCCGAATTGCCCATCTGACAGTACTATTTTTAGGGTACGAATTATCAAGTGAAGGGAAAAGCCTAGCGGACAACTTCTTAGAGAAGTGCGCTGTACTCCAAGCTCCAAAAACGCTGAAGAATTTACAATCAATACTAGGTTTTCTGAATTTCGGAAGAACTTACATCCTAAATTACGCAGAGAGGGTTAAACCTCTCTACGAACTAATAAAACCTGATTTAAAACAAATCAATTGGACTCAAAAACACACAGAAATTTTGAGATCACTGCAAACAGACATGTTAGCAAAAACAAAATTAGATACACGTGACAACACACGCGATCTGGTAATCCGAGTCATCCCAGGAAGATGCGGATTCACGTACCTAACCTCTAATGAGGGAGAAAAGGTACCTATTTCAATTAAATCTCACTTGTACACACAAGCAGAAAAAACATTCAGTCGCACAGAAAGAACTGTGAATGCAGTGCAAATCGCATTAGCAAATGAAAGAGAACTAGCACACGGCAAACGGATTAATATCCTTACAGCGGAATCCGCCTTCGAAGCGCTATTCAGCCCAGTAAACCTGCCTACAGTGTCACTGAATCCAAAATGGATACAGTGCATAGATTCTCTAGGAGCGGAAGATGTGAAATACTATTTCGCCCCGCAATACACAGAACTGAATGATTTAGATTATGAAGAAGAATATCCTCTGCCAATCGAAATCCTGCCTCTCCCACAATACGCCTGTATAATCTATACAGATAGCTTTGTACAGCATTTTAATGTAGAGAGAAAATCCTACGATGCAGCATGTGCGATCATTAAATGTCGTTGGCTGTGCGGTAAAATCAAACCGAAAATAACAAAAACTGAATCAGTTAAGTACTGTTCGGCTCAAAGAACTGAAATCAGATCTTTAAAGATGGCGCTCGAAAATGCAGAACGTGAATTCCCCACACTTATAGTGTGCGATTCTCATTTTTGCGTCAATTCTTACAACAATAAACTGCAGAGTTGGATCGAAAACGACTACAAAGATGACACAGGTGCCACAATAAAGCATAAAAAGCTCTGGAACGAGGTAGCTCTTTTATGTAAAGAACTACAAAAGACTCACGTGATTCACGCACAGAGTCTTCAACGTGATGGCGTTCACGTTGCAGGGAATTCATTGGCTAATACAGCCACAGCGGAAGCAACTAACCCGGCTTCCGTAGCCACAAAAAAGCGTACAGATAAGTATATAGACGGGGAAACAATGCTGGCAGTAAAAACGACCGTAAAAGGCGACTGTGCAGCACTACCCGTAAACTATCCACTCAATTATGCATACATAATCGATGCAAACTCCGTTCCTTTTGCTCGAATCCCTGGAGTGGGGGATAGAGTAATTCCAAACAGGAGCAGGAGGGGCTTCCTATTACTGGAAGCACACATGGGGTTGGGTCTGAAACACCAAACAATCAAAGCCTCTCTGAAAGAATTACAATCAGAGTACTGGTGGCCAGGAATGAGTATAGATATTCAATGTTTTGCTCAAAATTGTGAAGACTGCAACAGAGATCGCAGTAATGAACAGGCCAGGTTAGTTTCAGGATCCCTTCTAGACAGCATAAGGCGGTCTATCGGCGCAATCAAAGAAGAGAAGCGCGTCCCAGTGTACAACGTTTAAGACGAAATACACTTAAATAATGAGGCCTCCAGCGCTCGGCTGACGCTAGAACGGTTATAAAAGATTTGCGAGTCTTTATCGGCACATACGCAATTACCACGTTCCATTCTGACCAGGGTCCTGCTTTCAGCTCTCGAGCCTATAGGGAGGCCATGGCCAGCATGGGAATTGGGTTGCGGTATTCTTGTCCGTCGCATCCCGAAGGGAATAGTGTGGTAGAAAGAAAAAACCGGGACATAAAGCAATCTATAACAGCGAAGGTATTAGGTTCAGGCGCTGGGTGGGTCAAACATTTAATAAGTGTCCAGACTAGTCTTAACAACATGCCAAGAAATTCTCTAAAAGGTTTCAGCCCATACGAACTATTGTTCGGAATTAGAATGAACGTTCAGGACCTCGATAGTCAGATATCAGTGGTACAAAAAGAAACAAAGCAGTTTGAAGTAAAAGACCGTTTGGCTGTTTTACAGGAACTGAATGAAACAAGAAAATCATTAAGCAACATAAAGTTAAAGCAACAGCCAAGTACCACTGACGAGGCACCACCCGCAACAGCCCCAGCAAGGCCTGTCTGGATTCCAAAGATTGGGGATCTAGTCAGAGAAAAGATCGCGGTTAAGAAGGAATTTGGGCCTTCTTACAGAAAAGCAGTACCTGTCTTGGCAGTCACCGGAACAAGATCAGTCGTGCTACCGCCCCTTGCTGGTAAAAAGGAGAACAGAGTCGTGTCCATCGATCTGGTAAAACCACAAGCATGTGGCCTATAATCAACAGTAGGCCCAGTGGACTCCCAAGAAACAACAGAATACCCAAACTTGCAACAATCCAAGAGGTTCAAACTGAAAGACTAATCACATTCGATCAGCCTGCAGTGCACAATGAAGGACTATGCAATACAGCCATGGAACTCGTGCCTCTTGAAACACAGATTGAAACAGTTCGTCAAGAAACAACACCAGTCTACAATGATGTGGCATCAGAAAGTGCTACCGAAAGACAGATTGAAAGAATTGACAGAACTACCTCTGGTTATTTCATCAACTTCGACAACTTCTCTGAAGATTTTAACGACCACGAAGTGATACCAGAAACAAAAAAGTCTTTTAAAGAAAAAGCAACGGAACTCTTTCATCAACTGAAGGAAATCTACCTAATTTCCCCTTGGCTAGAGTTCTGGTTCGGTCTAGGTGTATTTTTCCTCCTGCTTTGGCTCATCATGGTACTGTGTTTGGGAAAATTCATTGAAGGAAAATATATTACAATGGACACAGCAAGTCAGAACATCAACCTAGTCCTGAAACCACACAGATCATCCCACGTGAAGAAAAGAGAACTGTCAACAGTAAATGTCACAGCAATTCCAATACCTGGTGGGGTAGTATGGGAGAAAACAGACTATGAGATCTATGGTCCGGTCGAAATCCTGAAGTATCCTCATCAACTAAAGGTTTCCTTAAGTGACTTTGTTACACCTAGTACATTCTCTGATGATTGGGACTTTAACAGTATTAATGACATGATGTCTGATTTAGTAATGTCAGCTAGATTCACAGATCATGATTATTTACAAGGTTCATCTAGTTATGAGCAGTTATTCTGTTACACCCACTATGGGGATCATTACTTGCATACATCTGCACAGCCTAGAAATGTTTTTATGTATAATCAATGGGAACATTGTTCTACACCACCTAAAAGCAGTTCTAAAGCATTTTTTGAGAAATTCAAATACTTCTCAGGGTTTAACACAAGTGATGCAGAAACGTTTTATTACAAACTGTTAGATAAAACAGGAATGAAAACAATGCTGACAAATTCTAAATTGATATATTCAGAAGCATTTTATGACAAAATGATGACATTTGGTTTTGATTATTGGAAAAATAATATTGAAACGAAAACAATTT
Source organism: Lissotriton vulgaris (assembly GCF_964263255.1). NCBI lineage: Eukaryota > Metazoa > Chordata > Amphibia > Caudata > Salamandridae > Lissotriton > Lissotriton vulgaris. The sequence continues at coordinate 1,660,174,902 of NC_141691.1, read as the reverse complement.
GGGGTACAAAAGATTGGCAGGTGCAAGGCATAGAAGCACTATTTAGAACCTGCATGATACCAGAACAAATGTTATTTTTAAATGACACTGTACACCAAACATCCTGTCTTGGCCTAGCTAAGAACAAAGAAATGAAAACACCGTCTATACCAAAGCCAATAGCTGAGAATGCAACTGCAGATAATGAGTTAGACGTGTCACACATTTTACATTTCAACAGAACACATCCTGATTGGAAAAAGTGGTTAATCTGGCCTACAGATACAAATAACTGTCAAGATAGGTTCCTGAATAAAACACAGGGTTTAAAAATGACCAGATTAGACCCTAGATATTCCCGGAGACAACATCCAGGGATTATAACAACATACAGTGTAGGTAAACCCTGCCTAGAATGGCTAACTACATCCACACTGGCTGAAATTAAGCAACACTTGTCTTTATTAAAAGATGGTGCTGATTTGCGCGATTTCATTCTTGGACCACGCAAACAGCGTCAAAAGCGTTTCATAGCGACCAGCATCTATGCTGCTTACAACGAGGCTTGGAAAGTAAAGCAAATTGAAACTGCTGAAAAGATACGAGAAATTGATCGTATTAATTTGGAGAAAACACTTTCTGTAGTAGACAATGGGTTAATGACTCTGTCTTCCAGAATATATTCGTTGGACAATATTGTATCATCTGCCTTTGATGTGATAGACAGAGATTTGCTAATGTTACAACATGGCCAGTCTCAATTACGCTCTATTATAGAATTAGGCTGGACGCTGCAAAATCTTCGTTCAGGCTATGTGCCTTGGCGTTTAATAAACACAACGTCATTGTTTTCCATTTTTAACCTTACTGATAAACAGATCAGTTTGGCACAGAAAGGAGCAGACTATACAATCTTGAGCATCGAGAAACTCGAGAGATTACCATTGACAATGTCAGAGAGCCCTGTCATTGAATGGATAATACACGGAATTATCACAATTCCGATTACAACTTTCCGATTTCATAAGTGCCTTGAATACATACCTGCTGGCCAATATGAACAATTGGGTAAAGGATACTTAAAATCCGAATGGAAATTACCATACACTCATTCTTGCTACAGTGACAGCGACAAAAATGTATTTCTTAGTGGTGACAACTGTAAACACTCACTAAGCGGTATACTTTTGTGTCAGGGTATTAATTTACACGGAGCATGTGATGGAAATTCAAACAACCTTTCATGCCACCAGCTAGTCACACCTGCAACTCAGATAGAGCCCTTCTTTATGCAACTCGCAAACGGGAGTTACATTCTAAGAACGGATCACAGGTGCTGTGGCCTCGCGCCCGGACTAAGTTATCTAGTAGAAGTAACGTCCATGGTCAAATGCTGTATGCAAGCATTGTTCCCGAGCGGGCCTCCAGACATAGTGACTCCCATTTGGCCTCGTCTGAATCTCTATTCTATACGAATTGATACATTAAGCAAAATGAAATCTGTGCTTTTACAGACAACAGTGCCTATAACGTCATCTAAAGAGACGTATGATCTTCTAGTCGCAAGGACGGCTACTGAGGTCCATGACCTTTTATCAACAAATTGCCCCGTGCATTTCGTACAAATGCTCGAGCAACTCCTTAACATGTCTAGTGCCACGAGCATCCCAGGCATATTTAAGACAGTCTTTACGGGACTGCTAACACCCTTCCAGGCAATTTTGGGAATCTTTCCTAATTTTGTGCACTCCATTTTTGGTGGTATTCCACTATTTTTGGGACTCATCGCAGGGATTCTATTTTTGACCATCCTGCTACGTTATGGCAAGCCTCGGCTCAGACATAGCTCCCATGGGAATGGAAGAGACAATCCTAGCAATGCGCTACAGGGACAGGATAACTAACGTCCTCGGATTGGCCAGGCTGAGAGATCTAAACATGACCTGGTTCCTTTCATTCAGACCGATATGGCAAAATTGCATTTTACCTGTGCTACGGTGTATGCTTTGCGGCGAGGAATGCGTGTTGGACATCTGTCTTTCACTTCCATCAGCAGTACCAATGGACGTCGATACTTTGCTAAGTCCAATAACGGCTCACGCATTGTGTTGTCCCCAGCGGCTACCAATCCTGATGACGGCATTCGTGGAGACTCCTGTACTACAGCCAAGTGGTAACAGTGGAGCGAGTGACAAAAGCAACATCATCCAGGTACAACGTGCTGTGAGCATTGCTGGTCCTGACTTCGATGACAGCAATCATTCTCACACCTGCCAAGTTTCAGCGCTATCTAATTTGGTTGAACTATCACCTGATTTTGTAGACCAATTCTTTGCGAGCCTGTCTGATACGATGTTCTCACCCATAGAGAAACAATAACTTTTGAAAAGCTTTCCGACACACAGCGTTCCTATGAACTCTGGATTCGGCCTTCAGTTTTGATCAACAAAGAACTGCCAGGAGCTTTGGTAAACTGATTTTTCTTTGAATTGGACAATTTTTCAAATATTGACCCTTTTCTTTTTTGGCACGAACAATTCTTTGCTTAACGTAAAAACTATTCTTAGAGAACAGAAGCTTCACACTTCTATTTCTAAACACATCTAGAGACATAACAACATTACACCAGCCTCTAGCACACATGTTATTACAATGCATTTTTATGTGATGATTTATCTCGCATTTCTTCTGTCAGAGATACTTCATGTGTAATTCTTTATGCATAATCGTTCATTGATTTCATATGCAATAATTTTTTGAATGATTACTATGCTTTTAAAAAACGTACAGTACCTAAATTCCATGTATTACAAGTACGCCTATTTCGAATGCATTTATGCATTTTGGGGTGGGCTATGTTACACAATGTTACACATGCATCTAATTGCTTAGTTTTAGTAATTTTGATGGACATGAATTCGTGGAGTGGGTGTCATGTGCTTATCTAGGTTCCTGATCGATACTGTGACCTTATGCCCCTATTCGGCTATAAATCCATTTATTCCCTATATTGGCATAACCGTTCAAGTACGATTTTCTGAAAAGTCATCTCTGGCCTCACACGAGCAAAGCCACAGAGCCACATTCCAGCATGACTCTCTGCTACTTCCTTTGCGACCAATTAGTGCAATGACAGAGCAGCAGTCACTATCTGATATTCCTAGATAACACTCCGAGTTCTTCAACAAGATAAAAACTTAGCAAACCTGGAAATCCCCGCTTGCTATGTTTTGATTAGTAATAGAACTCTAATGAGCAACTGATAGCTGCCACTTCCTAGTGACATCTTTAATTGACGTCTTATGTCCAGCAAACTTGCGTCAAACCCGGCACCTGTCAGGTATAAATATTACCAACGTTGCCTTAAGCAATGTGAGAGCGAAGCTAGCTGCTGTTGAGCGAGAGCGTTGCCTGTTGCTGATGCCAGCTGCCTGCATGACCCGTGTTGGTAAAAACTAGCACTCTGTCGCTGCAGCCTGCTATCCTGTGGTGGTGAAGCTACTGATTACCATTATCGCCGCTACAGCGCGAACTATGGTTCAGTACGCTTGAGGAGCCGTGCAGCCGTCCTCTGCGAAGACATCCAGCCCAGCTGCCCGCGGACGCTGTCACCCCTCCTTCCTCCCGACGCGCTGAGAGAAGCCGCTGCCTTTCTCGTGCAGAGAAATCCAGTCCCGGCGCTTCCGGTTCACCCTCGCAGGTGACTGGGATATCGAGAGAGACCCCTGAAGGAGATACCAATCCTCCATCATTCTATTCAGAGGTATGGTGTTGACTAAACCCTTAGAAGAGAATTCTTGAAACAAACCTTGGCAAAACCAACTTAACTTAAGCTACTTACTTACTCCCCTTCTCACGTGTTAGGCTTAGGTCAGGCACACCGGGGTAGGCTTAGTTAGAAGCACCAGTTGAGTATGTTAGCCTAATGTATATATGACTGTATATATGTTTTATTACTTTTAAACCATTGTATGGCTAAGAAACCATATCAATGCTTTTACAGTTCTATTTCGCAATTCTTATCTTACTGTACGTACTTTTTATAATAACAGTTATTTCAATTGTGGCAATACATTTCTCTTGTATGAGAAGAAAGACTGTTCAATAAATGTTAACCTTTATTGATAAACGCCCGTCTCTCTATTCTCTACATATTGTGAAAGTAAACTGCACCAGACTGACTGAGTGAAATCTATGTCTATTGTTTCACACGACCCTAGAGATCGACTCTTGATCTGAGGAGCAAAGTTGTCATGTTGCACGGTTGTTGGAAAACTGAATCCCTTCTTGTCTGTGCCAGGGAAGCTGATCACTTCCTATGCAGAGAAGAAAGTTTCCAGTGACCTCTGAGCTAGTTGGTAACACAACCCAATTAAGTTTAGCATAGTCAGTGGAGGCCTGGAATAGCCAGTTCCACGTCGATACTACTGTTTATGTTATTCCAATGCGCAGGGCCTAGTGGGAAACTAGGAACTACACTACAGTTCAAGTGTTTATCTTTTGCACCATTCTTTTAATACTGGCTACAATGCTTTGCTTCTTCTTCCTGATAATTGCAACACACCTGTTTTATACATGAATACAATTGTTTCAATAAATATTTCAAAATCCAATTTGTATCTTTCTTGTGAGAAAGGGTGGATCTGTTCCCACATTCTCCTTGGGGAATAAAGAGTGATCATGTTCGAGGTTGCTAATACCATGTGGCCCCCTGGTAAGTTTAGGGGTTCAGGTAGAACACTGTGAGCTAGCTAGGAATAAGTCCACCATTTCCTGTTGATATGTGTGAACTGAGTTCCCATTTTCTGATGTTCATGTTGTCCAGATACACACTCCTACTTAATTCATAGGAACTGTATAACAAAACCCCTTTCACACCCCTTCTATTAGCAATTTGAAAGCAACTTCAAAAGCCCTTATACGAGTCAGAGAAACATTCATTAGTTTGTTGAGAGACAGAGTGTAATGGATTAGTATATAAAAAAAGTATGGATTTTCTACCATGATACATTAATTCTGATGTCTTACTAAAGGTAGAGAAAAACAACTTTTTGGAACATTTATCATGATTCAGATTAAGTGTATAATGTAAACATTAAATCATTTGCTTTTCGGAATTAAAAAAAAATATATTTCTACGAATCTCTTACAAGTGCTTTGTGTACGTATACTAAGGATGTTTTGAAACTGTTTCATAATTATGGACCACCTTTTAAATGCACACTTGTTTTACATTTGTTTTTTATCACCCTGTCCTATCAACATACACTAATGTCCAAATTATGCTCATGATTCGCTGCAATAGTTTTCATTTCCAACACATTTCCTGGGAAGATGGCAACGTGTATTCATGAGCCATGTGATACTTGTAGGTCCCATGTTGGAATCCTGGAAGGGTTGGGTCAGGGTTTCAACATTATGAGGCTGACAAAGGAGGATAATACAATGGATAATAGTAAGACCTGTATATATAAAAAAGCAGTTAGTTCTGCTCCTTCTCTTTCTTCTTCTTAATATTATCATAAGTATTATTATTCTGCACCACAATCCAGGAGAATCATTATGGCCAGTTTAGATAGAGCATAATATGCACTTGAGCGAATTAGGAGCGCGGCCAAGTGAGTTGAACTTTGCTTAAATTGAGCACTTGGTTGTGATGCAGTACATTAAAAAGTTTATAAGTCCAGTTAAAACTCAAACTAGAAAAGCATTTCATTGCAGAGAGGTATGTGTTGCTGATGTTATACATTTGATAGGCATTAAAAGAGACTTCAGTTTTACAAGCGGTAGCCAGAAATTCTGGGTATCCGCCACTAGATGGTAGTCGTCACCATTTATTTGGAGTACAGTTATGTACTGTTGTCATCCACAAAGCTACTTTCTCTATTAATGTCCAGGTTACAAATGAGGTGAAATTCTTCCGATCCAAACCATGTTAAAAGGAAGAAAAAGCATTACGTGAAGAGGGAAAGCAGCCGGAGCTGCCGACTTTGTTGCTGGGGAACCAAGTTCGAGCCTCGGCGTCGTCTCAGGAGCCTGTGATCATGGGCAAATCACTTAACCTCCCGGTCCCTACCAAGAAATGAATGTGTCCTTGTGTAACGTAACTGGTGCGCATGTAAAGCGCTCCAATTCCTTCGGGTCGAGTTCGCGCAATATAAATCTGCAAAAAAATAAAAAGTGTAATGGCATTTTCTTTGGGCTGTAGAGGGCAGTTGGGTGATTTGGGGAGCTTGTGGTAACCTTTGCTGAGCTGCTGGGCCAGTTACAGATCTAAGTGTTCCGGGGCCCACACTTGAATACCTTCCAAGTTGCCAGCTACAGAATGAGTAACATAAGACAAGCAGTGGTGTAACGCAAAGTGATGACCCCCCCACTCACTCCCCCCTAGAATGTGACCCGAGTCTTCCATCTCACAGATGTTTAGGGTCTCATTGCTGGCACTTTTGTGCTGCGGAACTATCATATTTTTGACGTTCTGGTGGCACTACGTGCCACTGGCATATTTATAAGGCTACGTAAAGCTACGTTACATGGCTTTTCATGGCCTTATAAATATGTGCTGCTTTCACGCAGAAAACTGTGTGAAAGGGGCATTTCCAGACACATCCATGGCTTTTTGACCCTGCCCCAGATTTACCAGATATGGTAAGTCTGAGGCAGCCCCAAAAACGTACGCCTACCCAGGGGAGGCATAAGGGAGGCACAACGAGGAGAAATTCCTGCATTTCTCTTCGTTTTCCCTCTTTCCCTTTTCTGCAGCACACATAGAAAGAGGAAAAAGCCTCTTATGATGGTTTTTGTGCAGGATGGATTCTCCTCCTGCACAAAAATAATCAGCCCCAAACCCAGTCACCGTTTACCATGGTGCAAAGGTGTCTGCATAGGCACACAGCAGCCCATTGTGCCGGCGCAGGGGAAAAGGACAGGAATGCACTGTATCTAATATTTAAAAAACATAAATGAGGCCCAAATTGTCTTTTGAGTGAATGGGGCCCCTCTGGAGATTTGAGGGGTCCCTGATTCGTTGCTCCCTCCTACTAACCACGTGCCACAGGGGCTGCAGGGGCCTGCATTGCACCCCTCTTAACAAGCAGATGTGAACTCAGTCTTTAACAGGAATCAGTGTTCACACGTAACGTGCTCCAATTTTGTAGGTGCAGCACATGCAATCTGAAGGGGTTTCCTTGCTTTGTCATTATACACCCACACAACATTGAGATGTGTGGAGCGTGATTAAAAACAGAATACATAGCACCAAAAGCTTACTCGTATATCATTTAAAAAAAGGTATATTAGGCCACACACCTATATGCATACGCTTCTTCCTGTTAAAAAAGGATTCAAATGCAAGAAAAACAATCATTGGTAAATGCATTCGGTTTAGCCTATGCCATTAATAATAAGCTGTTTTTTTGTTGTAAGTTGTAGCTTGCTGATAGTTTTTGCAGAAAGTCTGTTAAAGTGCTATGACTTGTTTATGTACAAAAAGGCAATATATTGTGCTGTTTCTAGTGGTATAGTGCAGGTAAGTAATAAAAACATTTCATAGTAAAATATAGTAACATTGGGTGTATAGTGGGGTGCTTAGAGCTTTTAGTCCTGGTGCTACTGCACCTTCTGCACCGTTCAAATCATGATCCTATTGCTTGTTAGATAAATCCACTTGTGACTGTCTTGGTTAGTAGTAACATTTAGCAATAATCTAGGTTTAGTGGTGGACCTAGAGCTTTTGACCCCAGTGCCATTGTACAGACTGCACCATTTAAATCACTCCCATTTTAACGGCAAGGTAACTGCAATTGTGACTGCTGTTTAGTAATCAAATATAGCAATATTATGCGTCTAGAGAAGTTCTGACAACTATTGGGCCCGGTGCAACTGCACCTGTTGCACCATTCAAATCAGGACCCTGTTGTCTGAAAGTTAACTGCTCTTGTGTTTGCCTGTTTAGGAATGAATTATAGCAATATTAGGTCATTACGGCGATGCCTGGAGCTTTTGGTCCCGGATCCACTGCACCTGCTGCACTATTGCGATCATGACCTTGATGCACTTATTACTGCCTCTTAAGTTGTAAAACATGGCAATATTAGATGTTTGGCCATGTTGCCACTGCACCTCCTGCACCATGGAATTCATGACCCTGTTGTCTGCAAGGTAACTGCACTTGTGACTGGCTGTTTACTAGTAAAATATAGCAATTTTAGGTGTTTAGTGGGGTGTCTTGAGCATTTGGTCCCGGTGTCACTGCATTTGCTGCACCATTGAAATCATGACCCTGTTGTCTGCAAGGTAATTGCATATGTGAATGCCTGTTTAGTTTACTTTTTGCAATAATCTGACTTTAGTGAAGTCCCTAGAGCTTTTGGCCCCAGTGCCACTGCACCTGCTGCACCATTCAAATCAAGTCCCTTTTACCTGCAAGGTTGAGTAGTAAAATAAAGCAATATTATGTGTTTTGAGGAGTTCTAACATCTTTTGGGCCAGGTGCTACTACATCTGCTCCCTCATTCCAATTACGACCCTGTTTTCTGCAAGGTAACTGCACTTGTCTCTGCTTGTTTAGTAGTAAAATATAGTAATATTAGGTCAGGTACAAAAGAATGGTGGATTTGCTATTTTGACTCGCACATCAACATTAGTTCTCATTAGTCAAAAACCAATTCAATTTTACACACAATGAGCAATAAGGAGTGCTACTTTGGCGTTGGATGCACATCCACCTAGGGCATCAAACAGTAACCACCTGCCCAAACCTCAATTCAGGCTGTAGGTCAACACAATGTTAATAAAACACCAGTGCACCTCCAAAATAGTCACTTTGATCCTTTCGCTATTATAGCGTTTAACAGATAGTTCATATCCTTGATCAGAAGCCACTTCCACACAACCAGACGCTGTAGAAAATTCAAGCTTTTATTTTGCAAACATTATGATCCACAACCGACGCGCAATTCGCCCCCTTCGGGCTTTCTCAAGGCTGTATGTCATACATGAAACAGAAAAGAAAAATATATATACTAAATCCTAAGTGTTCCATTGAGATATCTAAACATATACACTTGATTGACAACTTTTTCATCTTTATCATGCAAAATAATTTTGAGTAGTGACCACCTTAACCCTCACCATATGAATGAATCATGCAGTTATCACAAACCCATATTTAATTGGGATTGTTGAGAACTGCATGTGATGACCCCACTGGGGAAAACCGAGGAAAGCCACGCACTCCAAACAATCCAACCATAATTGCTACTTAACATTGTGCTACTCCATCAGGCATGATTTCACAAGGTGAGCCAGCCAATTAAAAACCGCGCAAAATCGCTACCACATAGTTGAATAGATACCCAGTACCATGAAAGATTCAAGACAATCTCGCACATGCATATAGCCAGAATAAAACATTTCAGCTCACCTTTTTATAGTGTAATCATAAATCTCAATTCCTGTATGTATGTGAGGTTTATAAAATCTACTGTTGTGTCTTTATCCAGTTAATCTATAAAGCAATTCACAAACAAGACACAATTTTCAGAAATGTCATTTTAAATTTTCAATTCAAAACTTTGCTGATTTCTTTATTTAAATTTCAAGACAAATTCATACCTTGGCCTGAACAGTCGTTATATTATTGCAGGATCCCTTTATTCATTTCAGACACGTAGTGCGGCGAATCAGTCTTCCCAGTAACAATATTAATGTGGAGCCATGTTAAGTTCCATAACCTGTTGGTTGACATATATTTCAACCAACAGGTTGTGGAACTTAACATGGCTCCACATTAATATTGTTAATATTGTTTTTAATTTAAAATTTAAAATGACATTTCTGAAAATTGTGTCTTGTTTGTGAATTGCATTATAAATTAACTGGATAAAGACACAACAGTAGATTTTATAAACCTCACATAGATACAGGAATTGAGATTTATGATTACACTATAAAAAGGTGAGCTGAAATGTTTTATTCTGGCTATATGCATGTGCGAGATTGTCTTGGATCTTTCATGGTACACATGTCACTGATAGTCACTTCTCTCTCTGACACTGGGTATCTATTCAACTATGTGGTAGCGATTTTGCGCGGGTTTTAATTGGTTGGCTCACCTTGTGAAATCATGCATGATGGAGTAGCACGGTGTTAAGTAGCAATTATGGTTGGATTGTTTGGAGTGCGTGGCTTTCCTCGGTTTTCCCCAGTGGGGTCATCACATGCAGTTCTCAACAATCCCAATTAAATATGGGTTTGTGATAACTGCATGATTCATTCATATGGTGAGGGTTAAGGTGGTCACTACTCAAAATTATTTTGCATGACAAAGATGAAAAAGTTGTCAATCAAGTGTATATGTTTAGTAATCTCAATGGAACACTTAGGATTTAGTATATATATTTTTTCTTTTCTGTTTCATGTATGACATACAGCCTTGAGAAAGCCCGATGGGGGCGAAACGCGCGTCGGCTGTGGATCATAACGTTTGCAAAATAAAAGCTTGAATTTTCTACAGCGTCTGGTTTTGTGGAAGTGGCTTCTGATTAAGGATATGGACTATCTGTTAAACGCTATAATAGCGAAGGGATCAAAGTGACTATTCTGGAGGTGCACTGGTGTTTTATTAACATAGTAATATTAGGTGTTTAGTCGGGTGCTTAGAGCTTTTGGTCCCAGTGCTACTGCACCTGCTGCACATTTCAAATCATGATGCTATTGCTTGATAGATAAATGCGCTTGTGACTGTCTTGTTTAGTAGTAACATGTAGCAATAACCTGGGTTTAGTGGGGTGCCTAGAGCTTTTGGCCCCAGTGCCACTGCACCTATTGCATCATTCGACTCAAGTCCATTTCAACTGCAAGGTAACTGTAATTGTGGCTCCTGTTTAGTAGTCAAATATAGCAATATTATGTGTTAGAGGAGCTCTGACAACTATTGGGCCTGCTGCTACTGCACCTGCTGCACCATTCAAATTAAGTCCCTGTTGCCTGCAAGGTAACTGCTCTTGTGGTTGCCTGTTTAGGAATAAAATAAAGCAATATTAGGTCATTAGGGGGGTGCCTGGAGCCTTTGGTCCGAGTTCCACTGCATCTGCTTCACTATTGAGATCATGACCTTAGTGCTTGCTTGATAACTGCACTTATTACTTCCTGTTTAGTTGTAAAACATAGCAATATTAGTTGTTTGTCGGAGTTGTGACAACCTTTGGGCCCGGTGCTAGTGCACCTTCTGCACCATTCAGATAATGATCCAGTTGCCTGGAAGATAACTGCACTTGTGACTTCCTTTGTAGTGATAAAATATAGCAATATTTGGTGTTTAGTGGAGTTATGACAACTGTTGGCCCAGTGCCACTGCACCCGCTGCACCATTTATATCAAGCCTCTTTGATCTGGAAGGTTGCTGTTTAGTAGTAATATATAGCAATATTAGGTGTTTAGAGGAGTTAGTGAAACTTTTTGGGCTGGTGCTGGTGCATCATTCAAACCGTGACTCTAGGGCCTGAAAGATAACTGCACTTGTGACTACATGTTTAGTCGATGTTTATTGGGTTCCTGGAGCTGTTGGTCCTGGTGCCACTGCACCTGCTGCACTATTGAAATGAAGACCCTGTTGTCCGCCAGATAACTGCACTTGTGACTGTATGTTTAGTAGTAATATATATACAGATTTGGTGTTTAGTGGAGTTGTGACAACTTTTGAACCCCTTGCCACTGCCCCGACTGCACAATTTAAATCAAACCCATTTTCACTGCAAGGTAACTGCAATTGTGACTGCCTGAATAGTAGTAAAATATAGCACTATTGGGTGTTACGAGGAGTTCTGACAACTTTTGGGCCCAGTGCCACTGCACCTGCTGCAACATTCAAATCATGACCCTGTTGTCTGCAAGTTAACTGCCCTTGTGACTGCCTGTTTAGTAGTAAAATATAGCAATTTTAGGATTTTGGTGGGGTGTCTTGAGGGTTTGGTCCTGGTGTCACTGCATCTGCTGCAGCATTGAAATCATCACCCTGTTGTCTGCAAGGTAATTGCATATGTGAATACCTGTTTAATTTAACATTTTTGCAATATCCTGACTTTTTTAAGTGAGGTCCCTAGACCTTTTGGCTCCGGTGCCACTGCACCTGCTGCACCATTCAAATTGTGTCCCTTTTACCTGCAAGGTTTAGTAGTCAAATATAGCAATATTATGTGTTTCGAGGAGTTCTGACATCTTTTGGCCCCGGTGACACTGCACCTGCTGCATCTTTTATATCAAGCCCCTTTCAACTGCAAGGTTGCTGTTTAGTAGTAATACATAGCAACATTAGGTGTTTAGAGGAGTTATGACAACATTTTGGCCTGGTGCCACTTCATCATTCAAATCATGACCCTGGGCCCTGAAAGATAACTGCACTGTTGGCTGCCTGTTTAGTTGTAAAATATAACAATAATTGGTGTTTAATGGGACGCCTGGAGCTTTTGTTCCTGGTGCCACTGCACCTGCTGCACTATTGAAATCAAGTCCCTTTTAACTGCAATTGTGACTGCCTGTTTAGTAGTAATATATGGCAATATTACATGTTTATAGGAGGTCTGACAACTGTTGGGTCCGTTGCAACTGCACCTGCTGCACCATTCAAATCATGACCCTGTTGTCTGCAAGGTAAGTGCAATTGTGGCTTCCTCTTTAGTATTAAAATCTAGCATAGCTCTTGTAAATTAACTTTATTTTTAACATGCAATCTTTATTACGACATTTAGAATTTGATCAAAGTACAAAGTAAGGTAATGAGGTGAAAATAGAAAATGCCACAAACGTTCTAAGGGTAAAGCATCTTCTTTACACAAATAATTAATAAAAAGCAAGCATTTCGAGATACTGTTAGAAGCTGTCTGCCTTTTCTGTGGGAAGTGCTCTTATCCTGACAGTGAATGTGGCTTAAACAGTGTGAACAGCTTGAGAAGTATCGTAAATGCGTGCAGCCAGGGGAAGTTAAAAAAAAAAAGGGTTCCACACAAAAGCGAATGAACACAGTAATTCAGTAATTCAGAACCACAACGGATTTCCCAAGCACAGCGCAAGTGCTGTTCAGTTAAAGCCTAAAAACTGGATGTTCACGATTAATGGGAAAAAGCAAAAAATGGTTTTGTATATTGCATCCGTAGGGAATTTGTTGAAACATTCATGAAAAGTAGGCTAATTATGGCAGCAGGGCCACTCCCTTCAAACACACCTGAACCAGTGGGTTTGCCAAGGAGCCGTCTACTAATCACCCATAAACTTAAGTATCTCTGGCTTGCTCAGAGTCAAGCGGGGTACATGTTTAGAGGCACGTTGGCCATGCAAGTTATTCTGTTGACTGAGCCCCACATCTCCTGAACCTTTGCAGACCGCTTCAAATAATGTCACACACACCGCCTATGCTGCCAAGGACCAGCAGGAGTGTTGGTGAAAAGTTCTCCTCAGATTGGTGGCAGGATAGGAGAGCAACTCAAAGTCCCTGAGGTGCACCTTATAACTCCAAACAACAGAAAGTTCCCTTTTCCACGGATTATGTAGGGGAGAGATCGTATGCACTCCCTATCTTCTTGTGAGAAGGGGATGTGGTGTAAGGACAGAGTTTACCCAGGTTACCAAATTTACAAATTCAGGTTCTATACATTGTCATTCCATACGTAAACCAAATCAAATATAACTAAAGTACCAGAATGTGATATATATCTTCTTTTATTATTATTGTTCTTAAGTCACCAATACATTGTCATAATCATTATCAAAAATATTTAAAAATACTTAATCATATTGTTTATTAAAACATATACATTTCAAGATTAAAAATTAAAAACATGTTTATCAAAATAATCAAATGTGATGTTCTTATGGAACAACTTGTCGACACGGCGTTTCGGTGTTCTACAGTAGCTGCACCTTCTTCAGGACATTGATTGTAATTAATAAAAACATCTAGCGGAACCCAAGAGGGAAGGACGTGTATCCAGCAGTTTCCATCCTAACTAAATCTTAAAGAACAGAAACTGCCATAGAGGATTCGCAAATTAAATTAAGGGATCAGGAGAAGAATTAGCAGGCAATGCTTAAAGCTTCCAGAATTGAAAAAGGAAGTTGTAAGGCTTAACACGTCCTTCCAAAAATTCACCCATAATTAATAGAGCAAATACTTCATAACTTGGCATAAGACCAGTGAAAAAGAAACCACTGAGTAATTTAGGAAATACCTCTACAAAAGGTCAAGTCTTATCCTATAAGAACATAAAGATATTGACTCAAGGAAAAACACTTTTTCGAGCTTGATTGACCAGCGAGCTCAGAAAATCCGAACAAGACAGATATTAGGAGGTCTCTTGATTAGATCTATTAGATGTTTGGGTGTGCTGTGTTTGATGCTATCTTGAGTTGTGATACGTTAAGTCGCTGGATACAACTACTCCAATCACGATAGATTTACAAATTATAGTTTGATCAAATCCTCTTGACTAATGTGCTCATCTCATTTTAATTGGAATCATTTTCCTTGAATTTTTCCCACTGTCTGTAAAAATTTGATGTGTATAAGTATAATTTTTATCGGTGCTATATTTTATATTGTGTTTTTTTAATATATATTGAGATAAAATGTACATTTCTGTATGAATTTATCATTAGTATCATCTTTGCTCCTTATCTGTTGCTTTAAATTAACTGTGTATGGAATGATGTGGGTATAAGCTCTGGGTATTTGTTAGTTCACCCCCAGGGGAAACTTTTTTGACAATTTGCGCTTTGTGGTGGCCTGGTAGCAGGTAAGTTCTCGTCCAGAGTTGAGTACGTGAAGGGTGCTGGCATCTTAGCGCTGTCGATCATTGTGGAGCTTGCGGGGGCCAAGGGGTCTGGCGCTGGGCATGGTCCAGGCTTGGACGGGCGCAGATGAGCTTGACTTAGGCGTGCCTTTGGCGCGCCAGTGGCGCCCGCTGCACGCATCCACTGCGTGGTCGTGCAGCGGCCTCCATTAGAGGGGAGCTGGGAGGGAGAAGCAACTGGGAGGCCTATGGGAGAGCGAGGGGGTGGGACCGCAGGGAAGCAGCGGCGGAAGCGGGCACTGAGTGGCGCGATGGAGCGGCGAGCTCACGGCAGCAGAGGGAGAGGCAAGGACACATCAGATGTGCTGAAATAGAGGAAGACAAAAGGCGTAAAAAGACACTCACAATACCAAGGGGTGTTTAAAAGGGTTCAAAGACAACCAGTAACCAAAGACCCCTTTATGTTGCCCGGCGGTGTCGCCTCTATGACCCACCAATATTAATCAATGAAGAAGCAGGCGCTGGAGACTGGAAGGCAGGAAACGGGGATTTTATTCTCTCCGGAGGAGAACACATCAATTCAGACAGCAAGTATCGTCACGAGGTGCTCTAGCCACATCTCTGAGGCCTGGCCTCTTATACTAGGGTTTATGACCTTTATTGCACGTAACACATTCTCGCAACACTTTGATATTTGAAAGAACATCCTCGGAATCTCCCCTTCAGGCCCGTTCCCACATACATTTACAGTTGAATTCCCCACCCCGGTCACAACAGGTGATGATTGTCGCGCAGCAGGGCATTCCGCCGATTCACGGAATGCGTGGAGTTGATCGGATCTCATAGGGTGGGGGCTTTGATCGGCTCGAGGGTCTTTTGATGGGGGGGGGAAGCTTCCTACTGTACGGGGTAATAAACAGTATCCGCAGGACCAGGTGGCGGCCTGGGAACAAGGAAGACAAACGGGGACACAGGGAAAGGGGGTTTGCATCAAAAGGATCTGAGACCATGAAAGGAATGAAGGGAGGTGTCGCGCTGGGAACAGGATGGGATTCTGTGGCGGAGCTGCGCTGAAGAGGGGTTTATGACCCAAGGCATGAGAGAGCGGGGGTTGTCAGCGTGCGGGGGATGCTTGCGAGGTTAGGAGAGAGAGAGAGAGACGCACTGGCTATCAGCGAGGGGCAGGGAGGCCATGGTGCTCAAAATGGCTGCCGCTTACGCGCACGAATGGGCTCGAAAGGGGCAAGATGGCGCCGATAATGTTGACGTTTGCAGTCTAATCTTTAACAGTCCTCCCTTTTCAACATATCTTAGCCAACTTGCTTACTCAATGTCAATCTTCATCAAATTCCTAACCTCGGCATCATATATTGCTCTCATATGTTCGTTTCCAAAGTCCACAGTCTTAGGGCAAATACAATTTACGCATAATGTACACAGAGGTGGCAGACATTGAATTCCTAAGCATAAACCGCATATTACAACTACAGGAATCAGGATAATGGTGAATAGTCTCCAGCCCCAGTTCTTAACGGTGCTCCAGAACCAACCACCAAGCGACCATTCTTCTTGTTCTTGGTGGACTTCTGAAGAGAGTCTATGAAGATGTTCGATGGCTTTGTACACTGAGGGTGAGTTGTCCGGTATGTACGTACAGCAGCTGGACCCAATAATGCGGCATGCTCCACCACGATCCGCAAGAACCACATCTAGGACAAGGCGGTTCTGGAGGGCCACCAAGCGGACCGCTTGAAGTTCAGCGGTGTTGTTAGCAAGGATACCAGCCGTGATGTTCATTGTTGTCTCAACTGCTTGAGTCAGATGTCGGATGGCACGGCTGTTTGCCATCGGGCCCCAGAGGGGGACAAGTCCCTTCATAGCATCGAGGAACTGCGCTCCTGTTGAGTCGGCTTGTTCAATGTCCTTGGCTCGTTTTTGTCTGTGATGATTTGCTGGTGCCACATAAGTCGGAGGAAGGATGAAGGAAATGAAACAAGTGCCCCCCCAGCCTTTGGGGAGCCAGGTGTAAGCCTTCGTGCCGCAGACGAAATACGTGTTTGGAGATGCCACAAAGGAAGGTGGGTCGGTGGAGTCCAGAGTTCTGGAAAACCGGCAAGCACTGTGGCCTACCAGCTGAGTCCCAAGCCCTTCCATGCACATGTGGCCGGTGACGTTGATGACTGACAGGGCCACAGTCAGAGTGGCAGCCGTTCGTTTTCGCAGGTAGGAGAAGGTGGTTCTGGTTGGATTATTGAACACTTTTATTTCAATTTGTTCTTTAGCAGGGATGTCCAAGTGGATTGCGTTGTTGGTGGTCTGCGGGCAGAAGTGTGTCTTTGTTCTGTTCTGCCAGACCCCGTGGTAGAAATGCGTTACGGTTTTGCTGGAGGTGGCATTGTCCTTAAAGCTTTCTTGCAGAAGCATCAGCCAAGCAAGACAGGAGCCGTGAACTGAGAAAGGTGAAGGGATGAATGGTATCGAGTGTCCAGTGGCGTGGGGTAGCAACCCACAGATCCAACAGTTGGTGGCATTGGTGGCAAGGTTGTGCTGGTGAAGTAGTTGTACGAAAGAGTTATTCCAAAATTCCTTTCGCCTCTCTCTGAGTTGGGGAGAGAGCGAGATCAGATAATGTTCCTTCATGGTGGTAGGCTGAGCAGTGGTCAGGAATGTTTCGTGAGCAGGTGCATTTTCTTCCACAATCCAGAGTGTGGTCATGAGGAGAAAGCAGAAAAGGATTGTGATGAAGAGCGCAATTGTCTTTGAGCTGTGGAGTCTGTCTGCTTTTGGGTTTCTGTGGTGGGTATTTCCTGTTGCCTCCATCATCTTCTTATTTGGCGCTTCCATCATCTTCTTATCTGGCGCTTCCATCATCTTCAAGGTGCTCGGTAGCGGGCAGAACCACAGACTTCGTTTTGCTTCTCTCCGGGTAACCCTTGGTAGTGTTTAGGTCACCGTTCTGAGATTTAACTCAGTCCGTGGTCTACTTAGCCGAAGCTCCCTCCTTTCGACGCAGGAAATACCCTTCTCTCGATGGCACAGTGGGATCAGAGAATTTTGAAAGTTCAAGTGTTTCGGTATCAGGATAGCAGGTTAGTGACGGTCGGTCCTTGTTCAGGAGCTCTTCTTGGTTGTCGATGTTTTCGGTCGAGGTCAGGGTCGAGGAGACCTTCTTACAGTGGTGTGCATGCAGCCAGTTGCGTTTTCCCTCCACTCGAAGTGCTGTTCGGGTGGTGATGAGGACTTGCCAGGGGCCCGTCCACCGGGGTTCCAGACTCTTGGCACGCTGGAAGTTCCGGATCAGGACAAAATCCCCAGGCTGGATGGTGTGTCCGGGACCCCTGGAAGTGTCAGGGATGGCATGCAGCACCTGTTGATGGATAACAGACAGTGTTTTAGTCAACTGGCATAAGTAATCAGGCATTAGGACGTCCGGGACGTCATGAATGGAAGTTGGTTTCGGTGCAGACCAGACATTCATAGGCCGGCCGAATACAACCTCGTATGGTGTCAAGTGGTGTTTGGTAGGGGTGGAACGCATTGAGAGCAATGCCAGGGGGAGTGCGTCTGGCCATTTCAGTCCTGTGGTAGCCACTATTTTGGCCAATTTTAGTTTCAGTGTGGCGTTATGTCGTTCAACTAGTCCAGCAGATTGGGGGTGGAAGACTGCGTGGAACTTTTGTTTTACACCCAACCCCTTTAAAATGAGTTGGATAACTTCGGCTACGAAGTGGGGGCCATTGTCGCTCCACAAAATTCGACAAAGGCCGTAACGGGGGAAAAACTCCTTTAACAGTACTTTTGCTGTGGCCATAGCAGTGTTGTCACAGGTTGGGTATGCTTCCACCCATTTGCTAAATGCGCATACCACAACAAGTACATATTTCAGGCCTTGACATCTGTCTAGTTGGATGTAGTCCATCTGCAGGACTTCAAACGGGTGATTTGGGACCCCAAACCCTCCCCGGGGTACTACAGTTCCTTTCCCGGGGTTGTGTTGTAGGCATATCAAGCATTGTTGGACCAGACGCTTGGCGGACTCTGTGATCTTATCATTGTGCCAAACTCTGGAGACAAGTTCAATCATGGGGGCTGATCCTATGTGGGCAGGGGAGTGTGCCATAGTCAGTATGGGAATCAGATACGAGTCAGGTAGCAACCATTTGTTTGTGTCTTTTGTCCGCCAGCAGCCTTCGTCATCTTTCAATCCCACCCGTGTCCATTCAGTCAGTTCGTGTTGTGTGCTAGCCATTTGAATGTCTCTAATAGTGTCCCTAGCGTCAGACCATTTTTCTGCTTGTGACCTGGTCACGTACATGCGTGTTGTCGTCCTATTTTCAGCTGTCGTTCGGGCAGTGATGTCGGCTAGTGCATTTCCCTGTCCAATAATGTCTGTCACCTTTTTGTGTGCCTGGCATTTGATGACTGCAAGCTTTTTGGGGAGAAGGACGGCTTCGATCAAGGCGGAGACTAGATCCCCGTGCAAAATGGGGGTGCCGTGTGAGGTCAAGAATCCCCTCTCCCTCCAAAGGAGCCCAAAATGGTGAACCACCCCGAAGGCATACTGGCTGTCGGTGTAAATGTTTGCTGTGGTTCCTGCTGCTAGAATACAGGCTCGTGTCAGGGCAATCAGTTCCGCTGCCTGGGCAGATCGTTGCGTTATGCGGGCTGTCTCGACTACAGTTCGAGCCGTGGTGACTGCATAGGCAGCTGAAGTGGTGCCATCGGGGAGTTTGATGCAAGAACCGTCCACCCACAGCTCTCCATCGGGGTCGGGAAAGGCCGTGTCTCTGAGGTCAACCCTACTTCTGGTCTATTCGTCTGTGAGGGTCACACAGTCGTGTACAGGGTGCGCATTGGGATCGTTTTCTGGTAAGGGCAGCAGGGTTGCTGGGTTCAGTGTGGTGCATCTCTTCAGAGTGATGTGGGGTGCGAGCAGAGTCAGTTCGTATCCAGTCAGTCGTGCACTCGTCAGGTGTTGCGTTTTGGTTTGGTTTAGGAGGGTGTCAACTGCATGGGGTACCAGTACTGTGAGGGAATTCGAGAGCACGATCCCCTCACTCTGTCGGATAGAGATCACAGCAGCAGCTACAGCTCGAAGGCAAGCAGGCAGGGCTCTGGCTACAGGATCAAGAGTGGCTGAGAAGTAAGCGCATGGTCGTTGCTTTGAGCCGATGGACTGGGTCAGGACAGATAAAGCGCACCCCTCCCTTTCGTGAGTGTAAAGGGAGAAGGGCTTTGTGTAATCAGGGGTACCCAACACAGGGGCCGAGCAAAGGGCATCTCGTAGTTGCATGAAGGAAGCCTGACACTCAGGGGTCCAAGGGAGTGGGAAAGGGATATCCTTAGCTAGCAGTGAAAGCAGTGGTTTTACTACGAGGCTAAAGTTGGGTAACCACTGTCGGCAGAAGGAGGTGAGGCCTAGTAGGGATCGGACCTGTTTCTGGGTCCTAGGGATGGGGGTGTCGAGAATGGTTTGGATCCGGTCAGGAGTCAGTTTCCTTCCGTCTTTGGACAAAAGGTGGCCTAGGTAAGTGACCTGGGGTTGGCAGAATTGCAACTTCTTCTTAGAGACCTTGTGGCCATTTTCTGCAAGGAAGCGCAGGAGTTGAATGGTGGCTGTGACAGCTAGTGGAGTGGTGTCGGCTGCCAAGAGGATGTCATCGACATATTGCACTAACACCACTCCATCGGGTAACTGGACTTGATCCAGTTGTCTCTTGAGGGCCTGGCTGTAGATGCTAGGGCTTTCTGTGTAGCCCTGGGGTGCTCGGCAGAACCTATATGAGCGGGCTTTTAGGGTGAAACCGAAGAGATATCGGCTGTCTGGGTGGATGGGGATGGAAAAGAATGCGTTTTTGAGGTCAATGACAGTGAAGGTGGTGGCAGTGGAGGGAATCAAAGTCAGGATGGTGGTAATGTCCGAGACCACAGGGTACTGGGGTACCACCACTTTGTTGATCTCTCGAAGGTCAATGATGAAGCGGTATGCTTTCTCATCTCCTTCTCCCTGTTTCTTAATGATGGGCAAGATTGGGCTGTTGCAAACGTTGCTAACCACTTCCTCTACCACTCCTGCGTCTATCAGTGATTGGATGATTTCTACCAATGCCTTCTCGCCCTCGGGCGATATCCGATATTGTGGAAGTTTTGGGAGTGTTGCATCTGGTCGAACAGTAATGTGCACTGGGTCGATCATCATGCGCCCTACATCCGAATCCGTTTTGGCCCACAGATACGGAGGCAGAGTGTCAAGCAGGGAAGTGTCAGCGTCGGTGATGGAAAACATGTGTCTGGGGGGGGCAATGCCTAAGCAGAACGGGATTGTCGTAAAGGAAAACTCGGACTCCGTCTTGGGAACATCTAATCGTTGCTCGGAAGTGTTTCAATAAGTCGAGTCCCATAATTGCGTCAGGGCTATTGGAGGAAAGCAAAAACGTGGTGTCAGTGGTGTTGTTTTCTAAGTCAAAGAGGATCGGGGCGGACAAAGGGTTAGTGGAGGGCGTTCCATCGAAACCTGTCGATGTTATTAGTGAGCCAGACAAGGGTGCCCTTGGAATCAGTCGTTTAGATAATGCACTACGTGTTGCGCCAGTGTCTACCAGGAATGGTGACTTTGTACCCAAGACCTTAGCAGTGACATAAGGGCCTTGCTGGTCAACATGGAGCTCGACTGGATCCCTCCCTTGCCCTAGGCAGTCCTATGCAAAGTCATGAACATCATCGTAGTCAGATTGCTGGCATTGGTTCTGTCGGGGTCGGTCAAATGTGTTTGGCCTACCTGATCTATCATTAGTTGCGTTGTTTGGGGGCCCTCGCTGTGGTCCCCTATTTCTTGGTTCACTTGCTGTATCCCTAGGATCTCTATTTCTGATGAGTTCCAAAAGAACTGGGCACTGAGATTTCCAGTGGCCCGTTCCTTTACAGAAAGCACACTGGTCCTCTCTAATGTCTGTACGTCCAATGTGGGGAGTCGAAGTACGGTCCTTGGGAGGTGCAGTTTTAGGGACGTTCATCTGATGGTTTCCCCGGTATTGGTCTCGTCCCATAGTCACCCCTTGCAGTTGAGCCATCATCACCCTCTCCTTTAAGTCTTTCTTCTTTCTCTCTGTTGTTCTATCGTTTTCGTTTTTCTGATGTTCATAATATTGGGCCATCTGGAGGATAGCCGTAGGTTTGGAGGCTGCCCAACTACTTTCGCTGGCCTGCAGTTTCTGCGAGACCTCCGGTGATAAACCCTTAACGTAATTCTGGACAAACAGATGGTGTCCGGTTGCAGTGGTCAAGTCCTGGCCGCTGTAATCGGAGAACACCGTTTCAAACCGGGAGAAGTATTCCGATACATCCTCCTGAGGTTTCTGGCGACAGGCCGTTACTATCGACCAGTCCACTTTCTTTTCTGGGATCAGGGTTTTTAATTTCTGTACGATTTTATCCGGGAGGTCTAAAATGGCTTTCAAAGGCTTTTGTCCGGGTTCTCGTTGTCTGTCTATGCCATCGAGTTGTGACCAGTTATGTCCAAACAGCTCAGAGTGGTCGACTTTCCGGATTTGCTTCCACACATCAGCTGGTAGACATAACCCGAAAAACAAGTCGATGTCAGCCAGGGTCATAATCGTCGATCCTAGGGCTGTACCCAACTCAGTATAGAAGGCAGTGGGGTTTTTACGTAGGTCAGGCAGAGATTTCCGGAAGGTCAGAATCTCTTGCCGGTCCCATGGTTGGTAGACCCAATTGTACACTACCCTTCCCTTTGCATCTTTGTTGTTTGCGTCATCGTGAGTCCCTTCACCTCGTGGAGGAACCCAGTAAGGGGCAGCCTCTCGTATCGGCATCATGGTGTTAGATCGTTCAGTTTGTGGTTCGGTTGCTACGGATGTTGTGGATTCGATTTTCGGCTTTTGTTCAGTGAGGTGGCGGAAAACCTCAAGCGTACGCGTAAGGAGGTCCGTCACATCACTCTCACTCTCATCCCCGATATCGACCTTCCGGTACAGAGTCGTTAGGCTCTGGGGACCTTTTTCTTGATATCGGTCCTCGTATGCGTTTAAGACGTGATAACACAGTTGTACAGTAAAGTGTCGTCTGTGACTCCCTGTATAAGAATTAAACACATCCGTGACGGACTCTTCATCTTCCCTCTTCTCTACCAGTATCTTTGCTATCTTGTCGACCCCTGCTCGCTCATTTTTGCTTAGTCTGTATGTTTTTGCAGGACCAACCCTTCGGGCCTCTGGGTCGCCCAACGTTGTCGCTTGCGTAGCATCTAATACAAGGAGTTCAGCCGGCACAGAGGCCATGGGGGCTGAAGCCGTGGTGCTACTCTCGCTTGTACCTGGGGGTAGTGGGTGCTGCGCTAAGGGTTGGGAAGGGGCATATGGAGGGGGCATGTGGATGATCGGAGGACCTAGCAGCAGATCATCGTTGGTTCGCTGTTTCGAGTGTAATTCAGGGTAGAGCGTGGAGGGTGTTCTAACCAGACACTGGCTTGACGTTTCTATTTCTAGTTTCTGTTTGGTATCCTCTCTTTCTTTTATCTCTTTCTCTAGTTTCTGGGCCGCTAGGTGGGCTGCTTTCCGCAGCTCTTTTCCCAACCTACTCTCAGTTCTCTTTTTACGTTGTTCGGCTTCTTTTCGCCACATGCCGAAGCTGTCAAGCATAGTGGGCGTCGTCTTGCTTTTACCAAGGGCTGTTTCTAGTGTGTTTATTTTATCGTCTTCAAAGGATCCTATCAGTGGCCACTGACTTTCTCGATCCTTTTTCGTATATTTATGCCACAGCTGGCTATAGGCTATAGCGATTAATCCATGCTTCATGAACATGTCCTTATTAGGGGTGCCTTCCAGCGGAGCCGGATGGTTCATCTCTAATAAGCGGTCCGGGCTAAACAGGCTACTAACCAGTGGGGAGAAGACAGGCATGACGGATCACAATGGGGATAATAGTCAGCACTACCTATCTTATCACTGCGTGCACAGACTAGACAGAATATTTCTATTCTACGTTGTTTGCAGGCAGTGAATACCTCATGAACCAATCTTGAGCAATCAATGTTAGGTCAAAAAATAAAAAATCAATATGGTCAATGGGGAGAATAAGTAGGCTCGCAAAGGTCCGCGTCACCTACCCTTTCACTATCTGCAAAGAGGGGACCTATTCTTCCCTGTTTGCAGACAGAGAATCTCCAGAAAACAATCTATAACAGTTAATCAATGGGGGAGGGGCAATTGTTCAGTGGGGGAGAAAGATAGGTCCGACGGATGCGTACCTATCCTTCACTGTTTATAAAGGGAGAGCCTGTTGTTTCTCCGTTTGCAGACAGTGAATCTCCAAATAAATTAACAAAAAGTAATACTAGTATTTTCTCATCAATTATCAATCACTTTCGCAATTCGTCGTGTTTACACGACCTTACCCGGACCGCATGGACAGTTTCTTGTCTTCCGAATCCAGCGCCCGATCGTCCTCTTCTCTTCGTACTCCTTGTGGCACTCCTGATGGTTCCCAGTCAGGACCGCAGATCACTCGAGAGAGGTCTGTTCGGAACCAGTGAAGTTCGGATGATCGGCTGTCAGACGAGGGTCTATCGGACAGGGTACCTTCCGATCGTTGCAGTCGTTCACTCTGTCGTCAGGACCTCTCCCACTGGATCCACGAGTCGCTGATGGGCCCTACGTTGGGCGCCAATTGTTAAAAAGGGTTCAAAGACAACCAGTAACCAAAGAGTCCTTTATGTTGCCCGGCGGTGTCGCCTCTATGACCCACCAATATTAATCAATGAAGAAGCAGGCGCTGGAGACTGGAAGGCAGGAAACGGGGATTTTATTCTCTCCGGAGGAGAACACATCAATTCAGACAGTAAGTATCGTCACGAGGTGCTCTAGCCACATCTCTGAGGCCTGGCCTCTTATACTAGGGTTTATGACCTTTATTGCACGTAACACATTCTCGCAACACTTTGATATTTGAAAGAACATCCTCGGAATCTCCCCTTCAGGCCCGTTCCCACATACATTTACAGTTGAATTCCCCACCCCGGTCACAACAGGTGATGATTGTCGCGCAGCAGGGCATTCCGCCGATTCACGGAATGCGTGGAGTTGATCGGATCTCATAGGGTGGGGGCTTTGATCGGCTCGAGGGTCTTTTGATGGGGAGGGGAAGCTTCCTACTGTACGGGGTAATAAACAGTATCCGCAGGACCAGGTGGCGGCCTGGGAACAAGGAAGACAAACGGGGACACAGGGAAAGGGGGTTTGCATCAAAAGGATCTGAGACCATGAAAGGAATGAAGGGAGGTGTCGCGCTGGGAACAGGATGGGATTCTGTGGCGGAGCTGCGCTGAAGAGGGGTTTATGACCCAAGGCATGAGAGAGCGGGGGTTGTCAGCGTGCGGGGGATGCTTGCGAGGTTAGGAGAGAGAGAGAGAGACGCACTGGCTATCAGCGAGGGGCAGGGAGGCCATGGTGCTCAAAATGGCTGCCGCTTACGCGCACGAATGGGCTCGAAAGGGGCAAGATGGCGCCGATAATGTTGACGTTTGCAGTCTAATCTTTAACAGGGGCACCAGGGAATGACTAGGCAGCCAACCCAAGGACACAGCAGGCACTGAGTGCCGCGATGGAGCGGCAAGCTCACAGCAGCAGGGGGAGAGGCAAGGACACAGTAGAGGTGCTGCGCGGCATGGGGAGCGGCCTGACCTGCCAGCAGGGTCAAGGGTCGCTCTCAGTGTCGCGCAGCGGCCTCCAGATAAGGGGAGCTGGGAGGGAGGAGCAGCTGGGAAGCGGGAGCGGGCGGCCTATGGGAGAGCGAGGGGGCGGGCCGCAGGGAAGCAGAGGCGGGAGAGGGGGACAGTGCGGGGTGCTGACGGCAGGAAGGGGGGTCTGAGACTAGTGACAAGCAGAAATAGAGGAAGACAAAAGGCGGAAAAAGACACTCACAGTACCATGGGGCACCAGGGAATGACTGGGCAGTCAAACCAAGGACACAGCAGGCGCTGAGTGGCACGATGGAGCGGCGAGCTCACGGCAGCAGGGGGAGAGGCAAGGACACAGCAGATGTGCTGCACAGAGTGGGGAGCAGCCTAACCTGCAAGCAGGGTGAAGGTTCGCATGTTCATCAACATTACCAGGACCAGACTGGTCACCATCATGTTGGTTACATACAAACATACGCAGGTAAACAGGCAAAAGCCTACATACAGCCACACATATTCATGCTCCCTCTAACTGGCACACCTGCATAATCAATCTAATTTTAGTTCTGGGAAATGGGGAAAGAAAAAACAAGGCAAAGCACAATAGCACACACAACCTGTTTGTTTGTAACAGCTCAAAGTGCACAGTGGACTGACTGAATTAAAAAAAAAACATTTGTACTTTATACATGTGCATATTTTCTATTTACACCAGCATATCAACCTTGCACATCTACACACAGAAACGTGCTCAGGAATAAACACATGCTATGCATGAACACTCCTTCACCCACTCACTAAGTAGAGCTGTGTGGGCTTCTGTGTTTGCGTCTGTGTGAGTGTTTGGGAGCCATACCCCGATAAATTGCTGATCCCCAATATTTTATGCACCACGATTTTTACCTGAGGTAATTTGGTTCTGTGATTTCTCATCAATCTAGAGGCAAGAGCCACCCTCCTCAACAATAACTCAATAATTAGCAGAGTCGAATTCAAAATAGAAACTTGGACCTCACAATTACTGAGTTGTACATCGAAACAAAGCTTGAAAGGTTTATTACACAATAGTTAATATAAATGATACAACAAAATGAGAGTCTCCCCTGAACCTTCAAAACTAGGTATTTTTCACACATTTGTGCATAAACAATTAGCAAAACTGCAGATTCAATGTGGTAATGGTCATGGTTAGGTCACATTATCAGAACAAAAGCAGCTTCCTAATTGGTAAAACTCTTAGCACTAACCCATTTTTTAAGTCAAAGGAAAATCATCTGCTTGCTTCCTCAGTAATTGGACAATGGAGATGTACAATATAATATGAAACATTTCTCAAACAATGGCACACAGAATTATGTTATCTGTATGCCTATATCAGAACTTACTTGCAAATCCTTCAACATTATACATTGGGTACATGGTAGAAGGTTTTATTCTCCCTACACGCTTTCTAATACAATCAACTTTCACTTCATAACACAGGGTGCTCGACGTAAAACTGTGAGGAGAGAGGACTTGCAAAGCAGTTTCTGATTGGGAGGAGGGAATGTCGCAAGAGCAAAATGAGCAAAACATTGTAACTACATCCAGTCTATTAAAATGGAGGCTCACACTAAAATGTGACATAACTATATCACACTTTTAATCAAACTTCGAAACCCACCCTATGAAGTCAATTCAAGTGCATTTTCATTAGTTCATCTGTATGACCATATGGATCGTTAAAATCACCAATTCGCACAAATAATTTGTCACCCTAATTTGCACATATTAAACACTTAAAAAACATACTTTTATGATTATTTTTAAAAAATCACTATAACCCCATTAATACACTTTATTATTCAGCCATTAGTTAGTAAAGATCCTCATATTCGTAGGTAATTGAACATACTTCTCCATACTATTTAATTGTTGATATACTTGATCCTTGCTGTCCTCCATTTCGATATCCATTGATCTTTTTCCTCTGTCTCAATTTATTATTGCACTTAGTCCTTCTATTATGCCTACTAATTATACAATCCAACATTTTTTATGAAGGACATGGAATCATTGCACAAATCGTTATCATTATTATAGGTATTAAGTCTGACTGAAGAACACCACCACCAATGTTACTTAACAATTTACCTACTTTACCAAAACATCTTCCTTTTTTTTTTTATAATTTTTATTTTCACCATCAGTATTCCATCAGTTTTTTAACTGAAGATAAACAAAAATAATTAAGCCTCAAAATATATAAACAATATATACAAAAAATACCAAAATAAGAAAAAAATACGAGATATCAGGAAGAAGCAATAGCATAATACACAAGAAAAAAATCAAAATATTACATATCATAATTAATTCTTAGACGCCAAGCATCAACAATCCACATTTATGCTTAAAGTGATTACATCCTAGCCTTCCAGTCCACTATCGGAGCCCAGATGCTTTTTCCCAGCTTCCTAGCTTTCCACCCTTTCTTCTCATAAAGAACTTTTTCCAAATTATACATAGCCGAAAGCCTAGAGACCCATTTTAGGAATTTGGGGGGGGTTAGGCTGCGGCAACACAAATCCTAGCAATCGCCGTGACAACAAATAGAAACTCTCTGTGCGGTATTACAGCTCCCTCCCTACAAGTGCCTAAGATCATTAATTTGTTAGTTAGATTTACTTTAACTTTTAGTGCTTGATCTAAAAAGGACTCTATAGCTTTTTTCCATTGTTCAAGTTTTGAACAGGTTGCGAACATGTGCAGAGCATCAGCCTCCAAGCTACCACAGCATGGACAGTTGATCCCCGTTTGCCCTCCCCACTGGGCTATTTTTGCCAGAGTATAGTATAGATTGAAAATTGTTTTAAAATGTTGGGGTTGTATGTTTGCTACCTTCAAAACCACGCAGCCCATTTTGAGCGAGATTGCCAATTCGCTACCATCGATACCCAATTTCTCCCTCCATTTCTCAGTATTTTTAGTAAGATAATCATTTTGTTTTTGATTTAGCTCGCCATATATTTGGGATATGGAGCAGCTTTCAGGGTTTTGCAGCCTGTCCATAACTGTTTCTTTACACAGACCTGTTACACCCCCCTCTTTTTACTTAAAGCTGAGCATATCTGTAAGAATTTAAAAAACTCCCTTCGGTCGAGGTTGAACCAACTTTGTGCCAATTCGAACGTTATTTTACCATCAGAGTCCATTATATCACTAATAGTTTTTACTCCCAGCCCATCCCACTGCCTCATTATGTTTTAGTGGAATGTCTCTGGGAAGGCTGGATTTCCGAGTAGGGGCGTATAAAAGTTCATTCTGCCTATTCCTAGTATTTTTCTGATAGAGGACCAGACTGAGATTGCTGCTCCTAGAGTCTTGAAGTTCACCCTTTTGTGGTAACTAGCCTCGTGAAACTTTAAGAGCCATTTGTGTGCCTCACCTTCTAAAAGGAGCCCATATACTTCTGGCACGGTTTCACCCTCTCTCCAGTTATCAGTCACAAATCCCCCCAGTAACCCCCGCATATATTGCAGTACGGTTGCCCAATAGTATAATTTTAGATTGGGAACTGCCCACCCAACTCTCTCCCTTGGGAGCGTCATAAACTTACATGCTCTTCTCATCCTTCCATGGGCCCAAATAAATCTATTAATCATTCTCTCCATCTCTAAGAACCAGCTGGTATCAAATTTTAGAGGTATTGTTCTAAAAAGATATAAAACCTTTGGGAGAAACGGCATTTTAATAATGTTGCATCTACCCACGATTGTAAGATGCAAGTTGTTCATCTTATCCAGATCCCTCCTCGAGTTCTTAATTATGGGAGAGATATTTTTTTTAACGACTTTAGTTAGATTAGATGAGATAACCACCCCTAGATATATGGCTGATTCAGTGACACATGAATCTACCAAGCTAATATGCTTATCGATGACTATCTGAGTTTTCCCCCTGTTAAGTTTGTACCCGGAGACTGACCCAAATAGATCTGCCTCTTGTTCAATTTCAATCAGAGCCTCTGCAGGATGAGGGGACATAATCGCCAGATCATCAGCGTAGCCAATATTTTTGTTTCAAAGCCATTAAACTGTATTGGGGCGATGCGTCTTTTTGATACTATTCTCCTTATAAATGGATCGATGTAAAAAGCAAATAGGAGGGGTGAGCACGGACATCCCTGCCTAGTTCCTTGCTTGATATCAATAACATCACTTTGTCCTCCCATCACCCGGACCCAAATCCTAGGGTTTTTATATAAAACTTGTAATGCCCTTAAACATCCCCTACCGATGTTAGCTCTCTCTAGTACTGACCAGAGAAAGCCCCACGAGACCCTATCGAACGCTTTTTCCGCGTCAAGCAGGAAAAGCGCAATAGGGTCCCGCGTGACTGATGTACCATCAAGAAGGGTGAAAACTCTCCTCACATGCTCAGCAGTTCCTTTGCCTGGTATAAAACCATGTTGTTGGACAAACATCACTTTTCCTATAATCAGGCTAAGGCGATTGGCCAGGATCTTCGAGTAGATTTTACAAACGCTATTCATTAGACTTATTGGCCTATAAGACCCAAGTTCAAGGGAGGGTTTACCCTTTTTTAAAAACACAATCATAGTTGCCTCTCCCCATGTTTGTGGATGTTTTATGCCGCTCTGTACCTTTCACAGTATGCTACATAAGAATTTACTTAACAAAGAGAAAAAGGTTTTATAGAATTCCAAGGGAATGAGATCCGGGCCGACCGCCTTCCCCGATGGTAAGTCAAAAATAGCTTTCCTAATTTCCTCATCTGTAAAGTTTATTTTAAGTGCATTTGAATCCTTTGGAGAAAAAACATCAGCCAAAATTGATTCTAAGTATTCCCTATTCCCCTCTGGATTTCTTATCCCTTACACATTGTATAATTTTTGATAAAACCCTTGAAAGGCCTTATAAATATCCACAGGAGTTTTAGCAACCATACCATCTAATGATTTAGCTTCTGTGATCTCCCCCTTAGAAGCTAACTGGCTTGTCCTTACTGCCAACAAATGCCCTACTTGCTCGCTAAATTCATACTGTGTTTGCTTCCATGCTAGGAATTTCCCTGCTGCCTTTACTGCGATAGTTCCTCTGCGGTCGCTTTTGCCTGCGTAAGTTTACACAAGATTCCATATATATTCGAGCCATGTGCAATTGCCTTGACCAGATCCTCCTCAAGATCCCCAATTAACCTCTGCAAAGCCTCCCGTTCACATTTTTCCAACCGGCTCCTTCTCAAGGAGTAACTCATTGTTTCCCCCCGTATTCCTGCTTTAAGAGAGTCCCAGACAATACCAGGTTCAGCACTCCCCCAGTTAATCTCCAAGAAATCCTTGAGCCAATTATTCATATGGGATACATATTCAGAATCATGTAATAAAGCTCGTTCAAATGTCCAATTACCTGTTTTTTTGACTCCCCCATTGATCTGGATATCTAAAATCAGAGGACTATTATCCGATATTAGATGCGGAAATTTCTTAATTTTGCAGGCTGAAATAATTGAAAGGGAAACTAAAAAGTAATCTAGACGTGCCACTATCCTGTGAGGTGCAGAGTAATATGTGCTACCAGTACCTAAGGAATTATAATGCTCCCATACATCAGCAAGGCCATTATCCTCCATCATTTGGGTTACCGCCCTATGGCCCTTCTTTTTACGGGCTGTAAATTTAGTTGGATCCCCCTTCCATAGCCCATTTATATTAAGATCTCCACAGTAGATAATCGGGAGTGGCCAATTCGCGAGTTGTTGGTTAACTGAGTCAAACATCTCTGCATCATCAACCGTGGGGCCATAAACCGAACATAGTGTGAATTTGAACCCTGACATTTGACCCTCTACATTTACCCAACGGCCATATTTATCTGACAGACACTTTTTAAAGGTTAACCCACTATCTTTGGCCAATATCGCCACCCCCCTAGTCCTGGTTCCCTGTGAGTTACATGCTATTAGTTGAAAGCCTAATTGTTCCAAAAGGAACTTACGTGACCCCTCAACATGTGTTTTCTGCAGACATATAATATCTGCCCACCGCTCTCCTTTTGACTGGGTCATTCAGGCCACAGATGTTAAGTGTAATTACTCGCATAAACTTAAAGGTTTTGTATAGTACCAGTCATAATAATCTTGGATCTTTTGCGAATCAACTTTATCTTCTTTATTAAGCTGACCATATTTCAAAACTAGACGGTGAATTTTTCCCCCCACACCCTCCCAGCAGAACCCCCGCAACCCCCCACCTACATTGTGAAGCAAGCAGACCTAAGGTCTCTGTGATGAAGCCTGAGAAGCGACCCTCCTCGCTGCAGCCTCTGTAATTCTGTGCAGACCCAACAGCCATCCCTTCATAGCTAACCCTGTTAATAACCTATATGTGCATCTAGCCTATCATTCCTTCGTCATCCTACCCCTGATCCTTTCAGGTTTCCCCTCCCTTGTAAGGTAATCTACCCCATTTTTCTACCCCATGTTTCTGCTGCCCCTAGCTTACGGACCCAAGGTTTATTTAAGCTCGAAGTATACATCAAGTTTTCAATCCACCTGTACTTTCGACAATGAATCCATATGAGCCTTTGCTTGGATCTCTGAAGTAATTTAGAAGTATTTTTATATATAATTTTTAGTTTGGCAGGATTTATCAGGAAGGCCTGCACACCCAACGCTTGACAGGGTTGGATCAGTTCTCTTAACCTCCAGCGTCTTTCCACATTCGCGTGGCAGTAGTCTGGCCTAGTGAAGAAAGATTGGTTCCCGAATGAGCGTTTAGCGTTGGGGCGTGCCTTTTGCGTAGATCTCTTCTCGTAACAAGAAATTTCCAAAGTAGATTAAGATTGCTCTAGGTAAGGTGGATCCCTGTTTGGTCGCATACAATGGTTTCTTCAGCATCAAAGGAAAACAATGGACGCGTTGAATTTCCGCCTCCCAAGTCCAATGTTGTAGCTCAGGGAAGGCACCTTTCATCAACTTCAAGATATAGGCACGGATGTCATCGCCCTCTGCGCCTTCCTCAATCCCGAGAATTCGGAGGTTATTGCGCCGTTGCCTGTTCTCAAAGTCCTCCATCTTCCATTGAAGATCGACCAGTTGTTTATCAAAAGAGTCGACCTGAGCTTGGGCTTTTTCTGCGTTATCTTCTAAGGTACTCGTACGCTCTTCAATGTGTGTTATCCTTGTATTAACATCCGTGCAAGCCTTGGCCATTTTTCTCACTGCCCCTTGCAGTTTTTTGGTTGCAAGTCTATTTTTCTTACCATCCATGCGCGTCTCTTCCTGCAGTTGTTT
The DNA here is from genome assembly GCF_964263255.1 of Lissotriton vulgaris. Classification (NCBI taxonomy): domain Eukaryota; kingdom Metazoa; phylum Chordata; class Amphibia; order Caudata; family Salamandridae; genus Lissotriton; species Lissotriton vulgaris. Next base: position 1,660,142,148 of record NC_141691.1, on the reverse strand, counting down.
GATAGAATCGAATATCATTTTCAAGGATGGTGAGGTCTCATCTCCACCTCCTTCCGATCCCGTTTGATTTGGGTAGGTGCTCCTGGTGGCCGAGTAATCCCATCTCAGAGCTGTGTCCAGGCTGGCTCTTTTTTCTCCCCTCTGATGAGACTCCAGTACCGAGCCTTCTCCTAACGACCGTGTCTCTCTAAGGTGTACCAGGGCTTGTCGTAGCACTGGAAAGTTGAGACTCACTCTCTTCCGCCTCCAAGGGGCTTAAGTCAGATCCATCAGAGCCATCCGTCACAGAGTAAAACTTATCCCCTAAATCAAGATCGAGATCAGCTAGTTCTCCCAAGACATCAGTTACTTCAACCCCATCTATTAATGCACTAGTGTCCATTTGCACCTCAATTGGAGGCAGTCCCCCTGAGGCCCCAAGTGTCGCAACTGCCTCCAGGGGGTGCCTTATGTCCTGGCTTCCCAGAGGGGTTTGTAAGCTTGCTACAGGATCAGTTTGTGGGGTATACTGATATGTGTGGTCAGCATGCACCTTGGTGTGTATGAGTATACTAGAGCCAAGTTGAGAGGGTGGTGTTAGTACCTGCTCGGAGTGATCAAGTTCTGAAACCACCATCTGCTCCTCTCCATCGCCCCATGTTGGAGCCTGTAAGCCCTTTTTTTTTAAGGCTGATGCCGTTCCAGAGAAAAAGTTTGCAATAGTATTCCCCTTCCCTGGATCCTTAAAGCCTGTTTTTGCACCCTTGACACCTGCAGCTGCACCTACAGTGGCCTTCTCCTTCTCCTTGTCCTTCTCTCCCTTTTTCCTGCTTACCTCGGTGCTCCAGCCTTTTAAAGCAGTATTTGATGACATTGGAGTGTTTTCGTGCTGATCAGGCCTTTTCCTCCTTTATCAGCACTTATCTCGTTTTTTTCCTGGGGTGATGGACACATCTGTATGTCTGGAGCCTTTCCCCGAGCTCCACGGCCCGTCTTTGGAGCCATTCTCATCACTTGTGTTAGTTGGGAGCAATGTCCTGCCGTGAGCCACCCAGACCCTGTAGCCGGACAAGCCCATGCTCCTCTGCACTCCGTGCACTTTCTGGCTGGATTCAAGCCGCTCCCGAGCTCCACTAAAATCAGCCGCAACGCCGCCGAGGCCGCCACCAGCAGCCCCTCAACTACGGCGAGATCCAGGCCAGGAGGCATCTGAGGGTAAGCGTGTCGGCACAGTTTATTCCGTAAATTTGCCGAGTGGCGAGGAGAGATCTCCGAGCCGACTACTCAGGCACCAACTACTTCCTAATGCACTGATCCAGGATCCTAGGAGCCTCCCATAGTCCCAGTTCTTCTAATATTCTAATCTCATTAGATAAATTAGATAAATTATGTTAGCAATGAAAGCATAACTTGTTCCACTATGGTCTGGAATGTAAGTACAACACCTCTTAGCCTTAACTACTTTACAAACCACTCCGCCTTCTTTCGTCAAAAGACCATCCAAGGCAAGACTGTTCTCTGTGTCCATTACTCAAATTGTTACCATCTCTACATTCATTAACTTAAAAGACCCTTCCATATCTATACAAGTCTATCTACTACTGTAGACAATACTCTAATTTTCACATATTCATTGACGCTCCCATTGGAAGAATGATAACTCTTGAAATATCTGAAACTACTTGTCCAAAACTTAATTTCACTTTCCTCAAACTATATTAACATATTAACAAATAACATAAACCCACCTACGTTCTCAGCAGTTTAAAATAAGCAGTCTTCCCACAAACATAATAGATTTTCATCATAATGGGCTCTCCTCCTTACAAAAGATTTACACTGACTTCATAAGATTTAGATCTGCCTTGGCAGGTCCCAAGCCCATCTGCAATAGGAAGAGGGTTATGCGTGGGCCTAGCTACCCTACCATGTAAAAAAATTCTAACTACACAAACGTCAACCAAAAGACCAAAAGACATCCCGGCCTTGGGGAGAGAGGCATCTCCTTCACCGAACGCTATGACGCCTTGTGATGAATGCCAGAGATTACTGGAAGCCACAATGCGATCCACCTGCTTTTTACCAAGCCCATCACCATTAAGACATGGAACGCGAGGGCCAATTACAAGACAGGAAGACTGCCCAAGAGGCAGCAGAGTTGAAAAAATACAACTTTGCACTGCTTGGCATCAGTGAGACCAGATGGACACAGCCAGGACAGTAAAGACTGGCTCCAGGAGGAATGCTGCTGTATTCTGGGCATGAGGAAGAAAACCACCCCTTATACTCAGGAAGTAGTACTAATGAGACTCTAATAAAAGAGAGAGGGACCCTCTACCGAAGGGATGGGGTACCAACTATTGACTTTGTCAAAAAAGAGAAATTCCCTTTGGGCACATTAACAAGGACAAAATGACATAACATCAACAATACTTCAAACATATTCATATCAATACAATAATTAACCAAATTCTGAAACGACAAATAAATTCAATATGCACAGTTTATTTTTATAATTAAAAAATGAATTTAAAACAGATTAAAAAGTATATAAATCAAGGGAAAACAGACAATATATATGGGAACAAATAATACACTAAAGTTCATCCAATAAGTTCCTAAAACTAAACAAAGGGAGATACACAAAAGGTATATTCAGCACCAGTCAGAATACTCCTTGATTACTATAAGATGGATTTTCTCCCCCAATTCTCAACGCGTTTCGACGGACCAATTATCATACAGCCGTCTTCATCAGGAAAAATATTAGCTGTCTTCCCCAGATAACTTTAAAGGAGGCTTGCTAAATAGGTAGGGGATAGATATCTCCCTCCTCTTTGATAGGGCGTACTTCCAGCTGCTGGCAATGTTTATATTGATCCTTTTGCCAAAACTCCTATTTCTGTTTTAAGGTCCTATCTGTAGATGCTAGATACTGCCACTTCATGGAGTAGATATATATATATATATTTCTTCGTATTATCTCAGTCTTAGAAGAGACATATTGTCTTGCTTGCACGCGGTAGAAATGTTCCGATTCTTGGAATTCGAAACTGTGACACCAATTAAAATCCAGACAGGCGCGCTCAGACTTAGAGAAAATGCCTTGGTCTTCTCAGTCTTTAAAGTCGCTGCCTCTTAAAAACAAGAAGTATTCGATTCCCGCGTGCAGCTTCCGTGGTGTTCGATAAACGGAAGACCAAGGCATTTTCTCTAATTCTAAGTATATATATCTACTCCATGAAGTGGCAGTATCTAGCATCTACAGATAGGACCTTAAAACAGAAATAGGATTTTTGGCAAAAGGATCAATATAAACATTGCCAGCAGCTGGAAGTACGCCCTATCAAAGAGGAGGGAGATATCTATCCCCTACCTATTTAGCAAGCCTCCTTTAAAGTTATCTGGGGAAGACAGCTAATATTTTTCCTGATGAAGACGGCTGTATGATAATTGGTCCGTCGAAACGCGTTGAGAATTGGGGGAGAAAATCCATCTTATAGTAATCAAGGAGTATTCTGACTGGTGCTGAATATACCTTTTGTGTATCTCCCTTTGTTTAGTTTTAGGAACTTATTGGATGAACTTTAGTGTATTATTTGTTCCCATATATATTGTCTGTTTTCCCTTGATTTATATACTTTTTAATCTGTTTTTAATTCATTTTTTAATTATAAAAATAAACTGTGCATATTGAATTTATTTGTCGTTTCAGAATTTGGTTAATTATTGTATTGCTCTGAATATGTTTGAAGTATTGTTGTATGTTATGTCATTTTGTCCTTGTTAATGTGCCCAAAGGGAATTTCTCTTTTTTGACAAAGTACTAATGAGACTGCCAGCAGCCAAGAGACCTGTGATTGGGTGGAAAGCCCAGAACCAGCACTGTGACCTTCTGCACAAAGAAAAAGAGGATCAACATGAATGTTATCCAGTGCTATGCACTTACAAATGAAAGCAAAGAAAAGAAAAAAGAACAGTTTTACAATAGACTCTAGTCCATCCCGTGAGAAGTGCCTTGAGAGAGGCATCACCATACTGATGGGTGACCTTAATACCAGCGTTGGAATTGAAAACACTAGGTATGCCTTGCAAACATGAATGAGAGTGGTGAAAGGCTACCAGATCTCAGTGCACTGAACAGACTGGTGATAGGCGGTTGTGTATTCAATCAGTCAATGAATCAGGGGGTTTATAGAGCGTGCTACTCACACGAGGGTCTCAAGGCGCTGGGGGTGGGGAGGGGGCAGCTCTGGATCTGTTGAAGAGCCAGGTCTTGAGGTTCTCCCTGAACGTGTGCAGGGTCGGGGAGCATCTGATGTTCACAAGGAGCTCGTTCCAGGTTTTGGCTGCTATGTAGGAGAAGGCTCTCCCGCCTGTCCTGTGTCTACAGATGCGAGGAACCTCTGTCAGGGTGAGGTCGGAGGAGCGGAGGTTCCTCTTGGGTACGTGGAAGGATGCTATCTCCTTGAGGTATTTGGGTCCAATGTTGTGGAGGGATTTGTATGTGAGGAGTTGGAAGGTGACCCTCTTCTCGACGGGGAGCCAGTGGAGGCCTTGTAGGCATTTGGTCATGCGCTCATGGCGCGGCGTCCCGAGGACGAGTCTGGCTGCAGCGTTCTGGATGGTCTGGAGTCTATGCAGGAGAGTTTTTTATCTCGGCGTAGAGAGTATTTCAATAGTCAAGTCTGCTGGTAATAAGTGCATAGGTGATGGTCTGTCGGAGGGGATCCACTTGAAAGTCTTACAGAGTATGCGAAGGCAGTTGGAACTAGTGGAGGCAACGGCATTGATCTGGCGGTTCATGGAGAGGAAGGAGTCGAGGATGATGCAGACGTTCCAAACGTGGTCTGTAGGGGTGAGTGGACTCCAGAGGGCTGAGGGCCACTAGGTTTTGCCCCATGTGGAGGTGCGTTGTGCTTCAGGCAGCTGTCCTTCATCCAGGCTGCCACTTTCTTCTTGCCTTCCTGGAAACGGAGTCTGATGTCTTTGGGATTCTTTATGAGCGAGAGAATGAGCGGAGTATCATCATCAGAAGGATACAATGCTGAGCCCGTGCTGTCTGGCGATAGTGGCGAGGGAGGAATGTAGATGTTGAAAAGCGTAGGGCTGAGTGAAGATCCTTGGGCTACTCAGCAGTTGTCCTCTCTGGATTCAGAGAGGAAGGAAGGGAGAAGGATCCTCTGGGTTCTGCCGGCGAGGAAGGCCGGCTTCTTGAATTCCCACGTCATGCAGTCTGGCTGCAAGAGTGCGATGTGAAATGGTGTCGAAGGCTGTGGAAAGGTCTAGAAGGATGAGGGCTGTGGTGTGCCCCTGGTCGAGTAGCATGCAGATGTTGTCAGTGGCGGCAAGGAGGGCGGTCTTAGTGCTGTGGTTGCCATGGAATCCCGACTGGGAGGCGTCCATGATGGAGTTCTCTTCTATGAAGGTGGTCAGCTGGCAGTTTACAAGTCTATCTGTGAATTTGGCCGCAAAGGGGAGGAAAGAGATGGGCCGGTAGTTTTTCAGGTCTTTTGGGTCGGCTGTGAGTTTCTTGAGGGGGGGGTTTCACCTCCGACCCGTTTCCAGTTGTCTGGGCAGATGCCGGATCTGAGGGAGGCATTGACGATGCGTCCTAGTTCGTGTGCGATGATGGTGGTGGCCCTGTGGAAGATATGAGGTGGGCAAGGGTCCGTAGGGGCACCTGAGTGGGTTTTCTTCATGGTCGCTGTGATGTGTTCGACGGTCGCTGGATCCAAGGTCGTGATGGTCGGCTTATCGGCTGCGGTGGATAGGGGGGTGGTGCTCATCGTTGGTTCACTGAAGTTGTCTTAGAGGGCCTTGATCTTCAGATGGAAGTAGGTGCTGAACTTGTCGCAGAGTTCCTGGGAAGGTGTGACGTCTGTGGTTTCGCAGGTGGGTTTCGCAAGCTGCTGTATGACATTTAACAGTTCCTTGGCATTGGTCGCGTTTGTCTGGACCTTGTCTGTAATGAAGGTCTGTTTGATGTCTCTTACGAGCTGGTGGCATTCTTTCAGGGTGCTCTTGTGGTCGTTACGTGCTTCCATAGTTTTCAGGATTTGCCAGGTTTTCTCTTGGCATCTGCAGGAGCGTCTGGCTTCTTGAAGTTCTGTGGTGAACCAGGCGGCTTTCGGCAGGCATTTTTTGGCGTTGTTTGGTGGGAGGTGGGGGGGGTGCGAGCTTGTCAGCATAGCAGGCGATCCAGCAGTGGAGTTCACTGGCTCTGGAGTTGGTGTCGGTTGTGGTGCTGGGGGCGTCTTGGAGGAGGGTGGTGTTTAGGTGTTCCTCTGTGACCTTGCTCCAGTTCCTTTGTGGCGGGCGTAGGGCGAGTGTGGGAGCTGTGGTGGTGTTAAAAGTGAAATGGACGCAGTGGTGGTCGGTCCAGAGGGGCTGGGTGGTGTGGCAGAAGCAGATGTTACTTCCTCCCACGAAGATGGCGTCAAGGGTGTAGCCTGCTTTGTGGGTGGGCGTGTTGACGATCTATTTCAACCCTAGGTTGGTGAGGTTGTCGAGGAGAGCAGTGGAGTCGTGGTCATTGTTGAGGTGGAAATTCAAGTCACCGAGTAGAATGGAGCCCGTGGAGGTGATGGAGTGGGGTGTAGCCAGCTCTCTGATGGCAGTCGCGTTGTGGGTCAGAGGTCCTGGTGGTCTGTAGATGAGAGTGCCGCGTAGGGTGGTCCTAGGGCTTGTCTGGATCTGGAAGTGGAGGTGTTCTGTGTTGGAGTGGGGTAACTTGTGCTGGATGTGGAGAGGTGGAGGGGGGTCTTGTTTGCGATGGCAAGTCCTCCTCCTGGGCGGTCCTTTCTCTGGATCTTGTAGCCATCAGGGATGGCATTGGCGAGGTCAGGACCGGAGATGGCGTTGGTCCAGGTTTCCATAAAGGTGACGTTGGGCGAGAGGGCGTCGAGCAGGGCCAGATTTCAATGCCATGGCGGTGCTGGGAGCGCACGTTGAGCAGGATGCAAGTCAGGGTTTTGGAGGTGTGTGCGTCAAGCATTCCTTTGGCGGTTGCGGGGGCTCTGTCGATGCTGAAGGATTTACGGCATGGTCTGCACGAGAACTGCCCGTGCGTGTTGGCCGATGAGGATTTAGCACAGTTGGCACGTTGTCCGGGGTTGAGTGCGTGGAGTGTGGTTGAGTCATAGTGGAGAGGCCTGTGAGAACCAGGGGTTCTGGTGCTGGTCGCGGTCTTGTCACGGACAGGCGCAGACGGACTTGCCCTAGGCACGCCCGCTGCATGCGACCGCGCAGCGGCCGCCATTATATAGGGGAAGGGGGAGAGATGAGTAGCTGGGAGGCGGGAGCGTGGCGTTCAGGGGCGGCGTCACAGGTAGATGCGGCAGCTGGAAATGGGGAAAGAAATGGCAGGGAGAAGGGAAAAAGGCAACAGTGGGGGGAAAGTACAAGAGTACAGCAGAGGGATTTAAAACAAACAGCAGAATAAAGAGCAAAAATGTGATTTAGAAAAACAAACAGCAGAGTAAAGAGTCAGCAGTGGGATTTAGAAAAATAAACGGCAGAGTAAAGGGTCAGCAGTTGGATTTAAAAACGAACAGCAGAGTAAAGAGTCAAGCAGAGGCTATTTAGACAGAATCAGGCACAAGCAGCACAGTCTGAGGAATACGAGACCAGTATCAGGTGGTGTTTCCACAAAAAAGAATAAACAAGGCAAAATGGGTGTCACCAGGCCATCAATAAAGAATCAGATTGGCCATGTCTTCAAGGCCACAAAGTTCCAGAGGTCCCTGCAGCGTGTGAGAGTGATGAGAGGAGCGGACGTGGCATCAGTCCATAACCATGTTAAGGCTAGGCTACAGCTAAAGCTGAAAAAACTCATTAATGAATTAACAAATGAACACCAGCGATATAACACCACCATTGTCAAAGATGCACAGAAACTCAGTACAAAATTTCAAGTCCTGCAAAAACTAGAGGAAAAAAGAGACCCAGTAGAAAGTCAGTAGGAGATGATCAAAGAAACAGTGACATCAACCTGGCAGGAGGTACTGGGTCACAGGAAACACCAGAGTAAAGATTGGATCTCCCCTGAGACACGCTGCAAAATCCAAGCGAGCAAGGAAAATAAAGCTGCAGTCAACACCAGCCATACAAGAGAAGAAAAAGTGAAAGCTGAAGGACCAGGTTTTAGAACCTAGCGGCGCCAGGGAATCGCCCGATGCCTTTGAGTTCCCCTGCCTCGGCAAACAGAGACACGGGACTCTTCTTGATGACGTCAAAGACCAAAGTTTATTGGCTGCAACCAGGAACTGAGATCTACGAAGCACAACACGGGTGGTTCACTAGAGACTGCACAAATTCATTGAGCGGAGCATGGTCTTTTATGCCAAAAATCACATTCCAAAGGTGGCATCGGTTACACACAAACTAGCCAATCAGATAGTGACATTTCAAACATATCGCATGACAACAATCCCATTTTCCGTTGTCCAGCCCACCAGAAATTACCAAGCACATTCCAATTTCTTGTTCGGTCAGGCCGGACAAACCCATCATAAAACCTCAACCCAAATCAGTGATTATGTCATAAACGAAGGAGCAGAAACAGATTGGAAGCAAGATAGAAAGGTGGGTGCAGTGTACTGAAAAGTTCGGCATGTCCTGCTCTTTGATCTTTATCTGACCAGCTGCTTAACAAGGAACTGGCTCAGCGAGGTCAGCCTCGGGCAAGGGAGTCAGTTCGGCCAGGTCATTCAGAAGTTAGCTAAAGTGTACGTGTCCCAAAGACTCGTTCGGCCACAATCATCGGCCTATGTGAGGGCAACCACACAAAATGGCTAACCGTACACAAAATGGAACCCAAAGGTTCAAACGAAATCCCTAAATACATAGTGTTCTCATTGATCGATTAATGCGAAAACACACGTACATACCGCACTCATGATTTGCGGTCCACTGACACCAGAATCGTCTATTTCCGACGACCTTTATTGAACGGGTTCGGAACCACCGAACCTCAGACCCTCAAACTACAGAACTACAATGCTCAAGGCGAATATACAAAAACCTACAAGAAAGCAAAGAGAAGCTTAAGCGCAGATAAGTGAAGACTCATTGAAGGTCTTGCCACTGAAGCCCAGGAAGCAGCAAACTATGGAAACTTGAATTAACTCCATGAAATAACAAGGAGACTCTCTGGCAGATACAGCAAGTAAAGACAAAGCTGGGAGGGCATCATGGTTAATGAAGGGCAACAGCGAAGACGGGTGGAGCACTTTAAGAAGTGCTGAACCAACTCTTGCCGCAGTCTCCACCAGACATACAGCCAGTGACAAGGACCTTCTAATCAAATGCAGCAGAACATTGGAGAAATGGGAAGACAGCAAGACCTGATAACATTCCTGCAAAGTCACAGAAGGCAGATATTGAAACATCTGCATGCTCTACCCTATGTGTGGAAGACTCTGGGGAATAGAAAAGGTACCATCAGACCGGAAGGAGGGATATCTGATGATCTCCAAGATAGGTGACCCGAGTAACTGCGCAAACTACAGAGGAATAACTATTCTATCAACCCCATGTAAAGCATTTAAAAGAATCCCCCTGAACATAATGAAGGAACAAGTCAATAGCCAGTTGCGAGACCAGCAAGCTGTTTTCTTTAAGGATAGGACCTGCAGATTGCAACACTGCACATCACCATTGAGCAGTCGATGGACTGGAACTTCCCCCTCTATGTCAACTTCATCAACTATGAAAAGGGATTCAACAGTGTGGACCCTTTGGAAACTCCTCCACCACTATGATGTGCCTGATAAACTTGTAAGAATTATCAGTAACTCTGAGAGAATAACCTGCAAGATTGTCCATGGAGGACAACTCATGAAAGCCTCAGAAATGAGGACAGGAGTCCTCCAGGGTTGTTTGCTCTCGCCTTTTCTGTTCCTACTGGCGATGGACTGGATCATGAAGAAGACATTCACAGCAAGGAGAAGACATGGGATTCAGTGGACATTTGGAATGTGGACCTGGACTTTGAAGACCACCTGGCCCTTCTTTCCCATACACATTTGCAGATGCAAGAGAAGACGAGTAATACGGCAGTAGCATCAGCACAACGTGGCCTCAATGTCCAAAAACCAAGATCCTGAAGGCTAGCATGCTCAGCAGAACTGCAGTCACTCTTGAAGGCAATGCACAGGAAGAGGTTGAGGCCTTCACTTACCTGGGCAGTGTCACAGACAAGTGGAGCTGCAAAGATGCCAATGTTTAGGCAAAAATTGTCAAAGCAAGGGCTGCCTTATTTCAGATAAAGAAGATCTGGAACACCAAGGACCTAATGCTGCAAACCTAGATCAACACAAAATCAGTATTTCTGTATGGAGCAGAAACTTGGAGGACAACTGTGACCAACACCAACAAAGTCCAGACCTTCATTAACACCTGTCTGAGGGAAATACTCCAAATCCACTGGCCAAACACCATCAGGAACAACAACTTATGGCTGTAGACTTTTTATCTCCCTGCTCATGAACAATTCATGACAAGATGCCTGGGCTGGATAGATCACGCCCTCTGTAAACCCATATCAAACACCAGCAGGCAGGCTCTCACCTGGAACCTTCAAGGGGAAATGAAAAAAGGCAGGCCAAGAAACACCTAGCGTTGAGGCCTCAAGGCTGACTGCAAGGAAAGGGGTTACACATACCTGGGTCAGATTGAAAGAAAAGCCATGGTCAGGTATAGCTGAAGAATCCTGGTTGATAGCCTATACCCCAGTAAGTCATATGTTTTGTCACACAAACACTCTCACCTACACATTCCACATTCTTCTTTTCTATAGGAGTACGCCTTACTATACACATTTCATCTTTTCTTCCCTGTCCCATTCTCAATCTAGGATGTAAGCCTGTAAATCTAAAATTCTTCTCTTATTTCTTACAAAGCAAATTTGTGCTCTTCAAGATTTCACTCCTCTTTCATTATATTCTCTAATAAAATTACGCTCCTCATTACTCAATAACACAAAATAATCTCCATTCAAGTTCGTAACATACCTCTTTTGTGCAATCACTTTCAAATACTCACCATATTTGATTTCCCTATTGTTCTCATTATTAAGCAAATTCTCTACAGACACAATAAAATCGGTCAAGTAAGAAGAAAGAAATTCCTCTTTATAAATATTGCAAAGAAAACACAACATGATAATGCATATGATATTTCTAACTGTACTTATGCTGAACCCTCCCCAGTAGATGTGGGAAGGTAAGTACATATGTAACAATTACTAATCTTCATTATATCCATATGCCCCCAAACATTTTAGTATACACATCTATACCTAAATGGTTTTCATGTACTAGTATCATTCATTTAAATTCATCATGATTAGTTCCAACTTCATCATTGCTATTTGTACAATTTGGAACCTTTCCCACAGGAGTCAGTAAGCACACCAACAGGCCAGTTAAGACTAATATTGTTATGATTAACAGCGTAATCCCTGCACTTTTACAGCATCTTCTGTTCCCCATCTTCTCCGTTAGACAAAAATCCTTATGGTGGTAAAAATCAACATAAGGTTTCTTTAAAACAGTAATATGTTTCTTCTTTCCTTCTTATTTCATTAAAACAATCATCAAAAACAAAAATTTGAAGCAAAAACAGTGTTAGATTTTTCAGTCTTTTTTAAAAGTTCATATATTGGAATCAAGGAAATTCTTTTGTGGAGTGACTAGACTCAGTAGTTATTTCAGTCCTTAAATAAAAATCTTTCTAATTCTGTTCATGTCTTTCTTCAGAGCTGTATATTCAACACCTCTATGTTACTTTCAGGGTTGCTCATCTTCAGTTTCAGTTTGAGTCTCTGACTCACTCTCAAACCTGTATTGGCACTTGTACGTCCAAGAAATATTAGCACTCTCCTTCTGGCTAATCTTTGAATAACTAGTGATTCACTCCTGCTAGTTTCTGAATTCAGCTGTCTCTCAAAATCCCTTTGTGGCTCACAGCACTTTTGTTTGCAAGTTCTCTTTCTTGGAATAACTCAATATTTTCCTTTTCCGAGAAACAGTCTTTTGTTCTTTATCTTCCTCAAGATTTTGACTTGAACCCAATCCTGAACTCTGTCTTGAACTCAAACTTGCACTTTGATCAGACTTGTCCCTATTTGCTTTTTGCACAGTGATTCTCTTCTGAAAAGGGTCTTTGCCACTTTAATTATTTTCAACTACAACCTGTCACCACTATGGACAGAGGCTACTTCTTCATGCTGCCACTCATGCTGTGCTCTTTTGGTCTGTAATAGCTCTTCGCCCTGATCACTCTATAACTGGGCTTCAGAAGTTTCAGGTTCTTCATCTGAACTTTCACTTACCTGAAACCTTTGCTTTTTTTGCACTTTGTCTTCACCAGTTCCAGAAAAATCTGCACCCCCTCTCTGGATTCAGCTGTGAACTTGAACTTGGCTTTGATTTTGAGCACTGTACACTTTGACCATTCACCTCATTCACTGATTTAGCTACTCTCAGTCTCTTTGTGTGAACAGCATGGATCCACTGAGGCACATCTGCAAATTTGATAGCAAAATGTGTTGTCAGTATCACCTGGTAGGTCCCTCTCAACATTTTGTTGAGGTAGTCCTTAAGAACATGCGTGCAAATTACCATAAAATACCCAGCATTCAGTTCACTACAGGGTGTATCTTTGTCATTTTATGTTGCCTCATTCACCTGATGAGACAGATATCACCATATCAGCCAGACTGTTGCAATAATCCAGAAAAATGTCGTCAGTTAATGAAACTAGTGCACCTCAAGGTAAATATGCAAGTCTCAGTGTTATGCCCATCACTAGCTTGTGATGTGCAGAGAGATAAACCTGTTTTCCTGTCAGAAGTGCTTCTCATATTCATTGAAACAAGAGGAAGAGCATCAGAGCATTAGAGATAACCCCGTTTTCCTGTCAGGAGTGCTTCTTATATTCATCAAAACAAGAGGAAGGGCATCAGGCCACTTCAGACTAGTTGACGCCAGTGGTGTATGGTGAACTTTAAAAGTGTTGGGGCATGAACACCTACCTTTAACAATATTGAGCAAGTAAAGCAAGAAAGCGTCAGTGTTTCTAGAGTGGGTTGAGTGGGTTCTCCCACTGAGAACACTTTAAGCAGTGGGGCTTAATGGTGGCATGCACATCAACATTTTCTTATACCGTTCCTATAATCTAGGGGTTTTGCATGCATTATTGCAACAACAACAAAAATTGTGTGCCTAGCAAACCTTTTCCACAACAGGATAACTTTGACTAAAGAGCCAAATGTATTACACAAGTTAAAAACAATCTAAGTATTCAATGTTACATGGCATATCATTTTTCAAAATTTGCCTAGCACCTTTTTAACTTTTTTTTCCAGCCATAATGTATAACTAATTTTCTACCTGGAAGGGACAAATATAAAAAATCAAAGGCTGTATGAATCTACCGCATCACTCTCACTCCACTGGCTCACTTTGCCAGTCTGCACCAACTTCTAAACCAACGCATCATCTACAAAACTATTGTATCTAGCACCCATTGCTTATATGACTAACATAATCTTACAATCGTTCTTGACACACCCACAACTATTGCCTTGGAGATGAATAAGGGAAAAAACAAGGTATTACACCCAAAATCTGCAATAACATTCTAATATCCATGAGGACCTAGGCAGTTCTTAAAAGCTCTTACATCGGTGGTACACTGTAATTATATGGAGCCTAAAAGATGCTCAAAGATATGTGCTTGGGTTGATTCCTTACATGAAGCCAGAGCAAAGGATTACTCAATCGGTGGTAGTTTGACAGTGTGTTTGCAAGAGAAGAATACAATCCTGACTGAATCCACTAGCTCAAAAGGAAAGACAACCAAGATAAGGAAATAGCTTTTCAGGTCTGATAGATTTAGAGTTTGGTAGTGACAGCTTTAGAGTTCATCAATAACTGGTCTTCACTCCTCCCACAGACATGCTTACACACATGACCATCCGCTTTATCTTGTCCAATGCCACTCAAACCCTCATTCCAATAATATACTTATCTGGCAATGGCATGCAGCATCTTCAGTCTATCTGTCTTACAGACTCTGCCTTGCTTCTCAGAAACAGGAGCCTAATGTGAAATCTACTTATTCTCTCAGAAGGCCACTCATTCTCAACCCTATTTTGCATTAGAAAATCACGATGAGCCTTTTAAAGTACCGTATCTGTAATTTGAACTATGAACAAATCTATTACCTTCACAAAAACATTACGGATTCTCATACCCAATATATCTGAATGCACACTGTTTACGTTCTATTTCTATATGTGACTCAACATTGCTAGTCACATTTCCCTAATAGGCCACACACACACATGCACAAATTATTGATGGTTTTATGTGTCACATACTTGGATTATATGAATGTAGTAATGTCTTCAACCACTTACTATAAGTCATGCTGAACAATAGTGATCCTACAACATATTCAGTAGACACTCATATCTCTGCCTGGGCTGCAGTTTCTACTATGTGGGTCACTGCACCCCTGTCTGCGCCTCAATCTCTGTGGTGTAGGAAAATGTGCACACTATGTCTTTGTCTGACTAGGTGGGTCTTTCTAAACCAGTGACACTCAAAGTTCAGCCGGGGGGGAGGGGGGAGGCTTGACCTTTACATGCGGCCCCTGGTGAACAGCAGTACAAGCTGCTGTTTAGTTGCTGAGCCCTAGTAGTCAGAAACAAGCATTGGAAATGCAATAGGTCTTGCATTAGAAAAGTTGGAGCTATTGGTTTTGTAAATGACAATTTTTTTGTAATGTGTTGGTCTTGAAAATAGCCAAATTAATAGCTTTGTCATTTACAATGCCAATACTTTAAACTTTTTCAAATGTGACACCTATAGCATTTGTAATGCAACATGTTTTGTATGTACATGACATACATGTATTCATCTGACAAAAGAACGAGTCTGTTTAAATTCAGCTACGTACTTGCTATAACGAGTAAAAGAATGGGTGTTGCATCTTACACCGTGCTGTGGTTCAAACACATGGGCTGGGTGCAGGGATCGGCCGCACACTTCCGTTTCCATTCGTCTTGAGAACGTGATGCTTGCATGCAGTTTCAGCGCCCACGTTTTAACTCTAGCAGCATTAGCGCGCTAGTGATTGCACCCAAACAAAACACCCCCAATCCCGTAACCTCCGAGGCGCTCTCCAAGTCCAAAGCGACTGACTGTAGTTTGTAATATTTTAATAATCACAAAAGAGAATGGACACTTGTATCTACAATAACCAATGGTTATTTCTCGATAACCCTCATAGATGCTGTGATTTTGTTGTTGCGGTGTATCTTTTATCTGCCCCTTCTCTAGCGTCATGGCATAGTCATCGGGTTGTCAAGTAACGTGCTATATGCCTGCCTCACCCGAGACAACCTCTGGTAAGTGTAGAAGTGTCCAGAGATAGTTAGGACTGGTCCAGAGGGATTAATGTGCAGTGCCAATAAGTGGGTATAAAAACAGTGTTGCACCAGAAACCAAAATTTATTATAAGAAGATGCACACTGTGAATTAAAACAAGGGGGAATAGTGATATATTCGGTAATCGAGTTACAGGATTACCATATAACTCTATCAGTAGGTCAACATGTTTCAGCTCTATTGGGCCCGCAAGGGTCTGTAGAGCTTTCGTCAGGACAAAAACAGAAACTTGATACGCACACAATTAGTGTAGTTTTCAATGGGGGGTATGAGATTCTCATACTGAGATTCCTGTGTATTGGAAACAAGATACGATTAACATTAGAATTTAAAATGTCACATTGATTAGCAGCATATAGCATATACACAGATAGTCTCTGTGGTTAGATCCAGAAATAAATGAATATGTTGTCATTTATTCATATCTATATTATGTGTACCACACTATGGGCACTGGAACGAAATAAGAGCTAAAAAGGGGGATAGTAGGAGAACAAGAGAATGGCTGGTTAAACTGTTTGTAAAAATGAGCCAGAGCACCAAGCGGTTGTTCAGGTCTTCGTACAAGGCAGTATTAAGGATAAGCGAAGTAGTTATCCGGTAATTGCAGGAATGGCAGCATAAGGTGAGGTATTCTGCAGTTTACGGGTATTTTGTAAGTTACAGCGGGTTGGAAAGTCCGCATGGATGCAGTTGTTTGTAGTGTGAGTAGGAGTCAAAATACTCTAAGACACGCCAACTCGTTTCAAATGGGACACATTTATACAATAGAAAGTCGGCAGCGCAGTCTGTTACAGTTACATTGGCGTACGTGCGAATGGACAAAACAGCCGATTATAAATGTGTGGTCCATTAAAGTCCACGCGAATATGTAAAACTACACTGGATTATTGGGACCACGTATGGGCCATGTCTGTTGCTGTTGAGGGAGGGTGACTAGGGTGGCGGCATGGTGCGTATATGCATTGCAAAAGCGTTTAATTTTGACAAATTACGGCATAAAGGAAATACAAAGCGATGTTCACAATACCTTGGTTGCCGGTTAATCTCTCTACATCAGGCGGCCAAGAGAGTCGCATTACACGTGGCGTTTGCTGAAATAGTCAGAGCAAACAAAACCGCGTGAAGGTGAAGCTATGTTAAAACAACCCACCGCCACTAAACAAATGCGAGAAACGCGCAGGGCGCCATTCTTACCCTCGTGTTGCCGAGCAATTGCTGCTAGTGCTGACTCTGCCCCTGGGAAGGAGGAGGTTCCTTCTTCTTCCACTTTTAATACCATGAAAAGCGACGAAGGGCTCGTGCTTTCACCCGGTGTTGTTCCCAGTGGGAAGTTTAAAGTGGAAGTGAGGCACTATTCAGTGTCAGTAATAGACCCTTGTTAATATTGCAAGTGGGGACATTATTTAGACGTGAAGGATTAATAACAACATCAGACATGATGAAGATGTTGATATTTGCCAGGACAGGTAACACTGTAGGCGTGACAGAATAAATGTCTCAGTGTACTGTTGTTGAGTCCCACCGCTGTAAGACTCTGTCGGCTAGGACAAGGAGACGAAACATTACAACTCAGTACACATGACAATTTTTGTGGGATGAGTAATAATTCTGAAGATGTTTATCACTACATTCTGATATTAGAATAGTGTCAGTAAAACTGGTGCCATGGAATGTTATCATTGATCCCCAATATGTGGGTCTTGAGTCGATTTACCCATTTTTGCTCCTTTTCAAAGAGGATCTGTTCTGCATTGTTGTTCTTATCGTGGAGCATCTCCAAAATTGTCCATCTTAGATCATCACAGGAGTGGCCAGCATCAATAAAATGTGTGCAAAGTTTGGTTGTGTTTTTCTTTAGTCTTACATTGCTCCTGTGTTCTCCTATACGTATTTTGATCTTGCGACAGGTCATGCCTACGTATTTTTGCTGGCAGGGACATGTTATGAGGTACACCACGTGGGTAGAATTGCAGTTCGTATGCTGCCTTTGTGTCCAGACCAAGTCTTCCGTAAGTTGAAGAGTCTTTGTAGTGTTAGTAAATTTGCAGACTCCACAGGTGCCACAAGGGAAGTGACCAGTTACTGGGGCCATATTGATGTTTCTTATGGTGCTCATAATGGGTCTTTTTTTCGGACGGGTATGCACTAACACATCTTTTAGGTTCTTGGTCCTCCTGTTTGCAAACCTTGGCTTGGGCCAATTGTATGTCCCTGAAGTGATTATTTGCCAATTTTTTCTTACTAATTTCTGTACTTGATAGGTAGCAGGGCAGAATGTAGTGACACATGTAACCAGATCTTTTATCGGTTCCTTTTGGTGACTCTGTAGTAAACACTCCCTCGGCTGGTTCTTAGCTCTTTTCTTGCACTTGGAGATTGTCCGGGGAGTGTAGTTCCTTGCTTGTATTTTTTTACTCAAGATTGTAGCTTGTTGTCTGTAGTCACTTTCTTTGCTACAATTGCGTTTGTGTCGGAGGAATTGGCTGTAAGGAAGATTGTCTCTGAGTGGTCGGGGTGAAAACTGGAATACGATAAGAAACTGTTCTTAGCTGTCGGCTTGGTGTACGTCTTGATCTCTAATTTCCCATTTTCAGAAAAAATAGTCAGATCTAAAAAGTCAATTCTCTCCTTATTAGCAGTGAAAGTGAACTTGAGCCAGCGGTCTCTTCCATTAAGCCAGTCCATGAATGTTGTCAAATTTTTGTTAGTATCCCAAATTAGCAGAATATCGTCGATATAACGTTTCCAGTATAATATACTGGAGACGTAGGGATTTTCATTGTTTAGGACGAATTTCTGTTCAAATTGACTTACATACAGTCCGGCTACCGAGGGCGCGAATGCGCTTCCCATGGAAGTACCATGGCACTGCAAAAAGAGTTGACCGTTGTATTCAAAGTAGTTCTCTTTTAGCGCTAACCGGCAGCACTCTAGAATAAAATGGCGAGGAGTTTGATGAGGCCATTCTTCAAGGAACAGTAGGTCTTCGAGCATTTGCATGGTGTCATCTTGTGGCAAGCTTGTGTACAACGATTCGACATCTAATCCTACTAGGTTCATGGTTTTGGGGTCGAATTCTTTATCAGCAATTTGGATTAACAGGTCACGAGTGTCCTTAAGGTAAGTAGGGGTTTTTTGTACCAGGGGTTTGAGGTACTCATCGGCAAACTTCGAAAGAGGTTCCAAGAGCGAACCAATACCCGAAACTATCGGTCGTCCCGGTGGGGGAGATTTGTTCTTTTGGGTTTTGGGTAATGAGTAGAAAAAAGGAACTTTAGGTCCTCTAGGTGTCAAGAAATCTGCTTCCCTTTTGGAAATCCATCCATTCACTTCCGCCTCGTGGGTCATTATTGCAATGGTGTTGGTGAGTCTTTCAGTTGGGTCAGAATCCAGCTTCTTATGGAAATTCTCATCGGATAGTAGCGCGAGGCATTGTTGGCCATACCCTTCTTTTGTGAGGACCACGACACCACCACCCTTGTCTGCAGGCTTTATGATTATATTGTCGTTATCTCTGAGTTCTTCCAGAGCTCGTCTCTCTTTATTGTTGAGGTTTTGAAACGTTTTCTTTTTACTATCCAAGTTGTCAATTCCTTTTAGGGTCGCCTGTTCGAATGTTAATATCTCAATGGGTATTGCATTGGTTGGTGGCGAGAATTTGGATTTTCTTCTTAATGTTGTGTCAGCATCATTTCCTCTAATGGGTGATCCGTCGAAAAGGGCCTTCAATTTTAACGTTCTGCAGAATTCTGACAGTTCTCACTTAAGTTTGAAAGGGTCAAGGGGTGGAGTGGGGACACACCCAAGACCCTTGTTCAGGATATTTGTCTGATCTTTAGTCAGAACAGTGTCGGTCAGGTTCACCACTAATGACTCTTCTAGCTCGTATCTGTCTGTGCCGATGACATACTTCGTGTTTGTACATTGGGTTGACGGTCTTGCCATGTCAGATTTTTCTTTTTGCCTCTTGGCTGGTTTTGGCCTCTTCCTAAAAAAGGCTGTTGTGGTTGGTGTGGATGGTTGGGGTTTGGTAACATCTGATTGCTCATATGTGGCTGTTGTTCACTCCCAGGATTATAAGGATTCATCCAACCACCAAATGGGGGCATAAATGGCTGGAAGTAAGGCATGGAATTACTTGGATAAAAAGGTGGTCTTTGCCATCTGTTTCCTCTATGGCCACATCTGGGGCCTCTGTATCTCGAATTATTGTGTCCTCTTCTCGGCGTTTGTTGATCCAAATTACTTTCTGAGCCATCCGAGGACCAGCCTGTCGAGTCAGTATCTGAGGTGATGTCTATCACTACGTAGTCTTCTTTCGAATATGGATGCATCCGTTCCTGGCTGAACTTTTTTAGGTCCTTAGCTAGTTTTTGTAATTTATTTTGCATCAGGAACTCCTGTGTCTCGTCCATGTCTTTCGTGATCTCATCCAGTCGTTTTTTGTAGATTTGGGGGTTGATGCTGTTTTTCAGTTGGGTTTCACACGCCGTAATTTCTACGAGTAGTGCCTCTGATAGTCTTTTTGCTGTCTTAATTATGAGGACTAAATAGTCCAAAGTGCACTTCCAAGATATGGAGGACCAATCTCGACGGAAGGCCAGGTCGTGAAGAAAGATTTTAGGGGGATTGGAAATCCATAGTCCTCTAGGTGCTGATTTTGTTCTCAGATACTCAGTCATGATGATTCCGTGTATAGCAGTTCGGATCTGTTCTCTTTTCTTATTGGTCAGAGTGTCCCATTCATCCTTTTGGGCAATGGCTTGTGTAAAGTCAGCATTCTGTAAAAGTGGTTGAGCTGCTAAGATTTCATCTATATCGTCACCAGTGAAACTTAAACCATTATTGTTCTCCATCGTTCAAAGCTCTTTATCTCGAAAAGAAGTTCACCTAGATACTAACGAAAACTTGTTAGTAAAGGTGCTCTGTTCCCGCAGCTGTGCGCTGCTTAAAGACTCTTATCATAGGAGGGAAGAGGAATTAACGTCCATTCAGTTCCCCTGAATAGGTACCTTAATAATCAATAATTTTGTTGTTGCGGTGTATCTTATATCCGCCCCAAAATCACAGCGTCTATGAGGGTTATCAAGAAATAACCATTGGTTATTGTAGATACAAGTGTCCATTCTCTTTTGTGATTATTAAGGTACCTATTCAGGGGAACTGAATGGACGTTAACTCCTCTTCCCTCCTATGATAAGAGTCTTTAAGCAGCGTACAGCTGCGGGAACAGAGCACCTTTACTAACAAGTTTTCGTTATTGTAGATACAAGTGTCCATTCTCTTTTGTGATTATTAAGGTACCTATTCAGGGGAACTGAATGGACGTTAATTCCTCTTCCCTCCTATGATAAGAGTGTAGTTTGTAATACGCACTTAACACTACTGGGCAAATAACGCAATGCTTAAACGAGTGTGCAAAAATAAACTCATGGAAACAGTTATGTTAAAACTTGTAAGGTACAAAAATAATTTTATTAAAACAAAGAAAAACGGTTGTTAGTTACAGTTTAGTTAAGAACATCCCACATCCGTGTGTATGTAACTCATGCTGCGCTTGGGTATGTTGTGGCGGGAGGGGGCTGCAGGCACTGCGGATGGTGCTGGGGCAAGCTGTGGTGGGAGGCAGGAGGCGTCTGTAGGCATTGCCGATGGCGCTGGGGCAGGCTGTGGTGGGAGATGGGAGGAGTATGCAGGCACTGCCGATAGCGCTTGGGCAGGCTGTGGTGGGAGGCGGCTGCAGGCACCACGATCTTCTGTAAATATTGGCGCTTGGGCAGGCTGTGGTGGGAGGCGGAAGGGGTCTACAGGCACCGCCGATGGCTCTTGGGCAGGCTGTGGTGGGAGGCGGAAGGGGTCTGCAGGCACTGCCAAAATAGCTTCTTACAGATGAAAATATACAGAACTTACCAATACCATTTTTAGCCAAAAATAAAATTGGTTGTATTTTGGGGAGAAGTTTTGAAAAATAAGCCACTAACGAATAACATAAAAAAAACTAGGTGCATGGGGTGCAAAGTGCACACAGTGAAAGGACAAAAGGGTGGAAGGAAGTAATACGAGGATGTGGGGAAGGAGGCGCATACAAGGGAAATGGAGATGGGCAGGAGAAGGTAGCAGCCAGTGGACAAAAGGGTGGAAGGAAGTAATACGAGGATGTGGGGAAGGAGGCGCATACAAGGGAAATGGAGATGGGCAGGAGAAGGTAGCAGTCAATGGCGAACAAGGAGCTAACAGAACAAGCATTGGCGGCCATGAAACAAAAATCGGCCGCGAAATGGCCTGGCAGCCGTGAAACTTAAAGTACTGAGTCAGAGCGTGTGTGCAGGGAGAGAGAGGGGAGGTGCTGGCGGCTGGGGAGGGGGAGGAGAAATGTGAGTAAGGCTGTGTGAGGGGAGAGAGAGGGGAGGTGCTGGCGGCTGGGGAGGGGGAGGAGAATTGCGAGTAAGGCTGTGTGCGGGGAGAGAGAGGACAGGTGCTGGCGGCACCAAGCTGGGGAACAGATGGCGATGGCTGGAGATTTGATGCTGTGCACGCGCATTTTAACTCATTGCGCTTGCGCATTGAGCTAAAAGCGCACATGCACTGCATCAAATCGCCAGTCTGGTTAAACTCTGGGAAAGCCCCTATACTCTCGCCAGCTCGAATGCGCAAGCGCATCGGCAGGCGAGACCTAAAAAATGTTAAATAAACATGTAAGCTTTTATTAACCTGCAAATAAATGCTTGCTCGTTTCTTTGACATTTTTTAAACCTCCTTACACAATCACTGACCCACCCTGCTGGTATGAGTGCGGCCCTCTGTCACACCAAACAAAGTACTTTGTGGCCCTTGGGCAAATGTTTGTGAGTACCCGTGCTCTATACCATGCAGGTGTTCCTATATACTGAGAGCCAGGGTCTCTCTGTTATCTAGAATATTCTACACTCTGTGCCTGTCTCTGCATGGAACTCTACCATGATGCAGGGTATCTCCCTCCCCCTCTTTATCTCCTTCCCTCGGTAGGCACAGTGTAGACTGAAATTTCGAGCTGTGAGTACCTTAGAGTATCTCTAACACTGGTTCATGTTTCTCCCTCATTGCAAATTGTGATTTTTTTACTCCCTGTATGCATTGGTATAGTTGACTACATTCTAGAAAGGGTCACTAGGTGCTGCAGACTGTAAAATGGTGTATTCCAGACCAGCACTAATTGAAAAAAGAAAATACTACTCACCATCTGAAACCAGTGCTACCCCTGAAGCAGAGATATGAGTAGTAGCAATGCACTTTGCAAAGAATAAGAGATGTGAAGAGCCTATGCCCACTTGGATGTCAATCATATTTATTTAGAACTTCCTCTTGTGAACAATGTTAAAATAAAATCTTGCCATTTACTTTCATTCTATGATGCCCTCGACCTCCTGCCTAGATTGGAACTGTAGTACACAGCGGTGTGTACTTTTTTTTAACATTATAGTTAACCATATCTCGCTTCTCATTGGCCAGACCTCACAAAAGGACGAATCTGCTCTCGGTTAAATTACACGAACTGACTTTCCTAACTTCACGCTAAACACAAGGCACAGTTCGTTGGGGCATGTTTTGGAAAATAAATCTTGAGCATTGATAGGTAATGACCGGTGAAGGTTTTATGCTGACAAGGGTCTCGGAGCTTAACTTAGAAGAGTGTGCAGATAAAATTATGGTCAGGTAGGGATATGTGCATCTAACGTTTAGGCAGAGAAAGGCCTAGTATGTGATGACATATCATGGCACATACTAGGCCTTTCAAGGGATTGCTGCTGTGACTTGTCTTCTGTGTAGGTTATAGGCTGGAGCAGCCGTTCATCCTCCTCAAGATAAAAAAGTGCCATCTTGAATAAGAACTTCACTGACTGTTCCCATGTCATCCCATACCCCCACGCAAACACCCCGCCCTACCCCAAACCTTCGTCTGCACCCACTCATATCAACTTACCACTAAACCAGGCAATCTCTTAAGTTCAAAACTGGATTTCTTCCACTCTTTTCTAAACAACAATCCTGCTCCACAAGTCTTCACCGCAACAATCTTGCTGATAGGAGCCAGGTTGGGGCACGGGTTGACCCTTCTTCAGTACACACAATCCAGCCTCCTCATTGGACTTAGGGCGGCTTTGCTCAAAATGCATCACCGCCCAAGTAAGCCCATTTGTGTAGACATGCTGTGCCGCACGAAGCATGCGCACCATGACTAAGAGCTTGTGAAGGTGTGAGGGCACTGCCATGAAAAGGGCCCTCACAGAAGTGCGGCCCTGTCAGCCCAGTCACTAATCTCCTCCCTTGTGATGCTGTCATGCACATTTTGCTATGTCAGCACACAGGTCTTGGAAAAGTATTTACCCTAACTGACAGACACTTCAGTTCGGTGTTTCCATTTGTGGCAGCTCTATGCTCTTGTACACAGTTTCTCTGTTTGTGCTACCAGAGGGCAGGGGGCAACAACCTTGTACCCCCTACGCACCAGCCACCCATGACTTAAACGCAAATTTTGCCTGTTTATTCTTGAGAGTGCCATTTGTAATGTTGACTAAACTTGAAGATTGTGGTGGATAACTACAATGGAATCTCTGATTGATCTCAAAAGCTGTGCAAATTATTGGTAACACTTCATTCTTGTGTGTGTGTGCCTAATCCGTCTCAATAGAAGTCAGAGGCTGAATCTAGGATTCAACTCTCTTAACAACAATTTGGAAACTCTAAGGCTATCCGCTCTCCTTACAGGAAAATCCACCCATTTTTAGAACAGGCAGAAAATCACTAAGACATATTTCAAGAAGGCAAAGATCTTCATGACAGAAAGTGACATGTATTAGTACATGCGGCATGCACAGCAAACCAGTCCAGCTGCCCGTGATGGAAAAAGGCATGAAAAAGGCACACAAGCCAGAAAGCGGGGTACAAGCATTGCAACACAAGCCTAAAAAAATGCACACAAAAGACGAACTTTGTTGATATCTTTTCTTTTGTTCTCACCACCATTTTTCTCAGCAACTTCAATCACCATTTGGAAGACACCAGTAATCCCTACTCAACTGATCCCCTTGAGATCCTCCAAGCTCCTCACAGACCCCACGCACATCACAGGACACACCCAATACCCTAGCTTCCCCACTGTGAACAACATTAAATACAACTCTGACTTGCCTCTCACCTGGGCCTACCACTCCATCACACAGTTCCAAATATCCACACCGCAAGCCAAAGCGCTCACCAACTTCAGTCAGAACTGGAACAAAATAATGGAAGCTAACATACACAGCACCCTCGAAACAAGCCAACCCAACACCACTGCAACCTAGACAAGGATATCACCAACTTCAACCAGTAAATCAAATCCTGCACTGATGCACTCGCACAAATCAAAACTCATAACATTGCAGAACCACCAGATATGCCAACTGGTACACAGACGAACACCGAGAATCCAAAAGATACTGCACCCAACAGGAAAGGAAATGGCAGTCCAACCACAAACCCAACGCCACATCTACCTACAAAGCCACACTTAGACACTACCACTATCTCCTGAGAGACACCAAGAGAAGAGCCCTTACTGAACGGATTGAGGCCAGCTCCAGCAACTGCAAACAGATATTCCCCATCATCAAGGAGCTCACCACAGCCCACTCAATCACACCCTCCCAGGAACTCTGCAACAACCTCTCCAACTTCTTTCACAGCAAAATCAAAAAGATATGCAATAAGTTCGAAAAACAACCAAAGCCCAAGGATTTTAATCACCAGCCTGCCCTCTGCCAACCAGACCACCCACCTAATCAACTGGATAATACTCACTGAGGAAGACACCACTGCATTCATTAAAACTATCCACTGCGGGGCTACAACAGACCCATGCCCCATGCATATCTACAACTTGGGAGGACCTCTGATCTGCAAAATCCTCACACACGTCATCAACGCCTCCATCCAATCCACTGTCTTCCCAGACGACTGGTAGCACATAGCAGTCATGGTCCTCCTCAAGAATCCTTCGGTTGACCCCAGCGAGCTGATCAACTTCCGCCCCATTTCCCTGTACCCAGACAATTTGATAGAGAAGAAAATCAACCAACTCACCAACCTCCTTGGCCACACCCATTCTGTATTTTGAAGCAACCATAGCACAGACTCAACACTCATTGGTGTCACAGATAAGATCAGCACCCTACTGGATCCAGGAGAAGCATCCACCCTCCTACTGTTTGAACTCTCAGCTGTGTTTGATACCATGTCACACTCCAGTCTCATCAAAAGACTACATGAAAAAGGCATTCAAAGACCAGCCCCCAAATGGATAGGCTCCTTTCTCAAAGGAAGAACACAGGGCGTGAGAAGCCCACCCTATCCCCAAAGCCCAAGAACTTGATCTGCAGAGTTCCACAGTGCTCATCACTCACACATCCCATCCCTGTTTAACATGTACATGGGACCACTTGCCAACGTCATCAGAGCACAGTATCTTCATCATCTCCTACACTAATGGCACCAAACTTATCTAATCAATGTCACACAAATCCACCACCACCAGAACCCACTTCAACAAATGCATGATCAGTGTAGCAGAGTGGATGACAACCAAATGACTAAAACTCAATTCAACAAGACTGAAGTACGAGTCTTCAGCAACAGTATCAGGTGGAATCCCAAGGGATTCCACCTGATAGCCATCAGAGCTAGACCCCACTTTAACTCTTACCAACCTTACAAGAAACCTGGGACTCATCTTAGATGATAAACTCAACATGGCAGCCCAGGTAAACACAGTCAGCTCATCCTGCGCCCGTATACTCTGTCTGCTTAGAAGACATTTCAAATTGATTCCCAGAAACACCTGATGCACTGTCACTCAAGCTCTAGTGACAAATAGACTCAAACACCGTAATGCTTTCTATGCCTGAATCTCTAAACCTCTTGTCAACCAGACTTCAGACCATCCAGAACGCCGCAGCAAGACTCTTCCTAGACTTTCCTTGTTGCACATACATCACCCTACAACTTTATAGAGCTTCACTGGCCACTGATACACAAACACTGCCAATTCAAACTCCTCACACATATATACAGGATATTGCACAACATAGGGCTTGCATAACCTCAACAGCCACGTTAATTTCCAACACCTGCGCTATGCCTCATTCTACTTGCATATGCCCCTTCACGTATCAGCAAAAGTAGAACTGGATTCCTAGGGCCCGATGTAGGTAGCCAAATACCGGTCGGTAACGGCCGAAAATACCGAATTTCGGCCATTACCGACCGGTATTGGGCTTTCCAGATGTAGGTGGCATTATTTAAGGATTCAGTATTTTTCCGAATCGGCAATTTAAGGAATCGGTAAAATATTGAATTCTTAAATACCGATTCTGTAAATTACCGAATCCTGATATGTAGGGAGCACTCAAATGAGTGATTTTCCCATTTTAGGATTTGTTATTTACCACCAACTACAAGTTGGTGGTAAATAATGAAAACCTCTGAAAAAGCATTTTTTTTGCTTTTCCAACAGTGACATGTTGCAGACATATATGCCCTTAGGGCATGTATGTCTGCAACATGTGCACCCATACACAATTGAGGGGTGCAACAGGGTGTCAAAGTGACACCCTGCCACCCTTCAATGTTTCCCCCAATTTTACCGAATCGGTATTTACTGTTTCGGTAATTGACATTCATTCCTATGGGCCTCCAGGCCCATAGGAATGAATGGCAATTACCGAATCGGTAAATACCGATTTGGTAATTACCGAAACTTACCGATTCGGTAATTTTTTACCTACATCCCAATTGCCTGTTCTTAAATACCGAATCGGTATGATTCGGTATTTAAGAATCGGTAATCTGAGATTACCTACATCGGGCCCTTAGTCTTCTCCCACATCACAGCCAAACCATGAAATGCCATCCCTATACACATTAGGGCCTCCTCTTTGCTTCTTGAATTCTACAAGAAACTGAAGACCTGGCTCTTCAACGAACTTCCCACTGACCACTCACTCACTCTGCCCACAGACCCACATCCATTCTAGTGCCTGGATACACCATTGGGTGATATATCGCTCTGTACAAATCTAGCCAACATACCATAACATAACATAACTTATAATAACAAAGATTAGACAAAGACAAGCAGCTGGTGTCATATTTGCTGATGCTTTTTAAGGCATTCGTCAATATGCAATAGTGGCAATTTTCATTGTGAAACTTTGCGAATAGTTTCAACTTGAAGGTCTCATTACTGGATGCCCCTGACAATGGCAGTAATATTGTAATAGCCAGAGTGCTATGTTTAGTTCATTGCACAATACGTATACAGCACAGCACCTTAGCAAGGGTGCCATGCACCCTAATGCAAGCATAGAAAATGGGCTCATCTTCCCTCTTGTTTAGTGATAAAAGATAGTCATAGTTGAGAGGCAAAGGGAGCCTCACATCCCAGGGCCCTGACACCACTGCACTTGCTCCTCTAGTGCTGAATCTTACCTTTGACATAACTATGTCATAGTTTTTTCCCTTAACTTTCTAATTTTATTTGACATAATGGCCATATCCCATGGCTATCCTGTAACCTTTCTATGTGCTCCCCTTAATGAATCTTTCCCTTCTGCATTTAGATGCCTGGTTTGTGCATTTACAGCATCACCCCCTTCTTCTTGCCATCTCAGCATAATGTTCCTCATACTCAAGCCCTAACCTTATTTTTCCAAAATCCACCCATCACTAGTATGCAGTGTACTCCCTCTTTTGCTTCACAACAGTGGATGAGGGTAATTTCCCAGACATCACAAGTGTGGGGAGTGATCATGCTCCCGATGAATCCCACGAATATAAAGATAAACTCCACTTTTCTAAACAAAAAGTAACATAAAACAACAGAAATGTCCGTTAAAAAACGGAAAAGTAAAGAATAAACTGATATGGACCAGTGTGCAAGTCACAGACTTATACTCAAGGTAGATGCAGACATATTTGCTTGGTTACTGACCGCTGAGAGCCTGGTGACAAAAAAAGATACCTAATTCAATCTTATGGACAACTGAAGACATTGCAATGAACCAAAGTCTTCAGGTCTGGGCATCTCCATTTCCTTAAAGAACTGAATAAACAAAATGCCGTCCGTGTCTAACCTTTCATTCCTATGCTCAGCTATCAGCAAACGTTCAAAGAAATGCACTGCGTGCTTTTGTTGCTTGGATGGGAAATGAGCTGCATAGATAAAGATTTGAATACCATACAAGAAACACTGAGTCGTTCCCATAAGGCGTTACCCAATAATAAGAACGTTTGGTTTGATGCAGGATGTACCAAGGCTTATTCTGCACTAAAGGCTTCTTTAAATAAAACAGATAGGGATTATGAGGAAATCAGAGGGTATAGGAAGGCATGTAATTGTGCCAGGAACAAACGAAAGAAGCAAATTAAAGATCAGGCTTGGCAGAATGTCTACGAAGCCTCTCTTCGCAGGGATTGCTCTTATTTCTGGCAGGCAGTAAAGGCACCGTTCTTTGCTAACAATGAGGGAGCTAGAGTAGAGGTTGCAATTAGTGAGAACTCCTGGGTAGACTTTTTCTCCCAGGTTTACGGTAAAGAGGGTAAAAACGCTATAATTTCACAAGACCCATTAACTTCGGATATTGTTAGCCCCTTTCTCCCGACTGATATTCACTTCACTCAAGGTGAAGTTTTGATGGCCATAAATGAGAGCAAAGGTAGAAAGGCCCCGCGCCCTGATGGGACTCTGATAGACCTGTATAAATTTACAATGGAAGTTTGGTCTCCATTGCTAACCCGAGTGCTCGCAGCATGTTGTGCCAAGAGCTTTATTAAAACGTGGTCGGAGTCTGTTATTATACCAATTTTTTAAAAAGGGGATAGGGAAAACCCCGCTTGTTACCGGCCTATATCCCTCCTAGACTCATTTATGAAAGTTGCAGGAAGGGTCATTCTTAATAGACTCCAACAGTGGGCCGAGGACAATAATATCTTAAGTCCAGTCCAATATCGTTTTAGGGAGGGTAAGGGAATCGTTGAACAAGTTTTACATTTTTCTTTATTACAGGGGAAATATACTCATGCAAAAGAGGGGAAATTATTTGTGGTATTTGTTGATCTTACCGCAGCTTTTGAATTTGTTGTCCATAGTAGGCTATGGCAAATTTTGGAGGGCCTGATGGTCGAGTCCTTCCTGGTGTTATTCTTGAGGCAATTATACGCAGGAGCCACAGCCAGGGTGAGGTACGGCCTAAAGGGAGAATGTACCAAGTCGTTCCGCGTGGAGAGGGGTGTCAGACAAGGTTGTGTACTGGCCCTGTTCCTCTTCTCATTATAAACCCACGCCTTGGAAGAGGAACTGGCGGCTAGGGCGAGAGATTCTCCACAAGTTATTAACAAACAGATTGTCTCCCTTCTCTACGCGGACTTGGCTTACAAAGGGCCCTTACCACCTACATTGACTTTATGGATAACAGGGGTTTGAAGCTTAATGCTAAGAAGACCTTTGTAATGTCTTGTGGTAAGGGAAGGAATAAGCAGTGCAGCCTAATAGTAGAAAATGGTAAAATTGAATCTACTAAAAAATGTTCTTATCTCAGTATCCTGTTAGAGGATACCGGATCTTGGAGATCTGCGATTAAGAACAGGACCCTCCTTTTTAAGAGATCGACTGCGGCTGTGATGCTTTTCACGAGGAAAATAGGTAGAAGGCCCCCGGGGATCCTATTAAAAATGTATCAAGCTAAATGTTTAAGCATAGGTACGTATGGGGCGGGAATCTGGTGGTTTTATGACGTTCCCTCTATTCAGGTTATAGAAAATGCTTTTTTAAGATTTATATTAGCTGTTCCTCAAAGTTCGTCGGTTTTTAACTGTCACAGCGAATTGGAGATATCCCATGTTGCCAATGTGATGAAAATGCAGCCCATGTTACTTTGGCACAGAGTCTGGACCTCGCCCCATTTAGTATTAAATAGAGACATAATAAAAGGCTCCTTGGGATTAGAACAATCTGGAAAAATTACCTGGTTGAATTATATAAGAAAGCTGTCTAAGGATCTAGGGAGATCAGATTTTTATACTAACCCGGATTCAATGTGCACAATATCTAGAAAAGAGCTCAATGCTTTTTGTTTAAATCACTTCGAGTCTCCAAGAATTGGGCTGGAAATTAATAAAAGCACAGTGCTTCGGCACCAAATGACATTGGCCTGTAGCTCTATCCAACCAGACTTAGTATGGTGACTAGGTGGTTAGGATAGATATGTCCTGACCAGGTTCAGGTTCAACTGTTTTCATCGTCTAGTATCTTTCCCAGCCACAAGCGATTGGTCTAGGCAGCTCTGCCCATGTCCGTACGATAATCTATCTCTTTAAACTATAATGCATGTGATTCTTTTTTTTAAATTTTATGCTAATGAAAGTGCAAGATGGATTATCCCTTTCTTAAAGCAAGGAGCATGGCGGCTATGTCGTCCGTCCTTTCTATTCTTACAAATACTGGAAAATGTGTATGTTATTGGAATCATAACTGGTTTTTTAAAATGTATAGTAAAAAAAAGGAGAAACATACATTTCTAACTGTTTTAATAATTGTACCAATCTGTGATTTATGGGGGTAGCTGTTTTTGTAATGCACTTTTAAAAGATATAATGTACATATGAATTGTTTTTGGTTTTTTCTGCTTTTATGATTTTATCTAGTACTTAAAATCGAATAAAGCATTTTCTGAATCTGAATCTGAATACCACTCTTAGAACAAGTAACATGCATCAATGAATGACAAATGATGATTCATATGACAGCTGGGAGGGGCTTAGATAAGCTTTGTAATTAAAGTTTGGGTGATCAGTCAAGATAAATACTTCCATGTGTCACTTGATTGGCCTTCATTAGCTGCACTTCGAGCATTTATTGTACCTCTCAGTTTTTCTCAGAAGAACCAAGAAATGCTGAGTGGCGGCTCGAGTAGCAATTCCTAAGAGAATATAATGTTGTGAGAATGATGGGCAAAGCTAAACATTTATTTTATTTGGGTGATCACTCATTCAAGGTGCATGCAGGTAGTTCAATACACAAAGCAGGCGAGACATATCAGAATATGTAACAATTTATCTGTTCTAATTCACACTAACAAGGAATTTGTAGACCCAAATCCCATAACAGGCCCAAATATTTCACTGAATGTCTCTTTGTCATCAAAGACATGAAGGTGATTCGTCCATAAAAGGAAACCTTTATTATATCTTCTTAACACTTATTTCAACATACAGCCAATACATTTCATCCCAAACTCCACAGGACTTCCTCAGGGCCTTAATTGATAATCAATTCCAAATCTCTTTTGGTATAGCACATGCTGTCTTTGGCTATCAAAGGTTAAAATCTCATGTATAAACAACAAAAATGTAGGTTCTCTTTTGTTTGTATTCAAGTATGCAGAAAGAGTCCTTAAACAGTACAGGAAATTGGGTTACTGGTTGAGAAGGTTAAGTCCTACTCAAGCAGGAACTATAATTATTCCAAGGGCGAAACACAAGCAAATCCCAAAATAACCTATGGTCGGTCTCCTGGTAGCTTGGCACAAAGCAGTCTGGCTCAACTTAGAAGGAACGTGTAAAGTATTTATGCAGCACACAAACAGCAATAACGTGAAAACAAAACAGAACACAAATCCCACACTAACTTAAAGAAATTGGGTGAAATGTAATACATTATTTGACAGCAAACCAACAAAAATCCAATCAGTAGAACTGAAGATATGCACTTTTAAATATTTAAGTGACAATAGTGCCTCAAAACATAAAGCACCAACTGTTGTCATCTGGTTGCACCAGACTAGAAAACAGTCACAAGTTCAGGCTGTCAACAATGAAACTCAGGCGAGATACAGGGATCAAGTTAGGTCTGCTGAACAAAGTACCTTAAATTTTGGTTGTGAGATCCTGCATTGCGTCATGAAGTATCAGTTCTGATGAGCTGGACTGGTGATGCAATGCCCACCGTTGAGGATGTGTCCCACAGCAGCATTTGAGATGAAGCCCTCAACAAGGCTTGCAATGTGAGGTTACTTGTCACCATATAGGATGCCGTTGACAGAGGTTTGTGATTCGAGTTCTTGTGTCAGAGATTTGTCATGCTGCGTCGTTTCCGCTAAAAAGTTCACAGCTGAGCTGACAGAGCGCCTTAAGGCCCACTTCCAAGGGTCCAGCATTAGGGTAGCACCACTTGAGGGCAAGACACAAGACAGGCAAAGTCTAGGTGCTGGGTTCAAGTTATTTCAAGTCTTTTCTGTTCCTGAGGCTCTGATCAGGAGGCCAGACAACTAGCTCTTGAAATCAAGATGCCTTTTCACTCAGGCGAAGAGCAGTTGGGCAGCAGAGTAGCAGTCCTTCTTTCAGCAGAACAGCACATCAGTCCTTCTGAGTCTTCCACAGGTCGAGAGGTGTATGAAAGTGTTGGGGCTGAGGGTCCAATATTATTCTTGCACCCAGATTTGAAATTGGAGAAGGTTCTGAAGGTTTTCACCCCCAGAGGTGTTTGGAATTTCCTGCCTCCCTTCCCTGTCCCTATCTTGTCTGGGGCACACAAGTGTCACACACTTTGTGAGTGTGCTGGGGAAGAAGCTTTTTGACGTGCAAGTGAGGTAGGTGACATGTTCTGCCCACATCAAGTTCTAGATACTCATCCTGCCAACATTTATCCCCCTTGTTCTCACTGTCTGTGAGCAATACAAAAAGACCAACTGCCAGCTATACCTAGTCATGTGACCCAGGATAAAGGCTTCGGGCACCAAATGACTGAGTCAAGAAAATGGCAATGTTCTAAAAGTGCCATTTTCAGATTTGTGACTTTAATTCTGACTTTACCATTAAAGAGGGATTTAAATTACTATTCTTTAGACACCAAACCCGAAATTCCTTTCTGCTCTCAAATTGAAGTTATCACTTAATAAATATAATAAGGTAGACCAATGATATCCTACGGCCAGGCAGGCCTTGCAGTAGTGAAAAATAAATTTTAGAGGTCTCACTACCAGGACATGTAAAGGTTAAAAGCACATATCCCTCTTTTTAAATTCACTACACCTTGCCCTATGGACTATATAGGGCCTACCCAATGGGTGACTAATATGAATTAAGAAGGAATTTTTGGGCCTGGCAAAAGGTTTATTTTGGCAGGTCAAAATGGCAGTTTAACCTACACACACACAGGCTGCAGTAGCAGGCCTGATACATGTGTATACAGCCACTTAAATGGGTTGCACAGTAAGTGCTGCAGGCATACTAGTAGCATTTCATTTACAATCCCTGGGTAAATGTAGTACCACTTTATTAGGGGCTTATATATAAATTATATATAAATTAAATGTGCCAATTGTGTGTAAGCCAATGTTATAATGATTCAGGGAGTAAGCACACACCCTTTAGCACTGGTTAGGAGTAATTAAGTGCACAGAGTCCTGAGGCCAAAAAAAATAAGATCAGCAAAAATGGAGAAGTGAGGCAAAATGTTTGCGGGAATATCACCATAAAGCTCACAGTTATATCAGGCAGGCATAATCCCTCGCACTTGCAGTAGTAATAGGGCATTTTTGTGTTACAATTCTATGCTGGTTGTGCAACTAGATTAGCATTTGTTAATGGTATGCAAGTTATTGTTCCGTATCTGAAGCCTCAGCCATCATATTTAACATGACTCTCCTTTTCTTTCCTCATTCTACTTGCCTTCTTGTCTGCAAGAAACCTCCATTGGTCTCCTGTTATTCTGTTAAGCCCTGTCCTCAAGATAGACAATGCAAAAAGAGTGCAGTTGCACTCATTTGTATGCATTATTATTGTAATCTCTTTTTGTGAGAAATCGGGTTTTTGGTTGACTGGGGTCTAAAGTCCTATTCAGCAACAGTCACAATCCCTTGCAGCGCGAACCACATAGTCACTAAATTAACCTGTGCCTTAACGCTGGGTAGCTTGGCACAAAAAGCAGTAAGACTTAACATGGAGGCAATGTGTGAAGTATTTATGCAGCACACAAACAATAAAAAAGTGAAAACATAATACAATAAATATCCCAAACTAATTCAGAAACAAATTAGTAAATTTTAATAATCTTTTTGACACCAAAATGAAAAAGATGTTGTCAATAGATCCGGAGTTATGAATTTTTAAAGTCTGTAGAGAAAACAAGCACCTAAAAGATCAAAGCGCCAACCACATACATCTAGTCACGTGAGACCAGATCAAAGTTGAAAGTTAAGGCCGGCTGCAATGGAGCCGTCTGGTCATACCACTGCTTCATAACTTCCTGGATAGCCTCCAAGTTCTCAGATGCCTTCTTCCTGAACTTGGCCATCTGGTTTCTGAGGGCTAGTATGTAGCTAGCCACATCTTAGGCGGGGGTTCTTGGTAGCTTACCCAGACTGAGAGGTCCCTCAACAGGGCAATCATGCAGAATATCAAAGGGGCTGAATTCAACACCTCTGTCGCAACTCCCTGTAGGCAAAGAGCAGGACTTCCCACTTCTGCCTTATTTACTCTGACCGACCCATAATCATGCTTTTTATTGTCTTGTTAAATCTTTAATAAGCTCATTGATTTGTGGAATGTAGGTTGTGTAAAACTTGTAGTTGCTCCACTCTGCTTTGGAGAGGAATGTAGGGGGAGAAGCTGCATAGTCAATCCAACCGGCGATGCCCCTTGGGCGGATAGGCAAGCAGGTTGGGCCCAGTCTCTTTCTGGTTCTCAGAACCCTTTTGGGCAAACATTTGTTTAACCCCTGCCATGCTCGTGACGAAATCATTCCGTCACGAGCCTCGGTGGGCTGTGCTGGTGACGGAACGGTTCCGTCACGGCCCGCTCGCCGCGCCTGCACGGCGCGAATTCTACGCCTGCGCTGACGTTCTGAAAAGTGGGCGAGGCCCTGACGGAACCGTTCTGTCACAAGCACAGCTCACCCACGGGCCGTGACGGAGCGGTTTCGTCACGAGCACGGGACCGTCGCACGGCCCCGCCTCCCCCTTAGCGCTGCGGCGGAATAGCCGCCGCAGCAAAGGGGTTAAATCCTCAGTTTGGGTTTTTGGTCACCTGGGCACCTTTAGAACCACAATCAAGGGGCCAGGACTGGTGGCACACCACATGGAGTCATTCAGGCTGGCTCTGAGTGGAGGTTTAAGATGATGGGTGCCTTTTATGTCCTGGTGGCTCTGACCAGTAGGTCAGCAAACTAGCCCTGGGAGGCACTACTGGTTGTCCTGGGAGTAGATGAAGATGCAGGGTTCAACAGCAGGGCTACACTCTGAGGGTTTAAGCCATTCTCCAGGCAGCAAAACAGTATTTTTGGGTTCAATAGTAGTCTGACACAGTGCACAGAAGATCACACCAATAGCAGGCAGCCCTTACAAAATCCTTCCACATGTCCAGTAGTAAAAGGAAGAGTGGTGTGGCTCACTGGTAGTAGAGTGGTGTGGCTCACTGGTTAGAGGCGGCAGACCCGGAAGCAGAGAACGGCCCGGGACCAGGGTTCAATACCCGATGCGGCAGGGTCATGGACCAGGGTCAGTGGACTCGATAATTCTCGCCTCGGTGCCTACTCTAACCAGGGATCACACTTGGCAACTCTGGGCATTAGCTTACCTAATCTCTACAACGGCCCCCCACATTCGCCGGGGATGCCTGGTTTCACCTTGGAGATACCCAGTAGGGACTATCTCACAGGGATAGCCAGGACGGGTTCCCCAGCGGTCTACAGCGCCACGACGCCTCAGGGCAGCAGTGCGCTTTACAAGACACATACATTACATTACATTACATTGGGTGTGAAGGTCCGATTTGTATACCCTGGTGCCCTTCTTCTGGAAGGTAGGAGAAGCTTTTTGAAAGATTCTTTGCAGTGCATGGAATTTCTTGACACCTATGCCCTGGCTTCAAGCTGGCTGTAGTGACAATGCAGCATAATTAGGCCCTTTATGTGAAGGCCGAGCACAGGCTAATCATGTGTAAGTGGGGATGTGCTCAGCTACACACCTCATCTGACCAGCAGATGGCTCATTGAGGCACACCTAATCCCTCCCTCTGTCTGGGAGAGATTCACCAAGCTGGCCAGCTATACCCAGTCATGTGACTCAATACAGGCTGCAGGCACAAAGGGCTGATGCCAGGAAAATGCCAACGCTGGCATCTTAAAATTGTAATGAAAAATCCAATGTTACCATTGAAGAGGGTTCGTCATTACATTTTCATAGATACCAAAGATTATATATCTACCTGCTCCCAATTAGGAATTACGATGTATTAAAAGTAATAACGAATACCTAATGTTATCCTATGGGAGGGGTAGGCCTCCAGTAGTAAAAAAAAATGATGTGTTTTTCCACTACGATGGCATGTAAAACATAAATGTGCATGTCTAATCTTTAAATAATACAGCATCCTGCCCTGTGGGTTGCCTAGGGCCTACCTTAGGGGTAACTCATAACTAATAAAAGGAGAGTTTAAATGCCAAGTCGGCATGGCAGTGTAGCACTGGATCTAGACTGAAATGCCAGGCCTGGACCCTGTTTTAGAGGGCCACTTAAGTGGGTGGCACAATAATTGCAGCTGGCTCACTGGTAGCATTTCATTTAAAGGCTCTGGGTATATGGTATACCAGCCTACAAGTAAATTAAATATGCCAATTAGGTATATGCCAATGAAACCATGTTTAGTGGAGTGAGCACAAGCACTTCAGCACTGGTTAGCAGTGGTAAAGTGCACAGCATACCGACAAAAACGAATTTCAGGAAAAAATTGAAGTAAGTAGGCAAATGTTTGTGAGAAGAGCACCTTAAGGCTGACAGGTCTAACAACGTTTATTATAAATATCTTTAAACTGTGTGCCCACCCTATTTTGCTTTTCAGCCTAGGCAACTTTTAACTAACTTGGAAGTCTACGAACTGCTAATGGCTAATTGGTAGGTTAACTTAACAGTCAACTTTCTTCCGTCACAGATGCACCATACTCATGGAGTTGCTGAATGCTCTGCATATCCCTCTGTCAACCTTTCCCTAATCTCCACTACCAATCCTTTGAATGCCAACCTAACCATCTTCTCCCCACTTCCCACTTGAGAGATCTGTTATGTGTAATCTAAATCGAGTATGACCTAGGACATCATGTGCAGAAAAGAAATATCCAAAAACAACCAATGGTAGGATTAGCTAGTGTGTACATATTTTAACCATGTATGCCCATAGAGAATCTGCCTTCTGAAGTAACCACCATAGCACTTGATTAACCAAATTATTTAGTAAATGGCAAAACACTGTGTGGATTTATGCTAGTTCCTGTTTTAGATGTTCCACTCATTCTGTCTTCTTTTAGTTTCATATTGCAGAATCCTTTTGCTGGTTCACCTACTCCACTTGGTAGAACGAACTTGTGTTTCCTGCAAGGTTTCCCTGTTTGGGCCTGTTAAGTTGCCAACAGATAGTCCCTTCGGTAAAACCCCTTCATCAACGGCTACTCACACTTTGGTGTGAGGTGGCAGACAATACATTTATGCTCAGGTATGAACTTGAAGAAGGAAGTGGTTCAGTTTCGGGTTGGAGGGCAGCGTAATGTGACATCTATTGCATGGGTTGTAAGTATTCCTTATTGGAGACAGGTTACAGAGAGGAAGCCAGAAGAAGTTAATACTGATGGGAGGGTCCTTAAGTTAAATCAAGTCAGGAAGGGGGGGCATTGCATAGGTTGGACATGGTCAGTTTTCAACACTGATTGCAGGAGGGTAGAGGCACACATTGGGGATGACTGGGAAGGAAGCTCAGATACAGACTAAAGAGAATACAATGAGGCATTCTCTTTGTTCCTTGCGATGGGACAGGCTCATGTTTCGCATCTGTAGGTAGATGGAGCTTGATAGTTGGTTTACTGGGGATGCGCTGTTAAATATTAAACTGCAAAGAAACAGCTAATGTAATAAAACAGACCTATATTTATAACAAAAGATATTTAAATAAACAAACCAAACCCACCCCAACTCCTAATCAAACCTAAAACAATAACTATTGATTCAACCAACTGTTATG
This sequence comes from Lissotriton vulgaris, assembly GCF_964263255.1. Taxonomy (NCBI): domain Eukaryota; kingdom Metazoa; phylum Chordata; class Amphibia; order Caudata; family Salamandridae; genus Lissotriton; species Lissotriton vulgaris. Next base: position 1,660,103,626 of record NC_141691.1, on the reverse strand, counting down.
ACAAGACCACCTACCAAATAACACCATTTCACTTAACTCCTGAAAACCCCCAAACTATAACTACCCAATACGCAATTGTCCCCACGCAATACAGACCTAATCCTGGCCCTTAATACCTAAATAAAGCCAAACTTAAATAACCCTTTCCCCAACTGTTATTCCAAACCACCCACAAAAGACCAACACACCAATATCTAAACAAGGCCAAAACTTGAATGACCCCTTCCCCAACTGGTTTTATCTACAACTTCCACAACAGAACATACCCACCCCTCCCTAATGAAAACATTCCTCCAATTTCTCGATTTTCGCAATCAATTATTTTCTGGCCTAGGGCTTGATGCCCTCCAAGACCTTTTAGTGGAAAGCCTGTGTATCTGAGGGTGTAGTGAGATGACTCAGTTGCTTGTGGAGGACACAGCAATAATTCGGGGCTTTTGGCTGGGAGGTTGAGGGAGTTGCTGACACTGCCTCCTCCTCCTCTTCCTCCAAAACCCCCCAGCTGATAGAAGGCCTCCACAATGGCCTCCATTTTTTTCTGGCAACCTGGGGTCTATCTCTCTCTGGGAGCTTTACTCTTGTCCTGGCCCCCTTCAGGTACAGCCTGATGGTATTTGGAAAGAAGAAAAAACAGGAATTCTAGTACCCACTGCAAACACAGGTTTGTATAGTCACACAGATACACAGTGTTGCTGATTTTCCAGGGCTACTGGAATGATGTGATTCTAGATCTCTGGGAGGTTTTATTGCATATTTACTATTCGCAGTACCTGGCTTTTATTAACCCATGACCATCCGCATGATGATTTTTTTTTTTTTGCTTAAATAGATACACGGTTTAGAGCAATGAATTTGTGAGGGAATACTTTCACCAGACACTTAGGGTCCCATTTACAAGAATGTCACGCAGTGCAGCAAATCACCTTGTTGCACTGCGTGACAGGGAAAGGACAGTAATGCACCATATTTAAGGCAAAACTGCACATTCCTGCCTTTTCCCCTGCTCTGGAATCCCGTTGGCAGCCTAGCCCCAACACAGGCATCCTTGCACCATGGTGCAAGGGTGCCCGAGTTACATGCAGGATTGTTTTAGTGCAGGAAGGGACAGGCACCTTCCTGCACAAAAACCATCCTGAGTGGAATATTCCTGTTTCTATTTGTGCTGCAGAGTGCAGCACGCATAGAAAAATAAGTAACAAAGAGAAATTAAGAAATTTCTCCTTGTTATGCCTCACCTGAGAAGCCGTATCTTTTGGACGCGCTCCCAGGTCTACCAGTTCTGGTAAATCTGGGACTGCATCAAAATCCATGGGAGTTGCGCTGGAACACCCCCGCAGTGCCCATGGAATGCTTTCCCAGGGAAAAGTATGGCAACACAGTGATTTGCGCTGCATTGCCTTACTTCAGATTTATGGAGCCACTGAGGGCCAAGCAGAGTGGCCTTGCGTGGCTTCAAAAATCCCATGCAAGGTTTGCATCACGTTGAGGTGCATGCCGGCGCATAAATAGGAACCCAAATGTATACTGAAAAGATTTACTAAAATGCTATTTTCACATAGAAATGTGGTGCATTAAATTTACATTTGCAGAGTTTATTCAACTATCTCATGCAACATTAATTGAGCTAACCTTGTTTTTTGGCTTACTATTGGCACATAACAACAACAACAGTAATAATAATAACAACAATAACAATATTAATAATAACAATAACAATAATAATAATAATAATAATGATAATAATATTATTAATAATAATAATAATAATAATAATAATAATAATAATAATAATATCTCACTTGAATGTAACTGCAATGTAACACCTGAATGGGAGGGCAGGGGAAAAAAAGAAAAATAAAAGCAAAAGGCTAAGAAAAGTAGACATAAAAGTAAGACAAATACATCCGAGAGATGGTCAGGAAAAGAGTCAAACTGGACTGGAATGGCCATGGAAACACTAGGGAACAGATAGGAGCAGGATAGAGTCTAAAGTGCCACACTTTTTTGTTGTTGTTGTTTTACATAGCGCAAACTAGACCCAAAGATATCAGTTATCAGAGCGCTTTACCTAGCACCAGTTTCGTTACACAAGGACACATTCACACAAGGACACCTTAATAGCAAAGCTCGCACAAACATCACACCACCCTTTTGACTCTCACTGTTTTTAGTACGAAATGTGTCCTGTCCCCTTTTTGAGCTCGAGATGCTGAAACTGCTTTTCAGTTAATAATTTGTAGCTTGGCATCATCTTCTGGGTAGTTCACATTATTTCCACAAAGGAAATTATGAGCTTTTTGCCCAGACTTAATTAAGAGGGAGATTGTTTAACACTCAGAGCATTGTGCAGTTCAGACTGTGGGAAAAGCATGTCCATGACACATTCAGAAAAGCACTTGGACCTGTGACAGGTCTCTCCCTCTGCCCTTTGCTCCGCAGACTATCATTGGTGGCTCAGCGAGGAGTCTCTGCTCCATCCGGGGTCCATGAAGCCTTCACGACTGCTGAGCAGCACCAGCGCATTCTCTAGGTATGTACCTGCCACAGATACATGCTGGTCGTTATTATATATGGGGTGACCCAACAAAAGTCCTAGGACCTGGGTATCAAATGTTACAGATAAAGTGGTCCTAGACGCTAGCTCAAAATACAGTTATTGGTACATGTGTCTTCTCAGGCTGAGAAGACAGAGTCTGAGCATCTCTCAGCATTCGTCAGCAGACTGAGCCCCACTGACGTCCCGTGCAGTTCAACTCTAGAGACACGGCCAAATAATACATCGGACCTCACCCGCCGCCATTGTCAGCGTGGTACTCGAGAGCACGCCTGGACGGCTTTCATAACCAATTGACCTTTTACACATGGCACACCATTAATGGGTGTCTGTCCACACCACTGGGGTTACATGAAGTTAATGTAACTAAGCCCCCTCCCTTCACCACCCCGTCCTGATGAAGACCCGCTTATGAGGATATCAACTGCCCTTCTTATCCTGGGTCGAAACGTCGACAACCATTCCCCTACCTGGAGCCTGCATCTTTTGTGTCCCCGTCCCCCTTTTTCCCTTACAAAATAAGAGCAACGGAAGAACTGTTCACCGTAATATGAGCAAGAAAGAATAACATTTTTTGCAGATTAAACATTAAGGGCAGGCTCCTCCAGAACCTCTCTAAGGATTACTTAACCTTGGATTCTAAAATCAACTGGGACTCATTTTCTCTAGACCCACTTGGTCATTTTCTGTCTTACACGAGCACTATTAATCTTTTCACTCTATTCTATGCACGTTACTAGTTCGTAACCCCGCTTTTTGCTTTTCATAAATCTGTATTTGTATATATTGTATCATGATGAGAAATTTTATAAAATAAATGGTAGAGTTTCTTTTCCTCTACTTATTAAGACCTTTACGAGAAAATTGTGTGTTTTGGACATTTGATTGGGCTATTTGTTTTCTCTCCTTGTTTCTGAAAATTTTTCATGACAGGATTCAATCGCATGTGGAATGAAAACTGAATTGAATTGTGTAACAAAGTACCAATAACTGTATTTTGAGCTAGCGTCTAGGACCACTTTATCTGTAACAACAGATACATGCTGGGCAGCTACATGGGCTACCTCACATGCCTAATACCAGCACCACACTATTGAAGCTTCCTGCTATGCTCGGCCAGGAAGATCTCTGCAGTATGCCTCCCTCATTTCCGGTTTCTGCAGAATCCACCCTCAAGTCTGAGAATGAGGAAATGCATGGAGGCAACAGTAGCCCAAAGTTAGCATTATGGCTACTCAGGTACTCCCAGGATACATGATCTTTGATATTAACAGTTACCTCCCATGACCCCACTGACACAGAAAACCCCCACAATATTTGATTTCTTGATTCAGAAGGGGAGTGGCAAGGGCAGGCATACAGTCTGGGTAGAGTGAATGGTATGTATGCTCTGTCCTACAGGCATGGAGCTGGCATGTACAGCTATAGATGAACAGTTAGAGAAGCACTTTCTACATGCTTCCTAGAAACTTGATAATAGGAAATCACCTACAAACTAAGAGTTATGGAGTTGCCATTAAGGTAACTTTATCCGTCTTCAATGTCTATGGGTAAAAAGCCTTCCTTTCACAGCTTTCAAGGAAAACGTGAGAGGTGCCAACTTTAACAAGGGGGGCTTGGGAGAGGGCAGCCGACCACCGGGAGGTCTCCTCCCCCGGGCGGTTTGGGAGATCTGGGTGGGGTATTCTTTCTAGCAGGTTCTTTTTGGGCGTCTTTTGGGCTGGTTTTAGTTGTTTTGGGCGCTCCTCTATAAATGGGCGGGGCTCCTCTCCCCGGGCACCATTTTAGGCTTGGTGACCTGGTGGCCGGTTGAGCTTAGAATTTTTGTGTCCATATTTTGGTAATTTGTTCTCTTCCTTGGCTAGTCTGATCCGATATCATGTCTGGTGAAGATTATCGTGTGTTGGAAGCTATTCGCCTGCTTAGCGAGGCGGGGCGTTTGGACCTGGTCATTGGCGACCGGGGTCGGGCCGAGACCCCGCGCCCCCAGCGGGAGGCCTCTGCGAGGGTGTCGGCTGCGGTGGCAGCATGTTACTCCCCAAAACGTCGGAGGCAGGATGGGGTAAGTGAGCGGGGTCGTTCTAGGACCCGTCGGGCGGGTTCCAGGGCCCGGCGGGGGAGTGAGGCTAGTTCTTCTGATCCGGCCGTTTCTTTGGATTCCTCGTTGTTGGAGGGGGCTGGGGTTGGGGGTTTCCCTCCCGGGGAGGGAGAGGTTTCTGAGATCAGTCTGCGGGAGAGAGCGGCCTCTGCTCCCGTTTTGCGGGGCCGTCGTGCTTCCAGGCAACGTGGTTGCACGCAGCGTTCGGCTTCTGCCTCCGCGGGGGTGGGGACTGACGTCACTCAGGCGGGGCGGGCGGAGGCCATTTTGGATGTGGTTTCTGTGGCGCAGCAACCGTTACGGGGTGCCCCGGATCGGGACATCGAGGAGGTGGTCGCTCCCCTGAGCGTTATACGCCGCCAGGTGGTGCAGGTCCCGGTGTCGGTTGTCGGTGGTGCGGTTGGTGGACAAATTGCGCTTCCTTTGGTATCTACTGCGGTTGTCGGAGGGCCTGAGGGCCGTGGCGTTCTTTTTCGCTCTGTGGGGAGGGATCTGCAGAGTCCGTTATTGTTTTCCCCTTCTGGGTCTGTCGTGGGGGGGGAGGCCGTGTCTGGGGGTTGCAGCTCCTTGGGGGAGGGGGAGTGGGCCCAGATGGGTCTGGGGGAGGGTGTCGGGCGGCCTGACTTGCTGATCCCTGGTGGGGAGTTGGGCAGCGCGGGCGGGCCTGTGGGAGATTCCCGCCAGTTTTCGGTGGTGGGCGACCTTCCCATCGGAGGGGTTGGGAGTGGTGAGGATGTTGCTCAGCGAGGTGTGGGGGGGGAAGGGGCTTTTTATAGGTTGTCGGGGGATTTTCAATGTCATAGTGGGTTGGTGGGTTTAGGCCCTGATTCTCGGGGTGCTGTTTCAGTCGGGGGGTTCAGGATTGGGACCCTCAGGGGACGGCTTCGAGAATTATTCAGGCTGTTTTGAATGCTAGCTCGGATGAGGAGGTCTGTCCGCCGTCTCCGCGGCTTTGCGATGCTTTAAAGAGAAAGAGTGTTGTTGGTTCTGGAAGTTTTAGGATGTCTGGTGAGGGGGGCGGGGTTAATGTTGGCGGTCTCTCTTCCGCACATAGAGTTGGTTTTTGTGAGGGACCCGGCACACCAGTCCGGCCTTTTTCTTTACAGGAAGAAGCTCGATCTACGGCAGCAGACTTGGCAGGGCGGCAGGCAGCCCGGGTACGCCGAGGAGAAGTGCGGGTGGAGCCTGGCGCGGCACGTCCCATACCTTCGAGGGATCCCGCCGTGGCCATCACACGCAGGTTTAATACGACCTCGATGGTCCCAACGAGGGATTTCTACATGGGCGGTGCCTCCGGGTCCAGTACGACCTTCCCGGCCTCGGCGGTGGATTCCAGCGTTGCTCATGGGAGCGGGTTACGTACGACCTCTCCCGTGCCACGTGGTGTTTTGACTACTGGTTTATCCTTTTCTGGAAGTCAACAGGTTGTCAGTAGTTCTGGTGGGGGGGGGGTATAGACGAGTTCAGTCGTCCTCCCCACCTAGGTCCAGAGTGCGGGCTGGTAAGGCCCATGGTCGTTCAAATACGATGGAGTCAAGACAGACTTCGGTGGTTGTCCCCCCCCCTCAGTTGGAGGACTCCCTGATCTTAGATTATGATGAGGATAGCCCTGAAGAGGGCGAGGTTCGTGATTTTGTGTCTGGGGGGGGGCATGTTAATGTTTCTCGTGACATGTTACAGGACCAAGTGGTTCGGAGTCGTGTGGAATCGTCACGGCCACGAGTGCTCGGCCCCGTGGTGAGGGCTCCTCGAAGGGCAGATGACGGTGCACGGACGGCGTGGAGGACGGAAACCAGTCAACCGCCTCTGTTAAATCCAGGTGAGAATGTGGTTCAGGCCGTGCGGCCCAATATGGTCTCTATTGGTGTTGGTGTCGATTTAATCTCGACAGAAAAGGATGGTAAACTGTATAAAGGACGTGTGGTACGAGATCAAGGTGTTGGTACTAATGGTGATGAGGTTAATACAAGTCACATGGTGGATAGTGGCACGTCCACTGTTGGTGTGGGTAATACGACAAAGGTGCTTCACAGTAAGGAACTTAAAATCAAAAAGTTGCCGTACATGGGTGTTACGAAGCCTTTGGGGGCTCATTTGATGCTTAGTACGAAAGAAAAGATATGGAATGGTGAGTATGTGGAACTGTTAAAATTGCTCCACAGGGAAGTCCGTGCTAAGGAGGGTTCTAAAGAAGAAGAGTTCGAGTTAGCTAAACGCCCTAAAGTTCCCCTGAATATAGAGAATTGGACGGCGGCCTTTTTAATTTTTGCCAGCGTCTATTGTGAGAAATTCCCGGAGCGCTGCGTGTCCTTGTTTAAATACATGGATGTTATCCGTAAGGCTCAGCTAACCAGGAATGATTATGCGTGGGCTCAATATGATGAGTTCAGGGCACGAATGGCTTGGGATCCTGAGGCGAAATGGGGGGAGTTGGATTCTGACCTTTGGCAGCAAACGATGGGATCGTCTGCCTCTGGTAAAACCATTTTTACGGCCAGTGGTCTTCCTATATTGTATCGTCCCTTTCAGTCCCGTCCCACCCGGGGAGGGGTGGGGGCCGTCTCTTCCGCCCAGCCGCCCATCGGCACATGCTGGGATTTTAATACCGGGACCTGTACGAGACAGTTTTGTAAATTCCGCCACGAATGTTCCCAATGTGGGAGGAAGAGTCATCCGTTGTCCCGCTGCTGGGGTCCTAGGACCCCAGGGCCCCAGGGTTCCCAACAGAGTTCAGGAACTTTCGTGCCACCACAACAACCCCCAGCTCCCAGGGGAGGGAAATCTTCATCTGGGGCTGGGCCCAAAGGCTCGTACTCCGGTTAACGTAACCAGATTGGCCGCGGCTTTGCGGGACTATGAGCCTGCGGAGCTGCGGTCGGTCTTGTTGTTGGGTTTTCAGGTGGGTTTTCGCTTGGGGTATGAGGGACCACGTTTCAGACGTTGGTCCAAGAATTTAAAGTCAGCGAGCGAACACCCAGACATTGTACAGTTGAAATTGGACAAAGAAGTGAGTGAGGGTCGGATGGCGGGCCCGTTTGATGACTGGCCTCTGGCGAACCTTATCGTGTCCCCAATTGGTGTGGTCCCCAAGAAGGAGCCTGGTCAGTTCCGGCTCATTCAACACCTGTCATGGCCGGACGGTGGGTCAGTAAATGATTTCATTGACCCCGAAGCTGCCTCGGTGTCTTATTCCTCTGTGGATGTAGCCATGCAGCTGGTTGTCTCGGCGGGCCCTGACGCCCTGATGGCAAAATGCGACATTAAGTCCGCATTTCGGCTCCTTCCAGTCCATCCTGAGGACTGGTGTCTTCTGGGCATCCATTTCCTTGGGAAATGGTACGTGGACAAGGCGTTGCCAATGGGCTGTTCTATGTCCTGTGCTCTGTTCGAAACTTTCAGCACCTTTCTTCAATGGTGGTTTACTACACAGAGTGGCCATGACCTTGTCACTCATTATTTGGACGATTTCTTTTTTGTAGGTGCTGCCACTTCCTTAGCCTGCCAGGCGGCTCTCACATCTTTTCAATCACTGATGAGTTACTTGGGTGTGCCATTGGCTCCAGAGAAGACCATGGGTCCTTGCGCGACCATGTCTTTTTTGGGGATCGAGCTTGACTCTCATTTGATGGAGGCTCGTCTTCCATTGGAAAAGAAACAGAAAATGCTTGAGCTGGTTGGGACTATGTTGAGGAAAGAGAAGGTGTTTGTGAGAGAGATACAGGTTTTGCTGGGACACCTGAATTTTGCCTGCAGAGTGGTTCGGGCGGGTAGGACTTTTTGTAGGAGGTTAGGCAGAGCCTTGGCTGGTCATTCCCTTCCACATCATAGGGTTAGACTGTCTGCGGGGGTGAAGGAGGACTTACGTATGTGGGTCTTTTTCTTACATTCATTCAATGGTGTGCCTTTGTGTTGGGAGGTGAATTGGTGTTGGGAGGTACAGATCTTCTCTGATGCCGCCGGTAGTGAGGGTTTTGGTCTCTACTGGCAAGGATGGTGGTGTGCTCAACAGTGGCCCGTGCAATGGAAGAATGGTGGTAGAAGTATTGCCTTTTTGGAACTTTTTCCTGTGGTTGTGGCGGTCACACTGTGGGGGGCGGAGTTGGCCCACAAAAAGGTCCTTTTTCGGATCGATAATATGGCTGTGGTTCAGGTGCTTAACAAACAGTCGGCCAGAGATCCCCAGATTTTGAAACTTCTGAGAGTGTTTGTGTTGGGTTGCCTGAAACATGATATTGGTTTTCGGGCCCTTCACGTGCCTGGCGTGGACAATGACATTGCGGATGCTTTGTCTCGTTCACAGTGGGAGAGATTCCGTGGGCTTGCTTTGGAGGCAGACGAGGAGCCGACTCCCATGCCGGAACACCTTTGGACGATAGGAAACACCGGGTCCTTCACTTGGTTTTAGGTTCCCTGGCCCCTTCCACGAGGACGGCGTATGAGTTAGCCTGGAAGGAATTTTTGGAGTCAGGCGCCTGTCGGAGGGATCTGGATTGGCAAAGGTCGGAAGATGTGGTACAGTTTATTTTGGTGTTAATGGATAAGAAGTTGTCTAGAATTACTATATCTGGAAAACTAGCGGGAGTTTCTTTCATGGGTAAGCTTTAGTGGGGTTACTCTCCGACGGCTGGGGAGTTGGGTAGGAGAATGTTGGAGGGTTGGTCTAGAGAGAGTGGTGCTATTCGCACTTTGCGATCTCCTTTGTCGTGGCAAAGGCTGTTTCAGGTTGTTTCTGTCCTACCGGTTGTGTGTATTGACCGAGTGGAAGCGTGTTTGTTTGCCACGTTGATGGTGTGGATGTTTTTTGGAGCTTTTCGCGTGTCTGAATTGCTTGGCAACAGATCCTCTCCTGGCCTCCTGTGGGGGGATGTTCAGATCACGGAGCGGGGGGTTCACATTTGGCTCTCACACTCCAAAACGGATCAGAGAAGTGTGGGCAAGGGTGTCTGGTTAGAATCGGTTTCACCTCAGGAAACGTGCCCTTTACATTGGGCTCTTTGTTGGAGGAAACTGTCGGGTGGGTTGGTGGATTTTCGAGTTTTTCGACATGCCAATGGCTCTAGTGTGACGAACTATCAACTGCGCATGGTACTGCGTAAAGCGCTGCGACATATTGGTTTGGATGGGTCTTCATACGGTACTCATTCTTTTCGGATTGGGGCAGCCACAGAGGCCTCCCACAGGGGATGGTCGAGGGAGGACATCATGGGTCTGGGGCGCTGGACTTCTGACTGTTTTCGGCGCTATGTTCGTAATGAGCCTACTGGAGCGCTGGCGTCCACCTCTGTTTTGCCTGTCTGACTCTGTTTTCTTTTTCAGGTTCTGTGGCTGGTCCTCGGGCTGCTTACGTTACAGTTTGGATCGTGGGCCATTCGTTCATTAAGAGAGCTCAAGTCCAAGCCCGACAGAGTTATTTTGGTTCCTCGTTGGGGTTCAATGACAGTTTGTTTAATGTGGTTTGGAAGGGAAAGGGGGGTATGTTGTGGAAAGAACTTATTCCTGCCTTGAATTCTTGGTTGGTAGGGGGGGTTTGCCCGGACGTCCTGGTGATTCATTTGGGTGAGAATGACATGGGCTCTGTCAAAGGGGTTGTCCTGCTCCGGGCAATAAAGAAGGACTTGGCCTTGCTACACAGTCAGTGGTCGGGTTGTCATGTCATTTGGACGGAAATGGTGCCGCGAAGGGTTTGGAGGTATGCGGTGAAACCGAAGGCGGTGGACAAATCCCGGAGGAAGGTGAATTTGGAGGTTTCCCGTTTTTGTAGAGACCTGGGTTTCGGTCGCATCGTTCATAGTGACATTAAATACGATGCGGTGGAATTTTTTCGGGGGGATGGTGTACACCTGTCTCGTATGGGTATGGACCTGTATCTTCTGGAGTTGCGGGAGGTTCTATCTCGCTGTTTGACGGTTCGTCAGTTGGTTGGTGAGTAAGTGGTAGTCGGTTCTGTATTCTGGTTTCCCCCTCCTCTTCTTACTGGGTCTCCCTCGTACCCCTCCCAACCCCCCCCCACCCCCTCCCACCCCCCCTCCCCGGTTTTAGGCGGTTGGGGGGGCAGAAAGGTGGGGCTCTCTCCGTATCAGTCTTTCACCCCACGGCTTTCTGGATGGCGGTTTTGCTATGTGATCGTCAGTTTTGGGCCAAGTTGGACCCGTTAGTTGTATCGGTTATTGTTTGGGGATTGTTCATTCTGATTGACGTGGGGTTCGGAGAATATGGATCGGGGGATATGTTCTGTTGGTTTATAGTCAGAGATGTAAGATTATATTTATTAGGTGATGTTATAATGTTATAATGTTATTGGGGTTTGTATGGTTTTGTGTTGGGTATGTACGGGTGGGGGTGGGTGTGATGGAGGGTGTGGGGTGGGGGCGGGGTTTTGGGTTTGTAATAAAAACGAACAAAAACTTGGGTTGTGGTTTAGATTGTGAGGCGGTTGCCGAGTTGGTGTATTTTGTAAATGTGCACCTGTTCCAATAAAGCGGCCTTTTTCACACTTGAAGGGTTTTTTGAGTCTGCTCACTCTCCCCCCACCCCTCTCTCCCAAGGGGGGCTTGGGGGAGGGCAGCCGACCACCGGGAGGTCTCCTCCCCCGGGCGGTTTGGGAGATCTGGGTGGGGTATTCTTTCTAGCAGGTTCTTTTTGGGCGTCTTTTGGGCTGGTTTTAGTTGTTTTGGGCGCTCCTCTATAAATGGGCGGGGCTCCTCTCCCCGGGCACCATTTTAGGCTTGGTGACCTGGTGGCCGGTTGAGCTTAGAATTTTTGTCCCTCCCCCCCTTCCCTTTTTAAGGGATTTTTTATTTATTTATTTCTTTCGTTTGGCTGCTGTTTGAAACATGTGTTCATGAGATTTTACGTTGTGCTTTGTCGCTTGGGACAGGTGCGTGGCGGTTTTGCTATGTGATCGTCAGTTTTGGGCCAAGTTGGACCCGTTAGTTGTATCGGTTATTGTTTGGGGATTGTTCATTCTGATTGACGTGGGGTTCGGAGAATATGGATCGGGGGATATGTTCTGTTGGTTTATAGTCAGAGATGTAAGATTATATTTATTAGGTGATGTTATAATGTTATAATGTTATTGGGGTTTGTATGGTTTTGTGTTGGGTATGTACGGGTGGGGGTGGGTGTGATGGAGGGTGTGGGGTGGGGGCGGGGTTTTGGGTTTGTAATAAAAACGAACAAAAACTTGGGTTGTGGTTTAGATTGTGAGGCGGTTGCCGAGTTGGTGTATTTTGTAAATGTGCACCTGTTCCAATAAAGCGGCCTTTTTCACACTTGAAGGGTTTTTTGAGTCTGCTCACTCTCCCCCCACCCCTCTCTCCCAATATTGTGAATTGACAAATATTAGGTATTTCTACAGATGATTTAATTGGGACAGGTTTAGGGGTCAAGGCACATGTGGTGCTAAGTATGTAAGAAGGGAAAACTGGCAGAAAGATTTAGTTTGTATTCTAATATACAGATAAGTGCTGTAAGATACCTAATTAAGCACATCTAAACTTTGTTATATCATCATTAGCCCAGATAACTATCAGTAGAAAAGGCATGGGCCTATGCAAGATGATGACCCAAACATCTGTGGCTCTGCTGGTCAGGACCTCCTGGCCTCACTCACCGCTTCTTGTATGACATCAGGTTACTCATTGAAAGGGAGATTTGCAAAAGGGGGATTGAGATTAGATGGGGAAACAGACATGTGAGGTCTGGTAGTGAAGAGTGAAAAGGACAGCGTTCTGAGCAGAAAGAAGAATGAAGAACTTGATATTACTTCAGAAAGAGATAGGCAGCTGAGAGGAGGGATGTGAGTATGGAGTGTGGAAAATTGAAGTAAGCAGAGATACGGGTTTACAGTGAGATGCAGAGAAAGAAGAGGGAGGTGAATCAAGAAGAATGGATATGAGTGTTTAGGATGGAAACCGAGAGACTGACAATAAAGTATTCTGAAATTGGAAATGACACATTTAAGAGAGATTGATAATAGCAGATAACCTGATGCAATACGTCTGCAGAGGAAAATTAGATAATACAACAGAGAAGAGAAAAAGTGTAGAGAACTAGAGCATAACAACAGTGGAGTAGTGTGGCTCACTGGTTAGAGGAGGCAGACCCGGACGCTGAGATCAGACCCGGGACCAGGGTTCAATTCCCGACGCGGCAGGGTCTTGAGCCCAAAATGTCCACGGACTTGGTAATTCTCGCTTCGGTGCCTACTCGAATCACAGGTTCACACTTTGGAACTCTGGGCAATAGCTTGCTTAATCTCCACTACGGCCCCCTGCGGCGGGATGCCTGGTTTTCACCTTGGGGATACCCAGTAGGGGCTATCTCACAGGGAAAAACCAGGACAGGTTCCCAATGCAAAGCACTTTGAGACCTGGCGGTGATATTGCGCTATATAAAAATCCATCCATCCATCCAACAACGAAAGGGAGGTGGCCTAGAGAGACAATGAGAACGATTTGCCAGGAATTAGAAAGATAACGTAGATAAGTAGAGGAGGAAAGATAATGGATTTAAGAGAAGTTAGACTTAAGTGGAAAATAAAGAGCGAAATATTGAAACCAATGTGCTTCAAATATATGATTTTTATGCTTTCTAGTCTTGGTGCTTGATTGCTACTGAAGTCAAAAAATGTTGAAAAAAATAAATAAAAAATCACAGATACTCTCATCTTCTCACCCTGTCCTCTCATCCATCTCTTCTTATCAGATTGTCTCCCCACATGTATCCATCACCAGAGTACAGAACCAAGGGCAATTGTAAGTGATGGCTAAAGTTCAATTGTACTTAGACTCGAGTCCCACCTTGGCACACGCCAATATTATGAAGTTGATAAAATAGGCAGCAATGTGTTGGACTATAGTACCAAGTGGCACCAGCCTAACTTCTCATAAAAGAAGCTCTACATACAGTTGGATCCGTGTGTTCAATCTAAAATTGGGAAAGAGGTGGTTATGGTCAAGATGGAGGTCACTTTGTGAGGGTAAGTAGGGGAAAGGGAAATACAGCTCTAGAGAAACCCCAGGGTTAAGATTATGACTGGCATTGTATTGGTAGCTCTGTGTCATATCAACATGCCTGTGCAGCTTTTTAAGGATTTCAAGTGCTAGAAATTCAGGGGCTGCTTCAGGACAGTTGAGCTATTTTTTGTAACCTAGACAGAATAATATATAGAAACTAGCTGTAAAGATTAGGGTTTGGGAGACCCTACATACGTTTTGTAGTTACATTTGCAGTGCCATTATGTGCAAGAGTAAAGCAGCACAATCTCAGTCCAGGAGCTCATGCTTGTCTTCCTGATCAGAGGGGACCGGGCCTTGCTTTTCAGGCTAGCCTGTTCCTACTGGTGCAGGACCAAGACTGATTTGCATACGGCTGGTTCCTGTCTGAGGTGATATGGTGAACACAAATGGGATGCTTCCTGAGTCATTGCAAGTGGCTAAGATTAAGTCAAGCTTCTCAGGCATCACTTATTGTTTTTCTCAACAAAATGTGAGCTCTACAGAAGACTACAAAGCTAAAGTGGTTCCAACTACTCTTTGAGAACTAATGGTTGACTGGAGGCGTCAGGCAACTCAGGGACCTTTTCTAGCTCACTACAGAGCCTGAAGATGTAAGACTGGAGTTACCCATCTGCTTCTTTCTGATCATGTAAGCTCTAGGTAATTGAGTATTAGTATTGATATCTGCAGTATTTATCTCGCCCTGTCGTCTGTGGCACGGGATTCTAGGAATTGTTTCATGTTTGATCGCTCTCCCTTGCCCCCTCCAAGCACATTTTCTGAAGTTATGTGGAAGGTGCAGGGTGGAAAATCAAGCGAAGAAAGATACTGTATACATTTTGAAAAAATCATATGTAGCTCGACATTTCTTAATACTTATGCACTGGGTCTGCCTGTAATAAATATAACACTTTGCCCAAGTTTTAGGCAATCTTGTGCTGGGAAATCTTTTTTTCCATTATTTAAAAAAAAAAAATCTTCGGCTGCCCTGTAACCCCAGAGGCTGTAAGGCTTATCTGCCACAACAACAAAACATTGAATATTTTATTAGTGACTTTTCAGAACCCTGGATTTGTAGTCTATTTAAGGGGAAACTGTAAGGTAAAATTCACCATGTGTCACTGTCTTTAAAATTTCATAGGGAAAATCCAAAAGAGAGCATCTAACAAAGGCAGGCGTAGTTTTATTCACTTGAACATTCTTGTTCAAATTAGGGATTTATGACTCACCACTTTAGCGTTCACCAACCGTCTCTGCTGCAGCCATGTTTGGTGCTGGCACTGAGGACAGCGATTGATGCCCACAGTGGGGTGGGCAGTGTCAGTGGTGAAAGCAGACAGCACAGAGCCGTGGTGGTGGGGAGCATCCTCCTAAGAAACAAGGTTAGCCCCTGCACTAATCTCATTAGCAGTTAAGCATTGGGGTAAACCCTTGCATCTTCTTTATTATGACATCTTTTTAGTGAATTTAAACAAATTACAAGCACCAAACAAGTACACAACTGAACATGCAGCAGAGCAATTGCTCGGTCAACTGAGCCATCGATATAAGCCTTACCATGCCTCAGTACTGAACATGTACCCTCTCGCTCCAAGTCCGGCCAGCGCCCCACAGTGCATCTGACGTCCTTTGACTGTGGTGCCTCAGGCCTTGGCTATGTATGTCCGAATTGTCTCATCCAGGGAAAGGCGTGGCTCTCTGGAGGGTGATCCCATGATATTGACACCATGCCGCCAATCTTTTATAGTGTTTGAGAGGGAAACTCCTAGCTTTGTATATGGGGATTTTTGGGCTCATGCAGTGGTCCAGCCCAGCCTTCCATCGCTCTAAGGTCGGAGGGTCGCTGTCTTTCCAGACCCTGGCAATGTCGCCTTTTCCCAACACTAAGCCCAACCCCAACAGTTTGATGTGGTATTTGTCTGGGTCTATCCCCTCTGTGACAGAGAATAACCAGCTTGGGATCCTGGGGAAAAGCCCACCCCAGCACACAGTCCAGGTATGACAATATCCCCTCCGAGAACGGGGTCACCAGTTCACAGGACCAAATAGTGGGGATCAGGCCCCATGTCGTGTCAAGCATCATAGGTACACCATTAAGGCGGTCCCTTCCGTGTTCCACGGCCTCTCCTATATGTAATAGATCCAATGCAAATATATCCACTGTATGAGATGAAACTGTGAGGCAATTTACGTTTCCCGGGGGTGTGCAAGCCTCCCTCCAGTTCTCATTGCGAAGAAGTTCCAGGACACATATCTACACTCTCCTTAGACTATCAAAGGATTCAGGGGTAGAGATCACCAGGGAGCAGTATATGTGTTATATTTTGTGGCTACTCAGATCACACATGAGTAATGTAGCTTCAAAAGGGCTGTGGTCTGGCATGTCAGTGAGCCCCCTGACATACTGGTTATGGGTGTGCCGGAGCTGCTCATAATAGAAGAACGAGAAACATCCTTTACCACGCAGTGCCTTTACATTGCAGTCACTACCACAACTGTGATGTTATCATGGGTTCCTGTAGCATGCAAGTTGTTATAACGAATTGCTTTAGGGAATGGGGTTTTTGGACTGGTATTGGATTTTTTATGTCCAACTCCTTCCCTACTGATGGTGTATCAGTAATTTATACCGTAGCAAAGTACAGCGCTTCCCTAAAGCAAGTCATTGTAAAATTTTGCGTGCTAAAGAAATGTGTGGTAACTATGCAGTCATGGTAGTGACTGCTCTGTTAAGCCACATATGGTTTAGGCATGCATAGTTGAATCATACAATCAGAAGAACTGTGAGCAATGCAAGTCGTATTCTGCCTGCAGCTCTAGAAAGGATTACAATTGGGGGTGGGGTCGCACACTACTCACACACCAGCGGGATCGCCCCTAAGGACTGTGGTCAGTGTAGTTCATGTTCCGCGATGCATCTTCTTTCGATTCTCTGCTATCTTCGCTTTCTTCGCCATCCCTGGACACGTGTTTTGGGGTATTTACCCCTCATCAGCAGGGATTAGTCCATGTTCTGGGCGTTGCCGGTGGCTGCCAAACATTGCCAGGTTTAGTACCACTCAGGCGCGCAGGTGCTGGGTCCCAGACTCGTCAGCCAACTGCTCGAGGGAGCTTATAACATTACAATTGGGGGTGGGGTCGCACACTACTCACATACCAGCGGGATCTCCCCTAAGGACTGTGGTCAGTGTAGTTCGTGTTCCGCGATGCATCTTCTTTCGAATCTCTGCTATCTTCGCTTTCTTCGCCATCCCTGGACACGTGTTTCGGGGTATTTACCCCTCATCAGCAGGGATTAGGCCATGCTCTGGGGTTGCCGGTGGCTGCCAAATATTGCCAGGTTTAGTACCACTCAGGCGCGCAGGTGCGGGGTCCCAGGCTCGTCAGCCAACTGCTCGAGGGAGCTTTTAACGTTACAATTGGGGGTGGGGTAGCACACTACTCACACACCAGCGGGATCGCCCCTAAGGAC
This sequence comes from Lissotriton vulgaris, assembly GCF_964263255.1. Taxonomy (NCBI): domain Eukaryota; kingdom Metazoa; phylum Chordata; class Amphibia; order Caudata; family Salamandridae; genus Lissotriton; species Lissotriton vulgaris. Next base: position 1,660,086,503 of record NC_141691.1, on the reverse strand, counting down.
TGTGGTCAGTGTAGTTCATGTTCCGCGATGCATCTTCTTTCGATTCTCTGCTATCTTTGCTTTCTTCGCCATCCCTGGACACGTGTTTTGGGGTATTTACCCCTCATCAGCAGGGATTAGTCCATGTTCTGGGGTTGCCGGTGGCTGCCAAATATTGCCAGGTTTAGTACCACTCAGGCGCGCATGTGCTGGGTCCCAGACTCGTCAGCCAACTGCTCGAGGGAGCTTTTAACAATACAATTGGGGGTGGCGTCGCACACTACTCACACACCAGCGGGATCTCCCCTAAGGACTGTGGTCAGTGTAGTTCGTGTTCCGCGATGCATCTTCTTTCGAATCTCTGCTATCTTCGCTTTCTTCGCCATCCCTGGACACGTGTTTCGGGGTATTTACCCCTCATCAGCAGGGATTAGGCCATGTTCTGGGGTTGCCGGTGGCTGCCAAATATTGCCAGGTTTAGTACCACTCAGGCGCGCAGGTGTGGGGTCCCAGGCTCGTCAGCCAACTGCTCGAGGGAGCTTTTAACATTACAATTGGGGGTGGGGTAGCACACTACTCACACACCAGCGGGATCGCCCCTAAGGACTGTGGTCAGTGAAGTTCGTGTTCTGCGATGCATCTTCTTTCGATTCTCTGCTATCTTCGCTTTCTTCGCTATCCCTGGACACGTGTTTCAGGGTATTTACCCCTCATCAGCAGGGATTAGGCCATGTTCTGGGGTTGCCGGTGGCTGCCAAATATTGCCATGTTTAGTGCCACTCAGGCGTGCAGTGTAGTGCCCAACATGATGTCCCCCAGTGTCGAAATGTCTATAGTGTCCCACGATGTAAAAGCCCTTCTGGGCTGTGCCTTGTAGCACCCGGGTTCCTTGCCACAGTAGAGTTTCTTTCATCAAGCGTCCTACCCACTCAGAGCCCTATGTCTGTCTTTCCATATCTCAAGGGTTGCTATTGTTGTCAGCAGGAGATTATCTGGAAGAGTACCCCCGTATAGCAAATGCAGGAGGGGTATCTCCTGCATTGCCCAATTTTCAGTATGCGGTTGGTGGGGTGGATTGCTGTAACACCAATCATTTATTACAATGATGCGGGAAACCCTGTACTGCGAAAGTAGGTTCATGCTCACAATGCCCCCGTCATATGGGGATTTGTAAAATTTAGTGAGGGCTATCCACAGTGAATGGTGGCAGCACAGGAAGTTCAGAGGTAAAGATTGCAGTTTCTTCAAGACACAGGATGGGAGCAGGAATGGGTAATTCTGCAGTTGCTGTAGCAGGCGGGGCAGGACAATCATTCAATTGGGGTTATCAGTTACATTTACTCCGGGGTATTGGAAGCCAACCTGAAGGATAGGTATGCCATCCACCCAACTGAGTGCTGGTTGGGGGCACTCTGTAGGGAAATCGAGGACTAGGATTTCTTAACCGCAAGCCCTGTAATGGCCTTGAAGACTCCTAGGATCTGGAGCACATGGGGAACTGACTCCTGAGGATCATCAAGAAATATGAGGATGTTGTCTGTATATTGCAATCCTATCTGAGACCTCAGGGGCCCACCTAAACCCCCTGATAAGGGCATCCACCCTAAGGGTTCAATCACTACGCAAATAGTAGCAGCGACAGTGGACATCCCTGCTTCATGCCTCTATATAGCTGGAGTTGATTGGACAGTGAACCACACATCCTGGCCCCCGCTTGGAGATCAGCATATAGCAGTCATGCTCATTTGTGAAATTTGGGCCTGAAGTTCATTTCATGCAGTAGGCAGGATAGATAGTCCCACCGAACCGAGTCAAACGCCTTGTAGAAATCGACCAGGAAGAGTGAATGTGCACCCAGAAGTCTGCCAGCCAGTACCAGTGCAGTAAGCAGGCACTGGATATTGTGTTGTGTGGCACTCCAGAGCATGAAGCTGGACGGGTCTGCAAGAACCAGGGTGGCGATCACAGAACGCAGTCTATTGGCCATGCCTTGGCTAATATTTTGACCTCCACGTTTAAAAGGGAAATGGGGCAGTAGAGGAGCATTTGTGGGGTGGATGTCCCGTCTTTGGTATAACAACAATTTCCATCAAACAAAGTTTGGGAGAAAGAAATCCCAATTCCTGCATCGGTTGGAATGCCTTAAAGAGAGGGTCCATGAGAAGTTCCCTAAATTACTTGAAAAACTCCACCAGAAAGCCATTGGGGCCTGGAGTTTTGCCTGACTAGAGCTGAGACAAAGCTCTCCCAGTTCCTCCCATATGAAATCCCTGTCCAATGAAATCCATTCGAGATCTGATAGGAGGTGCTTCATTAGGTCATCCACAAAGTGCTTGGGGACCTCGGGATCTACATTTGGTGGCGGAGCATTTAATGCTTCATAATAAGTGGTGAAGCAGTAATTAAAAGCTGGGTACCCCGCCCGTCTGTGCCCATCTGTTATGTAGGTGATGGGTGCCTGGCGCGTCACATTAGTACAAAGCCAGAAGAGGGTCTTGCTAGTTTTGTCATACAATTGATATAAACAGTTCTAGGTTGCAAACCAAGCATTCCAGACTTCATCAAGGAGTAACTGACGGAGTACCTACTTCTTGTTGATGGAGGGAATGTATCAGCACAGTTGAGGAGCCGGGTGCGGTGTGAGCCGCATCCAGTTTCAGGATACGGATTTTAAGGTCTGTCATTTCCTGCCTGCGCTTCCTTCGCTGGCCATTGAAGCGCGTAATGATGTCCCCACGATGATGGTTGTCAGTGACTTCCAGAGCATCATCGGAGGTTTGACCGTGGCGCCATTCGCCTCCAGGTACTCCTGTACGGGGCGTGTACATGAGTCTTTGTTTCAGCATCCTGTAGCCATCATGCGTTTAGGCGCAATCCCAGCTGTGAGAGCTTTGGGACAAATTGCAGCCAAATTTCCAGGGAAGACTGGTGGGAGAGGCCGCAAGTGTTTATGTGTGCGTCTTTGACCCACTCTACGCTCTTGGATAGGGCCCTGCCATCTCACCCTGCCAATGCTGGGGCTACAAGCCCACAATGCCCATGACGACCCCCAGGGTCGGATTGGTAACATGGGCAATGGCAGAAGAGCCGGTATCCGAGTTCCAGCTGTGGGCCTCTTCTTTGGGCAGCCTGAGGGCTGAATTGGGCAGTGTCTGTGCTGTTTGGATGATACCAGCGGCCCAGTGGGTGCCTGAGTCGCCTTTTTTTGGAGGCAGTTGGGCGTCCATGACCTCCCTTTTATGAACAGCAGAGGTAACTCCCTTTCTCTCTCTGGGCCGGGCCATTAAATATGTGCATTTTGAGCAGGGGCAGGAGGCCTGAGCATAAGTGGCCTCACTTGTTTTTCAGATGTGATTCACCAGTGTGAACTAATCCGTGCATTTTGTTTTAAACTAAATAAAGTCAAGAAAACATGCCTCTGTCAGAGACTCCCCACCCCCTTCTTTAAAAAAAAAAAAACTTTGCCAAAGCAGTGCTTTGCGGAAAAGCAATATGCAAATGTGGGCCACTTTTTTAGTGTGCTTGACCGATTTTTAATCCCAATCCAACCCTTACGACCTCCCAAACCAGACCAGGCTGTGGACGGATTTTAGTGGGGTGGCAGGGGAGGTCACAAACAAACACCCGCTAGCTAGACCCCCCCACCACCCCCACCCTTGCATCTTCCACGAAAACCATTGACTGTCATGGATAATTTCCCATGAAACGTGGTTGCTGCATTTTTCATTTGTACATTTGTACGACCTATGTATTAACTGTGTATTTAATAAATCATGTACATATCCAGTTGGACCATCTGAAATCAAGTCATTGTTGAGCAATCTTGTTATTCATTTTACGTGTTCATAGTAAAACAATATGTGCAAGTGTTTACATGATTGTAAGGTCAAATAAAATATTAGAGAGAATGCAATAGAAAGAAATCTAGGGATAGGACACGAATGTGTTATGCAGACTGCAGAGGCGCCACTTATCGTACAGAGTGGCTCATGTCCCTTAGAAAAATGTACTACTTTCTTATGACTTCCCCCGCCTCACTTAACCAATGTCTGCACTATGAACAAGTAAACGGTGTGTGACTTCACGCCTACCTTGCCGCATAGGTTGTGTCTTGTCACCATGTACACTGGTGTACTGTGAAGACTGGGCAGCGAATGGGTGTATTGTGTGATCACTGCAAGGTTGCCCCTGCCACATAGGTTAACTCGTCTCTAAGAACACATCTCTGCACTATGAACACTGGGCAGGGAACAAGAATGTGGTGTGCAGACGTCAGGGCTGCCCTTCCACATAGGTTGTCACATACTCACCCCTTGTCCCTAAGCCCACGTGTCCACTTTCACATGAATCAGTGATCCAATCTGTGCATTCTGAGCAGCTCATTAAGTTAATGGCTTTGGATACAAGTCAAACATCCGGAGGCCTGGGGAAGCGGATCTGCTCCCTGTACAATGGAACAATGGCAGACTGGCGCACCTCTTCGACGGGCTCTTCCAAGTTCTAAAACGGGAGGCAAAGCTTTATTTGTGTTCAGAATCTCTTAACCCTTGCATATCGAGCGCTCTATAAATTTATTTGCCATCTTTCAATACATGCCAATGGTGGGAAAACAGAATGAGGGGGATTTCAACAAATATAATACATTTTCCCCATTTGTTTTCCCCGTGGACTTGCATTAAAGTGGGGTTAATTATAGGCACCAGAAAGCTAAATGTAAACCATTTTTGGCTTAAAAATTCGAGTCTATCGCCCGAATCAGGTTTTTTGGCTACTGGGAGGCTGTCCTACCCTGGCATCGTTTATTTGATGATTTCGTTTTTCTTATGTTACCTATGCGACCTCCTGCTGTGTTCCAGTCTTCACACTAAATAAAAAATACGCATACCAATGGGTGCCGGGCCATATTAAATGTAAATGCGACCATCCTAAATAAAACATGTTTCTTGACACATATATTATTATTTCATGCAATGCAGCTCAGCAAGGGAACTTGCTTCGCTGTGTTGCGTGAAAGGGATGGAGCAGAAATGCTCCATATATTCACAAAGATATTCAGCATTTCTGTCTCCTGTGCTGGCTCTCTGTGTGCTTCCTAACATCAACACAGGCACCCTTGCATCATAGTGCAAGGGTCCCTGCATTATGGGAAGGATTTTGAAGCTTTCCATCACAAAAACAATCCTAAAACGCGCATTCCTTTCTCTATGTGTGTGCAAAATGGAGCACACATCGAAGAGGAAATAACAAGGAGAAATAAAGATATTTCTCCACATTACATCTCTGTCAGTGCACCATTTTGGTGCAAACCCAGCTTTCCAAGTCTAAGCCACTAGGTTTGCATCAAAATGCATACGAATGCCTATGCACCATTCACGTAACATTCTTGTAACATCTTCCTGATGCAAAGTAATGCAAGGCAGTGTGATGCACTGCGTTGCATTACTTTGTATTTAATAAAATACGCAAAGTCACAGAAAGTGGGTTTGTGTGGCTTAGTAAATGCTATAAAGGATTTTGCGCCGAGCTGCACCACAAAAGTGATACAACCCCTGTGATGACCACGACAGACGCTGGACACTAGGACCCTGTGGGTCACAGGGTGGTGACCAGGTCACCGGACACCACTTCCTGTGGAGGGACAGGAAAGGACATTCTACAGTAGGACGAGGACAAGGACGGACGTGCTCTGACGGACAGACGAGATACAGAAATAAAGAAGTACCTCCCCACATGATCGGTGTCCTGAGTGATTCCTGTATGCTCTGCGCTGCGGACATGACATCTGGCGACGAAGGTGGTTGGAAACAGTGACACCACTGCGTTCAAAAAGCGCACGGGACCACGGGATCAACAGAGCGGTCGCTGCTGACGCAAGGAGCTACACGGGAGCCCACCCCGATAAGCGTCAGACAAAGGCAAGAAACAACGTGCGGTAAGAGGAGCCACGGGGAGCAGCAGAAGCGCCGGGGAGAGAAAGAAGACCGCGCCAAATAAAGTTGAGCGCGTAGTATCGCGAGAGCGACCAAATCTCGGCGGCCATATTAGAAACAGGCAGAAAGGACCAATAGAAACGCGGCCACAGCAAGTCGGCCATTTTAAGGTCAGGCGAAAGCGAGATTTCGATCGCGAAGTCTCGCGAGAAGCAAGGCGGCCATTTTGTGGGGGACAAAAAAAGGAAAGTGCATCAAGAACAAAGGGCAGCCATCAGAAAGCCAGGCAAGACGCTTAAAGAGCACCAAAGAGACTGAAAAAGGAACAACACTGTCACCATAAGACAAGAATATAAAAGAGAGAAATAAAGAAGAAAGATATCAACACAAATAGCTCGAAATAAAAGAGTTTAAAGAAAATGCCAGACACAAAGTCACAGAGTGCACAATACCGCAGACCAGTGCCTTTCACTGTATCGGAGCCACAAGTGGGCATCCGGTGGGAAAAATGGATCATAAAATTTGAACGATACATGAAGGCGACCGACGTGGTGAATGAAAAAAAATTAGATCTATTCTTAAACCTAGTGGGGGATGAGGTGGATGACCTCCTCATAACACTGCCACAGAGTGAATTAGAAACCTACGAAAAATTAATAAAATGTCTGACGGCCAAGTTCGACCCGCAAAGAAACGTCGACTTTGAGAGATATTCTTTTCACATGGCATATCAGCAGCCAGAAGAGTCAATGGATGACTTTGCAACAAGGCTGAGAAAGCTAGTAGCACATTGCGAATTTGAAAAATACGACAATGAACAGGCACTTCGCCTCAAACTGATAGAAGGCTGCCGAGACACGGAATTTCGCACAAGACTACTAAAAGAACCGATCACCCTAGAGAAAATTCTAGATATAGCGAGGGCAGAAGCAAGAGCGATGATACAAGCGAAACAGATGGACCGAAAGGGAGAACAAATACATAGAATGTCACACACCAGCAAGAAAGGGAACTGGAAAGGAGGACACAAGGAACAAGCGGCGAAGAAACAAAGTTCCCAATGCTACAGGTGCGGTTTGGAATTCCCTCACAGAGGACCATGCCCAGCATTTGGTCAAACCTGCAGAAAATGCAACAGAAGCAACCATTTTGCTACCATGTGCCAAGGTGGACAATTCAAAAGTGAACGTGGCAGGCCCGGAAAGCCAAGAACAGCAACAACAAAACATGTACGGCACATGGAAGCGACGGAGAGGAGCTCGTCGGGGGAATCAGGAGAAGAAGAGGAAGAGGAAGAAACAACAAGAAAAGTAGAACGCCTATATCTCATGACCACGGACGAAGGGCATGAAGAGGAACACATCAGGCTAATAGACAGGAAGTCAATAAAGAAGACGGATTGGGTGACCATTGAAGTAGGGCCCCATCAAACAAAATTTGTACTGGACAGCGGAGCCACCTGCAACATCATGTGTGCCACAGAATATGATAAGATGAAGAAGAAGCCGCCGCTACAACCATCAAGCGTAAGAGTATTTACGTAGGGTGCACAAAATCCCGTAACAAACATGGGAAAATTCACGGACACCATGACGCACAAGGGCAAGACTGTCATAGAAGAAATACATGTGTTACGAGGAGACATTCCCGCACCGTGTCTACTAAGCAATGTAACAGCAAAAGTAATGGGCCTACTGAAAATGATGTATCACATGTCGGAAAAGGAGAGCATACTACAGGAATTCCCAAAATTAACGGAAGGACTAGGAAAGCTAAAAGGAAAACAAATAACACTGCACATAAATGAGGCCAGTTGCACAGCATCACCGAAGGGTACCAATACATATACAACCTCAAGTGGAGGAAGAAATAAAGGCCCTACTGGCACAGGACATCATTGAGCCAGCAGAAGGACCAACGCCATGGGTGTCCCCAATAGTGGCTGTACCAAAGAAAGACACCACACAGATAAGAATCTGTGTGGACATGAGAGTACCAAACACAGCCATCGAAAGAGAAAGACATCCAGGGCCACATCTGGACGACATGATAAGCTGCCTGACAGGAATGAGAAAATTTTCCAAACTAGACCTGTGCAAGGGATACCATCAATTGGAGCTGAACGAGCAGTCCAGATACATAACAACCTTCTCAACGCACCTAGGACTGTTTCGCTACAAAAGGCTGAGCTTTGGAATATCTTCAGCAGCAGAAATATTCCAAGAAACGATCAGGCAGATAATAAGATCGATAACGAACAGTCTAAACTACAGCGATGACATTCTGGTCTTTGGGAAGTCAGACGGAGAACATGACACGGCACTGAGGGAAGTATGCTCACGGTTAGTAGAGGTGGGCCTGACAGTAAATGAGAAGAAATGTGAGCTGGGAAGGGAAGAATTAGTGTTTTTTGGACACATATTCTCACGGAAAGGAATGAGGCCAGACAGGAGTAAGATAGACACGCTCGAAAAAACGAGTGAACCAAAAGACGTCGCTGACGTGCGCTCGTTTCTTGGCCTTGCCAGCTACTGCGCGAGGTACATAAAAGACTTTGCGACGGTGAGCACACCATTGAGAGAACTGACAAAACAAGGACACCCATTCGAATGGACCACAGAGTGTAAAAAAGCGTTTGAAGAAATAAGAGCGTCAGTGACGGCAGTAGACCACTTAGCGTACTTCGACCCGAACCTATGCACTGAACTAACAGTAGACGCCAGCCCGGTAGGTCTTGGCGCAATACTAGCACAACACAAACCTGGGAAAGATTCACCTCGACAGATAGTAGCATACGGAAGCAAAAGCCTGTCCGATGTTGAGAGAGCATACAGTAGTATGGGCATGTGAGCACTACCACATGTTCATATATGGAAAACCGTTCACAATAGTGACAGACCACCAAGCGCTAGTGACTATCTATGGCAACCCAAAAGCGAAAATACCACCAAGAATAGAAAGGTGGGGAATAAGGCTGATGGACTATAACTTCAAAATAATACACAAACCTGGCAAAGACCAAAACCCAGTCGATTACATGTCGCGACACCCGCTCCCATATCGGAACGGTGGTACCACAATGGCAGAAGAATACCTGAACTTCATCGTGAAACAAAACACTCCAGCGTCAATAACAAGTGAAGAACTGGAGCGAGAGACAAAAAGAGATCTGACAATGAAGACAATAGGAACGATAGTGAGGCTACAGAGATGGAGACATATTAATAGCAACACCGTCACAGAAGAAGGGGTCGACAAAGAAGAACTGCTGGCGTTCAAAAAGATAGGCGAAGAACTGTCGAAGACAGAGAACGGAGTCCTGATGAGAGGTTCAAGGATTGTAATACCACATCGACTAAGGAAGAGAACAATTAAGATAGCACATGAGTCACATAGAGGAATAGTCGCGACAAAGAAGATGTTGAGAGAAAGAGTGTGGTTCCCAGGACTAGATAGCATGGTGGAGGAAGAAGTGTCACAATGTCACACCTGTCAAGTAACTGGATCGTCTAGTAAGCCCACACCGTTGAAGATGTCAGAATTGCCATTGGCAGTATGGACCGAACTAGCAGCAGATTTCTATGGGCCACTGGAGACTGGAAGGTACCTGCTGGTAGTCATTGACGAATTTTCGAGATTCCCAATAGTGAGGGAAGTGTCATCGACATCGGCAAGTGCCACCTTACCAGTGCTGGACGACATATTTGCTGCCTGGGGCTCACCACAAACACTGAAAACAGACAATGGTCCTCCATTTTCAGGAGAAGAATTCCGCAGGTTCATGGACTACCTGGGGATCAAACACAGGAAAATAACTCCCCTGTGGCCACAAGCCAACGGAATGGCAGAACGATATATGGGGACCATCAAAAGAGCCATCCAGCGAGCAAAATTGACACAGATCTCAATTGGACAAGCGCTTTGTCAGGTGCTACGAGATTATAGGAACACCCCTCACAGCACCACGGGCAGATGTCCAGCAGAACTGGTGCTAGGAAGAGCAAGCAAAACAAGGCTACCACAGACAGAGGCCATAGCAGACACCAACAGACAAGAGATCGCAGAAAGAGACAACAAAGAGAAAAAGAAAATGAAAGAATATGCTGACAAAAAGAGAAATGCAGCTGAACACCAACTAAAGGAAGGAGACTTAGTAATAGTGAAGCAAACACAGCAAAGGAAATCTGACAGCCCTTTTTCAAAAGATCCGCTGGTAGTGACTGGAGTAAACGGGTCAATGGTGACCGCAGTCTCAGACCATCGGAAGATAACAAGAAACAGCTCACACTTCAAGGAGTTCAAGATGGAAGAAGGAGAAAGAGCAATAACGACACCGGAAGTGGAGGAAAGAGAGCAAGGAACAAATGGAGAAGTGACAACACACAAAGAAGAAGGTGGAGGACAAGAACAGAGCGGAGAACAAAGACCAAGAAGAGAGTGCAAAAAGACAAAGAGACTGATAGAAGAAATGTAGAGACTCTCTCTCTCTCTCTCTCTCTCTCTCTCTCTCTCTCTCTCCCTCTCTCTCTCTCTCTCTCTTGCCCTCTCTCATAAGCTCTTCACAGTGTGGACAGTATACCTAGAATTTGTGCATGTGGAAAAGTCTTTGTTGTGACAAGGGGGGAGATGTGATGACCACGACAGACGACAGACGCTGGACACTAGGACCCTGTGGGTCACAGGGTGGTGACCAGGTCACCGGACACCACTTCCTGTGGAGGGACAGGAAAGGACATTCTACAGTAGGACGAGGACGAGGACGGACGTGCCCTGACGGACAGACGAGATACAGAAATAAAGAAGTACCTCCCCACATGATCGGTGTCCTGAGTGATTCCTGTATGCTGCGCGCTGCGGACATGACAACCCCAACACATATTCATAGTAAATTTGGATCCTGATTCCCTAGACAAAACCAGTGCCTCGGTGTTCCTGCTGCTTTCTGCTGTTTCTGGTTAAGCCGGACTGAGTTATTCATTGGCAGGTGAGTGTGGGGCACACCAAGCATGGGGTCTTTCTCTTCCTTCCTGGATCTCCACAGAGACTAAACTGATAGAGAGTTGGAAGATGGAGGTCAGTATAAGAATGAGGGGATACACTCATGATTCTCCTGTAGAGAGTACATTGGTTGACACCACAACAGTCAAGTGTGTGCAGAGGAAGGTGGCAGAAAAGAGAGTAGGGGGCAGACTGCAGGGCAAGTGAGAAAGGGGAGGAGTGGAAGCAAGGGAGAGTGGAAGAAGGGTAAGCAGGAAGGGTGAGAGTGAAGTTTGAGGAAAGAAATGGGAGCACATTTAAGAAAGCTGGGGTGTGTGCAGGAGAGCAGTAAAGGGAAAAGGTTGGAAAAGCGAGCAGTCAGGGCGAGACTGGGAGCACAAGGGAGAGAGCAGTGGCGGCTCCTCTGCTAAGGCTGAGCCGCATCGCACAAAAAAAAAATGATAATAACAAGGCATTATTATCATTATATTTTTCTATACGGGACTCAGAGCCAGGTCGAGGGCGGGTTGTGACGGAGTTTACCAGAACTGAGTGAGGAGTGGATTGCACTCCCTAATTGTGCGGGATTGTTTGGGCAGCCAAACAGGAATGCGCAATTAACATGTTGTCCAACTGGCTGTGTTGCTCAGCCCTGTGGAAAACATGCACAGGCACTCAGATTTAACTCAGATCTGTGACTGGGGTGAATTTTTGATTGGTTCAGCATTCCGTCCATCATCTGTTCTTTTTATATTTCTCATTCTAAGTGGGAAGGGAATGCCCAGACATGAGTTCCATGCTCGGTACACCACCAGACTTAACCTAGCCTGGTTGATGAGGGGTGAAACCCCAAAACAGGTCCCAGGATGCTTGTGTCTGATCCAGGGAGGGCCTGGGCTTCGAGTTCAGGCTTGGGGAACAAGGTCAAGGCTGATTTGCATATGGCTGGGTCTAAACTAGAATGGCATGGCATTGAACAAATGATGAATTTAACCCAGATCTGTGACTTGGGGGTGAATATTTGATTGGTTCAGCATTCCGTCCATCATCTGTTCTTTTTGCATTTGTCACCCTAAGTAGGAATGGTATGCCAAAACATGGGTGCCGTGCTCGCTACGCCACCAGATTCAAGCTAACCAGGCTGAGGAGGTGTAAAACACCGAAACTGGTCCCAGGATGCTTGTTTCTAGTCCAGGGAGGACCTGGCATGGCACTTCGGGCTGGATTGTTTCCATGGGGAACAGGATCAAGACTGATTTTCATATGTCAGGGTCTAAACTGGAATGGCGCTGCGTGCACAAAAACTATGGATTTAACCAAGATCTGCAACTGGGGGTGAATGTTTGATTGGTTCTGCATTCCATCCATCATCTGTTCTTTTTCCAAGTTTCTAAAACTGGCATTTTCAAAATTGTAATTCAAAATCTGACTTTACCATAAAAGAGTATTTTTTATTACAATTCCAAAGACACCAAACATTAACTGCTTCTCTGTTCCCATTTGGTAGTTGCAGTTTATTAAATGTAATAAGGTATTGCTAATGTTATCCTATGGGAGAAGCAGGCCTTGTAGTATTGAAAAACAAATGTAAGAGTTTTTCACTTCCACGACATGTAGAACCTAAAATTACATTTCATACTTTTGAAATATATTGCACCCTGCCATTTGCGTTATTTAGGGCGTACCGTAGTGGTGACCTCCGTGTACTAAAAAGGCAGATTTGAGCCTGGCAAAAGTTTAAAACCGCACATACAGGCTGCAATTGCAGGACTGAGACAGGTTTTGCAAGGCTACTTAAGTAAGTTGCACAACAGGTGCTGCAGGCCCACTAGTAGCATTTAATTTACATGCCTTGGGTACATGTAATACCACTTTACTAGTTACAGTTTACTTCAACCCTGTCCTACACTGAGAATCACATACTGTTCTGCCAATGCCCTCATAGTGATTGTACTCAACAAAGAGAGAGAAAGCAACACATCCACAAAACGACTACATGGGTTTGAATCCAAGTCTCATATTTTTCCTTGGACTCATAAAGCATCTCAGAATCAAAATATATTTGGAGAAGACACCTCACATTTGAGAGCCTCACATTCCACCTAGCCAGACCATTGAGGAAGGCCTCACCCCATCATGACAATATGATACCTCAATAAGCATCCAGGATGCAGATAAAGAGTTTCCCTGGTGACAACCCTCTGTAACTTAATACCCGATAACATCCACACGCCTGTAGAGTACCTCATTTTGCAGGACACTACCGTAAATCTGAGCCTATAAGTGGTGCTAAAATACATCAGATGGCTATACGCAGGTATACATATTCTAACCACAATAAGTCCACTGGCCCCACAAGGTACCAAGTTAAAGATATTCAACAAATTACATAAACCATAATCTTCTCATTTTCCTAGTATCACACTAACACCCTCATCTACTAAAAGATCTATAACACATAACCAACCTTAACGTGGCTAAAACAACTGGTAATACTGCAACCAATCCCTCTTTACCACCCAAGCAAATGGACCATGGATAAACTAACTGAAACCAGGGTTAATGCTTAGAGTTTTCACTGCCAGGATAAAGTGATAGTTTGATGGATCTTCCCGGGCATTATCTTCACCTTTGTTGCTTATAGCATCTGCCTGGACTAGCTGGTTCTAGTGCTTTTAGCGGTCAGCCACGCTATTAAAAAATGTCCCAAACATATAGTAATTAACAACTAGAGCACATATAGACAACTTCGCTGGAAGGCAAAACATTATTATTCAAAACAAAAAAAGATGACAGAAGATCAAAAACCTACCAAACAATTTAGAAAACACACGTCCACAATCAAACCATTATGCACCTCAAATACGCATCTCCAATGTAAAATCCAGGATTAATAGTTGGGGAGACTCCCACCAGGCCGAATTCAGTACTTTGTTATGTAAAGTACGGTTTCAGCGGGAAAACCCAGTTTTAACCTGTTACCTACTGGCGGTCGATATAGTTAGGACCTAGTTTCCAAAGGAAATCCGTAACATTCTATTTGGAATAACTTTGAAATAAGATGGCCTGTTCCCCTCCGGTCCTTCCCTGAAAGTTTGGGGGTGAATCATGAAGCGGGAGTCGAGAAAAAAGGGGGGTCTTAAAACATGTTTTCCCCATGCAATTTTCCATAGGGACCTTTAGGACGGGCTACAGCCTGAACTGCTGAACGGAATTACACCAAACTTGGCAAAAAGGTAGAGTTTGGTTCGCAGATGACTCTTTTTGTTAAATGGTGTAAATCTGTGCAGTAGTTCCTGAGAAAATCAAAAGTAAAATCATAGATATATCTATAGACGAAGTAACGTCCGAGGATTATACACGTATCCTTACAAGCACGAGCTGCTTGCTAATTGGCTGTCAACACTCCAAACCAGGAAGTGTTGCAGCCATTTTGTGCCTCTGTAGAACCGAGGCACAAGAAAACAGAAAAAGAAACACGAAAAACAAGAAAAGGAGGCAGGGTAGAAACACCCTGACCCCCTAGGCCTGCTCAGGGGGTCCCACAAGGACCCCCAACGCCTCCCCACATTTGTTTAAATTGCAGGATGCACGTATAGTACACGTACCCTGCCGATCCCCCCCAAAAAACGAAGTGCAGCTCCCGCGCTTTAATGTTAATTAGCCCCCGGGGGGCCAAATCCCGGCGGCTTTATAAAAATAAAGTGGGGGGGCCCAATCCTCCCCTACACTGCCCCGGGGACCGCCACCCCTGGGGCAAAGTATGTATTATAGCGGGGGCGCACGGGCCCCGCAGCCCCGGGGACCGCCACCCCGGGCCTTAAATGTATAATGAGAGGGGCCTCTAAGGCCCCGAGCCCTGGGTACTGCCACCACCCGGGGCTTTAATATGATGTATGCCGGGGGCTCACGGCCCCCCCGCAGCCCCGGGGACCGCCAACCCCTGGGGCTTCTCTTTAAAAAAAACCTGTGTAAGGGGCTCAAGCCCCTCCATATGCCCCAGAGACCGCCACCTCCCCAGGGCACTACATATTTAAATTGGGGGATCCGTGACGGACCCCTCCAGCCCCGTGGACCACCACCCCCGGGGCTTTAAAATGTTGGGAGGGGGGCTGCGCTGCCGCCCTCCTGGAACCTTGTGGTGGCCCTGGGCACCGCAACCCCCCAGGGCTGTCTCCTGCAGTGTCCCGGGGTGCCCACCCCAGGACACTGTAGTTTGCTATGGTAGGGCGGGAGCCTAGAGGCTCCCACCCTACCTATAGCAAACTGCTTTGTTTTTTGAAAGAGAGAGCAGGAAACCTGTTCTCTCTTTCAAAAACCAAAGCCGATTGCTTTTCTATATGGGGAGCAGCATGTTAGCTGCTCCCCATGCAGAAAAGCAATGCCGGCTCCCGCAGGATGCGGGGAGCCGGCAGGGACCGTGGGGGGCTTGGGGACCTCCCCACAGCCCCCAACTGAGAGGGCCAGGCCCCGGGGATGGGGTCCCCGGGCCCAGAAGTGGCCTGAGCAGGGGGGATATGCAGCCCCCTCCTTAAAAATATTTTTTAAAATATGGCATGCCCCGGGGGATGGGGTCCCTGGGACCTGGAATTAGCCACGGGATAGGGGCCACGCGGCCACCTTACCGTTAAAAATTCAAAAAAATAAATTTGGGGGTCAGGCCCTGGGGGATGTGGTCCCAGGGCCCAAGAAAAAGAAGGGGGCTACACAGCTCCCCTTTTTAAAAAACATTTTTTTAAACGGTATTGAGGAGGGAGCCACGCCCCTCCATGTACCACTCTGCGAACGCGCCCCCTGGCGGGTTTGCAGAGGGGGAAGTAATTCCTCTTGAGTACTGGGGGTCCCTTGGTACCAAGTAGCCCACCAGGAACCTCCAGCATGCGCCAGGGGGCTGCGTTGCAGAGAGGTGTAAAAAGGGGCATGGCCTCATTACACCTCTCTGCAACGCAGCCCCCTGGTGCATACTGGAGGTTCCTGGTGGGCTAGTTGGCCCCCAGGAACCCCCAGTATTTAAGGGGAATTAGTTCCCCCTCTGCAAACGCGCCAGGGGGCTGTGTTGCAGAGAGGTGTAATGAGGCCACGCCACTTTTTACACCTCTCGCACGCAGCACCCTGGCGCATACTGGAGGTTCCTGGTGGGCTAGTTGGCCCCAGGGACCCCCAGTATTCAAGGGGAATTAGTTCCCCTTCTGGAAATGCGCCAGGGGGCTGCGTTGCAGAGAGATGTAATGAGGCCACGCCCCTTTTTACACCTCCCTGCAATGCAGCCCCCTGGTGCACACTGTGTTGTGTAGTTCCTATATTCCAAATAGGCTCTGCGCATTGGAATAATACATCCTATAGATGTGACGTAGGACTTATGTCTACTAGGTCCCTATCAAATATATTAGACTTAATTGTGAGTGCCAGCTAGCTCAGAGGTCACTAGAAACTTTCTCAAATTCACAAGAAGAGATTAGTCTCTGACAACCGCATAAACATGACAACTTTGTTTCCCCAAGATAAAACTGATCTTCAGAGTCGTGGAAACAATAGATAGATATTTCACTCAGTCAATCGTGCATGCTTCGTTTCACCAGAGGTGCAGAGAAAATAGAAAGACGGGCGTTTTCAATAAAAGGATTTATTGAACAGTCTTCTTTCTCAGGCATAAGAAATGAACTGCTACAATCGTAAAACTGGTAGCAAAATATAAAGCATGCAGTAAAAAGAGTAGAATAAAATAATACTGTAAGAGCATTGTATGGTTCCTAGACCATAAATAAATACGTACATAAATAACAGAGTCTAAAAGTACTCAACTGGTGCTTCTAAAATACGCCTACCCCGGTGTACCTAACCTAATCTTAGTACGAGGGAAGAAGTAAGTGAGGTGTAGAATAAATAGATTATTGTTTTACCAAGAATCTGTCCAATAGGTCTCTTAGGGTCTGATCAGCTCCCGTACCTTAATTTGGAATGAAGAAGGTCAGGCTCAGGACTCGATTTCCCAACAACCCGCAAGGGTAGCTTGAAAACACTGGAGCTGGATTTCTCAGCAGGAGAAAAGACAGCGTCTCTCTCAGTGCGTCTGCTGGAGGGTCGGCTTCCTTCGGCACTTGCAGTAGCAGGGCGCGTCGGACAAGTAGATAGTGGAACTGCTTCAAACCACTGTGTGTTTGCTATGGCAAGTGTGGGCATATTTATACCTTGAAGTTGCCGAGTTTGACGTTAAGGTGGACATAATAACGTCATAAAGACTCTCAGTTCTTTGAAAACACCATGAGTTCTTGGACAAGTCAGTATTTAAGCAAGGGGAAGTCCCTAATCGTTGAAGCTGTGTTTTCCAAGAAATCGTTGTAGATTTTCGGAACTAATGGAAGTAGCCCTGCCATATTTGGACTGCATGAGCTATGTCTAAATATGGTTACGATTCTTATGCCTATATAAGGACATAGTGATTTATACCTATATAAGGGCATGAATCAGGAAATTTACAATAGTGTCCTAAAATGGTGCACTACAACTGGAGGTTCCTGGTGGGCTAGTTGACCCCCAGGGACCCCCAGTATTCAAGGGGAATTAGTTCCCCCTCTGGAAACGCACCAGGGAGCAGCGATGCAGAGAGGTGAATTGAGGGCACCCCCCATTTTACACCTCTCTGCAACGCAGCCCCCTGGAGCATACTGGAGGTTCCTATTGGGCTAGTTGGCCCCCAGGGACCCCCAGTGTTCAAGGGGATTTAGTTCCCACTCTGGAAAGGCGCCAGGGGGCTGCGTTGCAGAGAGGTGTAATGAGGCCACGCCCCTTTTTACACTTCTCTGCAATGCAGTCCCCTGGCGCATACTGGAGGTTCCTGGTGGGCTAGGTGACCCCCAATATGCAAGGGGACTTAATCCCCCAACTTAGAACGCGCTACGGGGTGCGTTTGCACAGTGGTGAAGGTAGGGACAGGGCTTGAGGTGATATGTATGCAAACATGCCCTGTGACGCGTTTTAAGTTGGGGAATTAATTGCTCTTCAATCCAGAGGTCCCCTAGGGGCCAACTAGCCCACCAGGTACCTCCAGTAAGTGCCACGGAGCTGCGATGCAGAGTGTTGTAAAAAGGGGGCGTGGCCTCTGTACACCTCTCTTCAACGCTGCTCCCTAGCGCATACTGGAGGTACCTGGTGGGCTAGTTGGCCCACAGGGGACATCAGGATTGAAGACAAATTAATTACCCAACTTAAAACGTGCCACAGGGTGTGTTTGCACCCATGTCACCTCAGGCCCCGCCCCCTTCCTCACTATTGAGCAAAATATTCCTCTAAAATCAGCCGAATTATGAATTCCGATTTACTCACCTGTTATCACAACAGACCTCAGTGCTGCATCTTTGAGCCCAGTACGGACCCTGAAAAGGAACTCTAAGCGTGCTTACCAGTAACTTGTATTTCCTTCCATAGGAAAATTGTGTGGTTTTCACCAGAAAAATCTCTAAGTGCCTATTTTTGAAAAGTACAAATATTTCTCTAAAATCAGCCAAACTACGAATTCTGATTTACTCACCTGTTATCAGAATAGACCTCAGTGCTGCATCTTTCAGCCCACTACTGATCCTGAAAAGTAATTCTAACCATACTTACAGTAAACTAAATGTCCTTCCATAGGCTAACATTGACTGATTTCACTTGGAAATTCTTCTAAGTGTGGAGTTTTGGAACTTTAAAATATTCACCTAAAATCATCCGATCTACAAATTCCGATTTACTCACCTGTTATCAGGAGAGAACCCAGTGCTGCATCTTTTAGCCCAGCACTGACCCTGAAAAGTAATTCTAACCGTATTTACCAGTAACTTGTATTTCCCTTCCATAGGAATCCATTGTCTGGTTTTCCCCAGAAAAGTTTCTAGGTGTCTATTTTCACAAACTAAAAATATTCCTTAAAAATCGCCTGTATGACTTAAACGCATTCTTTCAACTGTTTACAGGAGATGCACCAGTGCTGGACCCAGGATCCACCACTGAGTAAGAACAAGTAATGATAACACTACTTACCTCCTAAGTGAATTTCCTCCCATAGGATAACATTGGTGATTTTATGTGAAAAAATGGCTGTGTCAACTTTCAAAATACAATAATATTCCTTAAAAATCACTACTGTAACTAAAACACTTTTACTCAACCGTTTACTGGAGATATCCAAGGACTGAATCTAGGATCCAGTCCTGTGGTTAGAAAAGTAATCCATAAAGTAACTAATTGCATTTACTAGAAAAACACATTGAGGCCAATGTTGCATTGTTTTTGAAATTGTGTTGCCCATTGCAACAACTGTAACTACTGTACTTAAAAGTCTGTTGCCTATTTGCAAAGTATTTAAACTAAACTAATTAATTCTGAGAAAGTATATTTTGTAATGTAATGTATAATGTAATTACAATGTAATTTAAAAAATAGAATATCTAAAAATAAATTGTTTAAAAAATGTAGTAAATCAGTATAAAAAATGAAATATAACAATTAATACATTTAAAAATTTTCATTTACAAAACCTTCGAAATTCACTGAAAAAAAACATAGGTTTCAGGGCTGATACAGTTAGGAATTAGCATTTAAAAAATCGGAGGTATTTCAATGATTTTGTACGAGTGAAATGTCCAACTATAACACCCCTAAAACCTATGTTTTTTTCAGTGAATTTTTAAGGAGGGGACAGCATTTTTTAAGGTTCTTTAAATGCTAATTCCTAACTATATCAGACCTGAAACCTATTGTTTTTTCAGTGAACATATATATATGAATATAGCTCTATATGCAAATAAACGGATGTGAACATGATAAAGACCGCACCAAACTCCGATTGGACATTGTTCCACCCAATGTAAGAGGAGGTGATCGGTTAAGGAGACTCCGTACATTGGAATCGAGATATATTGTAGATCTCTTTACTAAATATCCAGGAGGACTAAATAGTGGTGAAGAACTGTCATGTTATCTGGGTAAATAACATCACATTTTTGACACAATCCTTTATGAGGTCCTGCTTGTAAAACTGTCTCTCAAGTAACAAACTGTATATATTGTATATATCGTATTTCTGGAATACTGAAGCTTTTTCCATTTGATGTTGGGATGAACTGAGTTAATTTACCTGCGTACAACATTTTCCCTCCCCTTTACCCTTTTCTTAATCCTTTCCAGTCTCCCTTCCCCTTCCTACCCTTATTCCAATTCCTTCCCCTCTCCTTTTCTTTCTTATCCCTCCGCTTATCTTTTCCCACTGCACTATATTCACCACTCATATGGTGCGTGTGGGGTGACGTGTAATGGCATAATTGTAATTATGTAGATATGTATATATATATGTGTATGTACAGACAGAACCTGCCAACAAGGGACAACGATTTGTTTAGAAACAATTTTTCTATTCGGGTTTCAAAGAATCAAAGTTAAATTTAATTTTGACAAGCCTGATTATGTACTGTGATATCCCTTTGAGACCTTGGCTTTTCTGAACATTTTGAAAACGTGTGTTACACGTCAGGTCATATCCTTTTGGATGAATTTCCTTTTGATGAAGTAATTTTTGATGAATTATTTTTTGATTAACCCTTCATGAATTGCTGTGTTATTCTTATTCTGTTTTTTTGCCTGTATTGATTGTGTAAATTGCATTGAGTACTTTAACATAGGACACCAGCCGATCCACAGCTTTATTTTAACGCTAGAACTTACGGATTAATTAAACTATATCCCTGTATGGATAGAACACCTTTCCAATATGGCGCCCATAGTGGTACACAGGGGTGAAGTCCTATGTTCATGTCAATGCCTATCAACAATTATACTTAATTGGCTGTTTGTAAGTGACGAGTGACACAGTGACGAAGGCTTACGCCGAAACGCGTCTGTGCTTTTTTGTTCCCTGATTAAATCACCGTGAGAACTCTTGGTCTGTGAGTGCTGCCTCTTTCTTGCAAACTAAGGAGAGTTTCGAGCGTTATATATATATATATATATATATATATATATATATATATATATATATATATATATATATATATATATATATAAATATATTACCTACTGGCGGTCGCCAGTAGGTAGTTATAGTTAGGATCTACTTTCCATAGGAAATCCGCAACATTCTATTGGGAATAACTTTGGCGCCGGTGGACAAATCTTTGCGAATTTCTCCAAGAAAATGGCCCTCTATGCTCCGCTCCTTCCCTGAAAGTTTGGGGGGGATTCGTCAAGTGGGGGCCGAGATAAAAGGGGGGTCCCAAAACGTGTTTTCCCAATGGTAATTTCCATAGGGCGGTCGGTTTCACTTTTAGCCCGAACGGCTGAATGGATTTCCACAAAACTTGGCAAAATTGTAGGGACTGGTAGCCCGATGTGCCTTTGCTATGTCTCAAGATATGTGCTCCAGTGGATTTTGAGAAATTTAGGTTCAAAAAAATATATATATCTATGGCAGTGCCCTGGTACGTGCTCCGGGGAGCGCTCCGGGTGCGCCACACGACTTGCGCACAGAAAGCTGATTGGCTCTCGGGTGTCTGTAAACATTCTAAACAGTCCGGAGTGGCCACCCTCTTGTGTCTCGGTAAAATCGAGACATAAGAGGTGAAAAAATCAAAGGGGGAAATGACCATAAGGGGGCAGGGATAGACCCCCCTGATCCCCTAGGTTTGATGTGGGGGCCATAAAAGGGCCCAGCGGGGCAAAAAAAAAATTTGCGCAGGGGGGGGCGCCCGGTACGCGCACCGGGGAGCGGACCAGGGAGCGCCCATGGGGAAAAATGAATAATAGAGTTTTTTAAAAATGTAGCCTTTTTTTATAAATTGGAGGTAGTTCTAAAAAGAACTGTTTTTTTCCTTCTTTTTTTGTTTTATATTTTTTTATTGTTTTTTTTTAACATTTTGTACTTTTTGGGGTTTTCTGAACAGTTTTATATTTTTTTTGTATTTTTCATTGGGAGAAACGAAAAAACAGGGAATTGAAAATGACTCAACTGGAGCAAAAAAAAAAGAAAAGAAATAATTAGGGTTTATTGGGGCATTTGTGGTTGTCCCCAGCAAGGACGATGAGCTTTACGCTCTGTTCTCCGTAGGAGATGGTCTTCCCACAATATTTACAGATAATTCGGAAATCTGCAAATCGTGGCTGAATGCACGGCATCGTTTCACTTTCCTCTGGTGCCGACGGAGTGGGTTGCTTCCTTTTTGAGGTGGTGCTTGTGGATTGGGGAGGGTTACTGGCCAGTTCCCTCATCTCTGCAGCAGAATAATTTATCGGATGCTTGCGCTGCATGTGGCGTATCATCGTGTTGTTTCCAAATGAATATTTCTTGTTCAGGTTTCCCCTGGAAAGTTCCACGCCACAGATTTTGCAAATCACCTTGGCTGCATTTACTTTTTTCTTCCCCTGTGGGATGGAAAAAAAACTCCCATATAATGTGTGGTCTTGGCTGGTATGGGGTATTTTGTTCATCAAGCCATCTTCTCCCTTCTTCCTCCTCCTCCTCCTCTTCCTCCTCTTGTTGACCACCAATGATATCTTGTGGTGGTCCTCTTGGTGGTTGTGGTGGTGGTGGTGGTGCAGATGCACCAGCTGCTGCTGCTACTGAAGCCATTATAAAGATCAAAAAGGTACAGAGAGGTACAAACAGGTCTTCCTAAGTCAAAGGACAAAGTCAGAATAAGGAAAAAAGGTGGGGTCTTTCATCCTTTTGAAAAAAAAAATGTATTGAACCAATGAAAAGTGTTATTTTCAGGTCACATGACCAGGGGCTTCATCATTATGAAACCAAAACTGTTATGAACCAATAAAAAGTGTTATTTTCAGGTCACATGACCCGAGGCGCTTACGCTACGCGCCCCGGGGCGCGCCCACGGGCGCGTCGCGTAAGCGCGTCGGACGCCTACGTTGCGCGATCGTATTCGCTCGAGTGCTTCCGGGTGCGTTTACGCCGTGCGTATCACGCGGTCGCGGCTACGCGATACGTCACGATCATGTTTTCGTTCCCGATATTGGCGCTTACGGGACGCTCCCCGGTGGGCACCCCGGGGCGCTTCATAAAACTACGCTCACCGGGGCGCGCACCGGGAGCGCTCCAAGGCAAAAAAAAAAAAAACAATGAAAAAAAAAAAAATTGGCCAAAATTGTAGGGACTGGTAGCCCGATGTGCCTTTGCTATGTCTCAAGATATATGCTCAAGTGGTTTTTACGAAAATTAACTTTGAAAAAATATATATTGGGCTACATTGGGCTATATATATGTTAGAGCCCAAATGTAGCCCAATGTAGCCCAATGTAGCCCAATGTAGCCCAAAGATGGCCACCAGAGGCCAAAAAAACCAAATGTAGCCCAAATATCAGCCAGATGTAGCCCAAATATAGCCCAATGACAGAATGTCACAGAGTGTTCTAAAGAACAACTAGAGCGCTAACAGTCTTACTTATAAACTGAGACTTATAGTTAGGAATTAACATTTAAAAAACCTTTGAAATTCACTGAAAAAACAATAGGTTTCACACCAGTTATAGTTAGGCATTAGCATTTAAAAAACCTATTAAATTCACTGAAAAAACCATAGGTTTCACACCAGTTATAGTTAGCTGGAAATGTTACTGACATAAAACCATTGAAATTCCCACGTTATAGTTAGTTGGACTCACTATAACTTGAGCGCCTGCAATGCACTGCTGATGACGTCACATATTACATCACTCATGACATGGTCAGTGACATCACTCATGACATCACTGATGACACCATCCTTGTGACAGAGTGACAGACCTCCTTTCACTGTAATGTAACCCTTGAAACACATATTTAAAAATAGAAACTAAAATTTATAAAACAAATGGAGATAACCATATCAGTTTCAACAACCAATTCAGTAATTCCACCATCTATATACACATCTACTCATTCACAAACAGTTCAATATACTCACTCATACATATATACTCACTCATCATATGTAGTGATACACCTATGCATCCTGTTACACACCGACAGTCATCCAAAAGTTACTCACACACATACTCACACATGCAAATAAACAATTGAACATCCGTTTATTTGCACATAGAGCTATACACACACTACCACCTTACTTCTATTGAAATTTAAACATATTTATTCTCTTAAACAATCTCTTATAGAAACACATACTTATTTAAACAGGAACTCTTACAATCTCTTACTCTCACATATACTCACTTATATTCATCAATATTCACATATACTAGATTAAAACATATGTAGTTACTGATAAAGACACTAGTGAGACAGTCATTCACTCAGTAACACACACATATACACACTCATTCACTCATACAATCCTGCACATATGCTGTCTTCAAAACACATACAAACAGAGAGTCAGTCAATCATGCATCTATGTGCTAAGTAATACCCCCACCAAACCATATAGACACTCATACTGATACTAAGAAAAACATCTAATATCCCATGTACATACACATGTAGCTACTCACCAACCATGCAGACACTTATACACAAAGTGAAACACTAATACATATATTTAAAAATCTAAACATTACTCACTAATATTTATTTTTCAGAAAGACACACATTCACTGGATGGTGTCATCAGTGATGTCATGAGTGATGTCACTGACCATGTCATGAGTGATGTAATATGTGACGTCATCAGCAGTGCACTGCAGGCGCGCAAGTTATAGTGAGTCCAACTAACTATAACGTGGGAATTTCAATGGTTTTATGTCAGTAAAATTTCCAGCTAACTATAACTGGTATGAAACCTATGGTTTTTTCAGTGAATATCTATCTATCTATCTATCTATCTATCTATCTATCTATCTATCTATCTATCTATCTATCTATCTATCTATCTATCTATCTATCTATCTATCTATCTATCTATCTATCTATCTATCTATCAATCTATCTATCTATCTATCTATCTATCTATCTATCTATCTATCTATCTATCTATCTATATATATATATCTATATATATCTATCTATCTATATATATATATATATATATATATATATATATATATATATATATATATATATATATATATATATATATATATTACGCTCGACTCTCCCAAAATCCAAAAGAAAGAGGCAGCACTCGCGGACCAAGGTTAAACCAGGGTTTAATTAGAGGGAAAAAGAAAAGCACAGACGCGTTTCGGCGTGAGCCTTCGTCAGTGTGTGTGTATATATATATATATATATATATATATATATATATATATATATATATATATATATATTGTGCTGCCAAATGAGTAATGCTGGCTCCCGTCACTGGGCTGGCCTATTGAAATAATAAAGCTCCCTTAGAAAACCAAACCTGGTTGGATCTGAGGTCATGTCCTCTCCCATGAGAGGCTGCATGTGATCTCCACTAACCTGCTGGCCAAGGAGCGAAATAAGTAGCACTACCAGTCCATGATCAATCTCATATTTACGGGTCTTGATAGCCAGGCCTGCAGGCTACAGAAACTGAAGTAATTTTCTGAGGTGAATTGGATGCTCCACTGTTCTGAAACTCGAGATAAGTGACACTTAAGTTTTCCTACCAAGACAGGATCCAGTTGATTGAACCTTGTGAAGGAAGCAGGGGCATTTTTTACCCGAAAGGCATTGCTTTAATCTGAAAATGGGCTCAAGTTAGGTGAGTGCTCTCCTCTTCCTTATATCATCAGTTAGGGCAATCTGCCAGCATCCAAACATCAAGTCAACAATTGTCATAATAATACATATGTTTATCAGAGAGTATTCCACCAACTTAGAAATTCGTTTTATATTTACAAATAAAAATGCACACACAATATGCTTTGCCTCTCACATTATAAAAAACTTAAAATCAATCTGCATCAAAGTTAACAACACTGAAATACAATGACCTCTAATTTTCTAATGGATGAATTTGTAATTCACCCAATTCATCAAAATTTAGCGATTACCACAAATGGTTCCTCCTTCCCCTAACACTTTGCTGCCCACCTTGTCTGACACCTCTCCCTACCACCATCACTCTCTTCTCCCACATTCCCCTTCTACTCACCCCTACTTCTTCATACCTAGTATTTCTGTTCACCACCTTCACTCACTAGTCACTCCTCAGTTGGTGCAATCTTTGTGTTGCTCTGCCAGCCGACCTGATGGCAGCCATATAGGTGATGCTGCAACTCACACATATTTCTGAGTTATTTCTAATCGTTTTTATAGAAATTGATCCTGTTTGATGATCTTTTGCAATTTGATGTTATTATTTCAGAATTCTCATTTTTATTTTTAGAGTTATTTTATCAACCTGAACTAAGATGGGATGATTTTTTCTTATCCTAACTACATTGTGCTTCCATGGATGTTCAGATTTCTAATGTTAGAGTTTTATTTTAGCTTTTGTTATTATTGTGAACTAAGCTGGAACAGAAGCTCATCCATGTTCCCCTTCAGAGTGCGACCCAGGTGCATGTCTAGAATTTTGAAACAATTCTCACTTTATTTTCATTATGTGATTGTCATAGCAGAGAGCAACCCTCCCATGAGTTCTGGGCTCATTATGTGAATGTCATGTCGGAGACTGACCCTCTTATAAGTATTTTTTGATGATCTCAGTGTAAATGCCATTTGTGAGATTTGCTTTTATACACTCCTAATGAAAGATGTTTAACAGCTCCACTCTACATTTTACAGAAGAGTCAGTCTCTTGAAACATACTGGAGGTGTTGTCTTAACAGATTTTTTCATGAAAATTGGTGTCCCATGCTTATTGATGTCGTCGGGTAAAATGTTCTGTGCTCTCTATGATTGAGTCTGCGTAACCATTTTGTTTCATAATGTTCAATAATGTTCAATACATTAATGAAACTTAATTGTATCCATTCCTAGAAATGAATACTGGAGTGGTAGGGTAGACTTCTCTACAGCAGATGCCTACACACAGAAACACGTCTTGTTCGTCCAGTGCGGCAAACAACTCACTCACTCCTCCGTACAATAGGTCCTCAAACTTTTAATTTTATATGCAAACCTGACCTGTCCAAAAATGAAGCTAAAACTTTCAAACATCTGATCATTAAAGAATTCTCCGACCTGTATAAGCCAGGGCGCGTGGACATGGCAGTACCCTTTTAATCATCAACTGGGTACCTAATGGGGATTTAAAGATGATCCCCATTAACTAACAAGGGATACTGACTTGAATCTTTCTCATGATGCATCAGGGCCTGATATCCAGCATGGCAATCTTAATGTCTACAATACAGTGCATAAAGACTGACAAAAAAGAGTAGGAAAAGGACTAGTGCTGTGTTACAGAGAACATCTGAATGTCTGGGCCGACAACAGCATAGTAAAGAACATGTTAATGAAGTGACATGGTGTCTCAGTTTGATTTAAGGCAAAGTGTAAATCCAACACATCAAGGTGGTCTAATCTTTAATCCCAAAGAAATTGATTTCGAGTCCTTCACACCGGTAGGCTGGATGGACCATTTTCTGGTAAAATGTAATGTTATGATATTCACTATTTCTAAAATCCATAAAGGGGCAATAAACTTTGGCCCTTTGCCCTGTTGTAAAAAAAGTTTACCTTGTTGAAGAGCCCAAATTGTTCACAGAAGCCTGGGCTAAGTGGCCTAACATTTCGGACCTAAAAACATCTACTATGCAGTCCATTCCTAGCCAATGCCTGTGAAAAATCGATTCCTATTGCAAAAATGTCAACTACCCGAAAACGACCCTGCTCTCCCTGGTTCACTTCAGAGTTAAATAATGAAAGACTAGGACTACGGCAGGCAGAAGAAAAATGGCACCTCTACTATGACCCCAACCTTTTTAAGCATAATATAAAGAATATAACCATGACATTTGACTATCTAAGATACTATGCCATGGTAAATCAATTGATGATGCCGACAACTCCACACAGGTTGTTTTCAGGATAATTAAACCTGCTTCATCTGCTAAACGAACATGCTTCACTACCCCTGCTTCCCAAACATTTTGCAGCAAAGTTGCAATGTATTTTGGCAACAAGATTCAAATGTTACACCGTGATAAAGGCAGGGAAATATATACTTGGAGGCAGAAGCTCTCGATATCCCGTTAGAGGTTACTGAATCCCCCACTGTTTTCACCTTTAGTACCATCCAAGGAGATGTTACTACCCAAATATTGATCTCCAAAAAAACAGCATCACCAGACGATATTTGCCCTCCAAATATAACTCATATTAGAACTTGCAACGTTGGAAGCTAAATTGAAAACAATGGAGTAGGTCCAGGTTTATAATGGCTGGTATAAGCCTGGAGCTCCAACATTCCAATGCTTCTTTGTGGCTGTGAACAAAGGCTTCAGGGAGCCTGAGGAGATTTTAATCCCTGTGCGCTCCCTGAAACATTTGTTTAATTTGTTAGAACATTCTGTCCTCTAGTGGCAGTATGTTCTAATAGCCTTATAGCCCTTCGTAGCAGGGCTATATCAGCTATTAAAGTCCTTCTGCCTTGTTAAAGTCCCTCGCCTTCGGCCCGGGCCTTTATTGCTGCAGCGGGCCTTTCATATCTGGTTTAGCCCGCTACAGTGGGCTATTAGGCTATATTAGAACATTGGAATGTTGGGAGCGCCATTGTAGACAATGGAGTGCTTCATGCTTCTATGGGCCTGTAAATGCCTGCAGAGCAACATTCAAATGTTTTACAAAGGCCTCTCGGAGCTCAAGGGGATTTAAATCCCCTTAAGCTTCGAAAGGCCTTTGTTTTATTTGTTAGAACATTCTGCCCTCTAGTGACAGAATGTTCTAATAGCCTTAAAGCCCTTCATAGCAGGACTATACTGCCTATTAAAGTCCCGGTCCCTTGTTAAAGTCGCTTGCCTTCGGCTTGGGCTTTTAATGAGGGAGCGAGCCTATAATAGTCAATATAGCCCGCTAAGGCGGGCTATAAGGCTATATTAGAACATTGTAAAGTGCAGCACTACGATGAATACAATAGAGTGCTCCGAGCTTCTATGGGCCGGTAAAAGCCTGCAAAGCAACAATCCAATGTTGTTTTACAAAGGCCTCTCAGAGCTCGACGGAATTTAAACCCTCTCGGGCTCCGTTAGGCCTTTGTTTTGTTTGTTTTGTTCTGCCCTCTAGTGGCTGAATGTTCTAATAGACTTAAAGCCCTCCAGAGCTGGGCTATATTGGACATTAAAGTCCTGTTCCCTTGTGTAAGGCTGGAGCGGGCCTTTAATGGTCGGTATAGCCCACTATGGTGGACTATATGGCTATAATATGGTGGACAACATTACTCCTGCCTTAATCATTATGTTAAAACAATCATTCACACCAATCATTAGAGGTCCCTCCTGAATGAAAGGAAAGCGTGGGCAATCCTCTATTGAAAAAGCCTAACTTTGACCCGTCATTTGAATTTAATTACATATCCGGTTCCCTTCTTACTTTCTTAGCCAGAATTGGAGAACAACATATGGAAAGTCAGCTCTCTAATTACTTAAAGTAGAATGATATATTAGCTATAATATAGAATGCTTTCGGACCTTTCGGAACAAAAACTGTGCTGGTCACCATCCTGAATGACATTAGCATTAAGTTGGATAAAGGATACCTGGTGGGACCGGTACTACTCTGCTACCTTTGATATGGTTGATCATTCCGCCTTAAATGACTGGCTATCTGACGTTGGTGTGAAAAGCACTTCTCCCCCTGGTTTTTCTCGTTCTTGTCGATCAGGACTCAAACCCTGGCCATGCACCCATTTAGAACTATTTCAATGAATGCAAATTGTGGAGTGTCACATGGTTCATCTCTATCAGTCATCCATTTGAATGTTTGCCCCCAATTAAGGACATACAAACCTTTGGGTTCGAATGTACATCTTATAACACCCAAAATCCTTTTCCTTTTCAGAACTCAGATGAGGAAGTCACAGTTCCTTTTAATCTTTGTATACTGACAATTCACCAGTGCATAAACAAAAGCAAAAATTGGCTCAGACTGAACGCTAACAAGACAGAAAATCTTATCTTTGGTCCGAACTCCTTCTGGAGAGCACAATTATGGTCTGCCACATTGGGGAATCCCCTCATGTCAATTAGTTTAGTTATGAATCTCACCTTCCAGCTGGACAAAGAACTCTCTTTAGAGACTCAGATAACTTAGTGGTGTCCTCATGCACTTTTAAGTTGACGCTTTTGAGAAAAACCCTTAAAGATATCTCTCGTGAATTAAAGGCAGAAATGGTTGCAACTGTAATTTTATCCAGACTGGACTATGCAAACACATGTTCCCTTGGACTTTCTACAAACCTTCTGGAGCAATTGGAGATGATTCAAGATTCAGCAGATAGACTGTGATGGGGCTGCAAAAATTTGACCATACATCAAAAGCCTGAAGGCAACTGCGCTGCCCATCAGTGAAACAAAGTTTTATGTTTAAGTGACGTTGTCTGGTCCATGGAGCCCTAAATAATTGGGGAGCTCCTTCAATTAACCCCTTCCATGCTGGGCCGTTTCCGCCGCTGTGCGGTAAACAAAAGAACAGGGCGGGGCCGTGACGAACCCCAGCCATCATCAGCACACGAGCGCCGCAGAGCGTGACGGCTGGGGTTCGTCACCAGCATGGAAGGGGTTAAAGCACAATTTTGCGATGTTACTAGAATCGTACAATACGTTCTGCCTCCACCCTATTGGTAGTAATTCCACATATCACGTGTAGTTGATTAAGGGGAATAATAATTTCTCTATTTAGCGTCTAAGGCCTGGAATCAACTTCTACTAGACCTGAGTTCCATTTCGGAGAACCAGGCCTATTGAAAAAAACGTAAGACTTTCCTCTTCAAATGACCTTTGTGTGTACTTCCTAAATTTTGTAGTATATCACATAGGTCCTTCCCACTTGAGAAATATTTATTTTCTGAGTGCCAAGTTACCTATAAGGTGAATGTTGTGGCTGCAAGTACTTCATCCATTCACTCATCCATCCATTCACTCAAATTTAAAAAAAACGCAAAATCCACGTTGTCTATTGATACTATCAATGGGGTCCTGAGTACTCACTATCCCCACGCACATTTGACTGTTTTCCGCATCTTCAGTGTCAATGAAACTCAGAAAGTAGCCCAAGAACCTAGCCCAGAGGTTCAGCGCTCTTGATGATTCTCCAAAACAGTCACAATCAAATAAATGATGAAAACGAACTCCATCTCCAGTCTGCCTCAACGGTGATGCTCAATATCTCTACAATAAATCAGTCCACTTCAGAATATAATGGGAATTAACTTTCTAAAAAGATGAACAGAGTCAGAATGAGAACCTTGATTTGGAAAATCCTCCTTTAAAACTCAGTATCCATAAATCAGCACGCATAAAGCTAAAGCCCTGTCAATCAAAATTGTCACACTGTTAGCAGAAGTGAGACTCCGCTTTTCTGAGCTATGAAACACCGGCTACCCACTGTCCCCTCTCAAGAACAAAGGGACAAACTATTCTTATCTTACTTTAGCACACTAGGTAAAGGCCTTGCCTTAATGTATGATCGCACAGGGGAAGACTGTCTCAATGTACACAATGACATAGATGATCTTCTTAGAGCATATAACTAGGAAAAACCCTCTCAGGGTTTTGATTACTATGACTATTTTAAGCTACTTAAAATTGGCTCCTAGATGTCATGGTTTAGGCATCCAAAGTGACAACTTAATAGTAATTAAACCTACATCATCACATTAGAATTCATTGTATTAGATTGATGCCATCCCCTCTAAAATCCATGTGCCATCACTGCACAGATCTGTGACTGGGGTGAATGTCTGCATTGTTCAGCATTCCGTCAATCTCTGTTCTTTTTCCCATAACTGCACATGAGCATCAAAACATCACCTTGAGATTGCAGACTGGATTACCACGATCAACCTTGACTTCTTATTCGTATCAGAGACTTGACTGAATGAGGGCTCCCAGTCCCAAATGGACTTACTAAACGCATCAGAGCATTCTATTGTTTGCCTCCATTGGTTAGGAAAAACTGGTGAAAGTGCACCAATGATCCACAAAGATGACACTGGAGGCAAAAATATGAAAAGTCCGTTCTCCACCTTCCTGTGCAATTAAGTGGAATGGAGTGGAAGGCCAAAACTTTACAAATTGCACTCTTAAACCACCCCAATAGAGAAGCTTTTTCTATTACTGAGCATGCTACTGAGTTCCACAACCAAATACCAATCTCCTTTAATAACAGTTTCTACCTGGGACACTTAATTTATATTATGGTGATGAAAAAGACTCTGCAGTTGTTCGATTTACCTGGCTTCCTCTAAACAATGTCATCTTCCAGCCCTACTATAAGTCGACCAATGTCGAAGACTCGAATCTAGATCAACTTATTGCTCCTGTTAGGTGTAATCAGTGTTGAAAGCCCAGTCCCTGT
Organism: Lissotriton vulgaris; assembly: GCF_964263255.1. Taxonomy (NCBI): domain Eukaryota; kingdom Metazoa; phylum Chordata; class Amphibia; order Caudata; family Salamandridae; genus Lissotriton; species Lissotriton vulgaris. Next base: position 1,660,054,205 of record NC_141691.1, on the reverse strand, counting down.
TCACAAGTCTGACCACTTGATCATCCCTTTCACACTACTATCTTACAAAATTTTGACACAAAATAAACCATAAGGCCTAACAATGGGCCGCATACCTTAAACACCTCAATCACGATGCCCTTGTGAATAAAATATCCCTCGCCGTATAATCATTACTCCTGAATACAAAAATGTCCATGACCTCACATCTCACGCAGAAACTATGACTGTGATCAAATATAATTTATCAGCACAAAATTTTATAACAATATATACTGAAAGACCAGCCCTGTGGTTCTCAACAGAGCATAATCAAGATAGAGCAGCAAAAATGTGTGGTGCCAAAGCCTGGAAGAACCCAGAATGTGTATATAACGTAAGGAAGAAATACAAAAAAATAGATCATGAAGTCAAATTGTCATAGATGAGGCAGAAGGTCATCCTTGTTAAAAAAAACACACCTCAAAAAGTTTTTTCAATTGTTAAACAGGTTAATGGTGTATTGCTTAACAAAATATACCTGAAGGAGTCGTGACCAAGATGGCGGCGGAGTAAGACGCTCTATTCGGTCCCTCCGGCGCCGAACCTGCTAAGCTTTGATTAGCACATGCCCGGGACCTTGGAGACCTGACCGGGAGTGTTGCAGAGACTCCCTGGGGCGATCCTGAAAGTTTGGGCTCCCTAGCAGTTCTGCTTGTGGTGTGGTTCGACCCGAACTGCTGGCGGCCTGTGGTGGCGTGGCCGACGCTGAAGCCGGGAGCTGTGGTGAGGACCGCGGCCGGGGCTGTGGAGCCCTGACGCGAACTGGAAGCTGGTGGCAGGACGGCTAAAACTGCATTGCGATAGGCCCGGCTGAGCGGAACCTCGCAGTTTTGGAACAACAGAGGGGCCAGATCAGCGCTGGTCGCATGACCCCGGCCGCAGGTCGGCCAGAAGCAGTAGGACAAGCAGACGCTCCGGTCCGGCAGTATAAAGCACGCAAGGCCGAGGACTGCAGGCCTGCCACTCTCTGAACCACGAGAAAGTGGTTTCGGCCTACCGCAGACTTGAGGATCAATGAGAGTGCTCCCTGCACGGCAAAGGATTTGGGACTGTGGACGCTCCTCGAACCCCTAGCATTGAGTGGAGAGCATTACTCGACCCGGAGTGGGAACTGTGTTCGTGCTCCGTCTAGGGTGCACTTGCGGTGAAGAGGGGAGCGCCACGAGGTGTTGGAGGTCTAGCGACGAGGTGACTGGGCTAGCACCGGAGAAGGTCTGAGGAGCCCGCTTGGTGCCCGGTGGGGCGTCTAGCTGATCTAGCGGTTGGCTGGCGCAGACGAGTGGCGCTCCTCGGACCCCTGAGCCCGGCAGGCCGTGGGGGGATCGTGAGTTGGTGTGGCTGGCCCCCTGGAAGGGATTTATCGCTTTCTGGCTTCACCGGGAATATTTTCCTTGGCTGCACCTCGTGGTGAATCTGTCGAAGCCCTGTGGCCCCGGTAACGGACTTGAGGAACCCTAATCCCCGACGCGCCCTGCGGGCCCACGTAGCTCACGCCGATTGGGGTACCTGTCGCTGCCCACGACTGGGGTTTACCGGGGACTCCGTAAGCATGGGCGGAAAATCCGTTCCGCTCGCGGATTTTGCGGATTTTCGGTAAATTCGCAATCCGCAAACTCCCGCGAATTTACCGAAAATCCGCAAATCCGCGAGCGGCGGATTTTTCCGGGGGCAAAAGTTCACAACTTGAAGCCTGGCCTGTTGTAACTATTTTAGGATGGCGCCAGCAAGCTGCCAGCGCCATCCTAAAATAGTTACTAAGTTAGCTTCAACCAGGAAGCTCTAATAGATAAAATAAAGCAGGTGCTCGCACCTGCTTTATTTTATCTATTAGAGCTTCCTGTTGAAGCTAATTTAGTAAGTATTTTAGGATGGCGCTGGCAGCTTGCTGGCGCCATCCTAAAATATTTACAACATGCCCTTCCTGTGACCCTTCCTGTGACTCATTCGTCGTCGAGGCAGGTGTGCCTTCTTCCCAAATCTACCGTGGAAAATCAGCTGTGATGCTGGATAGAGGCTTTTGCATCCTTGACTTTCACGAGCGCAATACCCGTGCTGTTCCTGTGATCAGGAGCTTTTTCTCTTCATCTGCTGAACTGATCTTTCTCTGACCTTTTATGCACACAAGAGGCATGTGAACTCGCATGGAAGCCCCGCACGTTTGGCCCCGCGCACACACTCGCGGTTTGCACCGTCTTCCCGCCATTCACCCACTATGATGGACAGCTCACTCAAGGGACCCCTGCGCCCTTCGGGGCGATTGCATAGTAACACACACATGGTCGCTCGAACTAGTTGATGCTCAAATTCAGTGACTCATTCATTAGCCCAAAAACAATCATGAGCGTCTTCGAGGCTGGACAGGTGTGCCTCTTCCCAAATCTACCATGGAAAGTCAGCTGTGATGCTGGGTAGAGGCCTTTGCATCCTTGACTTTCATGAGCGCAATCCCCGTGCTGTTCCTGTGACCAGGAGCTTCTTTCTCTTCATATTATTGTGTTCGCACGGGTTGCTGCAAGTTTGCACGCGTTTTGTACAATTTCGCAATTTGCGAAATTGTACAAAACCCTCGCGAACTTGCAGAAACCCGTGCAAACATAAAAAAAATCTGCAAATTCGCGAGAATTCGCGGATTTTGCGGATTGCGAGTTCGCAAATCCGCAAAATCCGCGAACGCGAGATCCGCAAAATTCGCCATGCTTAGGACTCCGACGAATACGGAGCCTCAGGGGGGCCTCTAGCGTACCCACCCGAGGGCGCGGCCGCTGCCCTGGTGTGCTTCTGGGGTGCAGACCCGACACCGGAGAGACAATGGCCAACAGACAACGCACGGGGAAACCGGGCAAAGATGCACCGCCAAGAAGCTCTTAGCAACCGGCATCGCCGGGCCCCAGTACCTCGCCTAAACCAAGAGATGATGAGGCACCTGCCACTGAGGCCTTCATGCTAGAGCTTTTTTCCGCGATAAAGGAGGATATCTCGGAACTCCGCTCTCAACTCACTTCGGACCTCCGCGAGATGAGGAGGGATGTGGACAACATTGGAGAGCGAGTGGCCACGCTGGAGGACCACAATCTGGGGGTGGCCGGCGATGTGCATCAGCTCCAGCAAGACGTGCTCCACCTCACGGAACAGAATTTGGATCTCCAGTCCCAAGCGGAAGACTTGGAAAATAGGTCTCGCCGAAATAACATTCGCATTCGGGTGGTGCCTTGGGATGGCGAGGCCGGAGATCTGCGGGGTTATGTAGAGGCCCTCTTTCTGCAGATCCTGGGAGAGGAGGATCTTCATGAAATTCGTATGGACAGGGTCCATAGAGTTGGCTTGCAGAGGGGCGGTAGAGCCCCCCCCCCCGGACATCCTGGTTTGCGTCCACGATTTCCAACTGAAGGAGCGCATACTCAGGAAAACACGTGAGATTTCCTCACTGCAATTTCGGGATCATCATCCTCAGCTCTTCAGGATTTGCGGCCTCCACACTTCAGAAAAGGTGCGAGTTCCGACCTGTTACCGCCTTTCTGCGAGACAAGAATGTGGCCTACTCCTGGGGTCACCCTTTTCGTCTCATCTTCAGATGGCAGAATAGGTTGGTGCAGGTCCGCTCATTGCAAGCTGCCAAAGATCTACTGGGTCTGGACGACGAGGCTCCCTCCCCGAGAGAAGGGAGATCCCCTTCTAGACGGAGACGGCGCTCCTCATCCTGGCAGAGAGTAGAAGGCGCAGCGGCAAGGGGGAGACCGGATCCCACAACTAGCCTGCAGGAGAGAGGGGCAGCGGTTGCCTCTGTGACCACAGCGACGGAGGCCACATCAAGAGACAGCTCCGGGGCAGCCTGAGTCCTGGTTGGCTGAATAGATGGTGTCGGAGGGGCACCTCCGATCCAGGTACCGTGGGTCCATATGTACTTTTTGGGAAGACACCCCGGACCAGTCCCTGGGGGGATCACTGACTGTACCCCCGACCTTCGTTCCATGAAGGTTTCAGTACTTGTCCGCATTTTGGAACTCTCGGTCCTTCTGACCTGTTTGGTGAGACTTTTCCTTGTTCCCTCCCATTGCTTTCTTTTGTTTTGTTGTCCCTTTGCGGGGCTTACGGGGGTTGGGGGGGGTAAGTTGTGTGGGTGGGCTTTGGTGGAAGGCGGGGTAGTTGGGAAACGGGGAGACGGTGGTGGTGGCCAAGAAGTGTGCAAGTGGATGGATGTCAAATGGTGGCCTGCTGCGGTTATGCCTTTAGACCCAGTGGTTCTGGACTTGTGGAGAGTGTGGTGGCTGAGGGCGTAGGGGGGGAACCTGGGGTGGTCGGGAGGGATGCACACCTACCCGGACTGGACTCTTCGCAGTTATTTGTGGTTGGAGATGCTAATACAACGAGCCGTTTGGCTGCTCTGGTCAGTGAGATATGTGAGATGTCTTTGCAGTTTGCAGATAGCAGGGGGTGAGGATAACATTGTGTAATGCCACTATCTATAGGTACATGGAATTTGAAAGGCTTGAATTCCCCACAGAAGCGCCAAAAGGTTTGGAAGTATGTGCTTGATCACCAACTAGATGTGGTGGGTCTCCAGGAGACACACCTGACACGCAAGGACGAATTGCGCCTCAAGCATAAAAACTTTCCCCTTATTTACAGGTCTTCGGCTACCACGAAGCATAGAGGGGTGGCCCTTCTCTTCCGGTCTGTCCTTCACTTTCAACCCATGGGGGTGTGCAGCGATAGGGAAGGTCGATGGCTTATGGTCAAAGGGTTGTTGTATGATAAAATGTGCACCTTTGTGGTAGTGTATACCCTGAATGCAGGCCAGAATGGCTTTCTCCAGGACCTGCTTCGAAGGGTGGATGACTTTGTGGAAGGCGCCTTGTTTCTGATGGGGGACTTTAATTTAGTATGGCATAAGGGAATGGATAGCTCTCATAGCCAGCGTTCGGATACTGGGATGTTCTCAGCTGAAACGCAGCGCCTGATAGGAGATTTGGGGCTAGTGGACGGATGGTGGTCTCTCCACCCCCAGACTCGGGACTACACCTTCTTTTCTCATGTCCACCATACCTATTCCCGCCTGGACCACATTTTTTTGAGCCAATCCCTTAGATGGGATCTTCAAGACGTCAGAATGTTCCCACTCTCGGTCTCTGATCACAGCTTACATGTGCTCTGCCTGCGCTGGTCGGCGAGGGGGGATGGGCAACGCAAATGGTACTTCCGAGCCTCGCTCATTCGAGATGAGCCTTCTTGTAAGGCATTGCGCATGGCCATACGCAAATTTTTCGATCTTAACCCTGTGGCCGATACCTCAACCTTTACCACATGGGACGCCTTTAACGCGTCAATGAGGGGCAATTGCTTGGGCCTCAATACCAACCTTAATAAGCTGAGACATAAGGAGCGTGAGGAGTTGGAGAAGGAACTCGATGTCCTTGAACAAGAGCATAAACGGAACCCCTCCAGGTTGACTCTTCACCCACTGACGGCGACTCGGGGAAAACTCCGAGCTCACTACAACAACAGAGCAGAGCTCACTCTACTTAAACTCGGGCGCCTCTCCTATGCCCAAGGGAACAAAGTGGGGAGACACCTGGGTCGCCAGCTTCGAGATAAACGGGAAAGGGAATATTTAGGTGGTGTTCAGGATGCTGCAGGGATCCTGCACCATCGAGATGAGGACAAGGCAAACTTATTCGGGCACTTTTACGCAGCGCTCTATAGGGGGGAAGCCTCTGTCCCTGATGGCCAATGGGCCTATCTGAGCGGCCTTCCGCTTCCTCAGGTTTCCAGGGAATAGAATGGACTACTCGTGGCCCCTTTTACTAGAGAGGAGGTCATGGATGCTATTAAAATTCTGAAGCCCCATAAAGCACCGGGCCGGATGGCTATACTGCTCTATTCTATCAGACCTTTACGTCAGAGGTGAGCGACTTTCTGGTTTCACTTTTTAATATCATGGCGGAAACTGGGGAGACATCGGTCTCCATGGCCGAGGCTGTAATCTCAATTATCCCCAAACCGGGGAAAGACCCATCCAAATGCTCCTCATACCGACCGATAGCCATCCTCAATATCAACGCCAAGCTGTATTCCTCCATCATTGCAGGGAGGCTCCAGGACCTGATGCCGGCACTCATTCAAACGGATCAATCGGGTTTCATCAAGGGTCACCAAACCCACGACAACACGAGGAGAGTCATCCATCTGATTGAGAAGGCCAATAGGTTCAAGATTCCGGCGGTTCTAGTAGGCCTGGACGCCGAGAAAGCCTTCGATTGGGTGGACTGGGGCTTCTTGTTTCGTACTTTGGCCGCCTTCGGCTTTTCCACGAAATTCCTTTCTATGGTGAGAGCTAATTACAGCACTCCCCGCTCACGAGTAGCAGTAAACGGCCATCTCTCTACGTTCTTCTCTCATTCGCGTGGCGCCAGGCAGGGGTGCCCCCTTTCCCCTCTGCTCTTCGGTCTGAGCACTGAGCCTCTGGCACTTGCTGTGCGTGAGCATGAAGAGATACGTGGACTCCCATTCTCGGGAGAGCAACATAAGATTACCCTTTTTGCCGATGACGTCCTCCTCTCTATCAAGGACCCGGCCCACTCTCTTCCGCACATCCAATGGGTTGTTCTTCGCTTTGAAGAGGTAGCGGGCTTCAAGGTTAATAACGATAAGTCCTTCATCCTTAATCTTACCCTCCCATCAGCGGAGGTGGATAGATTACGGCCACTCACGCCCCTATCATGGGCCCCCCACTCCATCCTGTACTTGGGAGTTCGGCTGACTCCCTCGATTGGACAGCTGTATTCGGCAAACTTTCCCCAGTTGTTGGCACAAACCCGGGTTGACCTGGAGCGATGGAAGCCGAAATACATATCATGGCTGGCCAGAATCCACACACTTAAAATGGTCATTCTCCCCAAATTCTTATATCTCTTCCAGGCCCTCCCCATACCGATGGAGACTGCCTTCTTCCGGCGTCTCAAGACCCAGATGCTACGGTTCGTCTGGCAGGGGGGCAGAGCGCGATTTTCCTTCTCTACACTCCGCCGGCCGCGGAGGGAGGGAGGAGTGGGCCTTCCTGACATGCATTTATACTACAAAGCCGCACAACTGCGGGTCATGGTGGAGTGGTCGCAACAACCCTCGGAGAAACACTGGCTGCACATGGACAGAAGTGTAGCGGGAAGATCGATTTGGGATCTGGCGTGGAAACCCAAAAAGGACAGGCCCAAGAATGCATACATTAGCACCCCCACTGGCACTACTCTTAAGGTCTGGGACACGGTAACTGGAGATGATCGCTGGACTACGTTCCCCTCTCCCTTCACACCACTACACTTTAACCCAGCGTTCCCGCCGGCTTTTCAGGAGGGGCCCTTCGATGTTTGGAGAGAGGGAGGATGCCGCGCTCTCATGCACCTGTTACATGGCCATGCCCCACTTACCTTTAACAACTGTATGAGGGACTATGGAGTGCCGGAATCCGAGCGCTTCCGCCATATTCAGCTACTCTCTTGGGCCACGTCCTCGGCGGTCCACGCAGGGGCCACTCGATCGCCCTACATCTTTGAGGCCTTTCTGTTGCGAACCTCCTCTATGGAGGGTGTCATCTCCTTCCTCTATGGCCTCTTACTTACCTCCGCAGTTTCACCTCGGCCCCGGTACATGGGCACATGGGAGGACCTCCTTGGACGAGACATCTCAGATGGGGAGTGGTCGCGCTTGTGGCGGGACATCGCCGTGCCTAACCACTTGGTGGAACTCAGAGAGGCCCACCTCAAGACTCTCATGGATTGGTATTTATACCCCACCAAGATACATCGCATCTTTCCGACCTCCTCTGACAGATGCTGGAGAGGCTGTGGCTTGCTTGGTGACTTCTGCCACATTTGGTGGGACTGTCCGATCATCCGCCCATATTGGGAAGAGATTTTATCCCATATCCGAGAGATACTAGGATACCCTGTTGATGGCTCCATGGCTCATATATCGCTGGGTCTTCGGGACCCGGAGCTCGAACACCAAACCCGAGCAGACAAACAGATACTATGGTTGTGCCTGGGGGCCGCAAAACTCACATTGGCAGCGGCCTGGAAGTCGCCAAAGGCCCCGGCGATTTCCCTGTGGCATGCGGGGTTGTGGAAGCTGCTAAGCATGGAACGGATGGCGGACATTTTCCTAGGTCGCTTCAAGAACTTCATGTTTCGCTGGGGTCCCTTGGTGCGCTTCCTCTCCAAAGGTCTGCCATCCGCAGTTTGTCCTGCCACGTTTCGGTCCCTTCATCTGTTCCAAGTATGATTGATATATTCGGAATGATTGCTAGTGTGTATGATGTCACCACCACCGGAGGGTAGGGGGAGGGGGTAGGGGGGAGGGGGTGGGGGAGTTCCCTTTTTTCCTCTTTTGTTTTTCTCTTTCTTTTTTCTTGTTCCTTGTTCCTTGGCGACACTCTCTCTGACGGCTGAGGCAGACACAGGCTTAACGCATCAGGTGATGACATTACGGCAACCAGCTTACCAATCTGAGCGCTCTTCCCTGCTCTGTCTGATGCCCTGTGATTTATTTTAAGTAATGCCATGATACTTCTGCTATTTTTTGGACTACTTCAACGAACTGAAGGGACTTTGAGCTATTGCCTATAATGCCCTGATTTGTGCCCCCCGGATTGCCCCCTGTGTGGGAAGTTGTGCGAAACTGTCGCTTTCTTTCTATTCCTTTGTTCCCTTTCCTTGAATACAAATAAAGGTTTTACAAAAAAATATACCTGAAAACATGGCCCCATTTCTTGAACTAAAGGTAAAAAAGGCTGAACTCTTATTTCCTCAGTCCACTGCACACAAAATAGGATTTAATCAGATCGAGAAAAATAAAATAACCTGGCGCCCAATATACGTAGCATTGGAGTCTGATTTTTGATAAATATAGGCCAAGTACATTTTGGAAAGCTACCTTTCCTTATCTGCAGTTCCTGAAGGTTAACTTAATTTTGCTCTCAAACATCTAGACAAGAATTAAGATTTGAATAAGTAGGAAAAATTTATTAAATGTTTCCTAGGAGAAAACAACAGGCTTGCCAGAATGGGCAAAGATGACTCCCCTGAACCTCCTAGAATGTGCAGGATAGATGCTCTGAGCATAATTTTTTATATTGCAGTGTCAAATCCTGCTTGAGTGTCAAAACCTGCTTGACAGCTTTGCTGGGTTTACAAATAACACTATCAGGCACACTTGAAAGGCATAGAACAGGATACGGTATGATTCTTGCATACCCACTGTCTAGTTGGTAAAGGACCTGCTGTGTCTTTTGCTTCCTTGCCCTAAAAGCGCCAGGGATGCCCAGATATGGGTCACTGTGCTACTGGATTCAAGCTATACTGACTGATTAGGGGTGAAACCCTGAAACCATTCCTAGGATGCTTGTTTCCGGTCCAGGGAAGACCTGGCTTGGCAGTTTGGGCTGGACTGTTCCCATGAGGCACAGGGTCAGGACTGATTTGCATATGGCCAGGTCTAAACTGGGGTGGCATGGTGAGCAATAGAAGTATGGATTTAACCCAGATCCCCTAACTGGGGGTGAATGTTTTGTTTGGCCTGCATTCACTCCATCAATTGTGTGTCTTTTGTGTTCCTTTAGACTTCTGTCTCTCGGTTGTACATATAATATTGGGGGCATCCTTGAAAGAGAGGGAAACAGGATGCAAAACATTTCTTGCATATCCACTGTATGGTTGCCTGAAACACTACTTTTCTACTACCAGACGTACGTCTGTGTGTTTATTGTGGGTACAGTGGCTCCCCCAAACTGGATTTTAGCATTAGATGTGGAATTACCGTAGTACACTTCCCACACACTCCCAGTTCTCAGAGCCCAATTGATTGTGGCCAAAGACTTTTGTCATCTTGAAAATGCCTAAAGAAGGTAGGATTGGCCTGTGAACTTTTACTTCATTGGTTAGGGTATGCCCAGGAGTAATTCCCACCCACTAGATTGTGCCAGGCATAAATGTGGAATCTCCAGGAAAGCACTTTAAAACACGTCTTGGGCCTGGAAAAGATGCCCCTTACTTCCAATGGTAGCTATGGCACAGACAGGTTTAACTTAAGAAAATCTGTAAAGCATTTAGAAGCACCAAAACAGTTAAAAAGTCAAAAACAAAAGACAAATAAAACCCCACTCCAATTTATAAAAAAAGACCATATTTTTGTGGACACAAAGAAACCAAAATGACAAAAAATTAACAGGAGAAATGGAGATTTGTTTCTTTAAAGTTTGAAATAAAACTAGCGGCAAAAAGTGCAAGGCGCCAAGCTTGGGAAGCTGGGCGCAGTAGTCTGGGGCAAATTAATGTTAGGGCCAACTGTGGTCGATTTGTGGTGGGATACATGGATGGGTTCATCCTGGCCAGGAGTTACCTTCTTAAAAACAGTTCTGGATGCCGACGATGGGTGCATCTGCATCAAAGACAGGAAGCGGAATCCGATACAGATCTTGAAGGCGATGGATTGCAGGTGAACGGGACCCAGATGCAGTTGTCAACAAAGGAAGGAGAAGTTTGAGAGTCTGTATCCTGAAGGTCTTCTGCATCGATAAGGTCATCATTGACAGAGGCGTCAAGGGGGCAGCAGATGGAGTCGAAGTGGCCTCTGCGTCAATGGATTTGAAAATCGAGTGGAGAATGTAGTGGGAGATATGATGGACTGAAGCCCACTTGTGATGCATCCTGAGCAGATCTGCTTAGCCAGTTGATCCTGGTCTTTTGTTAGTTTTGCCAGCAAAAAGTCTTGAAACTGTTTCTAAGTACCAGCTTTTAGGTTTTGGGCAAGGCAAACACACTCTGACACCAGCCAAGGGTTCCAGGGCCTCAGGAACAGCAATTTGGCTCAGGAACCAGCAGAGGTCCAGGGTAGGTTCCAGGGCAGGTTCACTTGTAATAGGTCATCTGGGCTCAGTCAGGAAAGTGTTCTGCATGTAGCTTTTGTGTCCCTGTAGCCTAATATATCAGCCAACTGATTGTTGAAGTCTACCTCTTACTCCTGTGTGTAAGTGAGCCGGCCCAGACCTTAGACTTTTCCTCACAGGTCACGACAGCAGGGTCAGTCCTTCTTCTGTCATTCACAGGTCCAGCAGTATTGTGAAGAGAGTAATGGGGGTGGCAAAGTTATAGCCAGTGCCAGCCGGTGGGTGGGGGAAGCTCCTAGCCACTTCTTAACCATTCATGTAAAGGTTCCCAGTGGTTACCCTACTCACTTTTTCAGCACTTCCTGTGTGTTGTCCTCTAAACTATTCCACAGTGCCTACTCTACCTAAAACCAACATGACAGAAACCTTTGTCCCCTGTGCAACGTTCCCAGTACCCACCCAGAGGTGTGGCTATGATAATGTCCAAGCTCTTCCTTGTGGTCACTCAAAACTGGTTCTAGGGTCGGCCTGTCTCCCACTGGGATTGGTTCCTGGCTGTCCAGCAGGACAACAGAAGGGACAGGCCCAGGCATGAGCTACATCTGCCCTGTGGCAGAATAGACTCCCTGTTCGTTAATTAAACATCTGAGCACAATCCAGATGGCCATGCTGTCAGGGTAAAAAACAATCTCCTCACATCCAAGCACTTTGTCTGCTGTCTTGTAGCTATATGCTTTTCATGACAGGAGAGCCATCAACAGTCAGGTGACACTAAACACTGGCAGAAATGCACATATGGCTCAGGCAGGAAACTTACAACTTTCTAAAAGTTTAATTTTCAAAACAATAATCGAAAATACAATGTCATCATTACATTGGATTCTAAATTACCATTAAAATGAGTTCTTAATCTTGAATCATATTTCTTCAGATGTTTTAATGTAACCCCTTGTTTTCTTATGGGAGAGCCAGCCTTCCCATTGTGAAACATGACTCTGGAGAATTTTCACTGCCAGGACATAAGAACATAAGTGCGCCTCCCATACTTTTCAAGTACCATGCACCCTGGCCAATGGCTTTTAAGGCCTACTGTAGGGATAATTTATCAGTATTAAAAAGGAAGGTTTAGGCATGGTAAAAGGTTTAATTTGCCAAGTCGAATTGGCAGGTAGTTTTAAAAATGCCTACCCAGGCTGCAGGGGCAGGCATGGAGACATGCTTTGTGTGGTCACGTTAGCGGTGGCACAAGATGTGCTGAAGTCCACTGATGAGATTTAGCGTCCAGGCCCTGAGTACACTTTACACCATAAACTAGGAACTTAGAGGTAAGTTAAGTATAACTTACTTGTCAGTCCCTTAACTGTTCAAAGTCCAAAAGCAAGCACAAAATCCTAACAAAAAATGAAGGTGACCACACAAAAGGTACATTTTCCAATACTTTTTAAAAACTGAATGACCATAGGGAGTGTGATATATTTACGATCAATATTTACATATAATGCCAACATGCACCACACATAAAAATAATCTATTGTCACCCCTGCTGGTTTTAGCAGATGACTGATGAAGTATTCATATATAATGTGATGAAACTATGTCGGATATTTTTTTTAATAAGGACGGTACCAAACCTCTGTCTACCTTACCTGATGCCACTCTGAGGACGAGTATGGAAAAACACTGCCTTTTCTCCTCAGAGCATCATATTCTACCATGAAACAGGACTGTGGAAAATTAATACGATTTGGTAAACATTATCTGCGCTATCTTGCCTTCTCTCCCGATGCCACACATTTTTCGTGCACGCCCGCCATTTTAGGTGCCTTGGTCAGAACCACACTCTGCACGCTTCTGACCCCTAGCACGGCTCTTCGCCCTCACAAGCACATCCCCCCGCCTGCTGACAGCCCCCGCTCTCACATGCCTTGGGTCATAAACCTCTCTTCCACGCAGCTCTGCCTCGGAACCCCATCCTGTTCCCAGCGCGACACTTCCCTCCGTCCCTTTCATGGTCCCGGATCCCTTGATAACACCCCTCTTTCCTTTGTGCCCGTTTGTCTCACTCGTTCCCAAGCCGCCACCTGGCCCTGCGGATACTGTCATTACCCCCTTCCTCCTGTACAGTAGGAAACCCCCCCATCAAAGGATCCTTGAGCTAATCAAAGCCCCCACCCCATGAGATCCGATCAACCTCACACATTCCGTGAATCGGCGGAATGTCCAGCTGCGCGATAATCATCATCCGTTGTGACCGGGGTGGGGACTTCAACTGTAGATGTGTGTGGGAACGGGCCTGAAGCGGGGATTCTGAGGATGTCTTTCCGTACAACCAAGGGTTGACAGAGATGTGTTTTATGCAATAAAGTAATAAACCTGTGTATAAGAGGCCAGGCCTCGGAGATGCAGTTAGAGCACCTCGTGACGATACTTGCTGTCTGAACTGATGTGGTCTCCTCCGGAGAGAATAAACCCTTGTTTCCAGCCTTCCAGCCTCCAGCGCCTGCCTCTTCATTGATTAATATTTTGTGGGTTAAAGAGGCGATACCGCCAGGCAACACTTAAGGATCTTTGTTTATTGGTTGCTTCCTACCTTTTAACAATTGGCGTCCCAAACGTGGGGCCCATCAGCGACACGTGGATCCAGTGGGAGAGGTCCTGACGACAGAGTGAACGACTGCAACGATCGGGAGAGCTCATGCCCAATAGACCCTCGTCTGGCAGCCGATCATCCGAACTTCACTGGTTCCGAATCGACCTCTCTCGAGTGATCTACGGTCCTGACTGGGAACCCTCAGGAGTGCCGTGGCAATATCGGAGATTGGAGGACGATCGGGCGCTTGACGCGGAAGACGAGAAACAGCCCATGTGGTCCGGGTAAGGTCGTGTAAACACGACGAATTGCGAAATAATTGTTTGATTGATCGGAAAATACTAGTATTACTCTTTGTTGATTCATTTGGAGATTCGCTGTCTGCAAACGGAGAAACAATAGGCTCTCCCTTTGCAAGCAGTGAAGGATAGGTAACGCAGACTTTCGTCTCCATTGTAATCCATCGTGCCTATCTTTCTCCCCCACTGATTGATTGTTTGAAGATTGTTCTCTGGAGATTTCCTTCTCCCCCACTGATTAAATGATTGAACCCGAACTAACGTTCGCGGATTGTTTTCTGGAGATTCTCTATCTACAAACAGGAAAGAACAGATTTCCTCTTTGCAGATGGTGAAAGGGTAAGTAACGCAAACCTTTGCGGGCCTACTTATTCTCCCCACTGATTGATTGACTCATTGACTGATTGATTGATTGTAAGGGTCGCTCCCTGTTTTATTGTCAGAATAGATTTAGCTTTTGAGATATTCACTATTTGCAAACAACGTAGAATAGCAATATTCTGTCTAGTCTTTGCAGGTAGTGAAGGATAGGTAACACGGACCTTTTGTCCCCGTAGTGATCTGTCATGCCTATCTTCTCCTCACTGATTGCTAGCTGGTTCAACCCGGACCGTTTATTAGAGGTGGACCATCTAGCTCCGCTGGAAGGCACCCCTAATAAAGACATGTTCACAAAATACGAATTAGTTACCATAGCCTATAGTAAGCTGTGGCATAAGTATACCAAAGAAAACCAAGAGAAACAGTGGCCACTGATAGGATCCTTCGACCTTGATAAAATAGAAACGTTAGAAACAGCCCTTTGTAACAGTAAGACGCCGCCTATCATGCTCGACAGCCTCGGTATGTGGCGCAAAGAAGCAATGCAACGAAAGAAAAGAGACGAAGTCAGAGTAGATAAAGAAACGCGACAGACAAATACCTCCGCATCTGGTAGGCCAAAGGAAGGGATAGCGGCGACACGGTTCCAAGGAATAAACACAGGAAGGGAACGGTGTAAAGGGGTATACCGACAGGACAACCCCAAGACACAACGACTCGAAAGTAATCCCCCGACACTACGCACAGGACGAACTGACTTAGGGCAAAACCAATGTGCTTTTTGTAAATATTCCGGACACTGGAAAGCCCAATGCCCGACTCTACTGAACACGGGTAAGAGCAGAGGGCCGACAGAAATAACAGGACGCCCGAAAGGGAAAAGGCGTGAGACAAAGACGAATCACACTGACGCGGACAGGCCGGATAGAACCACCCCGTTTGATTACGCCCGATGGCACAGATTTCGCCAGACAGATTTCAGGGACATGTTTGAGTTCTCATAGGACAAACAACGCTAAGACGGGAGACCCAGTCAAGCTCTAGGTTACCCGATGACGAACCCCGTACTACCGCTACTGTTCCTGAACACAAAAAGCCACCCTTTCGGATAACATACAGAAACAACGCACAGAGTAGTCTCGGACAGATTAGTACACATTCCATTAATGAACTCAAACTTTGAGCGCAATGGGACTGATTACTCTCTGCTGACCCCACTCTGTGGACAAAAGCAATTACAGGCTTGCATAGACAACCCCCCATTCAGGAAAACTGTTCTTGTGGACACCCCACCCCCCCATTACCCAGGTATAAATACCTACCCCCACTGCAGTAAGGTTCTCATAGTAAAAAGATTCAAGGAAGCCAAGTCTCTGTCATATAATTTAAGATTTATTTTCAGTTAAGTAACACCATACTAATAGGAGCAATACAATACACATTTCCGGAAGTTCCCAAAATGCAACAGGTCGCCGGTCACGCCCATCCGGAAGGTGAAACACTCAGCACGTGTGGGGCGGAGTCCTGCCGACAACCAGCGATCACAGAGGTCGCCGGTGGGATGTCCAGGAGGCACCATGGGCCCGGCTTGTCCCATCCTCTTCTCCCTGGTGGTCTAGTGGTTAGGATTCGGCGCCCTCACCGCCGCGGCCCCAGGCCACGAGTAGGGAGGGGGCGGATGCAGATGACCCCCTCCCTCGCATCTTCTGGTCCGGCCATCACGAATACCTCCGCTGAAAGATTGGTGCAGGGTGGGCTGGGAGAGGGAGGCGGCGCGAACGAGCCCCCCTCGCCTCCCCAGGTGGAGGTTTCCCAGCCCCGGCCCGGCGCAGAAATCCTCCAGCCGGGCGACCACCCTACTTGCGCAGCACAGAACATGGAATGGCTGGCCACCCTATTTGCGCAGCACAGAACATGGAATGGCCGGCCACCCTACTTGCGCAGCACCGGACACAGAATGGCCCGCAAACCGTACTTGCGCAGCACAAGACATACAATGGCCCTCAAGTGTACTGGTGGAGGCATCACAGCTGCACCCTAGCGCCCCAAGCCGAATGTCTTGCTCCAACAACACAGTTCCGTTTTTTCTCGCCCTAAGAAGTCTGTCTAACTAGGACGCTTGCCCACCTGGGCACGAGTCCCCACCTCCGACAGCATCTCCACGACCTTGAAGATTCTACAAGAGTCCCAGGAGCCCTCGGCCCCTACAGGCTTCCGGTGGGGAACGACTGCTTTGATCACTAACAACGTAGCCACAAGATGGTGGTGCTCTCGTGTCGGCGCCAGCTTCAGTCTGAACCATCCAGAAAGACTGTGGGCTAACGAATTCGAGCAGGCTCCGGCTGAACTTCAACGTGACCCGGTAGGGGAAATTTTGCTTCCCTCCCCTTTTGATTGATGGTCCACATTGCCTGCCCCTTCTGTTAGCACAAGTCTTTTTGAACTGCCGCAAGGGACTCTAGTCCAACCGCCGGTTGTCAGAGACATTTTGTCCCTGATGCTGTTTCCGGACTAACCCGGCTCACCAAAATGGCGCCGGTGTCAACAGGAACTCACGAACGCCTCGCGGTGTTTTTTTTTTTAGCTAATAAGACTTGATGTTCTGAAATATGTATATGATCCTTTGTACTCTCGACGGAAAAAGAGGGAGGGTTCACTTGGCGAACAAGTAAAAAAGATCCCGTTAAAATGTTGTTTTCAATGTACGATTTATTATGATATTATTGTAACTGATACATAACGTCGCTTATGACCCACGCCCACAGTATGCATATAGGAAATTTGATTACAACTAGTCTAACTATGCTTCCAGTAATGAAATGAATGCCCCCTGATCCCTCAACTATTGATAGACGTTTTTTAGTCTCCTGCAAATAACTAAATAAAAGCAAGCTAAAATGTTTTTTTAATGCTGCAAAGTAGCCCCGCCCCTACTGTACGCACTTCAGCCAACGCCGTGTCCGGCCGAATACGATTACACTCTCATATATACATGCTGAACAATTGTGCAAATAAAGGTCTTTCAAACTATGAACGGGTATCATATACTTTTGTAAATGTGGACCAGCGGGAGGGTTTTCTGTGCGATCTGTTTTGTTCTCTTTTTAAGGTTACTAGAAACTGGTTGCTCAGCCCCGGATTGATGATCGGATCTAAGGCACGATACGCTACCACCAAGCGTGCGACTGGCTCAGGAACAAACGCATGAGGAAGGACCTCGACTTCTGAGACAGTAGCGGTCGGCAGTAGGTGTTTCTATAGGGCGGTGACGTGGGCAGGAGGAGGGGCAGGGTGGGGGGAAATAATGTATGGATTACGGAGTTTTACAGGTAAGTAAACATTTAAATACATAAAACGAATTTCGTTGCGCACACTGCATCATCAAATGTGATGCAGTGCGCGCAACGAAATTCGTTTTATGTATTTAAATGTTTACTTACCTGTAAAACTCCGTAATCCATACATTATTTCCCCCCACCCTGCCCCTCCTCCTGCCCACGTCACCGCCCTATAGAAACACCTACTGCCGACCGCTACTGTTCTGAGAACGGGTAAAGTAAAGCGGCATGAACGATAAAATGTTATAAAGGTATGGTACTCGAAGGTACTAAGGAACAGGGCTGGCCGAAGAGCTGGTATGCCTTAGGACTTCACAGCATTGGAAATGATTTAAGGATCCCGATAGCTAGATACATCTACAAACCAGGTACCTCGCACTAAACGCCTCTGATCTCTAACGTTTCCTTACACACGACCTATAATGCCACACTCGGACCGTCTCCCTCATGATCACCTTATCGCTCACCATCCTTACCTCACTGCCCGCCCCCACCCTGGCTTCGGAAACCAAGACCCCAGGGATTACATCCCGAGGAGATAAGACGAGTATGTGGTAAGTAAAGGACTTTCGTGCCCGTACATTTGATATGCGCGAATGCTGTCCCCCTCTCCCTTCCCCTCTTTTTCCTCCCCCTACAGGTTACATTGGAATAACGACT
The DNA here is from genome assembly GCF_964263255.1 of Lissotriton vulgaris. NCBI lineage: Eukaryota > Metazoa > Chordata > Amphibia > Caudata > Salamandridae > Lissotriton > Lissotriton vulgaris. The sequence goes on along the minus strand of NC_141691.1, from coordinate 1,660,036,100 downwards.
GGGGTATAAAGAAGATCCGAAGCCACGCTATGTCTGATGCATGAAGCGGACTAACGCTGCAAGGTGGCACCTAAAGACACCCACGAACTACCCTTGTAACGAAAAAGCCAACTGTTGTATGATATGATGGGGCGCGATCACCCCTAACCTGTGTTGCGTGAATGAGCACATGTCACGTATGTCTGAAACTATCAACACAATGGTGCCTTTTACTCAATACATGTCCCTTTGTACCCGGCCTAATGCTCGTCCGTCCCAAATTGCATGCTTTCTAAATTCTAACACAGACCCGTAAATGTCTCATGTTGTGTGATGCGCTGAATAGCCTATCCTAGTACACGGCCACTCTCCATGTCTCACGTGTACTGTTTAGCCTAATTGTTGCATCTCTCTCTCTCTCTCTCTCTCTCTCTCTCTCTCTCTCTCTCTCTCTCTCTCTCTCTCTCTCTCTCTCCCTCTCTCCCTCTCCTCCACACTCTCACTCTTCATAACGACTGGTGCCTAATTGGCGAACCGCCATCCATGGTGCACCGCCCAATTGGCTCCAAATACCACAAGTATTTGCACAAATTTGTCTTAATGAAATCACATTGATGCCATGTTACTACCTCTCCTTTCTGCTAAATATTGATAAAAACTAGATTGGCCAGAAGAGAAAGGACAGGTAAGACGACTGAGGTTCCCTAATCTGACCCGTAACCAGGGAATCACATGTCAGTGGCTTTTATGATGAAAATGCCTCCGGTAACGCGACCCTCCCCGTCCTAAATTGTCTCAATGCCCAAACCGTAAAAGTGATCGAAGCATCCCCGTCTTCCCAGAACACCCCCAGTTTTGTATCAGCTGCCCGAACGAGAATTTGAAAAATGTGGCTCACCCCCGGCTGTAAGAGATGGGTTGGCTTATAACTGACACAGACCAGCCGTTGTTCCTAGAAATAATTTTTGATGAACAAGCTACAAAGTTCAGAAATTCGAGAAATGTCCCTGAACGCATACCAACTGAACTGTAGCCTTCTGCTAGATGACACCCTTATGACACAAAGCAAGACGATAGTCCCTCCCCCGGTCTGCTATGTTCCTAGTTGTTTTCCATAAGACCCCGGTCACCCCAAGGATGAGTTGAATAGATATCGCAAGCCCCCCCATTTTTAATGAAGTAGCTAGGTTGTAAAAGACTATGTAGAAACTAGAATGATGTTTGCGAAGTTAAGATTAGATCGAAATGAAGAAATTGTTGCAGTAAACCCTGTTGAAAGTAAAATGTTTAGCTGAAAAAATAGGATGCATCAACATAATGGAAAATTGTTTAACCTACGTTCACCCCTCTGAAAGATATCTATCAGACCAAGGTGATAGCACGTTGCACTTTTTCGTAAAATACAGAACCCTGAAGAGCGGTATAGCTTTGCAAGACTCGTACTAGAAAAGCAGGTCTCAGCCAGAGGAACTGATGTGACTGTAATAAACAAATGCAATGAATAGGTATCAGACCTCGTACCACGACAATGAATGTAATACCAACAAACGCCAAAGAAATAGTTACGATGGAAAGTTGTAGGGAATCCTGCAAACTTGTTATCTATTCTTTATACGTTGGTTGTAAACCCCGATGTAACGGATGTTTCCCCGGTTGCTTGGAGTTGGGAGAGAAATAGACTTATGTGATTACCTTCCTCTGCCAGTTCTCTAAAGACAGTCTTTTCAAACTCATTTAAGGGTACCACTGTCGGAGGAGAGAGAGAGACCGGATGTGGGAGCACGCGGCCTGACTGCAGATCGTGGAACACCTGCGACATTGACCAAGGCGGGACCGCAACAGTAAGGAGCCGCAGGACGAGGCACTGTTTCCGACAAAATGAAAGGAAAGGGCTGACCTAATGCCCCTGCTCGATGATCAACATGTGCCGAAACGTCCCCGCCCTCTGAGCCCGGTCATGGGCCCACCTACCTGAAATTTTCCGTCCCCTTGGTCTGTTCCCGATCTGGCCCTGCTCCATCCCCTCCTCCCCCGACCTACCACAAGGACTACCCACACACCCCCTTCTTCCACCTGAACTCTTTGACAATCGACTCGAAAAAGAGCAAACTGCAGTCCGATTGACTAGGGTTTTGTTGCAAACTAAAATGAAAATTGGGTGCCCTGTCTAAGGTACCCATGAAAGAACAGTGAGGACTCAGGGCGAAAAAAGGACCTTTTTGACCAGAAAAACGAGGAAAAGGTCATGCCTTGCAACGCAGGACCCGGAATAGAGCTGAACGCATAGCTCCACCGCCGGTGCTCAACAGTGCCAACAGAAGACGACAAAGAATGCTGAGAACTCACTGATAATGGTCCACGACAATAAGACACTGGAAAAAGCAACACCCCTCCTCTTCGAACAATGACACCCCTGATTATCGTTTTTTACTACGTCTCATTTCTCTCCCAGCTACCATTGTATTTATTATGCTCCAACCAAGTACAAAATGACCGTACATATGTGATCGCCTATCAGTTCATATTCCGAATGGCTATAAGCATCTATGAAATGTACCCAACGCTATCACTACAAAATCATTCTTGTCCGATATTGCATTACTATGACTTTTCTGCAACGAGCACAGCGATGAGCCCGCCTCCTAAGATGAAAGATTTTAAATGTAATGTTTATGCATAGCTCCTTCACCTGGGTTCCTACTTCTTTACTTATGACTGCCACAATCGACATGGTAGGAAATAGGCCAGCAAGATGTCTCAGTAATGTTAAAGGGAGGACTGTGGAAAATTAATACGATTTGGTAAACATTATCTGCGCTATCTTGCCTTCTCTCCCGATGCCACACATTTTTTCGTGCACGCCCGCCATTTTAGGTTCCTTGGTCAGAACCACACTCTGCGCGCTACTGACCCCTAGCACGGCTCTTCGCCCTCACAAGCACATCCCCCCGCCTGCTGACAGCCCCCGCTCTCACATGCCTTGGGTCATAAACCTCTCTTCCACGCAGCTCTGCCTCGGAACCCCATCCTGTTCCCAGCGCGACACTTCCCTCCGTCCCTTTCATGGTCCCGGATCCCTTGATAACACCCCTCTTTCCTTTGTGCCCGTTTGTCTCACTCGTTCCCAAGCCGCCACCTGGCCCTGCGGATACTGTCATTACCCCCTTCCTCCTGTACAGTAGGAAACCCCCCCATCAAAGGATCCTTGAGCTAATCAAAGCCCCCACCCCATGAGATCTGATCAACCTCACACATTCCGTGAATCGGCGGAATGTCCAGCTGCGCGATAATCATCATTAGATGTGGTTTTCTGCTTTGAGCTCCTGGTGGAGCAGCGGCGTAGGAAGGGGGTGGGTGGGTGCGGGCCACCCCGGGTGTCATCACTGAGGGGGGTGACAAAATGGCACAAATATGTGTTTTAAAATAAAAAAGACAATTTGGGGCTCACAACACTTTTGTTTTGAAAATATAATATTTGAAACGAGTGGTGCGCAGCAAAGAAAAAAAACAGAAAGTTTTAAGTATCTTATTTTTCCTTTTTTTTAATAACTACAATTTGGGGGTGTGACAAGAAATGTTCTGCTCCGGGTACCACCTGACCTTACAACAAGACAGAGGACGGTGGACTATTCTTCCTGCACCTCTATACCAGTTTAATTTTTTGTGATAGTCCTGCGCCACAAACCCAGACACCAACCGTCCTGTGGTGTCACTGTATTCCAGATCCTAAAGCAATGCTTGAATGGTGTGCGCAGGAATGTAAAAAATGTCCAAGAATTTGCTCTGAAGTAATACAGAAGAGTTCTTTATTGGTCAAATTTTATAAATGATTCACAGATAAACCCAATTCAGCCAACGCGTTTCGTTCTCAGAGAGAACTCCATTAGGGCTTCTCAGGGTAATACCCCTCTTGAAAGAGAGAACTAGTCGTGTCTCATATGCTGTGAGTACAGCTAAATCAGGTACATCGAAAAGATCCAAATAGACAATGGTGATATCTTAACAAATGGAAAAAACTTTGCTCTTCGGCAATACTGACACAGTCGTGCGAATTTTCAGGCCGGATCGTGGCCTTGGGTTAGTTCCCTTGCTGACTTCAGAAGTACCGCCTAGAGTTCCTAGAATATTTTTAATATCAGAATTGCTGTACTCCTGGAAGGACACCCATTTGGAGGCCTTTTACTGAGAAGGCGTGTTTATCATAACCTGACACAGAACACGGTTGGATGTCTTCTTATGAAGCTTGGACCGTGACCGTTTTATATCAGATTCAATGGATTTAGACACATCACATCCTTGCTGTTGGAAGAAACCTCTGTGAATTTACTTGTAATAACCCGGGAATGTGACGACACAGAAAAGTTTTTTCCATTTGTTAAGATATCACCATTGTCTATTTGGATCTTCTCAGTGTACATTAGCTGTACTCACCGCATATGAGAACCTACTAGTTCAAGAGGGGTATTACCATGAGAAGCCCTGATGAAGTTCTCTCTGAGAACGAAACGCGTTGGCTGAATTGCGTTTTTCTGTGAATTATTTATAACATTTGACCAATAAAGAATTCTTGTATTACTTCAGAGCAAATTCCTGGACATTTTTTACATTCCTGTGCACACCATTCAAGCATTACCACCTGACCTTACTACCCACTGTGGTGGAGTCCTGACCCTCAAGTTGCATCTGAAGATTTCAGGCGCATTTCTAAATCCTCTGGTGGTGATACTTCCTTCTCCTTAGAAACAGCATGCCTGTTGGGACCCGGGCCCTCTTCCTATCCTGGTGGTTTCTTGACCTGAGGTCTTCATGGCAGCAGTGCCTGAATGTCCTCCACAGCGGACCATGCTCCCTGCCTGCACACTGCAAGCACCCAGGTCTTCAGCTACTTGCATAATGCCTGTGTGTCCAGCAGGAGCCTGTAGTAAAATGAGGCTGCCACAAATAGGACCTCTTCATAGAAGTCCAAGTGGGTGACTTCATTCATGTCCCCCAGCATGTCTACCATCTTCTGATCCCGAGAAGGAGTCAGGAAGCCTGTGTCCCTGGTCTTCAAATGTCGAGAAGTACAAGGTTGAGTACAGGAGTGGGGTTGGATTAACTACTCTCCAAAAATAAGTTTATCAATGTTGGCGGTCTGTTCTCTCTTATTCCTCTTCTTCTCAATACATCTTCCTGGTCCAGGGGTTTAAAACGGAGGTGAAATGTTTTGGAACATGCGAGTCGCCTACCCAATCTAGTAATGCTGCATCAATGCTTTACCCAACCGGGCAGGATTGGTTTCTTCCCTCCAAAATGTAAAACCAACCCCTTGTGTTGGCTGGAGCCAAATGTGCATTAATCCTTCTCTTTGTTCCATGTAGAAACATCCTGACTCTACTTGGCAAGAGAGTGCTGCTGATCATTTTATGGAGATTTCTTTCCACCCTGCAATCCTTCCTCTGGCACCAGAAATCACATTTCTCCAGGGTGGGCTTATTGTTCAAGAGATCTTTGATTTGCCAACTCGGCAGCAGAACATGGGGGCATATTATCAAGGGGGTTTATCTCCGCTTTTTTGGCTTTAAAAGCCAAGAAAGCGGAGATAAAATTATCTCCCTATTACCTAGCTGCTGCTAACACCAGTTAGCGACAGCTAGTAGGAGATAGCGACCATCTTGGGCCCCACTTTGCATGTCAGTGATATTTATCACTAATGAGATGCAAAGTGGGCGTGCCAAGATGTTAGAGACTGAAAACAGTCGCTAACATCGCTATCTCCTATTACCAACTTTTGGAGATATTCGCGCTAAGGGAAATATGCCAAATGTAAAAAGACAAGAACAAACTCATATAGAGTAAAACATACTCTTAATATGAGTTTGTGACCCAGACATTTATAGAAAAGGGAGACGCCAATTACCTTTTTCGCCCGTGCCAACCACGTTACATTTTTGGCATAATTTACCCGAAGTGGTGCAATGCAAACCTCCATATTTATACTTCAACAATAAAAAAGGGAAATATCTCTGGGGCTTCCCAATTTAAGTGTATATCATCCGTTACCAATTCTGGTATAATGCCCGACAGTGCTAGCTGTGCACAGAAGGGGGCAGGGTCAGATAACACTCTGCCAAGCTCAGCTCGCGCAGGTCTGTGCACTGCATGCATATGCATGTGTATTTACACTGGTCCACAGAGCATGTTACCCCAAATGCACAGCGGTGTGCTTTATTTTAAAAGGTGGGCACTGGAGTTCACAGCTCCAATCCATTACAACACAAACCCTACTATAGGTGAGACACCTCTAGGGGGTTTCCCAACACAGCAGCGGATCATAAAGGGGTTCCCACAGGTTAGGACCTGCATCGTTGCAAGCAGGATGTCAAGAGTATGACCACTGGATGCTCTAGCCATGTTTAACAGCCGATGTAGACATCGGTTCTCGAGATCCCAGCCCCTACCAAACATCAAAAAACTCAAACAAGGGATTAAACAAGCATTAGCTATAATGTAGGCCCAGTTTGTAACAGAAAGTCCCTCTTCAGTTACTGCTGAGTTATGGTACATACACAGTATCTCATCATACATGAATCCTGTCGCTCATGCATCTATTCTATTTTTCACAAGGCAATCATCTGCGTTTAACCATAAAATTACAAGTATATACAACATTGAAGTTGGCAAACAATGCACCCCCTCCTAAGTCGGCCTTTGTCAGGTTCCAAGGATGAATGAATGAATGAATTCTTTTATTTGTGTGGTTACTTAAAACCATTACAAAAAACAAAGTTAAAAACTTTTTGAAGGTCGAAAAAAATATGTATGTGCAGGACATTGTTAAAATCAGTTTTTTTGTTGTTTTTGTTCTTAATTTATTTAAAACATGCAACATAGGGTAGGGATTTTAAGGCTGAAAGAGCCCCGATGTGAGTCGGTTGTTCAGTAATGGCCAGACCTCCGTGACGGTGACCCTGACGTTTTAGGGTCTGCCGGTGGAGACTTGTCCTTCAATTTTGTACGGGTATGGTAAGCACATTTCCCAAAGTTAGCCTTGTGCTTCACAATGTCCAGAGCGTAGAGCTGTTGGACAGCCTCTTTTGCTGTGCAGGTGCCCAGTTGGAGAAGAATAGGTCTGAGATGGATTCCGCGAACTAGCCGCAGGGCAGCAAGGTAAGATGTGTGCCAGGGACTTAATTTTGTAATGGCAGAGGCGACACTCTGTAATGCACAGCTGTGCTTTCCCAGTTGGATATACTTCTTTTAAGGGGAGTGGATGTCGTCTGGCTGCTAGGATCCGATGTAGAGCTTGTCTCCCCATGGGCTGCTTGAGGTGGGGCTCGTGTCTAAGCAGTATGTGAGAGAGACTTTGGGTTTCATGAAAATCTCTGGCTGCCAAGGATTCCATCTCAAGACTGCAAGAACGTAAGCGTAGTTGCTTTTTTTTTGTTGTTTTGATGGTAGCATACTTGATTATGCTAGGGTCCCAGTTCTCTGTCGCAAGTTGCAGAAGATCGTTGGCTGTAGCAAGGCAGGCAGACCAAGGGGTACTTGTTTGTAGGAATATAAATTTTAAGACGGCCTTCATGGTATATTCTGGAGCCCCAGTTGTTAGATTAATGTATTTCATTGGAGCAGCCAGCTCTTTTCATTTTTGTTGGTTAAGATCGAAATCCAGGTGAATCAAGATGTTCCAATACAGGCTGGTAAACAAAATATCTTTTTATACGCTGTGCAATGTATTTTTTCCAAGTCCTGCGCGAACCTCCCTGGAAATGCCTGTTGCGTATAGTTAAGGGACGGTAGTAATTTAGCCCTCAATATTCTTCAAATGGCCGTTGTTGAACTATGTAAGATGACATATATTTTACAGAGGGAATAGATGACCATCTTTCCTTTCTGTCGTAGTTTCTGGAGGTGGACCTGTGGACGGCCCATTTCGCTAAACCCACAGTAGTTATAGGTTTGTACACAGTCCAAATTCAGGGGACCCAACCTCCACTTCGCCAGTTTTTTCTTCGGTAGTGGTTAAAAATCACTATTTTGGACTTGCTAGAGTTAAAAGAGACCAGCTTGTTTTTCGCCGTTATATTCAGAGAGGACGATAAGTGCTTTTTGAAGACCTATTTTGGTGTGGTCCAAAAGAACAAGGTCGTCGGCATATTGCATCAGCTGGATCTTTGTGTGGCCGATCTTAAGAGTAGCTCAAGTAGCTCCATGCAGTGCTCGGCCCATATCTGCGGTGTACAAATTAAAAAGCAGGACTCATACCTACTTTAGCCCCCGATCTGTAGCAATTTTCCCTGTGGCAGACTCCCTGGAAAGTTTGAACCTTACCCAGGTTCGAGAACACAGCGATTTAATTGCTTGTAATAATGACGGGCTGATGTTCCAGCATGCTAATTTCTGCCAGAGGATGGTACGGTCTACCCCATCAAAGGCTGCTGAGTAGTCAATGAAGCAGGCAAAGAGCATTGGGGAGTGATGGGCCACCACCCTGTTGGGTTAAGTATGGCAGGGCAGTGATGTTTTCTACGGTAGAGCCCCCTAGTCTGAACCCGGTCTGGTAAAAGTACAAAAGACCTTTGATGCAATCCAGTCAACTAATTCCTGCAACTGTGTACTTGCGTAGGCCTTGCCTTCAATGTCCAACAGGGCAATCATCCGGTAGTTCCTGGGGTCGGTGTTTGGCCCTTTTTTGTATATTGATTGCAGCAGTGAGCCCCTCCAGGAATCTGGGACGTCCTCCCGAAGCCTACATGCTGTGCGAGGTTTTATGACCAAAAGTCCATGTCCTCCCTGAAGAGGGAGCTGGGCAGTCCATTGGGGCCTTGCGCTCCACTATACCAAATATTTTTTAGAGCGGTACAGACTACTGCCTTGCCTGGAAGAGTTAGCTCCGCCGGGAATCCGGTGGGCTCTGTTGTGGTGTTGTCCATTCTCCCCATGGTACTGTAGAACTGTTTGGAAAAGATGCTTTCTAGTCGACTGTGTACAGAGATTTCACATGAGCTACCCAAGTGTCCGCATCGAGTGGGTTCTCTCTGCTGGAAGTCCTGTGGATTCGAATTTTTAGATATTGCCGGAATTCTTGAGACTTGCACGGAGCCAACAGCGCAAAGATCTTCATCCATTTTGCCTCTGTGGATTCACATTTTGCCTTCCAAACCTGTTGGGAGTGGGTCTTTGCTGCTATTTTCAGTTCTTTTTAGCGGACTCCGACCCTGTTCTCCCATCGTTTGGTGTTTAGTTGTTTGGCACATTGCTTGATTGCTGGAACTTGACCCAGGGAATGTGTTGGATTAATTGTGATTCTGTAGGTGGTGCTCCCTCGGAGTAACAAAGCTAGTTCATATGCAACTTTGCCACATTCACCTATGAGACCCCAGTTATTTGGGCCAGTCAGCCAGCCAATCCATGTCGATTTCCATGAGTCAAATTTGTTGGTTGACATCTGCCCTCATTTAATTCTTCTAAGGAGCATGTGCTGTTCTTCAACCATGGATGCTCCAATAGGGCAGAAAGTATGACGTGATTCAGCTGTGATGGTTATATGCAGCAGTAAGGCGGCATGATCGCTTTCGCTCTGTGAGAGTACTCATTATTTAGCATGTCTTTTTGTCTCCTCTCGGTTAATAAAATATAATCTATGGTAGTCGGATTGTTGTAGGTAGGTGCGTAGATTACCCCTGGTTTGGGCTCTATAGATAAAGAATGAGTTGTGCCAAAGTATATGTCCAAAAAAGGGCATTAAATCACCCAGCAATCCCAGTGGGGTTGCCATCAGATGACTGCTCCCCTACATTGTGCATATTGAAGTCTTCAAGAATTATGGGTTCCATGGATGCAAATTGTGTGAGTTGGTTTTCAATCTGTGTAATAAGCTGAGTGAGCTTATCCTTGGAGTTCCGCCCATGGGGATGATAGTATACATTAATTAAAAGTATTGGTAATAGGCCGTCTACCGTGTTGAGGCCTTTCAGATTACCAGCTAAGAACATGTCAGAGGGGTTCTTTATCTCTGTGAATTGAAGTTTCAGGGTATGCTTAATATATAAGGAGATACCCACGAAGGGTCTCCCAAATACGTTTCCTTTGGTTCCAGGTTTGAAGTATTCTGCATAGCCTGCTATTGGGATGGATGAGATTGCCCATGTTTCTTGGCCACAGATTAAATAGGCCCCTTCAAAGAATGTGATCGCCGCTGGGCTTAGCAGACCTTGATCATCCCAGCGACATTCTAAGTTCTGATGCTTAATGGTTGGTCGCTAGCTGATGTGCATCAATGCTGGACAGACCCTTTGTCTGGAGAAGACCTGAATTTTGACGACCAAAGCGCCTTACTTGATGGGGGTCTGAATTTTGTCGGCCAAGTTGGAGGCGACCCAGCCCCATTAGCCGGAATTTGGGGAGGGTGGAGCGCAAAAGGGGGAGAAGGTTTTGAGAATGGAAGTGACCGTTTCCCCCCCAGCACGAACAATCAACCCTGCACTGTATGTTCATGTTTCCTTGGTCGAGGGTACCTTCTCCTCAGCAGATCTATCTCACTATGCTAAATATGGGTGTTCTTTGTGGGTGCCTGTAAAATGAATGGATACTTCTCCTGTTCCAGCCTCTGAATGTTGATTCCCCATTCTGCGAATTGTTCCTTTTTCAATATAAACGCTTGCTGCTATGTCTGGGTTGGCCCAAGTTACAATAGTAAGTTCCTTCTGGATTGACCCAAGTTACAATAGTTTGTTCCTTCCTATCTTGTGAGGGCGAGGGGACAAATTGCACCCTGACAATGTCCTTGCATATAATATGGGCCAATGTCTGTGTGTGTTGGAGGAGTGCCAGAATATTTGTTCTATTAAGAGTATCAAGGTTCCCCTTCGAAATGTACAGTGGGGTCATGCTCATTTTTGCCAAGTAACTTCCACCTGGTGCCAGCGTATTTGACCTGAAGATGCAGTCATTATTGATGGCCTTTGTGTTGTTGGAATTTTGTCAGTGTGGTTCAGCGTAGACTGAGAAACTTTTGGTAGGCCTGGGAGGCCGACTTCAGTCCTTCGGTGCAATCTTATAGGTTCTGTTCACATGGGTGAGGTGTTGGCCTGTTGAGGCTATTGTGTTGATTTTCCATTGATGTGATGCAGGCTTTTAATTAGATGTTTTCCATGCCCGGTATCACTCTGGATTCTGATGGGACTTGAAGCCTGGGTTGAGGGCCAGGTGTTAACAGTATTCCCGATCCAATGGCCTTCCCCTAATTCAGCCTCCACTACACTGGCCTCACTATCATTGTTTGCACTTAGGCTGGTAGGTGCGGGTGGACAGTGCTGGGACAGTGTTGTATCATGACCTGCTGTTGCTATGTCCCCGGGCATGCTACTCCCTGTCTGCCTGGAAAAGCCTCCTGTGGCGTCCTCCACATTTGAGCGCAGGTTCATTGTATGTGTAGTCGATGGGGCTGATACTGATGGAGGTTTATAATGGGTATTCTTGCAGAATATGGGGGAAAAGAGGTTGATTATTTTCTGGTTCGATTGCCTGCAATGCTGATTATTTTTTTTGTTCCAATGCCGCTATATTTCGCTGGGGGTTTCTTAATAGTAGTCTCTTAGCGTGCTTTTTTGCTTTTTAAGATGTTTCTTCTCTTTCTGCGTCTTCCAGCAAACTTATGGCCCCTATGTTGTTGGGGTCGAGGTCAACTGTCTTGTTGCTCCCTGCCATCGTTCCCTCTGGATATGAGGAGGGTAACTTCCAAGTTTCGGTGCTTATTAGCGATTGGTGGGGTTGGGTTGAGTCTAGGTCCACCTCCCTGGCCACTACAGTGTGGTCCTTTATGCTCTTCTCCAGGCTGGCAGGGTCTGAGCGTGTTCTGATGCTGAGTTGTAATTCTTCCACCAGCGAGAAAAGTACCAGAGGGAGAGATGCCAGTTTGTCAATTAGACCAGGGCACAGACATCAGGGAGAGGGAGTTAGCAGGGTTGGATTGCTACTGATTGCAGCGAACTTATTGATTTTCTTGGCCATCTTGGCAATTTTTATTGCCATAACTTGGAGGGTGTCCATTTGTAATTCGAGCTTCTCTGATTGCCACGTTAGCACGTTAATGGCAGTGGAGAGGGAAGTGCTGACTGACCTTGGCAGTTTGTCCTGTGCGCATGAAAGTTCAAACGGCAGTAGCCATGGTGATCTGTGTAGAGAGTCACTTGACTCAGGCGCAAAGGATGAGCCTATTTTGATAAATGATCCATCCTCAATCTTGTGAGTTATTGCGCCCAGTAACAATGAAGTGGTGTCCGTATCTTTTTTTGGGGTGTGGAAGTTGTCAGCCGAAATTGTTGGACTTTTATACGGACTACTGGTGTCATCCAGTAACCCCTGGCTGTTGCAGTGACCTGGCCCCCTTCCACATTTGCTGCATAGTTTGATGTGTGAGCGTCGAGAAGAGCTGGAGAGGCTCCCAAATGATGGCAAGACTGGAACCTTTTCTTCCTGCTCATAGGCAATGTAGATATGGTGGACGGGTGGGCTGGCTCCATTCCCATTGATGGGGGACTGGTCCTATTTCATCCTTGCCTGTCTCGATGGTAGCCTTTGGGCGTTCCTCTTTTATGGTTGTCGAGGTTGTTGTGACTGCGAAAGGTTCAGAGCCCTTCAGGGCCTCATCGTCTTCATGTGTAAGTGTGGAGGCTGAGGTGACTGTGAGAGGTTCAGAACCCTTGGAAATCTTGTTGTCCACATTTTCAGTGTCCATGTTTGTCCACGCTGGGCTGCTCTCTACAGAGGTGGGATTCTGGGCCCTTACCCAATAGCGCAGATTGTATGATTTACCAACCTTGGGCTCATCGCACTCCCCCCCTCCCCCCCCCCCCATAACAGCCTTGTCTTTAAGCATGTCCACAGCTGTGGACTTGGGGTTCTGTTTTGATGTTGGCAATTAGGCGCTTTTTTGGGACATTGTGGCGCCTGTAACTGACCTCAGGAAGAGGGAAGGCGGAGAAGTGCCAGTGTTCCTGTGAGGATGGATGTTATGTGGAGGGATGCTCAAGGGGCTTGGAGGGGGGCCAGAAGCCGGTAGGTGGGAGGATCGTGGGAAAAATTCAAAGATGAGGCAGGCCAGCGGGCGGGTAGCAATGTAAGACAGATTTACTGAGCAGCCCCCTCTGACCCTGTGGCGCAGCCCTTGCCCCTCCACACACTGCCCACTCTGCACCTTGGGGTACGTACCCCCACTCACCGGCCACCAGTAAGAGGAAGAGTTCCTGGTAAAAGCCCAGACCCAGGGGTGAGGGGGGCACCAGCCCGCGAGCATTGCATTCGATTCCGGGGTCAACGGGGGCAACAGGTTGAATGTCCCCAGTTCTTTCCTGTCTCCTGTCTCCTTTCCGTAATTGCCTATTTGGTGAGTGGCAGATGATGGTGGAAGGGGGCCAATGAAAGCCTCGTGGAAGGTGCAGTACCAGGAGATGCCAAGGGGGGGTGGGAGGGGTGCAAGCGGGCTTGCTGGGTGCAATCACATGCTGCACCCAAATCTTGTTGGGCCGCCTCCGCGATGCAGGCGAGGGCTCACTCTTGCTGCAGCTGCCAGCTAATAGCGGCCGGCTTGCCCCTTCATGGGCGCCTACTGCTGCCTGGCGCTGCCCGTTTGTTATGGTGGCGTAACATAGGAGCTGCTTCACGTTAGGGGGCCGCATCTCTGAGCCGCAGAAAAAATGATCTGGTGGTGATCTGCATAGCGCTTCGCCCAGGCTAGGGGCCCCGCACGGCGTCCCGCACGGCGCCCCACTTCTGTGCACTGCTTGTGCTGTCTCTGCCTGTCTCTGCGTTCCAAGGATGTAGACACACTGAAAACCCTGCCATATACCTGAATGCCTACAAAACGGGGATGGACGGCGTACTGCTGAAGAGAGACAGAGGAAGGGATAGAGGGCCGTATGTATCAACACATTTCCCCATAGACACAGAATGGGCAAAACCCTTTGATACATCTGGCCCAGAGAAACACAGGACTGGTGCTGGCTCCCAGATGGAGGTATCTAAGTCAAGAGACAACTTTGCGGTGCTTCCTCGGTGTGAGGGAGGTACTTCACTCTCACTGGTGCTTTGGCAGTGGAGGTTGCCCTGATGAGCTTCAATCAGGCCAACAAGGAATTCATTCACAAGCCCAGGATACTGATGTACACCAATCTGTAAATGTAGAGCTACAAGAGGCAAACACCCCGACAAAAGATAGTGATGCATACTGAGCTCTGGAACAAAAAAGGAAAACACTTAAGGGACCGAAAAAGTGAACAACAACAAACGTGAGGGGCTGATACGAGTGCGAATGGGTAAGTAGGCCTCAGATTAGAAATTACAAAAATTATACTGTGTCGTTTTGTAAGCAAACGCATGCATAATGACGCAGGCGTGCATCTACAAAATGCAACTGCTGCATCATTGGGCCATTTTTATTTCCTTTTAACTATGCTGAACAGCACCTTGCCAGTGCTATACGGTATGCCCAAAAAACATTGCCAAAGAAAATCGGTCCCAAAGGATAATAGGTCTACCCATGAAGTCATTGGGTGGAGTAGCTTAGGCACTGCCAACACATGGCCTCAATTGTTTGGAAAAAAAAGTTGATGGTAAGAGAAAATCATCCCCTTCTTAGAAGAAGCGTGCTGTGGATGCTGGTGGAAACGGCAGTGTCACAGTATTTCATCCCTTGCACCCCAGTGGGGCCAAGACCCTATGGAGGGATAGAGGCGACCCCCAGGGAGGGCCCTTCCTATGACAGAAAGAGCTTGGAGCCTACAGCCGCAGCTAGAGGCAGGCTTGGGGCATTCATGCCATGCATTGCTCCCAACCCGAGTGCTCACACTGTGTTGGGAATTATTGGTATATCGCGATTTTTAAAGCATTTATTTGTTTAGTGCATGTCTGCCATCAGTATGTAGTTCAGCTATATTTGGAGGGCCCATGCATTGATTTGGAATGGGTCCCTCTTTATCTTTGATTGGTCGTGGATGGGGTTTAAGGGCACACTTGAAGGCATGAGTAAGCACAGTGGCGTAACAAGGAGGGGGGGGGGGCGGCCTGCCCCGTGCAGCACTAGTTTTGGGTAGGGTGGCCTCCCCCCAGCTCTTACCTGCTGTCTCGGGCAGAAATCGGCCCCCCGCCCGCCTTCAGTGTGGCCATTGTGGCGCGGTTACAAGCTCAGGAATCCGCCAGTCCACCCACCGCTCCTCAATGCGGCTTGGAGGTTGCGGCGGGGGCTGTTGTGTGTTTTGTGTACTCCAGTCAGGAAGGCTGGGATAACTGTGTCTACTTTTGATGGATTGTGAGAAGAATACATATATTCCAGACATGTTTGAGGCCAGTAACAGGACTAGGGAGATGAATATTCAGTCTGCGGACTCCTTTGATATCAGGGTTACTTAGACTATCAGCCTTGTGAATACCACAGACTTCTCTAACAGTGGTTCAGACATGCTAAGCATTTTAACTGACACAGATGCCCTAATTTGCTGTTTGTGACCGTTAAACTGATTTTTCCTATATACTAATCCAATTTTAGTAGTCAGAAAAGTCTTTTCGACGCCCAAAATGAGATTCTGAGGAGTTGAGTATTTTCAAGGAGTGTGTTTTAAGCTTCCCTTCGAAATAGCAATTTTGTATCAAATGTGTCTGTGTTTTGAGACCGAAATCCAAATGCAAAACATTGACATTTTACCAACGTCCCGCAAGTTGGAGGTAGTAACCTATTCCGAAATGGGAAGAGAATCTCATTTTGTGACCTACCCGAATGGTTAAAGTGGGCGGGATTGGCAGGGCACAGCATGCCCCTACTTCTTTAATTTATTAGATTCCGTGTCCCTAGTTTTTCATTTTGAACATGCGTCCCAGGACGGAAGAAATCGCCATGGCCTATAGATAAGGCTCGGCATTCGTGGCTGTTCGCGATGGGCGGGGTGGGCAGAGAAGGAAAAGGACTTCTTCTTTTACTTCTTGCCCAGAGAAGACAAGGACAGTGTCCACTTCTCCTGCCCTGCTGCTGTCAGCTGCCCCCCTCTCTCTCTCTCTTCCTCTTATTCCCTCTCTTTCTGTCTAGCGCCTCCTCACTTAAACTGTGACTTCAAAAAACGGGTATTACCCTCTTTTTCCTCTCCTTTTGTTTATTTTTTTTCCTGTGAAATGGATCCAAAAAAGAAAAACATGTTTGCTAGAAACATTGGGGCATATTACCAACAAGTAGCGATATTTAACGCTAAATAGGCTTAGTGACGATTTTTTTATCGCTGAGCATCGCCGGAATTTATCGCTGCGATAACGTGCTATTTGCAACGTTTATCTCCAAAGCGATACATTTTCCGGCGATAGCTGCGAAATGCGTGAATATCCCTGAGAATACAGCGATATTCACGCATTAGCAACGAAATGCTCTTAGCCATGTTATCCACCTCCCATTGGATAACATGGCTAAGAAATGATCTGAACAGGCGTTCGTTTTTGGAGATATTCGCACTTAGCGTAAATATTTCCAATGCTACGCCTGTGTTGGTAATAGGCGACGATGATGCCCGCTTTGCATGTCATTAGCGATAAATATCGCTGACATGCAAAGTGGGCCCCAAACCACTCGCTATCGCCTACAAGCTGTCGCTAACTGCTGTTAGCGACAGCTTGCTAATAGGGCGATAGAATTATCGCTGCTTAAGCGGCGATAATTCACTATCGCCACCCTTGATAATATGCCCCAATTATCTTTTTCTGACATTTTTAAATTCCAAAGTGCTGCCTCGGGATGGAGAGAAATAAAAGGTCAGAAATATTAAATAAATAACTAAATAAAGCATACGTAGTGGTCGCAAAGTGGCCAGACTGATTATACAAAGATTGTTCCCAAAATGATATATATGTGAGAGCAGCAAATATTATTGTACATATGGCCCAGCATCCCTACACGATTAATGACACTGTGATGGAAATGTATTAATTTCCAGAGAATGCACATCGTACATGATGATTGCACGACAAGAATATTTAAAAGAATATCTAATTTGATGTACCGTGAAAACAGACTATTTTCAAAGGAATATCCCCAAATGCCCCAAACATGCAATTGTTCCAAACGTCTTTTTTGGATACATTTGTACACAGCTGTATTCTCTTGTTTTGTATGGCTTGGACCAGAATTCCTTTTTCCATCTTATTTTGGACACTGTTCTGTAAAACACATATCCGGTGCTGCCCTTCTCATCCGCTGCCAGGCACTGTAGTGCAAGTAAACAGCCATGGCGGCCTGCTGAGGGCTCGGGCCTGCTGAGTCCGAACTATACTCTAAGGATGACGTACTCGGCGGTAGGATTGACGGCTGCTAATGATTCCTCAATCAAAAGCCACGAATAGTTCTCCTAAGGTAAAACATGCCACACTTGTGGACGTGAACTACGAAGCAGACGGCAAGCATCTCTGGTGGGGGAACCGATCAAGGCAAGGGGTACGGGCTGCACCCCAGCTGCCCCACCTCGAAGAGACCGGTCCCACTCATGAAGCCAAGAGCAGCACGGCCTTATCTCGGATGCGGGCGACGGCCCAAGCCTTTGTTGGTCTTGAGAACGTTCACAGTGGGCTCGCCCTGAGTCCTTGGCGCAGCGCAGGCGCCTACACAGGGGTCAGCGGTTTATTTTCATAGGTGTGGGACGGTATGTTCCACATTACATTCCTACAGCTGTTGACAATATTAGGCCTTCTGAAAAGTGTATCGGGTGAACCCGGCCTGAAATCCACTTTAGATGTGTCTTTGTTCCTGTTCTTCACCATCTCGAAGGAAGATGTCTGCGTCTTCACCAGCACTGAGAGCTGGGCGTCACAGTTCGACATTCGCAACCACACGAACCGCAATTTAGAGTTTCCCCCTGCATGAGTCTAACAGGCTGTCGAAGATTGGCTCATTTTGTTTTGTCAATCTGAAATGTTGTTCTGACTCTCGTGGTTCGAATAGTCTGGCACTACAACTTCAGAGGTCCCTTGGCACGTCTGTAGATTCAGTGCTTAATTTGTACAAAACGAAGTGCCAGGGCCCAAAATATTTCTTGGGAGTCCACTGCAGCTGGCACCCCAGCCAGGGCGGGACTGGGAGCCCAAAGCAACCCTGGCACATTTCTTGGACTACCTCCTGGGGAAGCACTGCCTGCCTGGGCAATACACATTTCCCTAGGGTAGTCCAAAGTGTCTAAAATGATGTCAGTCATCTAACCTATATGGCACCTTTATTGTACTAAACTCAAGGCTCTTATTTATGAAGGTCTTACACCGCTGTTGCGTTACTTTTTTGTAAACATCACAAAGGGCGGTGGATTTGCTCTATCAGATCTGCACATCAAAGCATGTCCCCTTATTTCATAGAAAAAAATCATTCATCTGGGTGTAAAATCCAATTCTTGAGTGCAACTTTGGTGTATAATGCTTATCCTTCTCAAGCATTCGCGATAGACAAACTACCCACCATCAGTGTTGCATAGTGTCAAATCAACAGAAGAAAGAAACACCAGTGCACTTCACTACAAGTTACTTTTATCCTTGTGCAATTCAGCTCTTTTCTTGGCTTTGTGTCCTTGTACAAACAATTCTTCTTAATCCAAAGGAGTCGCGTTGTGTAGGCAAATTTGATTGTTATGTCTTTTGATACAAAATGCTTCACAGCCGACGCACGTTTCGCCCTATTGCGGGCTTCCTCAAGGCAAATTTCCAATGTAACCGGCACTTTATTTGTCACAACTTGTCACTTACAATCACTCTTCATAAAATCTTCACCCAAAATGTTTTTAATCCAATCTACTCGAACACCAGCAATGAAAGCAGTAATCCACATTTATTGTTTCTCAGGAGCCATGATAAGTTCCATCTCAAAGACGCTGTCACTTCACTTAGACCTCCATATTCTACTTCACAATCAGGTGCTGAATTGCACAAGGATAAAAGTAACTTGTAGTGATGTGCGCTAGCGTTACTTGTGATGCTGTGGTGGTATAATCAATGCGCCACACTGCGTCCTATTTACAAAGTGGCGCATCTAAGCTGATATGTCACTTTGTAAAGCCCTGTGCACATCTAGACAGATATGCCACTTTGTAAAGCCCTGTGCTACATTATACCTGCGTCAGATATAATGTATGCAGGGTGGGCCTTCCCCCGCAAAATAGGCTTGTTGAAGTGTTGCAGTGAAATATATGAGATTTCACTGCGCCACGTCTAGGACTTCACTGTGTCAAATCCTTATGCCGGCTTCAAGCAGACGTAAGTACTGCCACAGGGTCTCACCCATGTGTACTGACACATTGTTAGAGTTGCGTCTGTTTTCTGACACACTCGAGCAATGCGTCATTACTGTGCCTGCAGTTACATCAGGATTCCTGACGTATCTGTTCAATTCTGGTGACTTGGAGCGCCGTTGTGTAAATATCGCGCATACATGGTGTCGCAATGAGGGTGCAATGAAAAGTGTCACATCGCTGTTTTCAACCAGCGATGCACCACTTTTCATAAATGAGGCCCATATTTTGTAAGCTATGTATAGTTTCCCCAGGTACCTTATGCGTCATCTGGCACCTTAGCTTAGCTTAGATAGTCAGCATCTCGAGACAGCAAAACATCACTCCTGCGTCGGTACATTATATACTTTTGTTGCCAATGATGTCTTATGGCGTGAGAAGGGGTCACTGATGCTCTGCTGGCCAATGCTTAGCTACAGAAATATGCATTACTTAGCATCAACATTCTTACAGTTAATCTGCATTTATAGCCTCTATGGGCTTTTACGTATTCTCTAATATTTAATGTATATGTGTTTACATACAACCACGCCTGTTTTGTATGTAACATGCCATGTTTTCAAATTAATGCCTTGCTACACACAACAAATCCACTTTGTGCAACACTCTTCATGATTGACAATTTGCCCATGTCTCATATGCAACCTAAAACGTTTGGCAACCACAATTTCTCTCTATTACAATGCACTCTGGTGTAAAAGTCTGTTTTATTTATTAGATATGCTTCATAAGCAGAATAAAGGTGCTCATTGGTTATTATAAGGCCTGATCAGTGCATCAGAGCATAATTTCTTAATGGTGCCATTCTTCAGTGAATCTGTAGAGTGCTGAGTTTCATTTCTGGTAAACTGCTGTGGACCGATAACTCTCCTCAGATGTGCAACAGTCTTTCAAAGTACCAATGTTTTATTTGATCCATTTGTTGTGGATGGATATAACCCATCTTTATTTCTTGAATCACACTCTGAGCACCTTCTCCAGTTTACTGAGCTAATTTTGTTAAATATCATAATGTTACAAAATGGGGTTCTGGTTGGCAGAGGTATGCATCCTGTCCAAGCAGGAACGACATTCCTAGTCAGAGTAAGTGACAACACAGCCTAAATTATCCTATGCTTTACCTCTGGTAGCTGGGCACAGAACAGTCCGGCTTAACTTGAGAGACAATGTGTAAAGTATTTGTGCCTATTAGAGATTTGGTAGTGCGTGCACAGCAGAAAATTCTCCCCTAGTTCCTTTGGTTTTACGTGCTCCTGGGTATCACTCTCCGAACTTGAGTGTGTGTTTTAAATGAATGATAGCATCCCCATAAACATGGAGTATGTCCTCTGGGCACAGTTTTGTATCTCTATCGTGAGATTTTATCCTGTTCAATAACGTTTTTTTACACTTTTCTTTTTTATATTTAAAAGTTTTTACAATCAATCAATCAAGACATTTGTAGAGCGCACTACTTACCCGGAGGGTCTCAAGGCGCTTGGGGGGGAGGTGGGGTGCTGCTACTGCTCGAACAGCCAGGTCTTGAGCTTCTTCCTGAAGGAGAGGTGGTCCTGGGTCAGGCGCAGGTCGGACGGGAGTTCCAGGTCTTGGCGGCCAGGTAGGAGAAGGACCTTCCTCCTGTTGTCGTTCTTCGGATGCGGGGGACGGCGGCGAGGGCGTGACTGGCTGATCGGAGATTTCTTTTGGGAGCGTAGAAGTTGATGCGGTTGTTGAGGTAGCTCGGGCCTTGATCGTGTAGGGCTTTGTGTGCGTGGGTGAGGAGACGGAAGGTGATTCTTTTGTTGACGGGGAGCCAATGCAGGTTTCTCAGATGTCCGGAGATGTGGCTGTGTCGTGGGATGTCGAGGATAAGTCTGGCTGAGGTGTTCTGGATCCGCTGGAGTCTCTTCTGGAGCTTGGCGGTGGTTCCGGCGAAGAGGGTGTTGCCGTAGTCCAGACGGCTGGTGACGAGGGCCTGGGTGACCGTCTTCCTGGTCTCGGTGGGGATCCACCGGAAGATCTTCCGTAGCATGCGCAGGATGTTGAAGCACGACGAGGAGACGGCGTTGACTTGTCTGGTCATGGAGAGGGAGGAGTCCAGGATGAAGCCCAGGTTGCGTGCGTGGTCTGTCGGTTTGGGTGCGGTGCCCAGGGCGGGGGGCCACCAGGAGTCGTCCCAGGCGGAGGGCGAGGAGCCCAGGATGAGGACTTCCGTCTTGTCTGAGTTCAGTTTCAGGCGGCTGGTCGTCATCCACTCGGCTACATTTTTCATCCCTTCGTGAAGGTCGGCTTTGGCGGCGGCGGGGTCGTTGGTCAGGGAGAGGATCAGCTGGGTGTCGTCAGCGTAGGAGATGATGTTGAGGTTGTGTTGGCGTGCGATGGCCGTGAGGGGGCTCATGTAGACGTTGAAGAGGGTGGGGCTCAGCGAGGATCCTTGAGGGACGCCGCAGATGACTTCGGTGGCTTCTGACTTGTACGGTGGTAAACGGACTCTCTCTGTTCTTCCGTCGAGGAAGGAGATGATCCATTCCAGTGCCTTCTCCTGGATTCCGACGTTGCTGAGGCGCTGCACTAGGGTGCGGTGGCAGACAGTGTCGAATGCCGCGGAGAGGTCTAGGAGGATGAGGGCCGCTGTTTCTCCGTTGTCCATCAGGGCTCGGATGTCATCGGTGGCAGCGATGAGGGCGGTCTTGGTGCTGTGGTTGGCTCGGAAGCCAGACTGTGAGCTGTCGAGGGATCCATTCGTCTCGAGGAAGGCGGCCAGCTGTTTGTTGACGGTCTTCTCGATGACTTTGGCTGGAAACGGGAGGAGCGAGATGGGGCGGTAATTCTTGAGTTCGGTGGGGTCCGCTGTAGGTTTCTTGAGTAGGGCGCTGAGTTCGGCGTGCTTCCAGCTCTCCGGGAAGGTGGCGGTGTTGAAGGAGGTGTTGATGATGTCCCGCAGGTGGGGTGCGATGACAGCGTCGGCCTTGTTGAAGACGTGGTGAGGGCAGGGGTCGGTTGGAGATCCGGAGTGGATGGAGTTCATCATGCGGACGGTGTCTTCGGTGCTGATCGGAGTCCAGGCGCGGAGGGTGGTGGTGGGGGGCGGTAGTTCGGTCTTGGTGTGCGGCGGTTGAGTGCTGAAGCTGTTGTGTATGTCCGCGATCTTGTTGTGGAAGTAGGACGCGAGGGAGTTGCAGAGGTCTTGCGACGGGGTGATGTCGTTGTTTCCGGCATTGGGGTTGGAGAGCTCTTTCATGATGTTGAAGAGTTCCTTGCAGTTGTGTGCGTTGTTGTCCAGCTGGTCCTTGAATGCAGTTTTCTTGGTGGCGCGGATCAGTTGGTGGTGCTTCCGGGTGGCAAGCTTGAGGGTGGTCATGTTGTCCAGTGTTGGTTCCCTTCTCCAGGCTTTCTCGAGGGCTCGGCAGTTCTTCTTGGAGCTCTTGAGTTCGTCGGTGAACCATGGGGCCTTCTTGCTGCCGGGTCTGCTGGGCGGGGTCCTCAGTGGGGCGAGTTTGTCCGCGAAGTTGCTGATCCACTTCGTGAGGTTGTCGGCGGCCTGGCTGGGGTTCGCTGAGCTGGCGGGAGGGTGCTGGCTCAGGGAAGCGGCGAGCTGGTCGGCTGTGATCTTGTTCCAGCTTCTTCGAGCAACCTGTTGCTGGTGGTGGTGGATCGTCGTTCTTTTGAAGGTGAAGTGGACGCAGCTGTGGTCCGTCCAGTGGAGTCCGGTGGCGTGGCTGAAGGCGATGTCTTTGCTGGATGAGAAGACGGCGTTGAGTGTGTGTCCGGCGAGGTGGGTGGGGGTGGACACCAGCTGCTTGAGACCGAGGTTGGCGAGGTTGTCGAGCAGGGTGGTGGTGTTGCGGTCGTTGTTGTTCTCCAGGTGGTTCTCCATGGTTTTAGTATTTGTTTTTATTTTTCATCCTAGGGAAATTGTACGTCATCTCCCATAATGCAACTTTTATAGATTATTTTATGTCTGACTTTCAAAACTCCCAATGCATTACGGCCTAGTTGGCCTTCATCTGGGGAATATCTAAAGTGAATGAAAAAGGGGTGCTACTCAGTATACAAGGAGCTTGGGGTCATAAAAAACTATGTACACAAGGTGAGTGCCAAGTGAAAATTGTGAATACAAAGGGTGTGTTTACACAGGTCTATTTTATGAGGGTGTCTGGTGTGTGCTATATATAAAACTGTGATATGCGACCATTCTTAATGCTAAAAGCAAGTACTTCATCACGTTAGTTTATAGTGCTGATAAAGCGCGATCACAAACTGTGTCTGATTGGTAAGTATCAGTGCGTTATGTCTTAGTTGTATGCTGATAACGAGTGGTGAATATTAGTAAAAGTTTGTTCATTTGGTATGCGTATTATATGGTGCTCAGTAGGTAAACGGACCGTGGTTGCATATTACTTATGAAGTCTATTTGACTCCAGTGAATTACAGTACTAGCCGCGCTGCGCGTTTACTTACTCGTCTGGTTAGATGTGTATTCGTTGTGATCCTTGTGCGATCTGCATGAATGTAAAACAACGTGGAAGGTGCTCCGTGTGTTTTTTAAGAAACGTGAAGGTGTTAGTTATAGACATTAAAATAGGACTGAAACGTGAATCATACAAAGTAATGATGGATACGTTTGTTTACATGTGTTCTGGTTGTAAACATATTCTGTATTCTCAAGTCTCTAATATATAATGTATACATTTGGAAACATGTTAGTGAAGTTAAACCTGTAAAATAATAATTGTGAAGAAATGTACAAATGTGGGGTGAATCAATTCAAAACCCGTGCATAACAGTCACAGTGCAATCAAAGATGAGTAAGACATGATAGCGTTAATCAGAGATAACACTGATATTCCATACGATCGTTCATTCCATGGGGTTTCATAGAGTTCAGTCGACGTATCCAGTGGTTTACACGGTGTAATAAAGAGTTGTGGTTGTCTTTTCCTTTGGTTCTGGTTATGACTTCTAGTACACAGAATTTAAGTTTACTGATGTTATGTCCTGCTTCTATGAAATGACTGGCCACAGTAGATCTTAGGTTTTTAGTTTGTATATTGCTTTTATGTTCATTGATACGAGTCTTAATTTTTCTTTCGGTCTGTCATACGTACATTTTCCCGCAGGGACATTTCAACAGATACACTACATTTGATGTATCGCATGTGGCTGTCACTTTTAATTTGATCTTGTGTCCTTTCATCTGGTGTGTTACATGCAGGCCGGTGATGATGTTGTTGCAGTTATTACAGTTCCAGCAGGCTACAGTTCCTTTATATAAGATATTGCTCTGTTTGTTGGTGGGATTTTTTATGATCTCTCCTAAATATTTTGCTCTGGTGTAGGCAAAGATGGGTTCCTGTTCAAAGATATGATTAAAGTCTTGTTCCAACTGTAAGATTGACCAGTGTTTTTTGATGATCCTTTTGTTGATTCCACTCATGGTAGAGTATTTAGAGACCAGGGTCATGCGATTTTGTGTGACTTTTTCTTTGGGCAATAATATTTCTCTACTTATCATTTTGCATCGGTTTTTGGCTTGGTTCAGTATGTGTTCTGGGTAACCTCTTGCTTTGAATCATTGTAACTTATTGTTAATGCGTATCTCCCTGATTTCTGGATTAGATACAATTCTTGTCACTCTTAATAGATGGGTCTAAGGCATGTTATTTTTGAGTGATGGTTGATGGAAGCTCCCATATTGAAGGGTATTATTATTTCTGTCCGTTTCTTTTCTATATAGGTCTGTTTCAAATCCATATTTTGTTTTGGTTATCCTTACATCTAGGAAATTGGTGGACTGTTCTTGATCTCGTGGGTGAATTGAATCCCTTTATCTACCTGGTTAGGTTTGGCTATTTGATCACTGAGCTCTGTGGATGTTCCATTCCATAGGATGAAGATGTCATCAATAAATCTTATGAACAGTTTCAAGTGTGTCTTCCGTTCTGGTACTGATAGAATATGTTGTTCTTCAAAGTTCCCCATAAAGATATTCACATATGTGGGAGCAGCACAGTTGCCCATAGAAGTGCCAGTCTTTTGTAGAAACCAGCTGCTTTTCCATTTAAAATAACTGTCTAATAGGGTACATTGTAATCTTTCCATTAAAAACACTTTGAGCTCTTCGTCAATGTAACTTTGTAATAAAGCTTGCTCCATGGTCTCTTTGCCCAGTTAGTGTGGTATGATGTATACAACGATTTTACATCCACCATACACAGTAGTGTTGTTTCGTCCTGTACATTGGGTATGTTGTTGATTTTAATCAGAAAATCTGTTGTGTCTTTGATGAAAGTTTTTAATTTGGTAACCAAAGGTTGAAAGTAACGATTCAAGTATTTGCTCACTGGTTCGTGCAGACTGCCTCTTGTGGAGACTATTGGGTGGAAAGGTGGGTTGTTTAGACTTTTGTGTATTTTTGGCACCATATATATGGTCGGGCTCATAGGGCAGGTTTGAATTAAATATTTTTTGACTTTTTCTTTTTAAAAAAAATCTGTTTATTGCATTTCGAAACAAACGAAAATAAGAAACAATAAAACCAATACACAGTCTGCGTTCTGCATCATTTAGCCACTGGAAAATTGTGATCAGTAAACACCATTGGATCAGTTACATAACACAGTAAACAGTTGAGCACAGCGTATTCCGATGAGGGCTTGGCCGCCCCTGGTATAAAGTTTGAACGTCTTCAGTTCTGCGGTTCAGACGAGTCCTGTCTCTGTAGGAACTGTTGCAGTGGTTCCCAAATGCCTCTGGGCTTTGATGATATTGGCAATTCCTCCGAATATAGCTCAAGCTTTTCCTTACAATACACCATGTCTCTGATCCAGTGCATCAATTTCAGCATCCGTGTAGTTTCCCATGTTATAGCAATTCTACGTTTAGCTAAAAGTAATGCAGTACTATGAACTTCCCCAAAAGCCCCTGGCCTGAGGAACATAACATAGCAGACAGACCTGTGGTGTAACCTGAAGCTCTGTTCCGGACATATCCTGGATATTCTGCACCACTTGCTCCCAATGAGGAGCCACTCCCTCACATTCCCATGCGAGATGCATGAAATCAGCGTCTGTTTGACCACATCGTTTACATCTACTATTATCTCTCAATCCGTATCTGTGTAAGCGCATGGGAGTGTGGTAGATCTGGTGTAGGTACTTGAAGTGAATGATACAGAGATTTCCGTTAGGGGTGAGTTTACCCGTCAGACCGCACACATGCTCCCACTCCTTCAGCGTCATAGGGGGGGCAAGCACAGCATTCCACCTGTTCAAGCTCACGTCCGGTGCACTCATCACATCAGTTCTTATAGCCCTGTATAATCTTGTGATTCACTTTTTCCGCATGGGAGTCGTGAGCAACAGTTGTAGAGATTGGAGGGTCGGGGCTCAGTTGGGTATGTATGATAGTGCGCTTTGATGGCATGTCTTAGTCTGTGAATAGCTAAACTGAATAGCAGTGTGGGATTATCAACATACTGCAAATCCTCTGACGTGAGGAATGTGCTATCAGGGTAGACATCCTGCATTGTGCTAAACCCTGCCTCTCTGAGTAGGCGCAAAGAATTAGCTTCTTGAGTTACTGATAGCACCATATGATGTTCTAGTGGCAATGCCAGTGCATTACGAGGTAGTCTATTAGCAAGGTTGCCTATCACCTGCCATGCCACTACGGTGGTGTCTATCATGTTTATTTCTGATTTAGGATTATTCCGCCTCGTGTGAGTGATAATAAACGCAAAGGGAATGGAGAGGCATCACCATCCTCAACCTCTATGTGTGGTATGAAATCATGTCCACAAAACCAATAATATGCGTATTGTGCCTGAGCGCTCAAATAATATACATATGGATCCGGTGCACAAAAACCCTCTTTGTCATAGTCTAAAGTGATGGTCGACCAGGAGACCAGCGCCTGTTTGCCTCCCCAGATCAATTTTATCAGCAAAGTACGCAATGTGGCAAAAACCCCAGCGTTAGCTTTATGGGGATATTGGAAAACAGATAAAGAAAACGGGGCACCACCAGCATTTTTACAAGAGCAATGTGGTCCGCAAGTGATAGTGGTAGTGCTATCCAGGTGTCTACCTGTCTATCAAGCTTCACACAGGCTCGCCCATATTTTTCACGCACGACCACCTCCAGATCATGGTGAACCCATACTCCCAGGCACTTAACCGGGTCTGCTGACCATACTATCTGATATTCCAGGGGTGGCGCAGTAGTAATTGCTGTCAGGGGAACTATGATCGACTTATCCCAATTAATATTAAGACCTGAGACGCGCCCAAATCTAATGTACTCGCTCAGTACCAGTGAGAGATAACGAGCAGGTTCACATACGAAGTGCAC
Source organism: Lissotriton vulgaris (assembly GCF_964263255.1). NCBI lineage: Eukaryota > Metazoa > Chordata > Amphibia > Caudata > Salamandridae > Lissotriton > Lissotriton vulgaris. The sequence goes on along the minus strand of NC_141691.1, from coordinate 1,660,008,508 downwards.
CATATCGCCGGCGTATGGCGAGATACCAACCGGACGGTGATTAAAGTTTAAAGCTGTCTCTCTATGTCTTTGGCATATTACGCACGCCAGTGGTTCAATGGCTAACAGCAGGGGCTATAAAGGGCATCCCTGCCGTGTGTCACTCTTTATAGGGAATGCTTCCATACGTGAGCCCGCCCACCCGAACTCTGGCCGATGGATCAGCATACAGCGTCCGCATTCACCCAAGGAAAATCAGTGGAAATCCCATGCGCTTCAGAATATTAAACATGTAACTTCATTTGATGGAGTCAAATGGTTTGGCTGTGTCCAACATAACTGCCGCAGCATGTACATGAGGGTCAAGAACATGCATCATCGCAAAGATGGTACGTAAGTTGTGAGATGTAGATCGCTCCGGGATAAAACCTGACTGGTCCTGCAGGACCAGATTCGGCATCAGAGGCTGGAGCCTTGTGGCCAAAAACTTAGCGAGTATTTTTGCGCCAATATTAATCAGAGACAGCGGTCTGTAGGAATCACACACGTCTCGGGCCTTGTCTTTCTTTAGGAGGGTGATTTTTAGTGCCTGTCTAAGGGACGGAGGCAGAGCGCCCTCCTCATGTGCCTCAGCATACACCTCCAATAGAAATAGAGTAATGAGATTTGCATATGCTTTAGAAAATTCTACTGTTAGCCCATCCGGACTTGGCACTTTAGCATTGGGTAGGGCATTAATCGCAGCTTTTATGTCCGTCTCTTTAATGGGTTGACTCAGGTATTCCCGGTGCCCATCCCAGAGCCATGCACAGGCAAGGTCCTCTAGGTACTCCCCAATCCCGGTGTCTGAGCCCGCCTCACACAACGCATATATGCCAGCATAAACATTCCTGAATTGCTCCACTATGTCTAAGGGGGTATAATGCTCCGCACCGGCCAAACCTGTAATTTTGTCAATGTGTGAGTGGTCTTCTCTAGTCCTGATTTTCCCAACCAAGCTACGGTTCGGCCTGCCCCCCTCTCCGAATCTCCAAGCTACATATCTGCTTGAAATATATCGCAGTTCAGTCTCTGCGGCTGTGTCATAGTCCTGGAGTAATGTATGAATACGCAACAGTATATTTGGGGTGGGGCCACTTACATACTCCCTCTCCAGAGTTTGTCCTTCAGCCTCTATTCTGGTGAGCTATGTTCTAAGATCCTTCAGGAAACCGGCCGCGGTTCCTATACATACTCCCCTAATCGTCACCTTAAATGCCTCCCAAAAATTTGATGAGCTTCCGTAGGCTCTTAAAAACATGGCTGTTTAACCAGTAGAGTTGCTGTCTGATCGTAATTAGCTCCCATATGCGCCGAGACACCTTCGGGTATTTGTATGCGCAATAACAAACTCGAAAATAAATAAATAAATAAATAAATAAATAAAGAATACCAGCGCTGTCCACTGTGCCCTTGTTTTCAGAAAAGTAATTGTCTATTGCCGTGCGGATTGCATCATTATACAATGGATCTAGTAACGCCTCTGACCAGAAGCCCCACATAAATGGCCGATGCGTTGCGGTAGGAATATGTAGCTCCAATGCAACTGGATTGTGATCTGATAGTGTGCACGAGTAATTATCCACTTTGGTCACCCATTCCGAGGCGCCCTCACTGAGAAGCCAATAATCCAGCCTAGACCAGCTATTATGCGCGGGTGTGGCATGTGTTCCTTCTTTAACTGTACTATTACGCAATCACTAAATATCCACTAGTCCAAACTCCAACTTAGCTTGGTTAATACTTCACGCTAAATTAGGTGTTTGTGTGCTTTGGGTGTTAGATTTGTCTACGGTGGGATCCAGATACGTATTAAAGTCTTCGCCCCACAATGTGACCGTTTCGGGCCATTGCCGCAAGATTCCATACATCCACCGAAACACCTCTGGCTCATCCGCTATGGGGCCGTACATGTTTACAAGAGTGATTAACGTGTTTTCCAATGTACCTTGAACCATCGCACAGCGCCCTGCATCATCAATAAGAGTCCTATGTGGTGTAAATGGAATACCCTTTTTGATCAATATGAGGACCCCCTGGCATAAGTAAAGTAGGAACAAGCTAATCTAAACCCTGCACATTTGAGCGCCATCTTAGTTTCATAGACTTTGGTCAGGTGCGTTTCTTGCAGGAATACAATTTGGGCCCCACGCCGATTAAGATATGCAAATACATGTCTAATTTTCTTGGGAGAGTTTAGCCCTCGAATATTCCATGTGATAAATCTGTAATCTTCACCCATTACCCCCACTGGAATAACAATGTACAACTGAAGGAGCCCAGCGGCCTCCCACCCGATAGAACACACTGGCCCATAAACACATTCCATAATCCTGGTGTCCATATAATCACATCGATCAGTTGTCTCAACACAATAATTCTCACAGTGGTTAGCAGCAGACGCATGAAACCCCCCTTCTCACCCTCCTCCCACTACAAACTCCCAATTAGGTCGAGAATAAACACCCCCCACATCCAAAATCGACCCCAATTACTATAGAGGTACAAAACGCAACTAGGGGATTACCCTCTGGGGGGGAGGAACAGCAGCAACACCTACCAGTCGGTAGGGTGGCCAGGTATCAGTTATAATGAAACTTCCTAGCTCTGCAGTTCCCGTAACACGGTATATGCTGGAACATATCATTCCTGACAAATAACATTAACATTTGTAACAGTTCACCTATGGTGTAGCGCCGCAGTCCAGTCCCCAAACTTTCTCTGATGGCTCCAGCGATCATATGCAATATTGCTGAGCCACAATTGGAATAAAACCAAATATTATACAGCTTTTAAATCAACTCTTCAATCAACATCACTTTCAGACGGTGAAGTCGGTACGCTCTTGGAGGTGGTTTTAGTCACTTTATGGGGACAGATGTGTTTTGTAAATTTCAGAGCCGACTTAGAGTCTGTAAAGAAATGAGCCTGACCATCATGAGTAATTCTTAATTTGGCAGGGTACATCATGGCATAGGGAATGGAGGCAGATTGCAGTAATCTCTTTGGAGGCATGAACTCCCTTCTCGCTGCCTGCACTGCGGGTGTATAGTCCAGGTAAAAGGGGCGATTGTTACCCTGATGATTAATAGGGCTCTTGGCCTTCGCCTCTCTCAGGATAGCGTTCCTATCCGCATAATTAAGTCAACGCACTATGATTGGGCGTGGTGGGGCGCCTGGCCCCGGCCGAGGGCCAAACAAGCGGTGCGCCCTTTCAACAATCGTGACAGAGAAGAGCACAAGCCCAAACAGTTCCCGCATCAGATTTTCTATAAATGCTCAATTTTTTTAAATGGCTGTCAACTCCGGAAGCCCAATTATGCAGAGATTATTGTGCCTGGAGCGCACTTCCAAGTCTTTGTTTTTTGCCCTAATAACTTCTAACACTTACTCCATGTTGAGAATCTGAGTCCTGGCTTCAGCAGTGGAGTCATGGGTATCCGACAGTCTGTTCTCCAACACATCTAGCCTGGTCTCATGTTTGTCTACCTTTTTCTTGACTGCGTCCAGGCTGGAAGCTAGGGCATCAATATTACTATCAATCGTTTTTAATTCCGTGCCATCTCCAAGAGTATTGATTTCAGATCCTCATCCAGGTTGTCCGCTTATTCCACTTGGCCTGGGTGGCAGGGCCGGACTGGGAACCAAAACCGGTCCTGGCAAAGTGCTCGGCCGCCCTCCCCCCTCCCCCGGGGGGGAGGTTGGGGGTGCGACCAAGCTCTTTGCCGGGGCCGGTTTTCTGCCGATTTTGTTACAGGGCTGACTTTGCAGCGATGCTGCAAAAATGGCCCTGTAACAAAATCGGCCCCCGAGGGCCCAAAACCAGCCCCACGCTTGCGGCGCACCGGGGGATTGCCCGGTGCCCGCAATGGTCAGTCCGGCCCTGCTGGGCGACCCCCGTCTCGTTGAGCGGGTCTACTGTGCGTGTGAGGCGTTTGCGCTCGAACGGGAGCTTAGGCTGCTTGGGGTCGGCTTTGTCCATGATCAGCTATCAACAGCAAACCTAGAGATGTCGTGAAGTACAGTGCTGTGTGATAAAGTAATCTGGGCCACAAGTGGAGTGACCAAGTTTGTAACTTAATGACACTATGTTCAGGCAAATTGCAATATCCAGAAGTCAGCTAGGAGCGTGCTGCGCCAGCTATCTGGGTGATACAATGCTGGGGATCAGGCAGCCCACACAATATTTAGTACGGAAGAAGCAACCGGAAGAGTTCTCCTTGCCCGTCCGCACTCCAGTAGTGACCAGCATGCAGCTTTCTTTAATAAGAAGTCCAAATGAGATGCCCTGATACCCGCAGGGCACCGTCTGCATTCATCATCGCACATCTTGGCTAGTACCCCGGCCCGGAGTAGGCCTAATGTCTGGATGGCAAAGGGACCCGGCTGACTTGTGGGACACAGGAGGAGGGACACACAGAGGACACAGGTGGCACCACGACAGCCCCAAAGCGCTACGCGCTAATGGGGAATCAAGGAACCCTCATAATCCTCCCCGTCATGATCCATTCCACGCACACAGTACAGGCTCAGGTCTCCTCAGGGGAGGGAGATGGGTAGGCACAGAACTCCCACCTAGGCCAAAAACAAACCGCAGCACAAGATCCAGGCCCTGTACGGCGTAAATGCCCAGGGGAGGCCTGGTCAGCGCAGCGGGGTAATGCCCAGCACCAGAGCGTCCCGGCCCCACCACTCTCACCTCTGTATCGATCTGGTCTCCTTTTACGCCTTCTGCTCTGAGGGGGAAAGTCCGCCGCATCAGCAGTCCTCACCAGCCGCCTCACTCCTTACACGACGGCGCCCGCAAGTTCCCGGTCCGGGTGCTCGTCAAAGGCCCAAAAGACGTCACTCCTCTTTTCCGCGATTAATTGGCATGTCCTGCATCTGCCCTCAGTAGCGCCATTCATCCAGCGCTGCCAGTACACTGGAGAACCCCTCCACAGGCAGATGGTAGCATAGATTTTTATCTGCCACTCAGCAGGTTCCGGCGGCCTTGGCTTATTTTGCAGCACCACTAGCGTGAGCGGCCGTTTTCTCTCTGCATGCTCAGCCCCACTCTCGTCTGCATTCCGGCCAAAAGTCGTGTTTTCAGGGGACAGAGACCACGGTTGCCAGCTCCAGGTGCCGCCAGCAATCGATACCCTTGGTTTTGCGAGCTTCCAGGAAGATTCAAGGATGGTATTTGCTGTATGACTAGCCCTGCCCTGCGGAGCTCCCTTAGCAGGCAGCCATCTCGCAACGTGCCGTATCCAAGCTCCCGACTTTCTCATTTATGGTTCCCATGTCTAAAGCTTTTCGAACCATGTCTTTCAAAATTTCTATGAATTGTTCAGTGGGATTATAATCCAGCTTCATGTATGTGTAATGATCTGATAAATGTTTTTAAATTTGTTCCTCATTGTGGTTTGTGTTTAAAATCACCAGTGCTCCTCCCTTATCCGCTTTTTGACAGATGATATTTGTTTTCTTTGCTATGGATCTTAAGATTCCCAGTTCTTTTTGTGTCAAGTTGTTTGGTTTGTGTTGTTTTTGGAAGTTGAGTTTTGATAAATCTTGTTTTACCAGTGCCTCAAATGTGTCCAAACTCTTGTGGCTGATTGGGGCCATGTAGGTACTTTTGGCTTTTAATCCCTTTAAGGGGTCTTCTGTGGTTGTTTCTGTGTGTTCGGTTGCCACATTCTCAAAAAAGTGAGGTAGGCGTAATTTCCTCATAAGTTTGATTAGGCTAATATCCATTTCCAAGCTGTTAGTATGTGTCGTAGGTACGAATGAGGTGCCTTTCTGTACCCCACGTTTATGGGGATGCTATCATTTATAAAGTATTTTTGCAACACTTCAAACAGTAACACAGTGAAAACACCACAAAAAGACTCTACACCAAGTTAGAAACATTGACAAAACTTTTATAAATAAAACAAGACCAAAAGGACAAAAATCCAACAAGTAGAAGTTGAGATGCTAATTTTCAAAGAATAATTGTAAAATAGCACTTAGAAGCAATAAGCACTTAAATGGGTTATCTGGTCACGGTAGACCGGTGAAAAGTCAAAAGTTCAGACCGACTGCAATGGATTATGGGTCGAATACAGGGCCCTTCTGCTCACTGGACCAAATTACCTTGATCCGAACTGCATCAGCGGCGACGAAGATACAAGTTGCAGCCGTAGCGATGCCTCGTGTTCAGCCACGCAGTGGATAAGATGCATAGATATTTTCTACATAACTGTGGCGATGCATTGGTTCCGAGTGTGAGGCTCTGGTTTTGAATGCGATTTGGGGCTGCTGCTGAACATGTAGTGCACTTAACCAGGGGCTTACACGTAAATTAAATGTGGCAATTGGGGTTACGCAAATGTTACCACACTTAAGGGAGAGAGCACACGCACTTTAGCATTGGTCAGCAGTGGCAAAGTGTGCAGAGTCCTAAATGTAGGAAGTTTATTGAAGCACGTCTGGAGCACGTCCAGTCCAAACAGTTAATGCCCACATCAACCCGAAAACATGCGCAACTTACATATTTGAAAGATGCAGTGGCATGTGCACCAAACAGAAAGCGACTGACACGAGATAACACGGGTCAAGCCACGTGCCATCTCGTGTCAGGGACACAGTATACAACACTAAACCCAGCTAAAACCATGTCAGAAAATTGAGGGAGGCAGGCAATAAAGTCGGGGGAACACCACTCTAAGGCTGTCAGGTCTAACACACAACATGTGTCCTTCATCAAACTTCTGCCCAGTCGATTGCTTTTTTCCCCTTTGGTAACAGAGTTATATTACAAATGTGATGAACCTAGTAGTCAAAGCCATAACTCTGCCAGCCCTAATTAGAGTTAGCTTTCTGTCAATGTAATCATGGTGATTGAACCTCTGCACCTGAGTTGGCAGAAAAAATGTATAACTAGCCAAACCCTGGCCAAAATGACCATTATTTCAACTCAAACAAGATGTCCTTGCTCCTCCAAGGCGTGAGTCTGGCACTGCTAAATAAAGAGCAGCATAATCCCTCACAAAATTGAAGTCAATTTTATATTTTTATTTAAAAAAGCACAATTCCTAATATCAATGCTACTAAATGCAACATTAAAAAAATAAACTTAACAAATAGTAAGGACCGTTAAACTTGTCTGCCCATGTTTCATGATAGACACTCATTAAATACTCACTTGTGTTATTTCTACACGTCCACACCTCAAATACGTTTACAAACTTACATTTTTATTAGAAGTGAATGTTAACAATAACATTTTATTTTATAAGTTTTAAAATGCATAGTTTCAATATTTAAATGTCCTTTGTAGAGCAAAGAGCGCAGAGCAAACACACTTAAATTCAGGCACCCTATATAATTTTAAAAGTGGCACAAATCATGAAGTGATGATTCTTTATGGAAGTGTTAGACGAGTACCCAGGCACCATTTTAGGATCACCGCGATGAAACTCTGGTCAGATACACCAAGTAGATTGGTCCTGGTAAAAGTATGGAAGTGAATTTTGGAAAAAAAGGGAAGTCACAACCTATCACTTTTCTTTGAGCAGCTCCTCAGGGTCACTTCTAAGGCTTCCAGGACCTCAGCGATGACACCTATGGGCCAGAATGTAATCTAGAAGAGATCACCATCGAGGTTCAGTCCAGGTCCAGTTGCCCTCGTCAACTGGTCGCTTAAAAAAACATGATTTTCGTATGTCCCTGTATGCGCACAGGAAGTCATTCACCTGACCCTTGGAGTCCACCTGTGTGTCCTGGTAACATAAGAGAGCAGGTAAATTAATTCAGGGCTCCTCTCAGGTTACAGACAACAGGTGCAGTCTGTCAGAATCGATCAAGATGGAATGTGTTCTTCTTCTCGAGTTCAGTCACTGAGGCTTCATGGTCCCTCAATCCCCTGAAAGCATCTGACGGCCAGCAGATAAACTCAACCGTGTGCCGACTGATACTTCCAAGGGAAGAGGGTTGAGGAACAAACAATAAATTAACAAAATAAAGCAAAATAACAAACTGATGGACGAGTGTGCAGTACTACAGTAATAATACATGTGAGGTACTCAGTATCACCAATGAGTTATGCAGTGGCACAGATGAGGTACACAACAGTGGCGGCTCCTCGAGGGAGTGCTGCAGGGCGTTGAGGCGGGCGGGGGAGGGGCAGGGTGGGGGGTAGTAAACTCCGGCATACGGCTGAACATAGTTAAGTAAGTAAAGAAATAAATAAAAGGAATTACATTGCGCGCGCTGAAACGCTGATGGCGCTTCAGCGCGCACAATGTAATTCGTTTTATTTATTTATTTATTTACTTAACTAAGTTCAGCCGTATGCCGGAGTTTACTACCCCCCACCCTGCCCCGACTCACCGCCCCACAGCACTCCCTCGAAGAGCCGTCATTGGTACACAATAGCACAGGTGAAACATGACACAGCACAGTTACCTGACCTTAGCCTAGAGCCAGGAATGACTCACTGGTCGTGTCTGCGCTACACCTTGATGATGCGGTTTGGTTCTGGTACCTACATTGCTGATTCCTCGCACAGATGTGGTCCAGCCTATAAATGGAGAGGCTTCCTGTTAGGTTGTCACAGGGTAAACAAAGAGTCCCAGAGGGTTAAGCAACAGCTTCTGTAATCACCCCGAAAACATCCAGCACCAAATGACCTAATTAAAGTACACACTCGAACACGCTATCTTTCTGCACACTCTTGGTATGATACACCACCAGTTCTGGTGCCCCTGCTGGGCAGTAATGTTTTGTAGCCCAATGATTTTATGAGTAGCCTTTCAGTTCTGCAAAATCAAGTTATTAATGCAACCTTATGCAAAGTATCACACAATTAATCACACAGGAGGTATGACAGTAAAGCTATTAAGAGCTTGCACACCTATTGCTTATGCGATCTCCCTGATGAGTGTGTCGGTATCACAGAGGTGCTGTACTCACGGTACCACTGTATTCTGAATTCATCGGCTAGTGGCAGAAGACTGCTGCAGCTAGGGACAAGAGAGTGCTGCACCTGGAGGCAAGAGCGCTCTGCAACTTGGCTCTGGACCACCAAGAAAAACACCCGCCGGAAGGGAGGAAGACAGTGTCAGCTCCATCATCAGGAAGCTCAATGTGAAGCATTAAGCACTTTCCAGGCCACGGTTTATATACCCTTTGTATACAAGATGGTTGCAGGGGCTTTCCAGGACGGTACAAAAGGGGGTGGTGATGGACGGAGCATCTGAATCAATCAAACACTCACACCCAGTCAAAAGATCTGGGTTTAATCCATCACCGTAGTTTAGCCCACTCTGCCACTCCAGTTCAGCCATGGCTATATGCAAATCAGTCTGACCCTGTGCCTCATGGGAACAGTTCAGCCCGAACTGCCAAGCCATGTCTTCCCTGGACCGGAAACAAGCTTCCCAGGACCGGTTTCTGGCATTCCAGCCGTCTTCAGCCCGGCTTGCTTGAATCCAGTGGCAAAGTGAGCAAGGGACTCATGTCTGAGCATACCCTGTCACACTTATGGCGGCCAAAAGCGGTACAAAAGGGGGTGGTGATGGATGGAGCATCTGAATCAATCAAACACTCACACCCAGTCAAAGGATCTGGGTTTAATCCATCACCGTTCTTTAGCCCACTCTGCCACTCCAGTTGAGCCATGGCTATATGCAAATCAGTCTGACCCTGTGCCTCATGGGAACAGTCCAGCCCGAACTGCCAAGCCATGTCTTCCCTGGACCGGAAACAAGCTTCCCAGGACCGGTTTCTGGCATTCCAGCCGTCTTCAGCCCGGCTTGCTTGAATCCAGTGGCAAAGTGAGCAAGGGACTCACGTCTGAGCATACCCTGCCACACTTATGGCGGCCAAAAGCGGTACAAAAGAGGGTGGTGATGGACGGCAGTTGCAGTTAAGGGCTGTCTGGAACTTCAGAAATGTAGCCCCAGCTGCTAAGGGCTGCCTAACTCTGTTTCCCCAGCCGCAAAGGTCCAGCCCAAATTAAAGCACTTTTCCAACTGCAGCAATGGGCCAATTATTCGCTCTGCTCTGCTGCGATGTGGCCCTCCTAGGGTATCTTCAAGGAAGGGATCTTCCACCAGGCGATCCACAGGAGATTTTTGGTGAGAGGCACGAGTAAGGAACAACCGAATATTGCGCAGCATCCCCTTGTATCCCTTAGTGTACAACACTCAATGTGCATGTGCCATCCCTAAAGAAGTGTGACTGGAATGCATGATGACTTGGTCTGGGGTGAAAGAGCCTGTAGTGCCATGCGGTGGACCAGGATAGCCAGGCTGTGGCAGCATGGGAATGGATATGCAGCCTACGGTTTGGACGCATCAGAAGCGTTTCCTGACACAATTCTCTTCTGTTCTTCCACAGGTCTAGAAATGGTTCAGAGGAGGTGTCTTGGGGTGCTACCTTTATGACTGGCTCCAGTGATTGAGGTGATTCCCGACTCTTACATAACCAATTGGGTAACATTTCTCAGGGGTACAAACAGTCACAAAATGCCATGTGCCTGGAGAATGCCAAGATGGCAAAAGCCGTCAAACACACTAAACTTGGACTTTGAAAGATGGGGGTGAACAGGGGAGGGGACCATGGAAACCAACAGTTTCCATACCCAAGTAAAACTAAAATCCAGATTGAAGGGCCTTGAACCCTCAACAAACCAGAAGACGTAGGTCTGGTAACAGAAAAGCAGGGTCCCTCAGAACTAGATAGTGTTTACACAAGAAAGTTCCTGTCCTCCTAGTTGATCCCTTTCAAGCGTGGCAAACTGTTAAATATGGTCCAAATAAACCTGTCGTGCAGAAATGAACAGTGTAGTGCCTACAGGATGGTGGGCCCCCACCTTTCTACTGTGCTGAAAAATGTCCTCCTTGTACATTCAGTTGAACTTGTGAATCACAGTGACCTATTGTGTAGCTCCTGGAGGGAATTGCACACTTCTTTCACACCTCATTCAGGCCAGGTAGAAGCTGGGAGTTCCTAGAGAGGTAATGCAAATTGCTCCCAATAACTTCAGGCAGAAAACATTTAATTTTCTAAAAGTTACTTTAAAAATCCTACTTCATTATGGGAGTGAGCTTCGATTAAATATTAAGAGGAGTGGTTTCATTTTGTACTAGGTGGTTCAAACTCAAGACAGTACAATGATGTTTTTAGTTTTTGTGCTAGTTTTCTTGTAGGGCAGCCAAGGCCTTCAACAATGGAAATAGCTTTTGGGAGGTTGTCACTGCACGGAAAATTCTACATGTCCCACTTTTAAGTACCATGCACCCTGCACCCTGTCTTGTGGTTAACAAGGCCTACTTGGGGACAGCTTACTAATATTTACATTCAATAGTTTCCCCTTTGGGGTGCAGGTCTACACTGCAGTGGTTAGACTGCACCGGTAGGCCTGAAGTTATGTTTTCCTGGTCACTCCAGTGGATTGCAAAATAAGAACTGCAGTTGACATTTAACTTTCCATGCCATGCGTTTAATTCCTACCCAACATAATATGGCCACATAGGAAGGTGAATACTAATAATCCGCTTTTTAAGCAATTTCTACAAATGTTAGGGGTCAGACTACATACACAAGACTCAGGACTGCAGTGCCCAGTGTCAATGGAGTTAAGGGGGCAAAAATGACATTTTCTTACATTGGAACATATCCATGTCACTCCTGTTTAGCAGGAGTTATGTGCACTGAATTCATAAAACCCTTAAAATCGTGCTCAGAAAAAGCACACTAATTTGGGGTGACCATGTAGTGAAGTGTGTTATGCTAATCATATAGCACATTTTTTAACATTTAGCAAACACCATAACATTTGATATAAACAACAAATACTTTTTTAAAATTTAAAAATGCTATGTAAAAAGGGGGTAGAGAAAATCTTCTTCCTGTGGGAAATCTGGGTAATTAATAAAAAGTAAAGTCCAAGGGGGGAGAGGGCTAGGTGCAAATAAACATTATCCTGTAACAGTCCAAGATTTTAGCTGCATTTGCATCCAGTCTGGGAACATCTTGCCTCCCCAACAAATGTAGCTTTATCCTCCTCAGAGTACTCTTTGTCCTCCTAGAACCGATGTTATCTAGGCACCTATTGCTTGATAGGGGGTGTGTTCTATTGGATATTTTAGGACAGAACGGGTTAGGTGGTTCTTGGGATGAAGGGCAACAGAATGAAAATAAATGGAAGATATCCCTTAAAAAGCATACTATTATACCAAAAGGGACATCCTGGCGCTCGATCCACAAGCTACTTGCACTGTAGGATTTCCCTGCAAACGAGTCAAATGCTCAGACTGGGAGAAAAGCCAGGTCCTGAGAAGCTTTTTGATTGTGGCATCATTGACAACTAGTCTCACAGAGAGGATACTGATTGCAAGCCTTCGCGCCTAGAATAGAAAAAGATCTACCCCCTCTGTCTTCAACATAAAGTTGGGAATCCGTAAAAAGTTAGCATTATCAGATATTGGAGCTACGTGGGGTTTGTAAGGTGTGAAACGGTCAGAGAACATTTTGAACCAGCCTAATGGAACGTTATAAATACTATGGTGAGTGATTTCAACAGAAACCGTTGTTTCACAGGGAGCCTATGGAGTTCCTTTAGTCACCTGGAAGTAGGGGTCCTGCAAGGAAGTTTGAGCACCAGTCAAGCAGCAGCATTTTGTATAAACTGAAGTTTCTTAATTAAATATCTGGCAAAGAGTGTTGAAGTAATAATCCCTAGAAGTGATTAAGGTATGTGCTACCATTTACCTAACAATTAAAATGAGAAACTCAATTTTTTTTTAGAGAGTTGATCAATGAGAAGCAGGTTCCCGACACTGCAGCAAGTTGATGGCGTAAAGATAAGTTATTGTTAAATCCAACCCCCAAATTCCTATCAACATTTTTGGTCTGTAAGAAGGGGAGGCCTAGTAGATCCATCCAGCCACCAGTCAAGTATCATGAGTGTCCGTGTCCACCACCCTCACTATTTTTGTTAGTAGGATCTACCAAGTTATTTTTAAAGCTATGATGTATGCCAACCTCCAATGGATTTTCAACCTTTTATGACGGTGGATGCTGCGGTGCTTATGGACTCCCTTCTGCCGTACTTGCCTGGTAATGAGCCACCAGATCTGAATCCCGAAATGGCGGCTGAGAAACAGAGAAGAAAACAAGAAGAAAAACATATATATTAATACAAATTCTTATTCAAAACACAATAAATGAAAAACATATTTTTGTGTGGTTCTTCATATTGCCATAATCCAATGTATTGTGATGAGGTTAATGACCAAATGTATGATCATGTACTTCATGTTATTTCAAGGCAACTGCATTATTATCTGAGAGAAGCGACTGCCCTCCGTGGTCAGCAGTGGCGGCTGGTGGATTTTGAAAGGGGTGTGGCGATACATGTTGTACCCTAAGTCAATAAGCGCACGCGAGCCCAAACTGCAAAAGGAGGGTGCAGGGGGGACGGTCTCCCCCTGCGAGAAAATTTTGAAAAACATGGATTAAAATGGGGGATTTTACCCCACATATTTACTGCAAATTGCTGAAATATAGCATTTTATAGCACAAGTGTGAAGAAAACATTAGAATCAAATACAAAATGTGCTCAATCCTCAAACTGGTCTGCTTGCAAAATGACCCCCAAGCCAAGCACATCCAACCAAAGGAGGTACAAAAGGGGCTGGTGATGGACGGAGCATCTGAATCAATCAAACACTCACACCCAGTCAAAAGATCTGGGTTTAATCCATCACCGTTCTTTAGCCCACTCTGCCACCCCAGTTCAGAAATGGCTATATGCAAATCAGTCTGACCCTGTGCCTCATGGGAACAGTCCAGCCCGAACTGCCAAGCCATGTCATCCCTGGACCGGAAACAAGCTTCCGAGGACCGGTTTCTGGCATTCCAGCCGTCTTCAGCCCGGCTTGCTTGAATCCAGTGGCAAAGTGAGCAAGGGACTCATGTCTGAGCATACCCTGCCACACTTATGGCGGCCAAAAGCGGTACAAAAGGGGGTGGTGATGGACGGAGCATCTGAATCAATCAAACACCCACACCCAGTCAAAAGATCTGGGTTTAATCCATCACCGTTCTTTAGCCCACTCTGCCACCCCAGATCAGACATGGCTATATGCAAATCAGTCTGACCCTGTGCCTCATGGGAACAGTCCAGCCCGAACTGCCAAGCCATGTCTTCCCTGGACTGGAAACAAGCTTCCAAGGACCGGTTTCTGGCATTCCAGCCGTCTTCAGCCCGGCTTGCTTGAATCCAGTGGCAAAGTGAGCAAGGGACTCATGTCTGAGCATACCCTGCCTCACTTATGGCGGCCAAAAGCGGTACAAAAGGGGGTGGTGATGGACGGAGCATCTAAATCAATCAAACACTCACACCCAGTCAAAAGATCTGGGTTTAATCCAGCACCATTCTTTAGCCCACTCTGCCACCCCAGTTCAGACATGGCTGTATGCAAATCAGTCTGACCCTGTGCCTCAAGGGAACAGTCCAGCCCGAACTGCCAAGCCATGTCTTCCCTGGACCGGAAACAAGCTTCTGAGGACCGGTTTCTGGCATTCCAGCCGTCTTCAGCCCGGCTTGCTTGAATCCAGTGGCAAAGTGAGCAAGGGACGCACGTCTGAGCATACCCTGCCACACTTATGGCAGCCAAAAGCGGTTCAAAAGGGGGTGGTGATGGACGGAGCATCTGAATCAATCAAACACTCACACCCAGTCAAAAGATCTGGGTTTAATCCATCACCGTTCTTTAGCCCACTCTGCCACCCCAGTTCAGACTTGGCTAAATGCAAGTCAGTCTGACCCTGTGCCTCATGGGAACAGTCCAGCCCGAACTGCCAAGCCATGTCATCCCTGGACCGGAAACAAGCTTCCGAGGACCGGTTACTGGCATTCCAGCCGTCTTCAGCCCGGCTTGCTTGAATCCAGTGGCAAAGTGAGCAAGGGACTCATGTCTGAGCATACCCTGCCACACTTATGGCGGCCAAAAGCGGTACAAAAGGGGGTGGTGATGGACGGAGCATCTGAATCAATCAAACACCCACACCCAGTCAAAAGATCTGGGTTTAATCCATCACCGTTCTTTAGCCCACTCTGCCACCCCAGTTCAGACATGGCTATATGCAAATCAGTCTGACCCTGTGCCTCATGGGAACAGTCCAGCCCCAACTGCCAAGCCATGTCTTCCCTGGACTGGAAACAAGCTTCCAAGGACCGGTTTCTGGCATTCCAGCCGTCTTCAGCCCGGCTTGCTTGAATCCAGTGGCAAAGTGAGCAAGGGACTCATGTCTGAGCATACCCTGCCTCACTTATGGCGGCCAAAAGCGGTACAAAAGGGGGTGGTGATGGACGGAGCATCTAAATCAATCAAACACTCACACCCAGTCAAAAGATCTGGGTTTAATCCATCACCATTCTTTAGCCCACTCTGCCACCCCAGTTCAGACATGGCTATATGCAAATCAGTCTGACCCTGTGCCTCATGGGAACAGTCCAGCCCGAACTGCCAAGCCATGTCTTCCCTGGACCGGAAACAAGCTTCTAAGGACCGGTTTCTGGCATTCCAGCCGTCTTCAGCCCGGCTTGCTTGAATCCAGTGGCAAAGTGAGCAAGGGACGCACGTCTGAGCATACCCTGCCACACTTATGGCAGCCAAAAGCGGTTCAAAAGGGGGTGGTGATGGACGGAGCATCTGAATCAATCAAACACTCACACCCAGTCAAAAGATCTGGGTTTAATCCATCACCGTTCTTTAGCCCACTCTGCCACCCCAGTTCAGACATGGCTAAATGCAAGTCAGTCTGACCCTGTGCCTCATGGGAACAGTCCAGCCCGAACTGCCAAGCCATGTCTTCCCTGGACCGGAAACAAGCTTCCGAGGACTGGTTTCTGGCATTCCAGCCTTCTTCAGCCCGGCTTGCTTGAATCCAGTGGCAAAGTGAGCAAGGGACTCACGTCTGAGCATACCCTGCCACACTTATGGCGGCCAAAAGCAGTACAAAAGGGGGTGGTGATGGACGGAACATCTGAATCAATCAAACACTCACACCCAGTTAAAAGATCTGGGTTTAATCCATCACCGTTCTTTAGCCCACTCTGCCACCCCAGTTCAGACATGGCTATATGCAAATCAGTCTGACCCTGTGGCTCATGGGAACAGCCCAGCCCTAACTGCCAAGCCATGTCTTCCCTGGACCGGAAACAAGCTTCCGAGGACCGATTTCTGGCATTCCAGCCGTCTTCAGCCCGGCTTGCTTGAATCCAGTGGCAAAGTGAGCAAGGGACTCACGTCTGAGCATACCCTGCCACACTTATGGCGGCCAAAAGCGGTACAAAAGGGGGTGTTGATGGACGGAGCATCTGAATCAATCAATCCAACCAAAGGAAACAGGCCCTCTAAGTGTTTCCGACCTGTAACACATCTCTGAACCACCTATGTTTTCATTGTATATAATAATGAAAATGCGGCAGTTTGTTCTTATTTATCTTTTGCACCTTACAACCATTGACAATGGGAACCATTGACATCCCATAACGTTGCCAATCACAGAGTAGAAACTACTCTGAGCATCCTAACAACAAACTGCACTGTATATCACACTCATTACTAACATTGTGTATCAAAGAGTACACCCACAACCAGTACTGCACACAACACGGTACAACACACATCACTCACAGCACTATTCAGCAGATACCACAGCTACCAATGCACGCCACAACACAAACAGTAGACATTTTATTGTGCTTTGTACCATATAATTAAAAGAAAAACACTGTTCACTATAGACTACACATCACACTGAGCATCACGCAAGAAAAACAAACTGCATCACAGTACAGTCAGCACTGTATATAAAACAGCACCAATACCACAGTGCATCACAACACACGAACATCAGTGCACATCACAAAGCACTGACAGTGTCATCCATCACAATTACTAACAACATTTGGACTCAAAGCACGACCAGCACGGTGCAACACACAGCACAAATGGCACTGAACATTAAAACCTCCCTCATAACAAAAAGACAACATTGTGTGGCTCAACACACAAAGATGAGTGTGCACCACATACACCTGTGTATCGCACAGTTCGCACAGGAGAAAAGACACTGTGGAACACACAGCCTAGGCAGACCTATATAAAAAACAGCAGACATACCAATGTGTGTCACAGTCCACAAAAAATCTGTGAGCGTCACAAAGCACTGGCTTTGCAGTCCATTATATTTACAAACAGCATTCAGAATCATAGCACTGTGCAGCACATTCGCACACAGCACTGAGCATAAACTATATCGCTCATAGCAAGACACAACATTGTGCATCACAACGCACAGACAGCACTCCACACAACAAACCAATGAGCATTACACCGGTGAAAATACATTGTGTGGCACACAGCACAGGCCGCTCTCGAGCCTTTCTTATTGCCTTCATGCTGAGGTCTCAGCCTCGAAACTGTAAATCTAGCAGGTGATTAATTCTATCCCCTCGAGAAGCTAGCAATTAGCACTTGCAACCAGTGAAAAAAATTTACTTTCGAAAACTCGTTTACTGTGCTCAGGAATTTTCCCTGATGTAATGTAATGTAATGTAATGTAATGTATGTAATGTAAGCAGATTTAGAGAGCGCATGGTTACCTGGAGGCATCCCAGCGCTGCACTTGAATCAGGCTCACAACAAGGGGGAAAACAAGAGGGGAAAAGAAAGGTCTTCAGTAGCTTACGGAAGCGCAGATGGCAGGGTTCCGCACGTAATTTTAATGGAAGGGAATTCCAGAGTGCGGCCGCCTTTACAGAGAAGCAACGACCGCCCGTGCGTGCCTTCCTGAATCTAGGGACTGTCACTAGGTGCTCATTATCGGAATGCAAAGGCCTGTTAGCTTTGTAAGTTATAGCTAGACTCTTCATAATAGAACAGAGGTCTTCAATCTGTGGGGTGCGACCCCCAGGGGGGTCATGGAGTCCTGGGAAGGGGGTCGCAGATTCTCTCAGAGCAGTTCCTTGAAACGCGTGGTTTGCCTTAGTGGTGTCGGGCTGATTGAGGGTGCTCGTGGCGGAGGCCTAATTCACACCGAGGTGTGAAAAACATCAAAGCCTCATTAACAAATAAAAGGTCTTTTAAAGACCTGTGGAGTACTCTGGTGTGGCTTTGTGTGTGTCCAATCTGTTTCAGCCGGGCTCACATACACAAGGGGGGAGCGGGGTGGGGTGGCTCGGGGAGGAGGCTGTAGCACAGTGGTTCCCAATCTGTGCGCCACTGAAAGTAGCCAGGGGCGCCGCGAAAAGATGTGCACCAAGCACACAGTTTGGAAACTAATATGGACTGATACACAATAATAATGGTAATACCAGGGGGTGGAGGGCATCATGCTGCAGACAGGTATTTATAATCAGATGCAGCTTTATTCTTGCAGTTTAAAAGCTGGAGTTCCAGAGGC
The DNA here is from genome assembly GCF_964263255.1 of Lissotriton vulgaris. NCBI lineage: Eukaryota > Metazoa > Chordata > Amphibia > Caudata > Salamandridae > Lissotriton > Lissotriton vulgaris. The sequence goes on along the minus strand of NC_141691.1, from coordinate 1,659,990,043 downwards.
TGGAAAAGTGGAAGCGGTGTGTTCAGGCAGAGCCATTCTGGGGAAGAGGATGGGGCCTACGGGGGAAATACAAGATAAGCAAGCAGGGAGACGGGACTGCCGGGATGTAGGTCAGTGTGCCTGGAATGAGACTCGGAAGTGATACTGAATAAGGAAAACAAACATCCTGCAGCGATTAAAGTAAAAGTAAACAGCCTGATTTTACACACAACTGCCCTTGATAATGATTCATAGCGCCTGGGAGCCACCTCCAGTTCAGCGCTGCTGACACAAGTGGGCAGGTGAAAACTCATGGCTAATAGCCGCGTTCTCCAAGGTACACACATTATGGGAAAATATTTGAGTACGTTAATGTGCCTGCTGCTAAGAGCTGTATAAAACCTGTGGGTTAGAGCTATTTTGGAAAGACTAACCCTGGATTAAAATGCAAATGGTGTGCATTTGCCTCCTACTTTATGGTTTGAGCGCAATACTTGCCTACGTCTGCTGCTATTAGTCATTAACATGAAATTTGCTATTTGTTTTATACATGTCCTCCTTGCATGGACCAAGTAGTGTGTGCTCCCCTCTCGGTATAGACCCCACCACCCACTCACTCATCTTCATTTCCTGACATGCCCGTGACTACTGAACTTTGCCTTTGTCTTCCGAATTTTCTATTTTGCAAATTTTAAACACAACGGGGCTGTGCAAGCAGTGATTGCTTTTCAGTCTTTTATCTAGTCCTGTGCACTCAGACACATCCAGCCGCTCCCTCCTTATGTGCGCCACAGATTGTTGTGAACCAAACCTCTTGTTAGAGTTTGCACAGTGTCACCCAATAGTCCATGGATATTGTTGTCTAATATGTGTCACTGCTATGAATGTCCTGTTTAAACAAGCCAGGTTTTGTGTGCGTCCCGGACTAGAATGATGCAAAACAAATGGACTGCTGATGCATCATAAATTGAAATGTACATTAATTAATACAGTGCAGTTCACTTATTGAATCATAAGATAGTTTGCACCATTGAAATCAGCCTCTCCAATCATGCAGCTGTTAGTCCTGGGTTGGACTCGAAGCAGGCAGCACTGTGCTCACATGAATATTGAGGTCGATCTTTGATTCGCTTAAGCTGCCTGCTCTGTATTCTCAGTGGAAATGATTTAGCAATGCTTATTGTGCAGTGTAGGACACAGGGCATGGTGGGACACTGATAGCAGGACATGATCGCCGCAATAATCAGAACAGCAAAACTTTAAGTACTAAGGCAGAAGCCTGCTCCAGATTCCAGGTCTGTCCGTGCACACCATAATGCTGCCAATGCACATTCCAGATCTGCCAATACATATCACAGGGCTTCCAGTGCACATTTCTGGGATGGCAGTGCCAATCATAGTGGTATCAGAGCCAATGCATGCCAAAGAGCCCTTAGTGCTCAATCCAGTTCTTCTTGTGCGTCCAAGGAATATAAGCGTTTCTTTGCCCTGCCCTCTGCATGACCCGAGTGCCCCTTGTTTGGTAAAGTGCAGCCATGTGCACCTCATTCTACACATATCCACTGTGCTTTACTGCCACAAATAATGAAACACACAATAGCTGCACTCTTACACCTAGAGATCTTGAGAAAGATGCCAACGATAATTATTTCTTTCGGCCTCGCCCATCTCCCCCTCCATTTGGTTCCCAGGAATGAGTCCCACATCTATGATTATTATACCTTCATCGGTGCCATCCCAATTATTTTCAGGGAGAGAAATGGAAGTTCTCCAGTGGCTTGGCTTGCATCCTCCCACCCGCCAAAAAAAAGGGACTTAATGGGGAGCCGAGGCCAATGGGCAATAGATCAAGGGAGCCGCAAGTCAAAAAAGTTTGGGAACCGCTGCTGTAGCCCTTTGAGTTCAATGGAGTTGCGCGCCTGGAGCTGTGGGTCCCGCCAGTAATTGCACGTGAAAGGTCCTCTTCCCCCCCCTCCGACACGACCCATAAATCATTGGTTCAAGTCCCATGAGTCCTCATACCTTGCGCTGTTCTTCACTGTGAGATGTTGTTACACCCTGTCTGCCCTTCCCCCTCGCCCCCAGTAGGGAGGCACAGAGATGCCCTCCCATGAGAGAGGAAGAAGGAAGAACACACAGAGAGATACTGACCCCCTCGCCCCATGAGAGAGGCACATAACAGGTGGGTGGAAGAATGATGGGTGGATGGATGGATGAAAGGGTGGATGGATGTATGGATGGAAGGATGAAAGGGTGGATGGATGGTAGGATTTAAGGATGAAAGGGTGGATGGATGTGTGAAAAGGTGGGTGGATGAATGATAAGTGGATGGATGTAAGGATGAAAGGGTGGATGGATGGATGGAAAGAAGGATGAAAGGGCGGATGGATGTAAGGATGAAAGGGTGGATGGATGAAGGATGGATGTGTGAAAAGGTGGGTGGATGAATGATAAGTGGATGGGTAGATGGATGGATGGATGAAAGGGTGGATGGATGGATGAAGGATGTATGTATGGATGGAAGGATGAAAGGGTGGACGGATGAAGGATGGATATATGGATGGATGAAGGATGGATAGATGGATGGATAAAAGGTTGCATGGATGAATGATGCATGGATGGATGTGTGAAAAGGTGGGGGGATGAATGATGGGTGGATGGATGGATGGATGAAAGGGTGGGTGGATGAAGGATGGATGTTTGGACGAAAGGGTGGATGGATGAAGGATGGATATATGGATCGAAGGATGAAAGGGTGGATGGACGAAGGATGGATGTATGGATGGATAAAAGGTTGCATGGAGGAATGATGGATGGATGTGTGAAAAGATGGGTGGATGAATGATGGATGGATGGAAGGGTGGATGGGTAAAGGATGGATGGATGGATGTATGGAAGGATGAATGGGAGGATGGATGTATGAATGGAAGGATTAAAGGGTGGATGGATGAAGGATGGATGGATGGGATGAGGTCTAACAGGGGCATTTATGGTTGTTGATAGTTGTTGATGATGAGGAGTACCAGTTTCTAGAAACTTTTGTCGGAAGGGGGTCCTTACGCCTAAAAAGGTTTTACAAGGGGGTCTCGGCATAAAAATGTTTGAAGACCTCTGTAATAGAAGGACCCTGGCCTTGAATAAGTTTGTGGGCAATACTCATAGACTTAAACTTGATCCTCTCGCGAACAGGGAGCCAATGGAGTGCTTTTAATGCTGGTTTGGCTGACTTCCTGGAAGAAGTGCCCATCAGAAGCCTAGCTGCGGCATTCTGCGAGACTTGTAGTTTATTGATGGTGGCTTCAGGGACCCCCCCCCCAAAAAAAAATCGCGTTACTGTAGTCTAGTCTGGACAAGACAAGTCCTTGAACCAAAACTTCCTAGAGTGCTGTGGAAGGAGAGGAAGGACTTTCCGGGCAGACCGCAGAAGGCCGAAGCAGATGCCTGCTGTGTTTTTTGCCTGGGTTTTAAAAGATAGGTCCTGCTCCAACCAGACCCCCAGGCTTTTAATTTCTTTTTTTGGGCTGGGGGGTTCACCGAGACAGTTGGGCCAAATGGCCGTCGGTATAGTAGATAGCTTGTTGCCTAACAGCATAATCTCGGTTTTCAACCCGTTCACTTTGAGTAATGAGTCGCACATCCAAGTATGAATTTTCTGCAGGCATGAATGCAAATTGTCGGGGCACTGATCAAGTCGGGAAAGTGAGACAACCAATTGGGTGTCGTCAGCGTAACTCACAATCTTGATCCCAAACGGGATCACCACATCCTCCAGGGGGGCCATATACACATTAAACAATGTGGGGCTTAAAGATGAGCCCTGCGGCACACCACACTGGAGGGGGACTAGGGCAGATCGCGAGTTCCCATCCCATACTTGGAAGGTGCGATTATTCAGGTATGATGTCAACCATGCCAAGGCAGCCCCACCTACTCCCACCTCAGCCAGGCGTTGGATAAGGACACGGTGATTCACCGTGTCAAAGGCTGCACTCAGATCAAGGAGGATCACTGCCACCGATCCTCCCGAATCCAAGATGCGCCTTGCTTCCTCAATGACAGCGAGGAGAGCCGTATCCGTGCCCTGGCCTGGACGAAACCCGGTTTGAGAACTCCGTAATAGCTGGTTTGACTCCAGAAAGTGGGAAAGTTGGACGTTCACCAATCTTTCTGTAATCTTACTGAGTCCAGGGAGTAATGAGATCGGCCTAAAATTGGCCAACTCCATAGGGTCAAGGTGGGGTTTCTTTAGGAGGGCCTTAACAATGGCACCTTTCCAGCTGGGGGGCACGATGCCCTGTGAAAGGGAGGAGTTAATAAGCTCTGTTGCTGGTGTAGCAATGGAGGTGGCGATTTGTTTGAAGAACTGCATAGGGACCGGGTCATTGGGAGAACCACTTTTCATACCGGCAAGGACTTTAAGAAATTCCTCCACTGATATAGAACTAAATACATTGAGCTGGGGGCCCAGGATACAGGGCGGTCTGTTGTCATAAGCATGACCGTCCAAATGCAGCGACTGAGGCAAAGTAGCCAGAATGTTTTTGATTTTTGAATCAAAATAAGTCGCAAGCTCATTGCATTTGGCTCCTGACGGATCTTGGGACAGCGGGGGATCAGGGATCTTCAATAGTTCTTTGACAATAAGATAGGTTTCTTTGGTAGAATTGGCGGCACTTTTAATTCTTTTGTCATAGAATATTGTCTTAGTCTTTCTAAGACCAACTTTATATGCTCTGATTGCAGCACGGTATGTAGTATCCTTATTGGCATGATCCCAACCTTTCCTCCACAGGCGCTCGAGTCTCTTACAGCCCTTTCTCAACACTCTGAGCTCAGGAGTATACCATGGGACGGGAGCCTACTCTACTGCTCTTTTTATTTCCCAGTCTTTTTTTTTGGAGGACTGAGTCCAGAGAGCACGTAAGCCAATTTTTAAAATTGGTATCTGCTAACACCGGGTCTGTGGCATGAGGAGGAGTGGAATCATCAAGTACACGGGTCAGGTTTTCTAACGACAGCTTGGACCACACCCTATCAAAGGTACAGATACTAGGGGTATGTTTGCTTTCAAGTACACCCTGCCAGGAAAACGGAACCAAGAAATGGTCTGACCAAGGAAGGGGACAAGGGGGACTGGCCTGAATCAACCGTATATTAGTAAAAACCGGGTCAAGAAGATGACCTTTATTGTGTGTGGCCCCCGTGTTAACCAGTTGCAGCTCGTAAAATCTCAAATTGAGACTGAGGTCAACAGCCACTGTATCTAGTGGGTCCTCCAGATGGAGATTAAAATCCCCATAAATGGTGAAATTCGGGGCGGAAGACGCGATAACAGTGACACTGATCTAGGCTTTGCCTCTCAATAAATATATATGGCAGTCATCTTACTATTAAATATCACGCTGCACAGCTAAGTACATGTTAAACACACTAACTTGTAACTCATTGTCATACATTACGTCTCTTGCACATTTTATATGCTAAATGGGGTATCAGCTCCGTTTGTGTTCAGGTTAAGGGTGGGCGTAAAATCCGTTTCGCGGGCGAATTTGCGGATTTTCCGCGATTTCGCGATCCGCGAATCTCGCGAAATCGCGGTAAAATCCGCGAATCAGCGGGGACGAATTTTAAGCCAAGCAAGGGTTACAGCAGCAGGTGCAAAAGTTGAACCTAATTTCTTTGTAACCTTTTACAAAAGGGTTACAAACAAATTAACTTCAACTTGGACACCTGCTGCTAATTGCTTCCTGGCGCCTCGTTGCCTACTCAAGTCAAGTCAAGTCAAGTCAAGTCAAGATTTATATAGCGCGCTACATACCCATAGGGTCTCAAGGCGCTTGAGGAAGGGGGGGAGTTACTTGTCGAATATCCAAGTTTTAAGTTGCTTTCTGAATGCTAGGTGGTTCTGAGTAAGGCGGAGGTGAGTGGGAAGAGAGTTCCAGGTTTTAGCTGCCAGGTAGGAGAAGGATCTGCCTCCCATGGTGGCTTTGTTGATGCGAGGTACAGTGGCAAGGGCTTGGTTGGAGGATCGTAGCTGACGGGGGGGGTGTAGAAGGACAGTCGTGTGTTGAGGCATTCGGGTCCAAGTTCGTAAAGTGCTTTGTGTGCGTGGGTTAAGAGGCGGAAAGTAATCCTCTTATTTACGGGGAGCCAGTGGAGGTTTTTCAGGTGGCCAGAGATGTGTTCTTTACGCGGGATGTCTAGTATGAGCCTGGCTGAAGCGTTCTGGATGCGTTGGAGTTTTTTCTGGAGTTTTGCGGAGGTACCGGCGTATAGGGTGTTTCCATAGTCCAGGCGGCTCGTGACCAGTGCGTGGGTGACCGTTTTTATAGTTTCGGTGGGGATCCAGCGAAATGTTTTTTTGAGCATGCGAAGAATGTTGAAGCAAGATGATGAGACGGCGTTGACTTGTCTGGTCATCGAGAGTGAGGAGTCCAGAATGACGCCCAGGTTTCGTGCGTGGTCCGTCGGGATGGGAGCTTTTCCAAGGGCCTCTGGCCACCAAGAGTCATCCCAGGCGGAGGGGGAGGTGCCTAAGATGAGGACTTCTGTTTTGTCTGAGTTAAGTTTCAGACGGCTGTACTTCATCCACTCGGCAACTTCTTTCATTCCTTCGTGTAAGTTGTTTTTGGCGGTGTTAGGGTCTTTGGTGAGTGAGAGGATCAGTTGGGTGTTGTCAGCGTAGGAGATGATGTTGAGATTGTGTTGGCGAGCGATGGTTGCAAGGTGGTTCATGTACATGTTGAAGAGGGTGGGGCTGAGTGACGATCCTTGCGGCACGCCGCAGATGACTTCCGAGGCCTCTGACTTGAATGGAGGGAGCCGGACTCTCTGAGTTCTTCCGGTGAGGAACGAGGTGATCCATTCCAGTGCTTTTCCTTGGATTCCAATGTTTCTGAGGCGCTGTAGCAGGGTGCTATGGCAGACTGTGTCGAAGGCTGCGGAGAGGTCAAGGAGGATGAGGGCGACTGTGTCTCCATTGTCCAATAGAGTTCGGATGTCGTCTGTTGCTGCGATGAGTGCGGTTTCAGTGCTGTGTTTGGCTCGGAATCCGGACTGTGAGGGGTCGAGGGATTTGTTGCTTTCGAGGAAGGTGGCAAGCTGATTGTTGACAGCTTTCTCGATGACTTTGGCCGGGAAAGGAAGAAGCGAGATGGGGCGGTAGTTTTTGAGTTCGGTGGGGTCAGCTGTGGGTTTTTTCAGAAGGGCGCTGAGTTCTGCGTGTTTCCAGCTTTCCGGAAGGTGGCGGAGTTAAGGGAGCAGTTGATGACGTCTCGGAGGTGTGGAGCTATGATGGAGTCTGCTTTGTTGAAGATGTGGTGAGGCATGGGTCAGTTGGGGATCCTGAGTGGATGGAGTTCATCAGGCGGATGGTGTCCTCAGTGGAGATTGGGTTCCAGTCGTTAAGGATGTTCAAGGGGGGTGAAGGTCCTGCAGTAGGTTGAGTGGGTTGGTCTCTGGGTCGGTTGACGGAGCTGTTGTGGATGTCTGCGATTTTGTTGTGGAAGAAGGAAGCTAGGGAGTCGCAGAGGGCTTGGGAGGGGGTGATGTCGTTGGAGTTGGCTGATGGGTTGGTAAATTCTTTGACGATGTTGAATAATTCCTTGCTGTTGTGGGCGTTGTTATCTAGTCGGTCTTTGAAAGCGGCTTTCTTGGCAGACCGGATTAGTTGGTGGTGTATGCGGGTGGCGTTTTTGAAGGCGTCCTTGGTGCTGGTGTTTGGGTCTTTTTTCCAGGCCTTCTCGAGGGAGCGACAGAGTTTCTTGGATTTCTTAAGATCATCATTGAACCAGGAGGCGTGTTTGCTGCCTAGTTTGATTTGACGTTTTTTCAACGGTGCTAGGATGTCGGCGCTGTTGGATAGCCATTGGGTGAAGTTAATGGCTGCTTGGTCGGGGTTTGAAGAGTGGACAGGAGGATATAGAAGGAGCGATGAGGAGATCTGGTCGATGGTGAGTTTGTTCCAATTTCTACGCAGGGTGGGTTGGGGGTGGTTGTGGATTGTGGTCTTATTGTAGATAAAGTGAACGCATCTGTGGTCCGTCCAATGAGGAGCTGTGGTGTGGCTGAATGAGACATGTTTGCTGGAGGTGAAGATAGGATCCAGTGTGTGACCTGAAATGTGGGTGGGGGAAGTGACAAGTTTATTTGAGTCCGAGGTTGGCGAGGTTGTCCAGAAGGGTGGTGGCGCTGTTGTCATTGCTCTTTTCCAGGTGAAAATTGAGGTCTCCCAATAGGATGTAGTCCTCGGAGGGGAGGGCGTGTGGGGTGATAAAGTCAGCGATGTCGTCATTGAATTGTGCACGGGGTCCCGGGGGCCGGTAGAGGAGGGTGCCTCTGAGTGTGGTCTTGGGGTCGTTGTGGATCTGGAAGTGAAGGTGCTCGGCGCTGGCAAGGTTGACGTCTGAGCTGGTTGAGATGCGAATGGAATTCTTATGGACGATGGCAATGCCTCCTCCTGTGTACTTGACGCGGTCCTTACGGATGATCTTGTATCCTTCAGGGATGGCAATGGTGATGTCTGGGGCTGAGGAGGCGTTCATCCATGTTTCTGTTAGGAAGGCGACGTCCGGTGAGATGATGTCTAGTAGATTCCAGAGGTCGATGGCGTGTCTGTGGACTGAGCGGGTGTTGAGCAGGATGCAATGTAGGTGGTTGGTGTCAGGTCTCTGTACGGCGTTGGTGGATGAGGAGTTGGTTTTGGTGCCGTCAAACTTGCAGGAGTTGCATGAGAAGGGTCCATGGGTGAGTCCAGGGGCGGCTTGGACGCAGTTGGGGGAGCGGCCGGGGTTAAGGGCTAGGAGGGAGGTGGCATCGTAAGTAATGCTGGAGGGGTTGGAGGGACGGGGGCCAGGGGGTATGGTGCTGGGCGCGGTCCAGGCGCGGACGGGCGTAGACGGGCTTACCTTTGGCGCACCTTCGGCGTGGCCGTAGCTGGTGGACGCTGCGCGTTGGGACATCTGACATTAATGGATAGTGGAAGGGGCGGAGCGGGGGAGGGGCAGCTGGGAGGCGGGAGGTGGGCTCTAGGTGCTGACCCTTGAAGCAGGGTCAGAGAATAGTTACAAGTAGGCAACGAGGCACCTGTCCAAGGAATTAAACCTCCTCAGGAAGCACTTACAGATATAAAAAACAGGAAGAAGGGAAAGGATAGCAAATACACCCATTTTGAGTTGTCAGGAGGGGTTAAACTAAAAGAGACCTTTACAGCACAATTTTCATATGCATTTTGCAAATAATAAAAAGCTGTATATTCTGTAGGGGCAACTCAGGAATCTGGCCCTTCAGAGATCCGGCCTCTCTTTCTTTCTCTCGTTCTCTCTCTCCCTCTCTCTTTCCCTCTCTTTCCCTCTCTTTCTATCTATCTATCTATCTATCTCTCTCTCCCTCCCTCTCCCATAAATGACTGCATGAGTAACTTCGCTATGCAAGCGGCTCGCGAAGACGCAAAAAGCCCCGCGAACACGCAAAAAACCCCGCCAACAACCAAAAAACCAAAATCCGCAAATTCGCACAAATTCGCGAATTTTGCGGATTGCGAATTCGCAAATCCGCAAAAATTCGCGGATCGCGAATTCGCACAATTCGCCCATGCTTAGTTCAGGTTCTTACACCTAAAGCTAGCCCCTGGTTTTGGCTCCCCCTGTGTATGTTCAGGCTTGCCCACCTCTACGGACTTCAACCACTGAAACACACAAGAACACTGGGGAGTTGATGAGCTACTCATGTCAAGACGAAAATGAAGCTTGGTTGCGTCAAAATTCGAATTAGGCTTTCGGCACTTTCTCAACACTGACCGAGTTTGATAAACCAGAAACATCCGAGCCGCCTACCTTCCCCATTTGACCAAACTGTGTGATGCCTACGGACAGCCTAACAGCAGTGTTTGAAAAATAATGGAGCCGGCACATAGGCAGAAGGGAAATCACTCATCAGCAGCGCATGACTGTGTCATCCTGTCCAGTAATTAAAGTATACCAGCACCTCGAGGTGTTCACTTAGAAGTGCATTTTCAGTCACTGACTCACACTCAAAATGGGAAGAAACATGCAGGGCCCTGAACAGAGATATCTGTGTTCGAAATCAGTGAACCTAGACATCTGCTCCTCCGTGTCTGATATTTCTATAGAGTAGCTCACAGTTTGCCCCTGCCCGCGTCTCACGCAAGGGGACATTGGCAGGGTAGCCCCCTTAGTGGTCACTAGTCAGAGCCCCCCTCCCCCCTTGCAGGGGCGAGGAGGGGAGCAGTGGATAGCCTCACCTGCCCCTCCCCTGGGCTACCATGACACGCGGCCAGGGAAGGGCTTTCCTGGGGGGGGGGGGCGGGTACTTAATCCCCGGCCGCCCCTGGCTCGGCCTCTGTTCCTGCTATTCCGTCCGCCTGAGCGCTGCACCCACCCTATCCTCTTACCCAGTGGCTGGACAGGCGGCACGGATATTTGGAATGTTTTAATGTTTTTTCTAGTGTTGCAGGCGGAGTTACAGGGCGATCTGGAGGCAGACGGGACAGTAAGGTACCTCTGTGGCAGACGGGTACAGTAAGGGTACCTCTGCCTGGCACTGTAAGGGTGCCTGAGCCAAAGACCTGGAGCCGCAGGAGGTTCCGGGAAACCACAACGGCGCCCCGTTAGTCCTTCGGGCGGTTGGGGGGCCTGAACCAACCGGGGGTGTGCCATACCGCTCCGCCCTGAAAGGGGCGGGAGTATAAGATAGGATCTACAAGGTGCTTCACTGTCCGGGCATCGACCCACCGTGCTGGCTGGCTCTTTAGGCGGGCGGGGCAGCGAGGGGCTGCCTGCCATGGATCGCCCGTAAGATAACCCACTAACGTCATACTCTTGTTGTAGGATAATAAAACTGCAGCAGTTCTTTACCCATAAACTATGTGTCCAGTGTAATCATTATATGGGCAGAACGTACATGATGTTGGGGGGGGAGCGGATGACGGTGTGAGCACTATAGATACGGTACGGCGAGTGGCCTAATATTGTCTCCTGTTTAGCGCGGAGGCCGATTTTCAGCCCTGTGAGAATGAAAGCACGCTGCCTTAGTTCCTATCTAAATACTCCCTACATTTTATTTTGAACGCTAGGTATTGCCCTCGGGTCAGAAGGGAAACTACAGACTGTCACCAGGATGGAGACAAAACATTTCATCTAATCGCGAGCAGAAACAATGCAGCACATAAGCACAGCAGAAATTTAAAACATCCTGAGCAGAAGTAAATCCTCCTGAGCCCCTCGCAATACCAATGAGCGACATGTACAGAATTAAGGGAGGACACAACATCTACATGCAGCCTAAGAAAGTTGCCCCTCTCACCTTAAATGTTTATGCATTCCATTTAATGCAGCCCACAAGCCTCTACTCTCCATGGTCGCTCGTGACGATTTGCATGCCTTGCACACCACATGCCACCAGCATGCCCGTCAGCCCTTCAGGGTGGATCTGACCTGGCGAAGTTTATGATACTTCAGGAATGTGCCTTGGTCATTTGCAGGGAGATACACTGAGTAGTTTGATATCTGCTAGCCCCTTCTACCATTACATTCCCTCCCAGCAGTGAGTAGCCACAGTCAGGCAAGGAGATGGAAAGATGCTTTACGGATGATGCCCACAAAAGTCGCTGATTCCGTGATTGTGCTCTGTCATGTTAGGTCCTCTCACTTCATGTCTTGTTATGATATTTTATGTAATTTTATTTTGTTATGCTGCGTCATGCTGTTTTTCTTATATATATTGCAACATCCACTGTTTTCAATAGCATCTGGGTGCTGGTGCAATTTATAAGCCCCGAAATCAGAGGGTGCTTCTCTCGGGGATTACATTTTTTAATTTTAAACCACCAGCCTGTCTTTGCCGCCATACGCACAATTTAATTGTGCTGTTGTAACCTAAAAGCACTTGTCCCTACCAAACCTGTGTGTATCAGACGCGCCACTTCCGTGAGGCATTTTGTCAGTAAGTCACTCACTGTTACATGCTCCCTTGATGGCCTTGTTATGAAATGGTGAAGTTTGGGCTGACCGCTGACTAGATCTCTATGCCCTGATCTGTAGCCACGGAATCAGCGCCCGGGGGTAGACAAAAGTTAAAAGCATGGAAAAATGAACGACGCCATGCAACGATGTAGCTCGCGGCTGGCAGCCGCTTACCTCCTGTGTGGGAAAGCGATAAACAGTCATGGCCAGAGGGGGTCGGGAGGGTATTGGGGGTTAATTTAATTAAAAATAAAGAAAAACTTATCTTTGCAGCAGGCGCTGAACACGAGGTGTGTGTGGCGCGGTCGGGTCTACTGCGACAAAGTCACCATGCAGTGAATGCGTGCCTCTCAGCCAATCCAGACGCTGCTCCAGCAGTGCCAGGATTGGCTGGAGAAGGGACTGTCCCTGCCCATAGGAGACCGGGGGCTGCGGCCACAGGCCATTAGCAACCCTGGCCCTCGCTCGCTCTCTTCATGTGCAGGGCACTGCAGGCTACTAGTGCGCATGTTCGGGTTTGTGGGAAAAATGACCTGCCCATACCCGAACATGTGCACTATTGCTGCTGGCATAAAAGTACAATTCATATTATACACCTTAAAACGAACCATTATAAATGAATAAAAACATTAAAATCGATTTTGTAAAAAAATGTTATGACACATTCACCGAATCATTATATACAGTAGTAAATATCACTTTGGACTATAAACATGTATCTCGATGTTTCATAAGTCTCAGGACGAAAATGGTGCAAAGCAGTTCGATTAAGCTAGCTTAAATTTGCCCTATGTTTAACGCAGAACTTCAAAAATCTAGCAATGTTTTCTGCCATATATGTTGTCTCCAACAATTGCAAGGCGATGTAAGCTGGGCGACATCTTCTTAAACCCAAGTGTTTTAATAATGGGATCACCCAACGTGTCCTAGGCTCCTTGTAAAATTTGCAAAAGAAAACAACATGTATTGTGGACTGGTTTGAAGTGTCATCGCATGGGCAGACAATTGGGTGTGTGGCCCAAGTGTTCGCCTCTGGAAATGACACCAGATGGTGGAATATATTCCACCTAAAACGGGTCAGCAGGAATCTATTGTAAGCCTTGTATTCGAACGTTAAATAAGGCTGGATAGCTAAGGTAGATTGTGTTTGTAGTGCGTACTGGACGATGGGTTTACTAGCCTCATTAACAAACCTAAGTTGCTCTAAGTGGCTCAGGCACATTATTTTAAATTCTTTCCTAGGTATTTCTGTTATTGTCAAAGGGAAAGAGTAGTATTTTCCCAATCCTAAATCATGGAAGAACTTTTTGATGTGCATGAGCCATTTAATTTTGCACCCATTTTCTAAAGAGAGACAATCCTCTAACAGCCCTCGGGTAAGGGCGTTTTTTTCGGAGGACCAAATGCGGTACCACAAGAGCATCGGTTGAAGCCTAACGAGGTCAGTTAAATATGTAAGGCCAAGCTCTAGGTGACAGTTATAGATTAAGGAACTATGAGCGACGGCAAGTAAAAATCTTAGGAAACAGTTCTCGACTTTCTGTAGGGCTTCAATTTTCCCATTACCCCACAGGGCCACTCCGTAGGTTGCTACACTGATACATTTAGCTTTGTAGATTTTAATCAGTTCCATTGGTGGTCTACCTCCCAACCTCTGTGTGAAGTTAATCAGAGCTGTTGTGGCCCTCATAAAGTGCAACTTTCTTATCTCGATGGCCTGTTTCCAGGAACATTTGTCGTCTATCAAAACACCAAGATAGGGGTAGGTTTTTGTTGTTTCAAGCTTTACATTTTCAACAAAAATATCCCTAACTTTCTTACGACCCTTACCTATAGACATGGTGCATGTTTTTTTAATGTTAATTTTAAGGTCAAGGTCCGCCATAAAGCGGTGGTATCTCATCACGGCACGTTGGAGTTCAACAGATGTACGAGTGAGGATCACGGCGTCATCGGCATACAGGAGGACCGGAATTGGTCGACCATTTATCAGGGGTAGGTCCTGGCACCCCTGTAACATGGCATGTTCCAACCCGTTGGTGTAAAGGGTGAAAAGAAAAGGGGCCAGGACACATCCTTGTCTGACTCCTCTCTGCACTCCGAATGACGCTTGAGTTCCCCCTTATTGCCGAAACTGACCCTGGCGGTAGCGTTGGTGTAAAGTTTCCGTAAAAAAATTATTAATGGGAGATCAACCTCCATTTCCTCTAATATGTCCCAGAGCTTGGAGTGGTTGAGGCAGTCAAAGGCTGCTGTCAAGTCGACATGTGCATCCTTTTTTTCCAAAGGTACCCAGGGTTTGATAACTCCCATGGAATGGACTGAAAAATAGGAAAAATTGCTCTGCAAAAAAGTGTCTGTTTCTTCTCCTAAAATGGCATCAAAAAGGTTTGCTGTACTAAAGTCATCATTTTCAGGAACATGCAGAGCTGAATCAAAGAACCTATTTTTTTACCACAGTTTTAATATTTTTCAAGGAGGTAGCCCATTTTTCCTATTTCTTGTGTTTTGTCAACCTACTTCCAGTTTGTGGTGGAAATCAGGGTGAAACCCAGGATGATCCTGGCAAGCTATGGATTTATAAAAAAGTAGACAGAATTCAGAGCTAAGCAAGCAGTCATTTGTGTAGCTCCCTCAAGGTTTTCCCAGAGAAACTAACTGTTGAAATGTTAAAAATGAGTAGGAGAAAAGGGGCATTTGTGAGAACGTTTTCATTTGAAACTTCTTGTCACAATGGCCAATTTAGAAAAACAATACACTATTATGTTTGCTAGACCCTTCTTGTTGCAGGGATATATAGGGTTTGTCCGTTTTCCAAGAACTTGAAGTACCCAGAGGAAACAACTGAACTGCACCGTAACATGGTTTTTCATTGTGTACTGGGCATAGATCAACTAATATGGTAAAATATAAAGACTAAAACAGGGGTATCAAAGAAGCCTATGTACTTCTGAAATAGACGCTAGATATGGAGTTCTGTTGGAGACTGAGCTTGGAAAAACATGAGGGCATATCCTCAAGGACTTATCGCCAAGCTATTGGCACTTTATTGCGGCCAAGGTTGAGATAAATTTATCGCCCCATTCTCAAGCTGGTGCTAACAGCCCATATCACCAGTTACCTGCGATAGCATCTGCAAAAAACATCGCCACAGATGACCCTGGCAACTATCGCTAATGAGATGCAGAGTAGGCGTTCCCGAGCAAAAAGCTGGGACAACACCACACCTCAACATTGTCAACGTCCAGCCAGATCGCCGCTAAGAACACAAAACATGCAGTAAGGCACGTTAGCAGCAGGAAATTACACCTGCTCTGACCTGGTGCAAGGTCCGACGACAACTGGCACCAGAAAAGGGAGCCCAGCCCACAGCCACACCTGAAGACCAACAGGTGTCATGGCGCCACTGATCATGCAGCTCGGAGCCCCAACAGGGCCACAACACCCACCGCCACCACCCCCAGGACCCCCCCGGGCCCTACACCGGGCCCCCCCTTTGGACAAAGATATTGCACATCAACTCTACGAAATCATGAACCAAACAATTTGCCTGAATTCGCACAATCACAACACCTAACATACATGTGAGGTCAGAAAAAGGAGAATCATACATTCATCTCAGAATATCCAAATAATACGTTTATTACAGAATAAACTCAAAACAACAATTCTGAAGAGTCATGGCGGGTCTTCTCAGGCCATTCTGTAAGTCACAGCCTGCCAGACAAAACCTAGATAAGAAGATGTGTCATGCGCTCATCAAAGTACAGAGAGAGAGAGCGAAAGAGAGATAGAGATAGAAGTAAAGCGAGAAAAAGAGGGAGAGAGAGAGAGGGAGAGAGAAAGAGAGAGAGAGAGTAATAGAGGAAAAGCGAGAGAGAGGGAGAGAGGGAGAGACAAAGCGAAGGAGAGAGAGAGAGGGAGTGAGAGAGGGAGAGAGGGTGAGGGAGAGAGGGTGAGGGAGAGAGGGATGGAGAGAAGGAGAGAGAGAGGGAGAGACAAAGAGAGAGAGGGAGAGAGGGAGAGGGAGAGACAAGTAGAGGGAGAGAGAGAGAGGGAGAGAGAGAGAGGGAGAGAGAGAGGGAGGGAGAGAGGGAGAGGGACAGAGAGAGGTAGAGAGAAATAAAGAGAGGGAGAGAGGGAGAGGGAAAGAGAGGGAGCGAGTGTGCCAACACTGCGGATACGGGCCTCACTGCTCACCTGCTTCCACCGGTGTATCTCCAACCATTTGCCGGTATACACTGCAGTCCCCCAGGTCCCTTATCTGAAACAGTTTCCAGAGACATGAACGGCAGAGGTCATACAGTTGCACACACCATAGTCGCTTGCCCGCCCCTGCGCACACAGGGTGCTACACCTCAGCCCCTCCCGCCTCCCAGTGGTGATTGCCTGCCCTGCGCAACCAGGCCTCATTGCTCACCTTTCGCCATGGGCGTGTCTCCAAGAGGGCGCACCACGTGCCGGTGGGAGCTCCAAGTATGGGACCCGCAACCATGGCACCCTCCATGCAGCCCCACACCGTGGGCCACCAGGTCACACACTTTATTCTGGGCCTTGATTTTGCAATGGTAGAGACCATATCGGTCCACACAGCATCATCGTAGGCTGCACACCCGCATAGCTTTTGAGGTGTCACTAACTCTGTGAACCACGAGGCGGCGCCACTTGGCGCGAGGCCCGCACTGCCCGCTGGCTCAGGCCTACACTGCGGTCCAGCAGGGCTCATACTAATCCTACCAGTCCAGACCACCAGGACGGCGCAACATAACAGGCCACACACCCTCTCATCACTTTAGGTGCCCCTACCTCAGTGCACCGAAAGACACCGTCCCGTGGCGGTGTGCCTGTGCCTGCCGCAGAGTATCCGGTGCCACCAAGTCTGTGCACCACAAGTCATGGACCCTTTATGTTTGAGTCGCGTTATGCGGACACCATCATGTCATCCTCAGCACTGGGCAATGTGAGGTGGCAGGGCCCTCATGCATGAATGATAACCACACGGAGACACCCAGTTGCAGAGTGGAAATGGCGTCCAGCACCTGTGCCAGGCAGTTTTATTGGCAGGGTCACATGTCCAGGGATGGCTGTGCTGGATGAGTGTGGTGTGAGTGTGGTGTGGGTGTGGCATGCTGACACTTAGACCTGGGATATGTAGCATTGTCGTCCCCCCGTGAATGTAAGCGGAGTTGGCTGGCCTGGCGTATGCCAGTCCAGTGTAAGGGTGTGAACAATGACCCCAGGGCTCTGGGCATGGTTCCATCCTGGCCTGGACAACGAAGTAACTAATGCGTGTGTCTCCGTTGTAGTGTCAGCGCCACCCGGACCGCAATCGGCAATGTGTCACCCTATGACCCAAGTCCCACAACATGAGCAACATGGACGGAAGGGGGACTCACTGACCCTACATTTATCCATACTTCCACACTTGAAAGATCATAGACATGATATATCAGTGTGAATATGAATGTTTAATGCACATTCAGTGGAGTGTTGTAGCTGGAGCAATACAGGGCCATGCAAACCCCACTTTACATTGTTGGCCCATGGAGGGCCAGCCAGAGTCCTTCAGGGAATGAGAAGTAAATCAGATGAGGAGGAGTTCACTCTGATAGCTGTGTCATTGGTGACCAAACAGAATATGGCAGTCCATGTCGAGGTCCAAGGTGAGTGTCGCAGAGTGCATCGGGGGACAGTGGAAGGTGATGATGCAGAGGGCAGAACAGGCCATATGGCGGACATGAATGCTACTGCGTCCTCCTGACCACGGAGGCAGATTCATCTGCATCTTTGTCCTCTTCTTGTGCATATGCCACCTGTGGCTGGTGGTGTTCTGTCTCCAGCACTGTGTGGCAGTGACACCTCAGGGTCCTGAGGTGGTATGTCTGCTGCACTGTGTGGCACTGACACATCAGGGGCCGGAGATTTGGATGGAGAGGTAGCAGCAGCATGCATCAGCGCCAGGGCTTGTGGCAGCAATGCCATGAGGAGGGTCTTTAGGGCATTGAGGGACCCAGCTACCTCTCGCTGGTGTACAGCTGTGGCAGCTGCCCTTTCCGCATGCATCCGCTCCATGTTCTCCATGATCCTCCGCATGTGTCCCAACTTCTGGGCAAGATCGCTGGGGGCACTCTGACTAGACAGTTATTCTTGTAGCAGAGTCAGGACTCAAGCGATGTCAGCCATGGTTCATTGTAGAGCATGGAGCAGACTGTGGGTGTCTGTTAGGGACTGTGAGTGGTCCCTGATGGAACTTAGACACCCACGTATGGCGTCTAGTTTTGCTGCCATGTGTTCGAACCCCACCTGCACCTGTTCAGCCAGCTTCTCCTGGCACCCCAAAACACAACATTGGAAGGCCATGTGTTCGTCATGGGGGTCCTGGGATGCATCTGTGGTGGTGGGTGCTGCCTGCTGTGTGTCCTGTACAGGGGGTGGGTTCTCCTTGTAGCAGCTGGGCTGCCCTGCTCCTGGAAGTGGTCTGCAGAGGCTCTCCACAAGCTGCTGGAGGGTGTCGGAGTCAAAGGTGTGGTGGTCCTCTTCGTCATCAGAGAACAGAAGTTCGGCCGGCTCTGCAGGAGGTGTTGGATTTCCCCTGCTATGTGAATGGGGAGATGCAGTTTAACATTGTGTTCACATGTATGTTGACACATTGTACATGTTTACATTCAGACTGCATGACAGTGTACATTGTGACTATTTGGGGGGAGCTGCCTATTTGATGCGGGACAGGGACATTCCAACAACATCACGGATGTGTGTTTGTACTTGTACATTGCCAACTCACATTTCTCTGCAATGCCAAATGTGATTGGCCAGTTTCTAAACACATGCGGAACCAGTTGTGTCCTCTGTTCTGTTGTGGACGTCTTGCGGTTTGTACCACATCACTGTAAATGTTGATGTGCTCTGCATGTAATGTCTGTGTGCCGCATTTTGGGGGAGTCGCCCCTGCAGCTCTGATTTAGCTGCCCCTTAATCCTTACATGCGGCATGCCTCTGACTTCTGTGCTTATACAGTGCTGAGATGTTGCATACTTGGGTGCATTGGTCTCTTGCTGGGAGTTGGGGGTCTGGGGCATGGTTTGTCCGCAGATGTGCTTTGCTTAATTGTGCATGTGCGCCATTGTGCCCATCTCCCCCGTCCCCTGAGTCCCTGGTCATTACTCACCCTGTTGCTGTTGTGTCCGGTCATGTTGAGCAGTGTCCTGGCCCCCAACTCCAGCCACTGTCTCCCTACTGATGACTGTGGACACCATTTTCTCCATCTCGTCCAGCTCCTCCTTTGGCGCTGGGCTCCCACCTCCAGTCTGCATTGCTGCCTTCCGGTTGTTTGCGAGTTTCTGCTTGGTTTTGCCTTTCACATCATTCCAGAGCCTCTTGACCTCTTCCATTGTCCTCTTCAGCACTCTGACTGCATTCACCTGGTCTGCCATATTCCATTTTAGTTGTCAGTGACACAGTGGAGTAGACAAACAGCAGTTAATGGTGTTCTTTCACCTCGGTTATCAGGATCCTGTTTTCCTGTGAACTGAACCATTTCTTCCTACTCTTTTTGTTCTTGCCCTTCCCTGATGCCGAGGTCCCAGGCTGGTCCTCCGGAGGGCTTGTGGGGGTCTGATTGTCCTCTGTACTTGCTCCGGCTCCCTCTATTGTGGACAACGGAATAGTTATTTTTTTTTTTTTTAATTATACCTTTTCCGTTGTCTGTCAACTTAATGGCATTTTCCCGGTTCTATGCATGCTGCAAAATGCAGCCCACTCAGAAAGAGGAAAAAATGATGAGAAATAAAAGTATTTCTCCTTGTTGCATCATTCCTACACCTCCCTTAGGGAGACATAGGATTCTGACGCACTCCCAGTTTTACAAACTTGTGTACATCTTAGAAAGTGTCAAGTTTCATGGATGTTGCGTGGGAACACCCACAGCAACAACCATGGAACACCCTTTGCACACAGAAAAATGAATGAAAGAGGCCCATATTTACAAGGCCATGAAAAGTCACAGATGGTGACTTTACGTGGCCTTGTAAATATGCGTAAGCCCATTGAGCCACCAGTCGGTCAAAACAAGTGATACACCGAAGGCGCAATGGGCTTGTAAATAGCCTGAGTTCCTAACTTCAGATTGATTCACAAATTGTGCATTAATTGAATGTCATACCCCATAGCATAGTCATTAACAGTGTGTGCAATAGGCAACCTAGATTATGCAGAAGTTGGATGAGCACCAAAGCTTTTGCTGTCCATGTGTTCAAAAAGTCAAAGCCAAACCCAAGGAATGACCCTCCTGGGAAATTGTTTATCTTCAATGTTAGAAATTTGTATGATTACTCACGTGACCTTTGGTAGTATTTCAAAAGTGGTGGCCTGTGACCTGAATACTACAGCTCAAATCATGCAATGTGTTTTCCTGTGAACAAGGCGGTGAAAGGTAACCACAAAAAAATATGTTTTCTAATAGACACATCCTTAAACTGGCATGTTAGTCATTTCCTGATATTTACAGTTTTATTTTTTGAACATATTTATTGCTAAAGGATGAGCATTGGTCAGTAAGGTAAACTGTGCCCTAACCTCAAGTGACACTCATATCTATCTTTGGCGAGAACAAACCTTTTAAATAAATCACTTACCTCTTTTGCCTTGAATAAAATTACATTGCATAGTTCCACCCGATAACTTGACTTTTGAAATATGACCTTCATGTCATCCATAACACCCATTGCATTTTCAAAATTAAATTCCACCTTCTCTCATTCTTTATTCACTCTACTACGTTTAACAAAAGTAAAATGAAGAACATGAGGAGCACCCTCGGTTAAAATATTTTTAAAAAACATGTAAATAAAGAAAAACGGAATAGGCTAAAAGAGGAGAGCTGTAGCCTGGAGGTGGGCGCAGAAGCCGCAAGGGCGTCCTTTCTAGGTTAAGGGGACAATACATTCACAGTGGCAACTGAAAGCAGTGACTATGGTTACTGCTTGCATGCTTGTGCTATTACAGATATCTGATCTGTTTTCAACCAATATCTTAGCACAAGACAGAATCCTCTCCGTGCCTTCTCTTCAGGTAGCACACAGAGAGAAGACACATTTTTACCTTTTACATTCTGCATATTAGCTAGTGAAGGTTCATAATGAAGGTTAGCCAAAACACATATCTATAGAAATTGCATGTTTTGCTCCTCTTGTGGCATTTTCACCAGAAAGTGAAAGAGAGAACAGGTGAAGCAGGTACCCGCAGTTGAGCTTGTTACAGAGAATACAAGTTGACATCTGCCACAAACTCGAGGACATGTCCTACTGTAGTAATCAGGGTTCCCAAGGCCTACATGCTCCGTAGATAACCCACTTACACTCAAGAACTGTTGGCACGGAAACTGTAAAAGGCAAATAACAAGTTTATTAAGACCCCATGGGGTGGTGGTACACTCATACAGCACCCTTCGGTAATGCAAGAGGTATCACACCGAACACCGGTGTGACCCCAATTTATATACAGTTTTGGGGCAATAAAAGATAGGCGGCACAAGTTTAGAACACATTCATGTACATATATGGTCATGTTTTGGAACACAGCCAGCTCATTGGAGGGGGCACAATTCCGCTGGTCAGTTTGGTGCACATTCCTGAGGGGTAACTGGTCAGTTGGACCTGCACATGTGCAAGCTTGACCAGTACTAAAAATAGCCTGTTGCTGGGCAGACTGAAGTGGTCAGTGGTACGGACAACGGACTAAAGGGCACGCCGGCCACGAGGCCGCTTATGGTCTAAGATGGCCGCCGCAACATTCAAAATGGCGTTTTCATATATAGCCAAGTTAAGGAGGACAACGTGTAGCTTCAGCTAATCGCTAACGCGGCCATGCCAATTACGACAGACGACCCTTTTAGCGTTTAGCTGAATCTACCTCATAGTGAACATAATCAGGATGTTCGTCCTCGATGTCTATTAACATTATTTGTGTTACTTCTTTATGAAGCATCATTTTGTCATGGGCAAGAGCTCGTCTTGATGGTATGCAAGCTGATAGGCACATGGAACATAAGGCTGGGCCACATTGGATACATAGGCATACAAAAAACAGTGCCCCCA
This sequence comes from Lissotriton vulgaris, assembly GCF_964263255.1. Lineage (NCBI taxonomy): Eukaryota > Metazoa > Chordata > Amphibia > Caudata > Salamandridae > Lissotriton > Lissotriton vulgaris. Next base: position 1,659,967,989 of record NC_141691.1, on the reverse strand, counting down.
CAATTATACATAGAATCGTCAACAGTTTCCAGCCCCAAGTAGTAAGCATTGACCAGAACCATCCTGAAAGTGTCCAAGTTCCATTGTCCGGATGTATCTCAGCCGCGATTTTATGGAGCTTTGATATGGCATCATAAACAGATGGAGAATTGTCCGGTATGTACACACAGCAGCTACTTCTGATAATTCTGCATGCCCCCCCACGGTCAGCCAGAACTACATCCAACACTATCCGATTTTGGAGCGTAACTATTCTAGAAATCTGTAGTTCCTCAGTGATGTTTCCTAGGGCAATGGCAGTGTCATTCGCTACAGCCTCGACAACACGTGTCAATCGTCTTATTTTCCGGCTGTTCAACGCAGCCCCCACGAAGAAAAATAGTCCCAAATTAAAGTCCACATACTGTTGCAAGGCAGTATCAGTCTGGTCTATGTCATCCAGAACAACAGTCCGCTTGACTCTATTCAGGACAAAGTCGTGGTACAAGATATAGTCATTGTGATACATTGGTGGGGCAATGAATACAGGAGGTAGCACAAACGATACATAGCACGTGCCCAACCATCCCAATGGAAGCTGATGGTAACCTTTCGTACCACAGATAAAATACGTGTTTCGAGATGCTACAAATGAGATGCCATTCGGGCTATCAAAAGTAAGTGTGGTGTTACATTCACTTTTCCCCACCGCAATCGAACCTTTATTTCTAATACACAAATCAGCTTTAGTAGCAATGACATTAATGACATGTGAGCTGGATACATTGATATTTCTTTGATTGATGTACACACGTGGGGCAGACACGTTGTCGGGCCTGTACTCTTCCCATTCAAATCGAGTACCCTCAGCCCGTGGAAACCCATCCTTGTCATGGGAGCATATTTTATTCAACCGGAAAAGCACCCCCCCTTTGGTTGGCCATCTCAAAGTAAAGAGGAGGGTGTACCAGGCATTGCAGGATCCATTATGCGAAAACGGGAGTGGAATGAGTGGGGTGCCCCCTCTTTTCTGGTGCCCTGGTAACATCCCACACACCCAGCAATTGGAAGTATTGGTCATATTATGCGTGTGATGAAGAATCTGAATAAAACTGTTATTCAGATAAGTTTGCCGATGTTGTTCTTCATGGTAGGGTAAGGTAAAGTGAAAATGTTCAGATGGAGCCGGGGTAGTCGGCAGCAAATATTCACGTGCAGGTACCACAAGTTCAACTACCCAGGCTATTACAGCTATCACCACAATAGTCAGAACAAAAAGAATGGCACCTAATATTCGTTTATCTCGTGATGCTGTTGATGCCATAGTTCAGAAAAGTTCTTGCAAAGTCTCAAATAGTTCAAATTGTTCCCAAAGTCTCAAATACACATGCGTGTATACCTAAAAAAAGAAAAATACGGTGCTGAACTCCGAGGTAGCCGTTGTTTTCTTCTCCGGGCCAAGACGGGTGTCGCTACACTGGCAGAACTGATCCCCCCCCCTTGGAATTCCCGGTTTCCGTTTCACAAACCTGGAGCGGTAACCAACCAGTCACATAAAAAAAAACAAAAAAATCTTCTTATCGGGGACGCAGGTTGTAGTGCTCTCGTCCGGCAACAGCGTGGTCCGGGAAGGCTCCCTCAACTTCGGCCGACGTCACAGCTGGGCTCTTTTCTTTCTCCAGAATCTCTTTGTAGTCGGTCAGCACAGCAGGAGTCACCAGATCCGGAGAGACACGGCGGCAGTGTGTCGAGTGCACCCACCGCTTTCTGTTGGTCACTCGTACAGCGGTCCGGGTCGCAAGGAGGACCTGTTCGGGGCCCTTCCACCTTGGCTCCAAACTGCTCGCTCTCTCAAACGATCGGATAATTACATGATCACCAGGGCGAAGATCATGGCCCTCTCCAGTAGAGTTGTCAGGGAGCGCTTCTCGAACCTGTTGATGAATAGAAAGCAAATCATTTGTTAATCGTGCCAAATAGTCATTCATCATAACACAAGGCACATCATGTATTAATCGTGGCTTGGGCACCCCCCAGATATTCATGGGGCGCCCAAACACCACCTCATATGGTGTAAGGCCAGTTCGTGAATGGGGTACTGATCTAAGAGAGAGCAGTGCTAGCGGCAAAGCATCTGGCCACGTCAACGACGTGGATGCCACAATCTTGGCCAGTTTAAGTTTCAACGTAGCATTGTACCGCTCAACCAGACCTGCCGACTGAGGGTGGAACACAGCGTGGAACTTCTGCTGAATCCCTAACCCCTTCAGTACATACTCCACAATCTTCCCAACAAAATGAGGCCCATTATCGCTCCACAGAAATTTGCAAACTCCAAAGCGAGGAAAAAATTCCTTAAGCAACACCTTAGCCGTTGTTAGAGCTGTATTGTCTTTCGTGGGGAAGGCCTCAACCCATTTGCTAAAGGCGCATACCACCACTAGGACGTACTTCAGGTTGTTGCAACGCTCGAGTTGGATGTAATCCATTTGGAGTACCTCAAATGGTGCAGAAGGTGGAACGAACCCTCCTTTCGGAGTATGGGTCCCCTTTCCAGGATTGTGTTGTAAACAGATCAGGCAGGTCTGCACTACTCTCTTAGCTGTATTCGCAATCTCGGGATGTTCCCAGACTCGTGTTAACAGTCGAGTGATTGCAAGAGCTCCGACATGCGCCAGTCCATGTGTCATCTGGACCATCGCCTGCAAGTAAGCCGCAGGCAATTTCCATTTCTCCATGTCTTTGCTTCTCCAACAAACCTCATCATCTAGTACCCCATCTGTTGCCCATGCCGCAAGTTCTGATTCAGTAGCTGATTTTTGAATATCCAATATTTCTGCTCTAGCATCACTCCATCGCTCGGCCTGCGATTGTATTACATACATAGGGGAGCTAGTCCGGGACATAGCCGTTTGTCTCGCTATGCTGTCTGCGAAGGCATTTCCTTGGCCCACTTTATCCGTGATCTTTTTGTGGGCACTACATTTTACTATCGCTACTTTCTTTGGGCCAAGCAACGCGTTTAGGAGATCACGCACTAGTTCTCCGTGCATAATGTGTTCTCCATGAGACGTCAGAAACCCACGCTCTCTCCAGAGTAGCCCGAAGTCATGTGCTACTCCGAAGGCGTACCGGCTGTCTGTGTATATGTTCACACATAGGCCAGCACTCAATTCACAGGCTCTAGTTAAAGCTATCAGCTCTGCTGCCTGAGCCGATTTCTGTGGTATCCTAGCTGTTTCTACCACTGTCTTAAGTGTCGTGATCGCATAGGCTGCGGAAGTCGTACCATCTGGCAGCCTTAAACACGATCCATCAACCCACAGTTCCCCATCCACATCTGGAAGTGGCACATCCTGTAAGTCGACACGACCCTTTGTCTGTTCCTCGGTCAGGAAAACACAGTCGTGATGTTTTTCTTCCTGACCCTCCTCGACCGGATAGGGCAATAAAGTGGCGGGGTTCAGGGTAGCGCATCTTTTTAGTGTGATATGTGGCGCCAAAAGTGTCAGCTCATATCCTGTTAGCCGCGCACTCGTAAGGTATTGGGTCTTTGTTTGGTTTAGCAGAGCATCTACTGCGTGAGGAACTAACACCAGCAATTTATGCGATAACACTATTCCCTCACTCTGCCGTATGGCTACTGCCGTTGCTGCTACCGCTCGAAAACACCCAGGCAACCCTCGTGCTACAGGATCAAGAATGGCAGAGAAGTATGCACATGGTCTCTGCTTGTCCCCGTGTACTTGCACTAGCACTGACAACGCACACCCATCATTCTCGTGCACGTACAATGTGAAAAGTTTCGTGTAGTCTGGTGTGCCTAACACGGGTGCAGAATAAAGGGCCTGCCTCAACTGTTCAAAAGCCTTCTGACATTCATCTGTCCACTCAAGGGGCATTGGTGTAGCTTTGGACAGTAACGCTAGCAAAGGTTTTATGATGTGTGAAAAACCCATGATCCACTGTCTACAAAAGGACGTCAACCCTATGAAAGCACGTACATCTCTCTGCGTGCGGGGGACTGGTGTGTCTAAAATTGCTTGAATTCGATCAGATGTTAATGCACGCCCCTCCTTAGACAACAGATGACCGAGGTAGGTCACCTGGGGTCTACAGTATTGGAGCTTTTTCTTCGAAACCTTGTGATTGTTCTGTGCCAAGAAGGAAAGCAACGCAATTGTACTTTCTTCACATTGTGCATAAGAGTCTGCAGCAAGCAGAAGGTCATCCAGATACTGGATGAGAACAACGCCAGTCTGCAACTCAAAGGAATCTAGCTGCCTTTTCAAAGCCTGGCTGTAGATGCTAGGGCTTTCAGTATAACCTTGGGGAACACGACAAAATCTATACGATTTATTATTTAACGTGAAGCCAAACAGATGTCTGCTATCAGGATGGACAGGGATGGAAAAGAACGCATTCTTCAAATCAATTACACTAAACGTTGTGGCCGTTGGTGGGACCAATGTAAGCAAGGTCGTAATATCGGACACCACCGGGTATTGGGGAATGACAATTTTGTTGATCTCTCGTAAGTCAATAATAAAGCGATAGACTTTGTCGTCAGTATCTCTCTTAAGGATCGGAAGAATAGGACTGTTGCAAACATTATAAGGGACCTCCTCCACTACTCCTGCAGAGATCAAATCCTGGACAATATGTGTCAACGCAATTTCACCTTCTCTCGAAATCTTATACTGTGGCACTCGTGGTAGAGGGGCCCCATCCTTAACAGTAATGTGTATTGGTGGAATACGCATCTCTCCCACATCCGTATCTGAGGTCGCCCATAACGTGTGCGGTAGAGAGGCCAAAGCTGGAATGTCTAAGATAGTGTAAAACCTATCTGGGTCAGGATAATTGTCATTCAGGATAACCCGCACTCCCTCAGGAGCGCACCGTATCGTTGCTCGAAAATATTTAAGCAAATCAATGCCCAGGATATTATCTGGTGTATGGGGCGATAACAAAAATTGACCAAAACTGAAAAATTTGTCAAGACATAGTGCAAGGGGCTTTGACAATGGGCTAGGGGAGGGTGTGCCATCGAACCCTACACATGTAATCATTTCGCCAGACAGGGGAGCCCTCGGAACCAAGTTTTTCGACAAAGCGATACGAGTAGCTCCTGTGTCGACTAGAAATTGATCAGTAGAACCCAGAATACCCGCTGTTACATATGGACCCTGCTGATCTACCGGCACTTCAATTGATTCCTTACCCCATCCTACGCAGTCCTATGCATGCACATAATCCTGGTGTTCCACATTCTCACCCTCCGAAATCTGATATTGATTTCGTCTATCAAACGTGTTTCGTTCATCCTGGCCACGGCCCCTCTCCTCAACTCTTCCACGATCACTTCCGCCGCCTCTCGCTCCCGTATAACCTCCTCTCGACCTACCACCTCCTCGACCACGCTGACTACGCTGCTCACGAAGTACCGGACAATCGTCAGCCCAATGCCCAAACTCCTTACAGTAAGCACACTGATCCTCCGCTATATCCGTACGACCATACGACGTATTCCCTCCACCTCGTCTACCTCTATCATTCCCTCTACCCTGTGTTCCCCGAACCTGTGCCAACATCACCTTCGTTTTCAATTCTTTCGCCTTTTTATCAACACTTTCTTTAGCCTCCAATTCCTGCCGCTCATAATACTGAGCCATAGTTAACAAAGACGCAGGGGTCACCGTGGCCCAGGAACTTTCACTCGATTTCAATCGTTTCGCAATCTCCGGTAGGAGATTAGCCACATACTTATCTACGAACAAATGCCGACCCGTATCATCTGTTAAAGATTGACCACTGTAATCATGGAACGCCTCCTCGAAGCGTGTAAAGAAATCTGAAACCGTTTCATCTGGCTTTTGTTTGCACGAAGTTAACATAGTCCAATCGATCTTTTTAGAAGGAACAAGCGTTTTTAATTTAATCAAGATAGCCGCCGGAAGATCTAGAATTAACTGACAAGGCTTACATGCCGGTTCCCTATCTAAATCGGCAGCATTTATTTCTTTCCATGTCCCCCCCAGTATTGTTTCATCATTATTTTTACGAATTTGCCTCCACATATCAGGTGGTAGAATTAGCCCAAAAAACAAATCTATGTCAACAAGAGTCATCACACAAGACGAGATAGCCCCTTCCACCCCTTCATAAAATGCCGCCGGATTTTTCCGAAGGTCAGGTAGAGAATTTTTCAATGCCATAACATCTGCTCTATTCTCGGGCGTGTACACCCAATTGTATACAAAATACCCCTTCGCATCCTTCGACAATTTATCCTCATCTGTACCTTGCCCTTTAGGAGGGACATACAAAGGTGCGGCTTCACGCATAGGCATAACATGCAATGCAGAACTCTTATCTGAACCCCGGAGAGAACACTGTTTAATCTGCTCGTCAGGCTCCGACTCGGCCTCCTTTTGCCTCCTTTTTCGCTCCTCCCGCAATCTGGTTGTTTCATCCCGCAGCTGGATCAGTTGCTTGAAAAGGTCGTCAACATCTGAAAGAGCAAATAAACCTTTATCCAAATTCTCACAATGTACTGACACAGATTTAGGTTCTAACGTGTCTGAAAGGTCACGATACGCGGCAACAACTTCATCCGCCAAATTAGACAAAAAATACATTAATTCAAGATCCGACCACCTACTCCTCTCCGCAATAACCTCATCCTGAGAAACACATTACCTATTCACTTTACAAGCCCAACTACGTAAATGTGCGGACCTCTCCGTAGTAAACCTGAGAGCGGATATACCCTTCTTTTCCGACTTATCCTGCCCATCATCTCCCGAATCTTCAACTGGAGCCGTTGGTGAAACATACGGAGGCGGTGACCGATCTAGCAATGAAAAATCATCAATTTCATTATTAAGGACAGGATAAAGCGGTCGGCGGATAGGAAATTGACCAGTCGTTTGCAATTTACGTTCCCGTTCCTCCCGCTCTCTTTCCTCCTGAGCCTCCTTCTCCTCAAGCTGTAAAGCCTTATCCCGAGCAGCCTTGCGCTGCTCTTTGTCCGCCAAGGCAACTTCACGCTTCATTCGCTCACGCACCGCTTTCTCCCACATTCGCACACAATCAAACATGTTTTGTCTAGACCTGCGTTGAAACAAACATTGCTCCACAAACTGTACTTTACGTAAATCGAACGACCCATGTAGAGGCCATTGCAATTCAGGATCCGTTCTCGTGTACTTATGCCATAATTTGCTGTACATAATGGGGGGAAGGCCAAATTTAATATACATCTCACGGTTTGGTGTTCCTTCTGGGGGAGCCGGCTGTGCTTCTGCTAACCTAATTGTGGTACCATTTCCAAGACAGCACATCCCTCGGAGTGTGCTGAAAACAGGCATGTTCAAAAAGTATCACGAAAGCGTGACACCGTATAAAATGGCACTTACAGTACTTCACACAAATGTGCCGCTCAGAGGAAAAAACAAAGTTAGAGAAACATCTCTACATGCCTGCCTATGTGAAGTGCACTACACATATAAGTTCGAAGATCACAAATTCACAAACGTTAGCTAACTCAAATCAAATCATAGATCGTAGGACTTCGGCAAGCGTCCGAGGACTACCTTACCGATCACAAATCATAGAACTTCAGTAAGCGTCCGAAGACTACCTTACCGAACACAAATCTTAGCCAAATTCTCAAATGTCCAGATTCCAACTGCCAAGGTCTTGTGATCAAATCAGCAAAACGGCACTTTCCCAGCAACGCAGACACTCGAAAACTCAGTCGGAGACCGGCGCCACCTGGATGGTCAGATCGGAAGGAAAGGAAGAAACACCGTGGGAGCCAAGACTCGGGTCACTCAGTGGCAGCGCGCGTCCATGGCGAGTTTCCAAGCCTTCGTCACGACCTCTCCTTCGGGCATCCGAGTCGCCGATGAGTCCCTGGTCGTGGTCGCCAATTTGTAGTAATCAGGGTTCCCAAGGCCTACATGCTCCGTAGATAACCCACTTACACTCAAGAACTGTTGGCACGGAAACTGTAAAAGGCAAATAACAAGTTTATTAAGACCCCATGGGGTGGTGGTACACTCATACAGCACCCTTCGGTAATGCAAGAGGTATCACACCGAACACCGGTGTGACCCCAATTTATATACAGTTTTGGGGCAATAAAAGATAGGCGGCACAAGTTTAGAACACATTCATGTACATATATGGTCATGTTTTGGAACACAGCCAGCTCATTGGAGGGGGCACAATTCCGCTGGTCAGTTTGGTGCACATTCCTGAGGGGTAACTGGTCAGTTGGAACTGCGCATGTGCAAGCTTGACCAGTACTAAAAATAGCCTGTTGCTGGGCAGACTGAAGTGGTCAGTGGTACGGACAACGGACTAAAGGGCACGCCGGCCACGAGGCCGCTTATGGTCTAAGATGGCCGCCGCAACATTCAAAATGGCGTTTTCATATATAGCCAAGTTAAGGAGGACAACGTGTAGCTTCAGCTAATCGCTAACGCGGCCATGCCAATTATGACACTACATGGCTTCCAATCCAGAGTAAATGGCCAGACATCCCGCAACGGTCTGGAAACTATCAGGCAAACAGGGACATTACCTCGCAGTGAGTTCTCTTCTCTAATTTCTGGTAGTCCTACACTTTTGTGAAAGTGGGTCTTATCGGACTACTGTTGGCCTGGTGGGAGACCGCTCACAATCAGCTTTCAGCAAAATACTCTTGAAGATGGTGAAAATGGGCACCTGTGAGTGTGTGTGGGGGTTTCCAACGTGCTGTAGGAGCAAATGGTTGAGTGAACATTTATCGTATTTCTCCCAGTCCTCTTGAACATATTTTTAAATCATCATGAAAGGCATCAGTTATTAATGTTTAGGTAACTTGTGATTCAGATTTAAACATTGCCTCCTGCTGTGAGTCCCACAGTCTCAGGTAAAGCAGCATAATGGCAACCATGTTTAGTTTACAATATGACAAAGGACAGGTTCTTCATAGAGATGTTCCACCATATCGTGTTATGTATTAGTCTCAGGTTTCAGTGTTACTTGTCTCCCATTGGGCTCTATGCGGGAGAATGTACCTATGCAATAGAACACAATTTTTGCCTACCCATACATAGATGTTTTTGGCTTTATGTTTCAAGTCTGAATTAAATGTATGAAGCAATAATGGTCTATTAGCTGATTGTTCTGAGCTGCCAAACTTTAGAAAAGAGGCTGATAAAGTATTTGATGTAAAAGAGGGCAGTGAGGAGGTCTTGGAATTAAATGAGCTTCAAGACAGTAAACAGTCTGTAATGCAAGTAGGCAATGACGTTGTTAATTTTTTTCATTTGGACTTGAAAAGTATAGAATGGCCAAGCATACACATGTTTGTCAACATGAAAGATATTGCAACAATTTTATATTTATTTAAGAAGTGGTCGCCATTATTCTGGTTTTTTATTTAAAGTATTAGTCACATTTTGGAATTCAATTTGGAATGTAATTTGGATTTTAGATAAATTATTCTGAAAAATCTTGTGGACAACTATGTTATCTTAATTTAAATCAGAGAATAAATAGGATAATAAAACAACGAAACACACAAGGTTTTCAATCTCCACTATGCAACAGTTGACATTCGGCTTGCAGAGATGTCTGTAATCAAAATGTCCTACATAACTCCAAATTGTCCTAAAGAATTGCAAACAGTGAAACAATACTTTGGTCTATGTACGTAATTTTAAAATAATCCGGAGATTAGTATGTATGTATATATATATATTCACTGAAAAAAACATAGGTTTCAGGCACGTTATAGTTTGAATTAGCATTTAAAAAACCTTAGAAATTCACTGAAAAAACCATAGGTTTCAGGGGTGTTATAGTTAGCTGGACATTTCACTCGTACAAAACCATTGAAATTACCGTTATAGTTAGTTCAGCTAACTATAATTCGCCCGCCCGCAATGCACTGCTGATGAACGTCACATATTACATCACTCATGACATGGTCAGTGACATCATTCATGACATCACTGATGACATCTCAAATGACATCACTGATCACTGGGTCCAACTAGCCCACAAGTTACCTCCAGTAAGCGCCACATAGCTGCGTTGCAGAGAGGTGTAAAAAGTGGCACTGCCTGGACCACCTCTCTGCAACGCAGCAAAGTGGTGCTTACTGGAAGCACCTGGTGGGCTAGTTAGCCCCCAGGGTCCCTCAGGATTCCAGGGGAATTATTTCCCCATCTTAAAACGTGCCTCAGGGCGTGTTTGCATACGTCACCTCAGGCCCGTCCCCTCCCTTCCCCACTGTGTAAACACACCCTGTGGCCATTTTAGGTTGGGAGATTAGGTCCCCTTGAATCGTAGGGGTCCCTAGGCTCAAACTAGCCCACTAGGGTATGTAACTGTTACCACGCAACTTTTAGCACGAAATACTTTTACAACGAAGCTATTACCACGCAGGACCCTTTACCACAAATACCTTTACAACGCATTACACTACAACGCAGATACTATTACGACGCATACCATTACAACGTAAGTATAGGTAAGTTTATCTTTTTTTTAAAACATTTATTAGGGGTATTGGGTTTGGGTTTTGGGGTACAGGGGTATTTTTAGGTTTCAGTGTTGGGTTTGGGTTTTGGGGTATAGGGGTATTTTTAGGTTTCAGGTTGGGTTTGGGTTTTGTGGTACAGGGGTATTTTTAGGTTTCAGGGTTGGGTTTGGGTTTTGGGGTACAGGGGTGTTTTTAGGTTTCAGGGCTGGGTTTGGGTTTTGGGGTACAGGGGTATTTTTAGGTTTCAGGGCTGGGTTTGGGTTTTGGGGTACAGGGGTATTTTTAGGTTTCAGGGTTGGGTTTTGGGGTACAGGGGTATTTTTAGATTTCAGGGCTGGGTTTGGGTTTTGGGGTACAGGGGTATTTTTAGGTTGCAGGGCTGGGTTTGGGTTTTGGGGTACAGGGGTATTTTTAGGTTTCAGGGTTGGGTTTGGGTTTTGGGGTACAGGGGTATTTTTTGGTTTCAGGGTTGGGTTTTGGGGTACAGGGGTATTTTTAGGTTTCAGGGCTGGGTTTGGGTTTTGGGGTACAGGGGTATTTTTAGGTTTCAGGGCTGGGTTTGGGTTTTGGGGTACATGGGTATTTTTAGGTTTCAGGGTTGGGTTTAGGTTTTAGGGTACAGGGGTATTTTTAGGGTTAAGGGCTGGTTTTGGGGTACAGGGGTATTTTTTACATATATATTTACAAATTATTTAATTAAATTTTTATTTTAAATAATGAAATTAATTTAAAAAAATGATTAATTACATTATTTTACAAAATTATATACTTACCTATACTTACGTTGTAATGGTATGCGTTGTAATAGTATCTGCAATGTAATGTCATGCGTTGTAAAGGTATACGTTGTAAGGGATTTTGCGTTGTAAAAATTGCATGCTAATGGTATGCGTGGTAATAGTATGCGTGGTATCAACATATATTCGCCCACTAGGTACCTCCAGTAAGTGTCACAGAGCTGCATTGCAGAGAGCTGTAAAAAGGTTTGTGGCCTCTGAATACCTATCTGCAACGCAGCTCCCTGGCAGATACTGGAGATACCTGTTGGGCTAATTGGCCCTCTGGGACCCTCAGTATTGAAAGATAATTAATTCCCCAACTTACAACTCGCCACAGGCGTGTTTTAAGTTGCTGAATTAATTCCTCCTCAATCCTGAGGGTGCCTGGGAGCCAACTAGCCCACCAGGTACCTCCAGTATGTGCCAGAGAGCTGTATTGCAGAGAGGTGTTCAGAGGCCATGCCCCTTTTTACAACACTCTGCAACGCAGCTCCGTGCGCTTACTGGAGGTACATGGTGGGCTAGTTGGCCCCCAGGGACCCTCAGGATTGAAGAGGTATTACTTGAGACGACGGTCTTGAGCTCAAAATGTCCATGGACTTGATAATTCTCGCCTCGGTGCCTACTCAAATCATCGGTTCACACTCTGCAACTCTGGGCAATAGCTTGCTTAATCTCCACTACGGCCAACCCGCGATGGGATGCCTGGTCTTCACCTTGGGGATGCCCAGTAGGGGTTATCTCGCAGGGAAAGCCAGGACGGGTTCCCAAAGCAAGCGCTAAGATGTCACTGACCATGTCATGAATGATGTAATATGTGACATCATCAGCATTGGATTGCGGATGCGCGAAATATATAGTTAGTGCAACTAACTATATGTGGAATTTCATTGGTTTTATATCAATAAAATGTCCAGCTAACTATATGGGAGGAATTTCAATGGTTTTTTATATGTTAATTCCTAACTATATAAGACCTAAAACCTATGGTTTTTTCAGTGAATTTCCAAGGTTTTTTAAAGGCTAATACCTAACTATATATAGTCTATAACCTATGTTTTTTTCAGTGAATTTCATTGGTTTTTTAAAAGCTAATATATATATATATATATATATATATATATATATACAGGTAGCAGTACCTAGGAATCGGTATTGTTTAAATTAATTTACCTTTGCACCAAAGTGAAGCAACATGATTGGTTTAAAAAGTGCAGCAGCTATTTAAATGCTTATGACTCAACGTCTAATCATGTAAACTTTGGCATGTACGTATATTTTTATTTAAAACGGAATTTACATATATCATGTATTTAAACATTGGGTATATAATTTTACGTGCAAAGTCCAGCAGCAAATGTCGGTAGGATAATTAACGTGTCACCATGAAGGCTTTGCGCGCAAAACTACAGACTCTTCTGTGTCTATGTAAATAGTGTGTGTAGCCATGACTCACTGGTTGCCATAACGACTAACAGCCTATCATGTTGTATGACTCTGCTCGTGATGTGTCAGCATGTTATGCAGTATAAAAACGTATGCCTATTGCAACAGAGTTAAGTGAGCAAGGCGGAGGCTTCTGCCGAAACGCGTCTGTGCAGCATGTCGGATTAAATCTTTCCTTGAGTTTAAATCACGGTGTCAGTGCCTTCCTTTCATCCGAAGGTTTTGGATTGGTATTCAATACGTAGGATTCAAGCTCCTGGGAATCCCTACACTGACCCTCCTCGTTCTGGCAGCGCTGTGGTACTGGGACAAAACTTATGGTCGTACTTTCGAGAAGAGAGAAACACAGCGCCCCCCCAAACCTGCAATCGTGGAGAAATGAATGCTGGTGACACGGACGATTAGCTGACTCGCCGGATCCCTGCGAAGGCTGGAGAGCAGTTGTGGGCGTCCAGGTAAGACGGCGAAAATCTGTGTTACTAGCGCAGCATAAAACTGCAAAGGTTTATGGGAGAGGTAGTCCTGCAGCGTGTGACAACGACACATTGGCAGGCAGTGATTTTCACAAGAAAACATACAATCCGTGTATCTGTTTGAGACATGTCTGCGGAATGGGAAAAATTGCAGGAAGCGGCCGCTTTGGATATATTTGTGGACGCAGACACCAGCACTGGAACAAAAAGTAAAAAGGCAGAAACGGCGACAGTCACCGACAAAGACAACAGTATTAAGAACCTATGTGCGGAACTAGAGAAACTACGAAAAAAGGAAGTATCAAAATGGTGGGAGATAAAATCACTGCAGAGATACCTGGACGTGGGCAGAGTACCACGAGGACTCAGAATATTAGTTGCCCCCACCTACGAAAATCCTGATCCGGCTATGCTACAAGACTGGGCAGACAACAATGCCCTGGCATCCCAAAATATGCTGAAAATACTGGTGAAATATGCAGCAAGTGACCGTGACAAAATAATAACCAGGATAGAGGAGATAATGAAGGATTTGGAATCAAGGGAAAATCAAGATGAAATAACTGTGGCATTGAAAGAAATAGTTAACAGGCTTTCTAAATTGGAAGAGGAAATAAAGGAAAGAAAAGCAATCAAGTTTCAAAGAGACCGAAACGATTATGTGAACGGCCGAATCTATACATTTGCCAGAAAATTTGACAATATTAAAAGACAACAGTTATCGGCAACGTCAAGTGGATCACAAATGACGCCCGCATTAAGTGGAACAGACCTAAGTGCCTCGTTGGAGTCAGACCCAGAGAGTGTAAGTTCCTTAGTTCTCACAGGAGAAGTACCAAACCTGGCCCAGGAACTGTCTTATTTTCGTTTACAGCGCCTCAAATCACTAAGGCCTCGGAAACAGTCGCAAACAGAATGGACAAAAGGGAAGTCCAAACAAAATACAAAACAAAAAGCCGAAGAAGAAAAGACAGGCGCTGGGGCGGGCGGAACAACGAAACAAACAAAACCAAAATACAGAAAAAACAGGAAACAATAATGGAAGACACACAAATGGAAAATTTGGACAATACCGTTATTAATCTGTCTGACCTTGAACTTACAACTAGGGAAACGGAAATTCAATCACTGGGATTAACATTTTGCACCTCAACTAACTTTGATTACACCCAAACCAGGATAGACCTGTTCCAATTTGTAAGGAAACTTAAACTGCAAAAACATTTTATAAACAGTACTAGCAAACAGATGGGCCTAGAAGACCCAGGCCAAGGAATCGCTGAGACCCTGAGTACTGCAGATATGGCGGTACTAGGTGACATGATTGCCCTTGAATATGAAGAGTCCCTTAGCCAAATGACACCATGAGAACTAGCCAACGCAGCAGACCTAAGCACATATCAAACGGTACAAACCAATTTTAAACCGAAATCTATATTTATGCCCGTACTGCTGAAGGATGGACTAGACCTTTTTTCTGAGAATGTCATCAGAGAGTTGAAAGAACTATCAATACTGAGCACACGACAATTTTGCACGAAAGAGCACAATAAGAGAATGGAGTACAGTGCACTAATGGCCAAATTACAAAAGAGATCTGATATTGTCGTGCGGTGGTCTGATAAGGGTGGCAATGTGGTGCTATGGCCACTAAAAATGTACAATGAAGAAGCAATGAAGCAATTGCTTGATCAAGAATGCTACTGCAGAGTGAGCCCAAACATCATAGTGGGGATACAGGAGAGATATCACTGTGACTTATACAAGTGGAGAAACCTTGGTCTAATAAGCAAAGCAGAATTAGCTTTTCTAAAAAATGACTATCCAAGAATTCCCCAGCTATATCTCATCCCAAAAGTGCATAAAGACCCAAAAGAGCCACCCGGAAGACTGATCATTTCTGCCATCGGCAGCCTGTTTGAAAATACCAGCACATTTGTAGATTATTTTCTCCAACCTTTTGTTAAAGACCTTCCGGCTTATATACAGGACAGTGGTGACTTTCTAAGGCATATATATGATTTACAGTGGGAGCAGGATTTTGTGTTTATGTCGTTGGATGTACAAGCATTATACACAAGTATCAGACACACAGATGGGCTGCGGGCTTTGGAATACTATCTGAATAAACGCCCAATAGCATTGTACCAACACTCGTTGATGTTACTACAGATGGTAGAGTGGTGCCTTAATAATAACACCTTTTTATTTGATAAATTGCACTATAGACAGCTACAAGGTTCGGCAATGGGCACTTGCTTCTCCCCCAGCTATGCGAATTTGCATATGGGCTGGTGGGAGGAGCAGGTATTAGCCGTCAAACATGATGTAGAAATGTCACATAATGTGGTGCTTTATAAGCGCTATATTGATGATATTTTTATATTGTGGAGGGGCACCATTGAGAGTGCGGAGGCATTCGCCAAAGACCTGAATGAAAACAGCCTAAACTTAAAATTTACCAGCACAACTAGCAAAGAAATACTCCAATTCTTGGACATAGAAGTGTATGTGCAAAATGACAAAATCCAAACCAGAACTTACAGGAAACCTACAGCTGGTAATGCAGTGCTTCATGCACAAAGTTTCCACCCCACTAAACTAAAAGAGTCTATTCCTTATGCAGAATGCTTGCGTATGACACGCAACTGCAGTACAGAGGAGGGAGTCACCAAGGCCAAAAAAGATCTATTTGAAAGATTAAGTAAGCGAGGATATAGACCACATACCCTCAAAAAAGCTGAGAGCAAGTGTAAAACCAAAAACAGAAAGGATTTACTATTTACCAAAAATTTGGATAAAAAGACTACGCCTACCAATGTGACTGGTAACCCCCCAAGAATGATAACTGGCTACAACATGTACCACAATCAGGTCAGAAAAATCCTGCAGAAACATTGGCCCCTGATCAAAAATGATCCTGTAGTAGGACACCTGAGTGGAAATAGACCTAATATAACATTTAGGAAGGCCAAATCCATGCGTGATCAACTAGTGTGTAACTCCCCTACACTAAAAAAACCAGTCACTTGGCCCCCACCTCAGAAAGGCTTTAAAAAGTGCACGAAGTGTAAAGCCTGTAGACAAGGGGTTAATATGAAGGAGGTACAGGTACCATTCAGGAACAAACCCTATTCTATCAGGGGCGGCTACTCGTGTAAGACGGAGTATGCCGTGTATGTTCTGGTCTGCAGCTGTGGAAAACGCTATGTTGGGAGCACTATTCACCAAGCACATGTGAGAATATTGCAACATTTGCGTGCCATTACTAACAACGACCAAACATACCCTGTGGCCAGACACATTAATACTATACATGACGGAAATATTAAGCACATTTCCTACTATGTGATAGACAGTGTCCCAAAGAACCCTAGGGGAGGGAACCGCAGACTAGCCTTGCGACGTCTTGAGTCAAGATACATAATCCTGCTAAATTCTAAAATCCCGAATGGATTAAACTCAGACGAAGCTATGACTGTCCACCTATGAATCCAAAGTAGAGACCCACCCGCAAAAATATTTCTCATTCCAGTTTTAACTCTGTACTTTTGAAATATACATTTAATTTTGCAATATGGGACACAATGTGAGCGATTATTTTGTTTATTATTATTTTTCACACGTTTCTGTCACTAATACAACTATATGATAATGTAGCGCTAGCACATACAATTGAATGTCAGGCACAGACATGACTATAACCTTTGTGATATATATGCACAGCAACATTTATATCCACTTGGAGATAATGTCACAGGTAGCACTACCTAGGAATTGGGATTGTTATTTAATTATTTTACCTAGGCACTTAAGTGTAGCAATATGACTAGCTAGAAAATTGTAACAAGACACAATGATACTTAATTGTTATAACCCAGTGTCTAGTCATGTAAACTTTGGTATGTCCACTTGGAGATAATGTTACAGGTAGCAGTACCTAGGAATCGGTATTGTTTAAATTAATTTACCTTTGCACCAAAGTGAAGCAACATGATTGGTTTAAAAAGTGCAGCAGCTATTTAAATGCTTATGACTCAACGTCTAATCATGTAAACTTTGGCATGTACGTATATTTTTATTTAAAACGGAATTTACATATATCATGTATTTAAACATTGGGTATATAATTTTACGTGCAAAGTCCAGCAGCAAATGTCGGTAGGATAATTAACGTGTCACCATGAAGGCTTTGCGCGCAAAACTACAGACTCTTCTGTGTCTATGTAAATAGTGTGTGTAGCCATGACTCACTGGTTGCCATAACGACTAACAGCCTATCATGTTGTATGACTCTGCTCGTGATGTGTCAGCATGTTATGCAGTATAAAAACGTATGCCTATTGCAACAGAGTTAAGTGAGCAAGGCGGAGGCTTCCGCCGAAACGCGTCTGTGCAGCATGTCGGATTAAATCTTTCCTTGAGTTTAAATCACGGTGTCAGTGCCTTCCTTTCATCCGAAGGTTTTGGATTGGTATTCAATATATATATATATATATATATATATATATATATTACCTACTGGCGATAGCCAGTAGGTATATATAGTTAGGATTTTTTCTCTATGGAACTTTTGAAAATTCTATGCCTAATAACTTTGGCGTTTGTGGACGGAATCGGCTGAAATTTTCAGGAAAATGGCACATTTTGTTTCTGAGCAGCCCCTGAAAATTTGGTGGGGTTTCGTCAAGGGGGGGCTGAGAAAAAAGGGGGGTCCCAAAACGCGTTTTTGCATTGAGTTTTCCATAGGGCGGTTGGACTCACTTTTAGCTCGAACGGCTGAATGGATTTGCACGAAACTTGGCAAAATTGTAGGGACTGTTAGCCCGATGTGCCTTTGCTAGGTCTCAATATATGTGCTTCAGTGGATTTTGAGAAATTAACGTTTAAAACAAGATATATATCTGTAACAGCGCTCCGGGCAGCGCTCCGGTTCGCGAACTTTTCGCGTATCGGAACTTTGCGAAGCGAAGCTGATTGGCTCTCCGGTGTCTGTCAACATTCTAAACAGTCCGGAGCGGCCGCCATCTTGTCTCTCGGTAGGATCGAGAGACAAGAGGAGGCCAAAACAAAGGGGGAAATGAAGGAAAGGGGGCAAGGTAGACCCCTTCTGACCCCCTAGGATTGATGAGGGGGATATTATAGAGCCACGCCGGGCCCAAAAAAAAAAAGAAAAATCCGATTTTTTCGCCGTAGAGACGCGTCTTGGTTCGCGAACCGGGCAGCTAACCGGGCAGCTAACCGGGAAGCTAACCGGCAGTGTAACCCAAAAAAAAAAAAAAAAAATCAGATTTTTTCGCCGTAGAGACGCGTCTTGGTTCGCGAACCGGGCAGCTAACCGGGAAGCTAACCGGGAAGCTAACCGGCAGTGTAACGGGAGTCTGAGGAGTAGCTGATTGGCTGTCAATATTGTAAACAGTCCGGAGCGGCCGCCATCTTGTCTCTCGGTAGGATCGAGAGACAAGAGGAGGCCAAAACAAAGGGGGAAATGAAGGAAAGAGGGCAAGGTAGACCCCTTCTGACCCCCTAGGATTGATGAGGGGGATATTATAAAGCCACGTGGGGCCAAAAAAAAAAACAAACAAAAAAATCCTATTTTTTCGCCGTAGAGACGCGTCTTGGTACGCGAACTGGGCAGCTAACCGGGCAGCTACCGGGAAGCTAATCGGCAGTGTAACGGGAGTCTGAGGAGAAGCTGATTGGCTGTTATCATTGTAAACAGTCTGGAGCGGCCGCCATCTTGTCTCTCTGTGGGATCGAGAGACAAGAGGTGGAAAAAAAAAAGGTGTAAATGAATGAAAGGGGTAAGGCAGACCCCTCCTGAACCCCTAGGATTGATGAGGGAGCTATTAAAGTTCCCTGGGGGGTGAAAAAAAAAAATTTGCGATTTTTCGCGGTAAAGGTGCTTCCTGGTACGTTAACCGGGCAGCTAACCGGCAGCGTAACGGGAGTCCGACATATTGTGTTTTTTTAACGTTTGTGATATGTGCACGTGTGGATTTTGTCTAATTAAGGTTAAAAAAAAATATATATATCTTTAAGCGTGTTCTGGCGCGCTTACGTTTTGGGTTTGGTTTGCGCTGCAGAGACGATACGTCACGGTTATGCGATGCATCATGAGGCGTCTCACGGGCTACGTGATACGTCACTTAATAAAGAATATATTTTACAGCTATAGATATTAGCTTTTAAAAAACCAATGAAATTCACAGAAAAAACCATAGGTTATAGACCATATATAGTTAGGAATTTGCATTTACAAAACCTTGAAAATTCACTGAAAAAACCATAGGTTATAGACCATATATAGTTAGGGATTAGCATTTAAAAAACCTTATTTTATTTGCACAAAACCATTGAAATTCCATATATAGTTAGTTGCACTAACTATATATCGCGGACCCGCAATCCACTGCTAATGATGTCACATATTACATCATTCATGACATGGTCAGTGACATCACTGATGACATCACTGATGACATCTCAAATGACATCACTGATGACATCACTGATGACAACACCCAGTGACTGTATGTTTCTGTAAAGTTAAAATATGTCTTACATATTGAAGAATGAGTGGATGTATAAGTGTCTGGATGAAGGATTTAGTAGGTGCATGACTGACTGTATGAGAGAATGATTAAATGTGTCTCACTGAGTGCATGGGTTAGTGATTAAAGTGTCTTAATTTGGCAATCAATATTTATGTTCTTCTGTAAACTGCTGCATGTTTAAATCAGTAGCTATATCAGTAACTATATGGGTTATTGAATGGTTGCCCAAGTATTTGTATGGGAGACTGAGTGTGTGTGTGGGTGGCTGGGAGGTGTATAACTCTGTGCATAGATGTGTGAGCGGTTGATTCCCTAGGTGTATGGGTTCAAAAGTGCATGTAGAAACAGCTGTATGGACAGTTGACTGTGTGCATGAGTATATTGGTGAGTGAATGGATATCTCAGTTCTACATGTCAAAGTAAGTACATATGTAAAACACACTCCATGTGAGAGTTGACATATATAAATAACTGAACATAAGAGTGAGTGAATGTGAGAGTGTCTGTATGAATCATTGTGAACTTGTATCAAGGATTGTATAAGAGAGTAAATATGTGTTAGTATATGTTTGAATAAGTAAGGTGTGTATAACTGTATAGTTAAGGAAATGGAGATGTGATTGATTCTTTGCATGACTGAATAGGTGTGTGAGTAACTCCATGGATGTGTGACAGTCTGTGAGTGCCTGTTTACACTGAGTGTATCAAAGGTTATATTAGAGTCTGAAGATGTATTATCACATAAATGATATCATCAGTGATGTAATCAGTAATGTCAAATGAGATGTCAGTGATGTCATCAGTGATGTCATTTGAGATGTCATCAGTGATGTCATCAGTGATGTCATTTGAGATGTCATCAGTGATGTCATCAGTGATGTCACTCACCATGTCATGAATGATGTAATATGTGACATCATTAGCAGTGGATTGCGGGTCCGCGATATATAGTTAGTGCAACTAACTATATATGGAATTTCAATGGTTTTGTGCAAATAAAATAAGGTTTTTTAAATGCTAATCCCTAACTATATATGGTCTATAACCTATGGTTTTTTCAGTGAATTTTCAAGGTTTTGTAAATGCAAATTCCTAACTATATATGGTCTATAACCTATGGTTTTTTCTGTGAATATATATATATATATATATATATATATATATACTCATCCAATCACATAAAATAAAGTAAACTGCTTTATTATCAATGACGCCTCATTCCACAGTGGGTTAATGGCGTGTGTCCCCCTCCACCCCCTCAGGTGAAGCTGGACTCCCTGTCATGAGAGGTGACTAACTACCTTTCGTGTAATTCACCCACCAAATACTAAGCTGTCTGTAAACAGTACGCAAGTCTCCCACAATAAAAATGTGCTCGCCTTTAAACAGTACACCATTCACTCACCAAAAAATATGCTCGCCTTTACACAGTCCGCCATGAACACCCCAAAAACTATGCTTGCCTGTCAACAGTAAGCCATTTGCCCACCAACAACAAAAACAGATTCAGTCAGCTACCGATATCCAGTTCTATTTACACGCACTGGTTTTCCTCCAGCTGAAGCAAACTAGCGTATTATTACTTCTACAGTGTGACAGCTTGTGTGTTTGTGGATTTAGTGAAAGTCTGGTAGTATATTTGCCCGATAAAATGCAATTTCACAACCAAACGTGCGGAAAGGAAAGCGAAATTTATTTACAGGCAAAAAAAAGACTATTTCGGTCTTCAACAAAACATAGAATCACAAATGTTTTATCATTTCCAACCTACTACTCACAGTTTACGAATAGATGAATCCAGCAAGTCAGAGAGCTCAGCCCTCTTTTGCCCCCGCCCCAACCTCTGCCATAATCCCTGGTTCCTGGAGGTAAAAACGCACTGGAGTGAGGATAATTCAGCAGCAGGATATAATGATCCGAAATGACAGGGACAATAATGACAATGAATTTCATGTCTCCCAGTCATGAGAAGCCTCTGGTAATGCTCTTAGTTAAAAACTTACAATTCTTTCTTTAGAGCTGGGGAAACACTAACAACAATGATCATGTGGTAGGCTGGGACATTAATTCAAGATGGAGGAAAATGTAAGGTTGGTTCATGTTAACAACAGCTCAGATTCCAGCACATTTAAGGCTAAAAGAGAAAACAGCTTTCGCAGCAATGCAGCGTAACCTTCTCCTAAGCAGAAAGGGTAATGACGTAATGCCCCTCTGCATGTGTGTTCTACCTCAACGCATGTCCACTGATTTTCGCAACCGCTGGAAACAATGTGCCACATGATTAGAGTTTGCACCAACACTGCAGCAGTTCCCAATAACAAATGCCTTTCCAGACGTTATATGGCTAACTCTAGCAGCACACGAACAGCACTCTCTTGTCAGATGATGTGTCACTTCATCAAAGTAAATGCCAATTGTTCAATGATGATTGCTCTAAAACTTGTAAAAGAAATTTTTAATACATTGTATGGTTAGTTTCCTACTGCTCTGCTCCTTCAAACCAACTTGTCGCTAGGCTTGTTCTGCTACTTCTTCAAGGATGGCACAACAAATATCCGATTTCAGGTAAGTCTATTAATCACAAAAAGAGATTACGAAAAAGAGCTACGAAAATGCTTGCCTGCTGCCTTCTCGTGTCTCCTATTTTCCCGGGGCTCCGGAGCCCCGCACCAGCCGGCAGCATCACCCGGTCTCCCCCTCGGCACGGGAGACCGGGCGGACACATCGAAGGCTT
The DNA here is from genome assembly GCF_964263255.1 of Lissotriton vulgaris. NCBI lineage: Eukaryota > Metazoa > Chordata > Amphibia > Caudata > Salamandridae > Lissotriton > Lissotriton vulgaris. The sequence continues at coordinate 1,659,945,478 of NC_141691.1, read as the reverse complement.
CCCCAGGCAGGGGGAAGCGGAAACCAACCGGCAGCATCACCCGGTCTCCCCCTCGGCACGGGAGACCGGGCGGACACATCGAAGGCTTCCCCCAGGGAGGGGGAAGCGGAAACCAAGTCCTCCCGGCCCCGCCCACAACCAGGCGGCGGCGGCGGCCATCATGAGGCGGCTCGGGCCGCGGCGGTAATCTTGGGGGTAAAACGAGGGGTGGGCACCCTCAAAATTGAAATAAAACAGACAAAAATAAAAGAGAGAAGCCCCCCAAGCCCCCCCCCCCAAATTTTTTTGGGGAAAAATCGCGGGGGTGCGCGCACGGGTGCGCGCTTATAGGTATATCATTTGTTTCTCTTTTAAGTTTCTCAGGAACCACTGGAGGGATTTACACTATTTTACCAAAAGCGTGATCTGCCTACCAGACACTATTATTTTGACAAGTTTGGTGTAATTCCCTTCAGCGGTTCAAGCTGTAGCCGTGTCTAAAGGTCCTATGGAAATTAACATGGGGAAAACACGTTTTGGGACCCCCCTTTTTTCTCAGCCCCCACTTGACTAATCCCCCCCAAACTTTCAGGGAAGGAGAGGAGCGGAGCGAGCCATCTTCTTTAAGAAATTTGCGAAGATTCATCAACCAGCGCCAAAGTTATTCCCAATAGAATGTTGGGGATTTCCTATGGAAACTAGGTCCTAACTATATATACCTACTGGCTACCGCCAGTAGGTAATATATATATATATATATAATTTCACTGAAAAAAACATAGGTTTCAGGCCTTATATAGTTAGGAATTGGCATTTAAAAAACCTTTGAAATTCACTGAAAACACCATAGGTTTCAGGCCTTATATAGTTAGGAATAAGTATTTAAAAAACCTTTGAAATTCACTCAAAACACTATAAGTTTTAGGGGTGTTATAGTTAGCTGGACATTTCACTCATACAAACCATTGAAATTGCGCCAATATAGTTAGTTGTACTAACTATATTTCGCGCACCCGCAATCCACTGCTGATGATGTCACATATTACATCATTCATGACATGGTCAGTGACATCACTAATGACATCTCAAATTACATCACTGATGACATCATCCAGTGAATGTGGTTTGCTTCGTTATTTAAATATGCATTATATATATAGCAATTTGCATTGAAGAATGAGTGGATATATAAAAATAAATATTTGGATGGAGGATTTAGTAGCAGTGTAATTGCCTGTTTACTTTAACAATTTATAGTGTCTCACTAAAAATAGTGGATAGTGACTAAACTGTGTGAATATCTGTATCACTTTGTCAGTTGCTTTGTAAACTGGTTCTCCAGTTGGTTACTAGCTATGTGAAAGTCTATATTAGTTATTGATTAGTTAACTGAGTATTTGTATCAGGGACGGTGCGTCCATTCGGGCGCTTGGGCGTTGCCCCACTGAGCGTTGCCGTCACTCCTTACCTCCAACAGGACTCTCTCACTCACACAATGCAGTCGGCTTAGAAGGGGGCGGGGCAGCACTACAGGACCAAGTGATTGACTGACTGTTGACAACCACCAACATCACAGGTGGTCGGCGGAGCGCACAGCAAGAGTGCGCATGTTCTGTTTAGGGCTTAAACATTTTGCGACCAGCCCTGAACGTGCGCACACTAGGCTGCTCATTAGAAGAGCGAGGGTTTTTCCATGCTGCTCTTCTAATGAGCAGCCTAGTGCCCATGTGCGGGCTGGTAGCGAAAATTCTTAAGCCGTTAAACAAAACATGCGCAATACTATTGATGCCAATCCTTGCGCTGCTGCTGGAGCAGCGTCAGGATTGGCTGAGGGCAAGTGGTACTACTACTCACCAAGGCGCCAACGAGGACTCGCAGATGCGGCGCGGGTCCGGTAAGTAAGCGCGACTGGTACCAGATCTAAAAATGCAGCCATTTGAGTGCAAGGGTGTCGGAAACTTTTCCTGAGAATAGAAGAATTATGAGAAAGGAGCAGATCAAACCGCAAACCACAAGTTCAAGAAACAGACGACTGCTGTGTGCAAAGAATAATATACATGCTGCACCATACATACAAGGGAATAAAATACCACCATCTTATATCTCTTCAGCTGCATAGTTAGCGATGTGAGCCAATGTTCCATCTCAAGTGCTCAGCAGAAATATGGCAAATTAGTTTAAAAATGGCAAGAGGTCTTTTTACACGGTGTCAAGTCTGGCGTAGATAGTTTCAACAGGTTCACGCAGTTCTTTCAAATTAAAGAACGATAATCCTGTCATAAATCTCCTTCTCATAACATAATTTGATTGTGCGCTGTCAAATGAACCATTATTTCTTATGTTCTGACTAAGCTGACGGTGACCCGAGGTCGTATGATCATTGATTTTGCATCGTATCATGCATAGAAAGTTGAACCCAACAATGGACAGGGGGCAGGCTGCGTTAATGGGGTGATCATGAAACGTGGTAACGTTTTTTTTTTTAAGTTATTTGGAAAACCTTACTCATACACTTGTTATGTTATAGTATCGCTTGACACACTATCATTTACAGCATCAATAAGCGGGTGGAGCTCTCCACCTGCGAAGGATGGGTCGCTGTTGCTCAGGAGCTAATAGCCCATTGGCAGAGCAGTGCAGAGGACCTCATTCACATTCAAACCCATGTCTTCTCTGCTGTATCAGACGGGGAGGACTAGGCCAAAACAAAGGGTTAGTGCTTAGAAGCCCTCACGATGAAGTAGAGAAGTCGTATATGTTGTTAGAGACTCATGTTCAGGCATAGCCTTGAATGCACACATCATCATCACATTTCACAGTACCACTGTGTTGTGGCCTCTCCTACAGTTCGTTCCTCACATGTGCACCTCTCCGGATTTGAAAATTGCTTTCTTGGATTTTATTAAGTGCTTTGGAGTGAGAGGCAGGGGTAATGGAGAACTAAGGGCAAGGGACACCCAAAACGTTGACATGAATGAAAGTGAAGTGAAAAGATAAAATGAGCATTCCCCTGGACAGATTCCTATATAACAGAAAGACGCGAAAAGAAAAGAAACGACACACTTTCTACTGACTGCTTTTTAAAGGTCAAACATAAATGAATTATGTTTTCATGGCAGCTACGTTTTGTACAACTGCTAATTGATTGATAGAGTGGCTATTCACTGAACACATGCATTACCAGAAAAAAAGCTGTGCACTCTATTTCCCAAGTTAAACAAAAAAACACATTGAGAACAGAGAAATAACTCAGTTTATTTAAATATTCTTTATTTTAATCCTCATAGAACACGGCAATAGCTTTCCGCAAATTCATGTACAAGGTTATTCTCTTTATATTGGAGGCAAAATGTGGATTTTGTGTTGTTTACATGATGACCATTGATGATGAGGGATGAATGCATCAACGCCTGCATTGTAAGTAAGATACTCATATCCGCTTATATAACACGTATTACAGGATGTTTTTATTGTTTTTTATTTTGCTGCTATTAAAGTAATTCTGTACCGGAAGGTTAATTTTCTACTCAGCCTGGGGCAATAAGGTTTCAAGTTGAGAGTAGGTACAGTGCCCTAGGGCCCTGCAGTGAGGGAGATAAAGGTAAACCTCTCTGAGCCAATTGTAAGTACCCATGAAGCAGAGACCTAAATGCAGTTGCATTTGAAGGCCGTGGCCGTTAGATTGGCCAGTTGCACGTCAAGGACGGTATGTGTTGGTTGTTTGTCTAGCTCCTATGTCAATGTATGCAGTGGGTCCATCTGCAAATATAAAGGGTTCTTGGGAGCCGTAATTGGGTTTAATAAATGGAATCAATAGCAGCTTCCTGATGACACATTTATTATTCTGAGAGGTATTGCAAGGGAGCTACCAGCTACGATGTGTAGTGTATGTTTTTTAAAAAGACAGTTACCCCAAAAAAATTGCTTCATGATGACACACATATATTGTTTTTGAGGGGTATTGTAAGGGTGCTACCAGCTATGCTGGGAAGAGTTTACTTTTAAAAGACTGGTATAATAAAAGAAACCTAGTTATTTATTGATCTCATAACTACACTTTCCCATTTGCTTTATTAACCTTTGTGCTCTCTCTAATATGCTTCAAAATCGACCATCTGCCCACTCTGTTTTCAAAAAATGTCAGGGGTAGAACCTCCCAAACACCCCTTATGCCGGTCCGGTTCACTCAATGTATTCGCTTGCCACTGGTCACTTATCCACATCTTTTACGCCTCACCACTTTCAAATGTCACCAGCCACCACTGATTTGTATGGGAGAGTGAATATGTGTGTGGTTCGGTGGAGGGTGTGTGACTGCCCAAAGATGTGTGAATGGTTGATTCAGTAGATATATGAAGTTAAAACTACATGTTCTAACAGTTGTTTGGGTGAGTGAATATCTTTATGGGTGTGGTGATGAGCAAATATATTTCTCAATGGTACATGTCCAACAAACTAGAAAAATAAAAGGCAGTGTATGTGTCAGTTGTTGTATATAAATAAGTATACATAAGACTCAATGATTGTGTGAGTGACTGTATGGATAAATGTATACTTGTAATAATGATTTTATAATACACTAAGTATGACTTACTATCTAAATGAATAGATGAAGTGGTGTTTGTATAAGTGTGTAGCTAAGTAAGTATGTAAGTATGATCCATTGTTTGCATAAGTGAGTAGGATAACTTCATATGTGAATAGGTTGTGTGCTGGTGTGTAATGTCGATATAGGTGTATAAGTATTTTTGATAGTGTTCTATTGTTCATTGACAGCATGTATGAGTGAATCTATAGGTAAGTGATTAGATGTGTGTATACATCTAGGAATCACTGAGTGGGTTTTTAGATACTTGTATTGCTGTGTCAATGAATTCAAAAATGATACTCTGTATTTTACAAAGAGTGATGAAAGATTTTACTAGTGTATGAAAAGGTGTATGTGATTGTCACCTGGATGATGTCATCAGTGATGTCATTTGAGATGTCATCAATGATGTCACTGACCATGTCATGAATGATGTGATATGTGACATCATCAGCAGTGGATTGCGGGTGCGCGAAATATAGTTAGTACAACTAACTATATAAGAGCAATTTCAATGGTTTTGTATGAGTGAAATGTCCAGCTAACTATAACACCCCTAAAACTTATAGTTTTTTGAGTGAATTTCAAAGGTTTTTTAAATGCTAATTCCTAACTATATAAGGCCTGAAACCTATGGTTTTTTCAGTGAATTTGCAAGGTTTTTTAAATGCTAATTCCTAACTATATAAGGCCTGAAACCTATGGTTTTTCAGTGAATTTCAAAGGTTTTTTAAATGCTAATTCCTAACTATATAAGGCCTTAAACCTATGGTTTTGTTCAGTGAATTTCAATGGTTTTTTAAATGCTCATTCCTAACTATATCAGGCCTGAAACCTATGGTTTTTTCATTGAATTTCAAAGGTTTTTTAAATGACAATTTTTAAATGTATTAACTGTTATTTTTTTATACTGATTTACTACATTTTTGCAGGCAGGTGTTCAGAGGGCACTCCCCCTTTTTACAACACTCTGCAGCGCAGCTCCATGGCGCTTACTGGAGATACCTGTTGACTAGTTCCCTCTAGGGGACCTCTGGATTGAACAGGAATTAATTCCCCAACTTAAACTGTGTAAACGCGCCCTGTAGAGTGTTCTAAATTGGGGGATTAAGTTCCCTTGCATACTGGGGGTCCCTGGGGGCCAACTAGCCCACCATGAGCCTCCATTATGCACCAGGGGTCTGCGTTGCTTTTCCACGGAGGGCGCCGGTCCCCGGGTCAGTGAAGGGGGGGATTGGGGCCCCCCACCACACTTCTTTATCACTATGCCCCCTGCGATTTTGTCCCGCCGGGGGTAATTTAAAAAAAATGGGTTTAAAAATAAATAAATTGGGCCTTGGGGTTCCTTGTGGGACCACCTGGGCAATTGGGGATTGGAAAATTGCGGGGTGCGCATACGGTGCGCGTACCCCACGATTTTTGATTTTTTAAATTTTTTTTTTACCTTGGGGGTCCCTGTGGGACCCCCTGAGCAGGCCTAGGGGGTCAGGGTGCTTCTACCCTGCCCCCTTTTTGAGTTCTACAGGTTTGTTTTTCTGCTTTCTTGTGCCTCAGCCTACCGAGGCACAAGATTGCTGCTATCAATTTCTGTTTTGGAGTGTTGACAGACAGTGGCAGCCAATCAGCATGCAGCTCGTGCACGCGAAGGTGCGCGAACGGTGCCCACACGGTGCGCACACGGTGCGCTCTTATAGATATTTATATTTTTTCTCTTTTGATTTTCTCAGGAACTGCTGGAGGGATTTACACCATTTAAGCAAAAGGGTGATCTGCGAGTCAGACTCTACCATTTTGCCAAATTTGGTGTAATTCCGTTCAGTGGTTCGGGCTGTAGCCGTGTCTAAAGGTCCTATGGAAATGAACATGGTGAAAACACGTTTTGGGACCCCCCTTTTTTCTCAGCCCCCGCTTGACGAATCTACCTAAGACTTTCTGGGAAGAAGCAAGCGGAACGGGCCATCTTCTTTGAGAAATTCGCCAAGATTCAACAACGAGCGTCAAAGTTATTCTCAATAGAATGTTGCGGATTTCCGATGGCAACTAGGTCCTAACTACATATACCTACTGGCCGCCGCCAGTAGGTATTATATATAAATATATTACCTACTGGTGGTCGCCAGTAGGTAGTTATTGTTAGGACCTAGTTTCCATAGGAAATCCGCAACATTCTATTTAGATTAACTTTGGCGCCGGTTGACGAATCTTCGCGAAATTCTCCTATCCTGAAAGTTTTGGGGTGATTTGTGAAGCGGGCCGAGGAGAAAAAAGGGGTGTCCCAAAACGTGTTTTCCCCATGCACTTTTCCATAAGGACCTTTAAGTGAGGCTACAGCCCGAATTGCTGAACGGAATTACACCAAATTTGGCAAAAAGGTAGAGTTTGGTTTAAAGATTACGCTTTTGTTAAATGGTGTATATCCATGCAGTAGTTCCTGAGAAAATCAAAAGATATATCTATAGACGAAGTACCATACGGGTATCCTCCCGAGCACGAGCTTTATGCTAATTGGCTATCAACACTCCAAACCAGGAAGTGTTGGCAGTTTCTTTTTCTGTTTTCTTGTGCCTCGGTTCTACCGAGGCACAAGAAAACAGAAAAAGAAACACGAAAAACAAGAAAGGTGGGCAGGGTAGAAACACCCTGACCCCCTAGGCCTGCTTAGGTGGTTCCACAAGGACCCCCAAGGCCCAATTTTTTTTTTCTTTTTTATTTAAATCGCGGGATGCGCGTAGGGTACGCGTACCCTGCCGATTCCCCAAAAAAACGAAGCGCGGGCTCCCGTGCTTTAATGTTAATTAGCTCCCGTGGGGCCAAATCCTGGGGGTTTTATAAATCTCCCCCACACTGCCTTGGGGACCGCCACCTCCGGGGCCTAAATGTATAATGATGGGGGCCTCTAAGGCCCCCTGAGCCCGGGGGACTGCCACCCCCCAGGGCTTTAATATGATGTATGCGGGGGGCTCACGGAACCCCCACAGCCCCGGGAACGCCATCCCCCAGGGCTTCTTTAAAAAAAAAAACCTGTTTGGGGGGGCCCCCTGGGACCCTCAGTATTGAAAGAGAATTAATTCCCTAACTTACAACTCGCCACGGGGCGTGTTTGTACACTGGTGAAGGAACGGGTGTTGCCTGAGGTGACAAGTCTGCAAACACGCCCTGTGGTGTGTTTTAAGGTGCTGAATTAATTCCTGCTGGGCTACCACCAGTAAGCGCCATGGAGCTGCGTTGAAGAGTGTTGTAAAAAGGGGGTGGGGCCTCTGAACACCTCCCTGGCGCATACTGGAGGTACCTGGTTGGCTAGTCGGCACACAGGGGACCTCAGGGTTGAAGAGGAATTAATTCCCCAACTTAAAATGCACCACAGGGCGTGTTTGCACACATGTCACCTCACGCCCCGTCCCCTTCCTTCACTATTGAGCAAAATATTCCTCTAAAATCAGCCAAACTACGAATTGAGATTTACCTACTTGTTATCACGAGAGACGTCAGTGCTGTATCTTTGAGCCCAGTATGGACCCTGAAAAGTAAATCTAAGCGTACTTACCAGTAACTTGTATTTCCTTCCATAGGAATCTATTGTGTGTTTTTCACCAGAAAAGTTTCTAAGTGTCTATTTTTGAAACATACAAATATTCCTCTAAAATCAGCCGAACTACGAATTCCGATATGCTCACCTGTTATCAGGAGAGACCTCAGTGCTGCATCTTTCAGACCACTACTGATTCTGAAAAGTAATTCTAACCATACTTACAGTAACTTGAAATTCCTTCCATAGGCTAACATTGACTGGTTTCACTTGGAAGTTCTGCTAAGTGTGGAGTTTTGGAACTTTAAGAAATTCCTCCAAAATCATTCGAACTACGAATTCCAATTTACTCACCTGTTATCAGGAGATACCTCAGCGCTGCATCTTTCAGCCCACTACTGATCCTGAAAAGTAATTCTAACCATACTTACAGTAACTTGAACTTCCTTCCGTAGGCTAACATTGACTGGTTTCACCTGGAAATTCTGCTAAGTGTGGAGTTTTGGAACTTTAAAAAATTATTCTAAAATCAGCCGAACTACGAATTCCGATTTACTCACCTGTTATCAGGAGAGACCTCAGTGCTGCATCTTTCAGCCCACTACTGATCTTGAAAAGTAATTCTAACAGTACTTATAGTAACTTGAATTTCCTTCCATAGGATATCATTGTCTGCTATATAAAATATATATAAATAAAAAAATAAAAAAATATTACAATTACAAAATTTAAAAAAATATTTTTTTCAATTTATATTAAAAATATGTAATGTAATTTAAAAAATAAAATATCTAAAAATAAATAGTTTAAAACAATGTAGTAAATCAGTATAAAAAAATATAACAATTAATACATTTAAAAATTATCATTTACAAAACCTTAGAAATTCACTGAAAAAACCTTAGGTTTCAGCCACTTTATAGTTAGGAATTAGCATTTAAAACACCTTAGAAATTCAATGACAAAACCATAGGTTTCAGCCACGTTATAGTTGCATTTCACTGGCCAGCTTCTTTGTCAACTTCATTGCGCTACAGCAAGGCTTACCATCCAGCACTTTTGCCCTGACGAAGCTCCAATGGTTGGGGAGCGAAACGCGTTGGCTGTCCTGTGCACTTTGAAAATACAAAAATAAAAAGAAAAAATATATTTTTTGATACAATTTTGGTCCTGTTGATTTACTTCGCGCTTGGTGCTGCCTCCATTCTTCTTCAAAGTTTCTATCTGGAATTCCAGTGGGACCGAACCGCAGCAGGTCCTGGAGGTTGTCAGCACAACAAGACTGAATACTTTAAGGGACGTTGGAAATTTGAGGTGCTGGTCGTTTGATCCGCTGTGGAACATTTTCCTTTGGGCCAGTAGGTAATATGTATATATATATATATATATATATATATATATATATATATATATATATATATATATATATATATATATATAAAAACAAGGTTGCCCTCCTATGAAGCACCACACGCAGAGGAGTATACACACACGTCGTCACAGGCAGCAAGGCTTCAACAGGCAGCAGGCTCCTCAATCTGCCATACGCATTTCGAGCCTCTTTGGTGCTCTTGTTCACTGGCAAATACTGACGGTAGTCGGGTTGATTAAGAACGTATTTTATTAAAATAACAAGTCCCGCCCCCATGGACGTCTCACAGCAAAGCATCTTGGTAGCCGTAGTACTCATGCTGTTTCAGACTGCAAAAGTTCATAAACCCAGTGGACTCCGAAATTACCATCAGTAAAATATGATAAGGTTCCCTGTTGGGTGAGTAACGTACCACTTTGCTGAAGCCTCACCAATATTTCCAGTGACTCAGGCCCCCTCTGTCCCTATGAGTTTCCAGGATTGCAGATACTCAGGGGCCGCCTGAAGGCAGTGGGGAGCTTCCCGACCGAACTAGCCGCTGTAAATTCAAAAAACAAGGTTGCCCTCTATGAAGCGCCACACGCAGAGGAGTATACACACACGTACGTTACTCACCCAACAGGGAACTTTATCATTGTGCTACTCAAAACTGTGGACAACCTTGGAGCGACAATATATATATATATATATATATGTAATTCTATTTGGAATAACTTTGGCGCCGGTTGACGAATCTGCCTGAAAAGTTCCTCAAAATGGCCTCATCGAGCTCCGGTCCTTCCCTGAAACTTTAGGGGGGATGCGTCAAGCGGGGGCCGAGATAAAAGGGGGGTCCCAAAATGCGTTTTCCCCATGTTAATTTCCATAGGGCGGTCGACCTCACTTTTAGCCCGAACGGCTGAATGGATTTCCACCAAACTTGGCAAAATTGTAGGGACTAGTAGCCCGATGTGCCTTTGCTATGTCTCAAGATATGTGCTTCAGTGGATTTTGAGTAATTTAGGTTAAAAAAAATATATATAAATCTATAGGCGCTCCCCGGTACGCGCACCGGGGAGCGCACAGGGCGTGCTACGCGACTTGCGCACGGAAAGGTGACTGGTTCACGGGTGTCTGTAAACATTCGAAACAGTCCGGAGCGGTCGCCATCTTGTGTCTCGGTAGGATCGAGACACAAGAGGTGGCATAAAAAAAAGGGGGAAAAGACTATAAGGGGGCAGGGTAGACCCCCCCCCGACCCACTAGGTTTGATATGGGGGCTAAAATAGGGTCCCGCGGGCATTTAAAAAAAAAAAATCGATTTGCGTGGGGAGAGCGCCCGGTACGTGCACCGGGGAGCGCACCGGGGAGCGAAGCATGGGGAAAATCCAGGGTCTTATTTATGAAGGCCTTGCGACAGTGTTGCGCCGCCGGTGCGTCACGTTTTGTGACGCACCAGCGGTGTAAAAAATGCACCTTGTTGCGCCATATTTAAAAAGTGACGCATCTAGGTAGATGCGTCACTTTTTAAACCCCTGCGCCACATTATACCTGAGTCAGGTATAATGTATGCAGAGGGGGCGTTCCCCCGCAAAAAGCCTCGTAATAGTGACGCAGTGAAATCTATGAGATTTAACTGCGTCACTTGTAGGACACTGTTGCGTCAAAATCTTGCGCCTGCCTCACAGCAGGCGTAAGACTGACGCAAGCCCTTTCACATGGGGCTTTCCCCATGTGAAAGGACGCATTACTGGAGTTGCGTCACTTTTGTGACACACTCCAGCAATGCGTCACATTTGCGCTTACAGATACGTCAGAAATACTTGCCACATGATTCGTCGTACATTAAATATGACGCATCAGGAATGTCGTAAGGAGTGCGCACTGAAAAGTGACGCATCGCTGTTTTCACGCAGCGATGCGTCACTTTTCATAAATGAGGCCCCCAGTTTATTCACTGTGTCACCTCTACGACCCTTTCTTGCGTCAATACGTCCCTTTTGCATACATTACACCGGATGTAGGAATAATGTGGCGCAGGGGCTTACAAAGTGACGCAACAACCTAGATGCGTCACTTTGTAAATATGACTGAATAAGGTGCATTTTTTACAGCACTGGTGCATCACAAAAAGTGACGCTCTGGTGGCGTTAAAGTGACGCATGGCCTCATAAATGAGTCCTTCAGTCTTCTACTCATGCGCCATATTAAATTTATGACGTATTATGTTGGAAGTTCTTATAGATACGTCAGTATTTTAGACGTATCTGTAAGCGCAAAAGTGATGCATTGCTGGAGTGTGTCTCAAAAATTAAGCAACTCCAGCAATGTATCCTTTCACATGGGGCCAAGTGTGAAAGGGCCTGCACGCCTGCTGTGAAACAGGTGTAAGATTTGGACGCAACAGCGTCATAAAAGTGATACAGTGATATTTCATAGATTTCACTGCATCACTTCTACGACCCTTTCTTGCGTCAATACGTCCCTTTTGCATACATTACACCTGACATAGGTATAATGTGGCGCAGGGGCTAACAAAGTGACACATCTACCTAGATGCGTCACTTTGTAAATATGACTGAATAAGGTGCATTATTTACAGCACTGGTGCGTCACAAAAAGTGACGCACCGGTGGCGTTAAAGTGACGCATGGCCTCATAAATGAGGCCTTTAGTCTTCTACTCATGCGTCATATTAAATTTATGACGTATTATGTTGGAAGTTCTTACAGATACGTCAGTATTTTAGACGTATCTGTAAGCGCAAAAGTGATGCATTGCTGGAGTGTGTCTCAAAAATGAAGCAACTCCAGCAATGTATCCTTTCACATGGGGCCAAGCCCCATGTGAAAGGGCCTGCACGCCTGCTGTGAAACAGGCGTAAAATTTGGACGCAACAGCGTCATAAAAGTGACGCAGTGATATCTCATAGATTTCACTGCGTCACCTCTATGACCCTTTCTTGCGTCAATACGTCCCTTTTGCATACATTACACCTGACGTAGGAATAATGTGGCGCAGGGGCTTACAAAGTGACGCATCTACCTAGATGCGCCACTGTGTAAATATGACTGAATAAGGTGCATTTTTTACTGGACTGATGCGTCACAAAAAGTGACGCTCTGGTGGCGTTAAAGTGACGCATGGCTTCATAAATGAAGCCTTCAGTCTTCAAGTCCAGCAATGCATCTTTTCTTACCCTTCCACACCCCCGTTCCTTTTCAACATTTTCTTTGAATATCCACATTCCCCATATTCACTTTTCTTCTCCTTACTTTCTTTCCCAACACTCACCTTCTTTCAGTCCCCCTACTTCACTTCCTTTCTCCTCTCATACCTTTCTGTTCTTTCTTACTCATTTTCCTTTCCATTATCAATGCACTCCATTTCACTTAATCTTTTTCATTTTTTTAAGAATATAGCTCTTTGATGAGAATTAGAGGTAGTTCTGAAAATAACTTTTTTTTTTCTTCTTTTTTTTAAGAACAGAAATAAAAACAGGGAATGGAAACTGCTCAACAGGAGCAAAAAAACCAAAAGAAATTAGGGCTGGGAACGGCAGTGATGGTTCTCCAATGCTCGAACCATGAGCAGTACACTTTGCTCCCCATAGGTAAGGATTTGATTGCAGTATCTGCATCTCAGGACAGCATTGTTAAAAGCAGGTTGAATATTTGGCACGAGCTCCTGCGATTGCTCCCTCCCAGAAGTAGTTGCTCCTCCGGTGGATGTAGAGGCTCCATCACTGGGAACCTCTTGTGCCAGAGCCCTGACACTTTCCCGGGCAAAATTCTGGGGGTGCCTCCTCTCCACATGCCGGATCATTGTAAAGTTCCCAAAAGAGTATTTTTTTGGGGGGTCACCCCGTGACAGGACTTGTTTGCAGATCCTGCACTCCACTTTTGGAGCATTCACCTTTTTTTGGTTAGGTGGTTGTCACCTTTCGGTCACAAGAAGGGAAGGAGCCAAGACTAGAGGGCGACTGTTTATCTATTTTATTGCGGTTTACAGACTGTAGAACAACAAAACAAAGTCTTTCAGTCAGACACGGGGTCGGTGGTAGGTTTGTAATCCTCGGGGCACTTCCTGGGTCGGGGTCCGGGACACTCCAGCACATGGAAGAAAAGAAAAGAACGTGGCTTTTAGTGGGTTGTTCCTTTTACTAGAAACTCTCGGAATAGGGAGGGTGTGAGGGATAAAGCAAAAACCACCACCACATTCAGTGAGCTATACACGGCTTTGCTAAACGAGGTGCCCCGGTGTTTGCACAGTCCCCTATCCGGTCCCTCCCTACTTAAAGTTTAACAAAGAACCCAAACGAGCACGCACCTGGGAGAGCCACGCGTCCTCCTTCGCGTGGCTGGGCGAAACGCGGTGTCGTTGGCCTCCTGGCTTTACAGCTGCCTCCGTCCGCTCCTCCTCTGTTATCGGTCCGGCACCTTCTCTGCTCCTGGTGTCGTCCACTTCCAAGGAATCCGTCTCCACGGTGCTTTCCGTCCTCCCGGTCGCGTGGTTCCCCTGGCGTCTCACTTCCTCCTCCCACGACGGAGACACGGCGTCTTCCGGGTCTCTCCTCATATGGTGAGAGGCCACTCCTGATAGGCCCGAAAAGTCAGGTGGTCCAGATGCGAAGCCTCCGTCACGTACACAAAGGCTATCCTTAAAGGGCCCGTAGTAATCCACCTGTTGAGGAGACGGACAATCAGTTAGCCCTGCCGGGGCTGAGCATGGGACCCCCTGACAAATCCCTCCCCTAGACTTTTCCCGTTCGGGGGAAAGTGGATAACGGGACAAGTAGTCAGCATTCGTTTGAGCCGTACCCTGACGGTGACAGACTTCAAAGTCGTACGGCTGTAAGGACAGAAACCAACGGAGTATACGCTCATTGCGCCCTTTGTTCCGCTGGAGCCACTGCAAAGGGGCATGGTCAGAGTACAGCGTAAAACGCCGACCATCCAGATAATAATGCAGCTTCTCTATGCTCCATTTCACCGCAAGGCACTCTTTTTCTATGGTAGAATAGACAGTCTCTCTGGGGAAAAGTTTCCTGCTTAAGTACAGAATAGGACGTTCCTTCCCCTCTTGATCCAATTGAGACAGAACAGCCCCCAGTCCCACCCCGGAAGCATCCGTTTGCAGATAGAAAGGTTTGCCAAAGTCAGGTGTAATCAGGACTGGAGACGAGGAGAGAACATCTTTCAGTGCCTAAAAAGGCAGACTGAGCTTGGGCAGAGGGTTGCTTGAACGGAACAGAAGAGGCTGTTTTCTTTAACATATCCGTCAAAGGGGCTGAGAGCGTGGCAAAGTGTGGTATAAACCGTCGGTAGTAACCAACCAAACCAAGAAAGGCCCGGAGATCTCGCCTATTTTTAGGAAACTCCTGTTGTTGTATAGCCTTCACTTTTTCTTGTTGCGGAAACAACTGACCGTTACCCAGCATGTAGCCTAGGTACTTCACTTGAGAAAAGGCAAAACGTGATTTCTTTGCATTTATGTGTAGTCCTGCCTTTTCCAAAGCCGTAAGGATTTGATTCAAGTGAATTAGATGGGTCTGCCAATCTGGACTATGGATGACAATGTCGTCTATGTAGGCTGCCGCAAAGTGTCTATAAGGGGCCAACACAGTGTCCATAAGACGTTGGAAGGTAGCAGGGGCCCCATGAAGTCCAAAGGGCAAGACAGTGAAATGAAAGAGACCATCAGGGGTGGTGAACGCTGTCTTTTCCTGATCTTTGGGGAAAAGAGGCACCTGCCAATAACCTTTGGTGAGGTCAATGGTTGTTATGTATTGAGCCTCCCCAAGGCGTTCTATCAGCTCATCTACCCTGGGTAAAGGATAACCGTCTTGTTTTGACACTTTGTTCACTGCTCTGAAGTCAATGCAAAACCTCTTACTCCCGTCAGGCTTTGGCACCAATACCACTGGGGAAGACCAATTGCTTTTAGAGGGGACTATAATCCCTGCTTCTAACATTTTCTGTACCTCCTCTTTTATCACTGATCTTCGCGTTTCGGGGACCCTATACGGTTTCTGTTTTACAACTACCCCCGGAGCTGTCGGGATATGGTGTTCAGCCAAGGTAGTTCGACCTGGCTGATCCGAGAATATGGCCTGGTGGGTTAGCATCAGCGCCTTCAGTTCACACCTCTTAGGATCTGTAAGGTCGTCATTTACAACAGCATGCTCGATGGTATGAGCAGGCGGTGTTGCTAGTGACACTGAGACATGAGGCCTCGGAGGGGTACCCAACCACTTCTTCAATATATTAATGTGGTAAATCTGGGTTCGGGAAGGAGATAGTTTCAGTGCATATGTGGTCCTACCTATTTTCCTGACGACCTGGAAAGGTCCTTGCCACTCCTTCCGAAGCTTGTGAGTAGAAGTAGGAAGAAGGACCAGAGCCCAATCACCTATGTCCAACTCTCTCCACTTCTTGCCTTTATCGTAAAAGGTCTTTTGTCTGTCTTGAGCTTTCTCTAGGGTTTCATAGGACAGGGTCCTTAGCTTGTGTAACCGGGATTTCAGCTGCTGAGAATAGTCCAACAATTCTTCAGCATCTTTTGAGCTTGTCTTTTCCCAACTATCCCTGGTTATTTCTAACAAGGTACGGGGTTTCCTGCCAAACAGTAACTCGAAGGGGGAAGTCCCTAAACTGCTTTGGAACTGGCTTCTTAACACATAAAGTGCCAACGGTAGAAGTTGATCCCACTGTTTACCATCTCCTGTCAAAAGTTTCTTTAGAGTGGTTTTGATCAACCCGTTGTAGCGTTCAACCAGACCATCGGTTTGTGGATGGTACACAGAGGTACGCAGATGTTTCACATTGAGGAGATTACACACTTGTTTCATGAGGTGAATGAATGAATGAAGCAGGATTTGTATCGCGCAACTTAGCCCCAGAGGGCGTCAAGGCCCTTGGTCGGTTATAAGATCTTTTGGGAATCCCATCCGTGCAAACAACTCAACCAGTTTTTGGGAAATGGCGCTAGTGGTAGCTGCTCGTAATGGGAACGCCTCTGGATAACGTGTCGCATAGTCAACTATTACCATAACGTATTGGTAAGCCCTATGTGATTTTGGTAAAGGGCCTATGATGTCTACCCCTATCCTTTCAAAAGGTTTCCCTATGATTGGTAGTGGAACAAGGGGAACCTTAGGTGGGATGTAAGGGTTCCTCTTCTGACAAATCTGGCATTCCTGGCAATACTTCTTCACTTGTGCATACACCCCGGGCCAATAGAAATGCTCAATGATGGAATTAGTGGTCTTTTCGGCACCAGAATGACCGGCTAACAGATGTGCATGAGCATAAAACATTACTTGCTCACGGAACAGGGTAGGAACTATTAGCTGTGGAGTGGCCTGACTCTGCCCTACTCTGTACAGAAGACCGTTTTGTTCAATGAAACAGGGATAAGTAGGGGGATTCTGATTCTTATTATCCTGTGCGTTTTGCCAGGCAGAGGTCAATGAGGCATCATTTAGCTGTGCAGCCCTAAAGTTGGTATCGGTGGACCAAGGTTCTTCCGCTAACAGACCCTCCCTGACCCCGCTTCTACCTTGTTTCTCTAACACTTCTGTCATCAGGGTAGAAAACCACTTATTGTCTGTACCTATAATGAGTGGTTCTGGTAGATTAGGAAGGACTCCTACTTCACACTGTACTTGGGTTCCTTTTTCTGTTGTTATCGTGACCCTGGCTAGGGAGTAAGTACGTATGTCCCCGTGTACACATTTTATCCGAACACTACGGTCTAAGAGCAAAGAGGAACTGTTCAGGGCGTTTTTCTGTATCACCGAATGGCGACAACCAGAGTCCAACAGGGCACGGGCTTTCTTACCGTCTACCAAGACACTTACATAAAAGGCTGGACCAGTCTCTTGTGCATACAAGAGGGCACGCGAAGCATACCCCACCTCCATGGGCTATTCCTCCTTCTCTTTCTTTTTACGGCAGTACTTGGCAATATGTCCCCACTCGCCGCATTCATAACACTGAGGACTTGTAAAGACCGGTGGCTCGGGCTTCAAAGGTTTAGGTTTTATAGGAGGAGGCTCGTTTTGAGGTTTGTAGGGTTTTTTCTCAGGTTTCGTAAAGTTTTTGTTCACAACAGGTGTTTCGGATTCTCGGAAGACAGGCCTGGTTTGGGCTCTTGCATAGGAATTAGCCATTTCAATGGCGTGTTCTAACGTCAACCCTGCGTGCTGTCGGAGCCACCTTTGGGTGCCATAGGGTAAGGCTTCAAGAAATTGTTCCAAAAAAATCTTATTCATAACATTATCGATATTCCCCTCTTGTGGTTTTAACCACCTATCTGCTGCATCTTTCAGCTTATAGAAGAGAGTTTTAGGAGCATCAGTTGGGGTTCCCCTCTCCTGTCGAAATTGTAAACGATGAGTCTCATCATCGACTCCCAGTCTATCAAGGATTATTTGTTTCACATGTCCATAGGCCGCAGTACCGTCCTTATTGGCCAACTGATAGGCTGCCTGGGCTTCTCCGGTAAGGAGAGGTGCTAGATAAAAGGGCCATCTCTCACCCGGCCAGGCACTAGCACGAGCTGCTCTTTCGAAATTTAGGAAGAAGGAAACAGGGTCGTCTCTGGGAACATATTTTTGGAGCGGCACGACTGCCCCGGGTGGGTGTGCGGCTCGACTTTGACCCAAAACAGCCAACAGCTGCATTTGTCCCTCTGAGAGTTTAGTAAGGTGATCAGCCTGTGTCTGTATGGACGCAGTGAACGTAGCTCTATCACTGTCCGCTTGTTCGTTAGACCAGTTAATTGCCCACTCTAGCTTGGACTGGCCTTCGCTCAATTGATTTAGTAAGGTCTCCATCTTGTTTAATTCAGATGGAATGTCTCCTGGCTGGCTCGCCACTTGTCACCTTTCGGTCACAAGAAGGGAAGGAGCCAAGACTAGAGGGCGACTGTTTATCTATTTTATTGCGGTTTACAGACTGTAGAACAACAAAACAAAGTCTTTCAGTCAGACACGGGGTCGGTGGTAGGTTTGTAATCCTCGGGGCACTTCCTGAGTCGGGGTCCGGGACACTCCCGCACATGGAAGAAAAGAAAAGAACGTGGCTTTTAGTGGGTTGTTCCTTTTACTAGAAACTCTCGGAATAGGGAGGGTGTGAGGGATAAAGCAAAAACCACCACCACATTCAGTGAGCTATACACGGCTTTGCTAAACGAGGTGCCCCGGTGTTTGCACGGTCCCCTATCCGGTCCCTCCCTTCTTAAAGTTTAACAAAGAACCCAAACGAGCACGCACCTGGGAGAGCCATGCGTCCTCCTTCGCGTGGCTGGGCGAAACGCGGTGTCGTTGGCCTCCTGGCTTTACAGCTGCCTCCGTCCGCTCCTCCTCTGTTATCAGTCCGCACCTTCTCTGCTCCTGGTGTCGTCCACTTCCAAGGAATCCGTTTCCACGGTGCTTTCCGTCCTCCCGGTCGCGTGGTTCTCCTGGCGTCTCACTTCCTCCTCCCACGACGGAGACACTGCGTCTTCCGGGTCTCTCCTCATATGGTGAGAGGCCACTCCTGATAGGCCCGAAAAGTCAGGTGGTCAAGATGCGAAGCCTCCGTCATGTACACAAAGGCTATCCTTAAAGGGCCCGTAGTAATCCGCCTGTTGAGGAGACGGACAATCAGTTAGCCCTACCGGGGCTGAGCATGGGACCCCCTGACAGTGGTATTTTAAAAAAATTTCAAATAAAATGCTCCTTCACCTTTGGCTGAGGAGGCTCTTCATTGATGAATTCAGGCTCTTCATCACTGCTGGATTCTCTGGCAGCCATGGTAAACCAAGAAAGATACAGGAGCAAAAAACAGGTCTTTCAGTCACAAAAGTGAAAGAAGAAGTGAAGGAAATGGGTGGGGATTTCATTCTTTGTAAAAAAAACTGTTAGCAACCAATGAAAAGTTTTATTTTGAGGTCACATGACTTGACGCGCTGACACTGCGCGCACCGGAGCGCTTCCGGGTGCGCACACGCGGCGCGAACGTAGGCGCTTCCGGGGCGCATACGCGGCGCGAACGTAGGCACTTCCGGGGCGCATACGCAGCACGAACGTAGGGGCTTCCGGGGGCGCTTACGCGGCGCTCCGAAGTGATGTCTTGATAGTTTCACGGAAATGCAAAATCATTTTCATTTCCTTATAAAAAAAACTGCTTTTATTTGTATGGTACGAAATGTTTTGCGTTATTATTAACTTTTCATTCATATTATTTTCACAAACGAAAGTAGCGCTCTGGGTGCGCTTTCCGGAGAGCTTACCGGAGCGCGCACCCAGAGCGCCCCAGGAAAAAATGATTCAAAAAAACTTAAAAATTAATACTTGCACAAAACAGCAAATTTAAAAAAACAACATAGGTTAGAAACTCGATATAGAAAGGAATTAGCATTTAAAAAACCTATGAAATTCACTGAAAAAACCATAGGTTTCACACCAGTTATAGTTAGGAATTAGCATTTAAAAAACCTATTAAATTCACTGAAAAAACTATAGTTTTCACACCAGTTATAGTTAGCTGGAAATTTTACTGACATAAAACCATTGAAATTCCACCGTTATAGTTAGTTGGACTCACTATAACTTGCGCGCCTGCAATGCACTGCTGATGACGTCACATATTACATCACTCATGACATGGTCAGTGACATCACTCATGACATCGCTGATGACACCATCCTTGTGACAGAGTGACAGACCTCCTTTCAGTGTAATGTAAGCCTTGAAACACATATTCAAAAATAGTATTTAACATTTTCAAAAAAATGGAGATACCCATACCAGTTACAACAAACAATTCAGTAATTCCACCATCTATATACACATCCACTCATTCACCAACAGTTCTATATAGTCACTCATACATATACTCACTCATTATATGTAGTGATACACCTATACATCCTGTTGCACACCGACAGTCATCCAAAAGTTACTCACACACATATTCACACATGCAAAAAAACTATTGAACATCCATTTATTTGCATATACAGCAATACACACACTACCACTTTACTTCTAAGGAAACTTACACATACTTACTCTCTTAAACAATCACTTATAGAAACACATACTTATTTAAACAGGAACTCTTACAATCTCTCACTCTCACATATACTCACTTATATAAATCAATACTCACATATACTAGATTAAAACATATGTCGTTACTGAAAAAGACAATAGTGAGACAGTCGTTTACTCACTAACATACACATATACACACTCATCCATCCATACAGTTTTGTACATATGCTGTCTTCAAAACACATACAAAAAGTGAGTCAGTCACCAACCCATACAGCCACTTATACACAAAGTGAAACACTGATACATACATTTCAATATTTAAAATGTACTTGCTAATATATGTATTCACTAAGATAGACTTAATAAGGCAGTTAACCAATCAATTCTTATAAAAACAAACATCCATTTACACACTTATTTAACCATTTATTCTTCCATCGTCCTTTACAAATACATATATAAAACATATATGTTTTTCAGAAAGACACACATTCACTGGATGGTGTCATCAGTGATGTCATGAGTGATGTCACTGACCATGTCATGAGTGATGTAATATGTGACGTCATCAGCAGTGCATTGCAGGCGCGCAAGTTATAGTGAGTCCAACTAATTATAACGTGGGAATTTCAATGGTTTTATGTCAGTAAAATTTCCAGCTAACTATAACTGGTGTGAAACCTATGGTTTTTTCAGTGAATATATATATATATTTATATATATATACATATGTATACTTACAATTTATCCGCTGGAGACGCACTCTTACTATGTGTTTAGTGATATCCGGGTAACACAGCGATACTGATTTATATATGCTCATATTGGAACAACCTATTATCACTAGCAGACCTTTTGTGGGTTCGAAGAGCTACCTATTAAATTGTTGGCCCATTAAGCATGATTGATTAGTGGAATTACTATATTTTTGTTTCTTTACTCTTCATGGATTTGGCTCTATCCTTGAATATTCGGTAGGATCTCGCCTGGGAATTGGCTGATGGGGTTACGATTGAATACAAGTACCTAAGCCGGTACTTGTACTATCACTCTACTCGCTGTGTCTATATTATACATCGCCAAATCAAAGGAGAGAGAGAGGACTAGGTAAGCTGGTCCAGATCCCCAGGATTATATGTAGATATCAATAAGGACTAGCTAAGTAATGAGAGGAAGACTCAATGACGTACGTGTGCTAGTAAACCATTTGGTTTGTTCATGAAGCCCTCACCCACCAACCTAGTTGGTGGCATGCTTCATCATCGGGCCCACCACAGTGACACCAAATGTGTCCCGGGTGTGCTTCAACGCCAGAAATACTGCGGAGCTGGTATGATTGCTGAGTGTGCGGTGTAAGGAGTGAGTAAGTGAAGGTTTAAAAGCTATACAGTGGGTCCCAGTACCCGAGGGTAAATAGATAAACTTTAATCACTGGGCCCCTGTTAGCAACTAAAAGGCAGTCGGACGTGCTGGAGTGCGGATTATGACCTCCTGCGTGTGTGGTCTACATGTTTCAGCTCGGCCTCTTGAAACTGGCTTTCCTCAGGACCATTGAGTATGTGAAAAAAGTTGGGGATTCCCTTTTGCTTTACTACACATAAAACATATAGGACATAGACAGACGTACAGGGTAGAGAAATATTAGCATAGTATGCTGATTGCACAACATTTGCCGGCTGGTAAAGTGTGTGCTCGACCTATATGAGGCTAAAGTGTGGTCATGTCAATGACATAACTGGCGTGGGTTTTTTTTCATTGTTGTGGTGGTGGGCTAAACAGTGGATAATAGCAGGGTGATAAGTAAAGTACATTATCCTCACACAGGCTAGTGGTCTGTAAAAGCCTCCTTAGGTCACTTGGCAGAGAAAAAGACCCTGAAAAAAGTTTAGGAAAATGTGCGGTTAAATCTGACCTGTAGGGAAAAAGATTCCAGCAGCTTACCCCATTCGTAGCGGTCGTTTGGTGGATTTACTCACGGAATTGCCGGTCTGGATCCTCCTTGGACCTGTCGTCCTTCTGCGGTGCCGAAGTGAAATGAAGGGGCTGCCGGCTGGGTTTAAATAGCCTGTCTGATTGTCTGCACCTGGGTATTGGTAAAAATAGAAGAAGGTGCGGGCTCGTGCTGGGTGCCTAGTCATCCTGCTGCGGTGCGCATGGGAGCGGGAGCAGTGACTCTCGCGCATGAGCGCCGCGGGTGAGAAACCGCTCAAAGAGTCCTTCTGTGTATGCAAATGCGTTTTAATGCACTTGAAGCTACTGCTGGCAATGTAGAAGGGCAAAGTTACTTCGATTAAAAGATCAGCGTTAATGTGCTTTGGGCAATATTGGGTTTACAAAATTATTTGAAATTACATATCATTAGTAAAATGTCAGTGTAATTGCATGGTGCTTACATGCATATTATAGCACTGGCCAAATGGCTGAATAGGTGGCTAAGCTGGGGTGCACTGGACACTCAGAAGGTTAGGAAGTTGGAAGGACCACGTGGCATGGTGTGTTGGTTCTATAATTTATGGGGATTCAACTGGGAACTGTGAGTGTGCTATGCTGTTACTCAGGGTGTGAGTACTCATGGGGTGGGAGAGTTCTATGGGATGGAGTCATTCAAGCCCTCTGTGTGGGTAGAGAGGCGGTGTATCCAGCGTTGTTCCTTCATGAGGAGGTTCTTTTCATTTGTTTCCGTTACTTCAAACTGCTGAATGACAGTCCATGTGAAGTCATTGAGGGTGTGGTTGTGAGACAGGAAATGGTCTGTCAGTTTGCTTATGTTTTTACCGCACCGAATGGTGCTCCTATGTTCAGTCATTCTAGTTTTGACTTAGCGGGTGGTCATCCCAACATACCTGAGGCCGCATCTGCAGGTTATTAGGTACACCAGGTTGGATGAGTTGCAGTTAGTGAACTGGCGTTGTGTCCATGTTTTGCCAGGTAATAAGCATTACAAAAGCAAAAATGTACCTAAGGGAAGTTCCTTTCTAAGGGATGAAAGCCAAAAGTTGAAATGTTTCCGTTGTGGCAATCCCAATCACCTAGCTAATAGTGTGAAGTGTCCAGCAAGGGGAGCTATGTGTAGGAAATGCAACAAAAGGGGACATTTTACCAAGGTGTGTCATGACATGAAAAAAGAGGTGACCCATGTTATTTTGGATGAGGAGGAACCTAGAGGGGACATTGTATTCCAGGTTAACGAACTTCTTGAGAGTTCTGATTGTAATTACCCTGAGTGTGAGATTATGCTTGACAATGTACCCTATAATGTATATGCAGATTCTTGTTCACCTTACACACTCATAAATGAAACTACATTTAAAACAAGGTCTGTTGACAAAGAATATGAACTGTTACCCCCAGACATCAACCCAGGAGGATACAATCGTGACACCATACCCCTGGTAGGAATGGTCATTATGCACATCAGATTCAAGGATAGAGTCACTGTGGGAAAAGTGTATTTAACAAAGAAAGGATCGTGCTTACTGGGGTGGAAACATCAAAAAGACCCAGGCATCAAGTTAGACCCTAATGCCCCAGAGCCAGTATACTTGATAGAACAACCAAGCATAGGTACTGATGTGTGTGAGGATTACCCCGAGGTATTTTCAAGTGAGTTAGGATTGTTGAAAGGTTTCCTCCATAAGATAAAATTGAAGAAGCATTACAAGCCCACGGTACATAAAGCTATATCGGTGCCGTTGGTGGTGAGAGACTCATTATAAAACGAACTGGAGAAATTGGAATCCATTGGGGTAATTGAAAAAATTGAGAGCTCTGAGTGGCTCGCCCCCATTGTGGTAGCTTCAAAGGGAGGTGGCAAAGGGATTCGTCTGTGTGTGGATCTCAGGGACCTCAATGCCAACATCTGGGTGGAGAGGCATCCTCTCCCTAGAATAAACGAGATGCTCAGTGTGTTAAAAGGTGCAAAATTCTTCAGTGTTTTGGACCTCTCGGCGGCATACCACCAGGTTGCCCTTCATCCGGAGTCCAAAAGCCTGACTTCCTTCATTACGCCATTTGGGGCATACCAGTATAACCGCATGCCATTCGGGTTGGCATCCGCGGTGGCGGTATTCCAACACATTATGCAGCACTTCCTAGAGGGTCTTGGGAAAGTCCTGTGCTTCCAGGACGATATACTAATTTATGGAGACTCAGAGGGTGAGCACAACATGAACTTAAGAGAAGTTTTGAGCAAGTTGAGTAAAGCAGGTTTTACCACCCAAAAGGACAAGCGCAAGATAGGGGTAAAGTCTGTAACTTACCTAGGGCACACCATTTCAGGAGAAGGAATTAAGCCTAAAACCAGCCTGGTGGATGCAGTGATGTTAGCGCCTGCTCCCTCTAATAAGGATGAGCTCAGATATTTCCTGGGATTGGTGGAGTACATGACCAAGTTCATTGAAAACTTTTCTAGTCACACACGCACAATGAGGGAACTCTTGAAAAAGGGTAGTACCTTTCTGTGGAGTTGTGAGTGCCAAGAGGAATTCAAGTATGTGAAGTCAGCCATTGCCATGGCACCCACCTTAGGCATGTTTGATCCCAATGAAAAAAACACACTGACTACAGATGCAAGTAGCAAGGGCCTGGGGGCATCCCTTACTCAAAGGATTGGTGGATGTGAGAGAGTAATTGTTTTCACTTCCAGGGCATTGAAGGGCCCAGAGTCTAATTACTCCACCATCGAAAGGGAAGCCCTAGCGTGTTATTGGGCAATAAATCACTTTAAATTCTTCCTATAGGGGATCCCCTTTACCCTGAGGACCGACCATAAGCCGCTAATTCCCTTATTCTCTACAAAGAACATTGAGAGGGCCACTCCACGCATTGCAAAATGGATTTTGGCATTGCAAGGTTATAATTTCACCATGTGTTATGTGGCCGGTGAGAAAAACACCATAGCAGACTGCATGTCAAGATTGCCGATACAGGGGGAGGAAAACATGTGTGGTCCACCAGAGGAGGCAATTCTCGCAGTAGGACACCCGGCAATCAGTAAGGAGGAGTGGGAGAATGAATCCCAAAGGGACCAGGTGTTAAAGGAGTTGAGGAGGTTGATCGAGGAAGGGTGGCCTAAGCATAACATTGAGCTAGCTGAAAACCTTAAACCATATTGGGCAGTGAGAAATGAGTTATCCAACATGAATGGTCAGGTATGGAGAGGAAATAAAGTCATTCTTCCGGGTAACATGAAAGACAGGATCATAGCGTTAGCGCACGAAGGTCATCCAGGAAGAAGCATGACGAAGAGTAAGATCAGACAACATTATTGGTTCCCTAGGATGGATGGGTTGGTGGAGAGCACTGTAAAAGACTGCGAGGCATGTGGGATATATGGCAAATCTAAAGTAATACACAAGGCACCACTCATTCCGGTAGGGGTACCAAGTAAACCATGGGACAAGCTGGGGATTGATATAATAGGTCCCTTGAACTTACTTAACACCAACCAGAGGTTTATGTTCGTAATCATTGATTACCACTCTCATTGGATCAGTACCAAATTTGTACCTTCAATAACTACTCAAGATTTGATGGAGTTTTTGCAGGAGGTGTTCGCAACAGAAGGTATACCGAGCACCCTGGTGACAGATAATGGCGTTCAATGAAAAAGTTCTTGTCAGAGTTAGCCATCTCACATATAAGAACACCTTTTTACTGTCCTAAAGCTAATGGAATGGTGGAAAGGGCAAATAGGATGTTGAATAACTCTATTCAAATGGCTGTTTCAATGCATGAACCTGTAGAGGAAACTATTAGAAAAACACTGTGGTCATATCATTCTTCCCCCAATGCTGTGACAGGAGTATCTCCGTTCGTATCCCTTAAAGGGAGGAATCCGGGATCTAAGCTCAGCCCCAACTGGTTGAATGGAGGTATTCCTGTGTGGGTGGACAGAGAGTCTGTGAAAGAGAAGGTGGATTTGCATCAAGTGGATTACAAAACCAGGTACGACCAGAAGTGGGGCACCACTAGCAGGAAGTTCCATGTTGGACAGTGGGAAGTAGTCAAAAGACCTGTTATTGGAAGTGCAAAAGTGTCCTCTTTCTCCAAACCAGCAAGAGTACAGAGGGTGAACAATAACTCAGTGGTGCTGGAAGATGGAAGCACATGGAGCATAGACAATGTAAGTGCCTGCCCCGATGTGTGCGTTCCAATGGCTGACTGTGAGGAAAACCAGGATGTTAATCTCCCGAACATACAAGCGGCCAGAGAAACCAGGGTGCGCCAGCCACCAAGTTGGCAAAAGGACTATGTAACTTAGAGCTTCTTAAGATACTTTGCCTCCCCCAGAGGACGGTTTTATATCTATTGTTAATTCCCTTACAGAGGGAGATATGTTGTAATCTCCTTTGTCAAGATATCACTGAAATGGTATGTTCCACGCACCCCTTCCCCTTTACATTGTTAATCAGGCCCATGGAATGTTGGTGGGGCGTTTGAGTTAGAACGTTGTGTGGGAGGCTGGCAGTGCAGAGACCAAGACGTGAATAAACCAGCTCTTCTTCAGCATCTGTGTGGCTGTGTTTACTTCCAACACCAAGCAGAAACACCTCCCTTGGATTCAGATTGTCAGATGAGATAAATACTAGCTAAAGTGCATGCACCTTATCGTATGTGTCTGCCGATATTTGCTCCTGTATGTGTAATAATGTGCCCCTTCATTTCTTCAGGTTTCCACATCAAATGCGTCAAAGGGCTTCACCATGAAGAGTGTCCACTTAGGAGAAAGTGTAAACAGGTAAGTATCTTTCTGTCGATAGAGCTTGAGCTCGAGTAGATCCTGCCCCGCATTGCAAGTAGAAAGCCGGGCCAGAATTAGTTCTGCCACACTCAAGATGGCCACCAGTACAGCTGAGGTTTCCCCACATCTGGAAAGAGTTAATCCCAGCCTGCCGTCTGCCCTTTGCAAGCATACCTCTACTTAACCTCTTACACACAGCTCGCCCCTGCTGCTCGAAAACCCAGAACAAAAGCCCACTAGCGACACTGTCTTTTCCTAAATAGTTGGTGCCTGGAATTGTGACCATGACATCAGTTGCGATATTGCCTGAGGCACTGTAACAGATAAATGAATAACGTGAAACCTTACCTGCCTTAGATTTAGGAGTGAAGCTTATAGGTATCATACTTATGGTAGCGAAGATAGTTCTTGGTAATGTCAAAAGTGATGTAACACTTTTGACCATTCACCAAACATATGCTGCAATGTCACAGGAATGCAAAAAAAAGTGATGCTACCAAATATAATACCTTACAATTATGCCGCCATCGGATGATATACCCTAAAGGTGAAGCAACAAAGACTACAGGTAAAACATAGGAGCGAAATGAAAACCAGAAGAAGGAAAGGAAGCCAGAACAACGGCGCTCTACAGTGAGTAGTATTGAATTCCAGGGTGGATTTAAAAGGAATCCACATTTTTCTAATTAAGATAAAGAGCTGGGAGGATATAACCTAAAATAGTAACTCCAGGGAGGTGTCAGTCTTCTCATTAGTGGCATTCTTCTTCTTCACTGGACTGTAGGGAAAAGACATGAGAGTTAAGTAAAGATGCCCATTCTTCCCCAGGACCTGACGAGTGACAAACCTATCAACAGGGAAGAGGGGAATGCAGGAATTGGAACCCACAAGGCAAACTTTTCAGAAGACAGTAATCACGGCAAAGCAGCAGGATGCCTCACAGAATGAGAGTTCTTTTGAGGAATGGATCATGAGGAGTGTCTATCCTCGACAGAGTGGCAGAAACAACTATAGCCCACATACAACCCAAACCCCACCAGATCATGGAAAGGATTAATGAATATATTCAAATAGAGACATCTGATGGGCATCTGAATTACAAGAATGTCGCCTGAAAAGTCCAGATTCACATTAAAGTGTAATTGAACAAAAAATCGCAATGATTTTCTAGACTCACTGGTATTAATGTTATTAAGTTATAATTATGGCTCCATTAGGAGTATTCTCTTCACTGTTGCTGCAGTTACGTAAGGACTGGCATGCTATAAAATGGCCATTATTAATGGTTCTAGCATCATACAAAAACTAAGTGGCATAAGATAAAAGTGCAACACCATATGTGATTCCTTTAAGAGATCTGCTGCAGGTTCAGACACCGTATCAGATAAGGCCAGAGATTACCAAAGATTTCAAATGTATCACAAATGAGTTACAGCATTAGGGAATCATCATCCCCTGCCCACCAACTATGAACACCATTTTACCCAATTTTAAAGCCTGATACCGTAAGAATTGTATTCGAATATTGTAATTTGAACATGCATTGTAACACATATTTAGTAACAAATGCATATATCACTGGATCAATGAAGCAACTAAAACAAACAAGCATTAGCAATGAAATCGGTTTTGCCTTTGGCATCTTATATGTATTTAGCTATGCAGCACATTAGGCTGGGTGCTGAAACATCTACTGTTCTTTAACATGGAGGGGAAGTAAGCACCAAACTGCGTGACACATCAGGTAAGGGAACACATGGAAAGAAATATTGCCTTTCATTGGTAAACAGTATAGTTCAAAGCTCTGTTTTTACTATAAAATCAGGGCCTTCGGTGGTCTTTTCACTGAAAATGCAAGATTTGGAAAAAATATTATTGTCTACAGGTGCTCTTGGAAGACAATTTCTATGGACTGAAATCTAGAGAATGCTAAAGTGATGCAGGTATTTACTGACCTCTGCTGGTCGTTTTCTATCAAGAAAGTTAAATTGAGGCAGTTGCCAGAAAAATTAAAAAAAGAAACTTCATCAGCAGAAAGCAATTCTGGTATTTTACTGACCTCTACTGGTCGTTTTCTGTCAAGACTGTCCAATAGAAGCAGTGGAATAAGCAGAAAGCAATTCTGGCATTTTACTGACCTCTGCTGGTCGTTTTATAATAATGATCCACATTTGTAAAGCGTGAACAATTACCCGTAAGGGTCTCTAGGCGCTGGGGGCCATCAGGAAGATCAAGCTAGGTATTGCCCAGAGTCATATGGTGCTGGGCCAATCTGCCACCAGCGCCGGGGATCGAACCGTGATCTCCAGATTCAGGAGTCAGTCGCCCTGGCCACGGTGCCACACCTCGCTATCAATACAGTTAAATAGAAGCAGTTGAACAGATAAGAAAGTCCCTAAGCGGACGCAGACAAGTCCTAGGGCTGATCTCAAGAGCCCACATAGTACATCCATATATAAGTATAACTAATGTATATACTAGAGGTCTTGACCTAAAAATATAAGACATGTTAATGACATGTACATAATGGATGCTGACATGAGCGTGCATTTAAAACATATAGGGCTAGATGTAGGTAATTCCGATTTACCTACTCTTAAATACCGAATTTTACCAATTCGATATTTAAGAGTAGGTAAATAGAGGCAGATGTAGGTAATTTTTATTTTCTAACTACCGAATCTGTAAGATTCGGTATTTACCGATTCGGTATTTGCCATTGATTCCTATGGGCCTTGAAGCCCATAGGAATCAATGGCAAATACCGATTCTGTAATTACAGAATCAGTAAAATTACCGAATTTGCAAGGGTGAGAGGGTGTCACTTTGACACCCTGTTGCCCCCCTGTTTCTGGCTTGTGTGCCATGTGACACGCAGACATGCCCTTAGGGCATGTCTGTGTGCCACATGGCACAGGTGTACATGCACAGATGTGCATGTACACTGGAATTAGTTATTTACCATGGAATAATATTCCATGGTAAATAACGATTCGGTAAGGGCCTGTGGCACTGATTACAGTGCCACCTACATCTTGATTTACAGAATCGGTAAATTTACGGATTCAGTATTTTACCGATTCTGTAAATTTACCGAATCGGTAAATATACCGATTCTGTAAATAAAATGCCCCCTACATGCCAAATCCCAAATACCGGTCGGTAACGGCCGAATTCGGCCATTACCAACCGGTATTAGGGCTCCTACATCTGGCCCTAGACAGAAAAATCAAAATGCTTTTTGAGGCAGGCTAGAAGCTGAATTTCAGGAAATCCAAAATATACTTTTTGCATGTATTACATTTAGGAAATACATTATCCAACGAAAGAAAAGGACTTGCACCTGAGTTCTTGGAAAATTTTGGGACACTTAAGCCACCTAGTTCTCTTAGTGAACTATAAGAATTAATGGTCCATGCTACGGACAAGATCTGCAACCATCGCAACTGGAGAAAATGGTCAGTTCCGAGTGGAGCAGATTGCCTCTCAGAACATGCAAAAAGAGCAGAATGCGAAAATATAATCTATAGGAGGATTGACAAAATTAAGTTTACGCCCAGGTTTAGGAACCCTAACTGCGACTACGGGGAGAACTGGGCTAGGGGATGGTATAGCTTTATTCTTTTGAGCATACACCTTATGGGAGATGCCCAGCTAGTCTATACTGTTGAAAGTAGATCCTTGTTGTCTCTTGCCCCGCCCCCTAACTGGCCATAAATGATACCTCCCAATTAAGGTACACTTGCCTGCCGAGACCCACTGCTCTTAGACTGTACCATGAGCCACGAGAAGGAGACAAGTCCCACCTCTCCTTAGCTGGAGTTCACTACACAGTGACTATGGGCCAGATGTATCAATCGGTTTTACCCATTCAGTGTCTATGGGAAAGTGTGTTCCTGCATATGGCCCTAAGGGTTTGTATTGTCTCATGCAGACTGAACAGTCGAAGTTTTGTAGTATACCTACTCTACAATCATTGATATCTACTGTATTGATTAATGTGCGCAATGCACTTAAAATACCAATAAAGAAATATTGCCCAAAAATTTTTTATTAAAGGTATTCCTGAAATATGGCAGAAGATACATAGCACATAATGCAGAAACGGTGAAATTCTTGTTTCAACTAAACACATTTATATGAAGAGATTCGAAAAAAAAGAAAATACTAAAATCATTAGAGAGTTACAAAGAGACATGCCCACAACAGCACATTTGCAAACGTAAGCTAATTCACTTGATTTGATTTAGCAATATTTAGTAATCAGTATAAGTACCTAGTGAGTTAGGATACACTTCGATGTTATCCATTGAAGGAACTCTATACCCATTGAATACAAATCACACTTGTAGTCAGCAGCAGAGGTGGCCCACAGCCCAAGCAAAGAAATAAACTGTGGTATTAACCATACCTTACAGAAATCACTGGAACTTCAGAAAACTATGAAGAATAGAACATATATAAAAAGGTTCACAGAAAATTGCTGTTCACTCAAAAGAGTTTCTACATATTTAGCAACTTTGATTGAGTTGAAGATTGTGATTATACGATGCACAAACCAACACATGTGACCAACGAAGTGTAGTAGCAAGTACACTTTGATGGTCACATACTAGCAAGCTTTAGCATATGATTCTTGATAGATTGGCAAGCAGAACTTTGTTGTTATCAAAAATGATATAGAGCTAGAATCCATCAGTGATTGTTGTGCAGCATGTGTAACACATTGTATAAATGAAATAGTTATTGCTACCATCATCTCCAACTTTTTCAATTGAAGTTTTAGAAGCTATATTTAACGCATCAACCAAGACAGGCATAAAAACACATATAACAATGGCAGGAAAAGATATGTTAAGAATATTCAAGGAAAAACTAGAGTTAATTTTGCTTACATTATAGTATATACTTTCAGGAAACAGCCTTTAAAATATGTTTTTTACCACGTTGTACCTTTACAACGCTTGGTTTTAGAACGCATATGCTTTTACGACGTATGCCTTTACTTCTCATTTAAGGTAAGTTCAAGGGTGTGGGTGGGTCTCCCCCCAAAAAAACATTATCACTGTTGTTTAGATTGTAAATATAGGTGTGCACGTAGTCTATAATATAATACGTGTTTTTTCTATGTCTACACCTTATGACTCACGAAGTTGGGTGGAGCATCACTTCAAAAAAATGGTTTAAATTTGTAGCTGACCTGGTGCGCGGTGTGTGACCAAGGGCACTAGTTGCTCGAAACGCGTAACCAGAGAGGTTTCTAATAAAATCTCCTTTACTGCAGCCATTGGGTCCGTGTCTTCGTTTCCACAGCAGGAGTGTGGCGTTTTTGAAGATTGTACCTTTCATGTTATACGGGGAGCAGCTGTCCTCGTTTACGGAACCCGCTCACCAGCAAGAGGTCAGGATTACGACAGCTGAAAGCAACGTTCGTTTTCCGAGGAGGAAATTTTCACCTGACCCCCTGAGCCAAAAGCAAGAGCCTTCGTGTCGGCGGACTACTACTCACTAACGGCAGGTCTGAGCGGCTTGCAGTCGGTGAGTGGCGTCCAACCACAGCGGGGCTACTATTGTGGGATTCTCAGGTGGAGAGAATTGGCGTGCAGTGAAGAGACCGGCAGCGGCGCGAGCCGCCGGTTTACATATTTTAACAATTGAACCTCTCCAGTCGCACTATGTCAGCAAGTTTGGAGAGAGAGAGGGAGGACGCCGCTGAGACGCTTTTCAACAACATACGGAAAAGTGTTCCAACTACCAACGCGGCGAGCAGTCAACCTAACGGTGCACAACAGGACGCCAAACAACTGTTGAAAGTCCTGGAGAAAAAAACCAAGTCGGAGATTACCAAGTGGTGGGAGCACAAGTCGCTCACCAAATATGTTGAAGCTGGTCGGGTTCCGCGTGGTCTGCGAATCATGCTGGCACCCAGCTTCGAGGACCCCAATCCAGCAATGTTAAAGGAGTGGGGTGAGCTAAACTTGGATGCTTCAATGAACTTAGTAAGAGTGCTCATTAAATATGCGGTCATAGACCGCGAAAAACTGCTGGAGGAAATCAAGGGTATTAATGAGCAGCTGGATGCCACTACAGACCCGGATACTAAGTTACTGATAACCAACACGCGCAAGGAGATCAGCGAGAGATTGCACAAACACGAAGAGCGCATTAAGATCCGAAAAGTGCATAAATTCGCAAGGGACTTAAAAGATTATGAGACTGGGCAAATTTATACATTTGCCAGAAAGTATGACCGAGCTAAGCAAGTTAAATTGACGAAACAAGCCGCAGCCAGTGTAGGTGCAGGCGGTGGCAATGTGGCTAGAACCAATCAACAGGAAGAGTTGATGGAAAACTCGGATCCGGACACAGTCTCGCTGGCCAGCTCATCCAGCATGTCCCTTTCAGAAATCAGCAACACAGAAGGCCAACCGGGAAGAATTTTAGAAATCGGCGAAGAAATCGATTTTTTAGTAGAGGACCGGCTGCAAACATTGCGTCCCAGACACAAAAAGAATTACAACGCAAAAGGCGTAACGCAAGACGCCACGCAAGACGCAAAAAGAGGAAAGCCACAGCAGCCGCAACAGCAGCAAAAGAAAAAGAAACAATGGTTCAACAAGAAGAAACAATAAAGGATTGTACCATTACTAATCTTTCCGATGTCACCCTAACCACAGCAGAAGAGCAACTACTAGCCCTAGGACTCAATTTTTGTCCGGAAAGTTCATTTAACTACACCAATACGAGAGCGGATGTTTTTAAGTTTATTCGCAAACTTAAACTTAGAAAGTTTTTTGCATCCAAAACTGTGACTAAAAATAAGGAGCGTCCTGCCAACATTATCACTAACAGCAGTACCACAGTCTCAGTTCCAGCAGCCCCAGCAGCAAGAGATGCCAGACTCTTGCTCACCCTATGCGACCTGGGAGAGGCTGTGGATTCAACATCCGGCGATGAAGGTGTTTCTAACACTCAAAGAGAATTGACAAATGTGGACATTCGCCAAAAAGGAGCTGGAGAAAGTCCTTTCAAGCCGGTAAGCACTTTTTTACCTGTCATGCCAAAAGATGCAATTGACATTTATCACGAATGCGTGACGGAAGATCTGAAAAAGTTAAACCGCACTGTGCAGGCACAAACTTACAAGAACAATGCCAGGATCATACAGTATAATACTTTAATGAAAAAATTAAGTCAAAATCAGGAAGTGGTTATTAACAAGTCTGACAAGGGGGGTAATATTGTCTTGTGGAGAAAGGAAGAATACACGGCTGAAGCCATGAGACAGTTAAGTGACCCCGCTTGTTATGAAAGATCAAATGGGATGGCTTACAAACGAGCCAAAGACAATTTGAAGAAAATGCTAATGTCTTACAAAAGAAATAATTTGATCTCCCAGGCTGAATTCGACTACCTTCATATAGAACACCCTGTGATACCGATACTGTATTTGATCCCTAAAATTCATAAGCAGAAAACTCCCACTCCGGGCCGTCCCATAATAGCGGCCATTAACAGCGTGGGTGAGAATATCTCACAGTACATAGACTTTTTTCTACAGGACATTGTTAAAGATTTGCCCAGTTACCTGAAAGACACGGGGGACTTTCTAAACAAACTTAATTCTATCCAGTGGCGCGACAATTGGTGCATTTTGACTTTAGACATAAAGTCACTATACACCTCCATAGATCACTCAAAAGGTTTGAACGCCATCAAACACTACCTTGGTTCAAGATCCTGTGAATACTACGCACACAACAAGATGTTATGTGAGTTAGTGCATTGGTGTTTGCACAACAATTATTTTATGTTTGCTAAGAATGTCTGGAGACAAGTGCGAGGCGTGGCGATGGGATCGTGCTTCTCCCCCAGCTACGCATGTCTACATGTGGGCTGGTGGGAGGAGCGCGGTCTCATCGACACTCCCGGATTTCACAAGGTTCAATACTGGAAACGGTTTATTGATGACGTGTTTTGTATTTGGGAAGGGGATGAGGAAAGTGCTCGTGTATTTGTTGATGCTCTTAATCAGAACAATGACAATCTGTTCTTTACGGCCAACATTAGCAAAGAGCAAGCAGATTTCCTAGATGTTCATGTCACCATTGCTAATAATACTGTGACCACATCGTTATACCGTAAACCTACGGCTGGTAACAGTATATTACACGCTAGTAGCAAGCATCCCCAACACGTAATTACCAATATTCCGTATGGGGAGTTGCTGAGAGTTAAAAGGATCAGCAGCACTCCGGAAATTTTTGAACATGAGGCACAAATCACTATGAACAGGTTGAGAGCTAGGGGCTGTAAAGACAAGGTCTTAAATAGCGCGCTTAGGCGGTGTCGAGCTAAGCCTAGGGAATCACTCCTGACATCCGAAACTGTAGAACTGGAGTCAGATAACCCTGCTCCCCGACTCATATTGGCATTCAGCAAACATGAGAGACAAATAAGGTCAATTGTGAGGAAGCACTGGCCTATCCTTCAAACTGATAGTGTCTTGGGTGATATTATCCCCTGTGCCCCCACCATAACCTACAAAAGAGCACCAAGCATGCACAACTGTCTAGTTAAAAACAGTCCAGAACTAGGTAGTGGCAGTACCTGGCTAAAACAAAAAGGTTTCTTTAAATGCTCCTCCTGTAGGGCTTGTAAATTCGGTGTGAACACGTCACATTACTTCACACCTTTCAGTTCTAGGAGGAAAGCCATCCGAGGATACTTTAACTGCCACAGTGAGTTTGCAATATATGTCCTGACGTGCACCTGTGGCCTTCGTTATGTGGGCAGCACCAAGCTACAGGTGCACGCCAGGATCTTGCAACACTTGCGTGCCATAGTAAACAGTGACAGTACCTACCCGGTAGCACGTCATTTCAAATCCACACACAACAATGACCTGTCCAACTTAACATACTATGTTATTGATGTGGTAGCGCCCCTCGTCCGAGGAGGCGACAGAGAAAAACTGCTACGAAAAAAGGAAACTGAATATATCATTGAACTAGACAGCATATACCCTAACGGGTTAAACACCACTGAAGACTTGCACCATCTGTTGTAGTGCTATTTATCTCTGTACTTTTTCTGGTTTTCTAATATCTATTCCAAGAAGTATATCCAGAGAATATTCACTTGTGGTTTTTCTCATATTTTTCTTTTCAAGGTCTTTCTGAACTTAACAACTGATACTTGATGGCGCCGACAAGGCACCGTATGGGAGTCCAACCAGGATCCTTTAATTATACAGATCTTGATACATATTTGCTCCTTGTAAATAGTTATCTCTCTATCCACTCTAAGTAGAAATTGGTGATTAATGAAATTTATGTCAACCAATAATCTGTTTTTAGCTCACAATTTTTTCACTTTCACTTTAGTTCGTAGTGGGACAAATCACTAGTGGGTTTTTCAATATGGTTGTTGGCACGTTTAATGTACATGTACATACCTTAGTCGTGAACTATTCATACTACTATGAATTATGCTCTGGGATAGGTCCTAATGATTATAAAATAGATATGGAAGGTCATCATTGTGTATGTAATATATGTAGATTTGTATATAAAAACAGAGTTTGTATTTATGTAGAGACAGAGATATATATATATTTATATTTTTTCATATATTTTTGTGATACTGTATATAGATAGTATATTTTTCTAGATGTATATATATCTATCTGACCAAATGGACTAATTGTCATATAGGACTCATATTTTTGTACATGGCCGTTATGTATCATATTAAGGTATATGCATTCATGCAGATATTATTGTTCTCAGTGCCATTATCACTGTTGTTTAGATTGTAAATATAGGTGTGCACGTAGTCTATAATATAATACGTGATTTTTCTATGTCTACACCTTATGACTCACGAAGTTGGGTGGAGCATCACTTCAAAAAAATGGTTTAAATTTGTAGCTGACCTGGTGCGCGGTGTGTGACCAAGGGCACTAGTTGCTCGAAACGCGTAACCAGAGAGGTTTCTAATAAAATCTCCTTTACTGCAGCCATTGGGTCCGTGTCTTCGTTTCCACAGCAGGAGTGTGGCGTTTTTGAAGATTGTACCTTTCATATATAAATATATATATATATATAAATAATGCATGGTAAAGCATATGCATTCTAAACAAATGTGGAGTGAAAAATGTGTAGTAAGGGGATGCAGAGTATTTCCCTGCATTGTTCAGTCATACAACCTATACTTTCCGATATATGTAAAGTAGTGTATTGTAAGGCGTCGAAGCGCATTTTCAGGCGGGTAGCACGCTACTTCAGGACCCTTAGAGGATTAGTGTTGAATTAGTATAGTGAAATATGCAAGTACATTTTAAGTGGTGGATAGGTTAATCAGTTATTTGGAATGATAGCAAAAGGATAGAGGAGGAAAAAAAAGGTTTGTATTTATATAGCGCTTGTTACCCCTGATGGGGTGTTGAAACATGCTATTCAGGAAGCCCATAAAGGATAAGTGGTGAATTAAAATGGTGAAATATGAAAGTAATTTCAGTGGTGGATATGTTAGTCAGTTATTTGGATTGAGAAGGGTTGGGGAGGGGTAGAAAAGAGGGAAGAGTTTAGAAAGGTTTGTTTTTGGGGAGCAGTATAGTAGAAGAGGTGTAAGAAGGATAGCGGAGGGATAAAAGGGGAAGAAAGGTTTGCATTCATGTAGCACTTGTTACCCCTGATAGATGTTGAAGCGCTTTTCTGGCGAGTAGCACGCCACTCCGGAACTCAAAGGATTAGTGTTGAAAATGAGTATAGTGAAATATGAAGTAATTTGAGTAGTGGATATGTTATTCAGTTATTTGGGTAGAGAAGTGTAGGTGGCGGGATAGTGAAGGGAGAGAGGTTTGTATTTATATAGCGCTTGCTACCCCTGATGGGGTTTTGAAGCCCAAGTAGCATGCTACTCTGGAACCTATCAGTATTAGTGTTGAATTAGTGTGGTGAAACATGAAAGTAATTTTAGTGGTGGATATGTTAGTCAGTTATTTGGATTGAGAAGGGTTGGGGAGGGGCAGAAAAGAGGGAAGAGGGAAGAGTTTAGAAAGGTTTGTTTTTGGGGATCGGTATAGTAAAAGAGGTGTAAGATGATGCAAGAAGGGGTAGAGTAGGAGAGTATTGGATATATTGAGCGAAGTATAGGCTGAGAAATAGGGGAGTGCATTGCAAATGCTAAATTAGAAGAAAGTGATAAATATATAGATCCATAAGTACATTGAAAGTATATAGATGTATAATGGAGATATGTATATTGGGCTGCATTTCTGGCCCTGGTCCTGAACAGTCTCGAACAGGCTCAACAGGCAACTGCCCTTGGCCTCTCCGCCATGAACAAGCTCAAACAGGTAACTACCCTTGTCCTCTCCGCCATTAACAGGCTCAAACAGGCAACTTCCCTTGTCTTCTCCGCCCTTAGCCTAGTCGCCCAGGCTGAGACGCCCTAAGCCTGGCCTTTTATAGCCCTACTAGCAGCCCGTCCCGACGTTGTCCGGGTATGAATTGCTGCCGGCCAGTAGTATATTGTTTTGTAGGAGTTCGTTTTGATAGCATTTCCTATCGGTGACAGGCCTGTGAAACGCTCCAATTCACAGTGCACTGCTGATGCACTTAAGAGTGCACGTTCAGTAGTGTGTGAACTCAAGTTTCCCTATTTTATTTTTCCTTGCAATATTATATAGCGCAAACTCGACAACATGGCATGAGCACAATTTACATTACAGAAGAACACATTAATTTGTGGTAGGCACGGGGAGACAAAGCGATTTGCCTGGAATCACAGGATGTTGAGCTGATGCCGAGATTTGAACGTAGCTCCCCAGCTCTAAAGTTCGCAATTCTAGAACTTGTGGCGGGAGGTGTGTCTAAAAGTGTATGTCGGTGCTGGCCATCAATGAGAGAGACCTGTGCATTTTTCAAATGGGTGGTGGAAAAAAAATGAGTATGTTGCTGGAGATGTGGGCCGCCGTGCTACCAATGTACTTACCGGGGGAGGGTAAACACCCATTATTCCGCAACTTTCTTTCAGCATACCATCACTCCACATACTTTCATTACGAAAGTACCATGACCCCGCAATGCCATTATAACGCATGGCATTACATTTTATATGCTTTTACCACGCATACATTCACAACTAAATTTGTTGTAAATGCATGAACGGTAAAAGCATGTGTTTTTTGATGTTTGGATAAGGTAAGTATGGGTATAGGGGTATATGTTTTGGGGTACAGAGGTATATGTTTTGGGGTGTTTGGGTATTTTAAGGGTTCAGATATAGTTTTGGGTTATGGGGTACAGGGGTAGTTTTAGGGTTCAGGGATAGGAATGGGTTTTGGGGTACAGGGGTATTTTTAGGGTTCAGGGGTAGGTTTGGGTCTTGGGGTACAGTGCTATTTTTAGGGTTCAGGGCTAGGTTTGGGTTTTGGGGTACAGGAGTATTTTTAGTGTTCAGGGGTAGGTTTGGGTTTTGAGGTACAGGGGTATTTATAGGGTTCAGGGCTAGGTTTGGGTTTTGGGGTATAGGGGTAGTTTTAGGGTTCAGGGGTAGGTTTGGGCTTTGGGGTAAAGGGGTATTTTAAGGGTTCAGGGCTAGGTTTGTGTTTTGGGGTACAGGGGTATTTTTGCGGTTCAGGGCTAGGTTTGGGTTTGGGGGTACAGGGGTATTTTAAGGGTTCAGGGGTGGGTTTTGGTTGTGGGGTACATGGATATTTTTAAGGTTCAGAGCGAGATTTGGGTTTTGGGGTACAGGGGTATTTTAGGGTTCAGGGGTAGGTTTGGGTTTTGGGGTACATGGTTATTTTTAGGGTTCAGGGTTAGGTTTGGGTTTTGCGGTACAGGGGTATTTTTAGGGTTCAGGGGTAGGTTTGGGTCTTGGGGTACAGTGCTATTTTTAGGGTTCAGGGCTAGGTTTGGGTTTTGGGGTACAGGAGTATTTTTAGTGTTCAGAGGTAGGTTTGGGTTTTGAGGTACAGGGGTATTTATAGGGTTCAGGGCTAGGTTTGGGTTTTGTGGTACAGGGGTATTTTTAGGGTTTAGGGATAGGTTTGGGTTTTGGGGTACATGGTATATTTATAGGGTTAAGATGGGTTAGTGTTTAAGGGTGTTGGGGTATTAACACCATCAATGCTGATGGTATTCCCCTCCTGTGCTGACTTTGAATTATTCCCATTGTTCATGACGAGCTCAGCTCGTCATGAGTGTACGAGAGGTGTACCTCATGACGAGCTGAGCTCGTCATGAGCATTGAAGGTGTTAAGGAGTAAGGGTGGGTTATGATTATGGGGTGCAGGGGTATTTAAAGGGAGCAGGGTGGGATTAGCACACAATATGAGACATGGCATGAAGGGCGGAATGTACCACATGCCCCAGCGTTTGTCACGCCCCAGCACACACCCACAGCACAACGCAGACACGCCCACAAGGGCCTACTTTGCTGGCACGGTTCTTTTACCTTTTAAATGTATATGGTGGGCGTCTGCATAGCCTATGTCCTTCTGCTGCAACTTCCCTTTACAATGCTGTATTGGGTGGCGTGATTGGTGCTGTGGTTCCTGAGATTACCCGCCTCAAAGGTTTGGGCTGTCTCTTTATTATATTAGTATAGATTAATCAGGTGACCCCGTCAGCCAATGAGAACCCTAGCCCTACCACTATCCAATCACAACACTAGCCCTAAAAATCTAGAACCAATAGGACACCAGGATATTACAGCCAATTGTAGTCCTAGTCCAAGCACCCAATAAATTCAAAAACCTTAATCTCTATGTACACTAAAGGCTCTATCCCTACCAGTAGTCCCACCCCAAGTCCAAGCAACCAATGGCCCAGGAAGCCCTTGTCCCTACTTCAAATAGAAAGCCTAACCCTACTCTTAGTCCCACAGCCAGTCCAGCAACCAATCACACCAGAATTCTAATCTCTACTTCAAATTAAAAGTCTAACCCTAGCCCTAGTCCCACCCTAGTCACAACAACCAATAACACAGGAAACCCTAGTCCCTACTTCCAATAGAAATCCGAACCCTAGCCCCAACCCTACATTGATTGAATCACAGACCCAGAAACCAATCAGAACACTCAAATACCCAACCAATGAGGACACAAACCCTAATCCAATAGAAACATCAGATACAACCACCAATCAGTGTACACATGTCCCAAACGGTAAACTACCATTACTTCGGTCCTAATACTTCTCAATGCTTTTTCTACCCAATTTTTATTTCGCATTGACCATTACTACGCATGCAAATACTTAGCATGCTTTTACTTCGCAATTGTGTTTAGTTCGCATTTGAGTACTATGTTTAAAAATGTAATATATTAATTATTAATATTTCCGTAAATAAAATATATTAATTAATAATATTTCCATTAAATTATGCTGTTTAGAAATCTATATGTATAGACTTAAATTAAATTACCAATCTTTGCAATTGTTTGCAATGGAAGAAAAAGTCCTTTTTAGATTTTGTTGAAAAAGAAATCAATGCCGTAGATCATGTGCAATGTAATACGTCATACGGAGCAACGAAGGAGAAAGGAGAAGAAGCACACAAGTACGCTGCTCAGCTAAAAACATTTAAAGTTAATAATATTTAGTTAAAGAGGTGAAAACGAGATTATTTAATATATTATTTGGGAAAAAATAGGATTAAAAAAGTTACACTTACAAATGGAATATTATTTTTAAATGTATTTACGATCGTAAAAAGGATGTGCAGCGGAAATTGCATTTTAGGATAATGGAGAATTTAAAATGGTGTTACAGGTGGAAAGGAATGAGTAGCTTTGTAATGTTAAAAAAAAATGCATTTATTAAAGAAATGGGTTATTTTGGAAGGATTTGTAACGCATGCTTTTAAGAAAATTATTTACGATAGTTTTAA
The DNA here is from genome assembly GCF_964263255.1 of Lissotriton vulgaris. Lineage (NCBI taxonomy): Eukaryota > Metazoa > Chordata > Amphibia > Caudata > Salamandridae > Lissotriton > Lissotriton vulgaris. The sequence continues at coordinate 1,659,903,341 of NC_141691.1, read as the reverse complement.
GTAAGTGCAGCGGACATTGTATATTAGGATATGTTACATTTTGGGATGGTGGAACAACAAATGAAAAATAATGTGTAGGTTTGGAATGTGAATTAATTTTTTTTTTAAATTAATGTCGAAATGGGTTAAAAAGAAGAATTTTGTACGCATTCGAAGATGACTCTTAATTGCCTGATTATAGAACCACATGCTTTCATGGTCGGAACAACACCTTAGTACAGGGAAACATAATTAGCATCACATAATCTCCTGGTCTACTTAATTTATCACATTTTCATTATGCATAATGATTACTTAAGTTAATAAGAACATTTGCCACCTTTTTAGGTTAATCAGTTTATAAGCTATAGACAGTCGGAGAAAGGTTGGTAAACTAGAAAGATATGCTCATTCAAAATGTAATGGAATGTACGATTTATAAGAATACTAAGATTGAAAAAAATGGGTAAAAAAAAAAGTAGTAAGGTAATTTGACACCAGGGTACACTACGGTGATATGGCAGTTTGTAGAATCACACATTTGTGGAAAGCTTGTTCATGAGAAAAATACACTGTGTACCTGTTTCATCATTGATATTTACAGTGAGTGTCAAAATGCAGGATTTTCTTCGGATTTACTATGGATTTCAAAGATGAGAATTATAAAAAATATGACAGAGAAATTGGTGATTTAATAATTTTATTAACGTGATTTTAAAATAGATTATTTTAGAAATAGTATTTACAATTACCATATAAACATGGGTTTTTGAAAAAATATGCAGATAAATTTAAAGGATAACATTCATCTTTATGCAAGTGGAAGAATGTATGCATTGAAGAATGAGAGGAAAGAAAAGTTAACTGTAAGGAGAGACAGATTTACAAATTATGAAAGGATTAACAATGACAATTCTTGCAAAAGTAGCATTAACATTGGTAAGGTTGGGTGTTGCTGTTTTAAAAAAATGTTGAAAGATATATGTATTATATATAACCATAGAATGTCTATCAAAAATTATTAGTATGAAGAATTACTGAATGTAGTATGACGTTACAGTTGAATTGAATGATTTTTTTTTTAAAAAAGGACACATTTTGTTAAAAAATAAATTGGAATTATTTAAAAAAATAGAGGATTATTAAAAAAAACAAAAATTTGAAAAATATGGATGGAATTTCTTGGAGAATCGCATATAGACTGGATTGCATCACTGGATTATTTGTTGCGAATTTTCAACACACAATTTTTCGGGATAATTTTTAGAGAGGTTGCTTTTTTGAAGAGTATGTTTCAAAAATTATGAATTGTAACCAATTAAAAACAAAATGGATTGAATTTTTTGAAGATTCGCGTTTAGACTGGATTGCATCGCTGGAATATTTGTTGCGAGTTTTCACAAAATTCATTTTTCAGGATTTTTTTTGGGTTGCGGTTTTTAGGAAATTTTTTGTAAATCAAAAATTGCAACCTTTTATAAAAGGGTTTTGCAAAATTAGAATCAAACTGAAATGTGCCCTTTTAAATAGATATATAAGCGGTAAAAGAAAAAAAAGAATAAAATGAAAATAGAATATGAATAAAAGTGGAAAAGAAGACATCAAAAGGTATGGAAGCTGAAAATATTAATATTAAAATGTTATTTTGAAAATTTAAATAAAAAAATAATTAAGAATTTAGGAAACAGAAAGAGAAGTTATATTTTATTTAAGATAGTTAAAATTAATAATGGAGGATGTAACAAGATTAGCAAGGTAGTCTGGAGCCACCATTAACGAAAACTGCTGAAGAGTTCCCAATAGTCTTTCAGACATTTCCCTTGTTTCTTTTAGAAATACATGGGTTCAGGCTACCTGTTAATGCTTGTGAAATTCTAATTTCCTGGAAACTCTGCCCCTTGCTCAGAAATTTCAAAAAATGAAAGAAATTAGGATGTGGTCGTCCAATTGATTTGTTGAAGGAGTTATGTCAACCCTCAATGGCATTATTTGTTTTAGCTCCTCCCTCTAAGCAGGTCGTGTAGCAGTTCCACTATTCCACATGGAAACGTGGCTTACTCCTGCGACCAGACCTGCTAAGATGGCCAATCCATGTGTCTTCGAAATAATTTAGAAGGGGTGCCAATTTGTCTTAATTTTCAGAAAAATAGTCCGAACCAGTACTAGATGTGTAGTACTCATCTACACAGTCAGGGGAACAAAACAAAGGGCAGTTAGTTTCTTAAGTTCGAATTGCAGTTCGCTGTCAGAAAAATAATCTTCAACTAAGGATATTTTTTTAATCTTACCCCAAAACGCCTGTGAAAAGTGGAAAAAACATTCTTGAATTTGGGTATCCTTGTACATTTTTGTAATTGTATTAATCATCTGTACTTCAAAATCAATTATCACGATTCTAGGACTTGAGTTCAAAGTTTTGGATTTAATCACTTATAAAAATTCAGTGTATGTTGAAGTATGTTTTTCTGGCAGTAAACTGTACACTAGGAGTACTACAGTATTATTAATGCATGCATGAATAGTATATATTTGAGTGAATGGATGGGGCGTAGATTTAAATATCCCATCCATTAATCAAATATCACTATTCTCCAATTTATTAAGATTACGTTGTGTGCTAAAGATAAGGATCCGTCTACGAGGGTTTTGATTATCATGCAATAGAAGAGGTTAATTAGTTACTGTTAAAGTAAGTTCATGAGGAATGGAGATGTCAGAAAAAGATTGGGGTCAAACACGTCGGGGGTTACTTTGCTGTTTTTTTCTTTGAATTCTTCTTCTTAAATTAGGTATTGAAGTTGCAACATGTGCAGTAATGTGTTGAGAAACCTCTCTCAATACTGAGCCACAGGTATCATTGGAAGTGCTGGCCAATTCTTTCATTTTATTTACATTTTGTGGAACTTCAATCTCTGTTGCAGAGTCCGAGTGGTTATGCTCTGTGGTACGTAATACCTTATCACCAAGAGTAACTGCTCTGCCTCTGCAAAGGGTAGATTGAATTTGAACACACATCCAATGACATCAGGGCTCAGTATGTCTCTCCTTATAGTAAATGTTTCCATAGTGTTGCAGTAGTCTGTTGCCTCTTTTGAACTTGATGTATTTGGCAATGTTTCTTTCAGCCATAATCTAGAAATAATGAATAAAAAAAGATTATGAGTATTATAACTTTAGATTATAATTTTGTAGACTTTTATTATATTTATTAAATCATGAAATAAACATTTTTTTTAAATATCCATTAAATGTAATAATTTTTAAATCACACACTATCTAACCCTTTTTATACTCTTGCACTTGGTGATGTATTTATATTATTTTTAAGCCACATCGAATACCCAAACTTTCCCTACTGTTGCACCTCCGTGAGTTGGATTAGTAATTTGCATTCTCACGCTATTATCCAACACCTTACCTAAGGTTGCACCTGCTGGTGTAGGATTAGTAAATTTCATACTCACGGTATTAACTAACACTTTCACTACTCTTGCACCTGCTGGATTTGGATTAGTTAATTATATACTCACACGATTTTCCAACCCTTTTCCTACTTTTGCACCTGCTGGAGTTGGAATAGAAATGTTGATACTCACGCTATTATCCAACAGTTTCCCTACTGTTGCACCTGCTGGTGTTGGATTAGTAATTTGGATACTCAATCTATTATCCAACACTTTCCCTACTGTTGCACCTGCTGGTGTTGGATTAGTAATTTGGATACTCACACTATTATCAAACACTTTCCCTACTCTTGCACCTGCTGGTGTTGGATTAGTAATTTGGATACTCACGCTATTATCCAACATTTCCCCTACTGTTGCACCTGCTGGTGTTGGATTAGTAATTTGGATACTCACCCGATTATTCAACACTTTCCCTACTTTTGCCACTGCTCGAGTTGGATTAGTTAATTTCATACTCACGCTATTATCCAACCCTTTCTCTACTCTTAAACCTGCTGGAGTTGGATTAGTTAATTTTATACCCACGCGATTATCCAACACTTTCTCTACTCTTGCACTGCTGGTTTTGGATCTGGAAATAAAAAATTTACGCTATCCAAGAATTACTCTATTGTTAAACCTGCTTGCGAAGGATAAGTAATTTTAATAGTCACACTAAGCAACAGTGTCTCCAATTATGCACCTGCGTGAGTTGTAGTAGTCAATTAAACTCACCTTACAATCCTACAGTATCCATACTATTGCACCTGCTGGAGTATAAATAGTATTTATGACATTAGAATTTTTTATTGCAATTACCTTTTCTTTTTCTTCTTTTCATAATTTACAACTGTTTTCACCGTTTTCTTGATGATGTAGTTGAATTACTTTCTCCTAAGATGGTTTCTAGACTTCAATTTCTGAAAATAGAAAATTATGAGAATTTTATGTTTATTAAACGGTCAAAAAATCCTTTTTTATTTAAATAAGAATATTATATAGTCATTTAAGGCAAAGATAATGTTACATTTCATAATTTTATAAATCAGCACAACACATTTCTACTTTCTCCTTTAAACATGCACTCCTACAATTTTTTCTTTTAATTTTTTTTTTGCAAGTATCTTGTGCCATTTTTTGATTTCATAAATAGTGGAAATACCTTGTATGTAGTTTCCTTTTATATAATAAATCTTCTTTTTGGAGTTGTATGGTTACAATGACATTTTCGTTTGGCAATGATATGCTGTTTAAAGACAACAATTAAAAAATGAATATATTTTAAAAATGTTGCTTGTGAAAAAGAAAGATAGCATTGTTATATCTTTTAAGAATATCCCAGTACTCCTTCCTTCATGAATAATTCAAAGACTTCATTCTAAGTAACACTACTGTTTAGTGGCAGAATGTTGCATTAGTCTCATTTGAAAAAAGATCCCGCCTACTTCTCGTTGCTTATAAAATTTGGTCAGGGTATTTATTAGCCAGTATAGTCAAATACAGCATGGTATAAGGATATATTATACTATACTTTACAAATTAATATGAATGTAAACAAATTCAATTCATTAATTAAATCACAAATACTTACAATACCTTGTATGTAATTTTAAGGCGTTGGTTCTATGCTTCAATGATTTTAAGAAAAATCACAATTGCATTATCTGCTACCTTTGAAATCCTGTTTACATGCCTAAAAATTAAAAAAATGGCTGAATATTATCGGTCATTTATTTTTTAAACGAATCTAGCATTTTCTATGCTCCTAACTAATTATAAAATCAATCCTTATCAACACCATCATCCTCTTCCTCCTTATTCTATTGCACCACTCTAGACTATTATTGATATATGATGCAACAAGCATAAATATATATAGAGATTTACTTGACTTCAGAGTGATGGCTGACAAACTATATAAAACATTAGCAAATTATCACATATTTGTTTTCATACACATGTTTAAAGATGAAAACTGTGCACGTTTTTTCGAATGTCACTGTTTCAGAAAGCATTTTGATTTAACATAACCTTTGCATAACTCTACATATTTTGAATTACAAAATCGAGAATGGGTTATCACTTACCACAAACCTTCTTTCTCACACTTATAAATCAGAATCACAGGCAGTTAGCAAACTCTCGGGCACATTAAGATGGTCCTGTAGAAAACATTTATATATTTGCTAGACTTGTGTACGATCATACAGCACAGAAATAGAATACATAGGAACTTGAGTCATTGGTATTTTCTTTTTAGAATAGTGTTTTTGTACAAAACGGGACGTTTAAATGTCCACTTTAGTTAGAAGGTTTAGTTAGCTTCAATACTCTGATGTACAGAAAATGTCTTTATTGAAATAGAAATAGGAACATGTACTATTGGGAAATATATGTTATGTTATGTTATGTTAAATTAAATTTATTAAGCGCACGTACGCCCGTAGGCTTCATGGCGCTGTAGGAAGATTGGCAAAAACATAACATATAGCAGAAAGAAACAGAGTTAACTATGGGTAAGCTTGCTTAAAGAGCCAAGTTTTAAAAGCCTGTCTAAAGGCTAACAGGTCTTCATGAAGCCTTAACGTCAGTGGCAGAGAATTCCACAGGGAGGAGGCCAAGAAGTGAAAAGATCCGCCTCCCTGGCGTTGTTTCTTGATCCGAGGCACCACTAACAAGTTCTTTTGACCTGAGCGGAGAGCACGCAAGGGGGTGTAACTGACAAGCAGGCTGCTAATGAATCCAGGGCCCTTGCCTTGTAGTAGAGCCCTGAAGATAATGCATCCAGCTTTAAATGTTGCTTTCTGCGCTACTGGCAGCTAGTGGAGACTGGCCAATCCCGGCCTGATGGACTGCCATTTGGGAATCTTACAAATCAACCTGGCCGCTTGGTTCTGAACCAGTTGAAGTCTCTTGAGCTGCCCAGCTGGAAGACCCAAATACAAGCTATTGGAATAGTCCAGGCGGGACAGCACAAGAGCAATCTTCTTGATCTTACGAAGTTGGAAAAAGCTTGCAGATACCACAGTCCCTACCTGACTTTTAAGCGAAAGATCTTCGTTAAAAGTGATTCCTAGGCTTTTTACTGTTTGGGACTTAGCTGGAGGGTTTCCCATTTCTGGAGGCCAAAAATGTGGCCCCCAGTACAGTTCACTCTTCCCAGGCAAAATCAATTCAGTTTTGCCTGGGTTGAGTTTCAGGTGATTTAGGCTCATCCATCTCTGAATGTGGACCATGGCCTCACGAAATTCGGTGGCCGCACCAGGGTAGTCCAAACGGAAAATCAGTTGCAGATCATCTGCATAGTTAAAAATTAAGGCTCTAAACTTTTTTAATGAAAACAGCAGGGGTCGTAAGTACAAATTAAATAAAAGTGGGGACAGGGACGAGCCCTGAGGGACTCCGCATTCGTTTTTAATTTTAGGGGCTGTAAAGGTTCCTAATCTCACTGCCTGGGTACGTTCCGAGATAAATATACAGTTATGCTTTGAGTATATGGGAGCATTTACATTTTTTAAAGTACCAGAGTATTTTTTTGGAGTACCTATTTTTAAAATCTTTTAATAATTATTGTTTATATTAAAAAATTCAACGGAATTCCGATTTGATAAAGAATACCATTTTTGAAAATATTTAAAGTCTATGTCAATTAGTAAGAAGAGAAATGATTTGCAAACATTCTTATATATTAGAAGCGATAATCAATTATTTAATACATTTAATGAAAATAATTATTTATAAAAAAATATTACAGTCGAGCAAAGCAATATTAAATATACAGTTAAAAAAGAAATTAATTTATATTAAAGGTTTGGGTTCTATTCAACGACTGATGGATGTTTTCATTTAACAGCTACTTACTTTAGGCAATAGATGGCACTATTCAACAAGTTAGTTCATGTTGCTCGCACTGTCCTCACGAACGCGTCCTGACACTGTGAATGACAGCAGTCAAGTGATCACAAAATGGTGGGCGGCTGCTTATATACGTTTCGGTTGACTTATCGATAATTCAATATAAGAAATTATTTGAAATGTGTTAAAAATCGCATTTTTATGTATGACTAAACATATAATTCAAAATTAAAGTAAAATAATGTCAGAATTATAAATAAGATTGTTACGAATGTCAGACATTTTGTAATGTAGATTGTGATTGAATGACATAAAAAAAGAAAGAGAGAAAGGACATTTATTTTAAGTTAATAAGAACGATGGTTCGTTCAAATGACTTTTGAATATGGACAAATAAAATTATGCATGTAAATTTTAATAATTATTTTTCAAAAGTACAATTTTTTCCATTTACGTTAAAATTAAAAATCCAGGAGTATTTATTTTATTACCCGAGTACTAATTTTTAAAAAACGAGTTTTAAAATGGTAATCTGATTTATAAATTTACCCGATTTTTTAAATTACTCCCCTACCCAAAACCCCTATTTCCCTGGCATCCCGTCCCAGAGGTTAGGTTACAATTGTAGGAAAAATGGGGAAAAAAAGACTCAGTATGCGAAATAAAAACCTGCAAAGTAATGTTCTGCAAAGAAATGACACTTCAACAGATTGTAATGTTTATGCGAAGTAATGGAATGCGAAATAAAAAATTACAAAGTAAAGGCACTTGCGAAGTAAAAACATCGTAATAAATGCATGTGTAGTAATGGAATGCTAAGTATCATCATACATTCGTCCCAAACAATATCAGACCATGTAAGGTCCCAGCGACCTCAGACAAGGTTTGCTGGCCAGGGAGTTGGAAGCTGCTTTTCCTGTTCAGAATCTCCTAGGAGACATACAGGCTCAATCCACACTTTGGACCTCTGCAGGTAAAGGCCTCACTAACTTGAAATCTAACAATACTGTTGAATAAAACGTTACTCCCTCTCCTGGCCAAAAAACGCTCATATGTAGACTATCCCTGTTGTCTGGGGTGGGGAGGCAGGAAGGGCTGGTTTCACTGGCTTATGAACACAAAATGGTGGCTGAGAATGCACTGTTTTAGCATTCCGGTCTAAGCACAGAGCGAAGGGGAAATTTGGAGGAAAAACTGAAAGTCACCAGGAATGAGAGGGAAAAACGACAGAGTTTGGACTGCAAATCCCAAAATTCAACACGTTAAATGAAAGTAATCATGGGCAGGAAAAAACACAAGTTTAAAACACAAAACAGCTGATAAAATATCCAAACACAGGCATGTTAAAACTACAATTTTAAACTGTAACAACCACAGGCAAAGACAGAAATCACAGAAAGGGAAAATCGTTTTTTTAAAACTTTTGTTTTGGGGAAGAGACAGCACTAGTCTGCCTCCTTACCACTTCCTGGACTCTGCTCGCTGTAATCTGGGGCACAGGGAGGCTGCAATTCACAAGAGTTTTTTAATGGTGGGCACAATCACAATATTTATGATATTGATGAAGAAACTCGGCAGAATAAATAAGAAGGCATTCTATGTGTGGGAAAGCTGATTGAAAAAATTGGTTAGCCTACAACTCACAACTATTAAGTTCTCTGAACTGACAGAGAACATGAGAGGTTTTTACTAGAAAGTTGTTGTCTTAAAGAACACGGAAAAGATGAAACACAATATTCCTGTAACAGAAGAATCACATCATGAAGCAATATGGTCTGAAGCACTCATTAAATGTTTAAATCTGCTGAACTTTTCTTTTTGCTCATGAAGCCACTCCATAATATTACATTACACTATATTACATGTGCATAAAGGATGGATGCAGTAAATAACTATACGTACAAAAGTTACTTGCTATGTTAAGGAGGGTAATGCATATATGAGGGGGTGAATGATTGTCAATCTGACCGTTATCGCACAAGATGGGGATGTCATGTGTGGCACACATTTCATGGTAATACGTACATGTTATATACAAATGAGGCCTGAGTTTATGCCAACTTGAGAGCACTAACTTTAGAGTGCGTGTACGTTCGTGTATATGTGTCAGACTTAGGGCCTAGAAGACTAACATTTTGAATGCCAAAGTTAACTGTGTGCAAGAACAATGAAAGGAGAAGCTGAACATGCCTCCCCTTTTCGCTCTCCACAACAAATTATTGCAGGTAAAGTTATAAAGAATACAGAGGATTTGGGTGGGGCAGACACGAGGACTGATTGTTAGAGGGATATGCTGAAGAGCTGCTATCTTTTTGAAGACCTAATGGTTTTCTCATGTAAGCGGGGATGCTTTACATATAATTAGAGAATTCTACTTATCATTCAGTTAATATAGTATCCATGAGGCTGAGAACGTATATGTAGAAATTAGTTAGAGGCTACAGTGCTCTAGTGGAAAGAGTTGGAATCTGGGATTCAAAATCTTTGAGGTATTTTTAACATCATGACTGATGATATTAGTGTTATAATTACAATAATTCTGATACATAAGAATTATGTACAAATAGTACATAATCAATAACCTTTAAGTGTACAAATCTAATAATTGTCGGTATATACTCTTTCTAGGCGCCAGTGTGGATATAAGTATAGATATACAATACATCCCCTGCAGATGAGACCTAATCTGAAAGGATTCTCAGACTTCTAACAATCCTTAACTATACAAGCATAGTACTTTGTGGTGAGGAGTGAGAGACATTTAAATGTTCTCCCCTTCTCAGAACAGGGTACACATCATATTGTTGCTCTTGGGGCATAGGAGATCTACAGAGGTGGGCCCCCCTGAGAAGTGAAGTTCACAACAATAATCCCAACACCTCATTTACAATTCTGCTTGGTAATGGGTCATAAATGTCTGTTTCCCTTACATTTACACCGTGACTTCCCCCTTCAGCAATGCCTAGACCTTTGCCTGCACCTGAATGATGAAAGCTAACAAAGCAAGCTTGTTTCACATTCCTGGCCAAAGCCTTTTTTTCAGCTGTGTCCTCCCTAAAATTGGCATGGTTTCCAATGATCCTTTTGGATTTTCATCTTTTGACAATAAGGCCCTGATTTTGATTGTGGTCGGATGCTTTCTGACTGACATCTTCGGTTTCAAATCCAACCACCATATTACGAATACGGCAGTTGGAATTGAAACCGGCTGGTCATTCGGGCTGGCTTCCAACGGGCTCACCAGTCGGAAATGGCACTAAATCCCTTAAGGACGGCATTTCTGATGCCAGGATTACGATGTCGGAAAGAGACTTTGGGGCCCCTACCAGGGCCCCCTTGCAACGGCAGCATCTAGTTGGGGGCCTGGGAAGCACATATGATGCCCCTTTGTCAATCCCGTCAGCTGCCTTACGGTGCAAGGATTAACAAAAACTTCCATTCCTCTATGGGAGCTTGTAATGCGGCCACGTTCAGACCTTATACTGCAGTCGGCACCACCAACTGGAGGTCGATCAGTCGGTCTCGATTCCGAATGGTGTTGGCAGAAGTGAGTTTGCATGACATCCTAATAAGGCCCTTAATGTTCTTATTTAGAGGCTAAGTGTACACAAATACGCGCAATACAGATAGCGATAATCCTTTATGGTAAATCAGCTTAGTTTAAAGGGAAAAACTGTTTTCATAGAGAAAGCGCAACAATCTACACCCTGTTGTAAGTGTTGTAAGTCCACTTGCAATGTGCATTGAGATCAGATGACACTGTTAAATTAAAAAGAAAATTTGCCATAGTCACTTTAAATAACTAGTGTGTAACTTCTTGGATGCCTATAGTTTTATGTCTAGTGATCATTTACAGAACTTTACAGCTTGCAATTACACAGCACTTTTTTGGTTGAAGCCTACCACACAGGACTGTCTGGTTATAAAAACATATGGGGGGCATGCTGGAAGCTGAGTTAGTAATACATTCCATCCATTGTTTACTATTGACTTTATCTTTTGTCATTCACATTTGCATGCTTGGTTTTGCTGGCTTTATTTGTTTTAAGCTGTCCAGCTTGAGTTAGTCCCTCCAGTAGAACATATCCTGTTTACCACCTCCCTGATTCGTTCCTTGTATTCTTTCATGACGACACAATGTTTAGGAACTCTTTTTTTTTTTGTGTAGCACTTTATGATCATGCATGTTTTAAATCTGTCGTTGGACGATTCTCCTTCCCATCGCTCTCTGTATGGTATGGCTTCTGTAAGGCATTTTGTGGCTTCTGCAGTCACTTTTACTTTTACCAAAAGCTGTTTTGATTTTTGCCTCGGTTTCTGAGGCACATTTTTAGGTCGAGCCTAGCAGCAAATATGCTGTCTCTCGACATGCTGTATCTCATCTGTGGGCTTTCAGCATGCCCATCGCTTATCATTTGTTCCTTTGTCTGCCTTTCGAAATTCCTGGGGTTTCTTTGGTGAGTGGTTTACATTTGTCCTGCCTTTTGGCTGTTTTGTTCCACCCTGGAGACTGACTCTGTTACATGGATCAGTTCACTTCTGCCCATTTGTTTAGTTTTGTTGCACTATTTTTTTCATTTGCCTTTGCTCGTGTTTAGGGATTGTTGTGTCTTTTTTAGTTGTTGAACAAAACACGCTTATCTTCCTCTATTCAACCAACGGAAGTTCGTTTGATGTACTGCCAACAAAAGTACTTCTATCCGCATTCTATATTTGTCATTTTGCTTTCCTTTGGCCATTGTTTTATTTTGTTAACAAATGATCATCATGTATTTAAATTATTTTTAATGACACACAGGGAGAACAGACACCGAGATTTGAACCAGGTTCCCCAGTTCCAAAGTCGGCGGATCTGGATGTTATGCCACATCCTCTCTCCAAATAGTCCTGGTTTTGCTTTAGTTTGTACCCATAAAAGATGTGATGCACTGGAACAAGGTCCACAAGCACCTAAAGATCCTGTGCCTGCATCGCTTGGAGCAGCCACAAATAGTGACACAGGGCAGCAGGGTACACCTCTTTTCTGAAAGCAAATGACGAAAAAAATCCACCTAAGTGATTCACCAACAACTTTGAGGCAACGCAGAAACCCCCCGGCTGCAGGCTGTGCTGGAGTATGAAACAGAGCGTCCTTCTCTGAGACATGCGCCCCACATGAAACCAAGCTTGTGGGATGGGGTTGCAGCGGGCCCGGACTGGCCACTGCGGGCACCGGGCAATCCCCCGGTGCGCTGCAAGGGTGGGGGCCGGTTTTGGGCCCCTGGGGGCCTTTTTTGTTACTGGGCCGTTTCTGCAGCATTGCTGCAAAAATGGCCCTGTAACAAAACGGCCAAAAACCGTCCCCGGCAAAGAGCTCGGTCGCACCCCCACCCCCCGGGGACAGCCAAGCACTTTGCCAGGGCCGGTTTTGGTTCCCAGTCCGGCCCTGGGTTGCAGCATGCCGTTATCGTTTTCTTCTAAAAGATATGCTTCTGTTCACCTTTCTCTGCGTCTTCCCCCCTTTTTTGGGTGGGAGAAGTTTGATGTAGCGCAAACTTGACCAGAAGGTATCGTGTATCACAGCGCTTTACATGAGCACCAGTTGCATTACATAAGGACACATTTGTTTTTGTTAGGCACAGGGAGATTAAGTGATATGCGATGTTGAGCGTCGTTGCTGAGACACGCCCTAGCCGTTAGGCAACATCCTCTACCCCTTCGCCCTCTATGCTGTATATACCGCACTTATGCTTGTTATATATTATATGATGTCTGTGGATGTGTGTCCTGGAGAGAAGTTGATGGGTACAGGCAGTTATGGGGAATCAAGGGAGAGCTGGGTGGGGAGGAGGAGTTTGCTTTTCTAGGCTTCGCTGACTAAGCATTATTTGCTACATTACTGCTGCCTGGTAAAGACAGTTCTCAGGGCTTGGGCTCTCAAATGCATGGCACGAACCCCTACTATCAAAGCCAGATGCGACACTTTGCAGATCTAATCACTCACTTGTCCTCCCTGCCTGGAGTTTTGCGAGGTGCACTGGAGTTTTGGCCCTTGCATGAACTAAAAATGGTGATCAACTTGCAGCAGTGAAATGCTCGCCATAGCGTGAATTACGTTTTTCTTTCATACGCCAGGACCCCAGATGTCCTAACCAGAAATCACGGAAAGGCTGAGTATGCAAGCCCAGACACTCCCCCACTCATGCACCACTTCCTGGACTCATGCATGCTGGCTATCTTTTTAAGACAAATCTCATAGAAATAATGCAGCGCCGCCTCAGCTCAGACTTCAGACACCATGCACCGGGGCTACAAATCCTTACTTTTTCTTCAGATCAAGCAGTCTGCTCCTTGTCAGATCTCCTTATGTCCCTCTACCTTGGTTACCTTACATTATAAACCAAAACGCGAGAGTGGCTAGTTTTGGAGGGCAGCTACTAAATTATCGACAGTGGTGCAGGCCTCCCACGCTGCCATCCCCCTCCCATTCGGACCTGCCCCTGAGCCGGTATCTTATAAGTGAACTTGTGCTTTTCGTTAGCATACCTATTATGTTTAGATTGTGTTCCTTGTAACATGAAGGAATGGGTGCCAAGTTTATTGATCCATGGTGCGTATCCCAAACAAAGTACTTCTGTAACTATTACTGGTAGGCACAGCAGAATCTTACCTCTGAAGTAGCTAAAACTAATTCCAGTCGGCGTGCAAGCCTACAGTCAGCCTTCTGACTATACAACATCCTTTTGAATAAGTTTCATCTACTAATCATGGTTGCAACATGGGGCTCAGTGTTGAGCGCTATATAAAGCACTACTAAACAGTTTCATTGCCATGCTGCCTACGTGCAAGCATTTTACTCTAAGGCAACACAATACTGGAGCAAAGAAACAATCGTAAGTAGCACTAATACACAATGGGCTCCAAGGGGAGACCAGACCATATACTATAATAGTGGTATAAGAAACACTACTTGAGTCAAGACAGTGTCTAGAGGATGTAGAATCATTGGGCACCAAGGAACCACCCAAGGTGAGTAAGTAGAGTCCCCACGGAGGACGGGTGCAGTGTGGGAACATGACTGAGTGTT